>NC_141696.1:985763201-986986117 GCF_964263255.1 Lissotriton vulgaris | reverse complement strand
CGCTCAACAATGGATTGGTGAATGAAAGTGTTAACTTGAAGATGGATGCAAGAATAAGGAAAGCATTAGAGTGCAAGAGTGGATGGATCACTGAATGTACAAAAATAAACATTTGCAAAGCCAATAAGTCTGGCCTTTTTGACTTATTGGGTTTGTCAATGCTGTTTGCAGATGTTGTGCATCATCATCAAAAAAGAATAAAAAAGAAGTGCAATGATGTGAACATGCACATGAGCACATACGTGCAGATGTGTCATTGCGTAGGTGCACACATGCCTGATGATGTATACACATGCATGCCGTACCACCCATGTGTGCGCTTACGGAAATACATGGGTGCCATTTTATTCTTTTCTTTCATTACTTATTCAAAATTGTGCATGGCATTTCGAGCAATAAAGAAAAAATGTACTAAGCAAAAGCACTTTTCTGAAAGTGGAGTGGCCTGGGGGCAAATGGCAACCTAGAGTGAGTTGTGGTTTTGCGGTGTATTGCAAGCAGTGTGCATGTGTGAGTGCAGGGTGAGTTGAGTGCTTGTGTTAGTGCAGGGTGTGCCTGTGAGTGCAAGATATGCCAGCAGGAGTGTCTGGTGAGTGAAATGCCTAGTGTGTGCAAGGAGAGTGGTAAATCTGTGTACCAGCAGGATGAGAGGTGTTTCGCTATGCATTCAGGGTATCTCATGTGTCTAAGGGAGCACTGGCTGAAGCATATTAAAGACATACCTATTGACATTGCCATTGCTTTTTTTTTTAATCGTTCTGCCTATTGATCTCTCTTATGGTTGCACAAGTTAATATTTGCCTTCTATTGATTTACAAAATGATTCATTGGAAATAGCAATCAGCATCATTTTATTGTCAAATAAAACCTTGCACGCCCACCTTGGTCTTGACAATCCTAAGCCCCAGGAGTTAGAGGTAGGCAAGTTGAAGCTGTGTTCAGAAAAAGTCAACATTTCTGGGGTGGACATGCAGAAAATGTGCATGTGCTACATATTAGAAAATAGACCAATTCGGGGCTGTATTTCTCTGTAAAAATCAATAAAAACTGAAAATTGGGAGCTTTAATCATAATGATAGCAAATAAGAGAAAATCCCTTTGGACCTTATTACAAGTTGCACTATACTGAGGTAACGGTAGCAATAGTTTTTTTCTTGTAGCAGGGCATAGTATGCCCCACCATTCCGAAAACAGGGAGTGAGGCCAGGGTGCTGCATTGAATTATGAGATAGCATTATGTTTTTTATTTAAGATCTGCTTATTTTATCTTATGCTTTTCTTGATATAGCCGGAAAAGAAGATTGACCCATAACAAAAAAAAATATTAGATATAGGGCTTAACTTGAGATGGTGGTTGCTGGATTGTGCATTCATATTTGGGGACCCGCACTCATTTTTCCTCATCAGACATCGACCAAGAGCAAGAGAGGAACAACACACAAAGGGGAAAGGAGGAAGAGAAAGACAGGAAAGCCATCGAAAAGTAAGAAAGGAGGAACCCTTAAGAGTGAAATAATTTTGCACGGTGTGTCTGGTAGTGGATTAAAGAACAATGAGGTGGATTCAAGACTACGTATTTGGCATGCCAACATTTAATAGCACCATCAGTGAGCTTCTGAG
The DNA here is from genome assembly GCF_964263255.1 of Lissotriton vulgaris. Lineage (NCBI taxonomy): Eukaryota > Metazoa > Chordata > Amphibia > Caudata > Salamandridae > Lissotriton > Lissotriton vulgaris. The sequence continues at coordinate 986,984,497 of NC_141696.1, read as the reverse complement.
GAGAGCTTTAGGCACCTGTACTCATTCTTTTACAAATTAAGCACCGATTGGAAACATATCACACTTAGAAACATTTCACACTTACATTTTGAAACTGAGATTTAGTATTGTGAAAGAACGATTGACATGTTATGCATAAAACATTAAGATTGCTAACTTTTGGATGTATGAGTAAGGATTCGTTTATAATATACAAATTAACATTTAATAGTGGTGAATTTATAAGATTGTGTCTGCATCTCTAATTAGTTTAGAATGATGATGGCAACATTTTTTGAATCCATATTAGGTTAAAATGCTTACCAAAAGTTTAACGATTTGAGAACTATTTGATGAGTGAGTTCTTTCACTTTCATTCCTTTTTCCTCATGATCAAAAATAAAAGCACCTTGAAATTCATGACATCAGGATGTGTGCTTTACAAAACCTTCTCCTGCGTTTGATTTAAACTATAATGCTGCTCATGCATAACAAGAATCCAGGTCACTTAAAGAGGGCACATAGCAACTGGCTTACCTCTTAGTTCACTATTGACACTGTTGTCCGGGTGAGGGAGAAGATTAGATGTTTCTAAATTTATGTTGGAAAACGATCACTTTAAACACAATTATTTCAATGCACTGATGTCAGCTCAAACAGTTGTGCCTATTAGTAAAATATGATTTTTTATTTTTGAATTGGCGTTATAATACTTTTATACGTTAGATGTGATCTTTCACTAGTATAAAAGGTGGCAATTATTTACAAGTGTTTGGTGAGTGAATTAGAGTGTCTTTTTTAATCAATTAGAGCCTTAAGAATGAGAGATTGAAAATGTGATAAATTGAATGGATAACAGCCTTAGATATATGAATGAATGACTGGAAATGTGATGCTGGGTGCAACAACAAATGAATGAATCAAATTGTGTAGAGGAATTCATCAATAAAGAATGCATTACAGCATGGATATTCCAAAACATTTTCCCAGGGGCCAAACATTTTGGTCTGTGATGTGACTGAGGGCAGCATTGATGCCAGCAGGGTGGGGGTCTGGAATTTGGGTGAGGAGTTGGCTGTATGGTGGGGTGCAGGGGAAGTAAAGCATCTAAATCTAGTGGCTGAATTGCACAATTTGAATACAGAAAACCTGAGAAGTTGTCCAGTTTCTCCCCTTAACCAAATTGCGTCATCCTATGCAATTGTTTTATTTCACTTACCTTCCCTTTTCCTCATTATCAAATATAAACGTCCTTGAAATACATGACTTCAGGATGTGTGCTATATTAAACCTTCTCCTGTCTTTGATCTATTATAGTATAATGCTTTTTATGCATAATAGAAACCCAAGCTATACAAAGAGTGCACAGAACAACTGACGTGTCTCCTAATTCACTATTGGCACTGTTGTCAGGGTGGGAGGAGAATAATAAATGTTTTCAAATTCAAGTTTGAAAAATATCACTTAAAAAAATATTTTGAATGAACTTCAATAATCTGAGTTACTAAGGTGAAATTGTTCTGCATGTTAAATAAATACACTTTTTGAATTTTGGAGAGGCTTTATCATACTTTTACACTGTTGCTGAAAGATGTCTTTAAAAAGGAAAATGCTCCTAAAGTTAAGCAAAGTAGGGCACCTTAGTTACTTCCTTTCTTTAACTTCAATTAACCTTTTAATAAATGCTTGCCTGCTTATGTAACATCTTTTTGATGTTAGTGCTGTGTCAAGTAAACAGCACCCTAGTGCTGTTGTTGACCAGGGGTATGCATGTAAAGGTTAGGTGGTCTGCATGTGGCCCCTGGATCATACTTTGAGTATCACTGCTTGAGACTGTAAGGATAGATAGATGAATGAATGCACAAAACACAAGAATTTGCAAAGCCAGTAGGTTTTGCTTTTCGACTCATTGGCTTTGCATCATCAGCAAACAAAAAAAACAGAAAAAGAGATTAAAAACGAAGGTGCACTGATGTGTGCACCTTCGTTTTTAGGATGTATGAATGAGATTTACAGTTAAGGTGATACTGATCAATGAGGTAAAATGGTACTTTGCATTGATTCCTTCCTAATCATAAAAGAAATAGTCCAACAGTTCAAGGTCAACTGCTTTTGGGGGTTTACGAGGTCAGAGTCAGAAAATGCATATTGTTGGCCCGCAGTTGTAATGGCATACTTGAGATAGCAATGATTGGATGCTATTCTGTCACTGTCTTATATTTAAATTTATAACCTCAAATATTTGCATTGCCTTCTTGGTAAAAACAAAACGGGGAGGGCCTAGATGCTAGCGAGTGCAAAAACCAAGATGGATTGATTCAAGAAGGAATTAGAGTATGCAAGGTTAGGTAGTGTGACTGGTATCTAGTTGATTGCAGATAGCTGAATACTTGCATGAAAGAGTGCAAGAAAGGGGGTCAGTAGATGAATGAATGCATCTGTGAGGTTGAATGGATGGATGGATGAATGAGTGGATGGATGAAAGGAGGGGTGTTTGGGGATTGATGAGATTGTGACAGAAGGTGTCCAATTGAAAAGGATCCCATCCCTCAACAAGCCATCCTTTGCAGATGGGAGTTGCTGGAATCAGGAAGAGGCAGGTCATAACCCTGGATGTCACAAGTGGACTTGTAGGCTCCTATGGCAGACAAGGGCACCAGCCCGTTCACTAAGTGTTACCTTTTTGCACTCAATAACTAATTGCACATGCACTTGGCTACTTTTTTTTGCATGTATGCATCCATTCATCCTCCCACTGACTTGTTCTTGTATTTACCTATTCATTCATCCTTAATGAAAAATGCACACAAACTCAACAAGCATAAACCGGACACATTTAAAACGTAGTTAAAAGAAATGTAATAACAATACACTCTTAAAGTCTTACAGGCTTTAACATATACTTCTCACAATAAATAACACACCCCTACTGCCCTTGGGTGTTACTTTTTATAATAAATAGATCTAACCTATAGCACCTGCATTAAATGAACCAGAAAGGCCCCCCAGAGCCTTTTTCATTGGCTTCTCACCATAACTAAATTAGGCCTGCTGTATATAGCATACGCTTTCCAGACATCTAGCCATACAATTACAGATATGTACAAATGTTATTGTCAAAATAATATGCAACACCACCTAAAAAAGCCTACGGAGGATTCACACAGTTCAAATTGTCTGTCCCCTGAGTTTGTCAGATGTGGAAACTGATGCCAAACCCCTGCCACAACAGCAATCTGTGGGCTTATTTATTTTTATTTATTTTATTTTACCGATTTGTAGAGCGCGTGGCTGCCCGTGAGCGTCCCAGCGCTAAATGACAAAAAACCAGATGTAGATGGAACCTCACGGGAACAGCCAAGTTTTAAGTGCTCTGCGGAATGAGAGAAGGTTGGGTTGGGCTCTGATGTCTGGGGGTAGTGTGTTCCATAGTTTGGAGGCATTGTATGCGAACAGTCGACCGCCAGAGTGGGCTTTCTTAATTCTAGGAACAGAAGCTAAATTGCAAAATACGGTCATGAGGCTTTTACACAGAGTACTAACAATCCACCCTTAAATCTATTTAGGCTTTAGTGTATGTTTTTCACAATAAATAAGGTAGTCTAGTCAGCCTATCTTAAAACATTTCATATTAGAAAATTCTGACCTTTGACATCTAACATGTTCTCTCAATGAACCAAACATGCTTATATCCTTTTCATTAGTGTATCGCCATACCCACCCCATGCTTACTATACTGAGAATAAACAAGCTTGGGCAAAATGTGAAATATCAGCACTCTTTTCCAGTGGAAGCATACACATTTATCTCAATCAACATGTGGGTGAAACCAAAGCCTTCTCACTGCTGCTGCTTCATAAAGAAAGCTCTTTTTGTGGTGGTCACATTAGGAAGTGCTCATTTGACAGCAGCGTTGGCGAGCCAGGCCTAAAAATGATGTGCAGACGTGATTGGTGTATAGTTTTTGCAGAGAAAGACGTCCTACTTTTGTTGCACTCTCTAATTGTTATAGCTAACTTCTGCAGTTGATTAAATGAGGGAGTTTTTAATCAGGCATCTGCATTTTATAGGCATAAAACTGAGAACAAATGCAGGCAAAAGGGATCTCATTTTTATAAGAAGTTCCGCTGAGAAAGCTCAAGCATAGCTGTGCTCTCAGGGGAGCAGTCTATTGTGGCACTGAAGTGCGAAAGTAATTTTTATTGCTGTCGAGGGCCTCCCTCTTAATGTGGTAATATATTGCACGTGAGGGGAGGGTTCATTGACGGTCACTTTGGATGTCCTTGCGCTGCCTGAGTTGAATCACGCATTCGGAGCTAATGGGCGGGTGTTTTCTATATCTTGCTTTCAAGAGAGGTGGTTTTTACGTTATCACAAATTGAGCAACGGAACAGGGAAATCTCTGTGGAAATGCGAGAGCGCTAGAAAAGACGCCACTGGGGATTTGGGCGGGAAAGCAAGAGGCGCGGAAATAGGTGTCCTGGCAAAGCGGCTTCTCACAGGAGCTCGGGGAGGCGCTGTCTAATTATCAGTGCTGCGAATTTATGAGCAGAGATTACCTGTCTAGTGTTATCTGCCCGCCCTGGCATTCGCTCTCGCAGCGGGTACAATTTAGCACAGCCTGATTTATTTATGGCTTGGCAGTGATGCATACAAATATTAGGCGTGTTCGGCGGGGGTCAGAAGGTCTGGTTCTGCCAAGATTTGCAATTTGAAGACGGTAAACTTAAAAGCTGCGCTGTCTCGAGAAGATTAAGGAGTGGAAGGAAAAGAGGGCAAGCATGAATGAAGCCTCTAAATTTCGCCTGTAATGGAGACGCATTATTTTCACGACACAGTGTTGTCAACATTTTCAGCTCAGCAGTGAGAGAATTGGGTCTAACAGCAGAGAGCGGCAGCAGTAATGAATGATTTTAGTTTATACGTAATAAAGATTGCTGGTGATGTACTTCGGGAAGGATGGTCCCCTCGCTGCATGTAAACCGCACAGTGTTTCAAGTCTGTGCTTCCATATGCGGCCTAATGCATTGTGGTTGTTGTAGTCTGTGTTTGCTTCCATTGAATTAATAGACCTGAAAGCAAATATTTTAAGTGAAAAACCCGGGATTGGAAAATGTGTCTGTGATGACATGGAATGAGATGATCATCCTAAAATTAAGATAAATGCGAGCAGAAAGCGAAGGTGCTCCAGCTGCTGCTGGGCTGGCCTGAAAGCCCCACAAATCTCTAAGGCAGGGGTCTCCAAACCGGTCCTGGAGGGCCGGATCCATGCCAGATTTTTTGGATATCCCCATTGAGATACATGTAGTTATTTTAAAAATCTGGCATGGATCCGGTCCTCCAGGACCGGTTTGGAGACCCCTACTCTAAGGAGATTACATAGGACTCAGACAAGGATAGCTCCTGAGGAACCTGCAATGGCAGATCTACAGGCCGAACGAGGCCCCATCTTCTGGATAGTCAGTTTCTCGAGTGACAGCCATGCTACCATCTAAACCGAAAGAGTTTCAAAAACCCAAGTATGAACCGGATTCAGAGTTAGCCGAGTTCTTATCCCCGAAAACAATAAAAAGTATACCTTTATAGCTCAGTTTAAGCAGGGCTTCTGGGCCAGATAACATACCCGCAGTTATAATAAAGGCAAATAGCGAATGATGGCCAGAAAATCTATTTGTTTTATTTCAGTGGATAATAGAAACTGGAAGCATTCCGGAATCCTGGATGGGGTCCAGTAACAAACCCTTATTGAAGAAGGGAGATTGAAGCATTCCAAACAATTATAGGCTCAATAGCGTTTTGGATGTTCCCGGAAAGTTCTTCTCTAAAGTGCTGTTGAGAAAATTGAAGGAATGGGCTTCTGTAAATAAACATCTGCCATGGAACAAGAAGGGTTTCGGGCAGGCCACTCCTCAAATTATCATTGTGTTGCATTGTGGACAATTACGAAGAAGCCAATAGAAATAAATAAGAGATTGTGTTGTTGTTTTGTGGACTTCAGTAGATCTTTCAGCTCTGCTAATCATGGCAGGTTATGGGGAAAAGTGTTAGCTTGGAATGTACAACATGGGTTGCTATATTTAATACAAGCCCTTCTTACCTAGAATTAGACTCAAGTTGAAACGGACTCCCCTGGTCGCCTTAGTAAAACCATATATATTGGGAATGGATTGCACCAGGGATGTGTCCTAACTCATATTCTTTGTAGCCTAAATGTGGCTGTCTTACAAGGTTCATTTGATGTTCCTAGCTTTTCCCCCAAGATGGATTAGTCTCATATACCGTGCTTAATATATGTAGATGATCTGATTTTATTGGATTACACCCCAAAAGACCTTCAGAAAATAATTTATATTTTAAAAGACTAATGCAAAGAAAATCACCTAAAAATAAATAGGGAAAAAACAAAATTCTTAATATTTTGTGAAAAGGTGAAACATTTTAGTTGGCTTTTAGATAATGGAAAATTAGACCAATTGAGATTTTACAAACTATGTTTGCTGTTTTCCCATAATTTAAACTGAGACAAACATGTTAGAGCTATTAAAGGAAGAGCACTTTCGTAGTCTGCTTCTTTGGTAAAGTTTGATAAGAAGTACAGAGGGTTATAATATACTCCTTTAGTTAAATAATTTTTGCACCACTAGCACTTTATGGCCCTTAAATGACTTGCATAATAAAAAGAGATCTCTTAGACCCGGTAGATTGTAGCTGTCGAAACAAATATTATGCTTACCGAAAGGATTGATGAGCCTAAGTGTACATTGTGATATTAACTTATTAGCTTAGTCAAACATGGCTGGTATCCATTTTTAAATTCTGTAATAAGTTGTCTTTGGAACATAAAAGAATGAAATTTTCACAGATTTGTTGGATGGAGTCCCAACATAGTGAGCATACGTGGGCGAGGGAATGTTTGAAACATATCAAGGAAACCAAGGATTATTCCTCTGCCTCAGAAGTTATTGGATCTGTTCACCCACACAAAGTTTTTAAGGGAGGCTACATTATGTATGTCTTTGCAAAAAGATCAGACCTATTTAGTTCATAAATCTTCAATTTCTTTAACATTACACACTCTGGGTGTTTCTTATGTGTTTCCATACTTATCCTGTTTGCCAGATCCAACTCTTTGATCTGAAATTTTAAAATTTAGATTAGGTTTTAATCCTGCTTTTGCAGGTACCGACTAGGTCTGTGATATTTAATGTAAAGGTAGAACTTGCATATGTGACCAGACATTGAAATGTACTAGTATATATGTTTTAATAGACTGTCCTGTATTTGGAAGGTTGTGTTGTGTTGTTTTTAAAATAAAGGATGATAGGCAACATGATGCAACTGACATGCTAGCCAATATGAGCATTTTAGGTCGAGCCTGGGCAGTGCATATGCTGCTCTGCGCGGCATGCTGTTCTTAGAATATGGGCATTAAGCACCGCCCATCTTTTCAATTGGCTCCTCTTATTGTCCTTTGTAAATGCCAGTTTTTGATTGGTGAATAGGCTTAGTAGTCCTTCCTTTAGGACTTTTGTATCCTCCCATGAGGACTGCCATTGTTACATGTGCTTTTAGACGTCACTTTATTTCTGAAACTTTTACACTCTTTTTTTCTGTGGCTTGCCTCTGCTCATGTTAAGTGTGATGTTTGGTTTACTTCCTGCCATAAAACATTCATGGCTGCTTCATTTTTCAGCTTGGCTTGTCACTTACTCTCCCCATGCCATTTTCTATTGGTTTTGTTGAGTAAGGCATGACAGAGGCTCGTGTTCCTTCTGCACTGTGGTGAGGGATAGACACCAAGGCGGGCCAGAGTGGCGTTCAGAGTTTTTGATAATCGTGGGCCTCCCCAATCACAACTCCCAAAGCTCTTTTTCCCAATGGGCACCAGAACTGCGCTTTTCCCACTACAGTCTGGTCATTTCCCTTTCCATTACAACAGCAATAGCACTTACTCTAAAAAAATGTAAGACCTATTGCATGGTAAATGCTTGTTTGATGTTGCGGTTGGGGCGTCTTTTAAGATCTGTATGGAAATTGAATAATCTTCATTTATTCATGAAGGGAAAGTTGTTTTTTAACTCTATTTTATGTTTGTTTTTACATGGACAAGCCCTAAAATACACTAGCGGTGCTCTGATACTGTATTTACCCAATACGTCCCCCAAGACACCCAACATAAGATGAGAGAATTTAAAGATAGAAAGCTCCTTGAGACTGCTTTACTGACAGAAGGTCAGTACCAGAAAAAAAGAAGCTCTTTAAAATGGTGAATACTTATGTATGATGGATTTATGCTAGAAGAAAATGGAAAACATAGACAATATTATTTTTTGCATTTTCTAACTTTCTGATGATGTTTGTCAATATTAATACTGAGTACTATGACTCTGAACGCCTGAAGTGCAGACGATCCAGCTGTTTTCCAGCATTTAACATGAGAGGCACTTCTCTGAAACCTAAACAGCACACACATTTACATATCAAACATAGCATCTGTTTGTAGCACAGTTGGATACTTACTTTGAAAGCAAGTCTCTTACACCAATATTTAACTATGGCTTCATTAACAGGTGGCATTTGTTCTGATTGACAACATAGGAGGAGTAGAAAAGGGTTGATTTTTTTGTTGCTGTTGTAAATAGCTACAGTTAGGCACTTGGCTTTGTAGTACAATGCAATACAGACATCCGAAGGTGAGTGTAGATGTATCTGTTAAATTAGTGTTTAAATATATAAGTTGTAATGCCACTTTTTTACTGAACTCAAGATAGATTTGGATAAAGCCAGTAAGATGAATACAAAAATGAATATTGATGAATACTGACAGACATTTTTAAAAATTCAAACCGACAAGCGGGATCCAGATTTATAAGTATGGGTTCTCGAGTTAGTTTCATCTGGCTGCCATTTCCCCCATTCAGGGGCATATTTGCAGGGGGATATCGCACCAGAAAAGCACTTTTGCTGGTGATATTGGCTTCTCCTTATTTACAAAGATGCGCTAAGCCACAGGCGTTTAGCCACTTAAAGTGGCTTAGCGCCGCCTTGTAAATAAGGCCACTTTTCACACATCACTTAGCGTGAAAGGGGCGTGCAATGGGTGTCGCGGTGGGGGCGTTCCGCTTCAAACCCCATCGCTTTTTGACGCTGCCCCATATTTACAAGGATGGGGCACCACCAAAAACTAAGGCCATCAAAAACCTGGTTTTAGGATGGAGATACAGGAGAAATTATTAATTTCTCCTCGTATTTGGATCTTTCTATTTGTGCTGTATTCTGCAAAACACGTAGAAAACAGCAAATAACCTTTAAAGATTGCTTATATGCAGGAAGGTCTCCCTTCCTAGACATAAACAATCTCCCCTGCAGCGTAGGCACCCTCGCAACATGGTGCAAGGATGCTTGCACTGGTACTGGGCAGCTTTTTTACCGCTGGCACTAGGGGAAATGCAGGGGTTCTGTTAGATTTGGGGGTCTCTAGTTGGCATAGGTAGGTCCCTGTGACAAATAGGGACCCTTGCCACTAGTCAGGGTAAGGGGGTACACTCCTAAAATAACCCCTGCTCACCCCCTTGGTAGCTTGGCACGAGCAGACAGGCTTACCTCAGAAGCAGTGTGAAAAGCATTTGTGAACACATATAGTAACCTAGTGACAACACTACAGATGGACACCACACAGGTTTTACAAGACCACAAATGACAAAAATCCACAATACTGTACTTAAAATGGTAAAATTAGCTTAGTCCTCTTTAGATCTTAAAAAGCGACACTTTGAGTCAATGTACCTTAAGATGTGACACGCAGGGCAACAAAAGTTTTGCAGGAAAGGTGATGCGGTAGTCCCTTACGCGCAAGGACAGTTATGCATTGAAGACCTGGTGCAAAGAAACAAAGATGGTGCTTTCTCCTTGATGCAACACGCTTCCCGGTGATGCGGCGGCATCTGCTGCGACGTCGATCCTCTTCTCCGGTGATGCAAGATGCTTGACATGATGCGAGCCGCAACAGGCCCTGCGACACCCTTCCAAGTGATGCAGCGGCATCTGCTGCAACGTCGATCCTCTCTCCTGGCCATGCGAGTTACTTCCACAATGATGCAAGCCGCAACAGCCCTGCAACACTCTTCCTGGTGATGCGGCGGTATCTGCTGCGACGTCGATCCTCTTCTCCGGTGATGAGCTGCAACAGGCCCTGCGACGCACTTCTTGGAGATGCGGCGGCATCAGATGCAACGTCAATCCTCTTCTCCTGCGACACGCTTCCTGGTGATGCGGCGGCGTCTGCTGCGATGTCGGTCTTCTTCTCCGGCGATGCGAGGCACTTTGTGTTGTGAAGCGGCAGCAGCAGTTCGGCGACAAGCTTCTTGATCTTGAGTCGCGCTTCCAGCTCCTTGCGACACGCAAGTCCTCAAAAAGTCCAGCACAACCGAAGGCACTTCAAGAGAACTCTTGGGGAGCTGGTGGGTGAAGTCTGTTGTCCCTGAGACTTCAACAGGAGGCAAGCTCTGTTCCAAGCCCTTGGAGATCCTTACACAAGTTGATGAAAGTACACATAAAGTTGATCTCTCCTTTCTTTGGCAGTCAAGCAACCCCTGCAGGCCCATCCCCCAAACAGCACTTCAGCTTAGGGATAGTCTCTCCTCAGTCTTTCTGGGTCCACTCCTCAGCAAAGGTTTCTTCTTGTTGTCCAAAAGTGTTCTAATTCTCTGGGGTTTGTGACCCCTCTTTATACCCAGTTTCTCTTTGTTCTCTGAAGGCAGAGAGGCCTTTGCCTAGTCCAAACCAGTTCTGGTCAGTCCTGTAAAACTCTATTTACATGACTCCTTCTTTCCTTTTACAGTGCAGGGCAGAGATATCAGGCGCACCACAGGAGGTGGAGCCAGCATTTTGGAGGGAAGGCACAGCCCTATTCAGGTCCCAGGTGCAACTCCTCCCACCCATCTAGATGCAGATCTCTCTATTCACCACTGTGCTGACACACCTTGTCTCCTGGAATCCCCCAGCCATCTTTCACTCAAACCCCAGACACGGATTACACAACCTAGCAGCAGCAGGCCTGGATAGTTAGACAAGAAAATACCTACTTTCTAAATGTGGTATTTTCAAACACAGAATGTTAAAATAAACTTCACTAAAATATGTATTTTATCACTCTGAGTTCAGGCAAACTAAACTCAAATTTCTACCATGTTTGCTGAGTCTGTTAGGATTATAAGATGTAACAATCTAACTGCCCATTCTGGCCTATGGGGAATAGTTAGCCTTGCAATAGTAATAAAACGAAAATGGCTCTAATTCACTATTAGGACATGCCACACACATCAGGGCTTGTCCAACCTTATACTTACAATGCACCCTACCCTTGGGCTTACCACAGGGGTGTCTGATATGAAGAAAAGGGAAGGTTTAGGGACTGACACGTGGGTGCACGTGCTCAGTCAACATGGCAGCACCAGACTGCACACAGGCTCTGCAATGGCAAGCCTTAGACACACTTTTACAGGCTGCTTCTGTGGGTGGCACACCCATTGCTGCAAGACCACCAGCAGCATTTGATTTACAAGCCCTGGGCATTCCTGGTGCACTGTACTAGGGTCTGACAGGTAAACCAAACCAGCCAATCATGGAATCACTTATCCATACATCAATTTACAATAGAGAGCATATGCACTTTAGCACTGATCAGCAGTGGTAAAGTGCCCAGAGTCATAAAACAGCCAACAACAGGTCAGAAAATAGAGGTGGAAGGCAAAAAGTTCAGGGATGACCCTGCAAAAAAGGCCAAATCCAACAGGTGCGCTGTATTTCTGTAAAAAAAGGCGCATCACTGCATTTAAAAAATGTTGTTACCAATTTTGGAGTAACACCACGCTCCAACATTTTATTGGAAAACATCCCCTTCAGTGTCGTATAAAGCCCAGCATTCTATGTGAAATTCTAAAACCTACACTGTCTTAATGTAACTTTTGTCCAAAAAACATGCACTTAATGTTGTTCAGACAGCACCCTGCTACTTCACATTAAAATGCAGTTTGCTAATTGTTTTAATAAATTAAGTTACCTATAAAGGATGGAGTATGATCTTGGTCTGAAGCCAGGAGTGCATTCAGGTTTTACCTCTGTCAAAAAAGGAATAAAACATTATTTCATGTTTCTGTTACTAGTTGAAATGCACACAACAGACAATTTAGGTGTAAAAAGAATAGGGGCAAGGATTAGATTTCCTGCACCTCACTATGTGTACAATTGTTCAAAAGTAAAAGGGAGCACATGCACAGAGCATGCTCTTATACAACTACTTCAGATTCAAATCCCAGAGAACAAAATAGGGGAATAAAGCAAAAAATGAAAAGAGTGATTTTAGACATTTTCGTCATCCAATTAGCTTGCCAAATATCTTTTGCCACTCAATCACCATGAACAATTTCTTATTCACCAATAACATCATGCCCTCCTGTTATATGGTGCCTGGGGAGATTGTCGACATTGCTAAGTTAGCATGAGCTTCCCTGCCATGATGCTAATTTTGCACACATTACTACATAACTTTGTTTTTGCAACACTCTGTTTCTGCCTGTAACATGAGAACAGGCTGCTTTTGCGTTCTCTGCCTTTCCTGTAGTTTAGTCTGAACACCATGTGCAAGGTTGATTAACAATGCCCCTTGTTATTCTTTTCTGGTCAGTCCCTAGCACGTAGACATAAAATACTACACACAGCTGCAGTACAGAAGACTCATGCTTTGATATTATGTTGTTGCATGTTGTTTTAAGACACTTTGAGAAAGCCGTTCCATTGAGAAGAGCTCTGATGTTCCTATGATGTAAACCTTTTCCTATTGGACGTTTTGAACCACTGGGTAGTGCATTTTTACATGAATTGTGGTCCCTATCTTTATCTGACAGATGTCAGAGGGAAGGTAAGGACGTTTTTCTTACAGGGAAGGACTGCAATTCCACAAGGACATTCCCTGGTTTGCAAACATGTCAAGTTACACTGCGCATGTAACATGTCAGTGCCCAATCTTGCTTGTTTTTTAAAAGGAAACCTAGTTCTGCCAATAATTCCCACTTTTACATTGCTTACAAATGGCAGTTATCATATTTTGAACAACCAAGACTGCTGTGGTTTACTGTCAGGAGTCCCATAGTTAGTAACAGTTTCCCAGCACATAACTTGTTGAAGCAATGTGCTTTTTCCACCCCGCATGGGAGTCTAGATAAATCACTTTGGCCTTCCATTCTGACTTTGAAAACTGATTTCAACAAGTAGAGCAGGCTCAAGGCACTGTTATTTCAACAAATGGTGTCTCTCACTTTGGCCCGAGAGACCTTTGAGTTACAGGTGGCTAGGACTTCTAGTGGGATACAGTCCCTTTTGAACACTAACCTCCCACAACATTTTGGGGAGCTAATACACCAAATGTTTAATGCGTCTTACAAGAAAGGCCTGGCACATTTTTTTAAACGTGTGGGATCTGACCTTGTGACTTCTTTTCAGACGTTATTTGGAGTAATACCGGCTTTTATTCATTCTATTTTTTTCCAGGATCTTTGGAGGCTTTCCCTTAGTATTGACGTTAGGTGCTGGAATCCTGCTTCTCCTGTTCCTGTTGCATAATGGCTGCTCATCTTGGGGTACTGCACAGGCCAAGCCAATTGCAGCTGTACCGTGATTGCATTCAACAAGTTGTTGGAAGCTTGCCATTAGCAACACCTGGTGTCAGTTATTAATTAATTAATTAATTGTGGGTTTGTAATGCGCTAGAATCGACTCTCGAAGGAGTATCTCTGTGCAGTAGACCGCTGGGGAACCCGTCCTGGCTTTCCCTGTGAGATGGTCCCTACTGGGTATCTCCAAGGTGAAACCAGGCATCCCCGGCGCATGTGAGGGGCCGTTGTGGAGATGAGGCAAGCTAATGCCCAGAGTTGCCTAGTGTGATCCCTGGTTAGAGTAGGCACCGAGATGAGAATTATCGAATCTGCTGAGCCTGGTCCACGACCCTGCCGCGTCGGGAATTGAACCCTGGTCCCGGGCCGTCCTCTGCTCTCGGGTCTGCCACCTCTAACCAGTGAGCCACACCACTCCTTTTCGCTTTGCCTGCTTTACTTGCATGCAACCAGTATTTTACTGTCAGCGATGCCCCTTCTATTGGGCGATGGATGTATGCCTCTCTAACACGTCACGTTCAGTCCTGGATTTTATCCAGTTGATGGGCCCCTTAGAGGCTCATGACCAAGCTTGTTGGAGTTTCATTGAATATCACGCAAGTTGCCCATTCATGCTTTTAGAGGCCTCTGATTATGAGGAACATGTTAGTTCCTTCGACATACTTAACTGGATGTCATCCCTGTTTTCTTCCAACAATAAAGAAGATCTGTTAGAGGGAATTGCATTCCTTGGTTCTCATACATTGACGGACTTCCCACCTCCTTCATATTAACTTTATTATCCCAGAGACATCTCTATTTCAAAAACCACCAATGACAATATTGGGAATTTTTTGAGGGGGGTTTACAGATTTGTTTTTCAACAGCATATACTTTGCTTGACTTTTGAACTCTGTTTTAGTCCTTTATCTATGTCCTATGACCTTACCAAGGGGAGAGTGTTATATGGCACCTGGGGACATTGTCGACATTGGTAAGTTAGCATGAGCTTCGCTGCCATGATGCTGCTTTTGCGCACGTTACTAAATACCTTTGTTTTTGCAACACTCTGTTTGTGCCTTTCACATGAGAATGGGCTGCTTTCACATTCTCTGCCTTTCCTGGAGTTTAGTCTGAACATGATGTGCAAGGTCGATCAACAATGCTCCTTGTTTTTCTGTTGTGGTCAGTCCCTAGCACCCGGACATAACATGTTACACACAGTTGCACTACTGAAGACTAATGCTATGATATTACGTTGTTGCATGTTGTTTTAAGACACTTAGAGAAAACTGTTCCATGGAGAAGAGCTCTGCTGTTCCTATGATGTAAACCTTACATCCAGGCTTTAAGGTATGGGGTCTGCTGTCAAAGCCTAATGGGCGTCCTTTTTATAAAATGAACTTCTTCTAGTCAAGGGGAGGGTGGTCAGGCCTAAAAGCCCTTATTTCCACAGTCTTTGTAAAATGACTTCTCCCTTTGTATTCTATGGAATTGTAACAATGCTAACTGTGCTGAGTTTATGCATGTTGCTGCTAGTAGTGGCATTTATACTGTATTTTAGAGCACGATAGTTAAAATAAACATTTTGAACTATTTCAGTGACTTTGCCTATTCTCATTGTGGATAGGTATGAGTGAGTGAGCGAAAGAGTACGTCTTGCTTCTGCTTCCACTCCCGCTCCTGCGAGAGTCAAGAGTGTTGTGTTCTGGGTTGTCTAATCATTTGTAGCTCCATGATCCTTGTAGGAGAACGAATGAGACACTATAGCTAGTCGGTTTGGGATTTTGGGTACTGATGTGGTAGGTTAGCACACCCCAATTCACTGAGGTCCGGTTTTCCTGCGCATAGTTCTGTGTATGTGCAGAATACCTGCAACACTCCTTTGCAGAGATCCCAGTCAAAATACTAGCAATATGGCCCCATGGTTAATAACCCGCTCACCTCAAATCAACATTGAAAAAATATGTACATATGGTGTGTTTTAACAGACAAATTACATTGTTTATGGTCTGACACACAATATACTTGAATGGGTGTTAAAAAACGTAAAGGATGGTTGTTAGACTGCATCTTTAGAGGGCAGCACACAAGAACAGGAGGAGGAAGGGCACACAAGGCAGTGACACAACACAAAGGGGGTGCTCTGCCAATTTGGTCTGTAGTGTGAATATCGGGAAACCAATGAAGTGCAGCAGAAGTTTACATGTACAGAAATCAGTGAGGGAGAGGACACTCTTGCAGTACCAAAACCAACTGGCAGCCAAGTCAGCAGAGAAGAGTTGCAGATGAGCAGTGCTGGCATAGGCTATCATAGTCAAACTACTTAGTATCTTGGCACAGTTTTTCACAATGTGGAGGTAGAAGTACAAGGGTAAAATGCTTTTACTCAAGCTGCCCGCCAAACCAACTACTCAATGTCTATTTTGGCTGCTGAGTAGAACTGTGCCTGATGCTGTCAGGAAGACAATGGCTGATGTGGCCATTCATTGCATTCAGGCAGACGTTTACCTTCAGCCTGATAAAATGGGTTTCTGTTTGGTGTTTTTGTAGACATTTGTTAACTGGTTGTCTACAACGCTTGAACAACACAAAAATGAGACATTTTGTCTTTTTAAAGGATCTTTAAGGAACAGCCTAGCCCTAGTATTTCCCCAAGTACACCAAGGACAGGGTATCTTCCCTTTTGAATATGAATTCTTTGTAATGGCCTATCTGTAAGCATATATTGGTCAGTTCTATGCTTTTTAGCATTCCTAAGCTAGAACAAATAACTCAGTGCATGTATGTATATAGTGTATATAGGATGAAATAATACTGGTGAGATAAAATCATGTATTGTAAATATTTATAGTGATGTATATAGATGTTTAATTTTGCAATGTATATTAAATGTAAAATTATTGTTGGCTCTGCTAGACTGTTTCTCACTTGGTGTTCTGAGAGGTCTTTTTATATAAATAAATTACAAAAATGTAGATGCATTAAATATTGTAAACAGAGGAAGACGCTGTGAAAGAAATCGTAATATATCAAATTCTAATTGTATTTCATCCTTTATTTTATAGTAAACGCTATTGTGTAAGAAATACAGACTTCCTGAAGAAGGCTCATGCCGAAACGCGTTGAATGGGAATGTGTTTCTGTATTCTATGAATTGCATTGATTCGTTGATACCATTTTTCTGCAGTATCTATTCATAATATTTATGTCACATGTATAAGCACCTTGTCTGTATAAATTCCTTGTCAGCTATAAATTTCATATAAAACCAAAAAAAATAGATGAAATAATAATAAATAAAATATAAGAATATAACATGAACACCTACAGTGTGAATTGACTCATTAGTACAACGTCTTCTTTCATTCCTTTAAACAGGCACATAACCCGGTGCATTTGTGCTCGCCTTTTTCTAAATGATGTGGCCAGATTCACCTGTTGTTTGTATGTTGTTCTGTAGGTTAATCTAAAATGAGAATAGCACATGATATAACCAATGGCTGGAATGGGCTGATCTAAAGTACTCCTCATGTAATATATATATATCATTTTTTATGTAAGTCAAAGAGGAAGCACCTAAAGATTTCTCTAGTAAGATCGAAAAAGTTAGTGCTGCAAAAAATCTGTTCCAGAAAAGATGTATTTGTTACAACAGCCTTAAAATGTTTAAAGTAAACCTGACATATAGACACAGTGAAAGAACATTGAATTACATACACTGCAGAATCAGGTTCCCGAGCCACCTCAAGGAACATGTATATCAAGCTGTCTGGTTATTGATTGCAGAATCTATTCACCTATAATATGGCTAGAGCACCAGCTGACGCACTGCCATGTGCACTCCCAGATTTTGATGATGGTTAAATGGGCAATATCTCTTAGGAAGTCATATTTTTGGTTAGTCTGGAAGGCATGGCATTGCTAGGCCCAATATTCCATAAATTACTTGAGCACAAATTCTAATAGAAAACCTAGAACTCCCACCGCATTGGTGTAAAAAATCACATGCGTGTGAAAGTAAGGAGGGAGGGGACATGAGATGGTAGGCTTAAAATCTGTCAAGAAGTGTGAGCACAGTTTGCTCTTGCCTCTCATTATAAATGGATACGCTGGTGCTTTCTTTGAGGTGAAAAATCATCTGGGCATTCTAAATATAATAAAGCATATTTGAATGCATTGATGGCAGTAAAAATACAGTTCAATAGTTTTTTCTAAAGAGAAAGACTATGGAACTCTCCTTAAAATGAATACAATATGTTATTGTGGTAAAAATAGAGCTGGGCCTCTCTTGGCTAAATATTTTAAGCGTAAAGAAGAAAAATCAACTATGAAATATATTATCAACGAATCTGTGGTCAAGATATTTTGTTATACTGATATTGCAGCATATTTTGTAGGCTATTATCAGAAGCTATACTTTCCTGAGAGTATTCCACTGGAGAAACTCATTGACTCTTTACCAAGCTTAAGACTAGAAGATCTGTCTACTCTTGAACAACCACTCAATACTGAAGAACTCTACTCAGTGGTTTCACATCTGCCAACAGGTAAGGCACCTGTTACGGATGGTTACACTGTTGAATTTTATCTGCATTTTTCACAATTTAATTTTTCAAAGTTAGGTTTATTAATCATTTCTCTTCTATAGATAACTATATAGGTTCCTTTACGGAAGCTATGATATGTCTTATACCAATAATAGATGCATTTATTTAATTAATATAGACTGTAGGTTCTTTGCCAAAGTGTTAGCTCTTAGATTAATGCACCTGATGCCGGACTTACTTGACCTCGAATCCCCTAGATTTGTCAATAAAGGAGCATAGCTGACATTTTTGTGCCACTTACTTTTTCTGCTGAAAAAGCTTCTAATGGTGTCAACTGGCATTTTCTCATAAAAGCGTTGACATGGCATTTAGTTGGCCCTAAATTTTTAGAGCTTATATTTTTATTATATTCTTTGCTTCAATAACCTGTTATCGTTAATGGTGTGCAAACCTCTTATTTCCCCTTAACAGGCAAATTACACAGAATTGTCCTCTGTCTCCATTGTTATTCATTCTTGCTTTAGAACCAATCTTCTATCAATTGAAATATTCTGACAATTTCTCAGGATTTAAAGTGAAGGATATGCACATTAAGCTTACTGCTTATGGAAATGGTATTCTTCTATTTGTATTAAAGAAACAGAACTCTTTATTTCAACTTTCTTCACAGAATTAAAATTCTGTCCAGAAGTCTCAGGATAGAAACTTAATTTAGATAAATCACAGGGCTTGCCCCTAAATAAATATTGCATTAAAAACCTGTGTGGAGAGGCAGGTTCATCTTGAAATCCTACGAGGATCAAATGTCTGGTGATCTGGTATTGCCACACTATTAGAGACACTCTAAAAGCTGATGCAGATGAATTAGTCTCCAGGCTTCATCATCTCACACAAAAATGCTCTCCATTATTTCTACCCCGGTAGGAAGGATTGGACACCATAACTATGATGATTCTCCCTACTATTCACTTTTGTTCTTGTGAGTCTACCAGTTAAATTGTTTTCAGAGTTTTTGTTCACTATAAATAACGTACTCTCTACATGTTTGTGAAATGAAAAGATGTCTAGTACTTCTCCAGATAAATTGAAACTCCCTCAGGTATATGGAGGTGTAAATTGTCTGGACTTTTCCACATATCACAGAGCTTTCAGTAACAAATGCAGCATTATCTGTGGACTCAACTAATAACATTTGTAAATTGTGGTTTAATCTAGAGCTTCCTATGGTATTCCGTTTCTCTCAGTAACATGTTTTGGATGCTTAATCCACCTACATTTTGGCTGCTGAAAACTGTATTTCATTCTTGTTCCTTATTGAACCACATTTGATCTCCAATATATCTCTTAATGACCAATTTACTAGCAGCCCATTAGTACACTAGGTGGATTAAGAAAAACGAGAAAGGCTCTATTGTGGAAAAAATGGATGGACAAGGGTATTTTTATTATTTCATAACAACAACAGACTAACTCCATCATACTGTTTAGGCTCCATCTAGCTTATATAACCTTACTTGTACAATGGGTATGCAAAATATTGAGTTTCAAATTATTTTCCAAACTGCACTCACATTTTTCACTTCATCCATTAGTGCTAACATCGATTTAGAGAGCAATCCTATTTCCACCAATATCCACTCTAAAGCTGCAGTCATTTATACGTTAATCAGACTGGCCACTTGTGACAGATCAAAATCTAAAAAGGAGGCTTCATGGGAATCTGATTTACAATCCGCATGTCCTATCTCAATTTGAGATAAAATGTTGGCAAACATACACTCCACAGCTCGCGCTGCAAGTATAAGGCAAACTGTACGTTTCTTCTACAATAGAATACTTGCACTCCAGTAAATCTATTTAAATCTGAGCTCATTAAACAGAACAATTGTTGGTGCTGTCATTTTCATTTGAGTTCTTGTGTACATATATTTTTTATATGCCCAGTTCTCTCTTATTCCTGGACTTCAGTTTAAAAAAAATGTGAGGGTATTGCTAAGGTTTCTGTACGTTTTTCACAGGACAAGTTGTTTTTGGGTGGAGCACATTTTGTATGGTCACGTAATCAGATCCTTAGTAAGGTAGTAGATCTTCTAATGGCAATTCCTTCACAGGTTATTAGTACGTTCAACTGAAAGTCTACAGACAATAGTACTATTCAATATTGGTGGAATCAAGTGTGCCATAATCGCTGACTGGACAGATTTCATTTGAACTCTCTTCAGCTAACAGTTATATACACTGTGGTTACCCCTTATGTGTCTCATATTGCTGTTACAAGCACCTGTTTGCATTCCAGGAAGTAGTCAGCGTATTTATGTTAGATGCTGGTTCATATTATTGTATATTATTGCGTTTTAGCTCAGCAATAGGGGTATGACCAATTCACAGAGCATTCAAAGGGTGGAAAATGCATTTATGAGAAATCTTTTAGCAATTCCCACAATCTGCTCGTAGTTTTTTTGTCAGTCTGAACTAGGGGACCCCATATATCACAGATAAGATCAAGCTGACCCCACTTTTACTTGGGCATTCTATATGGTTATGAGAGCAAGCAGGTCTGAATAAAGCTATACTCGGGGATTGTTTGACCTTAGTTCATGCTTTAGAGATTCCATGGTTGGGATACGTGTAGACCAGCTCTACTATTCCTACAACAATAAGCTAATCTGTTGCTCTGCTGTGCTATGGCCTCATATATATGGCAGATTAAAAAAATTAGGAAAAGTGTGATGCTGGATCCTGTCTAAAAGAAATGCTGTTTTGAATGTTTTACGGTTTTTATTCTGCATGTTTCTTTACTGTGGACAACAGGATGTGGGAGCACACCGCTGACCTCTCAGGCAAGATTTGCCCCTGGCATTCTGGGAAATGCAGTCTCTTGTAGCTTGCTCCGATATTTTCGAGTATTTCGCCGAGGTTGGCGCAGATAGTACTAATCTATAGAATCCGCATCTCTAGTCGCGGCAGGGTCTTGGGCTCAATGTCATTGGACTTGATAATTCTCGCCTTGGCGCCTACTCTAATCATGGGTCCCACGCTGCAACTCTGGGCAATAGCTTGCTTAATCTCCACAACGGCCCCAAAAACACTGGGATGCCTGGCTTCACCTTGGGGGTGCCCAGGAGGGGCATCTCACAGGGAGAGCCAGGAAGGGTTCCACAGCGTTATACAGCACCGGGACGCCCTGTTGCTTTACAAGTATACTACATTTACATTTACGTGTTTCTGGTTTATTAACTGTCATCAGTAGAGAATACAGTCTTGTATTTTGGGGTTTGCTGAGGAGGTTGCCAAACATTATATCAGTCCGGTACCTCTCAATGGCGCGCAGGTGCTTCATCTACGAGCTCGTCAGCTCAATGACTCACAGGGGTACTTTAAATAGACAACAGGATGTGGGAGCACACCACTGACCTCTCAGGCAAGGTTCGCCCCTGGCATTCTGGGAAATGCAGTCTTGTGTAGCTTGCTCCGATATTTTTGAGTATTTAGCAGAGGTTGGCGCAGATAGTACTGATCTCTAGACACGTGTTTCTGGTTTATTAACCGTCATCAGTAGATAACACAGTCTTGTATTTTGGGGTTTGCTGAGGAGGCTGCCAAACATTATATCAGGTCCGGTGCCTCTCACTGGTGCTCAGGTGCTTCGGCCACAAGCTCATCAGCTCAATGACTCACGGGAGTACTTTAAATAGACAACAGGATGTGGGAGCACACCGCTGACCTCTCAGTCAAGGTTCGCCCCTGGCATTCTGGAAAATGTAGTCTCTTGGACCTTGCTCTTTACTGTGATGGTTTATTCTTTTATATGATTTTATGTATTTAAGTACTTTTATGATACAAAAG
This sequence comes from Lissotriton vulgaris, assembly GCF_964263255.1. Lineage (NCBI taxonomy): Eukaryota > Metazoa > Chordata > Amphibia > Caudata > Salamandridae > Lissotriton > Lissotriton vulgaris. The sequence continues at coordinate 986,962,473 of NC_141696.1, read as the reverse complement.
AACAACAAATGAAGTTTTTCTACTGAATTTTATCTCATTTGTGAGTCATATTACATTGCGATATATATGTTCTATTATAACATAAATGTGGTTCTTGTTACGAGGAGGTAAAAATAGTTTTAATAAGTCTTTCTATTGATTACCACAGCAGCCTCTCAGCCACTGCAGCTGACTAAGTCCTTCAAAGCATCAACATTCTAACTGTCGATCCCCACCAGTCTTAAGAGCTTGGGAACAACCCATATTGAAAGGGGGAAATAGTAGAGAGAAAGAAGAAGGAGTGAGGAAAGGATAAGGATACAAATTGATTAAATATGATACTAATAGATCAATACAAATTACAACACTTCTCCCTCCTATAACGCAGAAGAGAAAACTTTACCCATATAAGGCATGTGAGTCATGTGCAAAACCCATATAATTGAAGCATAAGTAAGATACATCAAGAGGAATACATGAGAGAATAGGACCTAGAAAAAACACAATTACAATCCATCAACCCATAATATAATCCTCTTGCCACGCAGGAAATGTGTGCATCCTGTCACTGCGACAAATGACATCATGAGTTAAACTATTTTGAGCATTTCTAAGAATAGGATAATGGTTCACCTCCTGATGGGTCCCAATAGCACGATCTACATTGTTATGGCAGGCATTAGCCAGAGAGAGTCTATCCATATTTCACATCCTGTCATCCTCCAAGGTAACTACATTTTCTTTCACATTCATTATTTTCATAGGTTTGGAAAATGACTACCACTTTTTTGGGGGCAGTCAGGAAGTTTGACAAACACTTCATCACGTATTTTCCAATTACCTCTTTTAACACTGTGTTTCTGATCATACCTTTTCTTATAATGTTATTGATGCTGTTCTACACGATTACTCATTTCTTCTCTACACACCCACCTGGGTTCACCCCCTTCCAACCAATTCAGGTTCAATTTAGTGCATGGCAATCTACCTTTAAGAGCTAAAAAAGGAGAGACACTAGTGACTGAATTGGGTATGGTGTGATATGATCAAAGCATGTTCCGAAGAGCCCTAGCCTCAGGTCTTCCAAACACGTGAGCGAGTTGGATACATTCTTTAATCACGCGATTAACATGTTCAACTAACCCATTTGCTCTAGGGCAATATAATGTCATTTTGAGATGATGCACAGACAACTTCTCCAAAAACTCCTGCATTTCCTTAGAAGTAAACTGTACACCATTATCAGTAATGTTGGTGCTGGGTACACCCTCCGTTGTGATACCATCAGTTAAAAAACCTATCATTGATGAGGTATTGATTTTGTTGACCATTATCCAGTGTGAATGATAGTCCACCAGCACCAACATGAATTTTCCTTCCCACACAAATGTTCTAAGGTGAACGGAAATGTCTAATCTAAGTTTGTCCCAAGGTCTTAGAGGGACCCTCACGGGACAAAGGAATAGCCCTTGTAACTTTTGCTTTGTCACTATTAGCACAGAATAAACAATCTCTGACCATACCTTCTACGATTCTATTCATACCCAGAAACCAGTAGGAAGCCCTCACCTTCGATTTAGTAAGGTTCCTTCCCAAATTTCCCTTGTGTGCTAACTCAGCAGTTCTATCTAACAAATCTTTGGGTGGTACTAGTTTGTCCTCTCGCATAACCTTGTCAATAACAATACTTAACTCATACCGATCCACCCAAAAGTCTTTAAGAACATCTTCAAGACCTCCAGGTTTATTCGACCAACCTTGAAAAATCTTTTCCTTTACTTTACTCGGGGAAAGATCATTGACCGTGCTAGTTTCGCATTCCTCTTTTGAAATTCCAGGAATATCCACCAACAAAACAGAATCCATCATGTTAACATTATCTCTCCCCTCTTCTTTACATGGTAATCTAGATAAGCAATCAACCACCAAGTTTTTTGTTCCAGGAAAATTCTCCACCATAAAATTATAACCCTTGAAGCCGAAAAGCCGCCTACCTATACAGGGAGTGGTGTTATCCCTTCCCTTAGTGGATAACATGTAAACCAGGAGTTTATGGTCAGTATGAACCGTGAATGGTAAACCCCACAGTAAAAATCTGAAATGTGAAATGGCACAAGCACACTCTAGAGCTTCACGCTCCACAGTGAAGTACTTACACTCTGCCTTCTTAAGTGCCCAGTAGGCAGAAGCCACAATCCTCTCCTTGTCATTCACAATTTGGGTAAGAGATGCCCCAATACCTTTACAACTGACATCAGTAATTAACACAGTTCATCGCCTCATGTTGAAATTACTTAATGATGGTGCATCAATGATAACCTTTTTTGTTAGGTCACACGATTTCTGGCAATCCCCATTCCACTCAAATTGCAACCATTTCTTTAACAAATTTCTTAATGGGGGAGAAATATCAGCAACATTTTCCATAAACATGGTCATATACTCCACAAAACCAAGAAAATCTTTTACTTCCTCTTTGTTCATAGGCTTAGCTGCCTCTCTCACTGCCTTATCTTAATCCAACTTGAGTCTAACACCCTGTTTTGAAATTGTGTGTCCTAAGTAGTCTACTGAATCTACATCAATTTTGCATTTGTCTCTTTTTACAGTTAAGCCAGCCTCCTTGAGTGCCTGCATAATTTCTCTCATGACATCGTTATGATGGTTACGTAAAGACCCATAATTTCAGAATATCTTCCTGAAAACAGAGTACATTTTGTATCCCCTTGAGTATTTGTTGCATAACTCTTTGGAATACTGCAGCTGCTATGCAAGGCCAAATGGCATCCTGCTGTACTTGAACGCCCCAAAAGGTGTTATGAACCATGTAAGGGATTTTGAATCCTGATGCAACTCTATTTGATGATCCGCAGAAGAAAGATCAATCACCCTAAAGTGTTCGGCTTCACCAATCCCACCCTGGTTGCCAAGTGTTAGGAGGAGGCAAGAATAGTTTCAATAAGTTTCCCTATTTATTTTCTCTTTTATTGTTGTCTTTTCTATTCCTTCATTTCTCCTTTCTCTTTGCTTTTATCTTTTCTTTCCATCTTGGGTCTCTTGCTTTGTATTGCTTTTAAGAAATATGCCCCATCTCTTTTTTTCTAAATTTATATTTCTCGTTTGCTTACTCTGTTTTCAAAAATGAAAAAAAAAATATTTTTTGTATCAGCATATGTTGAATTTCAAGATCCTTATTCGTCAATAAATGAAACAAAAAATAATCTGTGCAATATTTACTGAAAACACACCACTAGGATGGAAAAGAAAGTAATAAATACAAGAGTGCAGCCAGCAAGAGTATTAAGAATTATATATTGCAGGCCCATAGCTGGAGTTAAAATGACAAGGTTTGGATTAAGAAAGTTGATGCCTGCGCACATCTGCCACATAAAATTCACTTACACAAAAAATGTTGCATGGCTGCTCAAAAAGCCAATTCTTGCTATCCTACCAGCTACTTCCTATCCACCTATTTGCACCTGTCTGAACTGATGGGGTCACCTCAGCTTCGTAGCATAAACAAGTGTCCTCAGTGGTGAGTGGCTCTAGATATCAAAAAAGCATGGGAGTATGTTAGAGGACAAGGACGAGATGGAATGTGATCCTGCTGTTGGCTCACGTGTCGAAGGCTCTGGGAAGATAAGTATCTTCAAATTCCAAACTAGGTGAGTGGAGAGACACAGATAGGCCAGTCCTTAGGGTTTATTTTTATTTATTTATTTATTTAAAAGGTTCTATATAGCGCTGGCTAGACCCAGGGGTATCAGAGCGCTTTACAGGAGTATGAGGAGGTACAATAATCGATACATTTGGCCAAAAGCATTGCAATAAGAGCCAATATAAGGAAAGCAGATAAATGGGTTATGGGATTGAAAGGCTAAAGAAGCCCTGAGCCCTTCTCTAGTGCTTACCCTCCCAAAAGCCCTAAAACAGATCCCAAGCGCTGCAAGGCTTGCAGAGAAAACCAAAGAAGAGTTGTATATCGAGTTCGGCAACCAATATCCAAATGTCAGAGGTCAACCTTTTTACTCTCAGGACCAGTTATTGATCCAACATCAACCCTGACAAACATTTTCAGATCATCCACTCACTGGAAGTCCAAGGGAGTTTAGCAAGCAAGCTTAACCCTTCTCCTTGGGATTGCTCAGGAAAATGTATAACCAAGTTCAAGGCTCTGTTATAGCATTCCATTCAGCTTAAAAGCAGTCCTCTGGCTTGTACCAGCCCAACACAGAAAAGCCTAAATGTCCAAATGGCCAGTCAATCCAGTTAACCTTCTTAATGGTCACTGCCTTCATAATCATGGCAGAGTGGATGGATTTTTGCAATAAAACTTTGGCAGCCTCAACACTCCCAAAATGGACCACAGTACACAAAATTTGAAACTACTCTTCAAGAAATATTACTTGCTAATGTATTATTTTGCTTGTCCACTCGGTTGCCTCCTCTCAAGTTTACTGCTTCTACATTAGTAACTACAGTTCATTTGGTGTATTCTGCAGTCTTTTGGTCTGTTACTGATCAGTATTTGCTTCCATGTCTTGGTTCCAGAGCCCTTGCATTTTCTGAGGTCATCCTTCACACCTTTATCATTTAGCCCCTAATTCTGAGTTGTAGGGAGTGGTGATTCTCCAGGTTTTTGCCGAAATATCACCCTACACGGTTATACATTTTCAACCAGGTAAAACCACTGCCTTTTCTGCAGAGAAAAGAGCCCAGAATTCTGGAAAAAATGTGCAGTAAAATGCCCAGTGATTCTGGATCCTAAAAGGTTGTTCCATATTCCAGGCCTTCAAACTTGCCAGAGCCATTTAATGTGGTGGTGAAAATGGTTGAAAAAGTAACTTGCGTTTCTGGCCACTTTTTCCGCCTGCTTAAAAGCAGTCGGAAAATGTGGGTGCAAAAGACCCAGAATTTCAAGAAAGACATGTAGTTAAGGGCCCGGGGTTTTGCATGTAATTTCCCACTCTAGGTTTCATCACGTAAAGGCCATTAAATGGGGAGAAGGGGCTTGTAACAGCCAGAATCAGTAATACCAGTCCCATGTCTTACATCACACATTACCAGCTAAATGGTATACGGCCTTTGAGTGTGCTTGTTTGTGAGGTCTTTTAATCCGCTCATTTCATGAGATGATTGCATCTTGTTTTATTTTCTCACTTTGATTGTCTATGTTTGCGCCAATTATAATTTCTAAACTATAATCAATGGAATTTTCTGGATGCACCACGATGTATGCAATCTCACTTATTTGCAGGCTTCTTGTACAACTCAATGCCAATATTGCCTCCTAAATTGACAACTTTTTACTTTCTGTAAACACATAGCTATTTGCGGCACGAAGTAATAAAAGGCCCTCGAATCATGATTTTCCAAAACGTACCATCTCCTGCAAAAAAACACAATCAGAAGCTTAGAACCCGTGACTTGGTCACCAAGCAACTGCAAGAGCCTTTTCTATTTTTCGTTTAAGTGTTCGGAGCTGGCAATTTAAAACTATTTGCTGGTCATCTGCTTTCACTGCTGCAGAAAAACAGAAAGGTTTGCCATCTAAAAGCATTTAGCTTCCTCTGGTGATGCCTGTGAAGGCCAATGAAAAACAATAACAGAGGCACACAGGTGATATAGATTATATCTATACTTAGGCAAGTAGGCAGAAGGAACTGGTTGTTTGTTGCCTCTTTCAGTTTGTGCTTCTTTATGTGGCTTGTGAAGTAAATCAAGCTTAAATGTTACAAGAATAGGCTAAACAGGATGTGCTCCCGGTAGAATTGAGCTGGTATTTTTCTGGCATGCCCACCAGAGAGATTTTCATACATACTGTAAATGCAGTTTGCTTTTCATTAACAGCATGTACCTCGAAAATGATTGCATAGAATAATTAAAAAAACAACAGGAGGTTGCACGAAAATTGTTGCATAGAATAATGCAAATAGAATGAAGCTAGAGTTTAAATATTTTAGGTAGATATGTATTATTGATGATTTATGTATTTATAGTTCAGGATTTAGCACTACTTAATGCCACAATTTACAACACCTCAAGTGGTAGGCAAACATTTATACATCACTGCCGTTTTTGCAGCACCTGCTTGTTATAGTATTTATGTTCAGCGGCCGCTCCTCCCCTACGGCGCAGGAGCGTCGCCCCCTGCCAGCAGCCTCCAAAACTTGAAAACTAAAAGGATACTTGTAATATTGTACACAGCAGTCCAGTGTTTGGGGTGGAGTCGTGGGAGGAGCAGGAAGGAGAGGAGCAGGGAACAGGAATGGGGAGTGCAGTTAGCGTGGGGAAAGGGAAATGCATAGACATTAATAAATAGTTGTAGACACTACTCTAGTTTAGAGCCGTTATTGTGAAGCAAGACGCTAGAGCTGGCGACGAGGGTGGGATCGTGCGCACTGTGCACTCGGCGCCGATCCCGTGAAGCTGCATGACCCTGTCCCGGTGGCGCGAGTGGGAATTTGCTATCGCGACTACTGCGACCCGAGGGAACGCCGCGGCGGAGACTGAGCCGCCGGAAGTATTGCGTGTCCTGAAGCTCCGTGGATGGGAAAGCTCGTGGAGCGCTGATCGGCGGAGACAGAGCCGCCGGAGGTATTGCGCGTCCTGAAGCTCCGTGGCTGGGAAAGCTGCATGGAGTGCTGAGCAAGCGCGATCGTGCGCAGAAGAATCAGGAACTCACCCCCGAAGAGTGAGTCATTGGACGGGAGGACGTGACGTCGGGAGCTCACCCCAGTCACCCCTGTGCCATTCGCCGCAGTTGTGGGAATGTTGGCGGCCTCTGTGCCCAGGAAGGGGCCCCTGCACCTAGTGAGTGCTGTGAATAGGTGCTGAATGACTGCAGAATAGAGAAAGAGCCAAATCCCGCGGAAAACGAGATCTCAGAGCGTCGGCCATCTTGAAGTCAGGCGGCCATAGACATTCCCTATCTAAAGACAGTGAGCAGCCATTTTAGGGTCAGGCAGACAGACTTTTTTGGCATCAAGCACTAGCAAAGACAGCGAGAAACGCAACAAGCACTGGCAAATGCAAGAGTTACAGCGCAACAAGCCCAAGCAAATACCAGAAACAAGCGAAGACTACGCTGAATACAAACAAGCACAAGTACAAACAACGTGAAGTGAAGCGAACAAAAGTGACAATAGACACAACAAGCACTGGTGAATGCAAGAGATACACCGGAAACAAGCACAAGCAAATACAAGCTTCAAGTATAAACAAGCCCAAGCAAATGCAAGTCTTGACGTAAACCAGCATGAGCAAATGCAAGCTCCAAGCACAAACAAGCACAGATAAATGCAAACTCCAAATGCAAACAAGCCCGGATGAATACAAGTCCCGAAGTTAGCGAGCACAAGCAAGTGCAAGTCCTGAATGCACCAAGCAAATGCAGATCCCGCACATAACAAGCACGAGCAAAGGCAAGTACCAAAGTAAACTTTCAGCACCACGTGAAGAAATAATTAAAGGTAAAAGAAGCTAAGAAAATAAATGATCCAGAAGCATGAATAAATGAATATCAAGGAAGCCTTCTCTCATCAACTAAGTGACTGGACAACCTGCACTAGTCCGGAAAGAGATGCAAGAACAAGATGTCAACTTTGCCACGTATCATCGCGGAAGAGCCCCAAACCACCTGCAACCAGCATGTGACACTAAAGAAAGCGGGAATTCGCTGAGCCACGAGTCACACATGGTGCAGCTGAGTGGTGGTCATTTCGAACTCAGGAAATCCAAGTTTAACTCACCAAAGCATACCGAGACAGTCGTGCTAAGAGCGGACAAAATACAGTAATCACCCGGGAGCGGCGAACCTTTCCAAAATCAAAAGAAACGACTAGACTCAGGATCACGGCCGAAGAGGGTCAGCAAATAAGACGGGAAGCAAAGTAAACAGTCCTGTGACAGTAGCAGACTAAAACCTTCCTCCCTCATGGTGGTGGGAAAAGCAACACAGCGGTCCTATCCCTGCATTGAAGTACCAACCCCAGTGACGCAGACCGACAGTCAGAGTTTGGGTCCCCAATGGAACAGGTGGCTGGAATCACTGGATGATTTTCTTGAAACAACTGGTGAGCAAAGAGATGGAAAACATCTGCTACTACTACTTCAGCTGGTGGGTAATGAAGGCTGACGCTTAATCAGAACATTTTCAGCAAAGGACACCGAGACATATGGAAAACTCAAAGAGATGCTACGTGCTCGTTTCAAAGCAAGGGAAGACATGGATCATGAACGCAGCATGGCAGGAACCAGGGGAATCACTACCAAACTTCATAACAAGGTTACAAAGTCTGGTGCAATACTGTCATTTCAATACATTCACAAATGAGGAAGCAATTAGACTCCAGATAATTGAGGGCTGTTTACAACCAGACACGAAGCGCAAGATCTTCCAAAAGCAGCTCTGATTAAAGGAAATTATCAGAAGGGCCGAAGTTGGAGAACTGGTCAAAGCAAAAGGAATGCACCTCGAGACAAGAAAGAAAGACAAGAGAAAGGAGATATCTCTTGTGTTAGTGAATAAAGCCCAATAAATCAAAAACACCAGAAAGAGGGAGGACAAAGGCAAACCAGAGACAAGACACCATGAGAGGCAAAGTGACATGAAACTCCCTGAGTCAATAATACAAAGGGTAGTGGATGATGGCGAACAAAAGACTGTGACAATCCGGAATTGTGACAGCCTGACTGACATAACTTCGAGGAGTCACTCAACAAACTATTCTGGAAAAGCATCAAGCAGTCAGACAGACCACACAAAGGAGACAGATGACAGTCTGCTCAATGGATATGTAGAAAGGACTAAGTACAGACGAGTGGACAAGTCACGCCAACTCTGGAAACCGGTATACGAACACACTCGAGCAACCCACTGCTCATCAAATGTCGTAGACTCTTCTGAGGAGGCATTAAGCAGTAGGACACATTACACAAGTGTCACTGACGTCCGTGCACCCAACAACAAGCGAGAATAAGAAACAAATCACATGAGGCGTGGTAAGCCACTCAGGCACTGAAAAGGGATAGGCACGTGCACTCAAGATATCCATGACAATGAGAAAACTGAGAAGAAACAATTAATGTCATATGAGAGGGGCAGAGACCAAATGCTCCAGGACCAGACCAAAGAAGTAAACGCGTGGCTAGCAAATAATCTATCCACAGCAATAACACAAAGGACACTTCAAGAGCTGCACCCAAAAAAATGTCTCACAGACGACGCCAACTCCAGGAGCATGTCATCACAGACTACCAGCTCAAGACATTTACCAGTCAAGACATTCTCAAAGGAACGTTCTCAAAGGAAATCAGCAAAAGGCTCCTTCAATTCAGAAAGCATGTCTGTACGATCACTCTGGTCAACCGAATCAAGGTCCCTACAATGCTCATGGCATCAATCACCCAAACACACAATGGAATCAGAGAACGTTCTCCCCGTTCAGAGCAGCATATCTCATGTCAATGACTCAGAATATTTGATCACCCCACAATACAACACGTCATGTTAGTCACAGTTATATCAAGACATAAAGAATATACCGGCACCCCTGAAGGGGTCAGTGAGGTTGACTCAATGGGCTTGCAGAAGGAAAACAGATATACGGGACAGCACCCATCGGATGGGAAAGGACTATCTTGTCACTCTGCAAGGAAGGTAAAATGTGTTGACAGAGACAGATCGTCATCAAATAAAAAACAAAAGGGACGAGAGAGAAACATACACATGCCCGGATGATCAAAGAGTTCACCAGTCCCAAACACGAGTGGGAGTGGGTGAGACAAACAGAGTCAGCAAATGAGTCCCAGGACCAAACCGAGACATCCATGTCAGATAGTGCCTTACTGTCTGGTATGCATGATTTGGAACAGGAGGACATTGCTGCCCCTGACCGGAAGAGACAAAAGGAAGTAAAATCACATGCAGATGTTCCGAAGAGAACCAGAACACCGTCCACTCATGAAGGAGATTGAGCGTCAATCGAAAAAGAGCCACCAAGGAAGACAGATTGCCGCTATCGAGCTGAGCCATCAACTGTCACCTCACAAAAGGCAACCACGATTGCGTCAGAATCTGAAAATGAGTTGATAACTCCGAAGATTATTGGAAACCGCAAAGAATCTGAGAACAAGAGGATCACACACAATGTCTCACACTTTCAAAGGTGCACTCCTGCAGTCAAGGATGCTCTTGTCAAGACAACCGTAAGATCAAACAATGAAGTGTCTCCGACAGACTATACCTTGCTGACGCCTGAGGAGCGGACTGAGTCTTAGCCTGGAATGGAGACGCGTCTATGACCCAAGCGGACGGTCCGCAGACCTGTGCGGCCGATCAAGGAACTATAAACATGTTTGAAGTTAATTTTATTTTGTTACGAAAAGGGGAGATGTAATATTGTACACAGCAGTCTAGTGTTTGGGGTGAAGTCGTGGGAGGGGCAGGAAGACGAGGAGCAGGGAACAGGAATGGGGAGTGCAGTTAGCGTAGGGACAGGGACCTGCATGAATGGACGTTAATAAATAGTTGTAGACACTACTCTAGTTTAGCGTCGTTATTGTGAAGCAAGAAGCTACAATACTAAAACAGGTTCATTATCGTTTTAGTTGTCAAATTCTGGGCTAAGCCGAGTCTTGAGAGTGGGGCCATTGGAGGGGCAGTCACCAGGAGGAGTAGTAGGTGCACTGCTATCAGTGGGCATGTCGGTTTGGCCGGCCGTCTCAGGACGGCCAAACTGGCATGAACACTGAGCTGTCTCCAGCCCAAATACATTGCCAGGTTAGAGACAGCAAAGCAAAGGGTTCGCAGTGTCCCTGGGAGCGCAAATTCGAGGGGGCTCAGGCCAATCTGACGCTGCTCTAATACATGAGAACAATGTCAGGACTGGCCACAGGGGAGACTGGGAGCTTGTGCTGCAGTGTGGAGCAGATGAGCGGTGATGCGGTGGGCAGCAGAGCAGGTAAATTCTGTTTTTTGTTTTTGTATTGTTGTCGTCAGTCTGTGCAGTAATTATATAACTGTTTCTACAGTGTCATTAATCTGTACTTATTGTAGTCTAGGAAGTATAGATTTAGAACTTCCTCTGAAGGAATGTGGTTTATAATGTAATTTGTGTATCCCGGTTCCTAGGAACACCGGGTGGGTCCTGAATTTTGTCTGAGGGTTTTTTAGGCAGGAGACAGCTTAAATAAAGACATTTTTAGCTTCAGAAATAGAGAGTCTCCTGCCTAAATCAGGTCTGTTGGCATGTATGCATTCTTTACATGTTTTTGTGGAGAATATTAAAAGGCCTATTTTTTTTTTTGAAAATATTTTTATTAGCGCATGAAATCAATAGCACTCAGTTACAGTTAGCATTCAATAATACATCATTTACATCTCGAACTGCAGTGCATATGTCGTAACTCCAACATTACAATTTTCCGATTTTCTGTTATACTAACATTGAACATTCCTCTTCTATGCATTCCCCCTCATCCCCCCTCCCCCCTCCCGCCCGGCACTCATCAGTCTCTACAGTATTTTCAGCCTCACAATGTTTCTCATCATCTCAAACTTATGTACAGTTGGTGTAACTTGTCGGTCCCCATGACCATTCGCTAGTGACATATCATATCTACTCCATCTTGGATTTAGGGCTGGTGCCTTCCACGTTACTATCCCCCGACACCCTTCACAACGCGTGCTACTTCTGTGCGCCTTTTAGGCCAAATGTGTCTCCATGCATGCTTCATATTCCGCTATTATTGTGTTCCACTCAGGGGAGATCGGTATCTTTCGCAGCCCCCTACGCTCTTCTCTGTGCAACTCCTGCCCTTCAGCCTTCCCCCATCTCAGCACTTCACTACTCCAGGACTCTATGTCTGGCGGTCTCGCTGCCTTCCATCTCATGGCTATTGATCGTTTCGCCAGTAGCAGTGCTAAGTCTACAAATCTAGTGGACACACTGCGTTTCTTCTCCTTATGTCCCAAGCCCAGTATGCTATACAGCGGTGTCTCGTAGGGCCTGTTCGGTGCTACTGTGTTTAGGATCTGCCGGATCGTAGCCCAGTAATACCCCAGTTTAGGGCAATCCCAGAACATGTGAAGGAGCCCTGCATCATCCTGCTGACATCTAGGGCAGTTGTCCCCTGCCTCCGGGAACATTGCATGTATCCTGTGCGGGGTCAAGTAGGCTCTGTGTACTAGCATAAGCTGTATGAACTTAAACTTGGGATTTTGTGATACTTTCTTTAGCTGTACAAGCTTGTTTCCGGTCCAGGGAAGACATGGCTTGGCAGTTCGGGCTGGACTGTTCCCATGAGGCACAGGGTCAGACTGATTTGCATATGGCCATGTCTGAACTGGGGTGGCAGAGTGGGCTAAAGAACGGTGATGGATTAGACCCAGATCTTTTGACTGGGTGTGAGTGTTTGATTGATTCCGGATGCTCCGTCCATCACCACCCCCTTTTGTACTGCTTTTGGCCGCCATAAGTGTGGCAGGGTATGCTCAGACGTGAGTCCCTTGCTCACTTTGCCACTGGATTCAAGTGGGCCGGGCTGAGGACGGCTGGAATGCCAGAAACCGGTCCTCGGAAGCTTGTTTCCGGTCCAGGGAAGACATGGCTTGGCAGTTCGGGCTGGACTGTTCCCATGAGGCACAGGGTCAGACTGATTTGCATATGGCCATGTCTGAACTGGGGTGGCAGAGTGGGCTAAAGAACGGTGATGGATTAGACCCAGATCGTTTGACTGGGTGTGAGTGTTTGATTGATTTGGATGCTCCGTCCATCACCACCCCCTTTTGTACTACTTTCTTTGGCTGTTTCAGGATCTTGTCCCATTCCTTATCGCTGATATTTGTGCCCAGGTCCCCTATCCACCTGTCTCGTGTGTGTTGTAGTTGGACAGCTCTACCAGCTCTGATACCCTCCGACAGCCATTTAGTGAGGTGACTTCCCAACCCCATGAGATGTTGCATTGTAATAAGTGCGTTTGTGTCTGGCTCCATGCCGGCCGCAGCCGAATGGGTGGTAATGTAGTACGAGACCTGTGCATGCAAAATGAACAGTGTCCTTGGCATTTGGTGTAAACGAGTAAAGTCCTCGTTCCCCAGTAACCTGCCCTCCGAGAAGAAGTCTCCTATGTTCGTCACCCCCGCGTCATGCCACGGCTGTAGTCTGCGCTCCGTCAATATCCCCGTCCCTAGTGGTATTTCTAGCAATGGTATCAGAGGTGCATAGTTCGTGCGTTTGTTCGCGTAACCCACCGCCTTCTTCCAGCATTGGATCGCCAGCTTGAGTAGCGGGGGGGCCGAGACGGTACACGTGCCCTTGGGAGCATACGACTATGTATCGCTCCCTTACCTCTATCTATCTCTATCATGTTTAGTTCTTGCAGATTACGGCCTGCCAGCCAGAAAGCCAACCATTGCAGTTGGCATGCATATCCATATGCGATCAGATCGGGTACCCCCATACCACCTTTGTCCGTTGGGAGTTGTAGTTTAGCTAGGCTAATGCGTCTCCTGCCCGACCCCAGACTAATTCCGTTAGTAACGTATTCAAGGCTTTATAGAAGGACATGGGTATCATCAACGAAATGTTCGTGAAGTAATACAACAACCGTGGGAGCACCACCATTTTAGTGATCGCCACTCTACCCGCCACGGACAAGGGTAAAGTGATCCAGAACTTCACCTGTGACCTCAGGGACGCTAGGGCTTTTCCCAAATTACCATCCAGCATGTCTGCTTCTTCTCTAAAGATCTGTATACCCAAGTACTTGAACGTTGTAGGAGCCATGACAAAGTAGTACGGCTCGAACTGGATGTGCGGGTCCGTCAAAATCCCATGGAAGCTATATCCATAGGATTTGGATTCATAGATCTCTAATCCCGACAGGCCGTGGACGTCCGGAAAAATGTCCGACAGTGTTTGCAAGGGGGCACGCACATCATTGAGGAATAACAGTATGTCATCCGCGTATGCTGAGACAATATGATAGGCATTAGGGCGGGCGATCCCAAGTGAGGCAGCCTTAGTTCTCACCTTAATCAACAGAGGCTCCAGTGCAATTATAAAGAGTAATGGAGAGAGCGGACAGCCCTGCCGGGTGCCCCTCGATATTTCAAATTGTGCAGAAATATACCTATTGGTCCTTACCCGAGCAGTAGGATTATGATATAGCAATTCTACCCAAGTTATGTATGCCTGTGATATACCGAAGCTTTTCATGACCGGGAACATGTAGTCCCATCGCAGCGAGTCGAAGGCCTGTCGCAAATCCAGGGCTAAGCATCCCTCTGTGTCTGGCCCTATAGCGTCCTCCAGCATCAACTGATTCAATCTTCGAAGATTTAGAGCGGTGCACCTGCCCGGTACAAATCCGCATTGATCCGGATGTATGATGTCCGGGATACAGGGAGCGAGCCGGGCCGCTAATATTTTACTGAGGATTTTGTAATCCGTATTTAGGAGTGACAGGGGCCTATAATTCTCTAAATGTAGGGCTTCCCTACCGGGTTTCAACATGGACACTATTAGCGCTGGCAATGTCGACTCTGGCAGTCCATTACTGTCTAGTGCCTCTGTGTATACCTTTAGCAGGTGGGGAGCCAACAGATCTATATATGTTAGATAAAATTCAGCCGGTAGTCCGTCTATCCCTGGTGCTTTGTTGCGCGGTGGAGCCTTTATTGCTTGTCTGACTTCCGCCAGCGTTATAGGGTCCGCGAGGGCCTTTTGCTGCGCCGCAGTCAGTTGTGGTACACTCAGAGTCGATAAAAACAACTCCAAATCGTGCGTCGACAGTGGGGCATGCGTGCCGTACAGAACCGTGTAATAGTGCTGGAACACTCGGTTGATATCTGTTTGAGTTTGTGTGAGTGTCCCGTGTCTGTCTAGTATTTCCGTGATAGGGGCATTCTCTGGGGCGTTCCGTGTCAGCCGTGCAAGGAGCGTTCCTGCCCTATCTGCTTGTGCGTGCTGTCTGATTGTGTATTCCCTGAAGTCCACTACCCGTAGTTCCTCTAGTAATTCCGCATGTTCTATATTGGCCTCCTGTAATTGTGTGAGAATGCCCTCCGTACCGGCGGCCTCATTTTCTAGTGCTGCCAGACTTCCCTCCACTACTTTCAGTCTATCGAGTATCAGATGTTTTACCCCCATTTTCGTGCCCATCGCTACCCCTCTCAGTACCACCTTAAAGGCGTCCCACTCCACTTGCCTACTGCTGGCCGTATTCTCATTTTCGGCAAAGTATCGCTCCCCCGCCTCTAGTAAGGTTGACCTGAATGTAGTGTCTTCCAGAAGACCTGGAGGTAGGCGCCAAGTCGGAATGGGTGTTGTCGTTCTCCCCCATTGTAAAGACAACTCCACAGGGTTGTGGTCCGACAGTGTTTTACCCATGTGTGTCGCAGATGTGATCATAGGTATCATAGTCCTGGAACAGAATAGTCTATCTATCCTGGTGTGTAAATTATGGGGGGGGGGATAAAACGTGTACTCCCTATCTGTAGTGTGTAACACCCTCCAGGCATCATCTAGATCCCAATGAGACGCCCAGTGTGTAAATGCAGCTGCTTGTTTCCTACTCTCCGTTGCATGTAAAGGAGGGTGAGATCTATCCAGCGTAAGGTCCAGTACTGCGTTACAATCTCCTCCAATTACCCAGACGCAGTCCGGCCAATCCGCTAGAACCCTACTAAGCTCAGAAAAAAATCTTGACTGGTCCGTATTCGGGGCATATATGCTGCCTAGGACTATATAGGAACAGTTCAGTAACCCCTTTATGAACACAAACCTACCATCCTTGTCTATTCGTGATTCTACAAGTTTAAAGGGAACAGTGTTGCGCACCCAGATTGCTGCCCCCGTGAGAATGCCGAGTATGTCGTGGCATATAGCTGTCCCCTCCATTTCTTTAACAATTTTGCACCCTCCGTCCCGTTCAGGTGTGTCCCCTGCAAATACGCTATGTGGACCTGTCTCCTGTTCAATTGTGCTAGCACTCTATGACGCTTATGGACTGACCCCATACCCCTCACATTCTAAGTGCAGATCTTAAAACAATCAGGGGACATCATAACACCACATGCCTGTTCTACAAAACATTGTCTGCGGCTTTCGTGTTTTTATCAAATGTAAACAATATAGCATATCAGCGAGTGCCTGTAAACCCCCAACTCGAAGGTCCCCACCCCAAAACCGTGAGGGACCAAACCAGTGTACCCAACAGGGGTACGAACAGTACTTAATCTTGCCTGCGCTTGGGGGCGTGTGCCCAAACAGTCGCACTTTTAATAGTCAGATCCCAGTAGCCGCTGCTACTGCACCCCCACCTACATCATGTTATCTGGTCCCATTCCCACCTGCCAAAAGTTCAATGTCATTAGTTATTACGTTACCAATCCGTTGCGACTGCACCGTTGCTCAGAAGTTCTCAGCCATTTGTGCCGTGATGCTTGGGAATAATTGTAAACTGTCACCCGCATCAGAAGTCTCTGTTCGTGAGCTGGAGTGGCTGTTCGATGCGGAGCCCAAGTTAGCGTCGTGCGCTGCCAGAGCATTTGTTGTCAGCATTGCCAGTTCCGGGGTCCCTTCTTCACCTCCCGATGCCCCATGTATTGTGTTCCCTGCGGCCTCCGTGTCTGCGTCCTCCGCTCCGGTCCTTTCCGCGTCCAGGTTGTCCTCCGCATTTCCTCCTCGTTCCAAATAACCATCATTTTGGGACGGCGGCGGTGTAAGTGCTACCTCCATCCATTCAGAGGCCTCCTCCGGGGTGTCAAAGAAATGGGACTTCTGGTCGTGTATAATTCTCAGTCTTGCAGGGAAGAAGTTTGCGTATTTCAGTCCGCGGTCTCTCAGTGCTTTCTTCACTCCCCAGAATGCAGCTCTAGCTTTTTGCACTGCTTGTGTAAAGTCCGGGTATATAGATACCGTTTGATTTTCAAATTTCAGTGGTCCCTTCACTCTAGCCTCCTCCAGGATCGCATCCTGATCTTTAAAATGTAGTATCCGGCCTATCAGTGGACGTGGTGGGGCCCCAGGTCTTGGTGGTCTGGGAGGCACCCTATGTGCTCTTTCCACACTGTACATCGGAGTGAGGAGTGAGGGTTCCACTATGGTTTTCAGCCACTCCTCCACGAACCGGGTCGGGTTCCTGCCCTCACTTCGTTCCGGAACGCCTAGGATGCGTACATTGTTGCGTCTGGATCGTCCCTCCGCATCATCCATCCTGTCTCTCATATTCCTAAACTGTTTTTCCAGTGCCTCAAGGCATGAAGAGTGCTCCGTTTGTTGAGGGATCAGATCCGCCAGGGTAATCTTATGTTCGGCCACTTTTTCCGCCAGCTTCTTATGGTCGTCCTTCAGGAGCGACAGGCCCGTCGACATGGAGTCCATCCTTGCTTCAAGTGCCTCTCTTGAGGCTCTAATTTCGGTTAGGATAACGTCCAGTTTGGCCTCTTGGGAGGTCATACCCGTCGGGGGGACCATATCGTCACCAGAGTGGATCAGGGGATCCTCTGAGCCAGAGGAATGTGGCAACCTGCGCTGCTCTGGGTCTTGTGAGCGAAGCCTATTCCTGCCCATGGTGCGGCGCTGTATCCTAGGGCTTGAGTCATTGCAAATACACGACCTTCCGGTGTGCCACTGCCCAGTTCCAGCACAGTGCATGGTCCGTTCTGTTGGTTATAATGCTCACACCTCTGTACCCCAGTGGCGAATGGCGTCACTTCTCTCTTCGCACTGCAGTGGCCTCAACCGGGGTATTGTCTGCCGGTCACCCGTGCAAAATCTTAGATGTTAGTGGCCAGGGCCCACCCCGTGTCTCTGATTCCTACAGCGTGTTGTCTCAGATAGGTCGCTGCTATTTGCCGGTTGTGAGCTCTCGGTTCTTCCCTTGGAGCATATTATCAAGTCGCGCCGGTTGTTGTATGCAGCGGTGATGTGGAGAGTATACAGGTTATCCTACTGGCCACACAGGGGACCCCCGATCACACCCCGCTTCTGGACTGCTATGCCTCCTGTCGTGACCGCGAGTGTCCAATACTGTAAGGCTCCCACACTCACCTCGTGTGTCTTACTCCTCCGAGTGTCAATGACGCCTCGCTCAGTCGACCACCTCAGCCACTTCAGGTCCATAGGCCAGGGGGGTATAATGGCGCACTCTGCTACAGCTGTCCGCTGATCAGGCCGGGCATGAGCACTGGTGTTCAGACCATAGCCGGGCTCCTCGGCTGTGCACCGCAGTCGGACCGTCGTGTAGGGTACCGTGGGCCGCGGCTTCCCGATTCCGTCAGGCCCTAAATTCGGTCTATGTCGATCGGCCCTCCAGCGGCCGCCAAAGCCGTGTGTGTGCAGTCCCTTCCACCACCACGATATCACCACTGCAGGGAGGTATAGTGGACTCCCGTTAGGCCTCGGGCCTCAGTACTTGTAGTATCTACTCCCGGGTGGACCAGGTCCCAGCCCGCCGCTCCGGCTTTACCCCACTCATGTGTCGATGCTTCATACACTGTGGGCCGTAGTTATAGAACGCCCCAGCCACCTTTCTCCATTCTCTGTACTCCGGGGCTCTCGGCGTCCTCCACAAAGACCCGGGATCTTCGCTACCAAGTCGCCTCAGTGGGGGAGAGGGGGGGGGGGGGAGTTCACGGCACCTTATGGCAAATCCCCGGTTCACGGCGTTTCCAGGATATGCCCCCAGATGGTCCGGGACACCGCACAGCACTCCGGTGGCGTCCCGCGTCCGGTACGCCTTGTCCGACACTGTTGGCCACGGCTTCTCGCTGGTGGTAGGCCTCGGCCCCTCCGCACTCCCCACGTCGCTTCCGAGGGCACCCGCCTTCTCCTGCGCTGGCTCGGGGTCACAGCCGTTATCCCTTCACAGCAAGGGGGCCCAGAGATTCATACCGGGTTCCGGGCTATGACGCGGGCAGGATGATTTTTCCGGGCGGACCAGGCCTCGATGTTCACTCCGGTCACCTCTCACTTCCGGTCCGCAGGGCCCAGCATTATGGGCCAAGGCTTTTCTGCGCATGTAGGCCGCAGTCTCTCCGTCTTCACCTCTCTCTCCCGGCGGCCCCTCCAAGCCTCGTCCCGATCTCAGGTGCAGCCGCTTCGGTTTCTCGGTAGGGGGGAGATAATGGCAGGCTTATAGGGCCATTTCAGGATATTTTGTGCGTGTTTTGGGGGTTTTCTCGGACGGAGCTAACTCAGCTCACGTCCACCATGCTGCTCTGCTAGCCATGCCCCCCGGCCTATTTTTTGATGATTGGGCTTGACCTGAATTTATTCGGAATGCATGGACAAGAGTAGTGGATTTTAACTCAAGCAATTCAAATTATATGGCTTAGATCTGGGATGGATCCCATAACTTAAGATTTCAATAGTCCCCCAGCTACATCAAATCTCTTTTGGCCTCGCACAAACTATATCTTGAATGCATCGCAGTGTAATAATTGTGCTTTCTTGTTGCCTGAGATTGAACCAGCTTTGTTTGACTGGCTAATGGTTGCTCTTTATATGTTCTGTCCTGATGAAGACCTGATAAATGAATATGATCAAATCACCGTTGATGCCTTCCTTGGAAAAAAGAAGCAGAAGTATTAAGTGTTTTCTGTTTTTGTGACTCTACAAACCTGTTATTGTATATAATTTCCCCCTTTTTTACCATTATTATTATTTGTGTTTACACTTTCGTTTGTCCTCTGTTATTGACTTATGTTTGTGTAACCCTATGAGCACCTTCTGTATTACTGTATATTTGAATTTTCAACTAATTAAAAATATTATCTTTATATCATTTTTTAAGGGTACTGAAGTATTCCATGACTTTTGAATGGGATTCTTTAAATGAATTATTTTAAGTAACAAATGTTTCTTCTTTGAGCTAGGAACTAAGAGTGGTAAGGGTGTGGTATGTAGCTGGTGGTGCATTTTAGAGCACACTTGAAAATATATAACTAAATCATGGTGTTGCTGGGCACTGTCATTTACAGACAGCACATTATCCACTGTAATGGATACTAATTTTGCATGGGCATTTAGTTTTACTGATAAAACTATATAGTGCTCAAACAATAATGTGCAGGAATCATGTTTTAGCAAATATTTGTCATTTGCACATCACCAAGTGAAGTGTTTTGATTTGTTTTGATCCGATTAGAAGCTTTGTTTCCATGTAACTTCAAAATTACAAAAAAAGAGCTCCATTTGTACTTGACTATATGCTGATGTAGTTTTAAATAGTAGTACCGTTAATTTATAGTTATTTAAAAGTTGCTGGGTGTTTCGACATCCTTGAGCCTTTCATTTCCCTCCAGCAAGGTAGCCATATAGTTCACTTTACAGTTTCCTCTCATTTTGCTGGGGGTGAAATAACAATTTACTTCTTTCTTTGAATGCACAGCAAATGTGAAAAGATAAAAACACAATTTCCAGGCATCTTTATTGCTCGTTCACCTTTGGACCTCCATCCTGCTTATTTTGGAGTGCTGCAGAACCCCCTAACCCTTACTTCCAGTGCCTATGGACTCAGATTACGTTAATGGTGGATAAAGAAAGTCAATGGTTACATTAGGTACCATACTATACAACATTAATGATAGAAACAAATTGGGGGAGCACTGTTTTGGCTCAATGGGCCTGATGTACAAATCCATTTTACAATTGCAAGCCACGCTATTCCCATTAGTGTAGGTATCGATAACACTAAGTGTATTTTTTTCCATATACTACATTTATTTTGGAGTAAAAAAAGTCTTCCTGGGGGGCGTGGCTAGCAGCCAAGCATGGCGGCAGCATAGCGTGAGAGCTCCTGAGGGCACTGCGGCCTTATCATAAATCCGACATACAAATCCGATACACTGCTCACCTGAAGCGGCGGCGATCGGGTCCGGGCACGAAGCGGTGTCACCGGACCAACTTTCGGCTAAAACTGAAGACCGGAGCCCGCCTGATTCCACACAAACGCATCTGGGCCTACACGCAGGACGAAAGCACCGGCCTTGCGTAGCACACCGACCCCGGCGGAAGTGAGACCGGGCCGGCCTGGATGAGCGGACACGTCCCGGCACCCGCCCGGCAGAGCAAAATAGCCACCTGGGACTCCGCATAGTGGCGTCGCTCCACGGCACACATACAGGCGTCTGCACACCGCTCGCGTAGGACGGGCGTGGAGAACAGACACGAGTGAGAACCGGTGCGGCCGAGAGCGCACTACGCAGCGGTAATACCCCACCCCCCCCGGGGGCCTGACAAACTGCACGGGACGGCTGCGGCGCTCTTCACGCCTCAATTGCCCGCGAAGACGGAGTGGGCGCAGATACAAGCCCCGACCAGAGGTGAGAAACACAGGTGCCCCCGGGGGACAGTGGCAAATAGTGGATCCACGCAGAGACTCACAGAAGGGGCTCGGGGCTCACATACTAACTCAGAAGCGTCAGCAGCTCTGGCACAGTGGGGACGCAGGACATATACACCAAGCGGGAGCGCTTACCAGCCTGCCTGGCCTATAGGTGGTGTTACAGATGCCTAGAAAAGACCCTCCGCCATCCGATGTACACGAATGATGTGGACCGGCCCAGATGACCCAAAATAGAGGCCGCCGGAACCGTCCCTGCTCAGGGAGGAATCACTGAAAGGCGAGAACGCGGAACACGAGGCGCGGCCTGCAGTGAGACGAACCGCAGCACACGCCACAATCAACGGCGATATCACGCGCCACAAAAAAGGCTTGTATGGCCTGTACAGAAGGCGGGAGATAGTACTCAGCCGGTCACGCGCCAGCCTACTGCTCCCTGAATAGTAGCTACGAGCCGCGGAACACGACGAAGCGCTGATCACGACTCAGCAGGGAACGACTCCGGCTTCCACGAGCCCCGGAACCATGGCGGGCAAAGGCACTAGAAGTGGGTCCACGCAGGCCAAGTTGGATAAATTTGCCTACGGCCAGCAAGGTCAGTCGCACAATACAGGGCACAACTCCACGGGCAATACCCAAGACGCGGAAGGGACTAAAAAAGTAACGCTGGAGGACATTATGAAAACCCTCTCAGAGGTAAAAACTACAGTGGGCGCCATCTCCTCTGAAGTCACGCTGCTGCGAGCGGACTTCCACAAAATGGCTGAAAGAGTATCCCAGGTGGAGGTGGTCACGAAATCTCTTGTGGAAGATACATCAGACCTACAGGTGGCCATGGAACGCATGCAGAAAGTCACCAAGCTCCTGCAAGACAAGCTGGACGACCAAGAAGGGCGTTCGCGACGAAATAACGTACGCATCCTTGGACTTCCGGAGACGGAGGGGAAGGGGGCCATGGACCTCTATGTAGAGGATCTCATTAAGAACAAACTGCAGCCCAAAGGACTGTCCCACTTCTTTTCAGTGGAGAGGGCGCACAGGGTTCCGGGAGGGCCGCCCAAGACAGGAGCAGCACCAAGCCTGTGCTGGCCAGACTTTTCAATTTTAGGGACAGGGATGCGATCCTACAAGCAGCAAGAATCTCACCACCTGTTAGGATCCAAAATGCAACCTTGGCTTTCTTCCCGGACTACACGGCAGAGGTGGCCAGACGCCGTAAATCATTCACGGAGGTGAAAAAAGCCCTACGGGACAGAGAATTGCCGTACTCCATGCTGTTTCCTGCTAAATTGCGAATTGTGGCCGATGGAAAGACATGGTTCTTCGACACGCCGGAAATGGCACAAGACTGGCTGGATGGCTGGAGGCAGGTAGGACAGCGACATCGCTCACATCGGGATCGACCTACTCATCGTAACGATAAGACACTGAACAGTCAGACCTCCCACTCACCCCGTCAAGGAGGCGCGGAAGAAACGGAATCTGACCTTGAAAGGGACCCGCTTGACTCTGGGCAACCGGCTCCGGTCTGAAGGCAGACTGTATCTGTACGGAACTGAGTGTGGCACGAGGGGCCTTGGACCTGGCGTAGCTGAGTAAGGTGGGCACAGTCAGTGCCCGTAAGGGACTCACCAACCCCACGAGCAAGTAAGATAGTTGGGGAAGGACTAAAGCACTCTGCAAAGTTGGGGAAACGGGCGGGGGTTTGTCCGTGGAGCAGGGTAGCAGGGAGGGGGGACGGGGATAAAGTTTTCTTGTTAGTGTTCGTGTTTTTGTTCATAGTCATCATTCAGCCCTCACATTATACTACCACCCCGAGTATCGGCATACTCCTACACAGTGTAGCACAACGCAATACATGCACTAACCCTATGGACGCACTACGTGCGACGCTCTCACACCGACTCAATGGCCAGGCCGCTTCATGACACGCCCGCTGAGGGCTCCCCTGTGACTATGGGGGTGCCCCCACTGCGCATGCTAACCTGGAATGTCAGAGGCCTGGGGGACAAAATAAAAAGAGGCTTGGTACTGCAGGCCATAAAGCGGCAAAGCCCGGATCTGGTCCTACTACAAGAAACCCACCTTGCGGGGACAACCTGCAAAGCACTTGATAGGCGCGGCTATGCAATGGCAATACATGCGGAATTCACTTCCGGCTCCAGGGGGACAGGGATACTAATGAAAAAATCATCTCCCTTTATCATAACACACCGCGTGGCGGATGATCAAGGTCGCTTCGCTGCAGTGCATGGCCAGTGGGAGGGCAGACCTCTCAATATAGTATCTGTATATATCCCCCCGGCACTACACTCCGTGGCCCTGCCTGCACTAGGCAAATTCCTCCTTGACCTCCCTGAAGGGGATACGATTGTGGGGGGGGACCTAAATGCAATCATAGATCCAATACTGGACACCTTTCCCTCTAGAGCCCGATCACGAGGAACTACATCGCTCTCGGATTTTTTAGAAGCTCTGGGCATTGTGGACATCTGGCGACATCTGCACCCCGAGGATACTAAATACACTTTTTACTCAGCCGTCCATAATAGCTTATCTCGTATAGATTACTTTCTATCCCTGGGGTTAGAAATGGGGACGGTGGATAAAGTGGACATCCTGCCCAGAGGCATTTCTGACCATTCACTGATTACTCTATCACTTACCACCAGGGAAAAAAAATGCGCAAGGATCTACCCAATATACCCAAACTTTTTAAAAGTCCCGAAGATTCGGAAGAAACTTAAACTAGTAACAACGCAATATTTTGCTGAGAACACAGGGACGGTGGCCTCGCCATCAATCTTGTGGGAAGCATACAAAACAGTCCTCCGGGGGGCGGCTATTGCAGCAATAACGGGGCACAAACGGGATTCCCGGAAAGAACTCACAGAGTTGGAACTAGCGCTCAACGACGCCAACAATGCGCACATGGCAAACCCCTCCCCGACCACAACACACGCACTCATGATTCGGCAACAGCAATACCAGGCTCACCTTAAGGCGACAGAGAAGGGGTACATCGCAAACACTAAACATAGAATCTATGATGTGGGGGACAAAGCGGGGAAAATGCTGGCATGGTTAGATAAGAGAGGGGGTGGAGCGAAAGGCATTCAGAGACTACACACGGAGGAAGGACAGGAACTGACACACCCAGAGGAAATAGTATGCGCCTTGGCTCAGCATTATCAGAAAATATACACCCCAGAACATGTAGTCACAGAGCAAATGGCAGCGGCATCACTGGCGGACATTGCCGTCCCCAGCATAACGCAAGAAAGTATGCGAGCCCTAGAAGTAGACCCGACAGAAGAGGAAATTCAGCTGGCAATTCAGGCACTACAGTCTGGCAAAGCACTGGGTCCGAATGGGATACCCGTGGAATGGTTTAAGTCCATGGCTCCGGAGCTCAGTACACCACTGCTGGCCATGTATTTGGAAAGCAGGGAAAAGGCGGAATTGCCACTGGATCAACGCACGGCCACGATTGTGGCGATACCTAAGCCAGGGAAACCCCGACTGAATGTACCTCATATCGCCCGATATCATTGCTTAATATTGAGGCCAAGGTGCTGGCTAAGCTTCTGGCCAACCGTTTGCTGCCGCACCTAAGTACCCTGATCCACCCTGACCAGTCAGGTTTAAGCCTCACCGGAGCACGGCACTGAATCTCCGGAGAGTTCATGGAGTGCTGGCCCGTTCGCACCTCCTCTCGGAAAAGGCTGTGATTCTCTCCCTCGACGCCAAAATGGCTTTCGACCTCGTGGAATGGGAATACCTCTTCATGGTACTCACACGTATGGGATTTGGGCCGAAGTATATAGCCTGGATAAGATTGCTCTATACAAAGCCGGTCGCACAAGTAGTGGCTAATGGCCACATATCACCAAGGTTCCAATTAGGCAGGGGGACTAGACAGGGTTGCCCCTTGTCGCCCTTGCTCTTTGCGCTGGTGCTTGAGCCCCTGGCGACTCAGATCAGGACTACGCCCTTATTTAAGGGCATTAAATGGGAGGAGGGGTGGGAGGACAAGATCTCCCTGTACGCCGACGACATGCTCATCTACATGACTGCACCTGACGACGGAATCCCAGCCCTGCTGGAACTCTGTAACACACACGGGAACTCGTCGGGCTATACCCTGAATTGGTCGAAATCTGTCATATACACACTGAAAGGCCCGGCACCGAGGTTGCAGGCTGACTGTCCCCTGGCTACGTCAATGACCTCCTTCAAATACCTAGGTATTGTCATCACGAGTAATGAAACGGACTTCTTTGCCAGTAACTTAAAACCGCCTATAGATCGCCTACGTGCGGACGTTAAACATTGGGCGGCCCTGCCCCTGACCCTACTGGGAAGGGCAGCATTATACAAAATGATGGCACTCCCGAGGCTCCTCTATGTCTTGGAAAACACCCCACACCTAGTACCACCACGATATTTCAAACAAATCGTAGCGCTGGTCTCTACCTTGCTCTGGGATACTGGCCCGGCACGTATAGCATACGACAAATTGGTTAAAAGCTGGTATGAGGGAGGGATGCACTCCCTAACATTCAGCTATATTACTGGGCGGCCCAGCTTAAAGTAATTAATCATTGGATCCACACCCCGAAAGAGGACCCAGCTTATCGGGCAGACTGGTCACAGCTTGGGACGGACTGTATGCTATCAGTACTATACAATAAATCGCAACTTAAAAGTCTAATCGGTCCAACACAACACACGGCGGCCCTATGGCACATGGCACAGGCACGACTGGGCTGGGCAGGAAGAATCACCAAAATGACACCATTGTGGGACACGAAAGCATTGGAAAACCTCAGAGGGTGTAAGGGATTTGCGCGGTGGGACTCCATAGGCATTTCTACGGTGGGGGACCTCTGGGACAAAGACACGGTAATACCATTTCCACACCTACAGCAGCAATATAACCTCAGACCCACGGAAACATTCAGATACGTACAAATTAGGCACGCATTACTCCGGGCGATTCCTGCGGGTACTACTCTGCCGGAATCCTCCCCATTAGAAGATAGACTACTAACAGAATTCATGATCCAAAGCGCGACCTCACTCACATATAAAAAACTGATCAATAACCTGAAGGACCCCACACTGAAACTTAAAGAAAAATGGGAGGGAGAAATAGGTGAGGCGGATGAATCTGAATGGAATGAGGCGTTGGCCTCCCCAAGAGAGGTTGGGATCTCGACTAAGTTCAGACTGGTGCAACTCAAAATTTTACACCGCATCTACTACACCAGGACGCTACTCCACAAAATACAGAGAGCGCCGCATCCCTTTTGCTTGAGAGGCTGCGGGGAGGAGGGGACACTATTTCATACATTATGGGAATGCCCACAGATACGAGAATTCTGGAGGCAGATACTGCGCACGATCTCCCAGACACTTAAAACTTCTGTGTTGCCTGAACCACGCAAATGCCTTTTAAACATCTGGGACCCCAATGACCTGGGTAGGTATGACCTAATTTGGGCAACACTGGCCATGACAGTGGCCAAGCGAGATATTGCGCAGAAGTGGGGCGCTCCAGAACTACCCACCGCGAGCAGGTGGGCTAAAAACATGGACATCTTGATGGTTACAGAAAGGGCAGTATATGTCCTACGAGCGACGCCCCGCAAATGGAACAAGGTATGGACAGCGTGGAATATATATAGGGGGGAGATCTGTGACCCTTTGCCAGAGGGGGACGACCTAGAATCCGAAGGAGAGGATGAGTAAAAGATAGGAACGGGGGTATTAACCTCGGCGGACCAAATGCACAACGGTTTTTGCGCTAACCTGGCTAAGTAACGACGAGAGAACTAAGGGGAATTGCTGATTGGGAAAGTGGGTGAAAACACACTGGCAATGATGACACATGTTTGGGGGGGGGAAGGGTGTTTGTTCATTCTATAGTATAAAGGTAATGTTAATGTTGAACAATGCATAACGGGGGGAAAATGTAACGAACTACAATGATTACGACTAGACCACACGGAAGCGTATTTAAGGGTTTTCAAAGGTTTACTACATCACAGTTTATGCTTATGTCATGAATGCTGCCACATACGAAGAGATATATGTACAAAATGCAACCCTAACCACATGACTGTACGATACTAAATGCATATTATGCCTTCATGTTAATAAAGATTTTTAAAAAAAAGTCTTCCTGACTTGCAAAGTTGGTTTTGTGATCCATTCAAAATTGCAATTATGAAAGGGCATGAAGGGGGCACTCCTTCATAATTGTGAGTTGCGATGACATTTAGTAATGGTTTGTTACCCTAATTGTGGTAGCTAGCCATTTACCAGTTATTGCTATCTCAAAGGAGGTGATAAATGATTTGCAAAAGGAGAATCTCTCATTTGGGAATGAAAACATAGGGATAGAGGTGTACTGTTCTTTGAAGGCCACCATCCTTGTGTTTGTAGCCCAAAGGAGGGGGGGTCTCAAATAGTGACCTGCCTGTTTAACAATAATTAGGCCATTTGAAGACACCTTATGACTGAAGATTTTGCAGCATGACTTATTAGTACCTGAGTTGTATAGCAAAATGAGAGATGGGTCACAAAACGTCTTTGCGCAATTTGTGATAAATGTTTGCAACCTGTCTTTTAGCACATTGGGTTAGATGAATTTGGTACATACCTTCCAAGGTTCACACCCGTAAAAAAGACAGAAAAGTTATTTTGCACATAATAAGCATGATGGTTAGATCTGACCAGCACAATTTTCAGTTATTAACCCTCCACATGTACATTCTCTAGGTTACTAGTGAATGTGCTAAATAAAATGTGTATGTCAGATTAGAAAGTATTGTACTTCAAAAGTGCTGCCACTTCCTTTAAAACTGCTATTCCGCGTTTTGGCTATGAATATCTTCCTTTTGTGTGCATAGTATCCTTTCTCCTTTGGGAGCCATGTCATAATCTGCTGCAGTGCCTCAAGTAGTGTGTACAATTTCAATCCATTCTGTTTAAAAAGGGACTTGCGCATAGTCTACAGTTACTTCAGATCTAAGAATATTAACCACAGCAGAAATGCCAACTAATACCAGGGCATTCCTTGTGGAACCAGATCTATGTATTCGTTCATTTGCAGCAATGCAAACCTTGCACAAATCATCCATCTCATTTACTAAGCAGAGAAGTTGCTGTGTTGCACCTACGTGTCTGCTTGACAGTAGCCATGTTACAAGTATCCAGAGCTGACATACTGATGCATCTACCCTTGCTCTGACCTGTGGCTTGAGGCAAAGCTGTTAACGTGAAAGATTGGAATCAAGTTATTGTTCAATCATTCAAGAAATATTGATCTCAAAGTCCGTATCGATCCCCTTCGTGGCACTATAAAAGATGGTTATCCACAAGGCTTTCTGCATTCAGAGTTTTATGTCAGTTCTAAAATATCAACATTTCATTCAAACAGTAAAACATATTATATGCCAATTACTTTTATATGATCCATTTTATTTGTCTTATGTTTTTTATTTAATCCACGTCTACTGCTAAGCAGTAGTGAGAATCAAATATGTTAACAGCATTCAGATGTGATTTTAATTGTCCTTTAGCAGGCCATACTATTGATCCAACTTGGGTCTGACAGTAATAGCAAATAACTCAGAAAATAAATAATTGAGTGTTACATGTAATCAGATTGGGTGTAATATGTTTCCTGCATTATTGTATTCCATTATTAGTGTTTACTTCATGGCATGCATGCAGTAAATGCAATGGCCACACTTATAAAAGCATTAGATACATTTGGCACCGAGGTCCGATGTCTTATATGATTTATGGATGAAACCTTTGGACAGAAAATATTGAAAAAGGGCCCTATTCTTTGCTAGTATTACTCAATTTTCACAAATATATGTTCGCTTGTATTATTTTCTAATTACATTGAATGCCAAAGTGTATTAAGAATCCTGTGCGCCTTGTTGCTTTATGTGAATAAATCGGGCCTTTTCATTCACAATTTCCGATTACAGGAATTCATATTTCTCTCTGAAATTTGTCTCTTGCTTATTTATGCTCAATAGAGTATGTTCCCGATCCACCTGTTTTTTTTTGTTGCTTCATGATATAGTTTTATATTTTGACAGCCCTCCAAAAAGTAGTTTTAACACTCTATATCCATCCTGAGGAAATTTACGGGGGATATTTACAACAAAATGTCACGGCACAGTGTTACGCCAAAATTTGTAACGCCACGCTCCGACATTTCTAAAACGCAGGGATGCGACATATTTAAAAAAATGCAGAACACCCATGTTTTTCCCCTAGTCCTGGCACTAATGAAGCTGCCTGGCTCCAGCGCTGGCACCCTTGCGCCATGTTGCAAGGGTGCCTGCGCTGCAGGGGCAATTGTTTATGTGCAGGAAGGGACACCTTACTGCACATAAACAATCTTGAAAGGTGATTTGCTCTTTCTATGTGTACATGGAAAGAGCAAAAAAACAGTCTAACACCAGGCAATCACTGGTCCTAGTTTATGACGCCGCCCAAGTCTTGTAAATATAGGACAGCGTCAAAAAGCAATTGGTGTTGAGGCAGAACGCCCACTGCAACACCCATTGCATGTCCCTTTCAAGCTAAATGAAGAATGAAAAGGGGCCTTATTTACAAAGCAGCGTTAAGCCACTTTAAATGGCTTAACGCCGCTTTGTAGATAAGGAGTAGGGGATATCGCCATCAGAATGTCACTAAAAGTGTTCTTCTGGTGGTGATATTCCCTTGTAAATATAACCCTAGGTTCCCTAATCTTTCTGCGATTTTTAGACTTTACAAGCAGGATAGCGCTTACTTCTGCTCCCGCCTCCTTGTCATAAAGTTTATTGAGTGGCATACTTTATAAGATGAAAAAAGCCAAATCTTTAAAGACTACTTTGTTCTTGTTATCTTCAAAAAATATTTTCGATTCTGCTTTTGATTCGAAAGAGAAAGGTTTCGTTGCAAATGGATGGAAGTGGCTTTACACATAATAATACTATCATGAATGTGCTGTCTTCAAAAGATGGTATACTTTTGACAGTGGTATGAGTTACTACTGGCTTTATCTGTAACATGTCACATAGTGACTAGGGGTGAATGTTTTGCCATTGTACAACATTCCGTCCATCAATTGTTGTTTTTGCATTTGTCACCCGAGTGGGACGGGTAGGCTCAGACGTAAGTCCCATGCTCTGCATGCCACTGGAATCAAGCTATCCTGGCTGATAAAGGCTGATAGCCAGAAACCGGTCCTAGGATGCTTGATTCCGGTCCAGGGAAGGCTTGGCTTGGCAGTTCGGGTTGGACTGTTCCCATGAGGCACAGGGTCAAGACTGATTTGCATATGGCCATGTCTGAACTGGGGTGGTGTGGTGAGCAAAATAACAATGGATTAAACCCAGATATGTTACTGGGGGTGAATGTTTTGCATTGTGGAACATTCCGTCCATCAATTGTTGTTTTTGCATTTGTTCCCGAGTGGGACGGGTATGCTCAGACGTGAGTCCCGTGCTCTCCATGCCACTGGAATCAAGCTATCCTGGATGATGAAGGCTGACAGCCAGAAACAGGTCCTAGGATGCTTGATTCCGGTCCAGGGAAGACATGGCTTAGCAGTTCGGGCTGGACTGTTCCCATGAGGCACAGGGTCATGACTAATTTGCATATGGCCATGTCTGAACTGGGGTGGTGTGGTCAGCAAAATAACAACCGATTAAACCCAGATCTGTGACTGGGGGTGAATGTTTTGCCATTTTGCAACATTCCGTACATCAATTGTTGTTTTTGCATTTGTCAACCCGAGTGGGACGGGTATGCTCAGACGTGAGTCCCATGCTCTCCATGCCACTGGAATCAAGCTATCCTGGCTGATGAAGGCTGATAGCCAGAAACCGGTCCCAGGATGCTTGATTCCGGTCCAGGGAAGACATGGCTTGGCGGTACTGGCTGGACTGTTCCATGAGGCACAGGGTCAAGACTGATTTTCATATGGCCTTGTCTGAACTGGGGTGGTGTGGGGAGCAAAATAATAATGGATTAAACCCAGATTTGTGACTGGGGGTGAATGTTTTGCCATTGTGCAACATTCCGTCCATCAATTGTTGTTTTTACATAGTAAAGATGGTCAACCTAGCTAGGTCATATATTTAGTCAACTGTTTTGTGTGGCGGTTGAATTTTAGAGCAGAACACTGTAATTGGTAGTTTTGTTTGTAAATATATTAGATATAAAGGTGTAAAATAAACTTAAAACCACAAATTCAACCCCGCATGTTGCCCTTAAAATATATGCTTTGCCTAATTTCTTGTTCTCTCACTGGGCGCTATAGATAATATAATTTTGAGTTGCGTCTGAAGATTCCCTGCACCAATGCATCTACTCCAGGTGTCTGTGGTTTTTTGTTTTTTTTAATATTTCTTTTTATTAAGGCAAGGCAGCCACAGAATACATGAGTGCATAGAGCATACGAGGGTCGTCCAAAATATCAATATACGATGCAATTAGTGATGAACTGAGGGGGCCGGGGAGGGGAGAGGAGGATAGGGTGCTAAAGAGATACAACGTCAGCGTCAATAATGAGGGGTCAGGGGGAAAGTGGGACATCAAAGGTTGCAGTAGCAGGTGGTACACATATGTTCCTCCTGTATCGATTCCACAGGCCCCATACATTATTCCATTTCCTCTGGCGGCCCGAGCCAAATACACAGTTTTCTCCCGGAACATGCACCAATCCATGTTTTCTATCCACACCTCAATAGTGGGTGGCCTCTGGGACCCCCATTGCTGTGCTATGTTCCGTTTAGCAATCATGGCTCCCAAAGTCACCCACTGAGTTTGTGTCGTATTGAGATCAGTCAGCTCCCAGACATTCAACAAACATCGCCTAGCTTCTGGCAATAGAGCCACCCCTGTCACTTCTTGCATTACCGCGTGGGCCCTGCCCCAAAATTCAACCACATATCGACATTCCAATATGATATGGAGAAATGTTCCCAAGTGCCCACATCCCCTCTGACACAGACCCTCTGTCATAAAACCCATTCGTACCAATCGAGGACCTGTGATATATACTCTGTGTAGTATTTTAGGCTGTACCAATCTCAGTCGTGCTGGAATCGCGACCTCCTTTGGTGAGGAGATCACCGATTGCCAGTCCTCATCATCAAGTTTTAGGCCGTCTTGGGTCCATCTATCCCGTAGTTGTGTCAAAAAGTCTGCTCTATGATTAATCAGCTTCTTAAAAACAAGGGAAATGGTACTATCAGGCAGATAACCATCCAATATACGGTCCTCCAATGGGGCTGTCTCCGGTGTCTCCACCCCCTCAGGGAAAACCGATGTCAGTGCATGATGAACCTGCGCATATCGAAAGTATTCTGACACTCCTAATTCGTATTCAGTCTGTAAATTTACAAATGACTTAACCTTTCCTTTCACCCAGAGGTCGCCTACTGTGGAAATGAATGAATGAAAGTATTTATAGAGCGCACAGTGGCCAAACGGCTTCCTGGCGCTGAGAGCTCTAGTGAACAGAACAGACAGGGCCGAGGAAGTTAGCAGGGGTAGGCCTGGGCAAACAGGAATGTTTTTAGTGCTTTGCGGAAGTGTGAGAAGATGGGGATAGAACGCATAGAGAGAGGAAGGGAGTTCCAAAACCGGGGCGCAAGGACAGAGAATCTAGTTCCACCAGTGCGAGTTTTACGGAAACGGGGAACAGTGAGGAGGGCAGAAGAAGATGATCGGAGAGTGCGAACAGGGGTGTGGGTAGAGATTAGAGAGTTGATGAACGCCGGCGCAGAGCGATCAACAGCCTGAAAGACAAGGCACCCTAGTTTGAACAGGGATCTCTGCAGGATGGGTAACCAGTGGAGAGATTTGAGGGTAGGAGTGATATGGTGAGTTTTGGGGAGATGAAAGATGAGACGGGCAGCCTGATTTTGGATTGCTTGAAGACGGCGGGTCTCGTAGGCAGGGTTACCTACGAACAAGCTGTTTCCATAATCGGGGCGGGAAGTGATGGGGGTAGAAATGATAATTTTAAGAGAGTCAAGGGAGAAGAAACGGGAAATTTTTCGGATCAACCGGAGGGAAAGGAAGCAAGAGGACACTACAGCACTGACCTGGCCGTGCATAGACAGGTCCTGGCTGACCTTAATGCCCAATGTTTTAACGGAGGGGACGGGGGTGGGAGGGGGACCAAGAATAGGGGGCCAAAAAGCGGGGGACCAAGGGCTGGATGAGCCGCAGTCAGGACAAGCTCAGTTTTATCTGGGTTGAGCTTGAGGTGATTGGCGCTCATCCACCCTGAGATAAAAACCATAGTAGAGCGGAAAAAAGATAGAGAGTGAGACGAAGAGGAGAGATCAAAGACGAGCTGGAGGTCATCTGCGTAGTTATACACAGAGACCCCCAGCTCGAGAAGAGAAGAGATAAGGGGGTGAATGTAAAGGTTGAAAAGGAGAGGAGAGAGGGAGGAACCCTGGGGGACCCCACAGGGCACCGGGAGGGGGGAGCAGAAAAACCGGGGAGGTGGACAGCTTGTGAACGTCCTGTTAAAAAGGACGTGATCCAGGAAAGGGCAGGGCCCCGAATGCCCGCTGCGCTGACACGGTCAAGAAGGATGTTATGATCGACCGTGTCAAACGCAGCGGACAAATCGAGGAGAACCAAAGCTTGAGGGGAGTTAGTGTCAGCCTTAGCTTTCAGCTCGTCGAGAACGGCGAGCACCACTGATTCGGTCGAATGGCCCGAACGGAAACCTGCTTGATGGGAAGCAAGGAGATGGTTCTGCTCGATATAAGAAGAAAGACAGGAAGTGACGTAGCTTTCAAGAATTTTAGCAAGATAGGGGCGAAGGGAAATAGGTCTGAAGGTAGAAGGGAGGGAGGAAACAAGACCAGGTTTTTTAAGAATGGGGGAAACAATAGCAGATTTAAATGAGGAAGGAACCAAGCCAGTAGAAAGAGAAGCATTGAGAAGGGAAAGAGGAGTGGCAGGACAAGAAGAAAAGAGGATTTTCAGGATACGAGCAGGGGAACAATCGGTAGGAGAGCCAGACTTGATTTTTGTGAGCAGAGCTAAGAAGGAGTCCAATGAAAGAGACGGAAAGGAGGAAAAGGAAGAATTAGACGCAGAAGGGGCAAGATGGAGTGGAGTGAAGGGAGTGATAGAAATGTTAGATTTAATTTTGACGATCTTCTCAAGAAAGAAGTCGTTTAAAGAAGAGCAGAGGGCTTGGGAAGGAATAAAAGTAGGGCAAGCACGATCAGAGGTGGCCAAGTTATTAACCAAGGAGAAAATCTCTTTAGATTTATTAGCAGATAGGGCTACCTGCTCAGAAAAGTACTTGGTCTTGGACACAAGAATGGCTTTCTTGTACTCTTTAAGGAGAGATTTATAATTAGCCTTGAGGTCAGGGCAGTAGCTACGGCGCCAAAGGCGCTCAGAGCATCTAAGTTCCAGCTTGAGGACCTTGAGCTCAGAGTTAAACCATCTATGGGCCTCGTGAGGACGAATGGACTTGACTAGTTTAAGGGGGGCGACTTGATCACAGGCGGAAGATAACCAGTTGCTAACTGCAGCGGCCTGTAAATCAAGGGGAATGCCATTGAGATCAGGTGAGGAAGAGGCAAGGGAACGAGAAAGAGAGAGCAGGTCCGCGCGATTCCAGCTGCGTGCAAAAACAATCTTGGGACGTGAGGATTTATGAAAGGAGCCAAGGTTGATAGTGAAAAAAATAAAGGAATGGTCGGACCAAGGGCAAGGAAGAATGCTGGGGGGGGAGACTATGTTCTGGGATGACCAGACTTGGTCCAAGATATGTCCGAGATTATGAGTAGGAGTAGATACATAAGACTTAAGGTTAAGGCACAAGAGGGTGGCTGTGAAGTCCTTGGACGCCAAATCCTCCATGGGGTCGCCAGGCCAATAATTGAAGTCGCCTAGCAGGAGGACCGAAGAGTTATTAACTACGAGGGTAGCAAGGAGTTCCTGCAGGGAGGCCACAAACAAAGGCATGCTCAGGGGGGGGCGATAAACAAGAACAACTGTGAAAGGTGCGGGGAGGTTAGTGGAACGGGCAACCAGAAAATCCACCCCAGCTATAGACGGTTGGGAGAGGAGCCGGAATTGGAGACTAGTCCGAACAATCATGGCTACACCCCCCCCCCCGATCTTGCCGTCAGGGCGGTCGGCCCGGAGGGCATAATAAGAGTCGGGGAGGATGGCCAGGATGTCAGGGAGAGAAGCCTCAGAGAACCATGTTTCCGTTAAAAACAGAATATCAGGGGAATCTGAGGTAAGAAGGTTGAAAAGTTGTAATTGATGCTTGCCTGCCGAGCGAGTGTTGAGAAGGCAGGCAGAGGCAATGTGTGATGATACAGGTGTAGTGAAAGAAAGCCTAGTGTCCTGAGTGGGCGAGGAAAGAGAAGGCCGCGAAAGGGAAACACAGCCTGAATGGGGGACATAAATACCTAGAGAAGTGAGGTGCTGCGTAAGAGAGTGCGATAGGGGCACATCAGCAGTGCAGGAGAGGAGCTGGGCAGATGTGTATGCCAACAAAGGGGCAGGGAGTGTGGCCCCTGGTCCCGGCCCGTCGCGGACGGGCGCAGACGGGCTTAACTTAGGCGCAACTTCGGCGCGCCTTTGTCGCGCCCGCTGCGCTCGTCCGCTGCGCGGCCGAGATAGAGGTGCCATAAAATAGCCCACAGGAAGTAGTGGGGGCGTGGCAGGGGGTGGAGGGACAGAGGAGCTGCCCCGCCAACCACAGAGCAGCCCGAGATGGTAGCCACGCCCGTCCCCGCCCTCGTGACCTGCCCGTCAGAGGGGGAGGGAACGATCAGCGTGGGGCGCTCTGGCGGCGGCAGCCAAGGAAGTCCGGTGGCGACAAGGGGTGCGCGAGATCCAGAGCGCAGCCCCTGACCAAGTGAAGGCAAAGGTATTTTAAAAACAGTGCAGGTTAAAACGAAGTTGCGCCACGCCTAGGCAGCGTTGTTGCTCCCGGCAGAGCCTCGGGAGATCTGAACAGTCAGAGAGAGCTGGGGCGGGACTCACCCAGCTGAAGGAAATTGCGAGGGGGGAGGGACAGAGGAGCTGCCCCGCCAACCACAGAGCAGCCCGAGATGGTAGCCACGCCCGTCCCCGCCCTCGTGACCTGCCCGTCAGAGGGGGAGGGAACGATCAGCGTGGGGCGCTCTGGCGGTGGCAGCCAAGGAAGTCCGGTGGCGACAAGGGGTGCGCGAGATCCAGAGCGCAGCCCCTGACCAAGTGAAGGCAAAGGTATTTTAAAAACAGTGCAGGTTAAAACGAAGTTGCGCCACGCCTAAGCAGCGTTGTTGCTCCCGGCAGAGCCTCGGGAGATCTGAACAGTCAGAGAGAGCTGGGGCGGGACTCACCCAGCTGAAGGAAATTGCCAGGGGGGAGGGACAGAGGAGCTGCCCCGCCAACCACAGAGCAGCCCGAGATGGTAGCCACGCCCGTCCCCGCCCTCGTGACCTGCCCGTCAGAGGGGGAGGGAACGATCAGCGCGGGGCGCTCTGGCGGCGGCAGCCAAGGAAGTCCGGTGGCGACAAAGGGTGCACAAGATCCAGAGCGCAGCCCCTGACCAAGTGAAGGCAAAGGTATTTTAAAAACAGTGCAGGTTAAAACGAAGTTGCACCACGCCTAGGCAGCATTGTTGCTCCCGGCAGAGCCTCGGGAGATCTGAACAGTCAGAGAGAGCTGGGGCGGGACTCACCCAGCTGAAGGAAATTGCCAGGGGGGGAGGGACAGAGGAGCTGCCCCGCCAACCACAGAGCAGCCCGAGATGGTAGCCACGCCCGTCCCCGCCGTCGTGACCTGTCCGTCAGAGGGGGAGGGAACGATCAGCGTGGGGCGCTCTGGCGGCGGCAGCCAAGGAAGTCCGGTGGCGACAAGGGGTGTGCGAGATCCAGAGCGCAGCCCCTGACCAAGTGAAGGCAAAGGTATTTTAAAAACAGTGCAGGTTAAAACGAAGTTGCGCCACGCCTAGGCAGCGTTGTTGCTCCCGGCAGAGCCTCGGGAGATCTGAACAGTCAGAGAGAGCTAGGGCGGGACTCACCCAGCTGAAGGAAATTGCCAGGGGGGGAGGGACAGAGGAGCTGCCCCGCCAACCACAGAGCAGCCCGAGATGGTAGCCACGCCCGTCCCCGCCCTCGTGGCCTGCCCGTCAGAGGGGGAGGGAACGATCAGCGTGGGGCGCTCTGGCGGCGGCAGCCAAGGAAGTCCGGTGGCGACAAGGGGTGCGCGAGATCCAGAGCTCAGCCCCTGACCAAGTGAAGGCAAAGGTATTTTAAAAACAGTGCAGGTTAAAACGAAGTTGCACCACGCCTAGGCAGCGTTGTTGCTCCCGGCAGAGCCTCGGGAGATCTGAACAGTCAGAGAGAGCAATAAGATTCCATTTGTCAAAACCCTTTGTGTTCCACAGTCTGCCGAACCTCTCAGAGCCGAAAAGCGGGGTCGCCAAAGTCAAAAGGTCTTTCCATCCGAGCGAGCTAGTAGCATCATGCCATATCCGCACTGCCGTACTAGTCGGCCCAGTCAAACTCTTCTCCACAGACCTAGTATACAACGCTCTGTTGTAATTGCCTCAAGGAAGTATCCACCTATCCATGGCATAGCTGGGATCCGACACAGGCTAATACATACCATGATTAATAGCCGCCAATTGCGATGCCCAATAATATCTTTTGATATAAGGGAGAGCAATCCCCCCATCACACCACAGGAGCGTCAAATTAGCCAATGCTATACGCGGTCTACCATCCCACAACAACTTCCGTTGCAAACCCTCCAATTCGCCAAAATACTTAGAGAAAACGAGGAAGTGACATAATTTTAAAGAGGGCAGCCCAACCCAACATAGACAGGAGAAGCCTCCCCCAGCATGCAACATCACGTTTCAGCCGAATCAACGGGGGAGAAGGTTCTGTTCGTATCTGACAATGGGATCCATAGAGACATATATCCCGAGATATTTGAACACATCCTTTGTAATTTGAATCAGACAATTACGAGGCAACACAGGCGCATCACCACACAGGACATACAAATAAGATTTCGCCCAATTTATAACCAATCCCGAATTTCTACCATAGGAGGCCAGAACACCACAGAGAGCATTCAACGATTTCCTGGAAGAGGTCAGATACAATAAAATATCGTCCGCATATAATGAAATGCGATCTTCGAACTGCGGAGACCATTGAATACCTTTGATCGAAGGCTCCCAGCAAAGCCAAGCTGCCAAAGGTTCAAGGGCCAAAGCAAACAAAAGAGGGGAAAGGGGGCAACCCTGACGGGTGCCCCTCCCAAGACAAAATGGCGCCGAAACCCAACCGTTAACCACTACTTGAGCGAGGGGTGCGGTATAAAGAAGACGCACCCAACTGATGAAGTCTGGGCCGAAACCAAACTTGGTCAAAACTGCCCATAGATACAGTCATTTAATGGTATCAAAAGCCATCGTGGCGTCTAATGACGCCAAAATGTCTGGCTCCCGTAATGTAGAGGCCCTCGCAAGAACCCCATGCAGACGCCTAAGATTCAATGCAGTATTCCTGTGTGGGATAAAGCCAGATTGATCTGGATGGATAAGTTCACTAATGACTTTAAGCAACCTGGTAGCTAACAATTTAGCCAAAATCTTGGGTTCCGCGCTCAACAACGAGATCGGCCGATATGAAGCACATCTATTCCTAGGCTTCCCTTCCTTATGAATCACCACTATCGACGCCAGTCTCTGATCTCGAGGGAGAAGACCACACTCCTGAGATTCTAAGAACATGTCTCTCAGATAGGGAGCAATATTGTCTGGCCTAAGCTTGTAGAGTTCAATCGGGAGACCATTGGGGCCCATTGCCTTACCCGAATTCAGGGAGCGCACCGCTAAGGCCACTTCCTCCGCGGTAATCCTACCATCAAGGAGGTCACGATCCTCGACAGATAGACACGGAAGAGCAATGTCTCGTAACAATAAGCAAGAATCCTCCTCCGGTCTATCAGATACAGAAGAGTGGATCGGCGAAGCAGTCCACTATCCCCTGCGGATCAGTTATACAAACACCACCCTCCGCTTCCATCTCAGGAACTACGCAACTAGCTCTGTATTTCTTGTTCAGTCAAGCAATCAATTTGCCAGCCTTGTCACCAACGTCATAAAGACGTCCTTGCTGTTCCCGACTAAGGGCCTTCGCCTCGTCTGTGACCAACGTTCTCTATTCTAGCTGCTGCAACTGCAGTACATGTAGTCTAGCGCGGGTCACTTCTTTCTCAAGCTCCCGTTCTCAGCCAACGATATCGGTCTCAATTCTAACCACATCTTCTTCCTTCTGCCTTTTGACTCCTGTAATAAGGGACAAAGCCTGGCCCCTGAGCACCGTCTTAAAGGCCTCCCATAGAGAGACAGACGAGAAGACTGAGCCTTCATTATCCTGGAAATAATCCTCCAACGCTTTTACCAAATCATTCTGAATCTTAGGGTTGCGCAAATACCAAGGGTTAATGGGGGTTATCCTCCCCCCTGAGCCAGGTGCTAGTTCAAATCAAAGCCAAAGTGGGGAATGATCCGAAACACCCCTAGCCATATGAATGACCTCAGCGACATACGACGCCTGGGCCGCAGGTACCAAAACATAGTCTATCCTAGAAAGACTGCCATGAGCGCCCGAAAGGAATGTATATTGCTGCTGATTGGAGTGGAGCAACCTCCAGCAATCCATCAGGCCCATTGTCTCAATAAAGTCAGGCAACTACTTATGGGTCCTTCCGACATCCCTAGGGGGATATCGATCCAACACAACAGAAACTACTGCATTAAAGTCGCCACCCAGGATCAAGAAACCACCCGAAAGATCCAGTATAACCAGTCCCAGGTCAGCAAATGTCGCAGACTGCAAGCCAGGAGGAACATAAATAGACACCAGAGAAAGCGTAGAGCCCTCCCAGCGTCCCGATACAGCAGCATAGCGCCCCCAATCATCCAAAACAATAGATTCCACCTCTAATGGTAGAGAATTTTTGAGAAGGATGCCAAATCCTCGGGAACCAGTCGTTAATCCAGCATGAGCCACTAGGCGATACCCCTTCCTATTCATCGCTTTGCACGTATTCCCTATCAAGTGGGTTTCTTGAAGCAGTACCACAGCAGGAGAATGCCTTTTAAGTAGCTGGAATACCACACTGCGTTTGATCTTATCGCCCAACCCATTTACGTTCCAGCTCATCACCTTCAACCCCCTAACCCCCATCATGAAAGAGGAAGAAGACCCAACCCTCTCTTGAGTCTAGCACAGTAATGAATAAGTCTCCAGATATGGTGCCTTGCAGGAACATGAACAAAACAAAACAAAAAAACAATGCCCCCACCCCCTCCAAACTTCCCGTTACAATACCCCCCACCCTGCACCCCTGCTTCCGACTATAAAGCCACCCCACCTCGCAGTGTGCCTGTCGCCCCCGCATCTAAACTAAACTACGAGAAGTAGATCTGAGGAGGAGAAAGACCCCTGAATGCCCATTAACCCCCCCACCATACTACATGAATCAATATAGTAAGTTCTGAACCATCACAACAATCAGCACCCAAGGTGTCCCCAGATACCAGAACCACAGTGCTTATTCCTGTTCCTGCGATCCCCCCTCCGCACCACCATTCTGTCCCTCTGGCTCTGGCTGAGCCGACAAGGTGTCTAACCAGTCAGCCGCGATCTCTGGCTTTTCAAAGAAGTAGGCCCGCTCACTGTGTTCGATCCGTAGCCTAGCAGGGAAAAGCATAGCATATTTGAGTCCCATGTCCCGAAGTCTTCTCTTCACTCCCAGAAAACTGAGTCTCTCTTTCTGAACAGTCTGTGTGAAATCCGGGTAGAAGCTGATGAACACATTCTCATATTTCAAGGACCCACCTGCTAGGGAGGCCTGGAGGATGGCATCTCTGTCGAAAAAATTAAATATCCAAGCTATAATAGGCCTAGGTGTGGCGCCCACTCACGGCTTCCCACTGGGGACCCTGTGTGCCCGCTCGAAAGTGAAGAACGTTTGGTCCTCCGCCTTTTCCGGTACTCCGATGATGCGCATGTTATTCCTCCGGGCCCTCCCTTCGATATCCTGCAGACGACAGATGACAAGGTCCTTCGAGGCCCTCAGATTTCGGACTCAGTCTGCAATTCTGTGACGTCATCCGTGAGACTCGATGTTTTATTGTCCAATGATTTGACCTTTTCACTAGTTTTCATGAGGTCAGTACGAATCAAATTCACCTCAATGGACACTGTGTCCAGCTTATGAGCAAGAGTCTCCATTTGCTTCCCAAGGGAGGATTTGATCCCATCAATGGTGGCCATTACATCTTGTAATGTTGGCTCCGTTACCGGACCAGAGGAATTCCTCGCCTCATCACGTGTTCCACTCGGTCCACCAGGCGATACCCTAACTTGGGCATAGGGGTCCATAACATTCGATTGGGTGTATCCTCCAAGTCTAGTGGTCTTCAATTTCTGTCATCCCCCTCCGATTTATTTGCCATTTCAGCACAATCCACAGTTCGTCGTACAATTAAGGGAGGGGGTAAGACTTCCAAGTGCCCACGACTAGATCGCTCCCTCAGCCTCCGATCCGCGGAACACGCTCACACCGCTCCCACAGAGGTAGGAAACAAGCAGGCCTTAAGGCAGAGCACCGGCGATGGTCGGCCAGAAACTCAGCTCACAATACAAGGATTTGTCCCACATCGGACTTTGCAGTCAACCAGCACTTTGAACAGCGATAGAGTCATCTGTGCTACTGAAAGCACCCAGATCCGAAGTCGATGTCGATGGATGAAATCGAAAGCGAAAGTAGGGCCAGGCCAGCAACTTCCGGTAAATCGCACCGTTGTTGTTGAACTACACCTCGGGCACTTAGCCAACTCAAGCACCGGGCATCCGGAAGGTACAGGCCGCAAACTCTTTAACGTCACAACTCTGGCATTCGGGGTCCGTCCGGGACACGGGTTACAGCGTTCGATTCTCCTGTGGTTCAGCAACACTAAGAGTTCAACGACGAACAGGATAAGTGGCAGGATATATTCGGGGGCTACGAGGGTCTCATGGCCATCTTGGATACGCGCGTAGCTCCTCCCCCTCCAGGAGTCTGTGTTTGACCTCAGCGTCACAAGTTTAAATCTCAGCAGGGCAACTCAGTGTCCTAAGTTTGTAAAATGAGTACCACTGAGTTGGTTAGTAATAAACATCGATCACTCAACTCAAAGATGGCTTGAACCTGCAAAAAAATGCAAATGTCCTCTACTTTAACATAGCAGTTCACTCGAGCCCATTTGATGTCAAAGAACCATGGAGTATACACCAGCAAAGCTTCAGGTGTCTCACCCTGTGGAAGCCCTGGACCTGACAGCCTGTTCCTCACTGGTCACAGTGACACTCTTCTGCGCTATGTAGGTCAGGAGACCATTATGCATTTCTCTGGTCATGACTGACCAAGATGCAAGTCATGATGGTCCCGGGGGGTAAGTAAGCAATGTGAATGATGTTGTGCCAGGACCATTGGTTTTTTTTCTATTACTGAAGCAAACGTCCTCCTGAAAAAATACAAAATTGCAAAGTGGGACTACAAATCATGCTGCCAACAAACCAAACTGATCCGCCTTCAGTGTATCCTCTGCACTGTTACACTGATGAAAGGGAGGAGATTCTTGCCAGTCTGGCAGGGATTGTTAATTCTGTGGGTGGTCTTCCAACAGGGTAGTGGAGGCCAGACCGTTCGCTGACCTAGCACGATGACAATGTACCCAATACAGGTTAGGTCACCCACTTTGACTTGCAAGGAAGCTGAGGAACACTATTTTAATAATACAGTCCTCTCTAACTCCAAGTGTAAAATAGTATATGTTGGAAGAAGTTTGCACCTCTTTGTTACTGCACTCATCTGAAAGCAAACCTACACCTGCACAATTATTTTTAGTAAAATGTTTAAGATGTGGCATATGTGATCCCTATCTAAAACATTGATGATAATGATGTAACTGACATAAACTGAGCTGAATCAAAATTCGGACCCCCCGCCCCGGGGATTACCACCCCAGGGCTTTTCTATGTTGGGAGGGGGCCGCGCGGCCCCCCTTCTGGAGCCTTTGATGGCCCTGGGGATCACCATCCCCCAGGGCCGGCTCCTGCAGTGTCCCTGGGTGCCTACCCCCGGGACACTGCTGTTTGCTATGGTAGGGTTGGAGTCTCGCGGCTCCCACCCTACCATAGCAAACTGCTTTTCATCAGACACAGCAGCATGTCAACTGACGAAAAGCAATGCCGTCTCCCAAAGGATGTGGGGAGCCAGCTGGGGCCGTGGGGGCTTTGGGGCTCCCCCCACGGTCCCCAACATTTTTTTTAGCCCCGGGGGATGGGGTCCCTGGGGGTTATAAAAAATGTGTAATATACGCTATTTTTTTTTACGCTAGATTTACCGTGCACGTACGGTGCAAATTACGTACGACGTACGGGGCAAAGTCTGTAAGTCATCCCGTGAGCGTACCTAAGCAAGAAAAATAAAAATTGTTTTAGATATTTATGAAGTGTATGTATTTATCTGTTGTGTGGCCCTAAAAAGAACTGTTGTGTTTATTGGTAGATGTTAGTACCTACAAGTAAGTACTGATGCAGGGTCTTAAGTTTATGAGGAAGACTCTGTTTCCCTCATCTGTAAAATGTACACCATCTCTCCTATAGATGTCATGCATATTGAAGCGCAGATTATTATTGTAAATGGAACCCATTTTTATAGTCTCGGAGAAAGACAGAAACAGCTTTATTCACATGTATCCTAGCTTTCTCAATCTGTGGACAATATTGGTTGGAGTAGTTCAATTTCTGCCTTTGGCATATATTAGAATAGACAAAGGCAGTTTGGGGGGAAAGAGTCATCAGTTGTTAAAAGGTGTCCTTCATAACCATTTCCAAACCTACCCCAGTCAAAGTGCCTAGGTATTTGCCACCACAGTGCACAATTATGAGGTCAGGGTGTTGGAGATTCATAAAGGATTTCACCAATGGAATCAATTGATGCCACTTTAACCCTCTCTGTCCAATCCATTTAATGTCTGCATTTGATAAACCTAGGTCTTTGTGAGGTCATTTCTATTGTGCATACCTTTCCCTCCAAAAAATATAGCTGTGTCCCACAATCCACACTTTAAACATCTTGAAGAGAGGTGAATGCACTCAGATGGTCTCAGTAAATAATAGGGCAGTTTGAAGTTTTTTTTTCTAAAATGGTGTATAAGTGGACTTTTGAAAAAATCAATGAACTGATTGGTTGCTTGAAATGTTATTAGGTACAAAACTAGGGTGCAATTTTCTGTTTTTTAAAAGCCTGTTATTTATTGGTTAAGTAAAAGTGATAGAAAAGTACAGTACTTTAGATAAGCTAGTATATTGAGAAGTCAAGCACACTTGCTGTTTTGATTTGCAACAATGTATGATGATCTTTTCACCTGTGTGCTCAGTTAGGTGTTCCCTGAAGTGTTTCTATGGTAACTGGCAGAATGTGGAATGGGGGAAGGGTTGAATGTTTTGTCAGTTGGAAAGGGTTCAAAAGTTCAAGCAATAGAAAAGTGTGT
Organism: Lissotriton vulgaris; assembly: GCF_964263255.1. Taxonomy (NCBI): domain Eukaryota; kingdom Metazoa; phylum Chordata; class Amphibia; order Caudata; family Salamandridae; genus Lissotriton; species Lissotriton vulgaris. The sequence goes on along the minus strand of NC_141696.1, from coordinate 986,917,508 downwards.
TTCATGTTGAATTTAATGTGGGAATAAATGTGATTTGTAATTAATTTGTGTATGTGTGTAGATTGATAGGAAAAGTTTGCTGTTTGGTATAGTACTTTTTTTTATCTCCTAGGGTTGACTAGGGAGTTTTTCAATGGGCCTCAATGTCAAAATCTTTTTTTTTCTATTTTTTTCTTTCTTGCTTAGGTAAGCTTCCGGGCCGACTTACAGAATTTGCACCGCATGTGTATGGTAAATCTATTGGTAAAAAAAATAGCCTCTTTTAATCATTTTTAATAATCCCCGGGGACTCCATCCCCCAGGGCTTTAAGTTTATGTTTGGGAGGCTGAAGGCGCCCACCTTTGCCCCTTAGACCGCCACCCCCTGGGGTTCTAATATTGAAAATAGGGGGGTCCATGACAGACCCCCCAGCCCCGGGAACCACCACCCCCAGGGCTTTTCTATGTTGGGAGGGGGGCCGTGCGGGCCCCCTCCTGGAGCCTTTGATGGCCCTGGGGATCGCAACTCGCCAGTGCCAGCTCCTGCAGTGTCCCAGGGTGCCTACCCTGGGACACTGCTGTTTGGTATGGTAGGGTTGGAGCCTCATGGCTCCCACCCTACCATAGCAAACTGCTTTTCATCAGAGAGAGCAGCATGTCAGCTGCTCTCTCTGACGAAAAGCAATGCCGGCTCCCAAAGGATGTGGGGAGCCGGCTGGGACCGTGGGGGCTTTTTGGCTCCCCCCCATGGTCCCCAACATTTTTTATTAGCCCCAGGGGATGGGGTCCCCAGGGATTATAAAAAAAAATTTAGACGCTATTTTATTTTACGATAGATTTACCGTGCGCGTACGGTGCAAATTACGTACGGCGCAAAGTCCGTAAGTCTTCCCGGAAGCTTACCTAACCAAGTAAAAATCAATTTAAAAAATACCTTTTACAGATATCTTTCAATTCTATATGTTTATGTGTTGTTTGGTTGTAATGAAACCTTTTCTGTTTATTAGTACATATAAATAAATACTTAACCATAGTCTTTTAGTTCAGCACAGTGTTTTACAGTGTGCTGAACTTTTGACCTCTGTTGACAGTTGACTTTTGCATTATCTGTTGGGGGTAGGGTGGAAAGTTATGTCACTTTGAAAGGTTTGAATTTTTGAACCAATAGAAATGTGTGTTTGGTTTGGAATTATTGTGTGACGGAATTTGATTTGTTAATAATGTGTATATATGTGTAAACTGAGAGGGAAAACGTATCATTTGCTGGTTCCTGCTGCAAGCACTAAAGCAGAGGGATTCTGTGTGAGACTATCTGCTGTGTGAGTGGCATTCTTCTTCATCTTCCAAACAATTTGAAAGGTGAGTTGATGACTTCAAATGGATTGTATGTGGTGCATTTTAGTTTTTAGTTAGAGTAATGTGTTTATCTTTGTAAAGTTTGTAGAATCATATTCTGAGTGTGTCTGCTTTTGGATAACTATTGTGGTAAAATCATTTGGTAAGTTAATGTGTTTAGTTAGTCAGCTTTGTGGAATAAAGTGCAGTACTAAAAATGTAGAATGTGTGCAGTCACTTATAATATGCTTCAATCAGTATACATAGACTGCTGCATACAGTCTTGTTTAAATGAAAGAATTATATTTGCACCTTTTTCTATAATCTCACCTGTCTCTCCTCACAGTCTACCTCTCTCTGCTTATACTGTCCTCTTTGTTCTGATATTGTGTCTCATGTTTGGATGCAATGCTGTCAAAAGAGTAATGCTGCAAATTGGAAATGTATTTTGAAAATGACTCAGGTTTCTGCACTGTAATGTAGTACTCTTATACATGGGCTGTGTTCTGTCTCTTAAACGTTTTAGTGTGATAACTGTGTTTTGGTAAAACGTATGGTTTTAAACTTTTTGTCCAGGATCACACTGAGTGTCTGTGTACATTAAAGATTCATATTTGCACCTTTTTCTATAATCTCCCCTGTCTTTCCTCACAGTCTACCTCTCTCTGCTTATACTGTCCTCTCTTTTCTGATATTTCCACTCTTACCTTATTTTCACTTGTCTTTCTTGATAGTGCTGTTTCATTTCAAACTGCATCCTGTGTTCTTAGTCTCCCTCTGTTGTCATGGTCTTTCCTGTCTGCTAATGTTCCCCCTTCTTATTACACTCCCTCCTCTGCCCTCTTCATTCTCTCTGTTTTGTCATACCTTCTCTTAGCAATGCCCCACTAAATATAGATAGAGTGCTGCATACACTCTTGGGCAGATTTAAAAGCACCTTGGGCCTCTTTCTTCTTATATTGTGTCTCAATTTTTGGATGGAATACTGTCAAAAAACTAATGCTGCATATTGGAAATGTATTTTGAAAATGACTCAGGTTTCTGCACTGTAATGTAGTGCTCATATACATGGGCTGTGTTCTGTCTCTTAAACGTTTTAGTGTGGTAAAGGTGTTTTGGTAAAATGTATGGTTTTAAACTTTTTGTCTAGGATCACACTTAGTGTCTGTGTAAATTAAAGATTTATATGTGCACCTTTTTCTATAATCTCCCCTGTCTCTCCTCACAGTCTACCTCTCTCTGCTTATACTGTCCTCTCTTTTCTGATATTTCCACTCTTTCCTTATTTTGACTTGTCTTTCTTGATAGTGCTGTTTCTTTTCAAACTGCATCCTGTGTTCTTTGTCTCCCTCTGTCGTCATGGTCTTTCCTGTCTCCTTATGTTCCCCCTTCTTTTTATACTCCCTCCTCTGCCTTCTTCATTCTCTCTGTTTTATCATATCTCCTCTTAGCAATGCCCCTCTCAATATAGATAGAGTGCTGCATACACTTTTGGGCAGATTTACAAGCACCTTGGGCCTCTTCCTTCTTGTGTTGTGTCTCAATTTTTGGATGCAATGCTGGCAAAAAACTAATGCTGCATATTGGAATTGTATTTTGAAAATGACCCAGGTTTCTGCACTGTAATGTAGTGCTCATATACAAGGGCTGTGTTCTGTCTCAAATGTTTTAGTATGGTAAATGTGTTTTGGTAAAATGTATGGTTTTACAATTTTTGTCTAGGATCACACTGAGTGTCTGTGTAAATGAAAGAATTATATTTGCACCTTTTTTCATAATCTCCCCTGTCTCTCCTCACAGTCTACCTCTCTCTGCTTTTAGCGTGCTCTCTTTTCTGCTATTTCCACTCTTTCCTTATTTTCACTTGTCTTTCTTGATAGTGCTGTTTCTTTTCAAACTGCATCCTGTGTTTTTAGTCTCTGTCGTCATGGTCTTTCCTGTCCCCTAATGTACCCCCTTCTTTTTATACTCCCTCCTCTGCCTTCTTAATTCTCTCTGTTTTATCATACCTCCTCTTAGCAATGCCCCACTCAAAATAGATAGAGTGCTGCATACACTCTTGGGCAGATTTACAAGCACCTTGGGCCTCTTTCTTCTTGTATTGTGTCTCAATTTTTGGATATAATGTTGGCAAAAAACTAATGCTGCATATTGGAAATGTATTTTGAAAATGAGTCAGGTTCATGCACTGTAACATAGTTCTCATATACATGGGCTGTGTCCTGTCTCTTAAACGTTTTAGTGTGGTAAATGTGTTTTGGTAAAATGTATGGTTTTAAACTTTTTGTCCAGGATCACACTGAGTGTCTGTGTAAATGAAAGAATTATATTTGCACCTTTTTCATAATCTCCCCTGTCTCTCCTCACAGTCTACCTCTCTCTGCTTTTACTGTCATCTCTTTTCTGATATTTCCACTCTTTCCTTATTTTCACTTGTCTTTCTTGATAGTGCTGTTTCTTTTCAAACGGCATCCTGTGTTCTTAGTCTCCCTCTGTCGTCATGGTCTTTCCTGTCCCCTAATGTTCCCCCTTCTTTTTATACTCCCTCCTCTGCCCTCGTAATTCTCTCTGTTTTATCATACCTCATCTTAGCAATGCCCCACTCAATATAGAGTGCTGCATATACTCTTTGACAGATTTACAAGCACCTTGGGCTTCTTTCTTCTTGTATTGTGTCTCAATTTTTGGATGTAATGCTGGCAAAAAACTAATGCTGCATATTGGAAATGTATTTTGAAAATGAGTCAGGTTTCTGCACTGTAATGTAGAGCTCATATACATGGGCTGTGTTCATCATGCCTAGTAAGGCTAAGCAGACAAAACAACGAAAGAAAGCAAGTTTTTTAAAGAGAAGTCATCTACAAGATTTACTTCAAGAAAAATGTATAAAGAAGACACAAAAATGTCCTGGTAAGAAAACTAAAAGTTTTCTACGAAGATTGGTAAACAGTAACAGTAGTGTGTACAAAGAAACAACAAAAATCTGTGTTTCTGCAAGCAAGAGAAAAGACAAGAACCGTGTAGTATTATGTTCTGAAAAAAATGAGTGTAATATAAGGAGGAAAAATGTATACATGGAGATAAGGAAGAAGATGTACTATAATCAAGTTGTATTAAATTTGACTAAGATTGTAAAGAATTGTAAAAGAAAAAGAGTGTTTTACAAAAAAAAGAAATATAATAAAAATATAGTTCAGAAAGCTTTTGAATTTAAAAAAAGACTTTTTATTTTAGTAATCAATAGAATTCGATCATTAGATAAGACAATCCATTTAATGAAGGCCAAAAGTAAGTCAAAAAGATTAATTAACAAAAGTAATTTTTCAGAGGATTTCAGGGTGAATTGAAACATAGTTCAAGTTTTGAGCCTTTTTTTAATGAATAAAGTTATCTTCAGAGTAATGGTTTGTTACATGCAGGTGACACTAGTGGTCGTGCTTTTGAGGTTAGAAATGGTTGTTCTATTGAGAAAGAGAAAATTGTTCCTAGAAATGAGGAACAGTTGTTAGCTGATGAAGTTTTAGTGAGACGTCATAAAGCTCCAGTGTACACTTGGAATTGCAGTAGTATTTGTAGTGTACGGCAGGAGTCTATTGATTTTATACGCATTTTCTTACGTAACTATACTAAGAAAAGTGTTAAACAAAAAATTAAGATGCTGAAAGGATTAGACCCTTGCAGAGTGAGACAAATTACTGGTTTGCAAGGACTTTCTTTAGCTTGTCTTTCTAAAAAAGTGTGTTGAAGTGTTTTTCACCATTTCAGGATGTCAGTAGTTCATCATACTCAAATGAGGAAATTAGTGAGAAGGTTGTATTATGCAAAAAGTCCAGCATTAATGTTAAAAAAGTTGAACAGTGCTCTTTTGCATGGATCTGTATCAGATGTAATTAAGGTTTGTGATGAAATTGAGGTTAGTTATTTTGGTCCTCAAGAACATTGTGCAGAAATTGATCAGTTAATAGATGGAAATGTAGAAGAAAACGTACAGCATTGTAGTACAGAAAGATTTGAGCAAGAAATTACTAAGTTTAAGGTAGATTTCTGGTGAAAGACCAAATTATTCTTGTATCTGTTGTCAACGTACTCATTATAATAATCAGACTAGGACTGTTGATCTGTATGTAAAAAGTGAAAAAGAATATAATAATGAGTGAAAGGATTTTGCAACTTATTTGTTGGTAGAGAATTGTTTTGATTTGGGTTCTGATCAGCATATTTGTAAATATTGTTATAATAAATTAGATGAGAATAAAATGCCTGCTAGAGCTGTCTATAATAATCTTGAGTTGGTAAATATTCCTTGTGAATTGATGGATTTAAATACTTATGAGTGTATTCTTATTCAATGTGTTAATCCATTTCAAGCTATTGTTCGTATGGAGCCTAAGACAGGAAAATTGTCTCATTCAGATTTACAGAGAGGGTTAAAGGGAAGAGTTGTATGTTTACCTCTAGATTTAAAGTAAAATGTTGAAACAATTGGTGTAGAAAATGTAGAAGATGAACCTTTAGTTATTTTGGGTAATGGTGTTCCTACTTAGAGTAAGAAAATCTGGCAGGAATTAGTGGATGTTAGGAAAGTTAAAAAGGCAATGTTGTATCTGATAAAAAACAATCAATATTATGAAAATGTGTTTCTGAGAGAAGGAGAAATAACTGTAGAAGAAGATAGTGACTTGCCATCTGGACAAATTGAAAAAGTGGATGTGTCCAGAACAGAAGAAATCTACGAACATTATAGTGTTCATCCACTTCATTCTAAAGAAGTGATGGGGGATACTATAGAGTTGTTCCAAATGAAAGAAGGAAAGGTAAATCCCATTATTGTATGGGAAAAAAGCTTGGAAGCTTGCTGCTTTCCTCAGTTGTTTCCAACAGGAAAAGGTGGATGAAATGATGACCGACCTGTGCAGATTCCTGCATCTGAATATCGGACATCCTGATTGTATGCTGAAGATCCAAGATGTCGACAATGTATTCCATATTTGTTTCATCTGTTATTTGAGAGTGACTTGTCTGGACTTTCTTATGCAGTAAATCATATCATGAAAACAGGTGTACATCTGCAAAATGTTTCAGCAAAGGAATTTATGGATAAAGTACACTTGAAAGATAATGTTTTGGAATCTCATCTGATTAATCTCATGGCATGTCAGTGTGGTACTAATGAGTACTGGTACCGTCGTCACGGAGAACTTAAATATATGTTAAGGAACGTAGGATCTCCTACATGGTTCCTTACTCTAAGCTGTGCTGAATATGCTTGGGATGATTTACTTCAATTTCTTCGAGAAGCAAATGCAAATATAGTCAATATTGAATACAAGACACCTGGAGAATTGTGTTCTTTGGATACAGTTAATGTTTGCAGGTATTTCAATCATAGATTTGAAGCTATGATGTCTTTTATCACCAATAAAAAGAAATCCACCTCTTGGAGAGGTTTTGGATTTCTTTTGGAGAAAGGAGTATCAAGCAAGAGGTGCTCCTTACATACATATGTTAATATGGATTAAAGATGCTCCCAAATTTAGAACAGACTCAGATGACACTGTATTGTCTTTCATTGAAGAATATGCAACATGTGATATACCAAAAAGTACAAAAGATAAGGACTTTAGAGGAAAAGTCTTACGATTTCAAAGTCATCGTTGTGGCAAATACTGGCGACGAAAGTACAAATCAAAGGATAAATTCTATACCAAATGTCGTTTTGGATTCCCACGTCCAGTAATATCGAAAGGAAGAGTGAACAATTTCATATCATCTCTGCGACAGTATCAGAAGAAAGTCTAAAAAAAAATACCTACAACTTAAGAAGAAATGATATATGTGATTACAACCCAGTAATTTTGTCCATGTGGAATGCTAACATGGATATTCAATACGTTGCGGACAATTCCATAGCTGTTGCTCGATATGTAACATCTTACATAACCAAATCAGAAAAGACAGAATTGAAGGCAATGTGGGAAGAGATTTCTCACAAGAAGAGTTTAAGTAAGAAATGATATACTTACAGTTTGAAGATGTTATCTCATTGAGAAATTGGAGCGTATGAATGTTCGGATCGCTTATAATCTGCAAGTCTTTACTCCAAATCTAGAAGAATCATTTGGGTGAGTCTTGGTCTCTCTGCAACACGAAACCCAGTACTTAAATCTGTACAAGAAATTGAATATTTAGCTGAAAAGGAGCCAGATAGTAAAGATATTGTGAAAACAAATATGTTGGATACATATTATCCAAATTGAAGTCATCATCCTGAGAACATTTGTCTGTATGAAGTGTTGCAAAACTATAGTTTTAAACGGAATATTACAAAAAACATCAATAGTAGTATATATGCCGTGATTGGTTCGGAAGGATGTCTGGTGAAACAAAGAAAAGGACATTTGATTAATCATCTTAAACTGAGTTGCGAAACACCTGACAAAAGGGAATTTTACTATTTAGCTCTTTTGCAACTTTTCAAGCCATGGCGTTCAGAATTAGAATTACTTGGAGATTTTGAGAGCTATGAAGATTCCTTCAATGCTACTAAAGACACAATAGAATATCCTGCTTTTGCTAATTATATGAAGAGGTTGAATGATGAAATTGAGCAAGAAGCTGCGATTGCAGCTGAGATTGCTAGAGACAGCTCTCAGGATAGTCAAATTTCTGCTTCATTAAGTCAGGATCCAATAGGAGAACCAATTATTCAACATGAAGCAGCAACTGCTATGGAAGAGGTGGAAACAGCACTGTATCAAGCTCTAGAAGATGTAAGAAACTTAGGAAGTTTGGAATAACAACTAGGGCCTCATTAGGATCGCGGACAGACTTGCGTCTGTCCTTGACCCCAGAAGATGAGGGAACGTCCGCATGGGCTGCGGCGTTCCCTCATGTGTGATTAGGATGTGACCGCCAGCCTGGCAGTCACATCCTGGATATTTGACATTTACATGCACAAAGCGGCAGGCACCGCGCGGTACCTGCTGCTTTGTGCAAGTAAATGCTGGGGGGTACCATAGGTACCCCCCATTTGCACCCCCCACCCGCCAACACCCTGGGGGCCCGCAACGGGCCCCCAAAATCAAAAGTACACATGCTTTTCCACGGCAGAAAAACCGCTGCGGAAAAGCATGTTTACAAATGCTTCCTAATTTGGCTGGCGGTGTCTGATAGACACTGCCAGCCAAATGAGAGCTTTTCCGCCGCGGTTGTAATCTGACCGTGGCGGAAAAGCAGCGGACAGTAACCAAGACCCACCAGCCATCGTAATGCGGCGGTGGGTCTTTGGTGAGTCCGCAGAGGATTTTCCGCCTCCTCCGGGCCGGAGGTGGCTTCCCCGGCCCGGAGGAGGCAGAAAATCCTCCATCATAATGAGGCCCAAAATGTTGAGCAGAAAGAAATATATGAGCAATTGAAAGAACAGATTAACCATGGAATACTTCATGAAAAGAAAGAGTGCTCTTGCTCATCTTTTGAACCTATCCGATTGTACGTGAGTGGACAAGCTGGAACAGGAAAGGTTTTTTAATGAAAGTAATTTCAACTTATCTACACAAAACAACTGACTCATATTTGTCTTGTGTTGTCACTGCTCCAACTGGATTGGCGGCACACAATATTAAAGGAATTACTTTACATTGTTTATTAATGCTACCAGTAGAGCATAAAAACAAATTGGAATACCACAAGCTATCTGGAGAAGCTTGTTTTGAAGTTTCAGGAGTCTTGAAGAAAATGAAAGTTCTCTTAATTGATGAGGTAAGCATGGTATCAAACTTAGTGCTTGCCTTTGTGCATTTAAGAATGCAGCAAGTTCTTAAAACAGAGTATGACGTATTATTTGGAGGGAAACATGCCATAGTGTTTGGAGATCTACTACAACTTACTCCAGTAAAAGGACAACCTGTGTTTGAAACACTGACATATGAAGATACCAAAAAGTCTTTGGGGAGTATTGGAAATGTTAACATTTGGTCATATTTTCAATATAAGGAACTTATTACAAATATGCGTCAGGCAAATGATGCAGAGTATGGAAAAATTCTTCAAGATTGGAAAACTGACAGAATATGGTAAACAAGCTTTACAGAGACGATTACATCCCAATTTGTTTCCAAATGAAAATATTTTTCCTGAGAAAATATATATGAAAATTTCAGAAAACAACTCTGTAATCTTGCATGTAAAATCTTTATTTTGATAAAAGAAAAATATTCTTAAAAGCATTACAAATTGAATCCACAAATCGGTACATTGTAATTAAAATATTTCAAAACATATTTCACCACAATTGAACAGTAAAAATTGATCAACACCTGTTACTCGAATAGCACCTTGAAAATAAAACAATTGTGTGATAGACAGCAATAACACTTAGTAAAAGAGCAGAAGAATTTGATGTACTGACATTCGAAAGCTAAAACTCCTCATTTTATTTTTCCCTTTGTCTTAAAACTAAGTGCTAAGATGCCGCTTTGGTTGGGCCTCTGGGCGGGGGCAAACTGGGGGTTACTGCTCCTTCTGCCTTTGCTGTGTTCAGAGCTATGTTTTCTGGGCACAGGGAGGTGATAATTGCCTGTCTACAGGTCCGAACGCCCAACCTTTTCCACTCTGCTCTGAGTTTGCGTCTACGTTGAGTCATAAGTGAGGGGCATAAGCAAACCACGTGCTCTAGCATTTCAGTTGTCTTGCCACACCCCCTACATGTTAGATCTTCCAAGGTGCGCAGCCATGTGGGCAGGTCTTTTAAGAATCGGCAAACACCCATTCTGATGGCCAGAAAACTCCGCTTTAGGTGCAATGAATAAGTACAGGAGAGATAAGTAGCCGGAGATATGCGCCCATAAGAGTTCATGACTGACCATGCATGGCTGCGTCTGCAGAGATGCGCTTTATCTATAAGGAGTGAGCACATTCTGACGCTTTTTTTAATACATGTTTTAAATGCTGTCATGCTGGGGTTGAGGGCCCATAGGTCGCCAGCGGCTATTTCATGGATGGAGTCTGTAAAAAGGCGGCCGTACGAACCCCTAGGGTTCTTCTGACTGATCTCCAACCAAACTAGAGACTCTAAAGTACCTATCGCTGCTTTTCTAAGTTTGTGACAAAAATGTAGATATGTACCGGTGTTAGAAGCCTCATAATTTAATAAGCCCAGTTCTAGCCTGATCTGGGCAGCAGAGGCAGATTTGGGCAGATGTAGAACTTTTTTGTAAATCTTGGTTACAAGTTGGTTCAGAGTTGTATTTAGCTTACCCCTAAATATTTTGATGCCATACGTCAGGGTGGGTCCGATTTTTGCTCTCAGAATTTCCAGTAGGAATGAGAGGGTTGGACCAGACAGCTCTTTAGCAAGCTTGGATAAAGTAACCTGAAGGATTGTGGCTTTTGCTACAATTTCGTCTTGCTGTTTGGAAAAGTTACCCCTTGAGTCATAGTGGACCCCTAAGTATATGTATGAGCGTCCTGTTGATAGATTAATATTGTTGTATGACCACACACCGCCGCCATTGCGTTTCCTTCCAAAGGACACAACTTGGGTTTTCTTTAAGTTAACCTCAAGTTGATTCTTAATTGTGTAACTGTGTAGCCTGTCCAAGAGCCTTTGAAGCCCGACCCGAGTAAGGCTGAAAAGAACCAGATCGTCGGCGTAAAGAAGATTACTTATTGCTACGCCTCCTACCTTAGGGGTGTGACTGTTTATTTCATCAAGTGTGACCGGCAAATCTGCTATGAACAGGTTAAAAAGGAGGGGGGCCAGCACGCACCCCTGTTTGACTCCTCTGGTTGTCATGATTTTCCGTGAGAGGTGCGTGCCAGACTCCAGCTTCACCTGGACCCAGGTGTGTGAGTGAAGTTGGATTATCGCATCTAATAGTTTTTCAGGAATCCCCCAGTTTTTCAGTTTACCCCATAGAGCTGCCCTTGGGACCCGATCAAACGCTGCTTTGAAATCAACAAAACAACAGTGCACAGATCTTGATGATAAAAGCGTTTTGTCGAGGATTATAGACAATGTAAGCAAGTTAGTCTGGGTCCCTGAATTGGCAGTAAAGCCTGTTTGGTTCATTGGTAGCAGATCACGCCGTTCCACCCATGCCTTCAGCTCCTTCAGAAGAATGCCTGCGTAGTGCTTTGCCTCGATGTCAAGGAGGGCAATTAGTCTGTAGTTGCTTGCGGTGGCACGGGAGCCTGATTTATGGATTGGGTGGATTATTGCCCCACGCCAGGAATCTGGAACAGTTGAAGACCTAAGCACAAAGTTAAACAGGGTGGTTAAGTGCCCCAACCAAAGAGCTATGTTGGATTTAAACAGTCTCTGAGGCAAGCCGTTTGGCCTTGCTTTTGACACGGCATTGGCGACCATTTCTTCATTGATCTTGATGTCGTCCGTACAATGACCTACGCAGTTAAAGTCCTTGCGCCTGCAGATGCTTTGGGATGCTTCTACCACTTTGGGGGAGCTGCTTCCTGTTGTCGCTGTGCTTTCCGGGGACTTAAAGTGGTCGGTCAGGAAGGCGGCCCAGTCTGCTTCATGTATATTTGCCGACCCAACTTTTGATGGCCCAGAGTTGGAGCGGTTGATCAAGGCCCAAAATGTTCTTGCATTTCGGTTTTTGCTTTCCCAAAGGAGCTTGGCCCATAGTTGGTTTTGATATAGTCTTTTGTAATCTGTTTAATGCCAACACTACGTGAATGTTCTATATTCAATGAAGGAATGTTAAAATTGGAAAATGAACAAATTATAAAATTGGATGCTATTGATAAAATAGAATATGAAAGGATCACTATTATTTTGACTGAAAAATTGAAGAGGAAATTAGATTCTTTAGAGAAATCGATAAGTAAAACTGCTGGGTTAGAAAAGAATTTATATGTATGTAAAAACTGTTAGGTAATTTTAGGACGTAATTTGAATGTGGATAAAGGTTTAGTAAATGGAACAATGGGTAAAATTGTTGATTTTGTTAATTATGTAAATAGAGATGGGATTGAATTTTTGAAAATCAAATTTGATGAAATTGCTGAAGTACAACAACTTAGTCGTTGTCCAGCTTGTTTTTTGCTAGTAAAAGATTTGTATGTACGCAGAAATCAGTTTCCTATTTGTTTGGCATATGCGGTGACCATTCATAAATCTCAAGGTTTAAGTGTAGATAGTGCTTTAGTGAATATTGGAAGTACCGTGTTTAAAGTGGGTATGGCATATGTTGCTTTGTCCCGAGTGAGAACTTTATCTGGATTGTATTTGATTGATTTTGATGTGACAAAGGTTAGTACAGATGCAAATTGTGTGAAAGAGTATACTAGATTAAGAAGAGAATATGCTCCCAATTTAGGTCAATATCCAGTGTTTTAGAAGCGTGTGGTAGGTAGAAAAAGAAGATTAGAGAATATCTGTAGTGAAACTGTAGAGGAAGGAAAAAAACAAGATGAAGTTGCGCCCACAAGCAAAAAGAAAAAGAATAGTTTTGAAGAAAATGTTGGATATCGGTTTGAAAATAGTTGTGGTGTCAACTGCTATGCTAATGTAGTTGTTAATGTTGTTTTTCTTCTTTAAAGTTTGCAACAGCAAATTGCTGAAAATCGGGTGAAAAGATTCTCTCATTGTTATATTCTATTTATGAGAAATGTAGTAGTGATAAAACTAAAATACAAAGTGTTTCTGATATTCAAAATCTTTTTGACATATGTTCTGGTTCTACTCAATTTATGCAAAATATACAGCAAGATTGTCAGGAATTTTTAATGTTTATGCTTGGTGTATTGGAAGATGAAGGTGTAGATATTGAAACCCTTTTTAGCCTTTCTTATAAAAGCGATTGTGAGTGTCAAAATTGTTTGTCTACATGTACCACTGACATAGACACTGAAAGATTTACATATTTGACTTTACCAGAGTGTGAATCAGTGTCTTTTAATAATCTTGTTAGAGGAGCAAATCCAAACATGGAGTGTAGCAAATGTAAATCATAAATGTCATCAATATTTTTATACTGAGTTATGGACAGTATGGTTTTTTAATGCTGCAATGTTGTAGAGCTGATGGAAGAAAATTGGAAACTTTAATTAAAAATGTTGTAGCTACTCGAGTATCAATATCAGGAAGAGCTGTTGGATTATTTTTCATGATGGACCTTCTACAACATCTGGACACTACACTGTTTATTTAAGATGTCTGAAAGGTTGGACATATTGTAATGATACTCAATTAGTTTTTAAGCAATGTTTGCCTAAAGAGTTACCAAATTCGTACCTAATATTTTTAAAGCCAAAATTTTAAGAGGTTAAATTTAGCCTTTCATGATTACTGTTGTTAAGGTAGATTAGTTTGGTGTTGTAGAGTATTTTGAAAGGGAGGGTGTGGAGTTTGAAGGATAATCTACTTGATGTTGAAGCAGTGTAGGTGTATGAGGTTGTGAGCGATATGGCTGCAGCAGAGGATATTGAAGATCAGTCAGGTAGAGGTGTTTTGGATTTGTTGTAGTCGTTGTAGGTGTTTGCTTGATATTCCTATGTAGAGTGTGTTGCCACTGTGTAGTGTGTTGTTAATGAGGGCCTGTGTCACTGTTCTTCTTCTTTTAGTTATGCTGCTCTTATAAATGTTGCAGAGCATGTGGTGGGTGTTATAGCAATATGAGGAGATGCTGTAGACTTGCTTACACATGCAGAGAGAGGAGTTAAGGATGAATCATAGGTTTTGTACATGGTCAGTAGGTGTTGGAACTGTTTATAGTGTAGTTGGTCAGCAGAAGTCATCTCAAGCTGAGTAGATGGGTTTGAGGATGTGTATCTTCATGTTGTGCAAGTTCAGATTTAGAGAGCTAGTCCTTATCCACTTGGTAACATCTTCAATTACGTTGTGGAGGTGTTTTTTATGGTATGTGGTTTCTTGGTGAGGAAGAGGATGTGCTGGCTATCGTCGACGTAAGAGATAATGCTGTGGTTGAGATGGAGGGCCACTTATGTTAGGGTGGCTATGAAGATTTTGAATAGAGTTGGGATGATGGTGCAAATGATATCAATGGTTTTAGATCAAAACACTGTAAAGCAAATGTTCAGAGTTACTATTGAACAATTTTCAAAGTAAGAATTTCACACATACTATTTGGCCGTGGGGAATAATTTGTGAAACCTTTAATAACTTTTTTCAAGTTTTGTCATAGAATAAAATTAATGATGGTGTTTTGTTATTTCAGGATTGTTTGACATATCTCATAGTTACGTAAGAAATTGGTCTTAGAAAAAAAACATTTAAGATATGTTTTATTTCTATTTTTTAGATTCTTAATGAGATTGTTGTTTGGGTTTTTTAATGATAATCTTCTGGATTGTCTTTTTTTTGCCCTCTGTTAAGTGATGAGTACTATTGAACTCACTGTTTGTAATGAAATTCAATATATTCTGAGAACAGCAAAAAAGGCAAATTAAATGCTTTAGAAATGATTTTGTGTTGTGAAAGAAAAATTGTAACTCTATTTTTTTTGTCTTCTACAGACGCTAAATTTATATTCATAATTATTTTTTTTTATTTGTTATTTTGAAGGTAACTATAACTAACTGTCAAAAATAATCGATGGAATGTACTTCTACAGAGATGAAGTAAGAGAATGTCCATGGTGCACAAAAGTTTGTAAAGACGGTTTGTATTTTTGAAACACATTTGAAGATTTTAAAAAATATATATACTGAGTGTACCTGTGTACTTTGTTTTTTACTACAACACATCATCTGCTTTGGAACTGGTAAGCTCAGAAGATATTTTTTACTTTTTTTACTACTGCATTTTATTATAATAGCCTTAGTTTTTTTTTATACTGATAAAGGGACTGGTTTGAAAATGTAAACAGATTCTATAACTAAAAATTCATTTAAGCACATTTTATAGATATAATCATATAAAGTAGTTGAGAATGTTTTTTGCATAATATTTGTTAAAGAGCAAAATAGTTGATATAGCTAATTTTGTTTTATGGTTTATGGATTAGGGAAAATGCTAAATCAAGTGTTTTGTTTTTCTGCATAATAAAATTCACTATGGAAGACGAACAGAAGAATATGGAACAGAGGTTTGAAATTACTAACTCTGTGATGGAAGAGTTAAATATACCTTTCATGGAGAGTGAGAATGAAGAAGAAAGCATTGGTGCAGGAGATATTACCTGCGATTTTTTAGATGAAAGTTTGGACGAGAACTTTCTTGAAGCGTTAAATGGCATTGAGTTTCATGAAATGACTTTTGAAATTCATGATGAAGAAAACGAAATTTCTGACAAAATCATGCTGGAAGTTCTATTAAATTATGAAATGTTACAAAAATAAATTTATGATTAAAAAATAAAAATGGTTTGAGAGACTCTTCTTGCAGAATTGTAATCATTCAGGTAGTATTTAAGTTCTCATGGTACAAACTGGGTCTTAGGGCATGGACTGCTTCAAACCTTTATAGATTAAGTATGTACTGTTCTATGCACCAGCAAACTTGTGTTTTATAATTTTTATTTCCAGGTTTATATCCTTTGACTTACAGCAAAGTCTTTTTGATTAATGATTCCCTATTGTACAGAGCTATTCGACAGAATATCCTTCAGTATACACTGTGCTAAAAATGAAGTTATTTAAAATTCAGTAGGCAGTCTGCTTGCAGTACTGTAATCATCTAGTCAGTATCCAAATATTCATGGATGGCAGTACGTCTTAGGCTATGGACTGCTTTAAACCTCCATAAACTATCCTTACAGTCTTCTATGTACCTACAAACTAGTGTTTTCTATATTGAATTCTCCAGTCTGTTTTATTACATTTTCATCAATCACTCTCACTCTACTGTTTCAGTATTGTAGTGAGCCATACAGCACTATGTGCTTATCTATAAACTATTACAACATTGGAATGTTGGGAGCTTCACTGATAACAATGGAAAGCTATTGGCTTATAATGACTGGTATAAGCCTGAAGCTCCAACATTCCAATGTTACTTTTTTCACTGGTCTGGCTGTGAATAAAGGCTTCAAAGAGCCTGAGGGGAATCCAATCTTCTCGCACTCCCTGAAGGCTTTGTTCTTTTTTGTTAGAACATTCTGTCTTCTAATGGTAGAATGTTCTAATACTCTTATAGTCCTTTTGTAGCTGCGCTATACTGGCTATTAAAGTTCCTCTCCCTTGTTAAAGGCCCTCACCTTCGACTCGGGTCTTTAATGCTGGAGAGAGTCTTTAATAGCCGGTATAGCCCTTTATGGTGAAGTATAAGGCTATATTGGAAATGTGAAGATGCTATATATTCAACCAGACAGTTGACATTCAATCAGCATGCAGCTTGTACTCAGGAAGGTACGCGTAGTGTACGCATACTGTACAGAGTACAGTATAGTGTACAGTAAGCTTCTATAGATATATGTATGATTTTACTTATTATTTTCTGATGAAAGTTTCTAGTCACTTTTTGTGATGTTCTGTGGCACAACTGTCAGCTTAATATATATCAGGCAGCACTAATGCACTTGTTTTGGTATACTGCTGCTTGTTAAATATGAGACCTTTTAATGTAGTATTCTGTGGAAAAAGGGTGTACAATGGGTGTTGCTGGTGGTGGTTTCAGCAACACCCATGGCCTTTTGAGACTGCTCTATATTTACAAGAAATTGTAAATCTGAGGCACTGCAAAAAACGTATACCTCCCCAGGAGAGGCATAAAGAAGGTGCAATGGGGAAAAATAGTTTTATTTATCCCCGTTTTTTTCTTTTCTCTATGTGTGCTACTTTCTGCATCATATGTAGAAAAAGGAAAAGACTCTTGAGATTTTTTTTGTAGAGAAAGGTTTGCCTATCTCTACAAAAATGATCATCCTTGCAACGTAGACACCTTTGCTCTATTGTGCTAAGCTTTGTTCATTGGTGCAGGCAAATCATTGTGCACTAGCGCAAAGGAAAAGGATAGAACTATACTGCATCTTATAGATATGGTACATTCCTGTCTTTTTCTTTTGCCATAGGGAAGTATTGCAGGAAGGCCTGCTGCACTTTACCACCACAAAATATCATAATTGAGGCCTATGTGAGTAGTGAATTACAGTCATCAATGCCTTAATAACATCTAGGCTTGATTACGGCAATGTGCTATATTTGGGGGCAAAAAAGGCCACGATCCGCAGACTACAAACAGTGCAAAACGCAGCGGCGAGACTGTTATGGAAAATCCCCATGTCCTCATCCACCTCCAAATATACCCGAGAGCTACATTGGTTGAGAATAGAGAACCAGATCAAATTCAAATCCCTGTGCTTCATGCATAAGATCTCCACAAAAAAAGCCCCTAAGTACTTACAAAAACCAGTCCGCCCTTATCACCCCTCTCGGGCTTTGAGATCTGCAACAGCCAATCATTTTGTTATCCCTAAAATAAAACTATCACGCATGGGTGGTAAATCCTTTGCATTTCTTGGACCCTCACTGTGGAATACTATGTCACATGCATTGCGCTCTGAGGTGAGCTATATGAAATTCAGGAAGGCCTTAAAAACTTGGCTATTCAACATCTAATTGCCTGTCCCATCACTTACTACTGAATCATTAGCGCCGGGAAACCCTTTTCTGGGTAGCTGTTGCGCTATATAAGCTAAATAAATGAAATAAAATAGGATTACTGATGGTGCAAAGTAGGCCTAAGGGTATAGAGTGCTTCAAACTCCTACAGACATTTTCCTTTTTATGTTTAATTTTGGAGTTTCTATCTTTTCACTTGCAGTAAACACTCTGTTACTCTTGGTATACTTTTCCATTGACTCATTGAAGAGTGTATAGTAAGGTATTCACTACATTAAAACAGTAATTAATAGATGTAGAATAAGTGAAAGATCCCCAAAGATATGACAGTTATTGTTTACTGTGACATCACCACCATGGAAGCACTATATTTACAATGTTGTGCACTATGAGGCAAAAGTGACGCAGATATGTGATGTATCTGTGCTGTGAAGATGGTGCATTGCTTCATTTGCATTGAAAGCAAAATTCATTTGCAGCAATGCTGTTTGGGCCGTATGCTCATACTGCTGTAACAATCCTTACACCTGCTTGATATAAGTGCAGGGTTTTGATGCAGTATAAGCCCAAAAGTTACTGAATGAAATCTTATACATTTCACTTAGTTACTTTTTGGAGGTGTTCCTGCACCAGAACATTCCCTATCTACGCAAGAAAGCTTCCATTTGGCGCATGACTTTACAATGTGGCGGACCTTCCAATTATGTCAGATTGTAAATAGCATATATCATGGTACATCTTTTGCAGCACCGCAGCATGACAAATGTAATGGAACAGTTGTGTAAAAGAGACACAAGGGATTGTAATAACACCCTTAATACATATAGATTCATCCACGCACTATCACCAATAGTGCAAATTGAATCATAGATTTGTAACATATTTATATACATATGTTACATTCTAGTGCTCCGGAGGTACTACAGTATACTATAAGTAAACACCCTATAGATTTATGCTGTAGCACATCCTTATAGTTTTGCACTTTCATATTCATTCATTCATTTATGAACTACACATTCTTTCTGACAAACTTTTACAGACAAACATAGAAATATAGTTCTTTTTTGAACCAGTGGAGGTAGTTCTAAAAAAACAGTTTTTTTTCTTTGTTATTTTGTATTTTTTTGTAGTTTTTTGAACAATTTATTTTCATTTTTTTTCTAGACAAAAACTAGAAAAATAGAACTTCTCCAATCTAAAAAGTGTGGAGCTCTATAAAAAAGGAAAAAAATTACTTTTTGGGGCATTGGTGGTGTTCCTGCTCCTTACAATGAGGTCCACTGACTTTTTCTCATAGCAAAGCAGTTCATTGCAGTGTTTGCATAGGAACTTGATTTCAGCAAAATTGGGAACAATCACATGTGTAGGAGTGGTTATTGAAGGTGATGCAGTGGAGGTGCTCGCTACTGCAGGTGGTACATCATCTTGTCGGCTGTGTGTGGCTTCTCTTGCATAGTTATTTGGATGCAAGTTTTTTACATGCCGATCCATGCTTGCAGTCCCAAAAGAATATTTTTTATTTGGGTCACCATGGGACAGTGTCACTTGGCAGATGTTACGAGTGACCTTTGGAGCATTTACTTTCTTCTCCCCCTCTGGAAAAGTGAAAAATTTCCAAATGAAAGCCTCCTTCTTTTTCTTCTTAGGAGGCTCTGGAAGATAGGTGTTTTCATTTGAAGAGTGATCCAATGGAGATGAAGACCGAGCAGCCATGATAATAAGGAACAGTAACACCAAAGTTCACCTTCAAAGAAAAGATCCTGCTTGTCTGAAAGTCCAAATAGAATGAACAAAATGGGAGGGGTCTTTCAGCAATTGCACTTGGATGTATTATGAACCAATGAAATCTCTTCTTTTAATGTCACATGACTGTACGTTCTCTTACGGTGCGCTTACGGAGCTCTTACGTTGCGCTTACAATGCTCTTAAGGTGCGTGTATGCTGGATGTTCGATCACGATGTTCGTAATTTAAAAAGTAATATACGGTTCTTAAAAGTTAACAAAAAAACATTTTTTGATTATCCCAGATAATGTCTACCTTTAAAATTTACAAAAAATACATAAATATATTGTTTTTAACATTATAAAACTTTCGGAGGTGCGCATACGGGGGTCGTACAAACGTAGATGACGTCACAAGGAAAGCGCTGATGCGCTGCCGACGTGTGCGTGTGCGCTGAGTACAATTTACAGTACAAATGTCGGTGCCTTCACCGTACGCGTACGGAGTGACTATCTTAAAGAAAAAAAAAGGAATTATATACAATTTTATTTTTATATTTGTAAAAAAAAATTAATTTAAAAAACTTGTTTTGTTATTATGTTACATTATTATATCAAATATAAATAAAACAAAATAATATGTAAATATTTATTATAAAAATGAGGAAATTTAATGAAAACAGATTTTCTTTAATTATTAATATATTTAAAAAATATCCTTTACAAAGCATTTCAAATTAATTGAAAAACCCATAGGTTTTTCCGCGTTATAATTAAAAATTAACATTTAAAAAACCTTAGAAATTCACAGAAAAAAACATAGTTTTAAAAAATGTTATAGGTAAAATTAGCATTAAAAAACTTTGGAAATTCACTGAAAAAACCATAGGTTTCAGCCATGTTATAGTTAAAAATTAGCATTAAAAAAACCTTTGAAATTCACTGAAAAAACCATAGGTTTCACACACGTTATAGTTAAAAATTAGCCTTTAAAAAACCTTAGAAATTCACTGGAAAAAACCATAGGTTTCACACGTGTTATAGTTAGCTGGACATTTCACTCATACAAAACCATTGAAATTCCCCTGTTATAGGTAACTATAACTTGCGCGCCCGCAATGCACTGCTGATGACGTCACATATTACATCACTCATGACATGGTCAGTGACATCACTCATGACATCACTGATGACATCTCAAATGACATCACTGATGACATCATCCTTGTGAAAGAGTGGCAGACCTCCTCTCAGCATAATATAACCCTTGATACACACATTCAAAAATAGAAACTACAATTTAAAAAAAAGGAGATACCAATACCAGTTAGAACAACCTATTCAGTACTTCCAAAATCTACATACACAATCACTCATTCACCAACAGTTCTATATAGTCACTCATACATGTACTCACTCATCATATGTATTCATACACCTATACATCCTGTTACACACCAACACTCATCCATAGAGTTACTCACACACATACTCACACATGCAAATAAACTATCAACCATCCATTTATTTGCATATACAGTTATACACACACCACTACACTTACTTTTACAGAAACGTATACATACTTATTCTCTTAAACAATCACTTATAGAAACGCGTACTTATTTATACAGGAACTCTTACAATCTCTCGCCTCACATATACTCACTTATATACATCACTTTTATACATCAATGCTCACATATACTAGTTTAAAACATATGTAGTTACTCATAAAGATACTATTGAGACAGTGATTCATTCACTAACACACCCATACACACACTCATCCACCCATACAGTCCTGCACACATGCTGTTTTCAAAACACATACAAACAGTGAGTCACCCATTCATGCATCTATGCAGTAAGTAATACCCCCCAGCAAACCATACGGACACTCATACTGATACTCTAAAAACCAACTAATAACCCATATTGACACTCACGTAGCTAGTCACCAACCCATGCAGCCACTTATACACAAAGTGAGACACTAATACAGATATTTACATATTTAAACATTACTCGCTAATACATGTATTCACTAGGATGCACTTAATAAGTCAGTTATACAATCATTTTTACAAAAAAAACATCAATTTAGACACTTATTTACACATTTATTCTTACATCGACCTTTAGATATACATATATAAAACATATTTATTTTTCAGAAAGACACACATTCATAGGATGATGTCATCAGTGATGTCATTTGAGATGTCATCAGTGATGTGATGAGTGATGTCCATGACCATGTCATGAGTGACGTAATATGTGATGTCATCAGCAGTGCATTGCGGGTGTGCGAGTTATAGTTAACTATAACGGGGGACTTTCAATGGTTTTGTATGAGTGAAATGTCCAGCTAACTATAACACGTGTGAAACCTATGGTTTTTTCAGTGAATTTCTAAGGTTTTTTAAATGCTAATTTTTAACTATAACGTGTATGAAACCTATCATTTATTCAGTGAATATATACGTAACCGGGAGACAGCTGGTTACAAGCTGGACTTCCTTTGCCGACCACAGAGAGAGTCTGACGAACAATATTAACTATTCTGAGGGCCCACATGATCCACCCCGACTATCTTGGATTGAGATTCCCACTTGGTCGATCACGTCAATAACGCGACGCACCTCTTTGGCCTACACACACCATTATTGGACCTATAGATTCGGAATCGCTCTTCTCCATTCCGTGGGTTAAGCTTACAACGTTACCTACTCTGTTGGTCTTTACGACTCTGACACCAACACTTAGATTGGATGTGCTCGGCTTTTTATCCTCCACCGCTACTGAAACTGAATGTTTGCCGGTGCGGCTCATCGTTGATATAGTGGCCAGCAGCACCCTATCCAGTTGTGTGACCCACCTTGAAAAATAACGTGTTCCAGCATCTAAATTGAGATTACACTTGGTTAATTTACAGTTCCCAATTGACACCAGTCCTGAAGATGGTCTCACAAAGTGCTCTCTAGGAGACCGATACGTTGACCCCCGCCTCATCCTTACTCTGTGTTACGTATTTGAATTTTGGATAGGTGTTTTTAGGTTCTGCTGAGTCATCTATTAATATATTGTTTGTGTACCTGCAGACCTAATTAATTCTGAATCAATTATATCTGTATATGAAACTATTTGTTTTACCACTTGATAAATTCTATTTTCCTATACACCTTTGTGTTCGTGTTTGTTATCTATGTATTTTGTCTGTGTTCTGATGAATTGCGTTCTTCTATAATCATTAATCCATTTTTGATGAATTGATTTCTTACAAGGATCATTATTTATCCTTCCCAGTCAAACTTGAATTATTAATTGTTATTTAAATAAATTCCCTTGAAGGCACTCATACCCCTCTACAAGTTCAGTCAGGTCACACAAAGTTTGTTATAAACATGTCTCTCAGCATTTCCTGCAAATCATAAATTCAAATACATGGATCCCATATATACACAATGGATATCTGTCACACATTCTATTTACAATGAATAATCCAATCTATAGTATATACATGTGTTGAGAGTTGATATAAACCTCCTTTCTATTATGTACCCATTAAAGTAACAGGTCCTACTTCGGTGAATAGCCATTCACCCAGTATATCGCAGGAAAGTATATGTATGTACAAGTAGATAAACAAACCACTCATCTAAACGCTCATCTTATAATTCCAGTGTTCTACTTGCCCAGATGTACGGCCAATTCCTCCCCGCTGTTAAGGCCTCTAGGAGATTGTGACATTAGGTCCATGATGTACCTTAATTCTAGGCGATGTAGCTTTCTCAGCCTATCCCCTTCTCTGATACTATTAGGGACAAAGTCTACGCCAAAATATTGCAGTTTGCTCCTATCTCTCTGATGAAATTCTGCGAAATGCCTAGCGACTGGGTAGGCTGGATTGGCTTTATCAATTGTTCTTAGATGTTCCAGGATCCTTATTTTCAATTGATGTATGGTACTGCCTATATACCGCAGGCCGCACGGGCAAACTAAGCAGTAAACAGCAAATGGGGTGCTACAGGTCATGAATTTATCAATAGTTTTCACTCTCCCTATATGACACAAAAATGTATTAGTAGTACTATAAAGGTATTTTACTAAATGTACTACAAAATGCAGATTGTGAATATTCCCTGCTTTTGATTTAGGCTCCATACTGATTTCCCAGAGAGGGGGGATCCCATGGATAGGGGGCAACTAAGGGTGGATTCGTAAGAGAGAGAGCAAACAGAGTATAGTGCCTCAAATTGCATAGAGAGACACTAATGTGTACAAGGTATTGCACTGTGTAGTATTTTTCTTTCTTTGAGAAGATGCCCACTGGCTGGACATTGGAGTTATTGTGTCTGTTGGTTGATTGGTGAGTGCTAAGCTCGAACACAACACACTAACACCTTGAGCAGCCTAGGACTGTCCTCGCTATCCTAGGATCACTGATAGAATATCGAGTTCAAAAATATTGTTTGGACAGAATGTCATGTCAAAATATTGATAAGAATATTGAGAAGGTAAGTGCAAATAGGTAACTATAGATTTACTATTCTGATCTCTACATCTATGTAACTTGAAGATATCGCTGCAGTACTTATATGTGGAGTTAAGTATAGCAAATATTTGCTTACCCATAGAAACTTACCTTCCCAATATTCTTGCCCACAATATTCTTGACACAATATTTTGTTTACATGATATTTTGGACTCAATATTTCGTCCAGGCACCATATCGTGGGAGTCAAGTGTGGAAGAGGTCTCAGTTTGCTGCGTCTTAGTAGAGCGGACCCCAGGGCCCAGAGGCAAATGAGTCCAATCTCCACTGGTGGGCCCTAGTAGCACTTGACCCATCTGTAGCTCTCCAAATGGTGTCTGACTTTGCCTAAAACCGAAAAGTGTGGTATTACAAACTTTGACAAATCATCAATAGTGCAGTTTAGGCACATGTTTTCAGGGAGTGACATGTTGGATTAGGATTAAAATTTGGCCCGGGCATGCTAAAAAAACAGTGGCCCACATTTGCATATTGTCTTTCCGCAAAACACTGCTTTGGTGAAGTTTTATAAGAATAAGGGGGGCGGAGGGGGGTACTGACAGAGGCATGTATTCTTATCTTTATTTAGATTTTAAAAAATGCACAATTAGTTCACACTGGTGAAACACACCTGAAAACAAGTGAGACCAGATGCTGCTCAGACCCCCTGCTCAGTATGCATACATTAATGGGCCGGCCCAACGAGAAAAAGGGAGTGGCACCTCTGCTTGTTGATAAAATGGATGCTGCTCTGCCTCCAGAAAGGTCACTCAGGCACCCACTGGGCCACTGGTGGCATCCGTACAACACAGACACTGCCCAAATCGCCCCCCACCCTCCCCCCCAGGTTGCCGAAAAAGCAGCCCACAGATGGACCTCGGATATCGGCCCCTCGGGCCCTCAGCCATTGCCCGAGTGCCCGATTTATCAATCCGGCCATAGTGAGTGAATAAACAGAAAGCACATTATAGGTGATTTGATATTATCTGATTCAATGGCATGCGAGTCCGCAGATGAAAAAGCTGTCATGGAGGCTGTTCCTTTAACTGCTCAGTACACAATGCATGAGGCACAGAGAGCACCATGTCAAAGTTGTGCTGTCTGTTCGCACAGAAACATGTTAACTACCAGTGGAATTCGTAAATTAATAACTCATGCCAGGCTTTTCAAGACGTCTAGTCAATTATTGATTAACTCTATCCGGTGGGCATGACCCCTCGATATTACAGTGCACATGGGAAATCCTCTTGTCGAATTCCAGATATTTAACAAGCACAGGCTGACGTGCGTGTGAAATAAAATATCTTTCAGGGGAAATAACTAAATTCCGCATGCTGCTCGACATCCACGGTTTGATTGCTGATACATTTTGAGGTTGTATTTCCTTATCGTGTATCTTGGAAGAAAAAAAACATATATCTTCTTTCGGTGCCTTGTTGTTACATATCTATTTATCTATTACATCAATAAAAACGCTTAAGTGCTTTTATCATTAGCTGCTACACATCATAGTATAATGTTCTTGCATGATTGAAGACAATAGATTGCAAAGACATCCCCTTAGTAATATGAATCCACTTATTAGATGTGCATATCAGCGCTTTAACATAACATAGCGTGTATTTGTAGTTTAGGACATTTACCGCAGCAAGGTCTCTTGGGCCTATCACCAGACAAATGTTACTGAGCTCAATGGCACTCGTGTTATTGACAGCAAAATATTTGAGAAGCTGTGATCACTACATCAGAGACAGAGCCCTGTCATGGATGAACTAGTTCATTGAGCCACCAGACCGAGATTTTCACTAATATTGATTTCGAGTGAGGAATGTAGAAGTTCATGGAAACAAATAATGGACTGCCATTCAAGTTAGAGGATGTGTGGATAAACAATGGATTTTACCGCGCAAATATTGTATATATGGCCGTATTTTTTTTTCTTTGTAGACTTTTATATAGCGCGAAGTAGACCGGAGAAAGAGGCCATGAGAGCGCTTTACACGAGCACCAGTTTCAATACAGATGGACACATTCCTTTTTGTTAGGCACGGGGAAATTACGTGATTTGCCCAGCATCACAGGATGTTGAGCGTTGTTGACGAGCGTCGAACCCGGTTCCCCAGGTTCGAAGTCGACCGCTCTAGCCATAAGGATACATCCTTCCGCAGTTTTTCAAAGATAGATACTTTTAATTGCAATTATTAGAATATTGTGTTTTATCCACTGCACAGGCTTTTGGTCAAGCATCCAACAACAGTATTTATACCCAAATTAAAACATTTATGTTGGGGATTTTGAAGATGATAAAGCAAAGAAAAAAGGAACGTAGGGCTCAGAAATGTATTCTGAAATGGAAGTTTACTGTTAGTGCTACGGATTTTTGAGTATGTTGAAAACTTACAATAAAAATATCTGAAACCGCTGGCTATAATATAACTATGTGCACTTTAAGAGATCGTACTGTGTGGTAAACCGAATGCTACAAATGCATTTACGGATGATGATGTTTAGTGTCCTACATCAAACAGTTTATTCCAATTTATTGTAAATATTTTAAATAAATCGTAATACAGTTTGCTACTACTACTATTACGTATACTGTAATGAAGTACAAAAGCCAATAAATCTATTCCACAGTTAATGTAAATCCATGCTTGTGCATACACTTCAAAACCTAGCAGCTTGTGATAATGTGTGGCATAACACAACCTCTACTATACAAAATAGGTGAACGGCAAGTCACACAGGAGTTTCATGAACGTACACTGGAACGAAAAGCTTATTGTGGTCGAAAGTGCTCGAACTAGAATATAAAAAAAAAACTCAGAGATATCAAAACAAATTCAATACCTCAGAGTCTGACAGTCCCTTCATGCACTATTTCTCTACAGCTGCAAACATATTTATCTGCTCAAAAGAAAACGGTATGCCTTTGCAGAAGCAACAGATTCACTGTAGAAAATGGATAGATCTGACATTGTGCCTCAGAGCAAAATAAATTGTGTGATAAGAAAGAATATCAATTTTAGGTAGAAAGGCAAGAGATATAATGACCATCTCTGTTCTCGAGTCAGAGGGTATCTATCAATTCACATGCCCAGAAATAAAATGCAAATAATAATGATCCACCTATTTGTTCCTCCAGCATCCCACTCACTGTCCACTTCAGTTCCTTCTTTAGCCTCACTTTCCAAGAAGTTCTGAGGTTCTACTCATGTTTTATGCTTCATTTCCACTATCTGAATATCTCTCCCTATAAGTGTTAAGCAGTTTCTTCTCCATCACGCTCTCGCTTTTCCTTCGGGCAGCTCCATCGCCCGCTATCCTCCCCAAGGCCCTTCCAAATAATAAGTGTATATGGGAGACAACCTTGCCTTCAAATGCCTTTCTTCCCATGTACACATGGGTACCATGCAAGGTGCACACATGGACTTAAGAGGCTAAGTGATGCTTGTGAATCAACAAAATGAGAAAGGTGCAGGGCTTTGGAATATTGTCCCTCCTTCAATGAATCCCAATATGGTAGCTAGAGTGGAGCTACTTATGTCTTATTGTCGTGCCCTAAGACCTGGTTACAATAAGCATGAATGTGATTGAATAACCTAGCTCAAAGAGTAACTTTATTTGCTTCACATAGACAGTAAAAATATCACATATTTAGTGGCTGAATCAAAATTTTGTATGAACATCCGAAGAGTATATGCAAGATTTAGGGCCTAATTACGATTACGGCGGTCCACAGGACTGCGGTAATCGTGGTGGCAGACTGACCACTGAAAAACCAAAGGCGATGATGGACAGAGTGTTGAACATTGCAAGCACTCACCCCCCAGTCAACTGATCTGGGTTTAATCCATCATCATTCTTTAGCTCACTCCGCCACCCCAGTGCAGACATGGCCATATGCAAATCAGTCTGACCCTGTGCCTCATGGGAACAGTCCAGCCCGAACTGCCAAGCCATGCCTTCCCTGGACCAGAAACATGCTCCCTAGGACCGGTTTCTGGCATTACAGCCGTCTTCAGTCAGGCGTGCTTGAATCCAGTGGCAACGTGAGCAAGGGACTCACGTCCGAGCATACCCTGCCAACTTATGGCAAACAAAACGGTACAAAAGGGAGTGGTGGTGGACAGAGCATCTGAACCAATTAAACACTCACACCCAGTCAAGAGATATGGGTTTAATCCATCACAGTTCTTTAGCCCACTCTGCCAGCCCAGTTCAGACATGGCCATATGCAAATCAGTCTGACCCTGTGCCTCATGGGAACAGTTCAGCCCGAACTGCCAAGCAATGACTTCCCTGGCCTGGAAACAAGCATCTTGGGACTGTTTTCTGCCTAATCAGCCGTCATCAGGCAGGCTAGCTTGAATCCAGTGGCAAAGTGAGCAAGGGACCCACGTCTGGGCATACCCTGCCAATTTAGGGAGAACAAAGAAAAACCAAAGGGGATGATGTACGCAGGGTTGAACATTGCAAGCACTCACCCCCAGTAAATTGATCTGGGTTTAATCCATCATCATTCTTTAGCTCACTCCGCCACCCCTGTTCAGTCATGGCCATATGCAAATCAGTCTAACCCTGTGCCTCATGGGAACAGTCTAGCCAGAACTGGCAAGCCATGCCTTCCCTGGACCAGAAACAAGCATCCTGGGACCGGTTTCTGGCTAATCAACCGTCATCAGCCAGGCTAGCTTGAGTCCAATGGCAAAGTGAGCAAGGGACCCACGTCTGGGCATACCCTGCTAATTCGGGGCAAACAAAGAAAATCCAAAGGGGAATGATGGACGGAGTGTTAAACATTGCAAGCACTTACCTCCAGTCAACTGATCTGTGTTTAATCCATCATCATTCTTTAGCTCACTCAGCCATCCCAGTTCAACCAGACCATATGGAAATCAGCCTGACCCTGTGCCTCATGGGAACAGTCGAGCCCAAACTGGCAAGCCATGACTTCCCTGGACCGGAAACAAGCATCCTGGGACCGGTTTCTGGTTAATCAGCTGTCCCCAGCCAGGCTAGCTTGACTCCAGTGGCAAAGCGAGTAAGGGACCTACGTCTGGGCATACCCTGCCAACTTAGGGCAAACAAAGAAAAACCAAAGGGGAGGATGGACGGAGTGTTGTACATTGCAAGCACTCACCCCTAGTCAACTGATCTGGGTTTAATCCATCATCATTCTTTAGCTCACTCCACCATCCTAGTTCAGACATAGCCATATGCAAATCAGTCTGACCCTGTGCCTCATGGGATCAGTCCAGCCCGCACTGCCAAGCCATGACTTCCCTGGACCAGAAACAAGCATCTTGGGACAGGTTTCTGGCAGACTAGCCACCGCCACACTGCAGGTCCAGCCGCAGTATTCAGAGCATGGCAGTCGGACTGCCACAAGACTACCGGCTCCGCCGGAATCAAGGATCCCGCTTGGCTGGTGTTCTGCTACTGGCATGAATTTGCTGGTGGTGCCACTGCTGGCACTGCCAAGCATATTCTGAGTTGCCTTTTGACTACCCTTTTCATGGTGGGCTCTGGTGGAGAGGCAGCTAAGGGGACCCTAACAGGGTCCCCAGTCTGATCTGGGCCTGGAGGTACATGCAGAGGGGTCACATTTTGGGGCCCCCCTGTAATTGCACCCCGTTCCTAAAGGTGTGGCATGATTGCCACACCATGCAGGAACGTGCCGCAAGCACTGTCACAGCAGCAGGCTGCATGTTAGGCTCTACTATGAGCCCAACAGCCCACCGCCGTGAAACAGCCGTGGCACTGTCTACCCGACTTGGATTACAATAGCAATCCGGAGGGCAGGCTCACCACGACTTTGGCAGTCCTCCAGCGAATGGTGCAGCTGGAGGACAGTCACAGTCGTAATTAGGCCCAGAGTATTTGATGAATTCATTAAAACACATTAAGTTGCTACTTCAGTAGTCTTCTTGTTTCTTGCAGCTAAAATTCTTAACTTGGTCTTGATATTCATTCTACAAGCAGAGATCATCAGAAATCCACCTTTAGCCTCAAAGAGTATTTTATTATTTTTTCAAAAAATTCCTATTGAGAAACAGTGAAATAAATAAGCCAGACATATTATGATTACAAGATCAGCCAAGAAGGGGTTCTCTGCCTTGTGGAAAGGTGTGCTTGGGCCTTCCTGAAGGCTGTGGGTTTATATAAAGATCTGAAAGTCACATTCAAACGGACTGGTAATTTTACAATCAACCCAGTGTATGTGTTACACAGCAGTCTGGTGACATTGCACACATCAGCAATCTAGCGGTAAGGGAGTGAGAGTCTACTAGAAGGTGTAAGTAGCACATATATTTTCATGCTGCTAACTCTTATCTTCAGAAATACCAGATTCTAAGCAAAAACAATTGATTTTAAAAAAAATGG
Source organism: Lissotriton vulgaris (assembly GCF_964263255.1). NCBI lineage: Eukaryota > Metazoa > Chordata > Amphibia > Caudata > Salamandridae > Lissotriton > Lissotriton vulgaris. The sequence continues at coordinate 986,887,002 of NC_141696.1, read as the reverse complement.
TCTCTCAAGGGAACCCTTAACATCGAATAGTGTGGTCAGTCATTACATAGAACCAATGAGAGTAAAGTACATCAGATTAAAATGCAGATAAACATGTCGAGTGGACCCATATATATATACGTTTAGGAGCACAGTTGCAGGCTCTTCCACAACTATTTATGTTGTATGTGAAAAAATATGCCATGTGCCACTCTGTCGTCTTTGGTATCAGGATGGGATACCTAAATTAGGAACCATGGACCAATCGGAACCCCCATGTTAGAACAGGTGTCCCATCTTCGCATGCTACAAGACAACACACCATTGTTTAAAGGAGACAACACATTCAAGCATTCAGTCTACACCTTGCATAGTTGATTGCCTCTTGGAGAACATGCCTCAGAGAGAGCAGAAGTGATGCTTTCTGCTCATCCTGAATGTTCATGTAGGAGAGCATCTCAAATTGCTGCCAGGTCCAAGCATGGAGGCATCGCTCTGGAATGAACCTACAAATGCCTATCACTCGGAGCTGAATGTGGCCTGTCTGATCCACTTCATACAGACTTAAGGCAGCTCGAAAAAAAAGAAGACAAAAGCACTGAATCTGACTTTTTTTTTTGCAGAGTTTTATATAGCGCGAACTTGACTCAAATCGGGTATCAGAGCGCTTTACATAGGGCCAGTTACGTTACATGAGGACACACATTCATTTTTGTTAGGCACAGGGTCATTAAGTGATTTGCCCAGAATCACAGGATGTTTAGCATCATTATCGCGACTCGAAGCAAGTTCCCCAGGTCCGAGGTCGAGCGCCCTAGTCCTTAGGCGAAGTCCTCTCCCCCACTTTGTTCCAGTAGTAACGCTACACGCGGTGCGTTATTTTTCAGGGTTGATAAACAGAGCAAAAAAGATCAAACCCTAACAGGCATACAATTTGTATCAATAAAGTGGTCATGTATTAACAATTCAGTGATAAAACCAGGGTCACTGCAGGGGCGGCTCCTCCTTGTGGTTGGAGCAGCGTCGCCCCACTGCTTTCTCGCAGTGCGAGAAGCAGAAACATAAAATGGTAATATGAATACCAATCTATGTTTCTGCTTCTCGCACTGCGAGAAAGCAGAAAGAAGGGTTTGTTTGAGGGCGGGCCGGTGGGTGGTCCTGCTGCAGGGCAGGGGAGGGGAGGAGTTACTTGCCCACTGTTGTGGTAGCTGACTGTTTGGTCGGCCCAAGGGCTGACCCAACCAGTCATACGCACTCTCCCATTTTCTCCATATAGGCTGGCCTCCCCATGGATGCCTGTGTGGTCAGCGTCCCACCCGATCACAATGCTGCCATTGAAGTATTGTGATTTGCTTAGGGGTGGAGAGGGAGGCTGCCTGCTTCCTGGGACTCGGAGCAGAGAGAGAGAAGGAGAAGCGACGCGAGACCAGAGGCGAAGGTACGTTTAATTTTTTTTTTATTAACTCCCCCCTCCCCGCGCGACCCCCCTTCCCATCCCCCCACCCACGAGTCATGCCTGCCATGACTGGGTCATTGAACCAACTGAATAGAAACACTACCTAATGTTTTGATCACTAAATGACCGGAGCATCTAAATGCCCCTGAATTTCTGAAAACACAACACAATACCCAATAAAAATTGCCTACAGCAAGGGGAAACACAGTGGCAATGATAAACACGTCAGTAACTCTGCAGTTGAACCATGAATGTCTCAGTGATTAAAGTGTTAGTGACTAGGGGTGGGCGAGCCAAGCCAGAGCCGAGCCAGGGGTCTGCCTTGCTCCTGGAGCTGGTGCACAAGCCGAGCCCTGAAAATGTATGCTATGTAAATCAAACAACACGTAAAATCTGGTAATGTCTCTTCTAAAATAAAAAAAGTGCATTTCTAGAACATGTGGAAGCTTTGATATTAATATGCGACATTATAGCACTGCACTGAGAAGTATTTATTAAAAGTGAAAACATGAACTTAGAACCATTCATACCCCCTTCCCCACTCTGACGACAGTGCCATCAGTGAGCTAAAAGGCAAGACAGTTGTTGTGAACCCCGTATGTGGTCCAGATTGTTATACTGTTAGAAATTAGGGTCTCTAGTTGGCAAGTTGTTACCCTGTCCAAGTAGGGACCCTTCTTATTTGACAGGATAAGGGGGATAGACTACTGAAATAACCCCTGCTCACCCCCTTGGTAGCTTGGCACGAGCAGTCAGGCTTATTTCAGAGTGAGTGTGTAAAGCATTTGCACATAATCAACAGTAATACAGTGAAAACACTACAAAAGAACACCACACCAGTTATAGAAATATAACCAATATTTTCTCTATGCAACAAGACCAAAAACGATAAATATACACCATACAGTTCTTCGAAGTATCAATAAGCAAAATTAGACTTCAATTACAGTTCCTTGAAGTCGATAGCTCCGTCCAGGCGTCATGAACAAGAAATCCAAACAGTTCTGGCTAACCGCGGCATCGCGGGACAACTACGGTGTCTGGAAGATCTGCAGAACAGTACCTTTAGAAATGCAGGGTGTCGGCGACCTCTCGTTGAACTCGGAGGAGCCGGAATCAGTTCTGGAGGTCGGTGCAGGACTCATCGGGCCCTTGAAGTCACATGCGTGGCAGATCGAACTCCTCGTGGTTGAAGTAGGGAGCGCAGACGTCAGGGGGTGTCGGGGCTTCGGTGTGAAGTGCAGGTCACGGTGCAGTCAGCGGCTCTGTGACAGTAATCCAGCAGCGTCGGTGATACCAGGACTGCGGTGCAAAGTTATAATGCGCTCATCGCATTGCTGGCAGGTCACGGTTCAGGCAACGTCATCGTTGTTGCTGAAGCTCAGTTGTTGGCTGATGAACTGAAGTTGATGGCGCCAGCGTCAACAGGCCAAGTCTGCTGTGAGGGATGAGGAGGGTGCGTTGTGTAACTTACAGGCGGTGCCCTTGAACTGCGGTGCAAGCAGCGGCATTGATGTCTGCGTGGTGAAGCGTCATCGGGAACTCTAGGGCGGTGTTGTGAAGCGCCGTGCCCACAGATCAATTTGCAAGCAGCGGCTCAGTGGCTGCATCGAACTGCGTCATCGGGGAGAACAGAGTTGTGCTGCGAAGTGCGACTATGTCTTCTGCAGTGCCTTCAGGACACGGAGTTGGCAGCGGTGTTGTTGATGGTGTTGGGTTGCCTTTTTTTCTGTTGCGGCACAATTCACACGGTTCCCCATGCTGAGAGCAGATGAAATTGAAGTCTTTGCTGTTCCTGAGACTTCATGAACAGGGGGAAAGCTCTACCTCAAGCCCTTGGAGGAACTCACACAAAGAAGTTGCAGAAAGTTCAGTCCAATCCTTTCACTGCCCAAGACAGAAGCAGCCACTGCAGGTCAACACAGCAAAGCACACAGCAAAGTGATTGTTTCTCCTTACAGATTCTCCAGCTCTTTTTCTTGCCAGTCTTCTTGGTCCAAAAGAGTTCTCTAAAGTCTTTTATTTCCCTGAGACTTCCTCTACTTCAAGCCCTTGGAATAAACTCTAACGGCAGGATTATAAAAGTGTAATCCATTCCTTTCCCTGCCCAAGACAGAAGCAGCAATCAGCAGGCCAATACAGCAACGCCCGCAACGAAATGGCAGTTCCTCCTGATAGCTTATCCAACTATTCTTCTTTGCAGGTTGCTTAGTTCAGCAGTAATCTGAAGTTCTGAGGTCTCGGCTCCAATATTGATACTCAGTTCTTTTGGGCAGAGAGTGTCAGTGCTCAGCTCAAACCTCTCTGGTCCAGCTTCCCGGTGGGAGATGGAGACAGCATTGCCAAGGCAGACCAGGCCCATTCAGGTGCAAGGGAAATCTTCTCCGACCACTCTCAATGCAGACCAGGCCTATTCAGGTGCTAGTAAAACTCCTCCCACTACTCTGAATGCAGCCCAGGTCTATTCAGCCCAGCCCTGACTCATCTGGGGAATGCACCCTAGCCCCTGTCACTCCAAAGCCAGACAGTCAATCTACAGTACAGCCCAGCAGGGTCACACAGGATGGCTAAGCAAGAAAATACCTACTATCTAAAAGTGGTATTTTCAGAGAAAATAAAAATTATCTTTACTAAAAGATGCATTTCTACATTCTGAGTTCAGGCATACTAAACTCCATTTCTCCACCTTGTCCCAATGGGAAGTTATACTTATGAAATGTTACACAGTAACTCCCATTCTATCCTATGGGGCAGATGGCATTTACATAATGAAAAAGGAAATATACTGTATTTCACCATCAGGTCACGTCACATACACCAGTACATGTGCTACCTTTCACATACACAGCACCCTGCCCAAAGAGGCACCTTGGGCCTACCATAGGGGTGACTCACATGTAATAAAAGAGAAGGGTAGAGCCAGGCAAGTGGGTGCACTTGCCATGTCGACATTGCAGTCACAACTGCGCGCAGACACTGCAGTAGCAGGTCTGAGACCCCTTTGTAATGCTGCTTGGGTGGGTGGCACCCTCAGTGCTGAGGCCCCACTAGAGCATTTGCTTTACAAGCCCTGGGCACACACTGTGCACTATAGTAGGCATTTAGTGGTAAATCAAATAAGCTGAACTTGGAAACACTAATCCATTTACATAATTTACCAGGATAGCATATGCACTTTATCACTGAAAAGCAGTGGTAAAGTGCCCAGAGTTTTATAACCAACAAAACCAGGGTCAAAACAGGAGGTAAAAAAAGCAAAAAGTCTGGTAGTAATCCCGCTGAAAAAGCCAAGTCTATCATATACCTACAGTACCTTCCCAGGAGTTAGTGACAAAAAAAGGATGATTGGAAAAATAAATTGTTGCCTCAAATCACGCAGTTTGGTTAAGCAGGGAAGCCATGATTAAAACTGGTTTTCAGATTGCATTTTGTACAAATCAGCCACTAAATGCGTTTCTATTTGTCTCTCCTTTGTGCCTCAAATGTTAACTCTCTGTTTTTAACTCTTAGTACATGAAGGCAGGAGGATCTGATGTGTGGGCTTAGTGGGGGAGGAAGGGAAACAGATAACAAATATTTAAAAAGAAAACGAACTTACCTTCTGTCTGCCGTCCGATGAAAGCTTCTGAGATGCCAACAGGACCTCAAGCTGAGCAAGAACCAGGCTTTAAGTTCGAGCTTTCAGCGGCTCACCCACAGGGCCAGACTGACTACCGGGCGTTTTGGAATGCTGCTGAGCTGGGGGCTGATTTCATTGCGGTGGGGGCTGATTTTGTTGATGGAGACCTGCGTGTGCTTTGAAATAAATAAAGCGAAACGAATTTCGTTCAGCACACGCATGTCCCCATCAACAAAATCAGCCCCCAGCTCTGCAGCATTCCAAAACGCTCAGTAGCTAGTCCTGCCCTGCTCACCCACCTCTATTAGTGACAGAGTGTTGGAAGTTAAGCCTATCACCCAATTTAATGTTAGGTGTAATTTATCACTTCCAATAGGGATATCTGATGGCATTGAGTCAGCAGCTCTACACTCTGGAGAGACCAACCTTGATGATAAATGGAGCTGACCATGTTCTGGCCCACAAAGACAATGGAGGGTACAACCTAGAGAGCAAAGGGCACACTAATACTCCTGAGAATAGTGCACATTCAAACTTGGTGCTGCAATGGCCAGCCAAGTCTAACAAAAACAAGCCATTTTATAAGTTGGAGAGAAACTCGGGCTCTATTAACTTCTGGAAGCTGAGGAATAACTAGAATAAGATACTTTAGTGTGCCAAGAACCTTGTCTGACTGATCATATGTGTAGTCTTCCAACACTTCAGGTTAAGGAGAAATTCCCGACTGTACGTCTGTCATGAGGTTTCTAAACACTTATATGAGCAAATATTCTTTCACAATACATGTTTTCTTTTTTCAAAAACAGTTTGTACATAAACCATAATTTACTTTTAAGAACGAACCAGGTCAAATTGCTAATAAAGACACAATTTATCTCCATTAAAAAAAAAACTCGAATGAGGACAAAACAGCTTTCAAAGTGCTATTTTCGTAATTCCAATATAAAACATTTTTTTTATTAGCAAACTCGAAAATGCCAAGTCAGAACAGACGAAGTCAGAGCATTGAATCTTTCAAATAGAGTAGAGCACCAACCATCGTTTACGTACGGTCAGAATTCTGAGTTTGGCTGCATAACGCATCTGATAATTAGCTGATGTGTTTAATACTTAAGCTGTAACTTCGGCAGCTTAAAGTTGCCAAAATTTAACAGGGGAAATTGTACGGTATTTACTGTACCACGTGGCTTTTGGTGCGTTAAACACAACAATCCGCATGTTATTCCCCACAAACTTCTGATATGTGTTATTTACTGCACACGATACAACACATACCCCATGCTATCATTATGTATCATGTGCGATACATTTCGCCTCAACTTGTAATCAGGGTTTTAAACTCATTGCTGCCGCTGGAGAAAGCAAGACTTGCACACAAGTAATCTGTCAACTAAAATGGAGGAAGTGTTTGCGGAATGAATGATTGCGTGGCTGCAGTAATGCAATACAACCTTGCCTCATCGAAATGAGGACTGGAAATCATGTTTGCTTGTGTTCTTTTCTTGTTCCTAATTTAATATACTTCTACTGCCAACAAAGCACCTTAAGGGTTTGAAATATGTGGCTTAGTGCAAATAAATCTCATTACAGGACCTGCTTAGTGTAGAAATGAGGAACAGTGGAAAACGCAACCAGGAAGTTGATTTGACATGCTAAATGAAGCGGAAAGGCCATGTTCTGTTCAAGGAGGGATTGGAGTAATCCGGCTGTCTGCAACGTTTAGACTGAAGCAGACATATTTGAATGGGAAGTTAACTTCCTCTGTGTAAGCGCTGCATTCGATACAGGTATGTTTTGCAAAAGTAAACAACTGCCAAAAGTGTGCTTATCAGCATCCTCTGCAGAAACATCCCTTCTAGGCTTCTGCCGTAGCAGCGGTCACCGTGTTTGTTAGCCAGCCTTCCCAGGGAACAGTCTGAGGCTATGGACCCCATTTACTAAACTTTGTAGGGGGGCACAGTCACGAAACGCAACATAACGCTGTGCATGCAGGCCTTTAAAATGGTGAGTAAATTGATGCATTCTATTGCCTTGTGTGTTGTGTCATGTAATCTCTAGTAAAGGTAGAGTTATATAAATTACAGTCTCATCTACAGATAAGCTATAGTGCAAAAACAGGCACAAATTATAACAATGAATGGAAAGCTTCAAAAATACAGTTATTACATAGTAAAATAGCTGCAAAACAATTCCCAACTTATAGTGCTGATTCATAAATGCAATATAGCGTTATGCATGCAGGCCTTTAAAATGTAAATTGATGCCTTCTATTGCCTTGCCTGTTTCGTCACGTGAGCATCCATTCAAAACTCCAGTAGGTGTATGGTTATAAACTGATAAAACTATAGTGCAAAAACAGGCACAAATAATAACAATGAATTGAAAGCTAGAAAAAAGTAGTTATTAACCCCTTCAGTGCTGATGACGAGCCCAGGCTCGTCATGCAGCACGGTGCTCGTGTGCTCATGACGAGCCTGGGCTCGTCATGAGCCGTTGAACGCTCACACGCGGGGCTAATTCCCCCGCTGTGCTGAGCGTTCCATTGCGCGGGCGGGTTCATGACGAGCCCAGGCTCGTCATGAGCACACAAGCACTGTGCTGCATGACGAGCCTGCGCTCGTCATCAGCAACGCAGCGCCGTGCGCGGCCCCCCCCCCCGCGGCGAAGGGGTTAAACATGCTAAAATAGGCGCAAAATTATTCTCAACCAGTGGCCGTCCTCCGCTATGGTGGAGGAGCTTCGCCCCACTGCTTTTAAGCAGTGCAAAGTAGAGACATAAAATGATAATAACTTTGAGTTTGAGTCATCATTATATATTTGCGCTACTTTATGGGCAGGCAGCTGGACAGGCGGGGTGGGGTTGCTCTGCTCTTGGAGCAGGGCACTTGAGGAGTGGTTTGCCCACTTCTAAGTGCGCATGACTGTTTGGTTGGCCCTCCTGGGACTTCAATGACGCGTATCTCCTTCGTGCAAGTGGCTTGCACATATTCATATTTCCAACATATGACTCCACATAGAAACCAGATGGAGCACTCTATGGTTTTAGATCCAATTTTATTTGCTAAAACCAAGCATGATGCATTTTAGCTTCAGTGCGTTTTTCAAATTCTAGCCGCAAGAAAGACATTCATGTAAAGGTGTTTAAATAGCTTTTCCTTCATTCTAAGGAAAATATAGTATAACTGCCAGAACCACCGCAGCCCGGGAAGCACTGCTATACCTGCTGACTTATGGGACGTGACTCCATGGATTGGTGAAAGTCTCTAAGACTAGCACCTTCAGGTATTTTCCAGCTCCATGGGTAATGTGCGGCTGATGAAAGGGTCCTCACTAGTCTTTTCTGCTGCCACCAGGGACCCTGAAAGGCTCTCCATTGCACTCAAAAGAGCCTCGGAGAAACAGCATGCCCTTGTCAGAGTTTGTCACAGCAGGACATGATATGAGCAGCTTGTCTGTCCATCCTTTCCTGCAGAGTTTGCGGCACCGCATCTTGCGTGGATGAGGTTGAGGCTTTAGCTGCTGTAGCTTTGATGGTGGGCTGTGCCACAGCAATTGCAGTCTGTAGGCTATGCGATCAACAGACCTGAACATTTCCAGTACTGACCAGACTGAAGGTAAGTGCAGTCCTGGGGGTCCTCAGCAAGCTGTTACAACCCCTGTTCGAGCCTACGGTATTCAGAAGATGCAGCCCTAAATGGGCCTTCAGCAAACAACTGTTGCAAACTCTGTCTGAGCCTTCTGTACTCAGCATATGCCGTTCCCACTGGTCCCACAGCAAGCTGTAGTTGAAGCTCCTGTCCGGGTCTTCTGTATTCTGTAGAGGCAGCTCCGACTGGGTCTTTTGTGGTCATGCAACTGCATCACCAACTGGGCCTTCTGCAATCACATAATTGCAGTGTTGTGGTTCCCATGAGGAGCCAAAGTCTGCGTTTGGGGGGTGGCTCTACAGGCACCAGGGTCACTCCAAATCCGTCCCATGCAGTGTGTTACTTCCTGACACCCCACAGTCACCAATGTTTTCTGAAAGTCTCTCCTCCTACAGGACAGTCAGCTACTTCCCTATCTTGGCAAATAGTCGTGCACCTAGGAGCATCATGGCAGGTACATGGTTGCGCAGCAGTACTTTGAGTGCACTGTGGAGTATTCCTTTGATGGGTCATAAAGGAAATTGAACTGGAACCAAGTAGGGTGGTGTGGTTTCCACATTAATACAGAACTTCTAAACAGGGTATGTGGATCCACTGTCTCAAACTGTGGGATATGTTTGGATGGTCCTTCATTCAAGTGTTCTTACAAGGCTGTTCTTCAAACATAGCCTTTGTGTCAAGTGAGAATTCTCTCCACAGGTAGCACTGGGACTGTCACCATCCTCAACCACCACAACAGAGGCAGAAAGAAGCATGAGGTTTCTGCACCTGACTGTCATCAGCCCAACTAAAGAAGTAATCAGGGAACAACAAAATGGCAGGCCTCCGGTAGCGAAATACTTATCTTTCACAATAAAGTCTGCATTCCAACCACTCACTCCTACCATCTGCCACATGGCAGTCTTCAGGAAGAGTGATTAGCAGCCAAATCTAACCTGATTGCTCATTGAATTTCCTAAAGCACCGCTGTCACTATTCCTCACTTCAGTGGCCACCATCATCCACACACAACATCAAAATCCTATCCTACGCCTATGACATGCAACCCATATTCGCCCTTTCTGTCAAGACATCCAACACAAGAAACAAGTTCACTGCCTACAAGACAGAAGTCACTAACTGCATGAAAGCCACCTGTCTCAAGCTCAGTTCCAAACAATAAGAAGGAAGTAGTGATCTTTGGCAACAACACCTCATCATAGGACTCCAACTGGTGGCCAGCTGAACATGGAGCCATACTCACAGCCTGTACCCACGCAAGGAACTTAAAAATCATCCTCAACCACATACTCTACATGCCCGCACAAGACAATACCATCAATGCATCCTTCTTCCACACCCTGAACATTCTGGGCAAGATTTTCAAATGTATTGCCAGCAATATCAGAAAAACTGTCACTCATGCCTAGTCACCGCCAAGTTGGACTACAGGAACACTCTCTATGCTGGGATAACCTATCAACTCACCACAAGGCTACAAACCATCCAGAACTCACCCTCAACCTCTCATACACAACACCCAACTTAGGCCTTGCCTACCTGAACAATCACATCACCTTCCACCAACCAGTCAGACACCTCCCCTCTGCACGACTCCTACTCGGACACATCTCACGCAGATATAGAGCCAGATCAGACGGATGAGAGTTCTATTACATTGCACCTAAAGCATGAAAATACCTCTCACCCCACATCAGAGCCTCCTCCTCTCTTTTCTAGTTCCATAAGAAGCTAAAGACCTGGATTTTCAATGAACCAACCTACACAAGGCAGCACTAGGAATACACACCTGCTCAGTGCCAGGATATATTTGTGGGTGATAGTGTGATTTATAAATACATATAACATAACAATGTCTGGGAATCCTCCCTCCAACTACAGGAATAAAAGCAATGCACTTCTACTGTCTGAGAGCACAGCCCTCACCCTCCATCCATTGTTAGTCAAGGCAGAGGTATCCAAAATGTATCCAATTGGCCTCCATTACTCTGGTTCTCCAACACCGTGTAATGTGTTACTCTTGCTACACACAAAAATGCTTAAAACACACTCAGTTTCAGTGCAAGGGTCTGAGCATGCACTGAGCATGCACTCAGAAGCAGAACTTTCACAGGCTGGCTAATAGGCTTCAACCCATATGACCCAGATAAAAATATTTGGTGTCAATATTAATAATCTTATCCACAAAATGCTGCACTATTGCTCTAAGTGCCATGTTCTGTTTTTTAATTAATTTTTTATTGAGAGTTCTAGGAGATAAAGAAATACAGAGCTGCAAAAATAAAGTGCATAGTGCGAGACGATCAGAGTATAGATGCTCGAGCTGTCTTACAGTTAGACACTATACAGAAAAAAGGTACAACAGTACACATCCACAGTATAAAGTGCAAAGTGCAAAACATTAAGAGTATACATACTCAAGCAGTCTTACAAATAAAGTGCCATGTTCTTGATAGGGACAGTAGTCCGCAGTCAGTACTGAGTGCCGCTCCAGCTCATAGGACTGGTCCAGGGCCTCTTGTCATCAGGGACAGGTCCAGGCCTCGATGCACACCACACCCTTTTATCATCGTGACATCAAGGACGACATAGCAGATCATGATACCAGATATACATGCAGTTGATTACTCAGGACAGCAGAACACACCAGTAAATCACACAAGGTACACTCCCATCCCAACAATGGATAATTTAAAATACGTTTTTTCATGGAAGTGTGGAAAGATTATATAAATAAGCATTGGCAAAGCCAATAGAGCTTTCTTTGTCAGTCATGATTTTGTCATCTCTGGCCAAGTAAACAGTGATAACCAGCAATCTTGAAAGTCTATTTCCTGTACTTTCAAGATAGCCACTATTCAGTGTGATTGAACATGGCTTGACACAACACGGCGGCGATCTTGAAAGGAAATACCCCTTTTGTACACAATGGCCTCCACATCGTGTCATGCCACACTGGGTCAAGAAATGTGGCAGCCATCTTGAAAAAATAAAAACGGTATTTTGTATACTTTTAAGATGGCTGCCACATTGTGTGAGGCAACGTGGCATTGTGTAACATGGCAGTGATCTTGAATGTATAAAACGTTATTATGATGCATGCTTTTAACATTATACTGGCAATGGCAAAGTCAGTTGCTGCAGCTGGACCTCTTGAAAGTGTATTTTGTATGCTTTCAAGATGACCATCATATTGCATCATGGCCATGCTGCATTATGTAACAAGGTAGCCATCTTGAAAGTATGCCAGTATACTATTAAAAGCATCCAGCATTGGCAAAGCAAATAGTGGCTGTTGTGTGAAGCAACAGAGGCAGGAAAGGGCTGGTGGGGAGGGACAAGAGAAAGCCAGGTGGATGCAAGAAGGTCAGCATGGGGGGAGGGACAATGCACCACTGAGCAGCAGCAGTGCTCAGTGTTGAGGTAACGAGGGTGGGAGGAGAGACAAGAGATGGGGAGGTTAGGAGTGCGAAGGAACGATTGTGAACAACACGCATTACATTGCTAGGAAGACCAGGGAGCAGGACATGCACTCTCATTGAGTTATACATGAGGAATGAATATTAAAAATGGTAGTTACATGACATAAACAACGGAAGGAAACACTACATTCAATCAAAAGTAATTAGAGTTCATTAATTTTGACTATATTATTCTATTCTTGGTTTGCACTTTAATTTTTTTAATTCTTAAGTGTATCGTAGTATGATTCTGGTTTCTAGATGAACATAAACTTTAAGCTCAACGCCATACTACCAAATGGAGAGCCAAGTGACTTGTACGGAAGCCATGGGTCAATCATTGCTTGTGAATAAGTGAATCCTTTCCTTTGCTGAAACTTAGCTAATGTGCAGTAAGCCACGTGCTATCCTTCCATCTCCGTCTAATAAGAGCCTTCGTCGCATTTAAAACAAATATGTGTCTGAAAAATGGCTCACTGCCACTCTGAAAATACGAACCCGCATTCCGGGACTCAAGGTCTATACACAAACGTTTGCATGGATGGCACATTGTTCTTCTGTTAACAGATTGTTCCTCTGTTAACAGGAAATTTCCAACCTATTTATTGCTCGACCATGGCCAGTGTTAATGATGTCACATGATTTAGAACAGCTTCATGTGGGGCTGTAAGGGCCCTGTGAAATTTCTGTGGGAGGCGTCTGTCATCCAGTGTCCTTAAAAAAAAAACATCCTTGCCAATCTCTAGTGTAGCAAGGGTGATAAGGACCCTTACGTTGGCAATGAAAATTGACCCCTTACCACTGGTGAGGTAGTAAAAGAGAGTCATAGCACGGGTACAGGGGTTCCCTTAAACATATGTGCCCTGGTGCAACTGCACCTGCTAACTTATTGATAGCTTGCCCTGTGCCAGGCTGTAGCTATTGAGTCATTCAGGGATGTTACTTTTCTATTGAAATTTTTTTATGCATGTCTTAAAATGGAAGGGCCAAATTCACATTATGGATTTAGAAGTCTGAGTAGTACTTCTGGTGAGTCGTCCTAAAATGTCCAACTCTCTATTAGCAAAAGTGCAAGGAGGTTGCAGTTCTTCCTAAGTGTCCTAATTGTATATGAATATTTCCTGAATATTCCCATTTTAGATGTTTTGGGTCAACCCACAAAGGCATGGAAGAGAATGTTAAAGAGTACCATAGGAGCCCTAGTAACATACTCGAAAATGCGTTTGTGACTAATCCCTCACTCAGAGTATGAAGCCTTCCTAAAAAGGTGAGCAAGAGCACAGCACACAAAATGGCCACAAAGCCACCTTCCCATGGAAAATATATCCTTTCTGGCCTCTCTTGGAACATGATCAAGAATTCCGTTTTGTATTATTTTGTTTCTGTGTCTTGTATTCGAACTCCCTATCTGCTTAATGTCATGGATAAATCCAGTCACTCAGAAAGAAATCCTATACATTCATTCTAGTTAGACAAGCGTCCCACCCATTACTTTGAGAGCGGATATGGGAAAAGGAAACTATTGTTTCACATCTCTGCTGACCTTATGAAGTCAAACTTTTTGGGTTTTTTTAAACAGTTTTTTCAAACAACGTGATTTGTACCTATTCAAATTTCTCGCGCTAGTCATACATTTGGTTTGGGAATAAAGCAGATGTTCACTTCACTAAACCTGTCTCATTTTGAGACACAGTTCTGATTCACTTTGTTTCACATATGTCTCTAATCTGAAGGTAATTCTTAAAACCCAGACTGTAAAGCGGGTAAATGTATGTTTTTACTTAGCTCGTACTGAAGTATGACCCTCAAGGGCACCAAAAATAAATATCGACTTTGTTTGGAAGAAACAATAGAAGCAAATACACTTTGTTTTAACAGAATTTATCAGGACAGTCCCACGTTTTCTTTTTTTCTCTTCCTGTGGAAACTAATGTTGCGAATATGAACTCTTTACCCTTGGCTGAAATAAGAAACAGGGATTTTTGCTTGGCTCCTAATTTGTAAACGTTCATAAAGATGTGTCTGCTTCATTTAAGTCTTTGTCTTGTAAATGTATGAATTTGAAGGGAAGGTCCTAATTTGGATAATCGAGGCTAGGAGACAGTTTATGGCCAATAAGTATTCTGGGGAAACATGCACATTTAAAGTTGCACAAACTAAAAGGGAGGTGTATGAGGCGGGTAGGATTGCAGTTAAAATGGCCGTGCTTTTAGAGTGTAAATGATGCAGTTGATGCCTTTGCATGAACAGCCGCCCTAATGTCCACTCAAAACCTTTCTCAGTCTTTGATAGATTAAATGTTGCATCTGAATGTCCCTGCTCTTCTCCACTGCACTGTGTACATGCTTGTTCTTGTCCAAGCCTCACATCACTAACCCATTTGTATCGTTCTAGCAGTTTTTCCTGACTTGTCATGTGCACATTTCAGGGGCAAAGATGAGGTAGCCAGTGCCCTAATTACCATAACTCAGAATGATGCTGGATGTTCTTCAAGTAAATGCCGTCTTGGATGAAGCAGAGAATGTGGAACTATTCCTAGCAAAGATTTTCGATGAAGAGCCTAGCCACAATGGTAAATGTGATTGAAATACGAGCCTAGCACAAAATGCCCATGGATTAGTTTCTCAGGATATGGGGACTGTGGGTACTGCTTTTGTGCATTCATATTGCCTGGCAGATGACAATCAGAGTCCACACTAAGGATTTTGTTTGCAGGCATGCAGTCCTAATAATTAACTTGTTCAGGCATTGTCTTCACCTTTATGTTGTGTCCACTAGGTCCTGCCTGTCTCTTTGGAGCTGTAGATTGTTATATTTGACTAGAGGAATTGAGATGGTGTGCTTGTGCAAGGATAGTCAGATCTGTGGTAAAATACAAGAATGCCCACGGCACACTGACCTCTGCCTTCCTCGAAATAAAACCTAGCCATAGTTTTGAATTGTTTCTTGACAAGGTTGAACCACCCCCAGGCGAGAATGTTGTTTTTACAATTCAGAGACGGCACTCTGCCTTTAAATTCAGTAAAGAGTAAATGAGGCCATGACCCACTTCTATCGACATGTCCCATGTGTCTCTCTGCTATAGAGACTAGTAGTCACCTTATTCTTTATTGCACCCCCTATGCAGATTTGCGTAAGACCTTTTGACTGGGTGTGAGTGTTTGATTGATTCAGATGCTCCGTCCATCACCACCCCTTTTTGTACCGCTTTTGGCCGCCATAAGTGTGGCAGGGTATGCTCAGACGTGAGTCCCTTGCTCACTTTGCCACTGGATTCAAGAAAGCCGGGCTGAAGAAGGCTGGAATGGCAGAAACCGGTCCTTGGAAGCTTGTTTCCGGTCCAGGGAAGACATGGCTTGGCAGTTCGGGCTGGACTGTTCCCATGAGGCACAGAGTCAGACTGATTTGCATATAGCCATGTCTGAACTGGGGTGGCAGAGTGGGCTAAAGAACGGTGATGGATTAAACCCAGATCTTTTGACTGGGTGTGAGTGTTTGATTGATTCAGATGCTCCGTCCATCACCACCCCCTTTTTGTACCACATCATGTTGAAGCCCAGCAGATGCAATGAGAATTTTTAAATCAGAGTCGACCAGATGGCTGGTTTTTGCACTTTCGAGATTCTTCTTATATGCGTGGTGGAGGAGAGCAAAGACTATGAAAAACTGTCTAGTTGGTAAATTGTGATAATAAACTGTGATAACCAAGGCATTTGCAAAAAGGCAAACTAATTGTGATCATTACTATAGTAATTAAATCACTTTTGCTTGTGAATACATTATCGGGACTGTGTTTTAACAGGTTTTAAATGTATAAGCTGCTATTTCCCTTTTTAAATTCTTTTTATGATGTAATTGATCTTAACTATGAACTGTGATGTCCTTTTTTTACCTTGTTATGGTCATGCAATTAATCGAAGAACAACTTACTTTACTTACTATTTCTATTTCTTTAGGGTTACTGTCTCTCTGCACCTGTATAGCACAATATGCACCAATATGTATTTTAGTCAAATATGAATATCATTTTATATTACTGCAGTGCATTTTAACCTCAATATGCTTGCTAAGTTTCATGAGTTTGGTAGGCGTATAGAATCCATTTTATTTAAGGTACTACATTTACACATTCCCTGCTTCTTGTAGTAGGGCCTCGTTTTCAACAGTGACAACCAGAAAGGTAATTTTAGGAAATCAGCAGTGTGGTAATGTATTGTATCTTTCTCCTCACGGACGTTTCAGATTTTCTTCATGAGAAGATCCTGTGACCTGACCATTAGATAAGTTTGGCTGAAAGTGACACAATTCTGTCACATGTTTATGCTCCATAGACCTCTATTGAGGAAAACTTAACATAAACAACCCAAATTCAAGCAATCAAATAGAATTTGCAGGGCGCTGACGGTATCTAGGCACTGAGAGGAGGAGGATGCTGCTGCTGGGATGAATTTGTCGAAGAGCCAAGTCTTGAGGTCTTTCCTGAACTCCTGCAAGGTGGGGGATGTGAGGAGGTAGAGACCAATCCACAACTTGACCGCCAGGTTAAGGAAGACACGGCCCCTGATCCTGCTTCTGTGAATGCCGGGGGTGTGGGCTAAGAAGAGAGATAGGGAACGAAGATTGCGAGTAGGTTGGTGGAAGTTTACCCTGTCTTTGAGGTAGGCAGGACATTTGTTGTGAAGGGCTTTGTAGCCATGGGTGAGCAGTTTGAACTGGCATTGTTTGCTGATGCGGAGTATAGAGCTTTGAGGTGGGGGGAGGTGTAAGTGTGCCTCTGGAGGTCCGGGATGAGCCTGGCTGCTGAGTTCTTGATGGTTTATAGTCTGTTTAGTAGTTGAGTGGTAATTCTCATGTAGAGGGAGTTGCCATAGTCCAGGCAGCCGGTGACGAGTGCCTGGGCGACAGTGCAGGATGTTGAGAGGGTGCCACTTGAAGATTTTTCAAGGCAGGCGGAGGGTAAGAAAGCAGGAGGATGAGACAGCATTGAACTGCTTCCTCTTTAAGAGTGTGCTATTGAGTATTACTCTGAGGTTTCTTGCGTGCTCTTTGGGTTTGGGTGCGGGTCGAGTTCCATTGGCCACACTGAGTGGTCTCACAGGGAGTTGTTGCTCCCGAACATTAGTATTTCTGTTTTGTCTGTGTTGAGTTTCAGGCATCTGCTTTGCATCCAGCTCGTGACACTGGTCATGCACCTGTGGAAGTTGGATTTGGTGTTATGCGGGTCTGAGGAGAGTAAGAGGATGAGCTTAGTGTCATCTGCATAGGAGACCAGGGTTGCCATAGGTGCCATGTAAGTGTTGAAAAGGGTTGGGCTTAGAGAGGATCCTAATGGGGCACTGCAGATTATGATTTTTTGTAATGTGGTGAATTGTGGGAGGCAGATGCTTTGGGTTGGTCTGGAGAGGAAGGAGGAGAATCATTCGAGGGCTTTTCCTTGGATCCTCATTTGGTGGATACAGTGAGGAAGGGTATGGTGGGACACACCGTAAAATGCTGCAAAGACGTCAGGGAGGATCAGGGCAGCGTTCTCTCCTCTGTCCAGGAGGGTCCTGATGTCATCCATGATTAGGGTAGTCTTGGTGCTGTAATTTTAGCAAAATCCTGATTGGCAGGGGTCCAGTAGGTTGTTTTCTCCAGGTGAACAGTGAGTTGGAGGCTTATTGTTTTCTCTACTACCTTGGCTGGGAATGGCAGTAGGGAGTAGTTCTTGTTTTTTTTTTAGGTCTTTGGGGCCATCAATGGGTTTTTTGAGGAGCGGTTTGATTACTGTGTGTTTCCATCCTTGAGGAAAAGAGGCAGATGTGATGCATGCATTGATGATTGTGGTAAGTTCCTAGCTGATGATGTTTTTTCTAGGTTAACATGTGGTGGGGCAAGGATCCCTTGGGGCTCCCAAGTGGATGGGGACCATGAGGGTGGCGGTTGTGTTTGCAGCAAGAGGTTCCCATGTGATTAGTGAGTTTTATGGGGTCGTGTTTGTATCGATTTTAGCATTACATGCTTTAATCCCTTGGCTGCGGGGCCGATTCCCCCCCTGTGCTGGGGGAGGGGGGGGCGCGCACAGAGCCCCGGTGTTCATGACGAGCTGAGCTCGTCATGGCCACACCCGTTCTTTAGAATGCCCAGCTCGTCATCAGCACACGAGAACCGTGGCTCATGACGAGCTGAGCTCGTCATGAGCATAGGAGGGGTTAACTGGCCATTATCTCAGTGATTGGAATGACAATTGTCTTTTGATTATTGGTGGTGCTATTTTTGAATTAAATGTTTGTTGGACTTTGGCTTGCTGATGTGTTGTGTTTTATTTTAACAACATCAATTCTAGGATTTTCTTGGCTTCATAATTTTCATGTTGGTTTATACTAACTGTTGGAGGCAGCACAGTCAATTAATATTATCTACAGCTGTTTTCGTGAATGAAACATGAAACACTATGGCACAGATTTATGAAGAGTTCATGCAATGAATGGCAGCAACTAAAGTTGCTGCACTGTGTTGCATGAATGGGAGAAAGCAGAACTGCTACATCTACTAAGAAGTGGCACAGTTCTGCTCTTTTGTTATACTTGTGCACTTCTGGCAGCCAAATCAGGCACTTGTGCACCACAGTGCAAGGGTGTCTGCACTGTGGACAGCAGAGTTTTTGTGCAGTAGGAGGTTCCTCATTCGCAAAAGCTATGCTTTAAGGAAATGTCCCCTTTGTCTGTGTTCTGCAGCATACAGCACACATACTAAGAGGAAAAAACAAGGAGAAACAAAAAGTATGTATCCTCTTTGCACCTGCCTCAGGAAGGAATTTGCCACAAATCCCTGTCTACAACTCTTTGTGGATAGGAATGTACATAAAAAACAATACACTACTCACTGGAACGCTCATGCAGCACCCATGAAGTGCCCCCATGACCAAGGTAATATAAGACAGCACATTGCGCTGTGTTGCTTTACTTTTGGTTACAAACCAACGTAAATTGTGATTTGTGTTGGTTTGTAAATATCAACCTAGATTTTGTCTTGGGCTGCTTTAAAAGAAGCAACACAAATCCAATGCAAAGTCTTTGTAAATCTGGGCCCATAGGTGTAACCGCTTTGGTAGCACCACATGAATTGCAGTTGTATTTAAGGGGTCAAGCCCTAAATATGGGCCAAGAAAACTGGATTGAAATTTGTTGATGCCTCTCAGACATAGATATTTTGTGCAGAGCAATACACTGTCCCTAGTCTCACACAATAGTCTAGGTCTTCTATTTCTATTAGTAAAGTGGTTTTAGAACAGTTTTGCTTCTTTCAAACCATTTGTAGCTCAAATTTGATATATTGGACTTGCATTGTTAGAGCACTCACATCTGTCATTAAGATATGATAAGAATAGCTACTTGGGAGACCTTTTGTTGAAATCCCTAGGTTGCATGGATCAGTGTAATCTGGATCAGCGTAATCTGGATCAGCGTAATCTGAAATGTATTTACTCGGTTGCTCCTGCCATATACATTCTGGGAAATTATGCTTTGGATTCAATGCAATCTTTCTACTTTCCATTCAATAGGATAGTTATCCAATTGTGATACTAGAGATCTGATTGGATGGTTGTGGCAATAAGTTCCAGTCAAAAAAGGCTGTATTCCTATTAATCCTTCTCTGTTCCTACACACTAATATGAAAGCCTTCCCGATAGACTAGAACACCCTTCTGAATTAATGACAGTGGTGAAAATGGCAGCATACTACCTGTTCGATTTATTAATACCAGGCTACCACTGTCCTCAAGGTACCTACTCCATGTAAGACCATTTTGTGAACTATGGCTGTCTTGCATGAAACGGCCGGAAAACTTCCAGCATGCCAGCGATACTCCTAAAATGGGACAGTATAAATTAGTTGCGGCTCGTCTTGGGGGACTCACAGTTGCGCGGGGGGATTTAAAAAAAAATTTAAAAACTCAACTTACCGGGTCCCGTGCCACCTCCGCTCCTGTCCGGGTCCTGCGTCAGGAAGCAGGCATCCTCCCTCCCCTCCCCTAAGCCAATCACAACGCTGCAATGGCAGCATTTTGATTGGTGCGGATAGCGCCCAGCCGGACGCCTGCATTGAGGCCATTTTCTCTATGTAGTCTGCATGCAGCCTACATAGAGAAAATGCAGAGTGTGCATGACTGGTTTGGTTGGCCCCAGAGGGCCAACCAAACAGTCAGGTCCCACAGCATTGGGCAAGCCACTCCTTCGCGATGCCCCCAACCAGGCATACCATTCTCCTTTCTTGCAGCATGAGAAGCGGAAACATAAAACAGTATTTAAAGATATAATTTTATGTTTCTGCTTGTTGCACTGCAAGAAAGCAATAGGGCAACACTCCTCCGCCCTCATGCAGGAGCCGCCCCTGGTATAAAAGCCACACTTAACTGACCATCAGGAAGAGCAATGGAATGACAAGGAAAGTGTAGCACAAATGAATTAAAATAATCTTGAGCTTGTTTGGCTCCACTTTAGGAGCTCCTCATTAGGTGTTGTTGGTGGGATTGCTGGCTGCACTGTTAGTTATGTTATGTTATGTTATGTTATTCAGGATTTGTAAAGCGCACGGGCACCCAGAGGTTTCATGGCGCTAAAGGAAAGAAAAGATGGTATACAGTGTCCTAATCGTTTCCTAATCGTGCGCTTGCTTGAACAACCAGGTCTTCAGTGCGCCCCTGAACTCCATTAGATTAGTGCAACTCCGAAGTGACAAGGGGAGCGAGTTCCAGATCTTTGGAGCCAGATAGGCAAATCGGCATCCGCCAAGGCGATTCTTTTTGATGAGGGGCAAGGTAAGGAGGGACAGGTGGGCAGAGCGGAGATTACGAGTTGGTTCGTATTTGTTCATGAGATGGTTAATAAACTTGGGGCTTTTCGCATGAAGAACCTTAAAGGCCAGACAACCTACCTTGAAGGTTACCCGTTGGGCAATAGGTAGCCAATGAAGAGTGGCTAGCAGTGGTTTCACCAAACTCCTACCGTTGCGTTTAAATATTAGTCTGGCCGCCTGATTTTGCACAATCTGCAGGCGATTAAAAAGAGCCAAAGGAAGGCCTAGATAAATGGAATTGGAAAAATCGAAACGGGAGAGGATTAAAGCGATTACCACCTGGATGAGGGCTGAGTGCGAGAGTAGATGAGCAATTTTCTTAATCTTCCGAAGCTGGAAGAAGCATGAAGAGATTACTGTTCCCACCTGACTTTTCAGTGAGAGATCGGTGTGGAGGGTGATCCCGAGACTTTTTACCGATGGAGAGGGAGACGGGGGGATCCCATTGATGGCGGCCAAAAATGAGGGCCCCAGCTGGTTGCACTTTTACCCGGGAGTATCAGCTCGGTCTTCCCAGGGTTGAGTTTTAGATGGTTCAACTCCATCCACCCTTGAATGTGCAGCATGGTGGCCTGAAATTCCTCAACGGAGTCTGTCGAGTTTAGAGGGAATATGAGCTGCAGGTCGTTCGCATAGTTGCATATTGTGACCTTCCTGTTTTTAGAGAGTGCAGCAGCGGTTTGAGGTAAAGATTGAACAGGAGGGGGGACAATGACGAACCCTGTGGGACGCCACAGGTGGTGGAGAGTTTGGGAGCCGTGAAATTCTCAAGCTTAACTGCTTGGGATCGGTCGTTCAGAAAGGACTTGACCCATCCGAGGGCCGCGCCTCGCAGGCCGGCCTGTTCGACACAGTGTAATAAGATGGTGTGATCCACCGTGTCGAACGCTGCCGACAAGTCCAAAAACACCAAAGCCTGATGTAAGCCCTTATCGGCATTAGTTCTCATAGTGTCCAGGACCGCTAGAATCACCGTCTCGGTAGAGTGCGCCTGGCGAAAGCCTGCTTGGTTGGGCTCCAGGTAGTCAGATGTCTCTATAAAACTAGAGATACAGCTGGCCACATGCGCTTCAAGAATCTTCGCCCCGAAAGGGAGAAGGGATATGGGTTGGTAGTTCGAAAGGTTGGAAGGGTCGGCACCCGGTTTTTTGATTAGTGGAACCAGCGTGGCGTTTTTGAACGAGTTGGGGACTATTCCCTGTGATAAAGACTCATTCAGGAGGGGAAGTATTCCTCGGAGGAGTGTTGAATAGACTTCCTTTAGTATGTGCGGGGGACAGGGGTCGTTGGGAGACCCGGACTTTACGCGGTTCATCAAGTCTGCTAGCCTTGATTGGTTGATAAGAGGGATAGCCTCGAGTTGGTAGGGATTTCTGCAGATGTCCATTATTTCCGCAGTGATCGAGCTGGACTGAATACTGTCTTTTATAATGGCAATCTTATCCTTAAAGAAGTCATTTAGCTGATTGCACATCATTTGAGTGGGAACTTGAGAAGGGGAGGTTCTGACATCATTGCATAGGTTGTTTACGACCCTGAACATTTCTCTGGATTTGTTTTGGGCGTTTGAGATTTTTTCGGAGAAGAAGGCTGTCTTAGCGGATAGAATGGAGTTCTTATACTTCCTGCGGGCAGATGTATAAGATAATCTGTCTTCAACAGAGTACCCGTGACTCCATTTACTCTTCAATTTCTGCAGTTCTAATTTAAAAAATTTTAGGTCTGCGTTAAACCACCTATAGCATCCATGCGGCGAGCACGTGAGAACTTGGTTAAAGGAACGTACACGTTGCTGGCAGCCAGGAGCCATTCAGTGAGATCTTTGTCCATAAGGTTGATATCTAGGGAAGATGCTGGGAGAGAGTTGGCCAAAGTAGACAGGAAATCTTGTTTATTTAGTGAGCTCCATTTCCTTACTAGCCCCCCGGCAGAAGCGGGAGTCTTAGAATGGCCGTGAAAAGTGATGGAGAAGTGCAGTAGGTGATGATC
The DNA here is from genome assembly GCF_964263255.1 of Lissotriton vulgaris. NCBI lineage: Eukaryota > Metazoa > Chordata > Amphibia > Caudata > Salamandridae > Lissotriton > Lissotriton vulgaris. The sequence goes on along the minus strand of NC_141696.1, from coordinate 986,864,014 downwards.
CAACCATATGCAAGGCATTGTCGTTGGGGAAGATAGTGGGACATTGCGAGACCAAATCTGGTCCAAAATGTGTCCCTTTTCCTGGGTGGGGGTCAGAACTGATTGAGAGAAGTTCATGTGGGAGAGAAGCTCAAAGAGTTCTGTGGCCTGGGGTCCTGCTTCCGGGTCATTGTACCAATAATTTAGATCACCAATCAGCATGACTTTGTCATAATTGACAGCTAGACTGGCCATTTGCTCAGTCAGAGAGACTGGAAATGAAGGCATAGTTTTGGGTGGCGATAAATCAATACCAGCACCATGGTCCCGTTGTCCGTGTCAGATTTAATTACAAGATTTTCTGTGTCAGGGAGGTCCAAGGAGGGTAGAGTGGAAAACTTATGGTCTTTATGAATGATGGCAGCAACGCCTCCCCCAGGTTTTCCTGGTTCTCTATTTGTTAACAGAATGTAATAGTTTGCCGGTAGAGCTGTAAGAATATCCGGTAAGGAGTCCGCCGTGAGCCAGGTTTCGGAGATAAGTAGCAGATCTGGTCTATCTGATGTAAGTAATAAAAAGATATCTAGTTGGTGTTTTACCAAAGATCTGGTGTTAAGGTATAGACAGTGAAGGGTCAAGGCCTTTGGGCTTGGGGGAGAGCTCATGGAGTTAGAGGTATGAGATGTGGTATGAAGGTTCTCGTGCCTTAGGTGGCGAGGATAGATGTTGTTAGCTTTTAAACAGGTGAGTGTTACGGGATCGAGATGGGGAGTGCCAGAGTGTCGCAAGGAGAGGAGTTCATGAGAGTTGTAGCTGTTGATTTCTCCATTCTGCCTAGTCCCTGGGCCCGGTCAGGCGCAGACGGGCGCAGACGGGCTTGCCTTAGGCGCGCCTTGGGCGCGCAAACAGCGCACCCGCTGCGCACGTTCGCTGCGCGTCCTTGCGAGGCACATGATTATAGGAGAGATGGGGGCGTGGCCTAGCGGTAGTGGGCGTGGCTAGTGCGTGGCCTGGGGAGATGGCGGCGAAAAGAATAGAGCCCCGCGTCAGCGCTAAACTCTGCTGCACGGGTAATCCTGGGAAGAGCCCTGTCACCAGATCGAGTGCAAGGGGGGAATGGTGAGCTAAAAACACAGTATTACACAACACAATTTTTTTTTTTTGTAAAATTTTTATTTTGATTTGCAGAAGAGAATAAACAAAGGGCTGCGGAGGGGCCGCACATTACTCAAGATCAGTGCAAAATCAGTGCTCACACAACAGCAGTGTTCCAAGATATAGTACAAGCATATCCAGTCCAGAAGCGAGACAACATAGCCATTAGGACCACTGTACAAAGTGTTCGACAGGCCTATCAGTAGGCCAGGTCAGCGAGGAACCCCAGTGCTGCAATATGCTGGACCCCAATCCTACATTCTCCATGCAAGCGGGTCAGACAGCCAGTTAGTAGAACCTCCACAGCCCTAAAACCAAAACAGCAAACTCGCACCATCCCACCCCCTCCCTCCCCCCTGGTGGCGACGCCATTCATTCAACACTCAGCCCACAACCATATTACACTTGAAAGAGGTGCATCGACCTCAATGAAGCCGGACACACCGCCGAGGGTAACCCCTTAGAAAGGAAGTCAACCAGGGGACCCCACTGATATCGGAAATTCTTGAATTGGCCAAGGAAGATGTCCGCCACTCTCTCCAAAGTGAGCAACCTCCAGAGTCGCGCATGCCACAGTGATATCGCCGGGGCTTCCTTCTTTTTCCAGGCCGCAGCCAACGTGAGCTTCGCTGCGCCGAGGCACAGCCACAAAAATTTTTTATCCGCCCTGGTCTGATAAGCAAGGCCAGGGTCACGCAGCCCTAGCAGGACACAGGCCATAGAATCATCAATGGGATAAGTCAATATGTCCCTGATATGGGAGAGGATTTCCTCCCAGTACGGACGGATCACCGGGCAGTCCCACCAGATGTGGTGGAAGTCTCCTAGAAGTCCGCAGCCCCTCCAGCACTTATCAGAGGTCGCCGGGAAAATGCGGTGAAGCCTAGTCGGGCACATATACCATTGCATGACCGTCTTGAGGTGGGCTTCCCTCAAGTGCAAGGAATGATTAAAGGTCGTCAGGTCACGCCATAGCGCCGACCATTCCACATCCGAGATATCTCTCCCCAGCATTTCTTCCCATTGCCCCATATAACGAGGTCGAGGAGCTATCGTCGATTGAAGCAATAACTGGTACAGGAAGGTAATGGCCCCCTTCATGGCAGACGTCCGTAATATAAAGGCTTCAAACGGCGTCGGCGGTCTTGTAGCCGCCTCCACCACTCCAGGTGACGTAGCCCAGTGAAGCAGCTGAACATGCCGGAATTGTTCAGTCTGGGGGACCCCATAGTCTCTCATACAGTTAGTGAAAGTGAGGGTGTCCAGGCCGTGGAACAGATGGGTCAACGCCCGACACCCCCCCTCCCTCCACACCTCAAACGGCCCCTCATGAAGTGCCGGTGGGAAGGCCGGGTTGTAATGCAAGGGCGTAAACGGTGAAGGGAACGTCGTCCAGCGGTCGTCCGCAGTTAGTGAGTCCCACACCTTCAACACCGTGCTGGTAGGAGTGCTTATATATGCGTTGGGGGGGCGGTCCTTCTTTGGTTTCCAGGCCAAGTCCCAAATCGACCTGCCGGCAACGCATCGGTCCATATGGAGCCAATGTTTCTCGGAGGTTTGTTGCGACCACTCCACCAACACCTTAGCTGCGCCGCTTTGTAATATAACTGCAGGTCAGGGAGCCCAACTCCACCCTCTGATCTCGGTCGGCGGAGGACCGCATAGGAAAACCGTGCCTGACCCCCCTGCCATACGAAGCGCAGTATATGAGTCTTGAGCCGCCTAAAAAAGTCGCCATCTATGGGGATAGGCAATGCTTGGAATAAATACAAGAATTTAGGGAGGAGAACCATCTTCACGGCATGGATTCTGCCCAGCCATGACAAAAATTTTGGTTTCCACCTGTCCAGTTCCGCCTGGGATTTCGCCAACAAAGATGGGAAGTTGGCCTGGAAAAGCCCGCCCACTGTCGGAGTCAGATGGACCCCCAGGTAGACGATCGAACCTGTGGCCCAGGCCAACGGGGTCAGCGGCCGAACCCGATCCCTTTCGACCTGCGAAAGGGTAAGATTCAGGATGTATGACTTGCTATAGTTGACCTTAAAGCCAGCCACCCCCTCAAAGTCCAACAAGACCTCCCTAATGCAATGCAGCGAGCGTTCCGGGTCAGTAATAGAGAACAAGACATCGTCCGCGAAGAGCGAAATCTTATGCTGTTCCCCCGCGAATGGCAGACCTCGGATCCCGTCATGCTCCCGTACCGCCACCGCCAGCGGCTCGATGCTCAGCGCAAACAACAGGGGGGACAGAGGACAACCCTGTCTAGTGCCTCGAGTGTGAGTAAAGAACGCCGACATATGACCATTCACCGCAACCCGGGACCGGGGGCAGCAGAAGTTAGCCTTCACCATGTGATGAAAGTCTCTGAAAAACCGAAGGCAGTCATGGTATTGAACAGGAAACCCCAGTCCACCCTATCGAAGGCCTTCTCGGCGTCCAGACCCACCAGTACCGCCGGTATACGGAATCTTTCCGCCTTTTCTATTAGATGCACCACCCGCCGCGTGTTATCATGCGTCTGGCGCCCCTTGATGAAGCCAGATTGGTCCGGGTGGATTAGCGCCGGCATAAGGTCTTGTAGCCTACGCGCCAGGATCGCCGAGTATAGTTTGGCGTCCAAATTAAGAAGCGCTATAGGGCGAAAAGAGGTGCATTGTGTGGGGTCCTTCCCCGGCTTTGGCAAGACTGTAATCATCGCCTTCGCCAAGGAGCCAGTAGAGGAACCGGAGGTGGCCATGTCATTAAAAAGGGTGACCAAGAAATCGCACAGCTCGGAGGCGTAAGATTTATAGAACACAGCGGTATAACCGTCCGGGCCGGGCGCCTTGTGAAGCTTCAAGTTCGTAATGGCATCTAGCACCTCCTCCCTGGCAATCGGGGCCCCTAAGAGCTCGTTCCATTCCTTGGACACCTGCGGAAGGGGCAGGCGCCCCAGATACTCCTTCTGGGCAGCTGTCTCCAGCCCATCCCCCCTGTATAGGTCCGAGTAAAAGCGTCCGAAGATGGCCGCCTTTGTTTCGTCCCGATGCTGCAACTGTCCCGCAGCGTCGCGGATCCCCCCAATGTACTCACGTTCCCGCCTGTCACGAAGCTGGCGGGCCAAATGCCTCCCCACCTTGTTACCACAAGAGTAGGACTGTCGGCCCAACCTCAGTAGGGTGAACTCCGCCCTGTTATTATAGTGTGCTCTCAGTTTCCCTCGTATCGCCGTGAGAGGCCGGAGGGTCACCCTCGAGGGGTTGAGTTTATGCGCCTGCTCGAGAGAGGCTAGTTCAGCCTCCAGGGCCTCCCGCTCCTTGCGCCGCAACCTATTGAGTTGTGCATTGAGGCCCAAGCAAGTGCCCCTGATGGACGCCTTAAAGGCATCCCATGTGTTGGATACTGAGGTATCGGACGTCGGATTGAGGGCAAAGAACTCCCTAATGGCCAACCGCAGCGCCTTGTTAGAAGCCTTGTCCCGAAGTACCGACGCCGGGAAATACCATTTCCGCTGCCCGGTGTCGGCCGACGACCAGCGCAGGGTAAGCACCAGCATGCTGTGGTCCGAAACCGAGAGGGGCAGAATGGTGGAGTCAAGGACATCTCCCCTAAGAGCCTGGCTAAGAAATATATGATGCAATCGTGAATATGACTGGTGTACATGAGAAAAAAAAGTGTAATCTCTGGACGTTGGATGTAGAAACCGCCACCCATCAACCAACCCCATCTCTGCAACCTTTTGCCGTGACAACTCAGAGAACACACCAGTATCCGCCCTGCGAGCGCCAGAACAGTCCAACGCCCCGTCCCACACCAAATTAAAGTCCCCCATGAGGAACAAGTGCCCTTCAACAAAATCACCCACTTTGTGCAGCAAGCCATGCAAGAACTTATTCTGGCCAGTATTGGGAAGATACGTCACAACAAAAGTACAAAGCCTCCCCTGAACCAGCCCCTTCACCATCAACCAGCGGCCCTCTCTATCCGTGCGTATCGCAACAGGCTGAAAATGCAGCGCAGCATGGAAGAGGAGGGCCACCCCCTTATGCTTCGTGGATGCAGAGGATCTGTATATTAGGGGATATGCCTTATGCTTAAGACGCAGCTCATCTTTGCGTGCCAGGTGAGTCTCTTGAAGCCCCACTACATCCAATTGGTGGTCAGTTATATATTTCCACACCTTTTGCCTTTTCTGCGGAGAGTTCAGCCCCTTAATATTCCAGGTCCCTAAGCTAACAGGCATCGTAAGACAAAAAACAAGAACCCTCTATGACTCCGGGACGTGCCCCCCTCCCTCGCCAGAAGGTCCCCAGGTCACAACCTGTATCAAAATCAAGCTCCCGCCAACCCTCCTCCCCGCAGTCCCAACCCTGAGCCCCTTGCCAAATCGCCTCGCATCTCCCACTCCAACAGCACCTCCCACCCTCCCGCTCACAGCCACGTGATACAAGCCACAACACATCCGCGTCACCACCAACACCCCCCCTCACCCCCAACCCCAACACCCCAAACAGTTCCCCCAAGACCCTCCCCCCCCAGAAATCCCCAAACAAACCATCAGAAGTCCAAAAAAGTCCTCCATGGGATGGCGAGGAGACATCAGCCGATGTCCCCCATAGACCTCGTACCTGGGTGTCTCCTCACAAAGTACATACGAACCCACGGTACCTGCATTGGTGCATCCCTCCGACGCCAGTCAAAACATTCTTCAGAAATCATGCCGCCCCGGAACCAAGCTGAGAGGCAGATAGCGTGGCGGTGGCAACCGAAGCCACCGCGTTGTCCCGTTCTTGCAAGCTGGTGGTCCTGTCAGGCACCCCCCTCACCCCCTCCCCACCCACTCTGTGCCAGGAGGGGGACCGTCGCCGGCCCCTCGCAGGAGGGCTCCTATCGCCAGGTGAAGTTTACGGCTCGTCGATTCCCAGGAGATCCTGTGCCACTTGAAGGGACCTGATCTGTTCAAGCCTATTGTTCCACCGGAATATGATGCGGAACGGGTGGCCCCACGAATAAGCGATGTTGCGCTCCCTCAAAAAAGCAGTCACTGGCCGGAACTCACGCCGTTTCCGTAGATTGGAAGCCGCCAAATCTTGGTACAATTGCGGATGATGTCCACGAAACAGGAGAGACGGAGCCTCCCGCGCCTTCCTCAGGATGCGCTCTTTCTACAGAAAATCGTTTGCTTCCAGGACCAATGCTCTGCTTCCCCTGTTTTGTTCTTGGATTCCCGAGCCAGGAGCCTCGTCTCTCCCTTGGCCCCCTTGTTTATTGTATGCCTTTCCTCCTTTTCCTCTCATCCCTACGTTTCTGCTGAAGATTAATGTTCAGAGGGTGGGGGCTCAGATGGTGGCTGTGTTACCTCACTGACCCAGGAGATCTTGGTTCCTGATGATGCTGAGTCTAGCAGTGGGTCCTCTTTGGATATTGCTGTGCTGCCCATTTCCTCTAAGGCAGAGGTATTCAAACTTTTCCAGGTTGAGCCCCCCCAGCTGAATTCCCCCAGATGTTGGGCCCCCCCACGACCCGACTGAAACCTCGGGAATCCGGCACACCACATGATCGACTGCAACACGCACACCATGGGCCATATACGGCAAACAATGCTCAACACAACAAGAGTGCCTAGCAAACTGCAGGCCTGTGAGTGGGTGTGGCGAAACGACAGAGGCGTACCACACAGCTCAAAACACAATCCTCCAAGGCAAAGCAAGTCATCACAACCCTCCCCATCCATCATGTAACCTTGTCATCCACCAACTCCCCCACCATTCATTCCTTCCCTCCATCTGTGCTCCATCCACATCCAAACCCCTTCAACCACTTGCAAACCCATCCACCATCCATCCCTCCATCCATCATCTCACTCATCCATCCCCTCACCCATCCATCCATCCCTTCACCCAATCCATCCCCTCACCAATCCATCCACTCTTCCACCCATCCATCCACCCACTCATCCATCCAACCACTCACCCCTTCACCCAAGCTATCCTCCCACTCATCCATCCACTCCTCCATTCATCCATCCACTCCTCCATTCATCCATCCACTCTTCCACCCATCCATCCACTCCTCCACCCATCCAACCACCCACCCTCTCACCCATCCAACCATCCCCCCACCCACTCATCCATCCACCCAGTCACTCATCCATCCACCCACTCAACCCCTCTCATCCATCCACCCACCCATCCATCCCTCCCGCTCCCCACCCTCCCCCTATCATGCATGCACTCTCTCACCCATCCATCTCCATGCTCCTCTCCTCACCCATCTATGCACACACTTGCCCATCCACTCTGCCAATCATTCATCCATGTCCTCACTCATCCATCCATCCATCCTCCCCCTCTCTCTCCATTCCCCCCTCACCCAGCCACCCATCCCTCCATCCACCCTTCACCCACTCATCCATCCACTCATCCATCCACTCATCCACTCATGAATTCATCCATTGACCTCTCACCCACCCCTTCACTCCTCCATCCATCCCCGTCCATCCACCCTCCTCAATCACCCATCCATCCCCACATCCACCCCTTCACTCATCCATCCGTTCATTCATTCACCCCTTCACCCATCAATACATCAATCCATTCATCCATCACCTCTCTCATCCATCCATCCACCGACTTGTCCAGCATCCACCCCCCATCGATCTATCCACAATTTCAGTGATCCATCCATCCCTCCACCCATCCATCTACCCTTCCAACCATACACACATCCATCCACTCCCATCCATCCATCCCTCCACTCATGCATCCATCCTCTCTCCCACCATCCATCCACCCCTTCACCCATCCATCCATCCTCTCACTCATCCATCCACCCCCCCACCCATACATCCACCATGTCATCCACACATCCACCATTCCACCCATCACTCCACCCATACATCTATTCACCCACATAACGGACATCTGGTGGCCGGCTCCACCCGACATCCCTCACACATTTGATGATTCAAATTCGAATCTGCAGACCAACATCCCTAAACACAGACACTTCGGTGCCCCACACAAAGATCCTCATGAGTTGATGACCGCAGACCAGAGCCCACCTTCCCGATTCATGGCCCAAACCCGGATTGCAACCTCTCCCTCCCTTCCCAAAATAACTGAAGGACTCCCGCCCCCACCCCCTCCCCCTCACTCCCACCTCCCTTGAAAGGCTGGGGCCCTGTGCCAGAGCCCACCCCGCCCGTGCCTCAAACCCTCTAGGGCAGTGGTTCCCAAACTTTTTCAACCAGCGGCTCCCTTGACATATGGGCCTTTGGCTGCGGCTCCCCACTATGTTACATTTTTTTGGCGGGTGCGGTGATACATATCCGGCCTCTGGAGTACTTTCATTTTTCTCTCTGAAAATTATTGGGATGAAGGTATTATAATCATAGATGTTATCCCCGGTATACTATGTCAGTAAAACCGAATGACCCACAGTGCAAAGAGATGTCAAAAAGTCACTGCTGTTAAATATGACAGAGATCTTCCAGATCAAGGAAAGGAAATTGATTTTACTTTAAATACCACTAGAATATATTAAAAGCAGCTTTCCTACAATCAACAGGGTTTCAAAACATGCTGTACTTTTGCATAAAGATGGCATGGAAAAACAGGCTAAATGTAGAGAAAGATGTGGTAGATAGATTTTGTAAATACAGTGCATAACGAGACAAAGTTAGTAAAAAAGTGGTTGATGAAAAAGGTGGGACAGGATGTGCAAAAATGAAGAATGCGAGGGTGGATTGTGTAAAATGATTGGGTGAATTTAAAGTCAGGATGAGTAGGGGTAGGATTATCCTAGTTCAAGGTCCTTATAAAATAGTAGGGATGAGACAATTACTTGGAATTGGAAATGGGCAGAAGGAAAATGGGAATGAGGGTGCAGTTATGAAAATGAAAGAAGATAATTGTATTAAGGTCGCATAGCTGAAGGACTCTGATTGCAAGGGAGGTGTAAGGGAGGCACCAGGGTCGAACATTGTGTTGGAGATTATGGAGCAGAGAATGCTGAAGCAGTGTTCAGTGGTATGTAGAGAGTTACATCAAATGGGCGCAGCCTGACACTATGTGCTTGCTTCTCAAAGCTTTTGTTTCAGAAAAGGAACAAAGTGCTTACTATAAAATTGAGGGAAAGTGCCTGACTTTCAACGGATTTCTTGAGGAAAGCCCCTCTGCTCTTCTCGCCACATACTTTTTGCCTAAATCTCACAATATTGTTTCAATAGTTACTAGGTAACTTAAGCCACAGAAGCTAGCACCGTCACCTCTCTGAGTGCCAGAGGTAGAGGAGTCTCAGAGCAGGTCTGCGCTCACCTCTGCAGGTAGAGAGGTAAACCCGCTCTTTTACCTGCATATTCAGAGAGAGTTTATTGGCGCCTCTGTCCCCGCTCTGTCTGTTCTCCTCTCAAGTTCTCTGTATAGCACACTCTGCTGATCCTCACGGGACAGACACTTCAGTTACATCAAAGCAGCCTGGTGTTCTTTTCACGTCTCCTGTGTGAGAAGTTGGCCCGATATGCAGCGTTCTCTATTCTAGCGACCACTATGTATCGTTCCAAACGACCCTTATGGTGATTGGTTGTAAGTCAACCTTAGACCAGCTATCCTAGTAGCGTGGATACGAGCAGTCTTCGGGCTAAACTCTAGAGGGCGTGTTAAGCCAGCTGTAATACCATCACATACCCCTTGAACACCCAGTGAAAGGACACCACACAAGTGTTATGAAAATAAACAGTATATTTATTAGAATCACAACAGCCCTGTACTCTTTATGAGGACAGGGTACTAAGCACAGAACCAAAGCTCTTAGAAAATACTTCAAGTGCACAATTTAAAACAAGTGCCCGAGGGCACGGAAAGTTTAGTGGTCTCGGGCGGACCCGATAAGGCAAGTCGGAAGCGAGGGACTCGGGACCCTAGAGTAAGGAGGCTATGCAGGCACCGAAATGCCGAAGTTACCTAGCCACGAGGGCTGCGGCTGCACAAGTCTTACAGACGTCGGGGGCTTCGCTGACGAGCCAGGAGCCGGAAGAAAAGGAGTTGCTGGCCGGAGACCAGTGATGAATAGTTCGTAGAGATCCAAGCCCGGATCAGTGATCGTTGATACCTGAAAGCAGAGGGGACCAAGTTCGTACTACTAGCCAGTAGTCAGAGGGCACCAGGAAGGCACCGGTTGGCCGTTACCTCGACTAGGTAAGTGGGCGACTCTAGGCTCTGCAGTCTCACGGACCAGGAGGCGTTGTCGGCGACCAGGATGGAGGTGCGATCTGTCCCACGAAGGTTGATGCTGTCGGCGTCGCTGGGCCCAGGATTGGGGCAACAAGCCTTGGCAGATCTCAGGGCCACGTGGTGGGCCTAAGATGGCGTCTTGAGTGGACCAGGAGGGTCCGGGGTGCTCCTCTCGAAAAAGGGAGCAAGGGCCGATCTGGAGCAACCAGACCAGCAGCGTTGGTTGTCGGATGTCGTCAAAGAAGGGCACAAGCCAGCGGCTAGTGACCAGACAACGTGCTGAGCAGCGAGCAGAAGGGCCCCACACAGATCGTGGAGATGCTGGGAGACTGCACTTCGGTGCTGGAGCTACTCAGGGTCGGGGCTTCTCGGACCCCAGAGCACTCACCAGAGAATGGCTTTGATGGTCGTGCTGATTAAGAAAGCGTGCAGGTTTTGATGATGGCCAGTCCCTCGAGGTCTCGTCGCACCCACAGATCTCAGCTGAGCTGACGACGTGGGTAGAGGTCAGAGGTGCCAGGGAAGCCGGTTCTCGTCGAGCTGGGCCGTCGGATCCTTGAGGAAGGACTTGCAGCAAACCGCAGAGTTCTTAGGTGGTGCCTGCGGATGCAGGGTGACAACTCCTTAGCCACAAGGGAGAAATCTTGAGAAGAGTCTCGAAGTCCTTTCGTAGAAAGTATTCTTGATTCAAAGATGATCTAATTTGGAAGGGTCCCCGCTCCGGCCTTTATCCTAAAGAAAGGGGTGGGTACATGACTAGGTCCTGCCCTAAGGGTGGGACCAGGAAGGGGGGTAGTTACACCCCTCTCCCCCTGCTGGACTTTCCCCAGGTCAGGGGCTGCGCGCCCCTGGAACTGGTTCTAGTCGGCAGATGCGTAGTGAGCACCGGGGTGCCACTCCGCAGTCACCTTCTCGCAAAGCCCTACCTACCCAGAATACACAAACCCTGTCTGGGACGGTGTGAACACCGCCCTTGACAGGAAACCCTTTGTCCAAGCTCTCCTCGCTGGAAGGACTCCCAGCAGCAGGAGGTCAGACTCGTGTCTGTGGTGGCAGCATCCATTTTGTGGAGCTGAGGCTTCAGTTAACTTTAACCGGGGTTCACAGTTACGTACATGTTGTGTCCCTCTAGAAGGGCGGAATGCTAACCTCGTCGCCAGAGTTGGTGAGGGGGCAGCATCCCGATTCGTATGACACCTTACTCGACATGTCTTGATAACGCGATACCGAAGTTACCGATATGATACGCGTTATCATGGAACAGCCATTGGGTCTTGGTTCCGCAAGCTGCAACCGGGCTCGGCTCGTGCCAGAGCCCAATTCACACGGTTCCATGCACTCTGCCTTCAGGATTGTCAAGGCCTGCCATAGGAGTGACTGATAGGAACTCGGGTGTCCATTTTAAGGTTAGGTATAGGGACACTATACCTATAGCAACGGGCGAGTACGCCACGTGGCCCCAGCTGTCATGCAGCCAGTTGTGTCAGATTTAGATGGCCATCCAGGGGTGGCATAATACATGCTTCAGCCCCTGGTAGGCCCTGGGTACACCGATGCCCTGAGTTACAGGGTCTGATGGGGTGGCCCAGTTCCAATTGGGTAATGCACCTAAGGTACACATATCAATTTAGCGAGAGAACAGCTAGGCTGTGGGTCTGATTGGCAGGCCCACAGCCCAAGAAAGTCGTAAACCAGTGAAACAAAAGCAAAAAGTCCGGGTGATCATAGGATTGCAGACCCTACTCTCCTACATGACCCCCCCCAAACGTTGGGACAATAAGCTAACCTTGACCAGGTGAGTCTTCTTGTTCTAAGTGGAAATACCTGGAGAGCCCATCTGCATTGCCATGATCAGTGCCAGGTCTATGCTCCACTGTGAAGTCCATCCCCTGTAGGGAAATGGACTACCTAAGCAGTTTGGGGTTTTCACCCTTCATCTGATTTAGCCATAGGAGGGGCTTATGGTCGGTCTGAATCTTGAAATGAGTGCCAAACAAGCACGGTCTCAGTTTCCTCAGGGCCCACACCACAGCGAAGGCCTCCCTCTCTATAGCTGACCAATTTTTCTCTCTGGGGGTCAGCCGTCTGCTTATAAAAGCAATGGGCTGGTCATTACCATCAAAATTCAGTTGAGATAGAACAGCTCCCACACCCAACTCAGAAGCATCTGTTTGGACAATGAATGGTTTGGAGTAGTCTGGACTCTTGAGGATAGGTGCCGTGCACATGGCCTGTTTTAGGTCATCGAATGCTTTTTGACAGCTCGCTGTCCACTGAACCTTTTTTGGCATTTTCTTACTCGTCAGTTCATTGAGCGGAGTCACAATCGATCCGTAATTCCTGACGAACTTCCGGTAGTAACCAGTCAGGCCCAAGAAAGCTCGAACCTGAGTCTGGGTGGTTGGAGGAGCCCAGTCCCTGATTGACTGTATCTTGCTCTCCAGTGGTTGAACTTGGCCTCCACCGACGAGGTGGCCCAAGTATACAACCTGTGTCTGCCCTATCTGGCACTTGGTAGCCTTGATAGTGAGACCTGCTGCTTGCAGAGCCTCTAACACTTTCCGCAGGTGGACCAGGTGATCCTCCCAGGTGGAGCTAAAGACAGCAATATCGTCAAGATACGCCGCACAGAAGTCATCCAGCCCAGTGAGAACGTGATTCACCAACCGTTGGAAGGTGGCAGGTGCATTTTTCAAACCAAAGGGCATCACCACGAACTGATAATGCCCACCAGGGGTAGAAAATGCGGTCTTAGGCTTGGCGTCCTCAGCTAACCTGATTTGCCAATACCCAGCTGTCAGGTCAAACGTACTTAAGTAGTTGGCCGAAGCCAATCTATCGATAAGCTTGTCTGCCCTTGGTATTGGGTGGGCGTCAGTCTTAGTGACTGCATTGAGACCCCTGTAGTCTACGCAGAACCTCATCTCTTTCCTACCGCCCGGGGTGTGAGGTTTCGGCACTAGAACTACGGGACTAGCCCAAGGGCTATCCGAGGGTTCAATGACTCCCAGCTCCAACATTTTCTGCACTTCACTCTTGATGCAGTCTCTAACGTGATCAGCCTGCCTGTAGATTTTACTCTTGACGGGCAAGCTGTCACCAGTGTCAACCTCATGGGTGCACCAATTGGTCTGACTGGGTGTTAGAGAGAACATATGTCGGAAGGATTGAAGAACCTGTTTACAATCCTCCTGCTGATGTTCGGAGAGGCTGCCACAAAAGACAACACCATCTACCGACCCATCGTCAGGGTTCTGAGTGAGCAGGTCGGTGAGAGGGTCACTCTCCTCCTCCTGTCCCTCATCTATGGCCATGAGCAAACTCATGTCCTTCCTGTCGACATATGCCTTGAGCCTGTTGACATGGAGCCCCCTGTGGGGGCTCCGGGGAGTTCCCAGGTCTACCAGATAGGTGACCTCTCCCTTCTTCTCCAGGATGGTGTAGGGCCCGGACCATTTGTCCTTGAGTGCTGCTGGGGCCACTGGCTCCAACACCCACACCTTCTGTCCGGGCTGGTAAACAGTCAAGACAGCCTTTTGGTCATGCCAAGCTTTATGGAGTTCTTGGCTGGCCTTAAGGTTTTCGGATGCCTTTTCCATGTATTCAGCCATCCGCGAGCGGAGACCAAGCACATAGTCCACTATGTTGGTTGCAGGCTTTTTCAGAGGTCTCTCCCATCCTTCCTTCACCAAACACAGGGGTCCTCTTACAGGATGCCCGTACAAAAGTTCAAAAGGGCTGTAGCCAACCCCCTTCTGTGGGACTTCTCTGTAAGCGAATAAAAGGCAGGGGATCAGGACGTCCCATCTACGCCGAAGCTTTTCAGGTAGTCCATGAATCATCCCTTTTAGGGTCCTGTTGAATCTCTCAACAAGCCCATTGCATTGTGGATGATAGGGTGTAGTGAACTTGTAGTTGACACCACATTCCTTCCACATAGCAGTTAAGTAGCTCGACATAAAGTTTGCACCTCTGTCGGAGACGACCTCCTTAGGGAAGCCCACTCTGGAGAATACTCCAACTAGGGCTCTTGCCACAACAGGCGCTGTAGTGGTCCTAAGGGGAATAGCTTCAGGATACCTGGTGGCATGATCCACTACCACCAGTATAAACTTGTGCCCTGATGCTGTTGGTGGTTCCATGGGACCGACGATGTCAATCCCCACCCGTTCAAAGGGCACCCCCACCACAGGCATTGGTATAAGGGGGGCCTTTGTCGTGCCACCTGACTTACCACTGGCTTGGCAAGTGACACAGGAGCGGCAAAACTCCTTGGTATCTTCGTTCATGTGAGGCCAGTGAAAGTGCGAGACAAGCCTGTCCCACGTCTTCGTCTGGCCTAAGTGTCCTGCTAAGGGAAATTCGTGGGCCAAGGTGAGGAGGAAACCACGCTGAGACAAGGGGACGACCAGCCTCCTGGTCATGCCAGGCTTGGGGTCTCTTGCCTCAGTGTACAGGAGTCCATCTTCCCAGTATACCTTGTGGGTACCTGTGGCGTTCCCAGCAGCCTCAGCAGCAGCCCGCTGTCTGAGGGGTTCAAGAGAAGGGCAGTCTAACTGGTCCTTCCCCAGGTCCTCTCGTGTGGGTCCCCCTGAGCCCAGAAACTCAGCTTGATCAAATTCGAGCTCTTTAGGTTCAGTTTCCCGCAATTCCTGGAGGTCAGCCTCCTCTGAGACCTGATCCTCGACCTGGGGCAAGGGGGAAGGCGAAGCCTTAACCCGACTGCTCTTCTTCTTGGGTGGTGTCTGGTCCGTTGTTCCAGGATCCAGCACCTGTTCAGTGGGGCATCGTCTGACCTGTGACCTGGTCACAGCAAACACGTGTGCTGGCAAGCCTAACATCTCCATGTGAGTCCGTTGCTCCACTTCTGACAATTGTGATGACTCCAAATCATTGCCCAACAAATAATCCACTGGGAGGTCTGAACTAACAACAACCTTTTTCTGGCCATTTACCCCTCCCCAGGAGAAAGCAACAATCGCCATACTATGACTGGTAGTGACGTTGCTGGCATTGGTCACCAGGAAATCTGTACCTGGCATGATCTGTCCAGGGTCCACAAAGTTAGGCGTCACCATGGTGACGCTGGCACAAG
Source organism: Lissotriton vulgaris (assembly GCF_964263255.1). Taxonomy (NCBI): domain Eukaryota; kingdom Metazoa; phylum Chordata; class Amphibia; order Caudata; family Salamandridae; genus Lissotriton; species Lissotriton vulgaris. The sequence continues at coordinate 986,848,573 of NC_141696.1, read as the reverse complement.
TGTCCCTATAGGCCTGAGCCATTCTTCCATTTATTAAAGGCGTCTGTCGGTATTTGCCCAAAGTATTGGGACTGACATCAGGCGATATATCCACATCCCCTGTACAGACAAGGACAGCCTGAGTGAGCGTACCAGCTAAGCTGTCACATCCCTCAGAACCCAAGGTTAACCCAACTAGTCCCTTGGGAGGCGCACTACTACTGCTGGCTGTACTAGGGGGCACAGGTGCCTTAGGGGCTGCAGTAGCAGGAGTCTGCCCTCCTTTCTTGGTGCACTCACTAAACCAGTGAGTTTTACTTTTACAGTATTGGCACCATCTTTTCGATTGGCCTTCTTGATTCTTCTTTTTCTGGGAAGCCTGACCCCCCCCCTCTTTGGGTTGTTGGGGACCTGTCGAAGACTTCTGGTCAGTTTGTTCCCCTTTCGAATCTTTACCCTTCTGGTCTGCTTTCTTCTGACCACCCTGGTTCTGGCCCTGGTTTTGCTTAACCCTTGTTCTGACCCATCTGTCTGCCTTCTTTCCCAATTCTTGGGGAGAGGTCAGATCCGAGTCGACAAGGTGCTGATGCAACAACTGGTTCTGACAATTGTTTAAAATCTGTTCTCGCATGATCAAATTATACAATCCTGTGTAATCAGTAACCTTACTGCCCAGCAGCCAGCCCTCCAAAGCCTTAGTGGCACAATCAACGAAATCAGACCAGTCCTGAGACTGAGTTTTCTGGGTATCCCTGAACAGCAACCTGTACTGCTCAGTGGTTAGGCCGAACCCATCAATCAGTGCATTCTTCAGGATCTGGTAATTGTTAGCGTCCTCGACTCTAGTAGTGAGGAGCTTATCTCTACCTTTACCGTCAAAGGAGAGCCACAAGATAGCTGCCCACTGACTCTGGGGGATGCACTGTACAGTGCAGGCCCGCTCCAAAGCAGTAATCCATTTGTGGATGTCGTCCCCTTGCTTAAAGGGGAGCACTATCTTATTCAGGTGCTTAGTGTCTAAACTCCTGGGTTCCCGTGGGGGAATGCTGCCACCAGTGAGAATTGTCCCACTCAACTCCTGCTCTCGAGCAAAGGCGAGTCTCTCTTTGGCTAGGGCAAGTTCTTCCCTCTCGATCCGCAGATTGACTTCCCTCTTCTTTGCTTCGTACATTCTCCTCTGAGGTGATGTCATCCCTCTTCGAGCAGAACCTCGAGAGCCATTGGTTCGAGCGGATCTGTTAGAGCCTCTCTACAGAGACCTAACTCGTCCGTTCCCAATGTTAAGCTGGCCCGAGAGAGGGCCCAGGGGTCCCCTAGTACCAATCTCGTGCCGGCTGAAGTCGTCCTGAGTTAGCTGACTAACTATGACTGGACCTTCGTCTGCCTCGTCCCCAGATGTCTCTGGTTCCTCGTCCTCCTCTTCGCCCTCGGTGGAGAGATGGATAAGGTCAGGGTCACCTCGGGTTCCCTCGAGGGGAGGCATCTCCATTTCTGGATGAGAAGGGTCGGTGTTACCCGCCCTCCTAGCATCATAAGTCTCCAAGAGACCAATCAGAAACGGAATGGTAGGGTTTGCACCCTGTTTTAACTTCCGAGATGTACAGATCCATCGCATCTCGTGGAAGCTAAGTGCAGCATATCTGGAGGTGACCTGTGGAGGGTCGACTGACACAAGGGGAGACTCAGAGTTTCCTCCTTTGTCCGACATGCTGCTTCTAGTGTGGTGTAAGTGATGCACCTACCTACACTATGGGTTTACCTACTGATCCCTTGCTAAGAGTTGTAGCCAAGGTGTGCTAAGCCTTGAGGAGCTGCAACAGCTGGTTCAGTAGAACTCAGAGTATTCTAAGCTAAGTTATATGTACCTGGAGTACTTATGTGATCTTTCACAAGATATTCTTAGGATACGCGTGGTAAAACAACAGCAAGCTCAAATCCCAACCGCTGCTCACCAATGTGAGAAGTTGGCCCGATATGCAGTGTTCGCTATTCTAGCGACCACTATGTATCGTTCCAAACGACCCTTATGGTGATTGGTTGTAAGTCAACCTTAGACCAGCTATCCTAGTAGCGTGGATACGAGCAGTCTTCGGGCTAAACTCTAGAGGGCGTGTTAAGCCAGCTGTAATACCATCACATACCCCTTGAACACTTAGTGAAAGGACACCACACAAGTGTTATGAAAATAAACAGTATATTTATTAGAATCACAACAGCCCTGTACTCTTTATGAGGACAGGGTACTAAGCACAGAACCAAAGCTCTTAAAAAATACTTCAAGTGCACAATTTAAAACAAGTGCCCGAGGGCACGGAAAGTTTAGAGGCGTTGTCGGCGACCAGGATGGAGGTGCGAGCTGTCCCACGAAGGTTGATGCTGTCGGCGTCGCTGGGCCCAGGATTGGGGCAACAAGCCTTGGCAGATCTCAGGGCCACGTGGTGGGCCTAAGATGGCGTCTTGAGTGGACCAGGAGGGTCCGGGGTGCTCTTCTCGAAAAGGGAGCAAGGGCCGATCTGGAGCAACCAGACCAGCAGCGTTGGTTGTCGGATGTCGTCAAAGAAGGGCACAAGCCAGCGGCTAGTGACCAGACAACGTGCTGAGCAGCGAGCAGAAGGGCCCCAGGCAGATCGTGGAGATGCTGGGAGACTGCACTTCGGTGCTGGAGCTACTCAGGGTCGGGGCTTCTCGGACCCCAGAGCACTCACCAGAGAATTGCTTCGATGGTCGTGCTGATTAAGAAAGCGTGCAGGTTTTGATGATGGCCGGTCCCTCGAGGTCTCGTCGCACCCACAGATCTCAGCTGAGCTGACGACGTGGGTAGAGGTCAGAGGTGCCAGGGAAGCCGGTTCTCGTCGAGCTGGGCCGTCGGATCCTTGAGGAAGGACTTGCAGCAAACCGCAGAGTTCTTAGGTGGTGCCTGCGGATGCAGGGTGACTACTCCTTAGCCACAAGGGAGAAATCTTGAGAAGAGTCTCGAAGTCCTTTCGTAGAAAGTATTCTTGATTCAAAGATGATCTAATTTGGAAGGGTCCCCGCTCCGGCCTTTATCCTAAAGAAAGGGGTGGGTACATGACTAGGTCCTGCCCTAAGGGTGGGACCAGGAAGGGGGGTAGTTACACCCCTCTCCCCCTGCTGGACTTTCCCCAGGTCAGGGGCTGCGCGCCCCTGGAACTGGTTCTAGCCGGCAGATGCGTAGTGAGCACCGGGGTGCCACTCCGCAGTCACCTTCTCGCAAAGCCCTACCTACCCAGAATACACAAACCCTGTCTGGGACGGTGCGAACACCGCCCTTGACAGGAAACCCTTTGTCCAAGCTCTCCTCGCTGGAAGGACTCCCAGCAGCAGGAGGTCAGACTCGTGTCTGTGGTGGCAGCGTCCATTTTGTGGAGCTGAGGCTTCAGTTAACTTTAACCGGGGTTCACAGTTACGTACATGTCGTGTCCCTCTAGAAGGGCGGAATGCTAACCTCGTCGCCAGAGTTGGTGAGGGGGCAGCATCCCGATTCGTATGACACCTTACTCGACATGTCTTGATAACGCGATACCGAAGTTACCGATATGATACGCGTTATCATGGAACAGCCATTGGGTCTCGGTTCCGCAACCTGCAACCGGGCTCGGCTCGTGCCAGAGCCCAATTCACACGGTTCCATGCACTCTGCCTTCAGGATTGTCAAGGCCTGCCATAGGAGTGACTGATAGGAACTCGGGTGTCCATTTTAAGGTTAGGTATAGGGACACTATACCTATAGCAACGGGCGAGTACGCCACGTGGCCCCAGCTGTCGTGCAGCCAGTTGTGTCAGATTTAGATGGCCATCCAGGGGTGGCATAATACATGCTTCAGCCCCTGGTAGGCCCTGGGTACACCGATGGCCTGAGTTACAGGGTCTGACGGGGTGGCCCAGTTCCAATTGGGTAATGCACCTAAGGTACACATATCAATTTAGCGAGAGAACAGCTAGGCTGTGGGTCTGATTGGCAGGCCCACAGCCCAAGAAAGTCGTAAACCAGTGAAACAAAAGCAAAAAGTCCGGGAGATCATAGGATTGCAGACCCTACTCTCCTACATCCTGCTCCACGTGTCACCAGGGTGCTGTTTCGTGCCCCCTATCACTTCTAAATACGGTATGCCTTTATCTACAAGTCTTTTGTACACACTTTAGCCTAATCGTAGCACTATAAATTACAATACATGCTTCTGTTCTTTTACCGAAAACTATCTTGGTGTGCATCTGTTCACGGCGCCCCTGGCTTGTATTCACGGCGCACAGATTGGGAATCGCTGCTCTATGGAAACCTTCTGTTGGACTTGGCCCGCAGGGCAGGTTCACCCCTAGACTTTTTGCCTTATTTGTGACCCTGTGTTAGTGATTTTTGGGTCTCTGCGCACTTTCCCCTGAGTCCCAGAGTGAAAGTGCGTGCGTGTAGTATGGCTGGCCTGCCGTCCCATAGGAATGCATGGGGAATGTGTGTGTCCCTAGTAGTTCCTGATGCGTGGGGAGTACAGGCTCGAGTTTAGTATGTATAAACTCGTGAGAGTGAATGCTGCGAGATGGTGTCTGCGGAATGTGTGTGTCTAGTTGGGAAGTGCTACTTCTGGACATTGAGATATGTGTACAGTGAGGGTGCTGGAGCGTGAATGGCTGGAGCTGGCTGGCATGCCAGGCTCCAGGAAGTCTGGATGGGTCTGCCCGGTGGTGAGTGGGAGATTAGCATGAGTGATGTGTGGGAGGAGTGTACCTGTGTCCTGGATGGGCTGGGTTTTCCCCACACAATGCTGGCTCCGCCCCCCTGTGGTGTGTCTAACGACCCTAGCCTCCCCAGTGAATGAAATGGGTGGTTGGGCCATCAAGAGTGCTCCAGAACCAGCTGCGACTGTTTTTCCCCCCACCCTGCACATTGTAACAAAGGATTTACTGTATAAAAAGGGGCTGCGTCCCCTTGGAAAATGTTCTGCTTTTGGATCCTGCCAGAGGGGGCTATTGCTGCTGCTGGGGCCAGGAGGACCGCCACTTGGGGTGTCTCCCTGCCTGGAGACCCAGTGTGCTGGCTCTGGCCCAGCCTTGCCCCCTGCCTGCCTCCAGCCCCTGCTGGAGCCTTGTACTGTCCTCCAGTGCTGGGGAGCACTGAGGACTTCTTGCCTGCAGCCTGAGAGCGCTGCTCTCTGCCCTTCAGCGCTGGGAGCGCTAAAATCGCCTGCCTAGCGCTTGGAAAGTGCTGGATTTTGGCCATAGCGCTGTGAGCGCTGTATTCTGTCCTGGAGGCGCTTGGGAGCGCCTGCCCTTCGTTACTAGCGCTGCTAGCGCTGGGTGTGCACAGCCGGTGCCCACCCGGCATCTGACTGCCCCGTGTGGCGAGTTGGCGGCGCGGGTGCCACCCCGCTCATTGCCGCTTTTATTGTGCCCAGGTCCGTTGTGTTGTTGATCCACGAGGGAGCCCACTCCTCGGATCATAGGAGCCCGCCTGCCTGCCTACGAAGCGAGCCGCCGCGCTGCCCGCGGCGACCCGGAAGTGGTTGGGGGTTCGCCCAATCCTAGCGCGGCCCAGGAGAGGCCGACCGGAAGTCCCGCCTCTATAGCTGAGCCGGGAGGAGAGAAGCTGCCGGCCGGATCCCCGAGGCTCCCCGAGTGGAGAGGAGAGCCCCGGGACCGCTGGTGACCAGCCGGTGAGTGTGGCCGTTCTGGAGGGAGGGGCGCCGGGACACATTGTCGGTGTCCCCCCCCCCCCCCCTCCCCCTGCCCCCTCGGCAGCGCGACCTCGCGCCCTCGTGTTTAGAGCCTGAGAGAGGCTCTGGGGGCATTTCCTGCTGGCGAGCCTTGCGAGGCTCGATTGCCGGCACCCTTGCCTGACGAGCCTGAGAGAGGCTCCAGCCTGCATTGTTGACGAGCCCAGAGAGGCTCTTGGAGGGCATTTGTCTTTGCTCCGGGTCCCCAAAGCGAGGGACCCCACAGCCCAGCGAGGCTGCACCTTTTGTCGCTGGAGCCCTGAGAGGCTCAGCAGCACCCTTATTTGTTTAAGAGCCTGAGAGAGGTTCACCAGTGCCACAGTGGTGGTTCCTTGAGCCCAGAGAGGCTCCAACGTTGCCCTAACTTTCCCTGCTCCAGTTGCCCAGCACTTTGTGGGCAACTGCCACGTTTAGGCCCTGACATTGGGACACCGGGACAGTCACAGGTGGTGACTTGTGAGTTTGGCGCAATTGTTACTGTTTGTACACCTCTGAATGTTAATACATCATGTGTTTTATCCTTGCACCCCTATAGGTATTGTGACATGTAGGTGGTTGTTTTCTCCCTAGTACAGGTGGTGCTAGTGAGGTCCTGTTACCAGTGATTACTGGTTGTGTGCTCTACTTTTATATTTTGTGCTACAGTAATTGCTTCTAAAAGTGCTGATACCCTTGACAGTGGTCCAGGTGGCCCTGTCCTGTACAAATATCCCTTGTAAATTCCGCCCGTGCCTGTTGGCACAGTGTAACAAGATGTGTGTTTTATCTGATGTATATTTATTATAATACAAAGGCTATTTTTACATATAACCTTGTGTGGAGTTTTCCTTTGTGGTGGGCCTTTGGTTGTTGTTGCTGGGGTGCGTGCGCAAATACTTAACTTACATCGCCTCCAAGTTTAGCCTTGACTGCTCGCGCCACGTTACCTAGAGGGCGAGTAGGGGTTGCCTTGGTGTGTGACTCCCTTGCCCTGACCTTGGGAATGGTGATCCCTGACTGACCTCGACGCGAGTCTTGGCCGGCCAGGGTCCCGTTTCTAACATTGGCGGCAAGCGGTGAGGATAAGGATTTGTGTTTGCGTTGTACCACAGTGGCAACTGGCCACTACAAAGCTCTGCATTTTAGATAACCACATTTTGGGGATTATTGTGTTTTTGGTGCAGCTCCATTATTTCTTCTCCTGAAGAGTGTCATTTGATAATTGTGTTCAGTACATTTGTTCCCCGCCCTGCTTCCAGAGTTTGGTACCTGTGTCACATGTGGTCAGGTTGAGAAGTCAGGGGTGGTAGAAACTGCCTTACCGATCCGAGGGGAGGGTGTGTGTGGATGAATGGTGTGTTTCCCTGGACGCATGAGTGAGTTCTTTTTTTAAGGAGAGTGGAAGTTTTGGAATTGTGTACTTTTACTTCAGATTGCTAGGTCCCTTGTGTTGCATGTGTCTGTGAGCATCCTGTCAAGATGGAATCTCCTTTTAACCTTTGTAGCCTGTTTAAGTACAGTGTGCATGAGTTGGTACGGTTATGTAAGGAGAGAGACATCCCAGTGAGTGAGTCAGACACCCAGTCCAAGCTTAGGGATAACATGATCCTGTGGCAGAAGAGTGACTGGGAGCATGAGCACAGTGAGAGGGAGAGGGCCCGGACCGCACACCATGAGGGTGGTGGGTCTGAGGGGAGCCCTGAAGAGTCTGAAGTGGAGAGTGAGTTTGACAGTGGATGGGCGCCAGCAGAGAGCGAGTGCCCCCTAGATAGGGAGTCCCTTGCTGGGTCCCGTGTCAGATGTAGCACCCCATCCCTTTCCCTGTCCCCAGAGGAGTGGGTGGATAGGAGAGAAGAGAGGGAGCACCAGCTGGCCATGGAGAAGCTCAGGTTAGAGCATGCCAGAGAGATGGCGCAGCTGGGTGTGAATGAGCGGACTGCAGAGGCTGAGAGGGCCTTGGCCAAGGAGAAGTTAGCCCTAGAGTGTAGGTTATCCCCTGACCGCAGTCATAATTTTCTGGATTCCCCGGGGAGGGTTGAGTCCAGTGGTGGCAGCTATGTAGAGCCCAGTGCGAGCAGTCCAACCCCCAATTCCCCCAGTCTGGTACCTGTTTCCCCAGAGGAGGAGTTAAGGTTGAAATTCAGGGGCAGTAGGAAGCTGCCTCACCAGTCGTGGGAGGAGTTTGAGGATGAATGTTGTGGGACACTGTTTGATTGGGTAAAGGTTAACACGAGAGATGATTTTGATGTCTTGTTTGACCTGATTGTCAAGGAGCACCTGCTCAGTTGTTGTTCTCCAGGGTTGCGCACACACCTGTTGGGGTGTGGATTGTCTGAGGCAAGTGAGCTTGCAGATGAAGCAGACCGCTGGGAGAGGGCCAGAGGTTCTTTACAGTCATTAGAGAGTGAGTCCAACAGTAGTGGTACAGGGAGCTTCCAGCCCAGCGTGGTGGGAGAGGCTCAGTGTAGCCCAGCTAGGTCCCGGTATAGTGAGAAGGGTGGAGGGGCTGACTGCCTGGCTCAGTGGAGCAGGAGTCGGTGGGTGGCTGAGAGCACCCAGAGGCCCGAAGCCCTGTCTCAGAACTTGGGTGGTTTCTTGAGGGAACACCAGGTTAGGGACCTAGGCTGTCCTGTTAGTACACTTGAGGAGGATCTCCTAGTGTCTAGGGAACCTGGAGCGTCTGTAACTAGAGCTCCAGGGGTTCCAGTGTCCGGCAGTGTCGCTCCAGTTGGGAGGGCACAGAAGTCCGAAGCGAGGAGTGATTGGGGGATGAGTTTCCCAGTGGATGCACTAGTGGACCAGAGACTAGCCAGTTGGGCTAGATCTTCTTGGGTGGACCCGGGTGGCGCCACTTCTGGTCTGGGGGATCTTTGCGCACTGTCAGGTGGACAGGAGGCGGGAGATCTGCGCCAGACAGACGGTCACACGACACATGGGTCATGTGTCAGCCTCAGGGGGATTGCGTGTGAGTCCCCAGAAGTCCTGGAGTGCCAGGCAATTATTCCACCAAAGGTTTTAGACCGGAGGTTGGGAGGCCAGGTTCAGGTTCTGCCTGACCTGAAGGGTAGGACGACTGTAACCAGTGTCCTGACCGGTTCTTCCAGAGGAACTTCTCAAGTTGGGAGAGGTCAGACCTCTGGAAGGGGGTGCAGAGGGTGGGAAAGCCCACCTCTGACCCCGGTGCAACCTGAGGGGTTAAACCCTGGGTTGGAATGGCGTTCTGGGTGTCCCCCTCACACGGGGAGGAGGAACCCTAAAAGAAGAGGTAAGGGGATGAGAGCCTTCCCTGAGACTCCTGGTCCGCCTGAGATTGTAGACCAAAGGCTGGTGAACCAGTGGCAGTCTAGTCCTGTCTTGCAGACAGGGAGAGTGGAGAATGGATACTATGTGCCAGGGGTTACTACCCCCCGCTCTGTGAATTGGCAAGGACCGGTGGCACCTGGGTGGCCCAGGGCCTGGTCCTGGCCGCGGACAGCTGAGGAGTACCAGTGGGGTAGCCCAGTTGGTCCTTACAGGAGCTTTAGAAGGAACCCTAGGGGTTCACCGTGGCATAGAACCGGAGGGTGTCCCGGCAGTGGCGGGCCTGCATCCGTGTTCTATTGCCCCAAGCAGGGAAGTCCATCACGGTGGTGATTGTTCTCCCCTGCGTTTTGGCTGGAAGGGGGTTGTGTTGGACTTGGCCCGCAGGGCAGGTTCACCCCTAGACTTTTTGCCTTATTTGTGACCCTGTGTTAGTGATTTTTGGGTCTCTGCGCACTTTCTCCTGAGTCCCAGAGTGAAAGTGCGTGCGTGTAGTATGGCTGGCCTGCCCTCCCATAGGAATGCATTGGGAATGTGTGTGTCCCTAGTAGTTCCTGATGCGTGGGGAGTACAGGCTCGAGTTTAGTATGTATAAACTCGTGAGAGTGAATGCTGCGAGATGGTGTCTGCGGCATGTGTGTGTCTAGTTGGGAAGTGCTACTTCTGGACATTGAGATATGTGTACAGTGAGGGTGCTGGAGCGTGATTGGCTGGAGCTGGCTGGCATGCCAGGCTCCAGGAAGTCTGGATGGGTCTGCCCGGTGGTGAGTGGGAGATTAGCATGAGTGATGTGTGGGAGGAGTGTACCTGTGTCCTGGATGGGCTGGGTTTTCCCCACACAATGCTGGCTCCGCCCCCCTGTGGTGTGTCTAACGACCCTAGCCTCCCCAGTGAATGAAATGGGTGGTTGGGCCATCAAGAGTGCTCCAGAACCAGCTGCGACTGGTTTTCCCCCCACCCTGCACATTGTAACAAAGGATTTACTGTATAAAAAGGGGCTGTGTCCCCTTGGAAAATGTTCTGCTTTTGGATCCTGCCAGAGGGGGCTATTGCTGCTGCTGGGGCCAGGAGGACCGCCACTTGGGGTGTCTCCCTGCCTGGAGACCCAGTGTGCTGGCTCTGGCCCAGCCTTGCCCCCTGCCTGCCTCCAGCCCCTGCTGGAGCCTTGTACTGTCCTCCAGTGCTGGGGAGCACTGAGGACTTCTTGCCTGCAGCCTGAGAGCGCTGCTCTCTGCCCTTCAGCGCTGGGAGCGCTGAAATCGCCTGCCTAGCGCTTGGAAAGTGCTGGATTTTGGCCATAGTGCTGTGAGCGCTGTATTCTGTCCTGGAGGCGCTTGGGAGCGCCTGCCCTTCGTTACTAGCGCTGCTAGCGCTGGGTGTGCACAGCCGGTGCCCACCCGGCATCTGACTGCCCCGTGTGGCGAGTTGACGGCGCAAGTGCCACCCCGCTCATTGCCGCTTTTATTGTGCCCAGGTCCGTTGTGTTGTTGATCCACGAGGGAGCCCACTCCTCGGATCATAGGAGCCCGCCTGCCTGCCTACGAAGCGAGCCGCCGCGCTGCCCGCGGCGACCCGGAAGTGGTTGGGGGTCCGCCCAATCCTAGCGCGGCCCAGGAGAGGCCGACCGGAAGTCCCGCCTCTATAGCTGAGCCGGGAGGAGAGAAGCTGCCGGCCGGATCCCCGAGGCTCCCCGAGTGGAGAGGAGAGCCCCGGGACCAGCGGGAGAGACCCGCCTCCGCTGGAGACCAGCCGGTGAGTGTGGCCATTCTGGAGGGAGGGGCGCCGGGACACATTGTCGGTGTCCGCCCCCCCCCTCCCCCCCTGCCCCCTCGGCAGCGCGACCTCGCGCCCTCGTGTTTAGAGCCTGAGAGAGGCTCTGGGGGCATTTCCTGCTGGCGAGCCTTGCGAGGCTCGATTGCCGGCACCCTTGCCTGACGAGCCTGAGAGAGGCTCCAGCCTGCATTGTTGACGAGCCCAGAGAGGCTCTTGCAGGGCATTTGTCTTTGCTCCGGGTCCCCAAAGCGAGGGACCCCACAGCCCAGCGAGGCTGCACCTTTTGTTGCTGGAGCCCTGAGAGGCTCAGCAGCACCCTTATTTGTTTAAGAGCCTGAGAGAGGTTCACCAGTGCCACAGTGGTGGTTCCTTGAGCCCAGAGAGGCTCCAACGTTGCCCTAACTTTCCCTGCTCCAGTTGCCCAGCACTTTGTGGGCAACTGCCACGTTTAGGCCCTGACATTGGGACACCGGGACAGTCACAGGTGGTGACTTGTGAGTTTGGCGCAATTGTTACTGTTTGTACACCTCTGAATGTTAATACATCATGTGTTTTATCCTTGCACCCCTATAGGTATTGTGACATGTAGGTGGTTGTTTTCTCCCTAGTACAGGTGGTGCTAGTGAGGTCTTGTTACCAGTGATTACTGGTTGTGTGCTCTACTTTTATATTTTGTGCTACAGTAATTGCTTCTAAAAGTGCTGATACCCTTGACAGTGGTCCAGGTGGCCCTGTCCTGTACAAATATCCCTTGTAAATTCCGCCCGTGCCTGTTGGCACAGTGTAACAAGATGTGTGTTTTATCTGATGTATATTTATTATAATACAAAGGCTATTTTTACATATAACCTTGTGTGGAGTTTTCCTTTGTGGTGGGCCTTTGGTTGTTGTTGCTGGGGTGCGTGCGCAAATACTTAACTTACATCGCCTCCAAGTTTAGCCTGGACTGCTCGCGCCACGTTACCTAGAGGGCGAGTAGGGGTTGCCTTGGTGTGTGACTCCCTTGCCCTGACCTTGGGAATGGTGATCCCTGACTGACCTCGACGCGAGTCTTGGCCGGCCAGGGTCCCGTTTCTAACACCTTCTCTCCCTTCTGGGAAGAGCTAACTCTCCCAGGAGGGGGCTAATTCACGGAGTCGACAGCTTTTTAGCATAGGAGACTCCTTGCCTGCACTGCAGCCAAAGCTGTCGACTCCATGAATTGGCCCCTCCTTGGAGAATCACACAGACAAAGGAATGGGCACAAAGGGAAGATCGGAGTGGAGCGCGCGCCCCCCCTGGGATGGTGCCGCGCCCCCCCAGGGGGGCGCGCCCCACAGTTTGAAGAACCCTGCTCTAAGGTCTTCCACTCCTTCCCTGCTGTTCCCTCTCACCTTAGCCGTCTGGAGGTTGAATGGCTATCACTAGGGGGTAGGGGTTTGTCTGACCACATTATTACTGTGATGCAGGTCTCCCGTAGGAGATCTACATTGTCTTATTATTTTAAGCATTGGGCTTCTTTTGACTCCTGGTGTACTGGGCTTGGTCTATCTTTTACCACTTGTTCAGTCTCTGAATTTCTGCAGGTTTTTTTGGGACGTATTCCACAAGAGTTATGCTTTGCCAACCCTGAATGGACAATGGGATGCTATTCATGCTTTCCGTGATCGGATTCCTTGCCCTCTTCGGACGGACTATTGGTGTCTCTCTCCTCTCCTGTTGCTCTCCAGTCCTCGCCTTCTGAGCTTTATTTTCTGTTGATCTCAAATCCTTGTCTGTTACGGTGGTCTTTCTGATTTCCATTACCTCGGCTCGGAGGTTGGATGAGCTCATTGCCTTGCACTGTTCCCCCCGCTTGAGGTTTGTGGACAAAACTGTGATCTTATGTTTGGATCCTGGTTTCCTGTCTAAAGTGTGTTCTAGGTTTCATACTTCTCTGGAGTTGGTCTTGCCTTCTTTCTACCCTTCTCCTTCTTCTCCTGCTGACCAGTTGTGAACACTATTGATGTTAAGCGTGCTTTGACAAGTAGGTGGACTGGTCGGTGGCTTTTTGGTCCTCGTACAGTCTGTTTGTGATGTTTGGTCTGGCTGGTCGTGGGAAGGCTGCTTCTCAGCTGACACTCGATCGTTGGATCAAGTCTCTTATTTCTTTAGCTTATCAGGGTTCTGGTTTACCTTGTCCTTCAGGTGTGCAGGCCCATTCCACGCGGGGTGTCTCAGCTTCCTGGGCTGCCTTTCATGGGGTGTTGCTGGATGAGATCTGTTGTGCTTGCACCCTGACTGACCATGTGAATTTTGGTTGTGGTGTTTTGCGTGCTGTGGAGCCTATTGCTCCTCCTTGATTCTGTTCTGCAATTAAATTTTCACTGTGGTACACCTCACTCCTGTTTGCTGTCACGTTTGTTGCTTCTGGTGTTCCAAAGGCCTTCGAGTGTTTGGTTACTTTGGTATACCTCAATTGTTATGATTGGGTCAATGATGAGGGACGTAGAGATAATGCTATGATTACTTACCAGTAATCCCCATTACTCTTTGTCCCACTCGTCCTTGACCCAGTCATGTTTGCCACCGACCCTACCTGGATCAGGCCTTTATTACGCTTGATGCTTGATATGTATGGAAGGGCCTTCTGCTGGCTATGGTGTTATAGCCCCTGGCAGGAGGGTGGGTGGAGCCTAAAAGCGTTTCCTGTTTTGTTTCCTGTCAGTGGGATGTGCCTCAATTGTTATGACTGGGTCAAGGACGAGTATGACTACGAGTAATGGGGATTACCAGTAAATAATCATAGCATTCAAAGTCTTCTCTGTGTCCTAGGAATGGAGACCTTGCACGTGAATGGACAAACAGCCTTATTTAGAGTTTGGCAGATCGTGTTCTCCACCAAAAAAATAGTGGATATTCCGTCCACCATATTGCAAGTGCATTCTTGTCAATCTCACTCTAAATATTGCAGACAGGACAACATCCACCACGTATCGACAGAGCACCCTGTCTGGTAACCTCTAAATAAGGCCCATAATTTGTTGCTTAAGGCACATGTAAGCAAAAAACTACCTTTACCTTGTTCGTTTAAATTTGCCATGACTATCACATTTCTTTGCTCAGGCTTAGCAGCCTATATGTGAGCATGAGCACTATCATGGCCTGCCCTGCATCACCAAGGAGAAACAAGAGTGTAGATCGGAATCACTTTCACAATCCACAATACTGTGTCAGTCCCAGTCTTGGAGAAGCGAGACTGCTGCAGGTTAGGACAGCGGTTCACTGGCAGAGCCGTATCTCGTACACTGTACTGCCATACCAAAGGGTGCCATCCCCAAGTTGGAGAGCAAGTTCAGAATCAGAATCATCTGTCCAGAGTTGTAGATTTCACTCTACTTTAGCCAAGCATGCAGTTGTGCACAAAAATGAGTGCTCATACTTTTACAACACGCAGGGGCGGCTGGTGACATTTGAAAGTGGTGCGGCGTAAACTAATTTGCATATTGCACCGCAGCGAGCGAGCCGAATCACCTTGCATCCATCCATACATCATTCATGCATCCACCCACCCACCCATCCTGCATCCATACATCATTCATTCATGCATCCACCCGTCCATCCATCATGCATCCACCCATCATGCATGCATCCATGCATCCATCCATACATCATTCATGCATCCACCCATCCATCCACCCACCCATCCTACATCCATACATCATTCATTCATGCATCCACCCATCCATCCATCATGCATCCACCCATCATGCATGCATCCATGCATCCATCCATACATCATTCATGCATCCACCCATCCATCCACCCACCCATCCTGCATCCATACATCATTCATTCATGCATCCACCCATCCACCCATCATGCATGCATCCATCCATACATCATTCATGCATCCACCCATCCATCCACCCACCCACCCACCCATCCTGCATCCATACACACACAAAGCACAAAGCACCCCCCCCCCCCCCCACACACACACAGAGCCCCCCCCCCCCCACACACGGAACAGAGGGCAAGGAAATCGGGAGAAACTCAGAGGGCAAGGCAAACGAATGCAAAGAGGGCAAAACGGATTAAAAGAGGGCAAGAAAAACGGGAAACATAACATTGCAAAATAACCACAGAGCCACCTCCCCCCCTCCCCCCCACACACACAAAGCACGAAGCAAATGGCAGTTCCACTGGGACTTATCTTGGAAAAACAATGCGCTTTAATGCCTCATCAGGGGAAGCAAGCCCTACATAAAGGCAATTACAATTCCCACCAGGTTTGAAATTATGCTTTTAAAAGTTACCTTTAAGAACGGCCGGTGTGCAAAATAACCACAGAGCCCGCCCCCCACACACACACAAAGCACGAAGCACCCCCCCCCCACACACACACACACACAAAGCACGAAGTGGAAGCACCCCCCCTACACACACACACACGGAAAAGAGGGCAAGGAAATCCGGAGAAACTCAGAGGGCAAGGCAAACGAATGCAAAGAGGGCAAAAAAAACGGATAAAAGCGGGCAAGAAAAACGGGAAACATAACATTGCAAAACATAACGCATAATGCTCTGTGGCCTTACCTGGCTGTACCGTGATGATGAGGCGGGACTCGGGAGTCACACACGATCTGCAGCCTGGCACGAAGCGAGCTCCAGGCTAGATGAAGAATTTAAGAGTGGAAGTTACTACGTCACAGCGGCGGCCATCCCGAAGTCACAGAGTGATTGCCCTGCACGTGGACCATTGGACCAGCCAATCCTGGCGCTGCGCCAGGATTGGCTAGGGGGGCACTATGTCTGCTCGCCCGGTCCCCTTTGCAACCCCGGGGGCAGCGGCCCGCCCCCTGCTCCTCTCTCTAAGGGGAACTTGAGCTGGAAACCCATCTGCGCATGCGCGGGCTAGTTTCTGCCCAAACATTCACATGCGCAGTACTGCTGCAGCTGAGTGGACTGTCACTCAAGCTGCAGCAGGCCCAGACCCCCCTTTGCACTCCGAAAAAGTCGAGTGTCTCCCGCATTCCCGGCCGGCAGGTGGCGCAATCATTAAATATTTGCATTTTTATTTTAGCGACGACGCGGTGGGTCCATGGGACTTAGGGGGGCTACGCCCCTACGCCCCAATGGACGCACCGCGCCTGACAACACATGAAAACTGTAGTGTGGGTTAGTTATTATTTCTCTTTCAGAAGGCGCGTGGCTTAAATGATCGTATGTTTTCTTTCTTTTCTTTATTTTATACCATCCACGGATGACATTTTTTTTTAGATACAGCATTTCCTTGTAACGTTAAGATTGTACTTTTGTCATTAGCCTTTCACAATGTTTAGTTGGGGAGGAATAAAGTATCAAACACAAGTCTCGGTATTAACAATATATGACTTAAGTAGTAGTCAATATTGTTCTTTCAAACTGTGAATTCGTTTTCTTGTATTTGTGTTTCGAATTAGCTGCATGTGGGTGTATTACACATTACCAAAATATGTCTGTGTGCATAGGCGTTCCAAAAAACACACGTTGTCAAAAGCTTGTGGACATAGATTGAAGCTTGGGGACATTTAACAATTAGAATCTGCTCTTATTTGCATTTTTTCATCTGATGTACTGTAGCAGCGAAACTCAATAGTATACAAGCAAAGTTTTAAAAATATAACGGGGAGCTTGGTTTAAATCAGGATGTCATTACATTTAACAGAATATTTGTAAATCAAAGGCGTCAGAGATTATTTCAAACAGAAACAGAGATGCTTTAAAAGGTGATATGTGGGAGAATTGGAGGCAATTCACAAAATAACAAACTCAGTAAAGATTTGGCGAATACTCACAGCAGTCCTCGTAAATGGGCAAGGCAGAGTACATCCTGCTTAGAACTAAGCAGAGATATTATGACAGAAGAAACAATGCCAGGAGATTGTTGGCCTACAAATTGTGAGATAAAGCTGACAGGGACAGGATAACAGAAGGGACTGGACCGGGTGTCTTAATATAGCCAAGCAGTGGCAGCTCCTCCACTTTGGCGGAGGAGCGTCTCCCCACTGCTTTTAAGCAGTGTTTATTTTTAAAAACTTTTTTTACATTGCACCCCCTCCCCTGCATGCCCCCTTCCCACAACTGCTCACCACCTGTGAGTAGTGCCGGCCGCTAATGTAGCCAATGTTTTTGTAGTCTGTAATGTGAATCTGTACCATAGAGAAGGTCAACCCTACTCGAAATGACACACAGCTTAAAGTACTAAATCTCCCCATCTTTACCAATAAATTAGCCCAAAAATCGATCAGCTCATTGAATTGGAAGTAGCTAGATGTGGCATGGCTAGGATCAATGTAAGCAATCGAACAATCCCAGACTAGTTCACACCCCTATTTTATAAAACATTCTGCCATAGTCTTGTTCAGTGGCGGCTGCCACAGAGGAGTATGGTTGAGGTAGGGGCAGGGACGTATAAAAGAAATATCCCATACCTGGCTGGCAGCCGCCACCTCTCCTCCATCCTCTTCTGTTCCTCCGGATGCACACAGGCTCTCCTAAGCCAATGGCGCGCTGCTGTCTCCAGAATTACAGCAGTGTTGTGAATGGTCTGAGTGCCTTGGTGCAGCACTCAGACAGGAAGTGGGACCCTCTGCATGTTCTCCACCCAGGCTGTGCAATACAGCCAGGTGAAGAACATGCTAAGTGCACTTTAAGTGCCCCAACCACTCCTCACCCTGCTGGCAGTGACAACAGTCCAGCCCGCTCCGTAAAACTATAATATGATAATACCTTTGTGTTATTATCATTTTATTTTTCCTTTTTCCACTAATCAAAGAGCAGTGGGGTGGCAATCCTTGTCCCAAAACTGACGTGATTGTATAACTAGTTCCCTGAAAAAGGGTCCATATCGGCCTCAAGCCTTTAAGCACTGATAGCCCTTATCCCCAAGCGTGACACAGACCCTACTGCATGCGGCTCCTACAGGGCAATATCATTGTTGAATTTGAATGCATAGCTGTTTACTGGAATATTGGCAACATGTCTGTGGGTGGCTTGTTGGGATAGGTTGACCTAGACCTGTCCTGCTTTGCACTAGGAAGAAAGTTCACTGACAACACAAAAAGGTGAGTGACATAATCAACAACATCAATTGAGCACGGATGAAGGCAATGTGCTTTCACTGGATGCAGAGAAAGCATTTTGCTGTGTAGACTGGTACTGTCTCTTGAAAATGATGGTGGAATTTTGAATAGGGGAGGGGATTATTGAGTGGATTCCATTAGGATATAAAGGCTCAACAGGTTGTCTCATTATTAATGGAGGACTGTTACTACAGATAAAACTTGAGAGTGAGATAAGGTAAGGGTTCCCCTCTAGACACTCCAGCCTTTGCTAACAATGGACCAGCTAGAGATTAGACAGTGAAGGAATGAGAGAGAAGAATTAGTCAAAATAGGGAGAGACTGTCACACCATCTAGATGTGTGAAGACCGATGTGCTGGTGTCAGTTGATAACCCTGTTCAATTAATCCCTGCCACAATGAAGAAACTAGTAGACTATAGAAGGGTCTTGGGGTTTATAATTAATGTTGCAAAGTCTTAGTTCTTTATTATCTCCACCTCTTGGGATCAAACAACCCTACTTCAGGTCTGATTTCCATTCTACAGCCCCATGGGAAGCAGCATATAACTGTGGAAATAGACTCCATTCGTAAACATACAACAAACTATTCATACTCTCCCTGTTGGACAAGACCACAAACAAGTTCCCCACCTGCATGTCCTCATTCACTAACAGGATGAAAGCCATCTGTCTCAAGCTCAACACCAACAAGACAGAAGTAGTGATCATAGGCAAGAACACTTCACCATGGGACGCCAACTGGTAGCTGGACAAACTTGTTCACACCCACACTCAGAATCAATGCCAGGAACCTCGGAATAACGATCAACAGCAAACTGGACATGATTTCACAAGCCAATGCCCTAACTTCATCCTGCGTCTACACCCTCAAGATGCTGAGGACAATCTTCAAATGGCTCCCAACCAGCACTAGAAAAGCTGTTGCTCATGCCCTAGTCACCAGCAAGTTAGGCTATGGAACACCCCCATGCCAGGATCACCAAGCAACTCACTAGAAGACTACAAACTATCCAGCCAGACTTATCTAAACCTGCCACATTGAACACACATCACACCACACCTAAGGGAACAACACTGGCTTCCGATATACAAACACACTCAATTCAAACCAAACATACACACAATACAACACACTACACAACTTAGACTCCACCTACCCAAACAGTTACATCTACTTCCACCAGACACCTCTGCTCCTCAGGACTCCTACTCGCACACATCCCATGCATACACAGAACCAGATCAGGAGAACAGATGTTCTCTTATATCACTCCCAAGCATGGAAAAACCTCCCACTCCACCTCAGAGCTTCATCCTCTCTTCTTGATTTTGGCAAGAAGCTAAAGACCTGGACTTTTAGTTAACCAGCCTACCATATGCAGGGCTAGGCACACACACCTGCTCAGTGCCAGGATATCCTCAAGGTTGATACTGCACTTCTACAAATACACATAAAATAACTGCTCCAAAGGAGGACCAAAGAATCCAGCTAAACGACTCACACCTTTTGCATATAGTGAGGCAGGACTTTGAGTCCTTTCACATGGGGGTTCATGATGGTCAAAATGACCACCTTGCCCGGAGTTCTTTATCTCTTTCAGGATTTCCAAAGGATGATACCTTTAGTGCTGCTAACTAAGATCCAGTGGGTTATTGACACATCAATATGGGCTGGGAAAGTGCAGAGACTTGCAGGACACCTCCTGGGTCCATGAGACTGGGCCTCCCCAACATTAAACATTACTAACAGGCAGCCTAACAGAGTTTTCTGATGGAATGGAGACAAGGTAAGCCTGAAAGCATTTAGTACTTCATGAATGAATGAATGAATGAATGAAACCACATTCAGCATTAACAGATGGAAAGTATATTTGCTTGAGGTAGGACACAGCCCTATTGTTGAGTCAAAGTTGGCGTTGTTTAATTGGGAGGCAACAAGGCAGGAACAGGCAATTTTTCCTTCTCCTTTCACCCTGATACTAGAAAGCCTGGTTTTACCCCATGTTAGAAATAGGAGTTCTGGTTGGCTAGGGAATGCACTTATGCCAGGCAGAACCTACCACCCGAGTCAGAGTAAGGAAGTTACACACCCAAGATAACCCCTGCTCACCCCCTTGGTAGCTTGACAGAGCAGTCAGGCTTATCCCAGAGAATATATAAAAGGCGTTTGCACAACACACACACACCATTGACACACTACACACACCACAAAAAAGACTCCACATCAGTTTATATAACAATATTTCATATATTGTACATAAAAACATAGTCTTCAATCACAAAAAAACATAAATCACTTTCCCACTAGAAAATTGTCATAACATCATAGGTAGTGCAATAAACAAACGTACTCATAAATTGCACACATCATAAAAACATAATGAAAGGCACCATTCCTCTGCATACCATACCATCCAAATATAAATCATTACAAAAATGCAGTAATTAGATGCAGAGTGTAAGTGAGCCATATGTAAATCCCCAAATATCACCATGAACATATAGGGTGCAGCTTCCCTGCACTCCTACAATACTTTATACAGTAGTTCCATAATGTTCACACTCCAACTATTTTCTGGCGTGATCAGGCCTCCATCAGGGATCCACCTTGTGAATTCACACAAGTGTTCCACTGCACAAATGTCCCCAGGTATAAAACCAACAGGGGGGGCACACAATGCTGAGTTCTTCAGGGCGACCTCACTGTGCCCCCGCGTGCAGGCTTGCCAGAGGCATCTGCCCGCGAGTGCGGTGCAGCTGCTAACCACACAAGGCAGCCTCTTGTTATTGACCAGCCCAGGACACCAGAGAAGTGGGGCCAATTCCCAGGAAAAGAAAGCGGTCTTGTGTCCTTAGGGACCCGCTTTGTTTTTACCAGGGGCTGGCCGGAACAGAATGCAGCAACAGCATAAATCCTCCAATGAAACTCAAAAGCCACTCGGGATCTTCGGTGGGACTCACACATGAGGTCCGCGCTGAGGTGAGATTTGCTGATTCGTACATTGCTGGAACACAGACGGATCCCCAGCCTCTAGGCAGTCCCTTGGCCATAAGGATTTACAGGGGATGCATTTCTGGGGCAGGTCACCACAATGAGGCTGTGTTTCCTGGTTGCTAGGTTGATCATCCTGGCAGATCCCGCCCTGCCAGTGCATTCAGCCTGGGTCGAGAAGCAAGCCTGGCAATCAGGTAGAGGCCGGTTTTCAGGGTTGCAGTGCGGGGCATTAACACAATAACTGGCCTCACAGCTCTGCGGGCAAGTTGATGAATTTGCTGACTTTACCTGGGCACAGCGCTTGTTCAGCACTGAATGTGAGCACATGTTGCTTACCTCATGCCAAAGAGTCAGGAACAAGTAGCAGCACTTCTCCACACACTGGTTGTTTTTTAAGCATCTCCTCAGCTTAGGATGAAAAATAAAGCGCTCACACATGCACTATTTTAGTACAAAAGTGAAGAGCAGTCCAGCCCTTCGCCAGCTCCATACAGGGGCAGCAACTGCAGGCCGACGCACCCCTTACACCATAGAAAAGGGTAGTGCTCTTCCCACAGCTCTTCAGGTCTCCTTCCAGGCATAGTACTTTGGGAACCAGCCCGGATCTTTTCCTGAAGCCTTTGATTTCCCTGAGACTTCCAATAGGAGGCAAGCATGCACAAGCCCCTGGAGATTTTTCTCAAGCAAGATACAACAGCAGGGCAAAAATAGTCAGTTCTTTTAATCTGCAACAAACAGAAGCAGCAACTGCAGGCCAACCCACCCTTCACACAGAAAAAGCAGGGCTCCTCAACCAGCTTTTCAGCTCTTCCACTTGGCAGTGTCCTCTTGCTCCCAGAAGTAATCTAAAGTCTAGGGGTTTTAGGTTCAATACTTATACCCCATTTTCTTCTTGTTCTCTTTATGGCAAGGGTGCTTGAGTTCATTCCAAACCAGTTCTGACCTCCCTGGTCCAGCTTGACCACAGGGAGTGGAAACAGCACTGTACAAAGGAAACACAGCCTATTCATGTGCTAGCAAATATTCCTCCCACCACTCTAAATACAGACCAGGTCTATTCAGCCTAGCAATGAGTAACCCAGTCAAGGCAGGTGACACCTCAAGCACCCTTAAGACTGTCTAGAGTGAATGCACATCCCCAGTTCCTGTCACTCCAAAACTAGATGGTGAACACACAAACGGGTAGAGGCACACAGAATGGTAAAACAAGAAAATGCCCACTTCCTAAAAGTGGCATTTTTAAACACACAATATAAAAATCTACTTTACTAAAACGTGCGTTAATACATTCTGAGTTCAGAGAACATAAAACTCAATTTATCTTGTCCCAAAGGAAAGTTACGCTTGTAAAATGTTACACGGCAGCTCCCATATTCACATACCGGACAGACAGCCTTTGAAATGTGAAAAATGAAAAGCACAGTAGTTCACTATCAGGACATGCCAAACACACCAGCAGATTTTATACCTTTCACATGCACTGCACCCTGCCCATGGGGTTTCCTTGGGCCTAACTGGGGGTGCCTTACATGTGAGAAAAGGGAAGGTTTGGGCGTGGCAAATGAGATTTACATTTGCAGGGATACTCATGTGGGTGGCACAAAGAGTGCTGCAAGCCCACTAGTAGCATTTGATTTACAGGCCCAGGCACACTCAGTGCACTTCACAAGGGCCTTACCAGTAAATCAAATATGCCAGTCAAGGGTAACCAGTCGGTCCATCACCTGTTGTTTTTGCATATTCCGCCCTAAGTGCACTGGGGATGCCCAGACGTGGGTCCCAGGCACTCCACACCACTGGAGTCAAGCTAGCCGGGCTGATGAGAGGTGTTACCTCGAAACCGGTCCGGTCCTCGGATGCTTGATTCCGTTCTGGGAAGGACATGGCTTTTGTAGTTCGGACTGGACTGTTCCCATGGGGCACAGGGTCAGAGCTGATTTGCATATCGCCATTGTCTAACCCAGGGTGGTGTGGAGTGCAAAAAAACAATGGATTTGGGCCCAGATCTTTGGACTGGGGTGAGTGTGTGACATTGATCCACATTCGGTCCATCACCTGTTGTTTTTGCAAGCCCATTAGTAGCATTTGATTTACAGGCCCAGGCACACTCAGTGCACTTCACAAGGGCCTTACCAGTAAATCAAATATGCCAGTCAAGGGTAACCAATCATAATCACAATTTGCACAGAGAGGACAGGCACTTTTGCACTGATCAGCAGTGGTAACATGCCCAGAGTCCTATAGTCAATATAATTATGGTCAGAAAAATATGAGGGAAAAGGTTTTGGGATAAACCTGCAAAATAGGCCAGGTCTAACACATCAGCAGGAGAAAAATACATTTCGATGCATGGAGGACCAAGGGCTGCAAGAGGGCAGGAGTAATCTGACAAAGCAGCCATAAGATCAGTTGAATGTCTTGAATGGATGCAAAACAGTACTACAACTATCAAATTCAACACTGGGTTCTGGGTGCCAATATCAGGCCTTAACTCAGTCGACTGTTGTTAACCACCTCTGCATAATGGCTCTGATATAGAAGTGCTTGATGCACACACAAAGGTAAGAAAAAACACCAAGACAGAAGAGGTGAGGAATGGAATCATCCTGGATGCTCGCAAACATGGAATTGAAAGAGATTTTCCATAGAGCCCTCTTGACATCCAGATGCACCTGTACTATACTCTGTGAAACAGATGTCTGCTGGCAGGGGTGTGGTAGTATGGGTACCTAAAATCATTTAGTTTGGCACTGTCCAAAGCAATTGCATAGTGGTCTGGCATCCTTTATGCAATGGACGTTATGTTTGTAGCCTCAATCCCCAGTATCGCAGCTTAAACACTATTGAGCCTGTCGAACAAACAAGACTATCTGTTGCTCTCTAGGAGAGATAGGCAGATATTGGTAGTGTTATGCATGGCTAAAGCGCCCATTATCCCTTTATGTGGGAAATATCCCCCACCAGACCTTAGGGAGTGGTAGAATAGGCTCTGGGACATACTGGGGATGGACTAGATCTCGCTAACACTGAAGCAGAGGGTAGACTACTTCAGCAAGTTATGGGTGGCTTTTTGGACACACATTTCTTTAGAATTTAGAGAATTATGAACTCTAGGTATCTCAGAATTCTGAATATACTCTCTATTACCTCTAATGATCAAGCCATCAGGTAAATTTGCCACTGCACACTAGCCAGAGAGAGGTTGCCACCCTTTGCTACCATGTGACTGTGGCTATGTAACTGGATCTTAAGGCTACATAAAATGACTGAATGATGGTATGTATTAACCATGGGCGAAGTTTGCGTAGCGGCGCAAAAACTCTGCAACGCAACGTGGAATTACAAAAGCATGCAGAGTTGCTACTTTCCCCATGCTCGTGTGTGCTTGCGTATGTTTGCGAGATGTTTTTGAAGTTCGGCAAGGTGGATGAGGTGTTCGGGGGAAATATTGCTCGAACTTCACCATGCGGTCGCCAATGGGCGTGGCCTATTCTTTGCATGGTTCGGGGGTCTGTTTTTCAATCCCGCTCCAATCTTTTTATTCCTTTGTTTTTTATGCTGTTTTTCTGATCTTTTATATTTATTATCAATCCCTCTCTGTCCCTAAGGGTATATTTTGCATTTTATTTCTCCTTTCACTGCGTTTTTTTGTACTTTTTCCACTGTTTTATCTTACTTCCTTTTTACTCTCCTACTTCTTCCCCTGACTTTATTTTTCACTGCTACATTTTCCTTTCTGCCCCTGCCCACCCCTGGACCATGACTAAGGGTACTGGCTCCAAGGGCAAGGCACCTGTGCCCAAGAAGAACCGCCTTCCCTGGGGCAGACTGCGCCCAGAAGGGGTGCAGGCCCGGTCACTTTTTTGGAAGGCGGAGGTGGCTGCCCTTGATTTTCTGTGCAGAGCCACCTCCCCTTGACCTTGGCAGCAGGCCTGGCTCTTGATACACTACCCAGGAGCGTCACCGCTGATGGGTGAGGGTGCACCGGGTAGTGTTTTTCGCGACTCTGGGGTCCGGCGCACCCATACCCAGCTGACCCACCGGTGATCAGACATCTTGGACCGGGAGCAGGACCTGCTGGACCTGCTAGGTGTTGAGGTTGTGGGGCTTGGTGAGTAGCTAATACTAGTAGTATTGCGTGTTCTCCAGACTGTGTTACTGTTATTGCGAATATATTTTTTGGCAGTATAGCAAGAATGCTGTTGCTTACATTGCAGGTTAATTAAGTAAAAAAATCTTCTGTGATTGGTATTCTTCTAGACACAGGTGCTCGGTGCTACTGATATTACTTGTTTGCAACTTTGCGGCTGCGCTTGCTTGGGCTAAAAATGTAAGAGAGTTTACTTTACAATACTTAAGTTAGGTAATGCTAAAGAGACGCTAGTCCTTCCTTTATCCTCCTGTCACTAAGATTGTGGTGGATTGATAGGTAGTTTAGCTATTTAGTTCATTAGTATGAGTTGGTAATTTTTTTGCGGTCTGCCTGACACATCCTCTGTCACGTCACATGCTGCTGAGTGTTGCTTACTCCAGTCCTTTGTAGAACCTGATGCAGCTAACTTAGTAACTATTTTAGAATGGCGCTGGCAGCTTGCCAGCGCCATTCTAAAATAAAACAGGAGAGGGGCAGAGGGTAGAAGGGCACAACGACGAGTGTGGCAGAGGGCAGAAGGGCACAAAAACGAGTGTGGCAGAGGGCAGAATGACACAAAAACAAGTGGGGCAGAGGGCAGAAGGGCACAAAAACGAGTGGGGCAGAGGGCAGAATGGCACAAAAACGAGTGAGGCAGAGGGCAGAAGGGCACAACAACGAGCAGTCTCGCAAAAAAAACCCGCGAACACGCAAAGCGCCCCGCAAACACTCAAATCACCCCGCGAACACGCCAAAAAAGAAAAACCTGCAAATTCGCAAAATTCACGAATTTTGCGGATTGCGAATTCGCAAATCCGCAAATTCGCAAATTGCGAATTCGCAAAATTCGCCCATGCTTAGAGTTGCTTCTTGGCATTCCTTTTCTCCCCAGACAAAGTGGAATTCCTAGATATATGGATACGACATACAGACGGAGAACTGACAGTCGACCTATATCGCAAACCTACAGCCAAAAATACCATCCTGGAACATGGCAGCTACCATCCTAACTGCCAAAAGGACTCTATCTCGTTTAGGGAATTCTTACAAATAAAAAGAAACTGCACGTCTATGAAAGATTTCATGACACATGCCAACCAATTAACAGAACGGTTATTGGCAAGAGGATATCCTAAACGTCTCATACGCAACTCTATGAAAAGAGCGAAATATTATAACAGAGATGTTCTGTTAAACCCAACTCCGAAATCCCAGGAACAAAAACTTGTGTGCGTTCTGAATCATTCCACCATCAATAATAAGATAAGGAAGGTGATCCATAATAACTGGAAGATATTGAACACCAATGACCAGTAGGGCAGACTAAGCAAACCTATCTTAGCATTCAGAAGAAATCAAAACCTCCGAGACAAGCTGGTACACAGCAGGTGGAAAAGTAAAGAAAGAAATAAACAGAAAACCATTGATGGAAATCCACTGCCAAAAGGCAACCACAGATGTGGCAACTGCCATGCATGTGACCAGATAATTCCCGGTGAGAAATGGACTTATGGTCAAAAGCAAGGAAACCTAAAAGAAATGACTAATTGCAGAACCACAAATGTCATATACCTGATTATATGTCCGTGTGAAATAGGGTATATAGGTGAGACATCTAGAGAATTCCGTACTAGACTCTCGGAACATAAGTCCGCAATTAGAACGCAAAAAACCAATGCCCCCATGGTATCCCACTTCGTCCAATATGGCCACAATGAAAAAGACCTGTGATGGCAGATTCTGGAACACGTTCATACACCTCCTGGAAAGGATCCATCAATTTTTCGCTAAAAACGTGAAACTTTTTGGATCCATTTTTTGGATACAGTCCGTTTTGGGCACAACGAAGAAATCTCCTGGATAGTAACACTTTGATGATATCACTGCTCCTGTAATCTCAAATTGACTATCTTGCTATATATAAACGCATCCCCTAACATGGCCTTTGTGTAAGACCAACTTTATGCTACACCAAACTGCAAACTTTCACAAATCCGTGACTCTTATAGTCACATTATAGCTAATCTTGTAAATTATCATTAATAACACCTCCTAGTGTACCCTAATCTTTGTCCATCTTCTCTTTAAGATCAACCCACTCCAATATGGCCGCCATAGTGTGGGCACGTCAGCCCTAGTCTGTCAACTATGTTTAAGCTCTTTCTAATGGACGCATAGTATGAGCCCTATCTTTGTGTTCATGGCCCCTCAACTGTTTGCAATCTGAGGGTTGTATTTAAACTGTCCCCCATGCTCGTAAACCCTCCACGCTGGGATTATTCCCAAGAACCCCCGGTCGCGGCAACAGCTCTTCGAGGAAAAGGTAAGAGACCTTCTAAAACATGCCCCGTTTCGCGTTCGTCCGTACCCTTGCCATTAGATCGCATTAAGCGGTTGCAAACGCCATGCAGCCCCAATCCATGCCGCACCAATTGTAACACGTATTTTAAACCCTCTGCCATTACTTTAACACCTAATTCTGGCATTTTGTAACCACTCCCAGCCACCCGACTGATCGCAACTCTTACTCTTTTTAAGGCTCCATCTACGAATGCCCGAATAACTCCCTACATTGGGCTCAGTCCCTGGAACCCCCGGTCGCGGCGTCAGACCTTTAAAATAAGGTAAGACGAGTAAACCACACTACACTGCCGCCCTTTTAGAATCTAAACATGCTGCCGTATCATCTAAACGCGCTGCAGTCGCAATTTTAAGCTGTACTATTAATGGTGCAATAACCAAAAACCAAACTACAGCATAAAAAAGCCTAATTTAGGATTTGTTCTTAGCCCGTAATTAAGCATTATAAATAATTTGAGTCTTTGACTATATACAAATATGATGGCACCTTTGATAATGCTGTGTTACTTTTAAAGTAGTGGTTGCGTAGTTTTTGTCAACGTCGTGTGCTACAAAACCGAGAAATAAATCTCTGTCATGTCTAATATCTTGTCATCCTAGCATATAGATAGAGGCTGGCTGAACTATATCACCCATGTTTTAAACATCGATAAATACAAACGATCAGGTACTTTATATTACCTCTCACTTGGTGCAAATTTTTCTTGGTCTCAGTCATCTATTAAGCGGCTAATATCTAGATACTTATTAGACTATTCACTTGTGTCTGCACAGAAAAAACCCTCGATACACAGAGGCTTCCCGTTCCACCCAACTAGATGGTTCCATAACTAAGAAAATTAAAGAGAACTTACCCCGGAATTTGAGGTAATATAGCGCGACCCATATGTCAACATTAACGCTAGCTCCTATGTAACTATGCAACTACAGAAATCCCTTTGTTTTTCCTAGCTCTTGCCTTAAAAAGATTGGCCAGCACTTGTCCCACAATACAACCTACGCCCAGATTGACTACATCATAGGTAAACCTTTTCCCTCTATGTCAATATGACATAATAGCACTTTAAAATATCCCATAAGCACTGCATGCACTTTATAAATTACTCGCAAGCACATTGGGTGCACCAGATTCAATGGGAACTGTCATGTTCTGTCCTTTTTCTTCTCACTGTTTGACTCTCAGCCTTTTGGTCTATTCAATCTTAACTCGACAGAAGGATGTATTGCTAGCTATGAGCATTTATTAAATCTTATCAATGAAGTGAAGATATGTATATAATCGATGCCACTGAGTCAGATTGTCATAAAAAAGCAAAAGAAATAATGACATTTACAAGTTTTTTTGTACTTTCTATTTTTCAGAAAATTGTATTATGCCCTTAATCTTTTAAGATTACCTATGTTATATTTTTGTATACGTTGTCCTTGGCCCTGAGGAAGGTGACACTCACCGAAACGTACGTCGGCCCAACTTCTACTGTTTTGGATACGAACTGGTTAATTCCATCGCAACTAGTAGAACTGTATCATCTAGGTTCCCATGGTATTCCATTAAGTACACCTTAGAGTTGCCATTTGTGTTAGTCTTATGTCTTGTAAAATTTAGTTTTTGTGTTTATGTTGACAGGTATGCCTCTTTTTTTAAAACAAGAAATAGTATGACTGGTATGTGAGTATGCATGTTTGACTGTTAGGATCAGTTGTTATTAGTGGGCACATTTAATGTTTTGTATTTCACAAAAATTCGCTTTTGAGAAAAAATATGTATGTAAAAATGATGAACTTCTCTTTGATAGCAAAATGATATGTACAGTTGCACAAATGTTCCCTAAAAAATTCTTTCAAAAATGAAAAAAAGATTAATAAATATATATGTTTGGATAATACTTTAAAGTTTCTCTCTTTGGCATCTTTCTTATAAATTTCTCAGATTTACTCAATGTCAAAAGGAATATAGGGCCCTACTGAGGTTTTGTACTTTTTGCTTGATTCCTTTTGGTCCTCCCTTTCATGGACGCTGCGTCCGTCAATCTTGGGTGCCACTGCCTGCTCGGCGGATTGGTTGATGAGTGTGCGTTGTTTTTCTTTGTTTAGCACAGGGCAAAGGCCAGCTTGTCAGTGTAGATGGAAAAACAAAAGGGATATTGAAAAATCAAGGCGAAAAAAAGCATGAATTACGGAGGAGTGCAAACACTTTCAGAGGCAGCATGGCTAGGTCATGTCTACTCTGTTGTATGTTTCCAGCATTAATCTACAACAGCAACTGGACAGAGCAGGCATACGGCGCCGACTCAACTTCCACTAAGCTTAGATTTTGGCTGAGCCAGACAGTCACAGAGCACACATATACAGCAACATAACATTTTCCAAAGTAAGTAACTAAATCAATCCCCAGCTGTCAGTCATACCACTACTACACTCATGACTGATGACTCGACTCCACCACTACTACACAGACATGTAGGTCTGCTGTGGTTGTTGTTGACTTGTTTACCTTTTATGACACTTTGTGATATGAAATGCCCTGAATTATTACATCAATCATCTCCGATCCAACTGACTGACTGCGAAGATACTATATGGTCATCATCATGGTGTTGTCCAACTCAGTCTGTTGTGTACAGACTGAGTCCAGATTCCAGATTCAAAAATGCAATGGATCAGCCTATGCAATGGATCAGTCTGCAGTAGAAGAACAATTTTGTTATTAAATAACAAGAAGGGAAACATTGACTTGAGTAACTTTGTGTGTAAAATAGTAGTACACTTTGACCTCATTTCACACACAACAAACAACAACAACACAAACACCAATCACTCAGAGTCAGCGTCCAATGCATGCCATCATTACCTATTCCTTCTCACCTTAAGTTAAGGGGCAGTCCCTCTCGGCTCGGAAAGTAGGATAGCTATAGTCATCATGTATGTTTCACTTCTTTCGGAGGGACTCGACGAGGCAAAATCTCTTATACTATTCTCCAGCCAATGTCCTGCTTGAGGGAAATGGATTTAGGGCAAAGCAGGACTGGAGGATGGGGTAGGATTCGAAGGAGTGAACTTAAATGCACATAGATGCAACTCCAATATGGCAATAAAAAGAGAAGACAGTGGTGATGGATTTGTTGTGATTCAAATCAGGAAGACAGAGACACACACAAATAATAAAAGTAAATAAGCAAGAAAGAATGTAACAAGTTAAAAGCCTAGTTGTCAGGAAAGAAGAGCTCGTCCTCAAACCCCGGTGGTTCAACCAGAAGTAGGTCATCTAACACATTACTTCCATCACCTAAGTCGCTGTCCTCATCTTCCTGCTGTGTTTCATGAATTTTGCAATCCGGTGGTATAAAGTGCTGATTTATTTTGATCATTGTTAACCTCCCCACGTTTTTGGGCAATAGACTGGTCCTTTTCACTGTTATGATGCCTTCAGCAGCACTGAAAACACGATCAGAAGAGACACTTGCAACAGGGTAAGCCAGATAGTTTATTGCCAGCATGCTGAGGACTGGCCATTGGTGCCTTTTCCCATACCAATACACCAATGGGTTTTGATCAATGTAGACCTCTGCTGGGTCATCCAAATAAGCCTGGACCATCTGCTCAATACTCAGGGGTGCTCTGCTTTGCTGGGCCTCTTTTGCCTTTGTATCAGCACTGGACCTAACAAGCCCTTGCTGTAGATACCGATCATGTGCCAATTATACTAGGGCTGTTGATCCTTTTGTTGCTCTTGTTGATAGTTTTGGTGACTGCTGTGAGCCAAACACACAGCCCTCAGGCTCTGAGGTTGAACTTGACGCCTGATGCCCTGCAGTACTAGTTTTGGGATGGAGTAACAGGCCTTTAATTAACAGCCCTTCTTTTTCAAAGTCACTGGCTTCCTCGGCTATCCAAGTTTTGTACTTGGCAACATCTACTTCTGAAAAAGGAATTCATGTCTTAGTGTTGAGTACTGTTTGTACTGTGGATCCAGAATTGTAGGAGAAATGTAATGTTTGTCTGACACAATCTTAGTTTGGACCCTTGTATTTTCAGCTAAGCGAAGGGCTAAGCTCTGCACCAACTCATATGCTTCATTTTTTTCCTAAACACCTGCGTACGTGTCAGACACCTCCTTCAGCTGTTGCTCTAGCACGTGCAACAATGGGATAACTTGGCCCATAGTATAGTCCTCCTTGCTGACTTCACGTGTGAAGAGCTCGAAAGGAAGTAGCATCTCT
The DNA here is from genome assembly GCF_964263255.1 of Lissotriton vulgaris. Lineage (NCBI taxonomy): Eukaryota > Metazoa > Chordata > Amphibia > Caudata > Salamandridae > Lissotriton > Lissotriton vulgaris. The sequence goes on along the minus strand of NC_141696.1, from coordinate 986,817,021 downwards.
TGCAGTCATTTAACTAGGCCCCATTGGTCCATCTCAACGGTCATGCCTTTCACTGTAGCATCCCCTAGTCTTTGCATGACATTGTCATTGATTGGTCTGTACTGCTCAAACAGACATTCAACCATGTAATAAGTTGAGTTCCAACGTGTTGGCGCCTCCTGGATGAGTGCTTTGACTGGCACTCTCTGGTCATGTTGAATGATCCTCAGCTGCTTTTGGGCTCTAAAAAAATGGCTGAAATGGGTGCATAATCTGCAAGTGGTCAGTAAGTTGCTGACTCTGTATTATTTTTTTCCAAAATTCTTGAACAATTATGTTAATGTAGTGTGCCAAACACAGGACCCTGAAATAGCCACCATTGCCCATGGCCCTAACTATATTACTGCAATTGTCTGTGGCATGTAAACCAATGTTAAGCCCTCTTGGGTGCAGCCATTCAAAGACCTTGCTGTTAAACTCTTCCAAAATGTTTGAAGCCGTATGAGATTTCTCCATGGCGAACATGTCTACAGTTGCCTGTTTCCGAGTGGCATTAAAAATCTCAGCAATGTCAACACCTGCAGGTATCTTTTCTCTAACCCCCACAAAAGAGATCCAGTGTGCAGTGATGCACACGTAATCAGTGGCTTGGCAACTGGTCCACATGTCTGTTGTGAGGTGTATTTTGTGAACAGCACTCTGCTGCAAAGCTTGTCCAAGCAATTTCAGTATGTCGTGATGTAGTGCTGGAACAGCAAATCTGGCAGAATAGGACCAGCTGGGAACCTTCCATTTTGGGCAGATGGCTGTCACAAATTCCAGAAAACCCACCCCTACCACAAAAGAAAAAGGGAGAATGTCCTGCGCTAACATTTTAGCCAGCTTAGCATTGTACAAACGGGCCATTGAGTGGTTGCGTTCGTACTGCCCCTCCGACCTAAACATGCTGAGAATGGTAGGCTGGATTTTTTCCCTTTTCCCTTTCTGGTGCCTTAGATGTGGGTGACTTCTTGAACCCAGATGTTGTTAGGCTCAACCCCGCACTTTTTCTCATTGCGGTACTCTGTTGCCTTGGTGTCTCACTCTGACCCTTACTACGGTGCCACTGAGATGTCGCTGAGGCTGATGACGATGTGGGCGGTAGTGGTACCACTGCACTGCTGGGGAGAGGGCTACTTTGTGTACCAGAGAAAATATCTCCCTCTTCTTCCCCTGCAATCATATCTTCTTCTACTTCTTCCGCAATGGGTGCAGTTTTTTGTCCGCTAAGGTGCGCCTCCCACTGGATCAAGTGGTGTTTTTTTAGATGGGGGTATTTGGCCTCCGGTACCATAGTTTGTACCAAGCTTATTCCGACTAACACCTACTCGTCAAATTGAGCATATAGCAACCTTCTTCTCCTTACTGCTAACCGAAAAGCAGTCCCAAACTGGGGTTGTGTACTTTCTTGCTCTGCTGGAGGTGCCACTTACAATGCTGGATGAACTGGAGTGTGGGTGTGAAATTTGACTCTGTGCAGTACCACTACCTACTGAGGTGGTGGTTGTGCTGGATTTAGGTCCCTTCTGGGGCTTTGAAAATGCAAATATGGAAGCTGGAGGTCATGTTGGTGTTACCTGTATTGATGGTATCTGTGCCTCATCCCTCACAGCAATTTGGGATGGGGTAATGTCAGTCTCCATCTCCACTGGGCGGGAGTGATGGTCATGATGACTGGCTCGTCGTCATCTCCTCTTCTACATCTATCTCCCTAACTCTAAACTGCTTTCTGTAACTTTCCTCTTCCCTAACCTTGTGTTGTAGCATATCTCACTCTCAGACTAAGATGGTGGCCTCCCAGTGGCATCTAGATCATCAGAAGGGGGGCTTGAAGAAGAAGTTGATGGACTAACCCTCTTTTTCCTTGCTGAGGATCTGGAAGGCAATGGATCTTCTGAAACAGTGGCTAGCTCTTCTTCTTCCTCTGCAGAAAGCTTGATTCCTGAACTGCCCCTACTTCAGGAGGAACAACTACTATTATGGGCGGTGGTTGCAGCTGTTGTTGCTCACTTATCTGCTAAATTTCCTCCTGCATTGATTGGGTACTACTTTGCGATAACAATTAGTCAATTTCAACATCACTGCTCATGGGCGTTTGCGTGATTAGACTGGCTGCCTCTGCGACACTCATGGGCTTGGGCCTAGGATGGTGGGGTGGGCCCAATGATGTGGAGGTGCTGCTACCAGCTTGCTCCCCAGACACTGCAGCTGCAGGCTTAATTTTTTGTTTCCTCAAAAACATCTTGGGTGGCACACCAGTCTTGGTAAGTGCCACTTCTTCATTCTTCTGTTCCTTCTTCTCACTGGCAACTTTCTTGGTACTGGAGGACCTGATACCTTTCTTTGGGGCTATCTTCTTCAGATGTCAGCACGACACAGTTGCACAACTTGCAGAGATTTCTGTGGTCACACCTCACATGATGTCGTGCGCAGCAGGAATTCTGTCTGGCAGTACAACGGGTGATGGTGACACCTCCTCCTCAGTCTTTTGCGCACCTACAGGGAAAGAAGCCAGAAGACCATCAGTGAAATGTTTCACTTGTTGTTGTGGTTCAATTATTACTAGTACAGACAAACAAATATGATATATAACTTAGGGTGTGGTGGTCACACTTGTTAGTGTTATATTATTACATTTTATTAACTCAGTTATTAAAAAAACATAACAACAGTGTAGCCATTTGTGAGACTTTGACGTTAAGGGCTTTCATGATATAATGTGTACATCCAGGAAGAATAGGAAAGAAGAAGAAGAAAAACAAAAATAAAAATGTAATGGAAGTGGAACCTGTTTGTCATTAATTTAATTTGTGCATCACATGCGTCATTCAGGGAGCTGCAGTTGGCTAAGGAGATGGAAGCAGTAAGGCAAGAGAAACAAAGGAAAGACATGCACGCCTTTATGGCAAAATCAGCACACTACTAAACTACCACCACAAAATGGCCACTAGCCACATGGTCACTAAAAGTCACAACAAACAGGAGGCCTGGAAAACAATGAACTCAAGCAGGCCTATAATATGGCCAGACAAATGAGGCATACTCGCTAAACAACACAGCTTTAATGCAAAAACGAAAATCCACAGGGCTAAAAAAGTTTGGAAAGTTACACAAGTACAATCGCACCACGCACACATCCAACAAAGGCATTTATTTAACACACATCAAAAAAATTTAAATACCCAAAAAATACATTCAATCCAATGTCATCCATGCCCTAAATGATGTTTAAATTCAACAAACACCACAGAAACAGTTGTTCCATGCACCCATGAGTAGCTCTGGGCCTACTGGCTGGAAGGGCTACTGGCAGACTAGGCCACAAGCTTGCAGGCCTATGGCAAAAGCACAAAGGCTGGCTCCACAAAATGGCTGCCATTCACATGGCCAGGCCACCCCCAACAAGAAGTGGAAGACAGACAATGCAGGCCTGTGGCAAAATCACACTGCCTGGCTTCACAAAATGGCCATCAGCCACATGGCCAAGCCACACAACAACAGGAAATGGAAGCCAGACAATGCAGGCCTATGGCAAAAGCACACTGCCTGGCTTCACAAAATGTCCACCAGCCACATGGCCAGGCCACCACAACAACAATAAAGGGAAGACAAACAATGCAGTCCTATGTCAAAAAAGTACACTGCCTGGCTTCACAAAATGGCTGCCAGAAACATGGCCAGGTCACAACTACAAGAAGCATAAGCCAAGAGGAACAAAGGAAAGACATGCAGGCCTATATGGCAAAAGCAGCACACTACTAAACTGCCATCACAAAATGGCCACCAGTAACATGGTCACTCACAGTCACAACAAGCAGGAGGCCTGGAAAACAATGAACTCAAGCAGGCCTGTAATATGCCCAGACAAAGGACCTGTGCCCAAGAAGAACCGCCTTCCCTGGGGCAGACTGCGCCCAGAAGGGGTGCAGGCCCGGTCCCTTTTTTGCGAGGCGGAGGTGGCTGCCCTTGATTTTCTGTGCAGAGCCACCTCCCCTTGACCTTGGCAGCAGGCAGCAGGCCTGGCTCTTGATACACTACCCAGGAGCGTCACCGCTGATGGCTGAGGGTGCGCCGGGTAGTGTTTTTTGCGACTCTGGGGTCCGGCGCACCCATACCCAGCTGACCCACCGGTGATCAGACATCTTAGACCGGGAGCAGGACCTGCTGGACCTGCTAGGTGTTGAGGTTGTGGGGCTTGGTGAGTAGCTAATACTAGTAGTATTGTGTGTTCTCCAGACTGTGTTACTGTTATTGCGAATATATTTTTTGGCCGTATAGCAAGAATGCTGTTGCTTACATTGCAGGTTAATTAAGTAAAAAAATCTTCTGTGATTGGTATTCTTCTAGACACAGGTGCTCGGCACTACTGATATTACTTGTTTGCAACTTTGCGGCTGCGCTTGCTTGGGCTTAAAATGTAAGAGAGTTTACTTTACAATACTTAAGTTAGGTAATGCTAGAGAGACTCTAGTCCTTCCTTTATGCTCCTGTCACTAAGATTGTGGTGGATTGATAGGTAGTTTAGCTATTTAGTTCATTAGTATGAGTTGGTAATTTTTTTGCGGTCTGCCTGACACATCCTCTGTCACGTCACATGCTGCTGAGTGTTGCTTACTCCAGTCCTTTGTAGAACCTTTTGTAGTTTGTTAGTGAGTGAGTATTAGGCTTAGCAGAACATCAACAGCAACAACCAACAATTTGGTGTGTGCAAAAATGTATGCATGTGGCCTCCATCTATGCATTTTGAGGACTGAACTAAATGGAAATGCAGACTAACTGAACAATTGGCCCATATGGTATAGGTGGGCTAGGTCAGGTGGTAATTAGGCTTAGAATTCTAGAATCAGATAGGAACACTGGATTAGTGCTCATAAATAATATTAACTAGACGGTCCGCGAATCCCGCCGTACTACTAGTCAATCAGATCAGATAGGTCAATTTTATTACAATTGTTGTTTCCAAAAATGTTTTTGGGAGCGTTTTAAAAAATATTTTATTTGTTTCACACCAATCATCAATGTTTGTCTCTTTCTTTATTATATCTTACATGATCAGCAACCAGGGGCCAGAAGACATGAGCAGCGGAAAAACAACAAGATGCCTCCCAATCCCAGCGCCAGGACAGCTCCTCTACTCAGGGCTCTGCTGCTGGCCCCAGTAAGTCCTCCAATTGTCAATATTATTTATATTTCCCTAACTTTTACTGCACCTTATTTTTTTTGAATGATTGTTTCCTAATTCTATTTTTAATTTAAATAATCTGCTGCTTTTGTAACACACGAACAGATAGATGAGGTACCCTCACCGAGTGACTTGTCCCGCTAGGACTGTCAATAGGCCTGGACCGTGAACTTTGCTCCATTCGCGGAGTTTGCAGAGTTACTTCTCTGCTTGCAATCGCGAACAGTAAGTTTGTGATCGCGATTGGTAAGTTCGCAAGTGCTAGCGGCCGCTCAGGTAGAATTTCTACCCGAGCGGCAGGAATACCAGCACAAACTGCAGTTTGCACTGCAATCCGCCACTTGCGGACCTTCACAGAGTTTTTTTGTAACTTCTTGGAGTTTCGCGTAGCAAAAACTCCACAAACTACGCCCAGGCATGACTGTCAGTCTCTACTCCTAGTCTACGCAGTCTGCAACTGGACTCAAGGGTGTGGGTGTGTGAATTAATGAATTCATTTCCATTATTAATTATGCCTCCCTCAAACTTCTTCTCTTACCTGTGATTGATGTTTAAACTTAGGCACAGTAATGGCTACATGGTGAGGATGTTTTGGTTTCCCAAGATGCCACGGTTGTGGTGGTAATACACAGTAGACACTGGAAGTAGCATTAGCAAAAAAAACAAAATGAGACAGTTAGTCGCCTCAGAGAGTCTATGGAAGGAGTAGTAGAACAAAGTACAGTACACAAGAAGACTGCCAAACAAGAAACCATAATAATGATGATAAGCAATGCTAAAGTAAAATAAAACATTATGGTGGTGGGTATAGCCTAGTACAAAAAGTTACAACTCACTGAAGTTGATGCAAGTCCCTTTCTCACTGCACAATCAGGATTCAAGCAAGCCGGGCCGAAGACGGCTGAAATGCCAGAAACCGGTCCCCGGTAGCTTGTCTCCTTTCCGGTGAAGAATTGGCTTGGCAGTTTAGTCTGCCCTGTACCCATGATGCACTGGGCCAGGGACAGACTGATTTGCACATAGCCAGGTTCTGAGCTGGGATGGTGCAGTGAGATAAATAACGGTGATGGATCAAGCCCTGATCTTTGGACTGGGTAAGAGTGGTCTGCTTAATTCAGACACTCTGTTCATCACCACCCCCTTTTCTGAATCGTTTTTGGCCACTATAGGTGTGGCAGGGTATACTCAGACATGAGTCCCTTTCTCACTGCACCATCAGGATTCAAGCAAGCCGGGCCGAAGACGGCTGAAATGCCAGAAACCGGTCCCCGGTAGCTTGTCTCCTTTCTGGTGAAGAATTGGCTTGGCAGTTTAGTCTGCCCTGTTCCCATGATGCACTGGGCCAGGGACAGACTGATTTGCATATAGCCAGGTTCTAAGCTGGGATGCTGCAGTGAGATAAATAACGGTGATGGATCAAGCCCTGATCTTTGGACTGGGTAAGAGTGGTCTGCTTAATTCAGACACTGTTCATCACCACCCCCTTTTCTGAATCATTTTTGGCCACTATAGGTGTGGCAGGGTATACTCAGACATGAGTCCCTTTCTCACTGCACCATCAGGATTCAAGCAAGCCGCGCCAAAGGCGGCTAAAATGCCAGAAACCGGTCCCCGGTAGCTTGTCTCCTTTCTGGTGAAGAATTGGCTTGGCAGTTTAGTCTGCCCTGTTCCCATGATGCACTGGGCCAGGGACAGACTGATTTGCATATAGCCAGGTTCTGAGCTGGGATGGTGCAGTGCGATAAATAACGGTGATGGATCAAGCCCTGATCTCTGGACTGGGTAAGAGTGGTCTGCTTAATTCAGACACTCTGTTCATCACCACCCCCTTTTCTGAATCGTTTTTGCCCACTATAGATGTGGCAGGGTATACTCAGACATGAGTCCCTTTCTCACTGCACCATCAGGATTCAAGCAAGCCGGGTCGAAGACGGCTAAAATGCCAGAAACCGGTCCCCGGTAGCTTGTCTCCTTTCTGGTGAAGAATTGGCTTGGCAGTTTAGTCTGCCCTGTTCCCATGATGCACTGGGCCAGGGACAGACTGATTTGCATATAGCCAGGTTCTGAGCTGGGATGGTGCAGTGAGATAAATAACGGTGATGGATCAAGCCCTAATCTTTGGACTGGGTAAGAGTGGTCTGCTTAATTCAGACACTCTGTTCATCACCACCCCCTTTTATGAATCGTTTTTGGCCACTATAGGTGTGGCAGGGTATACTCAGACATGAGTCCCTTTCTCACTGCACCATCAGGATTCAAGCAAGCCGGGCCGAAGACGGCTGAAATGCCAGAAACCGATCCCCGGTGGCTTGTCTCCTTTCTAGTGAAGAATTGGCTTGGCAGTTTAGTCTGCCCTGTTCCCATGATGCACTGGGCCAGGGACAGACTGATTTGCATATAGCCAGGTTCTGAGCTGGGATGGTGCAGTGAGATAAATAACGGTGATGGATCAAGCCCTGATCTTTGGACTGGGTAAGAGTGGTCTGCTTAATTCAGACACTCTGTTCATCACCACCCCCTTTTCTGAATCAAGTCACTGACTCGACACAAGCATAACCTTTAGTGCTATAACTTAGGAGGGGGATGATGAACCTAATCGATGCCTGCAATTAATTATGATGGATTATGATATGCTCCTTTGGAAAAAAATGTACTTGCAAATATACTGAGCATGGGTGGGCATTGGCAAGCAGAAGAGTCTCGCCCTGCCTTGTTTGAAATTGAAGTAATGTTGCTTTTACCACATCCGCCCCAGCAAGTGTGTGATCAATTATTGGTGTAAATTTAATTTAGTCATACCTCAAACTATAAATCACACAACCCGGGGAAAGAGGGTTAGGGTTTGATGAATGGTTGGGAAGAGGTATTTGAGGGAAAGCTTTGACAAAGACAAACACTAAACATGGACAAGAACAACCGAACACATATTCTTGGCAGACGACCATCATATAGCTGTTAAGGGAGAAAACAGAAATGCATGCATGATGATGACTTCATTATTAATGATGATAAGTAGTACTAACTAACTGGACTAGTAGACAGTACAGGGCAGAAGTATATTATTAACTATTAATATGCTATTTGCCTTGCCTGTCTGTCCTCAGACAGACCCAAATTACATATATTTTATTTATGTGCTGTTGTACCGTGCTTCCTTTTAAATCTAGCAAAGAAAATTAAAAAGTATCAGTAGGTATCAATTATAAGCAAAGAGCAAACATCATAACAATAACAACAAACACACAGTCATAATGATTGGAGAGAAAAAATGAATCTAATTATTTAAAAGATGATGAATGATACTAAAGTTACTGTATGTTTTCCTGGTAAAATTGGGGAGTTGCTTAAGCATGGGCGCAAAATCCGTTCCGCTCGCGGATTTTGCGGATTTTCGGCAAATTCGCAATCCGCAAACTCCCGCGAATTTGCCGAAAATCCGCGAATTCGCAAGTGGAATGGATCCGGGGGGCAAAAGTTCAAGCTTCAAGCTTGTAACTATTTTAGAATGGTGCCGGCAAGATGCCAGCGCCATTCTAAAATAGTTACTAAGTTAGCTTCAACAGGAAGCACTAATTGAAGCAGGAGCTCGAGCTTAACTGAATTCGAGCACCTGCTATATTTTATCTATTAGTGCTGCCTGATGAAGCTAACTTAGTAACTATTATAGAATGGCGCTGGCAGCTTGCCGGCGCCATTCTAAAATAAAACAGGAGAGGGGCAGAGGGTAGAAGGGCACAACGACGAGTGTAGCAGAGGGCAGAAGGGCACAAAAACGAGTGTGGCAGAGGGCAGAATGACACAAAAACAAGTGGGGCAGAGGGCCGAAGGGCACAAAAACGAGTGGGGCAGAGGGCAGAATGGCACAAAAGCGAGTGGGGCAGAGGGCAGAAGGGCACAACAACGAGCAGTCTCGCAAAAAAACCCGCGAACACGCAAAGCGCCCCGCGAACACACAAATCACCCTGCGAACACGCCAAAAAAGAAAAGCCTGCAAATTCGCACAAATTCACGAATTTTGCGAATTTGCAAATCCGCAAATTTGCAAATTGCGAATTCGCAAAATTCGCCCATGCTTAGAGTTGCTTCTTGGCATTCCTTTTGGTCCTCCCTTTCATGGACGCTGCGTCCGTCAATCTTGGGTGCCACTGCCTGCTTGGGCGATTGGTTGATGAGTGTGAGTTGTTTTTCTTTGTTTAGCACAGGGCAAAGGCCAGCTTGTCAGTGTAGATGGAAAAACAAAAGGGATATTGAAAAATCAAGGCGAAAAAAAGCATGAATTACGGAGGAGTGCAAACACTTTCAGAGGCAGCATGGCTAGGTCATGTCTAATCTGTTGTATGTTTCCAGCATTAATCTACAACAGCAACTGGACAGAGCAGGCATACGGCGCCGACTCAACCTCCACTAAGCTTAGATTTTGGCTGAGCCAGACAGTCACAGAGCACACATATACAGCAACATAACATTTGCCAAAGTAAGTAACTAAATCAATCCCCAGCTGTCAGTCATACCACTACTACACTCATGACTGATGACTCGACTCCACCACTACTACACAGACATGTAGGTCTGCTGTGGTTGTTGTTGACTTGTTTACCTTTTATGACACTTTGTGATATGAAATGCCCTGAGTTATTACATCAATCATCTCCCATCCAACTGACTGACTGCGAAGATACTATGTGGTCATCATCATGGTGTTGTCCAACTCAGTCTGTTGTGTACAGACTGAGTCCAGATTCCATATTCAAAAATGCAATGGATCAGCCTATGCAATGGATCAGTCTGCAGTAGAAGAACAATTTTGTTATTAAACAACAAGAAGGGAAACATTGACTTGAGTAACTTTTTGTGTAAAATAGTAGTACACTTTGACCTCATTTCACACAAAACAAACAACAACAACACAAACACCAATCACTCAGAGTCAGCGTCCAATGCATGCCATCATTACCTATTCCTTCTCACCTTAAGTTAAGGGGCAGTCCCTCTCGGCTCGGAAAGTAGGATAGCTATAGTCATCATGTATGTTTCACTTCTTTCGGAGGGACTCGACGAGGCAACATCTCTTATACTATTCTCCAGCCAATGTCTTGCTTGAGGGAAATGGATTTAGGGCAAGGCAGGACTGGAGGATGGGGCAGGATTCGAAGGAGTGAACTTAAATGCACATAGCTGCAACTCCAATATGGCAATAAAAAGAGAAGACAGTGGTGATTGATTTGTTGTGATTCAAACCAGGAAGACAGAGACACACACAAATAATAAAAGTAAATAAGCAAGAAAGAATGTAACAAGTTAAAAGCCTAGTTGTCAGGAAATAAGAGCTCGTCCTTAAACTCTGGTGGTTCAACCAGAAGTAGGTCATCTAACACACTACTTCCATCACCTAAGTCGCTGTCCTCATCTTCCTGCTGTGTTTCATGAATTTTGTAATCCGGTGGTATAAAGTGCTGATTTATTTTGATCATTGTTAACCTCCCCATGTTTTTGGGCAATAGACTGGTCCTTTTCACTGTTATGATGCCTTAAGCAGCACTGAAAACACGATCAGAAGAGACACTTGCAACAGGGTAAGCCAGATAGTTTATCGCCAGCGTGCTGAGGACTGGCCATTGGTGCCTTTTCCCATACCAATACACCAATGGGTTTTGATCAATGTAGACCTCTGCTGGGTCATCCAAATAGGCCTGGACCATCTGCTCAATACTCAGGGGTGCTCTGCTTTGCTAGGCCTCTTTTGCCTTTGTATCAGCACTGGACCTAACAAGCCCTTGCTGTAGATACCGATCCTGTGCCAATTATACTAGGGCTGTTGATCCTTTTGTTGCTCTTGTTGATAGTTTTGGTGACTGCTGTGAGCCAAACACACAGCCCTCAGGCTCTGAGGTTGAACTTGACGCCGGATGCCCTGCAGTACTTGTTGTGGGATGGAGTAACGGGCCTTTAATTAACAGCCCTTCTTTTTCAAAGTCACTGGCTTCCTCGGCTATCCATGTTTTGTACTTGGCAACATCTACTTCTGAAAAAGGAATTCATGTCTTAGTGTTGAGTACTGTTTGTACTGTGGATCCAGAATTGTAGGAGAAATTTAATGTTTGTCTGACACAATCTTAGTTTGGACCCTTGTATTTTCAGCTAAGCGAAGGGCTAAGCTCTGCACCAACTCATAAGCTTCATTTTTTTCCTAAACACCTGCGTACGTGTCAGACACCTCCTTCAGCTGTTGCTCTAGCACGTGCAACAATGGGATAACTTGGCCCATAGTATAGTCCTCCTTGCTGACTTCCCGTGTGAAGAGCTCAAAAGGAAGTAGCATCTCTTGCAGTCATTTAACTAGGCCCCATTGGTCCATCTCAACGGTCATGCCTTTTACTGTAGCATCCCCTAGTCTTTGCATGACATTGTCATTGATTGGTCTGTACTGCTCAAACAGATATTCAACCATGTAATAGGTTGAGTTCCAACGTGTTGGCACCTCCTGGATGAGTGCTTTGACTGGCACTCTCTGGTCATGTTAAATGATCCTCAGCTGCTTTTGGGCTCTAAAAAAATGGCTGAAATGGGTGCATAATCTGCAAGTGGTCAGTAAGTTGCTGACTCTGTATTTTTTTTCTCCAAAATACTTGATCAATTATGTTAATGTAGTGTGCCAAACACAGGACCCTGAAATAGCCACCATTGCCCATGGCCCTAACTATATTACTGCAATTGTCTGTGGCATGAAAACCAATGTTAAGCCCTCTTGGGTGCAGCCATTCAAAGACCTTGCTGTTAAACTCTTCCAAAATGTTTGAAGCCGTATGAGATTTCTCCATGGCGAACATGGCTACAGTTGCCTGTTTCCGAGTGGCATTAAAAATCTCAGCAATGTCAACACCTGCAGGTATCTTTTCTCTAACCCCCACAAAAGAGATCCAGTGTGCAGTGATGCACACGTAATCAGTGGCTTGGCAACTGGTCCACATGTCTCTTGTCAGGTGTATTTTGTGAACAGCACTCTGCTGCAAAGCTTGTCCAAGCAATTTCAGTATGTCGTGATGTAGTGCTGGAACAGCAAATCTGGCAGAATAGGACCACCTGGGAACCTTCCATTTTGGGCAGATGGCTGTCACAAATTCCAGAAAACCCACCCCTACCACAAAAGAAAAAGGGAGAAGGTCCTGCGCTAACATTTTAGCCAGCTTAGCATTGTACAAACGGGCCATTGGGTGGTTGCGTTCGTACTGCCCCTCCGACCTAAACATGCTGAGAATGGTAGGCTGGATTTTTTCCCTTTTCCCTTTCTGGTGCCGTAGATGTGGGTGACTTCTTGAACCCAGATGTTGTTAGGCTCAACCCCGCACTTTTTCTCATTGTGGTACTCTGTTGCCTTGGTGTCTCACTCTGACCCTTACTACGGTGCCACTGAGATGTCGCTGAGGCTGATGACGATGTGGGCGGTAGTGGTACCACTGCACTGCTGGGGACAGGGCTACTTTGTGTACCAGAGAAAATGTCTCCCTCTTCTTCCACTGCAATCATATCTTCTTCTACTTCTTCCGCAATGGGTGCAGTTTTTTGTCCACTAAGGTGCGCCTCCCACTGGATCAAGTGGTGTTTTTTTAGATGGGGGTATTTGGCCTCCGGTACCATAGTTTGTACCAAGCTTATCCCGACTAACACCTACTCGTCAAATTGAGCATATAGCAACCTTCTCCTCCTTACTGCTAACCGAAAAGCAGTCCCAAACTGGGGTTGTGTACTTTCTTGCTCTGCTGGAGGTGCCACTTACAATGCTGGATGAACTGGAGTGTGGGTGTGGAATTTGACTCTGTCTAGTACCACTACCTACTGAGGTGGTGGTTGTGCTGGATTTAGGTCCCTTCTGGGCCTTTGCAAATGCAAATATGGAAGCTGGAGGTCATGTTGGTGTTACCTGTATTGATGGTATCTGTGCCTCATCCCTCACAGCAATTTGGGATGGGGTAATGTCAGTCTCCATCTCCACTGGGCGGGAGTGATGGTCATGATGACTGGCTCGTCGTCATCTCCTCTTCTACATCTATCTCCCTAACTCTAAACTGCTTTCTGTAACTTTCCTCTTCCCTAACCTTGTCTTGTAGCATATCTCACTCTCAGACTAAGATGGTGGCTTCCCAGTGGCATCTAGATCATCAGAAGGGGGGCTTGAAGAAGAAGTTGATGGACTAACCCTCTTTTTCCTTGCTGAGGATCTGGAAGGCAATGGATCTTCTGAAACAGTGGCTAGCTCTTCTTCTTCCTCTGCAGGAAGCTTGATTCCTGAACTGCCCCTACTTCAGGAGGAACAACTACTATTATGGGCGGTGGTTGCAGCTGTTGTTGCTCACTTATCTGCTTAATTTCCTCCTGCATTGATTGGGTACTACTTTGTGAGAACAATTAGTCGATTTCAACATCACTGCTCATGGGCGTTTGCGTGATTAGACTGGATGCCTCTGCGACACTCATGGGCTTGGGCCTAGGATGGTGGGGTGGGCCCACTGATGTGGAGGTGCTGCTACCAGCTTGCTCCCCAGACACCGCAGCTGCAGGCTTAATTTTTTGTTTCCTTAAAAACATCTTGGGTGGCACATCAGTCTTGGTAAGTGCCACTTCTTCATTCTTCTGTTCCTTCTTCTCACTGGCAACTTTCTTGGTACTGGAGGACCTGGTACCTTTCTTTGGGGCTATCTTCTTCAGATGTCAGCACGACACAGTTGCACAAGTTGCAGAGATTTCTGTGGTCACACCTTACGTGATGTCGTGCGCAGCAGGACTTCTGTCTGGCAGTACAACGGGTGATTGTGACACCTCCTCCTCAGTCTTTTGCGCACCTACAGGGAAAGAAGCCAGAGGACCATCAGTGAAATGTTGCACTTGTAGTTGTGGTTCAATTATTACAAGTACAGACAAACAAATATGATATATAACTTAGGGTGTGGTGGTCACACTTGTTAGTGTTATATTATTACATTTTATTAACTCAGTTATTAAAAAAACATAACAACAGTGTAGCCATTTGTGAGACTTTGACGATAAGGGCTTTCATGGTATAATGTGTACATCCAGGAAGAATAGGAAAGAACAAGAAGAAAAACAAAAATAAAAATGTAATGGAAGTGGAACCTGTTTGTCATTAATTTAATTTGTGCATCACATGCGTCATTCAGGGAGCTGCAGTTGGCTAAGGAGATGGAAGCAGTAAGGCAAGAGAAACAAAGGAATGACATGCACGCCTTTATGGCAAAAGCAGCACACTACTAAACTACCACCACAAAATGGCCACTAGCCACATGGTCACTAAAAGTCACAACAAACAGGAGGCCTGGAAAACTATGAACTCAAGTAGGCCTATAATATGGCCAGACAAATGAGGCATACTCGCTAAACAACACAGCTTTAATGCAAAAACGAAAATCCACAGGGCTAAAAAAGGTTGGAAAGTTACACAAGTACAACCGCACCACGCACACATCCAACAAAGGCATTTATTTAACACACATCAAAAAAATTTAAATACCCAAAAAATACATTCAATCCAATGTCATCCATGCCCTAAATGATGTTTAAATTCAACAAACACCACAGAAACAGTTGTTCCATGCACCCATGAGTAGCTCTGGGCCTACTGGCTGGCAGGGCTACTGGCAGACTAGGCCACAAGCTTGCAGGCCTATGGCAAAAGCACAAAGGCTGGCTCCACAAAATGGCTGCCAGTCACATGACCAGGCCACCCCCAACAAGAAGTGGAAGACAGACAATGCAGGCCTGTGGCAAAAGCACACTGCCTGGCTTCACAAAATGGCCATCAGCCACATGGCCAAGCCACACAACAACAAGAAATGGAAGCCAGACAATGCAGGCCTATGGCAAAAGCACACTGCCTGGCTTCGCAAAATGTCCACCAGCCACATGGCCAGGCCACCACAACAACAATAAAGGGAAGACAAACAATGCAGTCCTATATGGCAAAAGCAGCACACTACTAAACTGCCATCACAAAATGGCCACCAGTAACATGGTCACTCACAGTCACAAAAAGCAGGAGGCCTGGAAAACAATGAACTCAAGCAGGCCTGTAATATGCCCAGACAAAGGAGGCATGCTTGCTAAACAACACAGCTTTTTATGCCAAAACGAAAATCCACAGGGCTAAAAAAAAGTGGGAATGTTACACAACACAAGTACAACCACACCAGACACACATCCAACATAGGCACTTATTTAACACACATCAAAAAAAGTGAAATACACCCCCAAAAAACATTTTGCAATTCAGTCCATTGACATCCATGCCCCAAATGATGTTTAAATTCAACAGACACCACAGAAACAGTTGTTTCATGCACCCATGAGTAGCCCTGGGCCTACTGGCTGAAAGGCCTCTTGGCAGACTACTGGGCTAGTGAATTAAATAAATGTTGCAAATTGATTGCAAAAATTGGAGAAAATGTAGTGAACTTTGGAACATGTTTCTTTATAAAACAAAACTAGTAGAAACATTACATACAAAGAAAAACAACTAGGCCCCTACTGAAACTACAGACCACCCACAACAATAACTTTTTAAAAAACGATGAAAAGTACGAAAAAATGTAGGTGCAATGCCCCAATCAAACAAACAACACCAATTTTCCAACTTACTTGTAAAATCTTAAATTCAAAAATCCTCACATCCAATGATAATGATGCAGCAGGCACAAAGAGTGAGCCTTCCAGTTCCAGATCCAAATGAAAAGTGAACAGGACATGGACAAAGCACTGGGAGAAGCTTGCTAGACAGGAACAGGAAGCTGGACACTCTGGGGCACTTCCTTCCTCTTCAAAAAAAAAGTAAAAAAGACACGGTCTCCTTGCACAAAAAAGTACAGCCAAATGTCAATCTGAGGAGTTTTTTTCATCCAAATCATCATTTTGTCTGAATGACGTGTTTGCTATCGCACACTCTCGAGGGACCGTGCGGCCGGCTACCAAATCTCATGGCGGACACAAACTGATAGGAAATCTTGTCTGCGAACACAGGGATCCAGGTAAGTTGCTACCGCATGTGCAAAAGCGCATTTTGAATGCGCAAACAAGAAAATAATTCTGCTCCGCTGCGAAGCGCAGAGTTTTTGGTAGCTCTGCGTTCTACGCAGAATGCATAGTTGCAAAAAATCTGCAAACTCCGCGAGCAGAGCGTATTTTAACGCCCAGGGTGTGCATGTATGGGGATTGGAGAAGGGAAGTTAATAGTTGATACCATGTTGGTAAGAATTCTATTTCCTCGTCTGCTTCTGGTTGTAGGTAATCATAGGTGTGCTGCCGTATTTTTGATATACACCCAGAGCAAGGACTAGGGTATTTTCATAATGGCTTGCATTTTAATTTAGCTATGATCATATTTAATTAAACAATATCAGTGTTGAGGTGCATTTGCTGGGCTGCATTATTGTGTCGGATGTGCCTCCTTACCAGCATTTTTAGGACTTTGTTTCCTACTTGATTTTAACAGTCAGCTCTGGAATAACATTGGGAAATGTGAAATAAGATCATGATCAATACAAACTATTTATTCAGTGTTCGTCTGTGGAACGAAGAGTATGAACCGGGCTGATCCATGAGAGTTAAGTGTAAGTCCAAGATTTGGAATGGCATAGATTATTTCAGGTTGCTGCAGGTCTAGAAAGAGGTGCATTGGGAGAACTGTATGACATGATTACCAATGATCCACTAGTGGACTGTGCTACTGCCGATCAGGAGTATGTCATTGTACTCAACAGATAGATCCTATTCAGATGTTGATACATTTCTTTGAAGGGAATGATCTCAAGAAACTTCCTCAAGGCTAATCAATGCAAAAAGGTCCACAATTAATCAAACTGACTTTGAAGCCACTATCTCTATAGTGAGATTGATGTCTTCATGTTACTACACAAAAGAAAGGAAATCATAACCCAGGTTGCGATAATAGAGTCTATTTCATCACGTCAAAGTTAATCCCAAAGAAGAAGAAGGCAAATATAGTCCCTGCTGCCATGAGCTCACTCTCTTTTCCTGCTGGCACACATGGAATGAAGACCCAAAGAGACCTGTTGCTGTTGTGTTTGAAAGACCCCTGTAGATCAAATTGCATGCAGAAGCCCAAATCGCCTGGGCAGTTTCCATCAGGAACATAACTCCTTTCACCATTCTCTCCTAGTGCCCTGGAACCCAGAGACCGCTAATTCTGCGTAAAGTTGCATGTCATGCACACTTGCTGACCATTCACCATCTTCACACGGGCCTGCTATTGGGATCTACCAGAGAAATATGACTTTCTGCATGCCCCTCTATGCCAAAGCGGGCTGGGGGAACTAGCAACCCCATACCGAATTCCAAGAGGATGGTTCATCCACCTGGATGAGTTCGCCAGAGACATTTATACTTTGCATTAGAGAGTTTCTAAATCATCCCCAGATCCTTTGACTCTGAACCTACATCACACGAGGACCAGTGCTGGAATGCCATCATACCTGAACATTCTCTGCTCTCTCAACTCAGCTATTTATTCTTAGACTACTGTACAAAAGGTTCCCTAGCATTTATTTTACTACCACCTTCTGGGACTCCCATCTCATCACCTCTTCATTGTGCTCTCCTTACCAGACACATCTACAATATCCTTTGCCCCATCTCATCTTGCTGCACCTTGTATGTTGGGCTAGGGACTGACTTACTACTGTTAACTCTTGTGGCCTTCTATGGGCTCAGCCTTTTCTGGTGGCTCCAAAGTAAACAACCTACCTTGGATCCACTTCATATCTCAGGGAAGCAAACTTTTCTACATGGCTGCAATAAACGATATGTTTATGAACAGGTAAAGCCAGTAAACTCTTTGAGAGGGAACCGAAGTGCAAAAGACTGTTACATCTTCATTGGGAACTCACTAGAGTGTTTGTTGAACTCCTCATTCTGTTTGAAGCTCGGAAAATTATAAAGCAGTGTGGCTCTGCTCTTCATGTTCAGTGTGCGGGAGGGCATCTTTTCCTATTTTACTTGATCAGTATCATCATGGCTATGGTTACCCAGCGAGCTGTTCTGCTGCTTGCACAGAGCGTCAACCTGGGAAGGATGTGGTCAAGACTTGGAGGCTTGAAGGATGTCAAGCATAGCGTTCGTCCTGTAGCTCAAGGCCACCATGTCCCTGAAGCTATAATCTTAAATATAAGCCTTGCTTCTCCAGGGATTGTTGCCTGAAGTTACCTATCCATAGATGATGCTAACCTTTTACTGGTGTGATGTAATTTCCTGTTTCGATTGACTATAAGTCAGAACCTACGGATGGGTCTGTTCTGATGTATTTGTTCGTTCTTTTTTTGCCACACAAATCACCCAGTGGTCAACCTGATTTTTTGTTCTACTTTTTTTTGCAGCAGGATTCCTTATGGATTTTTTATGGTTTCTGGAAGATTTGTGCTGGGCTCTTTTTTCAGCCCTGATTCAGGGTTGTATTAGTGCCTTTCTTATCACCGCTAGTTTTATCGATCATGTTCATTGAAGAACTACCAATATTGCCAAGGAGGTTTGTTGTTTCTACCATTTGTGGACTCTCCTAATGAGACACTTTATACCTTTCAAAGACATATTACTGTGCAGGGTGGCAGTCTTAACTGGCATTAGAGAGTCCCCTGCATCCAGTCCTTCACAGACCTGTGGATGGCCTGTAAATAGTTTATTACATTAGTACATTATCTTTACTCTCTTCGAAAGTGGAAACAATTAATCCTTCGTGTCAGTTTCACATACATTTTCTCCATTTTGTTACTCCTACATACCTTGATTCCATTGGTTTATTCCACAATACTGTGCCATACCCACTGTTTACTTCCATTTCATATGTCTGTTGATTCATTTAATTTAAGCTCGCTAACCTTTCCAGGGGTCACGATTCTTTCTTTTCCTTTTTCAGTGATTTAGAATGCTTTTGCTTGACAAAGGTTATGCTACGGATGTGACTTGGTGGACCCCTTGTTATGCCTCTGAGAACCCATAATTCTGCAAGCACTCCACTACACCTGTATCTGGAACTGAAAGACCAGCATTGGTGTCCACTTCTGGCACATGTCCAGTCTTTGAGACCGACAAGACATGTGTAAGTGACTCATCCTTTAACCCTGAAGTGCAGCAGTTTACTCTGGATGCCCAGTTCCAGTAAGCTTTTTCATATTTTCACTTTTCGATAATGAAAAAAAATATCAAAATGTATTTTTAAAATGTTTGTTAACAAAACATTTTACTTTTTCAGAGTCTCTTTTTTCCTTTCAATGGATGACTGTTTAGAATTTCTAAATGTTCACTTTTGTATATTAAAATATGCTGGGGTAAAAAAATTGTTCAGTATTGGGGACTCTTTGATACACTATTATTGACACCTATACCTCTTCCTCTTATGTCACCTTCTGCAACAACATTTCCTGTCATTAAACAGTGGGATGGGGGCAAAGGTTGGTTTCAACCTGTGGAACCCGGATGTAGTGTTCAAATCCTATGCGTTGTCTTGTTATGTTGCTTCCTTCAATTTCACTTCCTGCACACCGAAAGGTGGGATGTCGGTGAAGGATGCATGTAGTTTGACCCCTTGGAACCAATATTAGGGTTGACTGCCAGTGAGAGTTCCTGTTATAACATTTCTTCTTATGTCACTTCCCACGAATTGCATGTGTGTTGGGGAGAAAAGTAAGGATGGTTTGACCCCGTTGGAGTAGGATGTTGTCCTAGATGGCAAGTTTCCAAGGTCTCTATCTGACTAGCTGAATCAGCCTAGGTTTTTTCTTTGCAGTGAAGCCCTGTTTTTATAATCAGTTAAGCAAGACTACTAGTTCTGGGATGCAAGTGAAAAATCTGGACTAACGTGGTTAATCGCGCATGAACCTGAAAACCCTGGCAGGGTTGTGCCTATGTCACTTCCTATACCGTTACTTCTTTTTGTGCCATGTCCAGGACAAGACATGGAGGGTTTTTTGGTGATGTGATTGATGAGGTGGGTGTTTTGGTTCATGGTTGGTGGGGATGTTACCTAACCTGGTGAAATATAAGATCAGCTGTCAGATTATGCTAACCCTGTCCAAGTTGAAGTTGATGTAGGATACCCCAGTATTTTATACACTCCACAGGAGCCCAGGAGGAAGAGAGAGAAAACTCGAAGTGATCAGAATTACCAACTCGATCACTCACACTGGCACACCATACTCTCTCACACACAACACTAAGATGTAAACATAAAGATGGCCTATATAATTACAGTTCTGTATTTAACCATAAAACATTGTGTAGAGTTTAAAATGTAAGCGAACTAATTTAACCTCGCCGTTTCTCTGGGGAATGAAATAAACACATTTTGGGTGAAAAATACTAAATATGAGAGTCTGGTATGACGAAATGGATTGGTGGACCCAGTTACTTTTATAACCGAAAAGCCTTATGAAAGCAAACACGGAAGAGTAGTCTGAGAAAGCAGCAACCAAAGCAAAGCTAATGCACTTTTCCAAGTTAAACACGCTGAAATGTCAAA
The DNA here is from genome assembly GCF_964263255.1 of Lissotriton vulgaris. Taxonomy (NCBI): domain Eukaryota; kingdom Metazoa; phylum Chordata; class Amphibia; order Caudata; family Salamandridae; genus Lissotriton; species Lissotriton vulgaris. The sequence goes on along the minus strand of NC_141696.1, from coordinate 986,796,286 downwards.
GAGGCGGCTGAGACGGAAAGTCCTCTCAAAAGAGAAAACTGCAGAGAAAAAAATTGCAATGAGAAAAACTATTCTACTTCGCTTTTGAAAAACACATTAGTCATTGTCGAAAACGGTTCTCTCACTTAGGAACAGTATTTTTGCGTCGTATGTGTCAGCAACATTTTATCAAATAATTGTATTTGGCCAAACCATGAAAGCTGCTGAAGGCTAAGTATTATTTTGTGACTGTGGCATTCCCTTCCACGTATAGAGCAAAAGAGAATCGAGGTCTCTAACAAACAAGCATTGGCATAGCTAATAGGTCTCGCCTTTGGGACCGGTTGCCTTAACGAAGGTTATTTAGCGATGATGTGCAGCCGCAATTCATAAACGTTTAACTTTTGTGGACCACCATGACTCAATCCTGAAAGCAGGGAAATGCGCCTTAGAAACTGCTACGATTTGAGCCTCAAACAGTACACACAAAATCAGAAACACAAATACTTCAATCCTGTGTTTGAAATATTGTATTTCATGAAAATAAAATATTTTATTATGAAATATCAATCAATCCTTTATTCGGCAAAAGTGGCCATAAGAGCACATAAAATACATGACAGCAGTACAATAGATCAATTTAAAAACATTTCGATGAAATTATAAAAAATGCAGGAAAACAGCAACATATGTAAAGGTAAAAAGATACATAAAAGTAATACATAGTACGAAAAATCCAAAATCACGATAAAAAAGAACACAACATTCATTGGATAGCAATCTATTATGTGGTGCAGGCATAGGCAGCGTGCAGGTTCCCACACCTAATCTATGAGCAAATGGGTTTCCCTTTTCTGTCTAAATTTTCAAATATGTAGAAGAAAGCGAGAAAAAGAGAAAATAATTGGCTATGCTATGTTAGATCTAAGAATCCGGGAAGCTGTTCTACAACCCACGCCCCCAGATTGTGACAGAGTATTCTTTCCAGGCTGAAAGCATGACATATTTCATTTAGTTCACTGACAAAAAATATGCAAGAAAGGTTGGAACTTTTCAAATGCATTTTTATTTCTAAATGATGATGTGATATCCTGGACTCTAGTAAATAATGTTATCTTTTTTTAGCTCCTACTGTATGCTCTCTTTTTATCCGTGCATACCAGTGCTTTTGTTGAGGCGATTCAGATCAGATTTTGTTTGCTCTACTTGTGCTGCTCCAACATATCAAAGGATTAAGGATGGCAATTTACTTTTTAGCCTCCAATCTCAAATTCATTCTCAATGAACAAGTGGATTAAAATTGTCTCTTTCAGTTTTGCTTGTTTAAGTATACTGACTAGTCTGCTATTTATTATTTAATATTATAAACAGTCGTGTACCCGCTAGGAAGGTGTTGCAGACCCCTAGGCATCCGTGAACAACTGGTTAGGAACTACTGCTGTACAGCATTCACAATGCCTTGCAGCATGACTAGAGAGTAAAACAACAATCTATATGTCATGTCTGCTTGTCTCATTTTGTAAGCAGGCATCACCTATGCGCGCTTCCACCAAATGCCCCAGGACCTATTATGCTTTTTATTTACTCACCTGAGTTGGATCGAGAACTAAAAAAGGCAGCACAAAAGCATTTTACCTTTTTTTAAGGCGCTGGTGTGGAAAAAGAGATGGAGCTGGCTCGTGGGGAAGGAAGCCATAAAGGGAGTGGCGCAATATGAGGGCAAAAGAAACATGGTGGGCGGGTGAAGAAGCAACATGGAGGGTGCACGTGTGGGAAGCGATACAGAGGGCAAGGGAGAAGCAGCACGGTTGAGAGAGAGGAAAGTGGTGCGTGGAGGAAAGATCAGCACATGGGCAAGAGAAAGGATCCTGGAGATGTTGAGGGGGAGGCACAACGACGAGAAAGCAACATCGGGGAGATGCACATGAGGGCAAACACAACACAGAAAGGGGCTAGGAGAAGCACAAGGGTGAGAGAGAGCACCATGTAGTGTGACATAGGGAGGTAGAGCAGTACACGATGCTGACAGCTGGAAAACACATGCACTCACGTAGTGTGCTTAGCCAAAAATAAAAAAAGCAGTGCTTCAAAACTGAGCAGTGGAAGGACACAAGTAATGTAACCAACCTCTAGAGAGGGGCAAATACATGAAGAGGAAACCCACACAAGCTGACTAACAAAAAGCAAGCAAATTAAAGTGACAATAAGGTAAACTAAAGAAAAGCAATGGACAGGATACCAACAGACAGCTTGCGCTGTTTAGAAGGCAAGATCAGAAAATGAGGGAGCTCCCCTAACACAGATCTCACAAATTTAGAACACTACTACCTTCCTATAGGGCAAGATACGGTCTAACACGGTTGTGAACAGATTTTGTCCTTTTTGTGAATGCAACTATAAGGTGTACTTCTGAAAAGTGGAGAGCTTTGTGTTTGCTTTCTGACCAACTGTATATGGGTTTGTCTTCTGAACTGGACAGTTTCATAAGTTTGGCAGATCAGCCGCTGTGGACAATCAATGTCTTAAGTTTTGGAAACACTAAGCTCCCCCCCAGGGACACAGACATGTTACCAACTCACTCATCTACTACTTACATCAACAACAATCTGACATGGCATTTTTTAAGACATACATATATATGGACGTCAGGTCACTTGAGGTATGATGTAACTCTTATTTCTAATCCTGGCCTTCATTGAACAGATCAGTGCATTCTCGGAACTGTGGTCTATTTTGCTTGTGTTAGTGTAAATTGACTAATTTTGCTTGTGTCTGTGTACATTGACTAATGATCCTGATAACATCAATTCGTAGAAGGAATCTGCATGATTACATACATTTTGTTTTACCTTAATGGAGAAAGCAGGTAACCCCAAACATAGCCCTGGAGCCTAGCAATTGTAAACTGTAAAATCTTGTAAACTGTAAAATCTCTTATCCACATTGCGTGTTCTGAGATCACTACCTTTAAATATAATTAACTGCTCCAGTGAATGAGAGCTCAGAAAAAGGAAAGCAAATCATTTAATATTTAACACTTTTGGTGACATTCTGCTGGCTTTGAAAACCTGCACCAACATAACATTTCCTTTGATATGCATTGCCTTAAATATGTGGGGACGTAATAGAATATTGGTACCTATGGTAATATTAACCTAAAAAATCTGAATAACAGGGGGGGGGGGGTTTAAAGTTAAAGAATGCACTACTTCATTGATATGAAAAGGTAGACAGCATATTAAGTGCTGATTAGAAACCCGGGCATAGGCTCAATTAACAAACTGAGCATGAGTTGCTGAGCTGTGAAAATAGCAGATAGAATTGAGACTTTCAGAGGGGAATGAGCATGTGAGTGGCAGCTTCTGGGGAAGAGGGAGAAGTTGCCATGGAAAAGGATTGATGCCGCATAATAGCTGATCATGCTTTACACATCACATAAAGCAGTTTTGAAATATGTGCACTATGCACATGTTTAGAAAATTGACACTGGAACTGAGAAAAAGTTGAAATACCAGCACCGTGAAAGTGTGAATAGCTAGGTAGAAACAGTAGGATTAATCAAATAATGAATTTAAAAGGTTTAGTAACTGATTATGTTCGTAGCAAAGTCGTCATGAAAATTAATGATGAAACTTAGTATTTTTATTGACTTCTTTGTAGAGCGCCATAGCGAACTCAAACATTGTGCAATTAATGTATGCAATGGACTATATGATTGAAACTTTCAGTATAAGTGGCTCACATTACAAAGATCTTATAGCCATGGAAACGTTTTTATGTTAATGAATTTTGAAATAGTTTGCATGTTGCTACGTTTTCTAATTTGGGAATAGGCCACAACGAGAGTTGATCACTTCTGTGTAACAAATACTGACAACCATACAAAATGCTCATATATGATGTGTTTGATTAGTTTTGTTAGCTTGAACGTAATTAGGAGTTTATTTTACTTAATAAAAAATGCTAACTTTAAAATGCATTTGAATTGATTTTCTCGTCAGGCTACATTATTTCATAGACTTGTGCAATGAATTTTGATACGTTTCCTCAAATGTTGCTTTATTTGATCTTGATCATGCGACATTCTTTAAGTGACAAGAGACACTCTTACAGCAATTCTTTGTGTATGAATGATGAGACCCTGACCTTTGGACTATATCCATGGACAACAATAAAGTAAATGAGCTCGATGTCAACTAACCTGTGAGGATGAAATGGATAGTCGCTTCTCATGATGAGCATGTAAAAGCATTCTGGGGTACCAATTTGTAACTGGAGAATAAAAGAATGGTCACATGATAATCCACCATTGTAGGGTGACTATTGATGTCACAACGAAAAATATGGAATATAAAAGGTGACTTTCCTAGGAGGTGGGATGCTTCTTCATTCCCCATCTCCTTGATTGTTGGCTACCCCTTCACTTTCCTTGCTTCCAGCCTGCCTGCCTGACTTTTTATTTCATGCCCCTTGCCTTTTTGCCCTTACTGATGAACTTGCCTGTTGGATGATTTAGAGTAGTTTGGTGAGAGACCTGACTTGAACTTTCCTGATTTATGATACATTCCGCTTGTCCATGCCCGTGGACTCTTCCTTAGTGGACTTTAACGGGATCCCTTTGCCCATGCTTAGAGACCTTTTGTGAACCACCCTCCTGCCTTTATTGGTGGTAGGAATCTCTAATAATTGGGACCATCCTCTTATGTAGGCCGCATTTTTCCGCCGCAGATGCCCCCCTGGCCCCCCGAGCGGCCCAGCCTCAGCAGAGCCGCCTGTTCGCCAGTTTCCCGCTGCAGCTCGCCACAGGCCCCGCCCACCACCGGCCCATTGGCCGAGCCGCTCCCGCCACCCAGCTGACCCTCCCTCTCGTCCCCCTTCTTATGACGCCCCCAGAGCGACCGCGCAGTGGACACGCGCAGCGGGAGCGCCAACTGAGCGCGGAAGGTGCGCCAAAGGTAAGCCCGGCTGCGCCCGTCCGCGCCTGGACCGCGCCCAGCGCCAGGACCCCTGGCCCCCGCAGACCCCAGCCCACCCGCCGGACGTACGACGCCGCCACCCTCAATGCACTCAACGCCGGCCGAATCCCAGGATGCTACAGAGCCACCCCGAGACGCACCCACGGACCCTTCTGCTGCAACGCCTGCAAGTTCACCTGCATCCGGACCAGCACTACTCCAGCACCAACCAAGACCAAGATGAGCAACAGCAGCAGCCACCTGAAATGCATCCTGCTCAACACCCGCTCCGTCCACAGACACGCCATCGAGCTCTGGAACCTGCTCGACACAACCTCACCAGACGTCGCCTTCCTCACGGAAACCTGGATGAACGCCTCTTCAGCGCCCGACATCGCCATCCCAGACGGCTACAAGATCATCCGAAGGGACCGCATCAACCAGACCGGAGGAGGCATCGCCATCATCCACAGGAACACCATCCGCATCACGACCAACACCGACGACACCCTCGCACCCGCCGAGCACCTGCACTTCCAGGTCCACATCAACCCCAAGACCACCCTCAGAGGCACCCTCATCTACAGTCCAGGACCACGCACACAATTCAGCGAAGACATCGCCGACTTCATCAGCCCGCACGCCATCCTCTCCGCTGACTACATCCTCCTCGGGGACCTCAACTTCCACCTGGAGAACAACAACGACCGCAACACCACCACCCTGCTGGACAACCTCGCAAACCTGGGACTCAAGCAGTTGGTCACCACCCCCACCCACTACGCCGGACACACACTCGACCCCGTCTTCTCATCCAGCAAGGACATCGCCTTCAGCCACGCCACGGGACTCCACTGGACGGACCACAGCTGCGTCCACTTCAGCTTCAGAAGGACCACGATCCACCACCACCAGCAACAGGTTGCATGCAGAAGCTGGAAAAAGATCACAGCCGACCAGCTCGCGACCTCCCTGAGCATGAACCCTCCCACCAGCGCAACGAACCCAAGCCAGGCGGCCACCAACCTCGCGAAGTGGATCAGCAACTGCGCAGACGACCTCGCCCCTCTGAAGACCCCGCCTAGCAGACCCGGTAGCAAGAAAGCCCCATGGTTCACCGACGAACTCAAGAGCTCCAAGAAGAACTGCCGAGCCCTCGAGAGAACCCAACACCGGACAACATGACTGCCCTCAAGCTCGCCACCCGAAAACACCACCAACTCATCCACGCCACCAAGAAAACCACATTCAAGGAACGACTGGACAACAACGCACACAACAGCAAGGAACTCTTCAACATCGTTAAAGAGCTCTCCAACCCCAACGCCGGAAACAACGACATCACCCCTTCGCAAGACCTCTGCAACTCCCTAGCCTCCTACTTCCACAACAAGATCGCGGACATACACAACAGCTTCAGCACTCAACCGACGCACGCCACGACCAAACCACCGCCCCCCACCACCACCCTCCGCGCCTGGACCCCGATCAGCACCGAAGACACTGTCCGCACGATGAACTCCATCCACTCCGGATCTCCTACCGACCCCTGCCCTCACCACGTCTTCAACAAGGCCGACGCTGTCATCGCACCCCACCTGCGGGACATCATCAACACCTCCTTCGACACCGCTACCTTCCCGGAGAGCTGGAAGCACGCCAAACTCAGCGCTCTACTAAAGAAGCCATCAGCCGACCCCACCGACCTCAAGAACTACCGCCCCATCTCGCTGCTCCCGTTTCCTGCAAAAGTCATCGAGAAGACCGTCAACAAGCAGATGGCCGCCTTCCTCGAGACGAACGGATCCCTCGACCTCTCGCAGTCTAGCTTCCGGGCGAACCACAGCACTGAGACCGCCCTGATCGCAGCCACTGATGACATCCGAGCACTGCTTGACAACAGAGAAACAGCAGCCCTCATCCTCCTAGACCTCTCCGCGGCCTTCGACACTGTCTGCCACCGTACACTAGTGCAGCGACTCAGCAACGTCGGAATCCAGGAGAAGGCACTGGAGTGGATCATCTCCTTCCTCGCCGGAAGGACACAGAGAGTCCGCCTCCCCCCGTTCAGATCTGAAGCCACCGAAGTCATCTGCAGCGTTCCTCAAGGCTCCTCGCTCAGTCCAACCCTCTTCAACGTCTACATGAGCCCCCTCGCAGACATCGCATGCCAGCACAACCTCAACATCATCTCCTACGATGACGACACCCAGCTGATTCTCTCCCTCACCAATGACCCCGCCACCGCCAGAGCCAACCTTCACGAAGGGATGAAAGAGGTAGCCGAATGGATGAAGAACAGCCGCCTGAAACTGAACTCGGACAAGACGGAAGTCCTCATCCTGGGATCCTCACCCTCCGCCTGGGACGACTCCTGGTGGCCCCCCGCCCTAGGCAGCGCACCCAAACCAACAGACCACGCACGCAACCTGGGCTTCATCCTGGACTCCTCCCTCTCCATGACCAGACAAATCAACGCCGTCTCCTCGTCGTGCTTCAACATCCTGCGCATGCTACGTAAGATCTTCCGGTCCCCACCGAGACCAGGAAGACGGTCACCCAGGCCCTCGTCACCAGCCGTCTGGACTACGGCAACTCCCTCTACGCCGGAACCACCGCTAAACTGCAGAAGAGACTCCAGCAGATCAAGAACGCCTCAGCACGACTCATCCTGGACATCCCCCGTCGCAGCCACATCTCCGGACACCTGAGAGACCTGCACTGGCTCCCGGTCAACAAGAGAATCACCTTCCGACTCCTCACCCACGCACACAAAGCCCTACACAACCAAGGCCCAGGATACCTCAACAGCCGCCTCAACTTCTACGCTCCCAAACGCCAGCTTCGATCGACAGGCCACGCCCTCGCCGCCGTCCCCCGCATCCGAAGAGCCACCACAGGGGGACGGTCCTTCTCCTACCTCGCCGCCAAGATATGGAACTCCCTCCCGACCCACCTCCGCCTGACTCAGGACCACCTCGCCTTCAGGAAGCAACTCAAGACCTGGCTGTTCGAGCAGTAGCGGACCCCCCTCCCCCAGCGCCTTGAGACCCTCTGGGTGAATAGTGCGCTATATAAATGCTCTGATTGATTGATTGATTGATTGATTGATTGCATTTAGCGATAGATTTACTTGGGCTAGATGTGTAATTTTATATATCAGGATGTAGGACTCATGACTGAGCTTCTTAAAAAGTTACTTTAAAACAATAACTAAATTACCTAAATTCGTTCCAGTTTTTTATTGCGTCTTAATGTTCTTTCTACAGAAACTGTGCCTGCAATTAGGTTATTTCTAAATGCATGATAGGGAAGATCATAGATTATTTTCAGAACATTAGGTTCTTTTGCTCCTGTTCTGTTTTGCCACAGCAGAGATATTGGTTTGTATGATTCTTGTCAGGCTAAACTTCTTTAGGAGGTTGGATCTTCAAATTGCAATACGCTATTTTTATAGACTATTTTTAAGAGTAAATATAATTGAAATTGATCACCAATTTGTGAGTTGACTACCAATTTTTGTTCCTCATTGGATGGCCTACAGTGGGATGTCCTGATTTCTCATCCCTCACTACAATGAAGAAATGTCCATCTGAGAACCCTCACCTCTGAGGTGAAGTATAGCATCTGAGTAAACAACTTACTTGAATGGGCCCAGTAGTATAAAACCCAGAAAATAAGCTTCTGCTACAACAGAATCTACTTGTGAGAAAATGGAAAGAACAAGCAGTGAGTTCTGATCAAGACAGAAAGCATTGGAAGATCGCAAACTACTCAAGAAGAGTATAAAAAACATCAGGAACCATGAAGGGTGATAAACGGGGAAAGAAGATAATGCTGGGAGAGCAGGGAGTGCATTAATAGCTTAGAGTTAAAAAGAAATGCAGAATTGCAATCACTTTCGATTACAGATAGAGAAATAAAGTAAGAGTGGTTCCTGCACAAAGGAAAGAGAATTAGCGGGCACTGCTGAGAGAGAAGGAAACAAACAAGGAAATTAAGAACTGATGATAAAACCAAGAAGAAAGAGTGGCAATGAAACAACTACTGAAAATGAGCGATCAGTAGAGAAAACTGCCTTTAGGTGAACATAGCTGTTGGAACCTGGGATGTCAGGTCACCTAGGGTAGCCTGGCCTAGGGCAAGACATGCATTTCAGAGGCACAAGTGTGAAGGTTGCAAACCACCCAACAGTAAAACCACACAACACACAAAAATAACGCTACACCAAAATGTGGAAAAATAAGTACTGCTTTATAAAAATATATCTCTTTGCTCTTTACTTTTAGAATTCACAACTTATTTACTTCAGGTTGTCTTGGGAAAAACAAGTATACTCCTAGTCTGTTAAGCAATTTATCAATTAGATTCCAAGTTACATTACATTTGTCAGGAAATCAATAATGGCACTTTCAAAAGTATCAAATTACCACATTAATCAGCATTAGCAGTACATCTCATTAAGCTCTATAATTGTTTAAACTTTGCTATTAAGACTTCCTATGGCTTTCACCCCAAACCTTACTTTCAAAGAGGCAGTGTCAGCACTTTACATTTGGTCAGATATCTAGTGATCATTTCATTGACAACCATACAATTCCCTTTTCTGGGCTTGTCACCTTTCCCAATCAAAGATCAGTTATTCCTTGGACGAAGCCTGTACTCCTCTAGCAAAGAGGACTCCTTTCCTTTCTCCTCCCTTCTGTTAACTGATAAAATGACTATACTAATTACAGCCACGTTTCATTTAGGCCATCCGGGGATTTCTCAAGAGCGCTTTACCCTCTGGAATGATCTCTTTATTCCCCTGCTGGTCAAGTCTCGCTCCCCTGCCCTCTCGCTACTCTCCTTACTTGTGGTTGAGGTCTTGTATTGCCAGAGAGAGTGGGGGAAACAGGATAAATGGCCAAGCGCCGGCGAGGCTCACCAGCCTCCAGGGCACCTCAGCTCCCCTCTCCCACTCGAGTCAGCTCCTCTGGTGGTGCTCGAGCAGGGAAAGGATCTTGGCAGCTCTCACAGCAGGCTGACGGGCTCCTCAGTTCCCCCCTCTCGCTCGCGCCGGCTCTTCCGTGTGGCGCTTGAGCGAGGGAGAGATGACTCCACAGCGTTTCCCAGCCGCTTCTAAGCTCCGACGCTTCCCTGACTGGACCCGCCTCCGCCTACTTGAAGAGAGGCAGCGTGACCGGGCATGCGCGAGCGAGCAGCGGCTTCCGCTGGAGCCTGCTCGGTTTTACTTCCTCCGGCTCCGCCCTCCAACACCGGCTCACTCGCTCCTTCTGCCGGATCAGCGCTGACAGGACACAGCACAGGAAACGATCCTTCACTCCAGCGCACACTGCTACTACAGGTCACAGGCACACACGCAGCCTGATCAAACAGCCAGTGCCCCTCAAAGCGCCTCGAGGAGGGCACGCACCCGGCTCCACTTCAGTCACCGGGAGCTCACTTGGACAAGGGCAGCCCCAGGTACAGGGAAAAGGGGGGATAACTCGTACTACGTGGCGATAGGCTCCTCACCAGCTCACAATCCCCACAATCACTGTACTGATGTCCTGGGGATGTCCTGGGGATCGCTTCCCTTAAGTCCCTTTACTGGGCAGAGGACTGCGCTTCGCAGCGCTGCAGTCTCCTTCTCCTGTAGTCTCCCCCTGTATGATTTAGATGAGGGGCAAGCTAGGCGCCCAGGGTCTCCAGTAACCCTCAACAGCGGGGTCAGGACAAGTAAACTAAAGGGGGCAGTGTGGTGATTCAGTAAGGCAGCTTCCCAGTCCAGGAGGTCAACCCTATGACTAGCCTCTTCCCACCCTTAGCTACAGCTTGTCCTCCAGCAGGTAGACAAAATGGCTGCCTCGCATTCCGCCTTTTATAGGCTGACCCTCAGTGGTCCAGAATGGACCAGAAGGTTCTGGAACGCCCTATGCTAGCCTATGGGCAAGTTCTAGGTTTGACAGTTAGGGCAGTTGGTAGCCACCATTTTGTGGTTCCAACTTTTCCTGTCAGAACAGGCCTCTGGGCCTGAGGTGAAAAACTATGAGGGGAAAAAGAACACCTATCCCCTTGGCCAACACCTAGAAAAAGTCAGTGGACAAAAATTATTAAGGGTATGAGGGGCAAAAAGGGGACAAAATAAATGATAAATTGGAGGGACTACGCAAAAAAACCAGACAGGTCTAACAATAGCTTATAAGACTTTCCTAACTATGAGATGCTTTAAAAAAATATTGTCATAGTAGTGATGGTGTCAAGAGAAAATGATACCCCTTTGACGGTATCAGGCATCAGCACATGTTCACAGTCTATTTCTAGAGCTGCACAAATCTTACAGTCGTCAGCCTCAGATTAGAGGCATCCCTCAGGTTATACATACATCACAGACCTTTTACTGCAGAGCTACACCAGTAGATACATGTCAGAGACATAAGCCAGAGGTAGGCTGGCTTAAAGAAATACTAGGAGCAAGGAAGGCTGGTGCTTCTAAATGGTCAATGGGCTAGAAGCTATATATGACACAAGTCAGGCCCAATAGAAGATCAAGGCTCATGAGTTTAGAATCTATTCAGGCTTGTGCAACTCCGTAATGCAGTTTCTGTGATAAATAGAGCTAGATAGACTGCTAGAATTTGGTAATGAGACAGAGATATAAGAAATATGGAAATATTTACTCTGATCCACTTTTTATTATCACTGTCACTCACAATAAATAAAAAAGATTACAAACATAATATCAAAATTTGGCTATGGAGAAACAGAATAACCTTCTCTATAGGCCTAACTCAATATTAGGTTGTGAATATGCAGAATGTCTAACATGTAGGAAATCTTAATCCACAAAACATTGATGGTTCTTTGGTTTCCAGTGGGTTACTAAGATATCTACGTTTTTTGGTATCAACTTGACCCCAAATGTTATTTTGGGTTTCACTTAGGAGAAACTGTACAAAACCCTGAAAAATATCCAGATCCCGCCTATTACACACCCTGTAAAATATCCAGATCCCGCTTATTACAAAGCTTCACCCTTTAATGAGCTCACCAACAACTACTCAATCAACTACCTCTACATCCTCTCAAACATTCTGCAAAGAGGAGTGGACTTTCAACCTCAAAACTACATAAACCACCACAATCTTCTTCCTAGCTAAATCAAAAGAATACACCCAGAAGGATTCCTTAAAAACACTATCAATCCTTTCCTCATCAAATAGGGACTATCACGCCAACAACACAGCCCACTCATTTTTGGGAAAAATATGTTTTACAAATGTTTACACAATATGTACTTGGTGTTAGGGCTGCACAGCAGCAGGGTGATTCCATGTCATGTGTGGCACTATTTGTAAATCCTAGCATTTTAGCCAAGAGCACGTTGAATTAGGAAAGACTTGTGGTTTCACATCTAGAATGAGAACAAAAATTCAAAATATGAAAAGTATTGATTACTGAAATATCAACACAGTAGAACCAAACCACGAAAGATTCTGATAAATTTCCAGACGCACATTGAAGGAGAAGATCCTGAATCTCGCACTGAAGGCCAAGACACTCAAGGCCACTGACTTCCTTTGTGAAGTTAGATCAGACCTCTCGAAAGCCACATTAGACGGGCAATGGGAGCTGGGTCAGAGAATGGAAAAGTTTAGAGCAGCTGGGGCTACGGTTCAGATGAGGTCCCCTGCCTTTTTGCGGGTGATGTACAATACTAAAATGTACAATATCCGATCTCCTTTCGAAGCGGATGAATTCTTGGGGAAAATGGGGGAGAGTTCACGGGGGGGGGGTTAAATCCCCAAGCTAGTTGGTTGTCTAATTAACCTAAACGGTAAGGGGCAGCGATTAGGTCATAAACTTTTAGCACTTCCAGTTGACATATAGTAAGGCACCCAATGGGTTTAAGGATTTAAGAATCAGACACTATATCCCGAAATCAAAAAAAAAAGGGATAAAAAAAATAAGAAAAAATAAGAAAATGAAAAAAGAAGTAGATTCAAGAAAGAAATAAAGAAAAAATATCAGGGGAACTAAAATTGGATGAAGGGAAAAAAAACAGTAAAAAAAAAAGTTTATATATATGTTTAAAATCTAAGTAATAAAGCATGGTTTGAAAGCAAAAAAAAAAAAGAAAAGAGACAGAGAAATGCCTTAATAGTTGACTTAATAGGCATAATACTGCTACTCTAATAGGGGAGTTTTTTTCTTCAGCAGTTGAGGGGGTTAACCAGCACGTGCACTTACATTTTTCACAAAACGTGTAGGAAAGCAGGGTAGGAGGGAGTGGGATGGGGGGAGGACGTAAAGCTGGCCATACATCTGGCTAGTGTAAGTAAGGAGGGGTTTTCCAGGGGTGGGGGGACGGAGGGGGGGCACAGGGGGGAAGTGGGAAAAATAATAAAATTCCTCACAAGTCAGACCTCGTAAAGACTAGTTGTTTGATATGTTCTATAAGCCTTTATCACCAGATACATGCTATATTTCAGTTCTCTGTAAGGAAGTTCCCAAGGCTGGGGAAAAGAGAAGGTGGAAAAGGTCAAAATTAGATGATCCCCCTAAAGTTCTTATCCTGGAATGTCAATGGCCTGCGAGTGAGGAGCAGAAGGTATCAAATTCTACAATATTTGAGAGACTCTCCCGCGCAGGTCATTGTCATTCAGGAGACGCATCTACTTAAAGTAAAGGTCTGTGATATGCTAAAAAAGCAGAAATGGGTGGATAAGTTTATTTGTATGGACCAAAACGCAAATATAAGAGGGATTCTTATAATTAAAAAAAAAACCCAGCTAAAACTCAAGTCCTGGAATATAAGGAGGATTACAGCGGGAGATGGCTCATCTCCAGAATCTTGATTGATGACGTGACCTACACGATTGTGGGGTATTATGGGCCGAACCAAGATGACCCCTCCTATCTGAAAGCAATCCAGAACCACCCTACAGTTTCACAGGATCCCGTTATTTGGGTTGAAGACTTTAACATAGTACTCAACCCATTATTAGAGAAGTCTTCCAAGTCAAGAGCGCTTACATTATCCAAATCAAGGCAGACCCTGGTAGATATAATGGAACATCTGGGTCTTTGCGGATGTATGGAGGGAAAGGTCAGGAAATAGACTGGGGGTCTCTTTTCAAAATTTTAAATATAAACATAAGTCACAAATTGACTATGCTTTTTTTAGTTATTGTTTAAAAGACTTGCTGATGGAGTTGGTTTACCTTCCCTCACATCTGTCGGATCACTCGGCAATTGTATTTGACCTTCAGATTAGCAAACAGAAAATAGCCACCTTCTGGTCTTTTCATAGCATGATTCTTTTAGAGGAGGAGGAAAATAGCTTTTTGTTAGTGGAGGCGAAGTTCTTCTTGGAATCAAATCTGGATATTGCGGCAATTGCAAAAGTCTGGGATGCTATGAAGGCTTATATGAGGGGCTGTATAACTAACAGAGCCTGGTGTAGACGGAGAGTGTATAGGGAGACAATTAAAAATCTTGAGCAGGAGCTGGCCCAAATAGATCAAAAGCTTGGCTCCACGATGGCATCAGCTGAAGAGGCAGAAAACCGGGCAGAGCTGAAAAGTCAGCTCGAAAAATATTACAGTAAAGGTTAACTAAAAGGTGGGAGGCGAGTAAAATCTCTCACTTTGAATTTGGGGAAGCCGCCGGGAAGGTCCTGGCTAGGAAGGTCAAAGCGGACCAAGAAAAAATCACATTAGGGAGATCAAACTAGAAGGAGAGGTTATTCCTAGGACCTCGGACCGGGAGATAGGGATTGCTTTTCAAGAAGTTCTTCAGGAAATATATAAGGAGGAGGTCAGGAATGATCCGGAGGCTAGGGAAAGTTGGCTAGATAAGGTTGCCATACCTACCCTGCTAATATCACAGAGGGCCCAGCTGGAGAGGGAAATATCAGAGGAGGAGGTAGGCAGCCGCAGTCCGTGGAGGGAGTGCCGGTGGGGCAGGCAGGCGGGGCGGGGGAGGGGCAGTGTGGGGGGTGATAAACACCGGAATATGGATGATTGCAGGTAAGTAACATATTAAATTAATAAAACAAATTTTGTTCTGTGCCCTGCATCGCAAAATGCGATGCAGGGCACAGAACGAAATTCATTTTATTAATTTAATAGGTTACTTACTTGCAATCATCCATATTCCGGTGTTTATCACCCCCCACAATGCCCCTCCCCTGCCCCGCCTGCCTGCCCAACCGGAACTCCCTCCACGGACTGCGGCTGGAGGTGGGGAAAGCGAATCGTCATCTCAAGAAGGGAAAGACGGCTGACCCGGATGGGTTACCTGGAGAACTATCTCGGGGGTTAAGCTCAGCCATAGTTCCATCATTGATGGCCCTCTTTAACGGTATTCTACGGAGGGGGGAGGTCCCCCCAGGCTCCTGGAATAAAGCCACGATCGTGCTGATTCCCAAACCAGGTAAAAGCCAGTTGGAGTGTGGTTCCTATAGACCAATTTCTCTCCTAAACAACGACTACAACATTTTCACATCTATTTTGGCAGTTATATTGGGGATGTAATTGGTTCAATAATCCATCCAGACCAAAGGGGGTTCATAAAGGGGCCTCAGTTGGCTGACCATACCCGAGACTTAGTGGGCGCGATTGATATCGCTTCCACCTTCTCTCTCCCACTGGCCACTCCGACTCTGGACGCCACCAAAGCTTTCAATAGGGTCAACTGGCCCTATCTGGTGGAGGTGATGAGAAGGTTTGGGTTGGGGGGGGGTTTCTGTTGGGTTATTGAGCTCCTGTACAGGGCCCCAAGGGCCAGACTGTTGGTTAATGGTGCCTTAACAGACCCCCTAAAAATCACCAGAGGTACCAGACAAGGCTGCCCGCTCTCCCCCTCCTATTTAACTTATACATTGAGGTGTTCGCCCAAGTATTGAGAGAAGAAGAGGATATTCCCTCATTTGTATTTGGAGAGTGGAAGAGGTGGGTAGCTCTTTATGCAGACAACATTCTGATCTATACATCTGACCCAGATAGAGCTTTCCCAACGGTAATTAAAAAGGCAGAGGAGTTCGGGCAGATCTGTGACTATGACATCAATGCCAGTAAAACGGAGATCATGATCTGGAATGTTCCCAACTCACAATTAAAAGTGGCAACACCTATGAGATATCTGGGAATATGAATTACCCAAGAAATAGGTAACATGGCATAGACCAACTTAGATCGGGTTGCCAACGATTGTAGGAAACTTCTGAAATCCTGGGCGTTTCTCCCACTTTCTATTCTTGGGAAAATGAAACTAGTAAAAATGCCCATCCTCTCAAAGTTTACTTTTATTTTTAATGCCATCCCCTTGGTGTTTGATTTGAAAAAATTGGATAAAAGCCAGTGTGAGATTAATTCTTTTGTATGGAACTTTAAAACAGCCAGGCTGGCCTGGAAGAAGTTAAGAAGGAGGAGGGAGAAAGGAGGGCTGGCATTACCAGATTTGTTGTACTATGCCTGGGCATTTCAGCTGGATTATTCCAGGATGCTCCTTCAAACCCCACTAAGTTAATCTATGGGGGTTATGTTCAGGTCCATGTTAGCGGGAGTGGATATTCCATCGGACGGATTTCTATTTAAGTTTGGAGATATGAAACGTTTCAAGAAAGTGAGACTAAAGACCCTACAGTCTGCCATAATAACCTAGATGCAGATCAGAAAGAAAATTGGGTTACCTTACTTCTCAAATTTTGCTCCTGTGTGGGATTCTCCAGGGCAGCCACCATGCTTGCAGGACAGTCTGGCAATCTCCTTAATGGATGCTGGGATAACTAGATGGGGAGAGTTATTGGTGGATGGGAGGTTACAAGATTGGGAGGTGTTGCGGGACAGGGTAGGCCCGGCTTTATCCAGGTTTAAATTCATACAGCTGGACAGTTGGGCCCGAGCAGCAGGTAGGAGAGGTCACCAACTGGGGAAACACAGTCACTTTGAACAACAACTGGTAGAAATGCGAGAGGGAGGTAAAGAGGTGGCAATCTGGTATTGGAATATAGTGGAGGAGGCGGATGGGGATTTAACTTTGCCAGACGAGCTATGGGGAAATGAATTGGCCCTTCAGTGCGAGGATTTATGGATGAGATCCTTCACTTTCCTCTGCAGAGTAGTTAAACCAGCGTGGCTGAGGCACAATCATTTGTTTACTCTGCACCGCGCCTATCTCTCCCCCCTAAGGCTCTCAAAATGTCTCCCGGGAAAGAAGTGTAATAAGTGTAACCTAGTGGCAGCATCAGACATACATATGTTCAAGGACTGTCCTGCCATTATACTTTTTTGGGAAGAGGTAAAAGTTACCCTGGAATCTATCTTAAACATCACTCTTCCATTAATAGTGTTTGGATTGGAGGAAAGTGTAACCGGCCATGCAAAGACTCTCCTTTTTTATTCTATTATTTTGGCAAGACAACAAATTTGTAAACACTGGGTCGATTCTAATGCTCCATCGCACGCTGCCTGGCTAATGTTGCTATATGAAACTTTGAAGGCAGACTTGGCCAGATCCTGCAGTAAAAGAAATCTGTCTTTTTGGGATTTGCTGATCTACTGGAGCTAGGAGTTCTGGTTTTTTTCCCCCCCAGGGTCCTATGATTATGCCTACTATGCTCCAGGGACCTTCGGGATGTCGCCCCCCTCGAAACAAAATCATGGGTCCTTCTGGTTGAACACCTCGTGCTGGAGTAAAAAGGGCTTTGCCCATCTCCCTATGATCCATCTTTGTAATTTGGTCTTCCGCCAATAAACAAATCGTGTCTTGGGAAAGGATATGAGAGATTAAAGACCTCTATGTCTTTCAAGGCAGGACACGCATGGTGGTTGGCTTCTCTTTGTGGAAGGAGGTTATGGCAAATGAGGACAAAAAAAAAAACACATTTTGAAGGTGGTTAACCTGACATGAGCCCAGTTGATTGGTATGGAGAAGCAAACCACTTTCAGTTTAAAAACAGTAGTAGCATACCAGCGACTGACCTACATGGCATCCAGTTTTGCATGATTTAGTGATATTGCTTCTACATAAATGATAATCTTCCTTCCATTATGAGTGGAGGGAGATTCTTTATTTATTTAAGTGAAAAGAAATTTTAATGTTGCACTTGGATTTTGTATACCCAATTTGATAATCACAACTTCTAGTTCTTGACATATCTGACAAGTGGTCCCATGCCATATGCGCTACCTTCAGTCAGTTCTCAATAGTTATCCAACAGCACTTTGGGTATTGAAATTTAAGCACAGAATTACAAAACACAAGTTAAACTATCAGTTCCAGAATGCAATGAGCTCCTGGATATACATCCAGGAACTATTTAGGATGACTTTCATGATTCAAGATGTCTGTTTAGTACGCAACTGTGTGGTCATATACATTGTTTCAAACTCATTGGCATACCAACAAGAAATAAAATTAATTGAATTTACAGACTGCATTAATCTTTCTAGATCCTGATAAGATTTTCTACAGGCCTAGTGCAAAAATCTCTTAGGATTCTTAGTCTTCAACCTGAAATTATATTATACCATTCTCAGCGTTACTGTCTGTAAACCGAGGACAATATGTCATGTGTTAGTTCTTAGCAACAATTTGCTTGAGTCCTTAACTCACCAAATTGTATTTGGCATTGCCCTGGCTCACAGCAGTAGTAATAGAACATCAGCATAATCTTAAAGAATTTTGGGGCCCTATATGCGGGACAGCTTTGAATTTAATATGAATTTTAAGCTAATTGAAGTCCTCTTTATGCCAAACAATATTGAACTGTATGTTAACAGGAGCAGCCTGTGCAGGTAACACTTTGAGCTGGGGAGTTGGCAGACGATGACGAGGGAAAATTATTATTTATTTCATTTTCTCTAGTCGTCATCTTTTGAGTTCCCCCCACCCGCCCCACTGCTCTTACCTGCACTAGATGCTCCTGTATGTAAACTTTCAAGGGCAGGCACGCAAAAATATCCTTGAGCTCCAACTGGCTGGTGTCCCAAGACTAAAAATGTCTGTTGGTAAATGTATTCAGATTTTATTTGTCTTACTATAATACTATTTTAATTAAAATTCAGTGTCTCCCATGCCCAGTCCTCTTTTTGTTGGAAAGACATAATAAGGGCGAATTGGTGAAGGTTTTGTGGACTAGTGCTTACCACTAAAATAAGGTGTTTGACAATTTAATTGAAAATGTAGCCTACATTGTCAGCTATTTGCTGCCCCCTTTCACAGCCATTGTTCTTGATGCAATAGTGAAAATCAAAGGATTTTCACCATTCTATCAGGTGAAATCTTTTTACATAATTATCTTCCCATGATTTGCCCCTCTTTTCTTTCTATGTGAAAACTTTAGTGGCTAAACAGTGATTGCTGAATCAGTGGAGTTAGGAAATGGGAGGGAATGAATGAAAGGCGAGGAATAGAGAGGCAAAGAGAATGGTATAATGAGAGAGGTGGATTAGAGGGAGAAGGGAGGTAGAGATAGAGAAGAATTAGAGAGATATGAGATGTAAGGATTTTGACTAAATATCAAGTTTTAAATATTAAGTTGCAGAAATATCAGCAATAAATACTGTGATACAGAAATATTGTAATGCAGAACTGTTATTGTCAAGAATATTGATTTTTCATGTAAGTAATAGAGTGTTCAAGAATATCGATGTTGTTAATATCGTTTTCAATAATATAGTTGTAAAAAATGTTTAATGTTTGTTAGTTCATATATTATTTCATGTGTTTGTTTGTGTCATTGTTTTAATACTTTTAAATACAGTTTGTAATTTTAAATGAGTTATCATTTTTAAATTATTTGCTAATAGTAATTTATGTTGTGTTAGATGATTGCTAGGTTTGAAGGGGCATAGGGTGAGAAGGTTATTATGTATAAATAATTAACAATTAATTATTTATTCATTCGTTTTATTGATTATTATTGATGTTATGGTGTAATTATTGTTTTTGTTTAAGTTATATATTTTGTGTGGACTGCTGGGTTTGTAGGGGTGTAGGGTGGGAAATTAAGTAATACATAATTAACAATTAATTATTTAGGTACTTATTAATTTAGTAAATTGTGTAATAATTATATTTTTTTAGTTATATATTAGGTGCAGTTTACTGGGTTTGTAGGGTACTGGGGCGGGAAGATAATAAATAAATAATAAATAATATTTAACTAATTAGTATTTAATTAATTGTTAATTGTATTAATTGTGTTTAATTTAAATATTTTAGTTATTTTTTTAAGTGTAGGGTGCTAGGTTTGTGGTGGTCTAGTGTGGTACATTAATTAAGCCATAAATTATCGCGAATTGTTTTAAATTCATAACATTACATTGATAATTAATTATTACATTTATTAATACTCATGTTAATTGTTTTTTATTATTTATCCCAATAAAAAAAAAAAAAATATATATATATATATATATATATATATATATATATATATATATATATATATATATATATATATATATATATATATATATATATATATATATATATATATATATATATATATATGTATCCACAGGTTTGGCTCAGTTGTGCAGTCCAATGGCGCTCTCCTCACCGGTGCTCAGACTCCTTAGCAGAGCCCTGCTATCAAATATTCCACAAATCCCTTTCCCAAGGGAATGAGTCAGCACTCACGAGACGATTTACTTTCCCAGTTCTTTTCTTTTCTTGGTCAAAACTCCAGCAATTTACAAGTACAAACCAACGCGTTTCGCAACAGCAGTTGCTTGTTCACGGTCATAATGGCAGAGTTCATACTCCTCCTATATTTTGAAGGACCCGCTAGAGATTCTGATCTCACTTCCTGTTTAATGACAGGAAGTAAGATGGGAAATGTAGTTTTTACAATTCATGAATCGTTATTTTGCAGTTTAATCATGTATGGTTTAAAAAAACACAAAACAAACAATATTCCAAATGATCATAATCTTTCTACTCAAGATGTAACTAACCATTTCATTCATATGCAGTATTTTTAAGGGTTAACCTCCGATTTTTCAATTGGGTAAAATGTAGTATAGCCCTCCAGTGGGCACAAATACATATATATATATATATCCAACGTAAAAAGTTGCCTGCAGCTGGAAGACGCCACACAATCAGATTTGTATCGCCAACATCTCACTTTATTGCAGGAAACAATGCGGAACAAGGGACCTGCCCAACATCGATTCTTTCCAGCCCAACGCGTTTCATGTAAAGAACATTTCATCAGGGGTTCCGGATTTCAAAGTCAGTAGAGAGGCACTTTCGGCGCCAACCTTGATATTCGATCAACCCGCCTCAATGGGCGTGGCCAACACAGTGGCCTCATGGTAATTGTAGTGCACGTCATTATACTCCTGTGAGCGGCATCTCTATCTGCTTTGCATATTTCTAAAGTTTTTATCCCAGTGGATTGAGGGGAGGCTCGAAGTTTCCGCTCTGCTTATATGTCCCCAATAATGGCACCTAACTCCATATGCAACTCCGCCGATTTGACGAGCTCGCTGGGATGCTGGAACAGCACCGGGGAGTCTTCCGCGGCTTCAGGCAAAAGCTGCTACCATCCAATGTATAAAGTTGCCTGCAACTGGAAGACGCCACACAATCAGGTTTGTATCGCCAACATCTCACTTTATTGCAGGAAGCAATGCGGAACTAGGGACCTGCCCAACATCGATTCTTTCCAGCCCAACGCGTTTCATGTAAAGAACATTTCATCAGGGGTTCCGGATTTCAAAGTCAGTAGAGAGACACTTTCGGCGCCAACCTTGATATTCGATCAACCCGCCTCAATGGGCGTGGCCAACACAGTGGCCTCATGGTAATTGTAGTGCACGTCATTATACTCCTGTGAGCGGCATCTCTATCTGCTTTGCATATTTCTAAAGTTTTTATCCCAGTGGATTGAGGGGAGGCTCGAAGTTTCCGCTCTGCTTATATGTCCCCAATAATGGCACCTAACTCCATATGCAACTCCGCCGATTTGACGAGCTCGCTGGGATGCTGGAACAGCACCGGGGAGTTTTCCGCGGCTTCAGGCAAAAGCTGCTACCATCCAATGTATAAAGTTGCCTGCAACTGGAAGACGCCACACAATCAGGTTTGTATCGCCAACATCTCACTTTATTGCAGGAAGCAATGCGGAACTAGGGACCTGCCCAACATCGATTCTTTCCAGCCCAACGCGTTTCATGTAAAGAACACTTCATCAGGGGCTCGGGATTTCAAAGTCAGTAGAGAGGCACTTTTGGCTGCAACCTTGATATTCGATCAACCCGCCTCAATGGGCGTGGCCAACACAATGGCCTCATGGTAATTGTAGTGCATGTCATTATACTCCTGTGAGTGGCATTTCTATCTGCTTTGCATATTTCTAATGTTTTTATCCCAGTGGATTGTAGGCGATGCTCGAAGTCTCCGCTCTGCTTATATGTCCCCAATAATGGCACCTAACTCCATATGCAACTCCGCCGATTTGACGAGGTCGCAGGGATGCTGGAACAGCACCGGGGAGTCTTCCACGGCTTTAGGCAAAAGGCGCTAACATCCAACGTAAAAAGTTGCCTGCAACTGGAAGACGCCACACAATCAGGTTTATCTTCCTCCCCCAAATTGTTAATGAATCAATTGACATTTTTGAAAAGGGTATGATCAAAAAATTTGACAAAATGTCTAAAGAAATGAAATATGTCAAGAAGAACTTGAACCAGGCGCAATTTGAAGCAATCAGAACCCTGAGTAATGACAAAAAGAAATCAGATAAGGGGGGAACATTGTTGTTCTACCCCGTGAGATGTACATTAATGAAGGCCTCTCACAACTGAAAGATAATACCAAATATGAAAAAAGTGACAGAATGACTTACAACACTAGCATTGCTCATTACCAAGAGCAACTTTCTGATTGGAGGGAAAAGGGACTCATTGTTCTTGATGAATTCAATTTCCTTAAAAGCAGACATCCCAAAATACCAGTGCTGTATCTTTTGCCTAAGATGCACAAAAGCATGACCAAACCTCTGGGGAGACCGATTGTCTCTTCCAGAGGCAGTTGTTGGGAGAACACATCAAGATACGTGGACTTTTTCCTGCAACCGTTGATGCAGGAATTACCCTCGTACCTTAAAGATTCAGGGGACTTCCTCCGCAAAATTAAAAAAGTAGACTGGAACCCTGGGTGGTTACTTATTACTTTAGATGTCAATAGCTTGTACACGTGCATCCCCCACCAACTAGGGATAGAGCATGCAGACATTTTCTTAAATCAAGGTCCATCTCAAACTTGCTCCACACTGAAATGCTACTCGATATGGCATATTTGTGCTTAACTAAGAATTATTTTTTATTCAATGGGAATGTTTACCATCAACTCCTTGGGACTGCGATGGGCACCTGCTTTGCTCCCAGCTTCGCAGGTATATACCTGGGCTGGTGGGAGGAGCAGGTGGTCCACCAGTCCTCTGTCTATCAGACTAAGGTAATTAAATGGCTCCGCTACATAGACGATATTTTTGTCATATGGAACGGAACCTGTGAGAGGCAGCAGAATTTGTTCAAACACTCAATACGAACACATTCAATCTTTCCTTCACAAGTCACGCCAGTGATGTGTGATTGACTTTCTAGACCTTAAAGTTAAAATTGAAGACAACACTCTTACCACCATCCTGTTTAGAAAAGAGACCGCAGGCAATAGTCTTCTACACGCCCGATACTGCCATCCCACCAATTTGATTAACTCCATACCCATAGGCGAATTCTTGCGTGCCAAACGCAATTGTTCGAAAGAGGAGGATTACCTTAAAGAAGTGCTTGTTATGACAGAGCGCTTTAAACAGAGAGGATACACTAACAAGTGCATTTCCACAGCTGTCAAAACAGTGAATGCAAGGGAAAGAAACTGCCTGATTGTAATGAAAGATGTAAACAGTGATGACTCTGAACCAATGACCAGCAGATTCCTTACTGATAATCATCAGCAATCAGGTAAGGTGAAGCAAGCAATGGGGAAATTCTGGAGTGTCCTGAAACTTGATAAAGATCTTGTTAAAGAAGTTGGCGAGCACCCCCAGATCACATATCGAAAACCCAGATCTCTCAAAAATATGCTGTGCACCACACTAGTGTCAGGGACCAGCAACAAGAGGAATCCAATTAAAGGGTTCTACATTTGTGGCAGATGCAAAGACTGCCGCAACAGTAAAAATCTAAAAGAGGTTAAATTGTCTAGCGAATGTGACAGCTTCAAAATCATGAAACATGTCACTAGCCTCACCGACTATGCAGTCTACGCACTGAAATGCCCATGTCATATGTACTACATCGCAGCACGATACATCAAGCCAAAAAGAGTGTACTGGAACATATGCGTGCCATTTACCAAAGGGGATAAACAATACCCCATAGCAAGACATTTTGCTACACATTATAAAAGTAATGCCAATCTACTGTTGTTTTGTGTCCTGGAAACTGTTCCTGTCAGGGAAAGAGGAGGTAACAGAATTCAGGAACTTAGGAGACTGGAATCCAAACTTATCATTAAACATAGAACTACACAACCAGAAGGACACAATTTACATGAGGAACTTGCTCTGCACCTGGGTTAGAATATTGTATGTTGCTATTGCATCCGCAGTCATGATTGTTTTTTAACATTCTATGTGAGATACTGTTTTTACATGTTTTAAGTCACATGCTCACAGGTTTTGTACTCTTTTATGTTTACAGATCTCTGGGAAGTCTCAATAGGAGAGTCTATTCACCATGGCTAAAGTCACAGCACACTGAAAAGCACGTATGACAGTTGGAATTTGAGTAATACGAAGCATGACACTGCAAGTGACAACAGAATAAGCTTTGGCTTCGGGCAATGCCGTTGATTAATGCCCATTGGGTATTTACTTGCTTAGTGGAACTGGATGTTTGAGTTGACCTTTTTACTTAGCCCACTGGGGTGGTATTTAACAAAACTGATGAATCAAGATTAGATGGTTCTCACTTTGAAAACGGAATTTAAGTTTATTGACTTTATTGTTCTCCTTGGCAGACATACTGTTGCAACCAATGTTATTTTGCTGCAAGCTGAATTAGGCAGACTTTATGCATTATCATGGTCAAGCCCACTGGGGAGTTATATTAAGCCTGTTGCATCACTAATATGAAATGACAGCCCACTATGCTGTTTGTTTTTCCGTTTTTCTTTTGAATGTAAAGTTGAAGACCATGATGCTTTATTGATTGTTTTTCTGGCTGACACTCGGCAATGATTAATGTATTTCTTTGTTGTAAGCCAACTTAATTGAAATGACATGTTTATTCTGTCATTCGAGCAATAACCATAATATTTATTTAATTTGACATTTTTAAAAATGTTAGAACGATGTGCTGTCTAATGGTCCTAACATGATTTAGCTCCGTGAAGACTTCAGCGAGTTTTTTATCTATGTTCTTGGTATGACGTGAATACCATGTGACTTCTATTTAACTCACTGTAAACAGTTGTCTCGTACTCGTGATAAAGCGGGCTTGCCCTGCGAAACGCGTCGAGTGCAGCTGTCCTAAAATAAACACGCTTTCGATTCAGAAGTGGCCCTGACAATCCGTTCTTTAAGAGGAAGCATTATAGTTAGGACCTAGTTACCATAGGAAAAGCTCAACATTCTATTCCCAATAACTTTGGCGTTGATTGACGAATCTTCACCAAATTTTCAAAACCTATGGCCAGCTTCAGTCCGCTCCTATCTTGAAAGTTTCAGGGTGATTCGGCAAGCGGGGGCCGAGAAAAAGGGGGGGTCCCAAAACGTGTTTTCTCCCTGCAATTTTCCGTAGGAAACTTTAGACACGGCTACAGCCCGAACTGCTCGAACTGCTGAACGGAATTACACCAAATTTAGCAAAAAGTTAGCCCTTGGTTCAGAAAAAGCCCTTTTTGTTAAATGGTGTTAATCCGTTCAGTAGTTTTTTAAATATTAAAGGAAAAATAAATATATATATATCTGGGCGGAGCCTAACCACACATCTCATTGTGAGATCTGATTGGCTGTCAGCACTTCATCCAAAAAGTGATGGCAGCCATCTTCAAACCAATATACATGATAGCACCTCATTAAAAAGCATTGCAGTTAATAGAAGGTTTTAAGACCTTAGTTACATTATAAATCATTTGTTGATGGTAGCATACTCATTTTAGGAATTGTTGTGTGTTCTAAGGTGATTTTACCATGTGAAAAAGCCTTCTGCATGGGATATCATGAATCATGTTTGAGAGAGAACTATTTTCTCATGCTTTTCCCACAGAGGTTTGGAAGGTGATCTATAAGCTAAACTGAGAGCATTCTGTAAATTCACATTATCTTTCTCTGCCATGTGAGAATGAAGTCTGATATTCTCAAGAAAACATGTACATCCAACAAGGGCAGAGAGAGTTGATTCCTTTGTGTTCTACTGCAGTTTCCCAGAGTGTTCTAAAGAACAACTAGAGCACTAACTGTCTTACTTATGACAAAAGTATGGCACACCTGAAGCCATCTTGATTGGAATAAAGCGGTAACACTTAAAACATTTAATTTGCAAAGGAACAGAATGAGGGGGTTCATTCTGCCATAGAAAGTATGATTAGTGCTGCAGAAAGAAAAATTAGGGCACATTTTGACTTCTCAAATCCTCTTCTATTTCATAAACAAATTCTGACATGCAGACTGAAACATGCACTTTGAATACCAGCAGCAGACTTCCCTGGCGAGCAGTAGCTTTACTACAGTGATCTAATGAGCAACTAGAGTGCTAACAGTCAGAATTAATGGCAAATGTGTGACACATCTGAATGCCTTCTTGATGGAAACAAAGAAAAAAACTGAAAGTATTTCCTACTGAGGAGACTGCAGTAAATGAGGAAATTAGGAAACTTCATAACAAATAAGTCTCCAAAAATGACCACCAGAGACAAAAGAGCCCGAATGTAGCACATATATTATCTAGCTGTAGCCTACCTACAGCTCAATGACTGAATGTCCTAGAGTGTTCTTAAGAACAACTAGAGAGCTTACTGTCTGAAGCCATCTTGATTGGAATGAACTGGTAACACTTAAAACATTTAATTTAAAAAGGAATACAATGAGGGGGTTCATTTTGCCATAGAAATTGTGATAAGTGCTGAAGAAAGAAAAATTAGGGCACATTTTGAGTGACTTCTCAAATCCTCTTTTATTTCATAAAAAAAATTCTGACATGCAGACTGAAACATGCACTTTGAATACCAGCAGCAGACTTCTGTGGTGAGCAGTAGCTTTACTACAGTGATTTAATGAGCAACTAGAGTGGCAAATGTGTGACATATCTGAATACCTTCTTGATGGAATCAAAGTAGAAAACTGAAAGCATATCCTACTGAGGAGACTGCAGTAAATGAGGAAATTAGGAAACTTAATAACAAATAAATCTCCCAAGATGGCCACCAGAGACAAAAGAGCTCAAATGTAGCACAAAAATCACCCAGATGTAGCCCACATGTAGCCCAATGACAGAAGTGTGCAAAACACTTTATTTTTTGTGTAGACTTGTCAGGTATTTTGGTGCTTTACATGAGCATTTGTTACATCACACAAGAACAAATTCATTTTGCTTTTAGACATGGGGAGATTAAGTGATTTGACTAGAATCACAGAATGTCGAGCTGAAGCAGAAACTCCAACCTGGTTCCCCAGTTGCAAAATCTGCAGCTTTGAAAGTAACACCACATCCTCTCCCCTAAGTGCAACATTTAATCAAGTGGTCATCTGGATAAAAAGGCACTTATAAATGCAGCACACACTTTTTTTGCAGCACTGAAATTACTCCAGTTCTTAGTTGTGTACTTAAGGAATGTCATAGTCACTAACACAAGTGCAGGTACAATATTTTGTACACTATGCATGCACACCTTTAACCAGGTACAAGCTATTGATACACTCTTCTAAATACCCAGTTAGTACCTATGCAGTGTAGGAATCCTCCTGTCTGTCACATGCATTTCTTCAATCACCCTTCCAGCACTATCTACATATCCTATTACTCCACCAATACCTAAGCACTTATAAATTCACTATACACTCTGTTTGTAATACTGTAATTATTCTAATTACTAGTTATGAACGTATGGAATGGCCTAGCTACTAACACAAGGACAGCTATAATATTGTGTGCACTATCCAAGCGGACATCTAACTAGCTACATACTATTGATGCACTCTTTAAAATACCCAATTAGTACTCAAGCAGTGTAGGAATTGCCCAGTCTGTTCCATACACTTCTTTAATCACTTATCTACCACTATCTACTTATCCTATCACTCCACCAATACGTAAGCACTTATAAATTAAGTGTTCACTCTGTTTGCAGCACTGTCATCATTCCAGTTACTAGTGGTATTCTTTTTTTTTTAAAACCTTTATTATGTAAAGAAAGAGACAGTTACAGACCTACAACCACGGAGGCTGGTCAGTCAAACACAACAACATCAACATCAAAGTACACAGCTCTTCAGCCGACAACCCGAGGGTCCGGCAGCGATATCTCGTGGTCATGGAGAGCAGGTGGTATAACTAGGATCAGTGAAAGGTTTCACATTTTATCTTTTATATAAATAAAACCACAAACAAAACATAAAAAAGATCGAGGCATTACTGTGTAAAACTGGCTGTCCCTTACGGCAGTGGGAGACGGGTGAAAAACGTGGAACAATATAAGAGAGGAGATATATCGGGGAGGGTAGGGGGGGACCCCGCAGGGAAACAATACAGTGTAGTCAGCAAAAACAAGTGCCCACGGTCAAGGGGTAAGGAGCGGATCAGGAAGGTCGGTGAACGGGGGGGGTGCAAATCTCTCCACGGTATGCGTTCCATTGACCCCATATCCTACCCCATTTCTTAGGTCTGCCGCGGGAAACATATACAGTTTTCTCTCTGAACATGGACCAGTCCATATTTTCTTTCCACGTTAAGAGCGTTGGCGGCCTTGAGGAACTCCATAACTGGCCTATGTCCCGTTTAGCAACCATATCACCCAATGTGACCCATTGAGTTTGAGCAACAGTACAGTCATTCGGTTCCCAAACATTCAACAGACAACGTCTGGCCTCAGGCAACAACACAACACCCATCACTTCATCCATAACCGCATGCACTCGGCGCCAAAACGTCGCCACCTCCGGACATTCCCAGAGGATATGCAAAAAAGTAGCCAGCATACCACATCCGCGCCTACACAATCCATCCATAGAAAAACCCATATGTATCAGTCGTGGGCCCGTGACATACACCCGATGCAGTATCTTGAGTTGCACCAACCTAAGACGTGCCGGAATTGCAACCTCTTTAGGGGAAGATATCGCCGCCTGCCAGTCTTCATCGTCCAGTTCTAACCCGTCACTGGTCCAAGCATTCCGCAGTTGCAGAAGGAGATCCGAGCGATCGTTGATCAGTTTCTTATAAATAGGAGATATAGTGCTGTCGGGGACGTATCCATCAAGCACTCTATCCTCAAGAGGGGAGGACTCCGGGATAGTAGAGTCATCTGGGAAAACCGAGTTAACCGCATGGCTGACTTGGAGGTAACGGGTAATATTCCCTGTCGCTCAGTTTATATTCCCGCTGGAGTGCCTCGAAGGTCTTAACTGTGCCCTTGGCCCAGAGGTCACCCACCCTGCTAATACTGATGAGATCCCATCTGTCAAAACCCTTCGACGTCCACAGGCCACCTAGCGCTTCCGCGGCGTACAATGGGGTCAATTTCGTCAATTTATCCGTCCATCCTGTGGCAGCGGTTGCACTTCCCAAAACTCGCACCGCCACTGCAGTAGGACCTGTGAGGTGCTTCCGGTCGGCTCTAGAATAGAGCACTCAATTGTAATCCCCCCCGGGGAGTTGCCATCTGTCCATCTCAAACGCGGGGTTCGGGTAGGGCCATACATAGCGTGGTTCACAGAACTCAACTTGGAAGCCCAGTAGTAGCGCTTGATGTCGGGCAACGCGATACCTCTCCATTGTACCATGGGAAAGTCAATTTGGCCAGTGCGATACGTGGTCGCCCACCCCATACCAACCGCCTCTGCAAGCCCTCGATCTCTCGGAAATAGCTGGCAGGTACCAAATCAAGTGTGTTTTGAATGGCATACAAGAAGCGGGGGAGAGACATCATTTTGAACAGGGCTGCCCTTCCCAAAGGGGAGAGTGGCAAGCCGCACCACGCTGCAACATCCCACCGAAGCCGGGAGAGCGGAGGCAACAAACTCCGCTCATAGCGAGCTTTGGGGTCCAGTGTAATATAGATCCCCAAGTATTTAAAGCCATCCCTAGAAACCCGTAAAGGACAACTACAGGGAAGAAGAGGCTCATCGTCCGTGAGTGGATAAATACAGATTTGGCCTAGTTAATGACCAGACCGGAATTCCTCCCAAAGGAGCGTAACACATCAAACAGGACGCCCAACGACTTACGAGGAGAGGTGAGATACAACAATATATCATCGGCATTGAGTGATATCCGGTCCTCGAAGTCAGGCGACCATCGGATGCCCTTAAGCGATGTTTCCCACTGCAACCATGCAGCCAGGGGCTCAAGGGCAAGCGCAAAGAGGAGCGGTGACAAGGGGCACCCCTGTCTCGTTCCCCATCCGAGGGTGAAGGGCTCCGAAGCTCTACCATTAACCACCACCTATGCCAGCGGCTGCTCATACAAAAGCCTAATCCACCCAATAAATTTAGGGCCGAAACCAAACTTAGCAAGAGCAGCCCACAAATATGGCCATTCAACCGTGTCGAAGGCCATCGAGGCATCAAGAGAAAACAAAATGGCCGGCTCTCGAAGAGACCCCGCCCTTGCTAAGACGCCATGGAGGCGACGTAGATTGAGCGCGATATTACTGTGGGGTATAAATCCTGATTGGTCTGGATGGATCAAGTCTGCAATCACCGTAACCAGCCGATTTGCCAGAAGTTTAGCGAGGATTTTGGGCTCAACGTTCAAGAGCGAAATCGGCCGATACAATGAGCAATGATCACGGGGCTTGCCATCTTTGTGGATGGCCACAATGGATGCCAATCTCTGATCTCGAGGAAGAGAGCCGAGATCTCGCGATGACAGGAACATCCGACGAAGATACGGCGCCATTTTGTCGGGGCATTGTTTATGCAGTTCCACCGGTATCCCATTCGGGCCTGAGGCCTTCCCAGAACGAAGTGAACGGATAGCGAGCGCTACTTCATCGGTGGAGAAATCCACCTCCATAAGCTCCTTGTCCGAATCCGACAGGCTAGGAAGGGCGATATCTCGAAGCAATAGATGCGAATCCTCTTCCGGCCTATCAGAGACCGGCGCATAAACCGCCTGAAAGTGCTGAGCGAATGCTTGGACTATATCAATCGGGTCCACGACACGCACACCATCCATACGCTCAATAACAGGCACCACCCGGTTCAATCTATCCTTTTTGTCCAGCCATGCAATCAGCTTTCCCGCCTTATCACCCACATCATACAAACGCCCCTGTTGCTCACGGTGCATCGCCTTGGCTGCATCAGTGACCAGCGCCTTATAATCAGATTGTTTCAGGGCCAGAGAATGCATCACCTCCGGAGTGACCCCGGACTCCATCCGACCCTCTAAGTCAGTGATCTCATTTTCCAGATCCACCACCGCGGCATTCTTACGCCTCCTTTCGTTTGCAATGAGGGACAAGACTTGACCACGAATCACTGGTTTATAGGCCTCCCACAGTATAACCGGGGAGGATACCGATCCCTCATTCTCAGCGAAGTAGTAGTCCATACATTTCACTACCTCCGACCTGATCTTAGGGTTACGAAGGTGCTAGGGGTTGATCGGAGCGATACGGCCCTCAGCACCCAATTGCATGTCAACTGTAAGCCAAAGCGGAGAGTGATCAGAGATCCCCCTGGCCAAATGCCTAACCTCCCGCACGGAGACCATCTGCGCTGCTGGCATAAGAATATAATCTAATCTCGATAGACTCCCAGGTGCACCTGAGTAAAAAGTATATTGGAGCTGACCAGGGTGTAGCTGCCTCCAACAGTCAACCAGCCCGAGCGTATCCAGGAGCTTCTCGAGCCAGAGCTGTGCCGCAGGCAG
This sequence comes from Lissotriton vulgaris, assembly GCF_964263255.1. NCBI lineage: Eukaryota > Metazoa > Chordata > Amphibia > Caudata > Salamandridae > Lissotriton > Lissotriton vulgaris. The sequence continues at coordinate 986,764,248 of NC_141696.1, read as the reverse complement.
AGCTCTGGGGGGGGCTACGATCCTCGTCCCCATTAACTACAGAGTTAAAATCGCCACCCACTACCAGTATGCCATCAGGAAGCCCCAGGATCACATCACCCAAATCAGCAAACGTGGTAGACTGTAGGCCAGGGGGGACATATACAGATAAGATGGAAACTGTTTTCCCTTCCCACCGACCCGTAATAGCCGCATAGCGGCCCCTATCGTCCAACACCACGTCATCTATCTCCAAGGGGAGGGAAGTTTGTACCAGGACCCCCACCCCTCTCGAACCAGACGTGAACCTGGAGTGTGCCACCATACAGTAGCCACGTCTGTTTAGTGCGCGGCACGCATTTCCAACCAAGTGTGTCTCCTGGAGCAAAATCACATCTGGGGCACAGCGTTTCAAATATTGCAATACAATACCCCGCTTTATCCTATCTCCAAGACCGTTAATGTTCCAACTCAGCACCCTAAGCTCCCCCCCCCTCATCCCCGCACTGAGCACCCAGTCCCCTTTGCCCAGGAAGAAGCACACAAATTAAGCAACCGGATATAAAGCAGCCTCAAACAAAACAAAAAGGAAAGACCCCTCCACCACCCCAAGGAACCCTGAAAAACCACACCCCCCACCCTGCACCCCTGCATTAGACCAGAAAGCCACCCCAACTTGCAGTGTGCCTGTCATCCCATTAAACTAACCTACAAGAAGAGAGAGAAAGCCCCCAGAGGAGGAAGAGGAGGCCCGATTCCCCCCACCCCGGGTATCCACATTATAAAGCAAGTCTATTAGAAAGCCGCTGCCAGAAGTCCAAAGTAACCAGTTCGCCACCGCAGACTCACTACTCCTGATCAGCCGGGCCTCCCTCGGCATCTCCCGAGCTCTCGACGCTTGTGCGATTTGATGGCAATGTGTCCAACCAGTCACTGGCCACTTCGGGGCGATCGAAGAAAAATGCCCGCTCCTCATACTCGATCCTCAGTCGGGCCGGAAAAAGCATGGCATATTTCAGGCCCATATCTCTAAGCCGTCTTTTCACCCCGGTGAAACCCATGCGTTGTTTCTGTACCACCTGGGTGAAGTCTGGATAGAAACTGACTGAGGCATTGTCAAATTTATTGGGGCCCGTGGTTCGTGAAGCTTGCAGGATAGCGTCCCGGTCCCGGAAATTAAAGATCCTGGCGATGATAGGTCTTGGTGCGGCCCCCAACTTGGGCTTCCCACCGGGAACTCTATGTGCTCGCTCCACGGTGAAAAAGTTACTGAGGCCCTTAGGTGCAAGATGCTTAAGGACCAGATCCTCCACCAGAAGGTCCGTGGAGACGTCCGCAGAGTTCTCCGGAACCCCCACGATGCGGACGTTGTTGCGCCTGGCCCGGCTCTCGAAATCCTCCAGCCGGCGGGCAAACTGGTCGTTGGAAGCATGAAGAGTGTGAACCTCAGCCTGAAGGTCCAAGACATCAGTGGTCAAGCTCGCAGTTTTAATGTCCAGAGACTTGACCCGTTCATTCGTCTTACCCAGGTCCGCCCTAATGAGGTTAACCTCGATCGCCACCGTGTCGATCTTTGCGGCGAGAGTTTCATATTGTTGGCCCATAGCCATCCGAACACTAGTAATGGCGCCCATGATGTCCTTTAGTGTCGGCTCCTCCGATGAAGGAGTACCATCTCCAGTCCCTTCAAGAGCCTTGCTCGCTCTACCTGGGGACCCTTTCGGGCGAGTGTAGCGCTCTATGGTCTGGGTTTGAATAAGACCCCCACGGTGGGTGCCCTTGGTGTTCCGCTTCTCGGCATCCGCCTTGCCCGCCATAGTGGGCGTCGAACTCCCACGGAGTCGTTATGATCTGGTCAAAATGATCCCGCTCTCGATGGACCTCAAGGGCAAGAGGGCTAAGAACCAGAACAACGTAGGATCCGTAGTTGGGACGAGAAGCCGATTGGGGCGACCGTAGAGCGTCGTCAACAATGGCCCAAAACGAAACCGAAAGTACCACAGGGGCTGTGGGCGTGGCAAACTGGCCGTTGTTGTTGAGTTGCCACCTGGGTACCCCAGGAACTCAAGTCCGGGGATGGTCTACGATGTAGGCCGCAAACTTCAGGACACAGCAAGTCCGGTTTTCGGCGTCCGATTTAAGTTCCGAAAAAGTCCTCAGAATCAGCAGGGCATAGTCAATAAGTACCCGTCGTTCAAACCAGGATTTGTGGCAGGATAGATGCGGGAGGCGAAGAGGGTCTCAGGAGCCCTGTACTCACGCGTCCATCTTGGATCCGCGCGAAGCTTCTCCTCAAACTAGTGGTATTCTTATAAAATGACCTAGACACCAACACAAGTACACATAAAATATTCTGTGCATAATCCCTACAAATCTCTAAGCAGATACATACTATTGGTCCACTCCATTTAATACTGAAGTAGTACCAATGCAGCATAGGGTACTTCCTGTCAGTCTCATGCAATTCTTTAATCACCCATCCAGCTCTATTCTCTTATTGTATCAGTCTGCCAATACCTAAGCACTTATGGGGCAGATTTACAAGCACCCTGCGCCACCAGTACATCAGTTTTTGTAACGTAGTGACGGTGCCAGACACTCCTTCCTATTTACAAGGAGAGGAAAAGCCACCATGCATGGTTTTTCCTCCCCCTGTAAATACAACCCCTTCATGCACAGAACTTTGCGTTGAAGGGGTGTTCCATAGGTGTTGCTGTGAGTGTTCCCACACAACACCCATATAACTAGAGACATCTCCTGATTAATGAGAAATAATTATTCTGGAAATGTGCGTGAATGCTGCGCCATTATAGAGTTGGTGTAGCAAGGCGCAACGTGGAGAATTTTTTTCATTTCTCCTAATTTTTTCCTCTTTCAATGCATGCTGCATTCCACAGCATACATTGAAAGAGGAAAATGCCTTTACTGATTGTTTTTGTGCAAGAAGGTGTCCCTTTCTGCACAAAAACAATCTCTGCATGACACTGACATCCTTGCACCATGGGGAAAGGGTGTCTGTGTCACAGCATGGCTGCAGTTTGTGCAGCAGTGCAGAGGGAAGCACAGAGTTGCAACATATTCATGTACATATGTCACATCCCTTTGCTTTGGAAGTGCCACAGTGCAGTGCAGATAAAGAGCTTGCAGTGTCACGCTGCAGTACTTCCTCTTAAATCTTCACCTATAAATTCACCATACACTACTAATGCATTCTTTCAGTCAATCATTCTGTATGCATATATTCAACCAAACTTTCACACATTACCTTGCAATTAGGATTCTTTATTTAACTAGATAAGGTAGTTCTGATAAGAAGTTTTTTATCTTCTTTTTTCTTTTGTATTATTTTTTTTTTTTTTAAATGTATTTATTTGTTGATTTTTAAAAAAATGAACAAAAAAAAGAACGAATAAAACAGGAAACTTTTGGAATTACTTATCATTCCAAAAACAAAACAAAAAAATAATAATGATGGTTGTGTTGGGCAGCACAAACTGCATCCACCGAATGCTCACCCAAGCATATAAGTTTCTTACACTTCACGCAGTGTTGCTCGAGTAAGGTGAATTCAGGCTTAATGTCCACTGCAGGTGCTCCTGAGGGAGCTCCAGACGTACTTGCCACAGCAGGTAAGGGGTTCAAGCAGCTTGCCTCATTCCCTTCCGAGCAAGATTGAGAGGATGTGTGGTCCGGAGATGCTTGTACATAGAAGCAGTGCCACAAGAGTATTTTTTTCACTGCCTCTTGGCAGGACTCGGTCACAAATTTTGCACGTCACCTTTCTCGCATTTACTTTCTTTTCTCCAAGTGGAAAAGTGAAGAATTTCCACATGACAGATTCCGGCATTTTCGGACGTAGTGCCTCCTGCAAGAATTCTTCTTCAGAAGATACTTCCTCCTGCTGCTGCTGTCCAGATGCCATTTTGTTTGATATTTTTGGAAAAATACCCAAAAAACAAGCAAAAAGGGTTTTTGTAGGAAAAGCAATGTCTCTCTATAGATGCTCCAACAAGAATGATTAAAATGGGTGGGGTCCTTCAATAGTTACAGCGGAAAATTTTATGAACCAATGAAATCTTTTTTTTTAGGTCACATGGGATCTGCGCACTCTGCACTCACGAAGCATGCACCAGACTCAACTTTGCGAAAATATATCGAAAAATAATATAATTTTATTATAAGTACAATATATATTATTTTTATGAATATCTTAGATAATCTCTTACCCTAATATTTATATTAAAGACACATACATATAGTTTTAGATCATCAAAATTTTTTGCAGCTGTCGCGCACCAAGCGCGCCCCAGCACGTATATGACATCACGCGGGGCTCGCCAACGCGCCAACGTCGCGTACTGTAATGCGCATGTGTCGCGAATGTGCGGGAGCAGGAGTCGCAGACTGGTCACATACAATCGAGCACATCACGTAATATTAAATGTATATGATGTAACTGAAAAACACGTAGCCGTCACACACCGAACGCGTATCCTTCACAACTTTTCTAAAATGGCGGCTAAAATCCACACACCCACTTCGATGTGTATGCTTTGGGTGCATTTCTCCGAAAAAAAATTGAAAAAAAAGAAAATAGTATAACTATATTAAAATAAAAAATAAAACAAAAAAATGAAACAATATATAAGTTTGAATTAAAAAAACAATTTTGTTGCAATTTTCTGAAAAATATATAATGTTATTTAATGGATAAAATATGTATAAATAAACATTTAAAAACTGTAGACAATCAGTACAAAAATAGGTTAAACTACTAATACACTTAAATATTAGCATTTAAAAACCTTTGAAATTCACTGAAAAAAACATAGGTTTCAGACCCATTATAAGTAGAAATTAGCATTTAAAAAACCTTAAAAATTGACAGAAAAAAAACATAGGTTTAAGGGGTATTATAGTTAGCTGGGCATTTCACTCGTACAAAACCATAGAGATTCCTCCGTTATAGTCAGGTCTGCTAACTATAACTCACGCACCCGCAATGCACTGCTGATGATGTCACATATTACATCATTCATGACATGGTCAGCGACATCACTGATGACATCTCAAATGACATCACTGATGACATCACTGATGATATCATCCAGTTAATGTGGTATTATTTTAATATTTTTTTTTAAATCGCGGGGTTCGCGTACATGATAGCACCTCATTAAAAAGCATTGCAGTTAATAGAAGGTTTTAAGACTTTAGTTACATTATAAATCATTTGTTGATGGTACCATACTCATTTTAGGAATTGTGGTGTGTTCTAAGGTAATTTTACCATGTGAAAAAGCCTTCTGCTGGGTTATCATGAATCATGTTTGAAAGAAAACTATTATCTAATACTTTTCCCACAGTAGATTGGAAGGGGATCTATAAGCTAAACTGAAATAATATTCTCTGTAAATTCACATTATCTTTCTCAGTCATGTGGGAATGAAGTCTGACATTCTCAGTAAAACATGTACATCAAACAAGGGCAGAGTCTGTCAGTTGATTCCTTTGTGTTCTACTGCAGCCTCCAAGAGTGTTCAAAAGAACAACTAGAGCGCTAACAGTCCTACTTATTACAAAGGTATGGCACACCTGAAGCCATCTTTATTGGAATAAATTGGTAACTCTTAAAACATTTAATTTAAAAAGGAACAAAATGAGGGGGTATATTTTGCCATAGAAAGTATGATTAGTGCTACAGAAAGAAAAATTAGGGCACATTTTGAGTGACTTCTCAAATCCTCTTCTATTTCATTAAAAAATTCTGACATGCAGTCTACCAAGATGGCCACCAGAGACAAAAGAGCCGAAATGTAGCCCAAATATCACCCAGATGTAGCCCAAGTATAGCCCAATGACAAAATGTCCCAGAGTGTTCTAAAGAACAACTAGAGTGCTAACAGTCTTACTTATGACAAATGTATGGCACACCAGAAGCCATCTTGATTGGAATGAAGTGGTAAGTCTAAAAACATTTAATTTAAAAAGGAAAAAAATGAGGTGGTTCATTTTGGCATAGGAAGTATGATTAGTGCTGCAGAAAGAAAACTTAGGGCACCTTTCGAGTGACTTCTCAAATCCTCTTCTCTTTCATTAAAAAATTCTGACATGCAGTCTCCCAAGATGGCCACCAGAGACAAAAGAGCCCAAATGTAGCCCAAATATCACCCAGATGTAGCCCAAGTATAGTCCAATGACAGAATGTCCCAGAGTGTTCTAAAGAACAACTAGAGCGCTAACAGTCTTACTTATGACAAAAGTATGTCATACCAGAAACCATCTTCCTTGGAATGAAGTGGTAACTCTTAGAACATTTAATTTAAAAAGGAACACAATGAGGGGGTATATTTTGCCATAGAAAGAATGATTAGTGCTGCAGAAAGAAAAATTAGGGCACATTTTGAGTGACTTCTCAAATCCTCTTCTATTTCATTAAAAAATTGTGACATGCAGTCTCCCGAGATGGCCACCAGAGACAAAAGAGCCCAAATGTGTCCCAAATATCACCCAGATGTAGCCCAAGTATAGCCCAATGACAGAATGTCCCAGAGTGTTCTAAAGAACAACTATAGCGCTAACAGTCTTACTTATGACAAAAGTATGGCACACCAGAAGCCATCTTGATTGGAATGAAGTGGTAACTCTTAAAACATTTAATTTAAAAAGGCACAAAGTGAGGGGGTATATTTTGCCATAGAAAGTATGATTAGTGCTGCAGAAAGAAAAATTAGGGCATAATTTGAATGACTTCTCAAATCCTCTTCTATTTCATTAAATAATTCTGACATGCAGTCTCCCAAGATGGCCACCAGAGACAAAAGAGCCCAAATGTAGCCCAAATATCACCCAGATGTAGCCCAAGTATAGCCCAATGACAGAATGTCCCAGAGTGTTCTAAAGAACAACTAGAGCGCTAACAGTCTTACTTATGACAAAAGTATGGCACACCAGAAGCCATCTTGATTGGAATGAAGTGGTAAGTCTGAAAACATTTAATTTAAAAAGGAACAAATGAGGGGATTCATTTTGTCAAAGAAAGTATCATTAGTGCTTCAGAAAGAAAAATTAGGGCACATTTTGAGTGACTTCTCAAATCCTCTTCTATTTCATTAAAAAAATTCTGACATGCAGACAGAAACATGCACTTTGAATACCAGCAGCAGACTTCCCTGGTGAGCAGTGGCTTTACTACAGTGATCTAATGAGCAACTAGAGTGCAAACATTCACAATTTATGGCAAATGTGTGACACATCTGAATGCCTTCTTGATGGAACCAAAGTAAACAAGCATTGAAAATTCAATTGATCTCGCCCTCGTTTAAGTTAAAGCCATTCTGTTTGTAATGAGGTGGCTTTTTAGCTTTGCTTTTATTAGTGTTTTTCAAACTTTCATGTAAATAACATGCATATGTATGCATATATGTATATGTATGCATGCATTTATATTTGTATTTATACAGATAATCAGATTATATATGTTTATATATGTATGTATATATATATATACACACATATATATATAAATGCATACGCATATAAATGCATATATATATATATGTGTATATGTGTGCGTGTAGAGAGAGGTAGAGAGGTAGAGAGGTAGAGATAGAGTGGTAGAGGTAGAGAGGTAGAGACTAGTAGAGAGAGGTAGAGAGGTAGAGAGTAGAGAGTGAGTAATAGAGAGTAGGGAGTGAGTAGTAGAGAGTAGTAGAGAGCAGTAGTGAGAGTAGCAGAGAGTGAGTAGTAGAGAGTAGTAGAGTGAGTAGTATAGAGTAGTAGAGAGTGAGTAGTAGAGAGTGAGTAGTAGAGAGTAGTAGAGAGTAAGTAGTAGAGTGAATAGTAGAGAGCAGTAGAGAGTGAGTAGTAGAGAGTAGTAAAGAGTAGTAGAGAGGAGCAGAGAGGGAGTAGTAGAGAGTTAGTAGTAAAGATTAGTAGAGTGAGTAGCAGAGAGAGAGAATAGTAGAGAGTAGTAGAGAGAGAGAGTAGTAGAGAGTAGTAGAGAGTGAGTAGTAGAGTGAGTAGTAGAGAATGAGTAGTAGAGAGTAATAGACAGAGAGAGTAGTAGAGAGTGAGTAGTAGAGAGTAGTAGAGAGTGAGTAGTAGAGTGAGTAGTAGAGAGTGAGTAGTAGAGAGTAGTAGAGAGTGAGTAGTAGAGAGTAGTAGATAGTGAGTAGTAGGGAGTGAGTAGTAGAGAGAGAGTAGTAGAGAGTACCAGAGTAGTAGAGAATGAGTAGTAGAGAGTGAGTATTAGAGAGTAGTGGAGTAGTAGAGAGTGAGTAGTAGAGAGTAGTGGAGAATATTCCAAAGTTTGGAACAGCACCGCTTGCACAACAAGTCCAATCAAATCATATCACTTAGAGTCCTTATTGAAGCGCTGAATCTTGGTGTATATTCAAATGCTTTTATTTTCCTTAAGTTTATGTACCACAGCCAGCCGACGCGTTTCGTTCCGTACAACAGAACTTCTTCAGGGCGTTCTTATTTCCTTCAAGTTATGTCGGTATCCTGTTTTCATATAACTAGATATTTCTTCCAAATGTTAGACGAGACGTAAGTACATTCTTATTCAAAATGACTAGGTATCAATTTTACCCACACAATTTGGGCAGACTTGAGTAATTTATTGCATCCTCAAAGTCAGTCTTTCAAAAATTCCAAAGTATAGGACATGAAAATCCAAATCCAAATGTTTCTCAAGAAAAGTCATTTTCAATCGTTCCGAATATCGTCGTTTGGGCAGATATGACCCACGGACACGGTTTGTGACTTTTCTTGAGAAACATTTGGATTTGGATTATCATGTCCTATACTTTGGAATTTTTGAAAGACTGACTTTGAGGATGCTATAAATTACTCAAGTCCATGGATGCTGCTGGGAACGCCCCCAGCAACACCCATTGCACACCCCTTTAACGCAGGACACTGCGTTAAAGGGACTGATATTTATCAGGCAGGATTACGCCACAAAAAGTGGCTTAGTCCTGCCTGATAAATATCACTCAGACGTCTGCGCCACCGGAACGTCACAAAAAGAGCATCATTCATGACATGGTCAGTGACATCACTGATGGCATCACTGATGACATCTCAAATTACATCACTGATGACATCACTGATGACATCATCCATGTGACAATCAAATACACCTCATCACACACTAGTATAATCTTTCATCACTAACTGTAAAATAGAAAGTGCCATATTTGAAACCATTGACACACCAATAGAAATTCCTAAACACCCACTCAGTTATTCATAGAACTATACACACATCTAATCACTTACCTATAGATTCAGTGTTATATGCAGTGAATAATCAGCAGAATACTATCAAATATACTTATACGCCTATTTCAACATTACACACTAGCACACATTGTATTCACTTATAAGGACATCCTTCTGACTTATGCAAACAATTGATTATACTTACATTTACTCACCTACACACTTATACAAACAACTAACATTATCTGCGTCATCTTGCCCTTTTGCCCCGAATGCCACACTTTTTGTCGTGCACACCCGCCATTTTTAGGTGCCTTGGTCAGAACCACACTCTGCACGCCGCTGACCCCTAGCACGGCTCTTCACCCTCACAAGCACACCCTGCATGCTGTCAGCCCCCGCTGTCACATGCCTTGGTTCATAAACCCCTCTTCCACGCAGCTCTGCCTCGAAACCCCATCCTGTTCCCAGCGCGACACTTCCCTCCATCCCTTTCATGGTCCCGGATCCCTTGATAACACCCCTCTTTCCTTTGTGCCCGTTTGTCTCACTCGTTCCCAAGCCGCCACCTGGCCCTGCGGGTACTGTCATTGACCCCTTCCTCCTGTACAGTAGGAAACACCCCCCCCCCATCAAAGGATCCTTGAGCTAATCAAAGCCCCCACCCCATGAGATCCGATCAACCTCACACATTCCGTGAATCGGCGGAATGTCCAGCTGCGCGATAATCATCATCCGTTGTGACCGGGGTGGGGACTTCAACTGTAAATGTGTGTGGGAACGGGCCTGAAGCGGGGATTCCGAGGATGTCTTTCCATACATCAAAGGGTTGACAGAGATGTGTTTTATGCAATAAAGTAATAAACCTGTGTATAAGAGGCCAGGCCTCCGAGATGCAGTTAGAGCACCTCGTGACGATACTTGCTGTCCGAACTGATGTGTTTCTCCTCCGGAGAGAATAAACTTCTGATTCCTGCCTTCCAATCTCCAGCGCCTGTCTCTTTGTTTGGTAAAACTTAAGTGGGTATAGAGGCGGCTAACGCCGGGCAACTTCGGAAAAGGTCTTCTGCCTGTACCCTTTTTCAACAATTGGCGTCCCAAACGTGGGGCCCATCAGCGACACGTGGATCCAGTGGGAGAGGTCCTGACGACAGAGTGAACGACTGCAACGATCGGGAGAGCTCCTGCCCAATAGACCCTCGTCTGGCAGCCGATCATCCGAACTTCACTGGTTCCGAACAGACCTCTCTCGAGTGATCTACGGTCCTGACTGGGAACCATCAGGAGTGCCACGAGGAATACGAAGAAAAGAGGACAATCGGGCGCTGGATTTGGAAGACAAGAAACTGACCATGCGGTCCGGGTAAGGTCGTGTAAACACGACAAATTGCGAAATGATTGTTTGATTGTTTGGAAAATACTAGTATTACTCTTTGTTGATTTGTTTGGAGGTTCGCTGTCTGCAAACGGAGAAACAACCGGCTCTCTCTTTGCAAGCAGTGAAGGATAGGTAACGCAGCCGTCGTGCCTATCTTTCTCCCCCACTGATTGATTGTTTGAACTCGAACTACGGTTCGTGGATTGTTTTCGGGAGATTTCCCTCTCCCACACTGATTAATTGATTGAACCCGAACTACTGTTCGCGGATTGTTTTCTGGAGATTCTCTGTCTGCAAACAGGAAAGAACTGATTCCCTCTTTGCAGATAGTGAAAGGGTAGGTGACGCAGACCTTTGCGGGCCTACTTATTCTCCCCATTGATTGTTTGATTGACCGCATATTGACTGTTTGATATTGGTTCTTGAGGTATTCACCGCATGCAAACAACGTAGGATAGAAATATTCTGTCTAGTCTTTGCATGCAGTGATAAGATAGGTAGTGCTGACTTTTGACCCCATTGTGATCCGTCATGTCTATCTTCTCCTCACTGATTGGTAGCTGGTTCAACCCGGACCGTTTATTAGAGGTGGACCATCTAGCTCCGCTGGAAGGCACCCCTAATAAAGACATGTTCACAAAATATGGATTAGTTACCATAGCTTATAGTAAGCTATGGCACAAGTATACCAAAGAAAATCAAGAGAAACAGTGGCCACTGATAGGATCCTTCGACCTTGACAAAATAGAAACGTTAGAAATAGCCCTTTGTAGTAGTAAGACAACGCCTATTATGCTCGACAGTCTCGGTATGTGGCGCAAAGAAGCAATGCTACGAAAGGAAAGAGACGAAGTCAGAGTAGGTAAAGAAACGCGACAGACAACCTTCCAAGCATCTGAAAGGCCAAAGGAAGGGATAGCGGCGACACGGTTCCAAGGAGTAAAACTAGGAAGGGAACGGTGTAAAGGGATATACCGACAGGACAACCCCAAGACACGACGACCCGAACGTAATCCTCCGACATTACGCGCAGGACGAACAGACTTAGGACAAAATTAATGTGCTTTTTGTAAATATTCCGGGCACTGGAAAGCCCAATGCCCGACTCTACTGAACACGGGTAAGAGCAGAGAGCCGACAGAGATTGCAGGCCGGCAGAAAGGGAAAAAGCGTGAGACAAAGATGAATCAGACTGACACAGACAGGCCGGATAGAACCACCACGTTTGATTACGCCCGATGGCACAGATTTCGCCAGACCGATTTCAGTGACATGTTTGAGTTCTCATAGAGCGAACAGCGCTAAGACGGGAAACCCAGTCGAGCTCTAGGTTACCCAGTGACGAACCCCGTACTACCGCTACTATTCCCGAACACAAAAGCCACCCTTTCGGATAACATACAGAAACAACACACAGAGTAGTTTCGGACAGATTAGTACACATTCCATTAATGAACTCAAACTTTGAGCGCAATGGGACTGATTACTCTCTGCTGCCCCCACTCTGTGGACAAAAGCAATTACAGGCCTGCATGGACAACCCCCCGTTCAGGAAAACTGTTCTTGTGGACACCCCACCCCCCCATTACCCAGGCATAAATACCTACCCCCACTGCAGTGAGGTTCTCGTAGTAAAAAGATTTAAGAAAGCCAAGTCTCTGTCAATATAAGTTAAGATTTAATTCCAGTAAAGTAAAAACCATACTAATAGGAGCAATACAATACATATTACACCCACTCCGGAAGTTCCCAAAATGCAACAGGTCACCGGTCACGCCCATCCGGAAGGTGAAACACTCAGCACGTGTGGGGCGGGGTCCTGCCGACAGCCAGCAATCACGGAGGTCGCCGGTGGGATGCCCAGAAGGCACCATGGGCCCGGCATGTCCCATCCTCTTCTCCCATATTGTCTAGCGGTTGAGATTCCTGGTTTTCACCGCCGCGGCCCAGTCCACGAGTAGGGAGGGGGCGGATGCAGATGACCCCCTCCCTCGCATCTTCTGGTCCGGCCATCACGACTATCTCCGCTGAAAATTGGCGCAGGGTGGGCTGGGAGAGGGAGGCGACGCGGACGAGCCTCCCTCACCTCCCCAGGTGGAGGCTTCCCAGCCCCGGCCCGGCGCAGAAATCCTCCAGCCGGGCGACGACCCTACCTGCGCAGCACAGAACATGGAATGGCTGGCCACCCTACTTGCGCAGCACAGAACGTGGAATGGCTGGCCACCCTACTTGCGCAGCACCGGACACAGAATGGCCCGCAAACCGTACTTGCGCAGCACAAGACATACGATGGCCCTCAAGTGTACTGGTGGAGGCATCACAGCTGCACCCTAGCGCCCCAAGCCGAATGCCCTGCTCCTACAGCACAGTTCCATTTTTTCGCCCTAAGAAGTCTATGTAACTAGGACGCTTGCCCCCCTGGGCACGAGTCCCCACCTCCGACAGCATCTCCACGACCTTGAAGATTCTACAAGAGTCCAAGGAGCCCTCGGCTCCTACAGGCTTCCGATGGGGGACAACTGCTTTGATCACTAACGACGTAGCCACAAGATGGTGGTGCTCTCGTGTCAGCACCAGCTTCAGTCAGAACCATCCAGAAAGATTGTGGGCTAACAAATTCGAGCAAGTTCCGGCTGAACCTCAACGTGACCCGGTAGGGGAAATTTTGCTTCCCTCCCCCACCCCTTTTTTTTGATTGACGGTCCACATTGCCTGCCCCTTCTGTTAGCACAAGTCTTTTTGAACTACCGAAAGGAACTCTGGTCCAACCGCCGGTTGTTGGAGACATTTTGTCCCTGATGCTGCTTCCGGACTAACCCGGCCTCGCCCAAAATGGCGCCGGTGTCAACAGGAACTCACGAACACCTCGTGGTGTTTTTAGCTAATAAGACTTGATGTTCTGAAATATGTATATGATCCTCTGTACACTTGACGAAAAGGAGGCAGGGTTCACTTGGCGAACATGTAAAAAGATCCCGTTAAAATGTTGGTTTCAATGTACGATTTATTATGATATTATTGTAACTGATACATAACGTCGCTTATGACACACGCCCACGGTATGCATCTAGGAAATTTGATTGCCACTAGTCTAACTATGCTCCCAATTATGAAACGAATGCCCCCTGATCCCTCAACTATTGATAGACGTTTTATTCTCTTGCAAAATGACAAAACAAACCCTTTTTAAATGTTTTATTAATGCTGCAAAATAGCCCCATACTGTACGTGCTTCAACCAATGCCGTGTCCGGCCAAATACGATTGCAGTCTCATATTTTACATGCTGATCAAATCGTGTTAATAAAGGTTTTTCAAACTATGAACAGGTATCGCATACTTTTGTAAATGTGGGATCAGCGGGAAGGTTTTTCTGTGCGACCTGTTTTGTTCTCTTTTTAAGGTTATTAGAAGATGGTTGCTCAGCCCCGGATTAATGATCGAATCTAAGGTACGTTACGTTGCCTCCAAATGTGCGGCTGACTCAGGAACAAACGCATGAAGAAGGACATCGACTTCTGAGAACGGGTAAAGTGACATGGTGTAAATGATAAAATGTTATAAAGGCATGGTACTCACAGGTACTAAGGAGCAGGGTTGGCCGAAGAGCCGATATGCCTTAGGACATCACCGCATGGGGAATGATTTAAGGACCCCGATAGCTGGATACATCTACGAACTAGATACCTCACACTAAGCGCCTCTGATTTTTTTAACGTTTCCCTACACATGACCTATAAATGCCACACTCGGACCGTCTCCCTCATGAACAACCTATCGCTTGCAACCCTTACCACACTGCCCGCGCCCCTGGCTTCAGAAACCAAGAACCTGGGGATTATATCCCGGGGGGGGGGGGGGGGGGGGATAAGACGAGTATGTGGTAAGTAAAGAATTTTTTGTGCCCGTACATTTGGTATGCTCGAATGTTGTCCCCCCTCCCTTCCCCTCTTTTTCCTCCCACTACAGGTTACATTGGAATCACGACTGGGGTATAGTGAAGATCCGAAGCCACGCCATGTCTGATACATGAAGCAGACGAACGCGGCAAGGTGGCACCTAAAGACACCCACACACACTGCTCTTGTAACGAAAGAGCCAATCATTGTATGATATGACGAGACGCGATCACCCCTAACCCGTGTTGCGTGAATGAGCACAGACCACGTATGTCTGAAACTGAGAAAATGTTTTCTATGCGACTGAAGCATTGACTTAACTAGGCAAAAGACTGAGAGTGCAAGGAGTGCGACACAATGGTGCCCTTTTTACTCAATGCATGTCTCTTTGTCAAACTGCATGCTTTCTAAATCCTAACCCAGACCCGTAATGTCTCATGTCGTGTAATGCGCCGAATAGCCTATCCTAGTACACGACCACTCTCCATGTCTCACGTGTACTGTTTAGCCTATTGTTGCATCTCTCTCTCTCTCTCTCTCTCTCTCTCTCTCTCTCTCCTCCACACTCTCACTCTACAACGACTGGCACCTAATTGGCGAACCACCATCCTCGGTGCACCACCCAATTGGCTCCAAATACCGCAAGTATTTGCACAAATTTGTCTTAATAAAATCACATTGATGCCATGTTACTACCTCTCCTTTCTGCTAAATATTGATAAAACTAGATTGGCCAGAAGAGAAAGGACAGGTAAGACGACTGAGGTTCCCTAATCTGACCCGTAATCAGGGAACTGCATGTCAGTGGCCTCTATGATAAAACGCCTCAGGTAACGCGACCTTCCCCGTCCCGAATTGTCTCAATGCCCAAACAGTAAAAGTGATCGAAGCCTCCCGTCTTCCCAGGACGCCCCCAGTTTTGTATCAGCTGCCCTGAACGAGAGTTTGAAAAATGTGGCTCACCCCTGGCTGTAAGAGATGGGTCGACTTACGGCTGACCCAGGCCAGCCGTTGTTCCTAGAAATGATTTGTTGATGAACAAACTACAAAGTTTAGAATTTGAGAAATGTCCCCGAACGCTTACCAACTGAACTGTAGCCTCCTGCTATATAACGCTCTTGTGACTCGAAGCAAGACGATAGTCCCTCACCCCAGTTTGCTATGTTCCCAGTTGTTTTTTCATAAGACCCCGGTCACCCCAAGGATAGTTATCGCAAACCCCCCCGTTTTTATGAAGTAGCCAGGTTGTAAGAGACTATGTAGAAATCAGAATGATATTTGCAAAGTTAAGATCAGATTGAAATGAAGAAATTGTTGCAGTAAACACTGTTGGGAGTAAAATGTTTAGCTGAAAGATAGGATGCATTGATATAATGGAAAATTGTTTAGCCTATGTTCATTCCTCAGAAAGATACCTATCAGACCATGGTGATAGCACGTTGCACTTTTTGTAAAATACAAAGCCCTGAAGGACGTTATAGCTTTGCAAGACTCGTACTAGAAAAGTTGGTCTCTGCCAGGAGAACTGACGTGACTGTAATAAACAAATGCAATGAATAGGTACCAGACCTCGTACCACGACAATGAATGTAATGCCAACAAACGCCAAAGAAAATAAGATACGAAGGAAAGTTGTAGGGAATCCAGCAAACCTATCAACAATTATTTATACGTTGGTCACAAACCCCCGTGTAACGGATGTTTCCCCAGTTGCTTGGAGTTGGGAGAGAAATAGACTTATGTGATTACCTTCCTATGCCAATTCTCTAAAGACTGTCTTTTCAACCTCATTTAAGGGTACCACCGTCGGAGGAGAGAGAGACCGGATGTGGGAGCACGCGGCCTGACTGCTGATCGTGGAACATCTGCGACTTTGACCAAGGCGGGACTGCAACAGTAAGGAGTCGCAGGACGAGGCATTGTTTCCGACCAAATGAAAGGAAAGGGCTGACCTGATGCCCCTGTTCGATGATCAACAAATGCCGAAAGTCCCCCCCCTCTGAGCCCGATCATGGGCCCGCCTACCTGAAATTCTTCGTCCCCCTGGTCTGTCCCCGATCTGGCCCTGCTCCATCCCTCTTCCTCCGACCTACCCTAAGGACCGCTCACACACACCCTTCTTCCACCTGAACTCTTTGACAATCGACTCGAGAAAGAAAAACTGCAATCAGATAGAATAGGGCTTTTGTTGCGAACTCAAATGAAACTTGGGTGCCCTGTCTAAGGTACCCGTAAAAGAATAGTTAGGACACAGGGCGAAAAAAAAAAAAAAAAGGACCTTTTTGACCAGAAAAACGAAGAAAAGGTCATGCCCTGCAACGCAGGACCTGGAATAGAGCTGAACGCATAGCTCCACTGCCGGTGCTCAACAGTACCAACAGAAGACGACAAAGAATGCTGAGAACTCACTAATAATGGCCCACGACAATAAGACACTGGAAAAACAACACCCCTCCTCTTCGAACAACGACACCCCTGATTATTGTTTTTACTACGTCTCATTTCTCTCCCAGCTACCATTGTATTGATTATGCTCCAACCAAGTACAAAATGAACTAACACATGTAATAACCTATCAGTTCATATTCCGAATGACTATAAGCATCTAATGAAATGTACCCAACGCTCTCACTGCAGAATCCTTTCTGTCCGATATTGCATTACTATGATTTTCCTGCAACAAGCTTAACGATGGGCCCGCCTCCTAAGATGAAAGATTTTAAATGTAATGTTTACGCACAGCTCCTGCACCTGGGTTCCTACTTCTTTACTTATGACTGCCACAGTAGACATGGATAGGAAATAGGCCAGCAAGATGTCTTGTGAATGTTAAAGGGAGGACTGTGGAAAATTAATACGGTTTGGTAAACATTATCTGTCAGTCAAGTCAAGTCAAGTCAGAGAATTTATATAGCGCACTACATACCCAGAGGGTCTCAAGGCGCTAAGGAAGGGGAGGAGGATTACTTGTCAAATATCCACGTTTTAAGTTGCTTTCTGAATGCTAGGTGGTTCTGGGTAAGGCGAAGGTAAGTGGGGAGTGAGTTCCATGTTTTAGCAGCCAGGTATGAGAAGGATCTGCCTCCCATGGTGGTCTTGTTGATGCGAGGTACAGTGGCGAGGGCTTGGCTGGAAGAACGTAGTTGGCGGGAGGGGGTGTAGAAGGACAGTCGTGAGTTGAGGCATTCTGGTCCGATGTCGTAGAGTGATTTGTGTGCGTGGGTTAGCAGTCGGAAAGTGATTCTCTTGTTGACGGGTAGCCAGTGGAGGTCTTTCAGGTGACCAGAGATGTGTTCGTTGCGTGGGATGTCTAATATGATTCTGGCTGAGGCGTTTTGGATTCGTTGGAGTTTCTTCTGGAGTTTAGCGGTAGTACCTGCGTAGAGGGTGTTTCCGTAGTCCAGTCGGCTCGTGACCAGAGCATGGGTGACTGTTTTCCTGGTTTCGGTGGGGATCCAGCGAAATGTTTTTTTGAGCATGCGAAGAATGTTGAAGCAGGATGAGGATACGGCGCTGACTTGTCTGTTCATTGAAAGTGAAGAATCCAGGATAACGCCTAGGTTCCGTGCGTGGTCTGTCGGGATGGGTGCTTTTCCAAGGGCTTCCGGCCACCAGGAGTCGTCCCATGCAGAGGGGGATGTACCTAGGATGAGGACTTCTGTTTTATCTGAGTTCAGTTTCAGACGGCTGTGTTTCATCCATTCAGCAACTTCTTTCATTCCTTCGTGTAGGTTAGTTTTGGCGGTGCTGGGGTCCTGGTGAGAGAAAGGATTAGTTGAGTGTCATCCGCGTAAGAGATGATGTTGAGGTTGTGTTGGCGGGCGATGGCCGCGAGGGGGCTCATGTATACGTTGAAGAGGGTGGGGCTGAGTGAGGATCCTTGTGGTATGCCACAGATGACTTCGGTGGCCTCGGACTTGAATGGTGGAAGGCGGACTCTCTGGGTTCTTCCGGTGAGGAACGAGGTGATCCATTCCAGTGCTTTTCCTTGTATTCCGATGTTGCTGAGGCGTTGTAAAAGGGTGCTGTGGCAGACTGTGTCGAATGCTGCAGAGAGGTCGAGGAGGATGAGGGCGACTGTGTCTCCATTGTCCAGTAGGGTTCGAATGTCGTCTGTTGCTGCGATGAGGGCGGTCTCAGTGCTGTGTTTTGCTCGGAAGCCAGATTGTGAGGAGTCGAGGGATTTGTTGGCTTCGAGGAAAGCGGCGAGCTGGTTGTTGACAGCTTTCTCGATTACTTTGGCCGGGAAAGGAAGGAGCGAAATGGGTCGGTAATTTGTGAGTTCGGTGGGGTCCGCTGTGGGTTTTTTCAGAAGGGCGGTGAGTTCAGCGTGTTTCCAGCTTTCCGGGAAGGTGGCGGAGTTGAAGGAGCAGTTGATGACGTCTCGGAGGTGCGGTGCTATGACGGAGTCTGCTTTGTTGAAGATGTGGTGAGGGCATGGGTCTGTGGGGGATCCTGAGTGGATGGAGTTCATCAGGCGGATGGTGTCCTCAGTGGAGATTGGGTTCCAGTCGTTAAGGGTGTTCGCGGGGGGAGAGTGTTCAGCATGTGGTTGGGTGGGTTGGACTCCGGGTTGGTTGTCGAAGCTGTTGTGGATGTCTGCAATCTTGTTGTGGAAGAATGAGGCTAGGGAGTCGCAGAGGGCTTGAGAGGGGGTGATGTCGTTGGAGTAGGCCGAGGGATTGGAAAACTCCTTGACGAAGTTGAAAAGTTCCTTGCTGTTGTGGGCGTTGTTGTCAAGTCGATCCTTGAATGCTGTTTTCTTGGCCTTTCGGATTAGTTG
The DNA here is from genome assembly GCF_964263255.1 of Lissotriton vulgaris. NCBI lineage: Eukaryota > Metazoa > Chordata > Amphibia > Caudata > Salamandridae > Lissotriton > Lissotriton vulgaris. The sequence goes on along the minus strand of NC_141696.1, from coordinate 986,744,979 downwards.
GTGGTGAGTGCGGGTGGCGTTTTTGAAGGCGTCCTTGGTGCTGGTGGTTGGATCTTTTTTCCAAGCTTTTTCAAGGGTGTGGCAGAGTTTCTTGGACTTCTTAAGATCATCGTTGAACCATGAGGCCTTCTTGTTGCCAGGTTTGCTTTGACGTTTTTTCAGTGGTGCTAAGGTGTCGGCGGTGTCGGATAACCATATGGTGAAGTTGGCGGCGGCTAGGTTTGGGTCCGAGGAGTGGGCTGGGGTGTTTAGAAGGAGCGATGAGGAGATCTGGTCGGTGGTGATTTTGTTCCAGTTTCTTTGCAGAGTTGGTTGGAGGTGGTTGGTGGGTTTTGGCTTGTTGTAGGTGAAGTGAACGCAGCTGTGGTCAGTCCAGAGGAGATCCGTAGTGTGGCTGAAGGAGACATGATTGCTGGAGGTGAAGATGGGGTCGAGTGTGTGACCTGCGATGTGGGTGGGGGAAGTGACCAGTTGTTTAAGTCCGAGGTTGGCGAGGTTGTCCAGGAGGGTGGTGGTGTTGCGGTCGTTGATCTTTTCAAGGTGAAAGTTGAGGTCTCCCAGAAGGATGTATTCTTTGGAGGGGAGCGCGTGTGGAGTGATGAAGTCCGTGACGTCTTCACTGAATTTTGCGCGAGGTCCTGGTGGTCTGTAGAGGAGGGTGCCTCTGAGTGTGGTTTTGGGGTCGATGTGGATCTGGAAGTGAAGGTGTTCGGAGTTGGCGAGGTTGGCATCAGAGCTGGTTGAGATGCGGATTGTTTTCTTATGGACGATAGCGATTCCTCCTCCTGTGTGGCTGGTACGGTCTTTGCGAGTGATCTTATAGTCTTCAGGGATGGCAATGGTGATGTCTGGTGCGGAGGAAGCGTTCATCCATGTTTCCGTTAGGAAGGCGATGTCTGGAGAAATGGTGTCTAGTAGATTCCATAGGTCAATGGCGTGTCTGTGGACCGAGCGGGTGTTGAGAAGGATGCATTGTAGGTGGTTGGGGTCGGGAGTCTGTGGTGTGGTCGTAGCGGAGATGTTGTCGGTGCCACTGAATTTGCAGGAGTAGCAGGAGAAAGGTCCATGGGTTTGTCCAGGAGCGGCTTGGACGCAGTTGGGGGCGCGACCGGGGTTGAGGGCTAGGAGGGTGGCGGCATCGTAGGTAATGCGGGAGGGCTGGGCAGCGCGAGGGACAGGGGGTCTGGTGCTGGGCGCGGTCCAGGCGCGGACGGGCATAGACGGGCTTACCTTTGGCGCACCTTCGGCGCGGTCGCTGCGCGTGAACGCTGCGCGCTGAAGCATCAGTCATATATGGCTAGTGGCGGGGGAGGGGCGAGGGAGGGTCATCAGGGAGGCGGGCCGGGCTGTGGGGGACGGTCTCTGAGGCACCACAACAACAAGTAAGATGGCGGCAGTGAAATGAAACGAAACTGGAGGTAGGCTGGGGCACAGCAATCAGCAATGACTATAGTTTACTTTAGAGAGCAGTCTATGTAATGGACACTCAGCCTAGCTGTAAATTCCCACTGCAGTTGTGAAAAGCGCGACTCAAGCGCTCTATTCAATGACCCCAAAAGCGCTAGCAGATTAAAATGCAAATATTAGGCTTTTTCTTAAATTTACTCGCACTATAGCGCTATACAGCGCTATGCTCGCACTACAGCGCTATGCTGTGAAGGAGGCAGCAGAGGCGATACAGGCTTGAGCAAATAACGATACCAATCAGGAGCAGGGGGTGAGGGGAGCGGCCGCCTTCAGCAAGCGTCATCTTGCCCTTTTCCCCCGAATGCCACACTTTTTGTCGTGCACACCCGTCATTTTTAGGTGCCTTGGTCAGAACCACACTCTGCACGCCGCTGACCCCTAGCACGGCTCTTCACCCTCACAAGCACACCCCCTGCATGCTGCCAGCCCCCGCTCTCACATGCCTTGGGTCATAAACCCCTCTTCCACGCAGCTCTGCCTCGAAACCCCATCCTGTTCCCAGCGCAACACTTCCCTCCATCCCTTTCATGGTCCCGGATCCCTTGATAACACCCCTCTTTCCTTTGTGCCCGTTTGTCTCACTCGTTCCCAAGCCGCCACCTGGCCCTGCGGGTACTGTCATTGACCCCTTCCTCCTGTACAGTAGGAAACACCCCCCCCATCAAAGGATCCTTGAGCTAATCAAAGCCCCCACCCCATGAGATCCGATCAACCTCACACATTCCGTGAATCGGCGGAATGTCCAGCTGCGCGATAATCATCATCCGTTGTGACCGGGGTGGGGACTTCAACTGTAAATGTGTGTGGGAACGGGCCTGAAGCGGGGATTCCGAGGATGTCTTTCCATACATCAAAGGGTTGACAGAGATGTGTTTTATGCAATAAAGTAATAAACCTGTGTATAAGAGGCCAGGCCTCTGAGATGCAGTTAGAGCACCTCGTGACGATACTTGCTGTCCGAACTGATGTGTTTCTCCTCCGGAGAGAATAAACTTCTGATTCCTGCCTTCCAATCCCCAGCGCCTGTCTCTTTGTTTGGTAAAACTTAAGTGGGTATAGAGGCGGCTAACGCCGGGCAACTTCGGAAAAGGTCTTCTGCCTGTACCCTTTTTCAACAACCACTTCATCTATTTATATAGATAGTAACTCACACTTAGTGTGTTATAAAATCACTATTACAAGTATACAGTTATCCATATAGTGATTCATACAATCACTAAGTCTTAGGCACATTTAATTAGATATAACTGTCACATACACTGCCTTTTTTTTCAAGTTTAATGGAGATGTACCATTGAGAGAAATATTTCATCACCACCACACCCATAAACATATACACTCACTGAAACAACTGTTATAACATGTACCTACTGAATTAACTATTGACACTTTTTTTGTCAATCACACACCTCCCACCAAACCACATAGACATTCATTTACCCATAGAAATACATAGTTAGGAAACCAATAAAAAATATAGTCTTTAACATAGCAATTAAGACAAAGCAATAAAGACTTTCACACAGTTTAGTAACTACACATTATATATAGTGAGACTCTACAAGTTAGTCAAGGAAACAATCAATGACACTGTTACTAAATCCACCATCCACACATTTATATTTATATATCCACTCATTCTTCAATGCAAATTAGTGTATTTATAATACATATTTAAATATCAAAGCAAACCACATTCACTGAATGATGTCATCAGTGATGTCATCAGTGATGTCACTGACCATGTCATGAATGACAACCACTGAGACCTCCGTCCCCATGGCCAACATCTGCACCGACCCCCTTCTCTCCTGAACCAGCATAAACGACGACGATGCCATCAAAATCATGAACACCATCCACTCCGGATCTCCGCCAGACCCATGCCCACACCACATCTTCAACAAAGCCAGCACCACCATCGCACCCCACCTCCGGAAAGCCATTTATATCTCCTTCGAGACAGCAACCTTTCCGGAGAGCTGGAAGCACGCCGAGATCAACGCCCTACTAAAAAAAAACAAGGCTGACGCCAAGGACCTCAAGAACTTCCAGCCCACCTCCCTGCTCCCATTCCAGGCGAAGGTCATCAAGAAGACCATCAACAAACAACTGACCCCCTACCTTGAGGAGAACAGCAACCTGGACCCATCCCAGTCCAGGTTCCACAGCAACCACAGCACTGAAACTGCCCTCATTGCCGCCACTGATGACATCAGGGCCCTGCTAGACAACGGAGAAACCGTGGACCTCATTCTCCTGGACCTATAAGCCCCCTTCGACACCGTCTGCCACCACACCCTATGCACATGTCTCCATGACGCTGGGATCCGAGACAAGGCTCTCGACTGGACCTCCTCCTTCCTCTCCGGCAGAACCCAGTGCGTCCGCCTCCCCCTTTTCACTCCGAAGCCACCAAGATCATCTGCGGCGTACACCTGGGCTTATCCCTCAGCCTGGCGTTGTTCTATATCTGCATGGCACCATTCACCCATGTCGCCCGTATGCAAGACCTCAACATCATCTCAGATGCCGACGACACCCAGCTGATCCTCTCCCTCACCAAATACCCCCTCACCGCCAAAACCAACCTCCACTAAGGAATAAACGACGTCACCTAGGGGATGAAGAACAGCCGACTAAAACTAAACCCGGACAAGACGGAAGTCCTCCTCCTCGGCTCCACCCCCTCAGCCTGGGACGACTCCTGGTGGTTGCAGTATTAGGAACAGCTCCAACACCCACCGACCACGCACGCAACCTAGGGTTCATCCTCGACTCCACTCTCTCCATGACTAAACAAGTCAACGCCATCTCGTCCTCCTGGTTCCACACCCTTCGTATGCTCCGCAAGATCTACAGATGGATCCCCACTGAAACAAAAAGAATGGTCACGCAGGCCCTCGTCAGCAGCAGACTGGATTACTGAAACGCCTTCTACGCAGGAGCCTCGGCCAAACTCCGGAAAGGACTGCAACTTGTACAGAATGCCTCTGCACGCCTGATCCTCAACACTCCTCGCCGCAGCCACATCACTCCCCACCTGAGACACCTACACTGGCTCCCTGTCAAAAAAAGGATCACCTTCAAACTCCTCACCCACGCACACAAGGCACTACACAACACCGGACCAGCATACCTCAACAGGCGACTCAGCTTCTACACCCCCAACTGCCAGCTACGCTCCGCCGACCTCGCCCTCGCCACATTCTCCCTCATCCGAAGAGCGACCTCCGATGGCAGATCATTCTACTACCTCGCCACTAAGACCTGCAACACCCTCCCCACCCTCCTACGGCAGACCCAGGACCTGCTAACCTTCAGAAGACTCCTCAAGACCTGGCTATTCGAGCAGTAGCAGCACCCCCACCCCCCACGCCTTGAGACCCTCACGGGTAACTAGTGCACTTTACAAATGTTCTGATTGATTGAATATCTCTTTGCAACAAGTATCAAACTGCTTTTTTAGTGTGTTTAATTTTGCTTTAGACTTTCTTGACTTCATGTACAATATTTTGACGCACAGCAGAGCAGCAAGCCTTTCTGCACAAAAACAATCCTACATGTAACGCAGGCACCCTTGTGTTGCTCAAATATGAATTTACCTTGAAAAAATGAAAGACAGGAGGCTTTGGCAAAAGAAGAACAATCAGTTTAATTAAATACAGCAGCTGGTAGAGCATTCAACAGAGTCGGTCTAAAAACTGTCTTAAAGCTTATTGGTTTCAGCCATCATTTCATACATTACATGAAGCGTCATAAAAAATGTATGCATTCCTTTGGAAACAGAAATTTTGGCCTTGTCATGGGGCCATAAATCTGGTCATTTGATAAGAAGCAAAGGTGGGCCTCAACGTGGACACAACGTGGGCCAGAGGGTAGGTGTGCAGATGTCTGGCATGCGGAGCACGTGATCACTGCCAGTAAGTGCATGCTGTATTCTGATTGGCTGTGTGTTCCTAACTTAGTGTGGCATCTGACTTTATGGTATTTTTGGGATCGTGTGCCACTCTCGCCAAATGTGTTTTATTGGGGCCAGTCTCTTGAGACCATTGTGGTGTAGCTGTCTATCTGTGGGATCGATCTGGGATTTCTTGTTTCTGCATGTGTCTAACAAGTTGAGGAGGAGATCATATCGGGTGAATCAACAACGGAGATGTGAGTTTGTTAATATACGTACAGATATCATGGTTTACTTTGGCATCGTATATTTCAATATTAACACTTGCACAGTGGTGCAAGGGTACCTGATTTGGCGCTTGGCAGCCACAGGTGAGCAAGCACAGAGGGAGAGCAGGAATGTGCCATATCTTAGTAGAAATGGCTCATTCTTGCCCTCTCCATTTGATACAGAGAAGTGCCCCAGGTTTTGCTGCATTGCACCAAATATCAGTAAATCTGCCCCCAAGAATTTATTTAAGTGCTTTTTGGGAAAGGGGATGGTGTGACCATATATTATAAAGAATAAATCACCCCCCCCTTTCTATACACTATAATGATATTGCAAGTCACCTGGGAGTTCTGTAGCCTTCTAAAGGAACTCCTCAGTGAAGTACAATATTCTTATGGTGCACAGAGGGGGTTATTTTATAGCATGTATCAGAATTTTTTTTTATTCTCCTTTAATGTCTACTGGTGACTGTTGAGATTATGGAGCAAATAGAAAATGCCTGTGTGTCCTGTAAATCAATGCATAGCATGGCTTATGCATGTAAATTCGAAGTAGAGTCTGCAACAGTTTCCTTGTAGGTGGTATCCATCAGATTTGGCAGATGTAAATGCAAGTGTCCAATATATTTTTATCCACTGTAAAATCTGTTTTGCTGTTTGAACTTTCCTTCAAGAATTACTCTTTCAGCTTTTACTTTACGACTGAAATGCATGTAGTTTTCTTTTTTTCTTTTCTTGTGATGTCTATTGATTTTCCCTTCAGTGAGAGCAATATTTTAGAATGGGATTACTTTACAGGCAAAAGCAGACATCATAGAGCCATGTCTCTGCACAATCTGTACTTTCTCTTGACCACATGTGGAAAATACATTGCTAATGTCAGCCATCAAAGGTACACACCTCCTTGGAAGCTGTACTGAAAGCTTGAAATAACACACACGTTCAATAATGCTGAAAATAACGCATGCCGTCGATACAAATGTACTTTTAGGAGTAGAAAGAAAGTTTCATGAACTGTATGGTTGAAATATTAATTTTTGAGTTGAGGTATATTTTTGGTGTTCATTTTTCTTTGTATTCTTCGTTTGTTGAGATTCACCTATTATTTGGACAACTTCAAAATAACAGCCTGTTTGCCAGGGATTGCATAGCTGTGAGACATTTAGAGCACCAGGCGAAGTAAAGGAAGGGACGCACTCTGGAGATCTTTATTTACAGGCCCCAAGTCGGTAGGGTCTTTTGACAACTTCTGATAAGTATCTGCAGAGGACTTGAGGCCTTTGTGTAATGGGATGCACAACGCCACAACGTCTCACAGCGGACATCTGCCCCAAGGCTGTCAACCAGACCAGTAAGAAGTGAAACTGGCTCTGTGTAATTATTGCAGGCCCAAAGTTTTCCCCCAATTGCCCCCCGGTGTGTTGGTGTGGCCCATATTCGTATCGGCCCATGCGACTCAACAACTGGTGACAAGAGTGGGCGTGCCCTCGCCGTGTGTGAAGTGTGGAGTGGTGGCCGCGATCACTGCCATTTGCTCGCGGTGCTCGTGCCCTGACGTGTGTCGCGCTGCGCCCCAGGAGACGGCGGCTCGGTCGGAGCCCTTGGGGACCTGGAGTGATTGCAGTGGCGGCCCTGAGACAACATCACGGGGCCGCGGAGGTGAGGACGCGTGAAGATACCCTGCCCCGCTGCCTGCCGCATGCATAGCGTTGGCCTTCCGGCCAACATGGAGTCATATCCCGGGGAGGTGCGTGAGTCCATACTGCTAGCTTCAGAGTGCTGCGAGGCTCTGGTAAGCCTTATTGCAGGCCCCCTGCCCAGGTCCAAGAGTGGTGGTGCACGCTGCCTCAGAGTGCTGCGAGGCTCTGGAAAGCCTTACTAATTGCCCCCTGCCCAGGCCCAAGAGTAGTGGTGCACGCTGCTGGTACAGAGGCCCACTGTACAGCGTGTTGGGGTGGAAGAAGAGGGAGGCCTACATCACAGGCCTGGTTGTGTGCAGTGTGGGTGAGTGGAGGAGCTCACCACAGGGGGAACAACCTCCCTGCACTCCAGAGAAGAGTACAGGCCTCAGCCACAGGCCAGCCATGGTGCTGTGGATCTCGACAGTTGGGGAGACCAACAAGCATTGGTTCAGGCAACACCCCCCAGTCAGAAAACACAGGAGGCAGAGGGGAAAGTCATCCCACATACATTGCAGGAAGCAACCATCTCCAAGCCAAAGGAGGCTGACACCCTATTGCAGCTGCAATCAGGAGAATCAGTGAAACTGCGGGGGAGCCTTCAGAGACAGCAAATACACCGGTCAAGGCGCCAATCATATCCACGATACCCCCAATTGAGCCTTTAATAGTGGATGGGTCGCCCTCAGCACTTGCACCCAAGTGGAAAGACTGGGTGGACCGCCTAATCATATTCTTCCAGGACACCAAGGTTCAGAGGACCAGAAAAGAGCCACGTTACTTCATCCATAACATCGCCAAGACACTGGTTGAGGTCACACCCAAGAATCACCACACATTGATAAACGCCCTCAATGGACACTTCGAACCGATGGCCAATCAAGACTATGAAAGGTTCATATTTAGGTAGGCACGTCAACTCCCCGAAGAATTGTTGGATACCTACCATGCCCGACTCAAAAACCTGGCATCCACGTGGGGGTTTGCCGACGTAACGGTAGAGATCAGGGGACAAGTAATACAGGGCTATGCGTCTGCCAAGCTCCATGAGCAGATACGGGAAGAGTCCATAAAGTCCCTCACCGACATACTGACCTTGGGGCGCACCAAGGAATTGTCAAAAGCACGGTCTGCGCACATGGAAGCGGCCCTCCAGGCGCCCGTAAAGACCGAACCGGTGAATGCCGTGACGATAAAACCTCCGACGAGGTGGGTCAAGAAGGGACCTGGAACATCGACCTCAGGACAAACAAAAACCTGCGGATACTGCGGAGGACCACCCCATCAGGCGGCCTACCAAAGGCTAGAGATGCTCGGTGCAGACGATTTAACCACTTTGAGAAAGTCTGCAGATCCAAGAAATACAGCAAGCCCCGACAAGTGGTCAACACCCTGCCAGAAGGGGAGAGAAGGCAAAGCGACATGGACGATGAGCGAGTAGTGCATAAAGTACACATGATCGGCACCACAACCCGGAAGGCACGACGTCTACCCCAGTGCAGCATTCGCATGGGCTCCCAAGACGTCATGGCGGTAGTTGACACCGCCGCCACCATCAATATCATGGCCTCTGCCGTCCACCAAACCATGAATCCCATGCTAGTCCTGTGCCCCTCGGCAATCACAGTGTTCGCCTATGGTCAAGACACACCCTTGAAGATACGAGGTCGATTCAAAACCTCCATATCACATGGTGCTCAGTCCATCACCACCAACGTCTATGTCACCGAAGATGGACAAGGCATGCTACTAGGGTGCCGAGTGGCTGAAGATTTAGGCGTGGTGACGTTTGCCTTCGGGGTACACCAGGAGTCCATCCAGCATCTTCTAACAGAATTCTCAGAAGTCTTCAAAGGAATCGGAAGGTTTAAGGGTAAAGAGGTCCATCTCCATATTGACCCCACAGTCCAACCAGTGGCGTTGCGGCATCACTGAATAGCTTTCCACCTGCGCCCCCTGGTTGAGGAAGAGCTCAAGAAGTTGGAGAACGCTGGCATAATTGAGAAAGTGATGGGTACCACTCTGTGGGTCTCTCCAATTGTGTTCAGCCTAAACAGCCTGGCGCGGTGAGAATCTGTGTGGACATGCGGTAACCCAATGCTACCATCAAGACGGACTGCCACATTACTCCCACCATAGATGACCTCATTGGGGAAATGGCCAGAGCTTGCTGGTTTTCCAAGTTAGATCTATGGTCTAGCTACCACCTGCTGGTGCTAGATGAGGTGTCTCGCAACATCCTATCCTTCTCAACTCACGTGGGGCTCCGGAGATATACCCGGTTGAGCTTCGGGGTATCCAGAGCAGCTGAAGTCTCTCAGAATATCATACAGGAACTCATCAAGGACATCCCTGGCATCATCAACGTTAGTGACAACATCATGATACATGCAAAGACCATCCCGAAACATAACAATTGCTTAACTCAAGTACTTTGTCAATTGCGAGATACAGGACTCACCCTTCACTGGGAGAAGTGCAAATTATTTAATACAGAAGGTACAGTTCTTCGGATACATGTTCTCAACGGACAGAGTCAACCCTCACCCTGAAAAGGTGAGAGACATCAAAGACGCCATCGCCCCCACAAATGCCACCAAAGTCCGCAGTTTCCTCGGTATGGTGAACTATTGTGGGAGGTTCATTCGAGATCTTGCCAACCTGACCCTGCCGTTGAGGGAGCTCACCAAAGATTCCACCCCCTGGAAATTGGGCCCGGATAAAGCCAAAGCCTTCATGGAAATCAAAGAGGCACTTTGAAAGGCAACCACGCTTGCCTTCTTTGATCCAAGGAAGCTGACACTGGTGGCGGTGGATACTGGTCCCATGAGACTGGGGGCCGTGCTGCTGCAAAGATGACACCAGGATGAGAATTAGGCCCCTGTTGCATTTGCCAGCAGGTCTCTCACTAAGCCGGAGCAGAGATACTCCCAAATTGAGAAGAAAGCCATTGCCATCCACTGGGGGTGCAGTCATTTTCACCTTTACGTATATGGTTTGCCCTTCGTGGTAGCAACTGATCACAAGCCACTGGTCGCACTATTCTCGGGACCTCCACAAAACCACTGCCTCGGATCGAGAAGTGGATGATGCAGCTCCAAAATTACAATTGCCGGGTGGAATATCAGCCTGGCTCTCGATCCCTGCCGACCACCTGTCTCGGCATCCCCGAGCAGCCATCATTGAGGAAATGAAAGACGTGGCCGATACCGAAGAGTATGTCCGGTGCATCACCGCTTGTTCCAGCCCCATTCCCATCTCCATGGAGAATCTGAGAGAAGCCACTAGTAAAGATGACTGCCTATAAATGAAATTATATTTATAAATTAAATGAAATTATATTTATAAAGCGCATGGCTGCCCGAAAGCGTCCCAGCGCTAACAGAAAATAGAACCAAAAGCAGACTGAGGAAGAAACCAAAAATTAAGGGTCCTTGGGAAAAAGAAAAGTTTTAAGTGCCTTTCGAAACTTCAGATGACAAGGTTCAGCACGGATCCAGTTGGGGAGAGAATTCCAGTTTTTTGCTGCATTTAGAGAAAACCGGCGGCCCCCAGTACGAGCCTTCCTAACTCTGGGGACCCTTGCAAGATTGCCACGCTCCGACCGGAGAGCCCGGGATGGTTTATAAGGGCATATCAAACTCCTGAGAATCGGGGGTCCTTTGCCCTGCAGAGCCCTGTGGGTGACACATAGCGCTTTAAAGATGACTCTTTCGCGTATTGGCAGCCAATGGAGTGCTCTCAGGGCTGGTCTGGCCGAAGATCTTCTTGATGTGCCTGCAAGCATCCTGGCTGCTGCATTCTGCACCCGTTGAAGAATGTTAAGGGTGGCTTCTGGGGCAGCCAGAAACAGGGCATTACTATAGTCAAGTCTCGATAGTATTAACCCCTGAATCAGAAGTGTCCTGGACTGGAGAGGAAGAAGAGGGAGAACTTTCCGCACTGAGCGGAGCAGTCCGAAGCAGGTCCCTGCAACTTTCTGGGCATGGGCCTTAAAAGTCAGATCGGGCTCAAGCCACACCCCTAAGCTTTTGATTTTTTCTTTTGGAGTGGGCAGCTCACCTAGGCAGGAAGGCCAGGCGGCTTTAGGGAAAGATGTAAGATGATGACCGAGGAGCATAATCTCAGTTTTCGCTCCATTGAGTTTGAGCCGCGAACTGGACATCCAAGAAAATATCTCAACAAGGCAGGCGGAGAGATTTTCCAAACATCCTTCCTGTTGGGTTAGCGAGACGACTAATTGGGTGTCGTCCGCATAGGTGACTGTTTTAATCCCAAAGGGGGCGACTACTTCCTCCAGTGGGGCCATATATACATTGAACAGAGTAGGGCTCAATGAAGAGCCCTGAGGGACACCACACTGGAGGGGGGTGGATTTGGACAACAGACCACCTTCCCAAACTCTGAAGGATCGATTATTCAGAAAGGATGTGAGCCACTTAAGGGCCATTCCTGCAACGCCCACCCTGGCGAGGGCCAAAGCAGTGCTGCAGAGTGATAACTAGCACAAGGCTAAGGAGGAATGGAAAATCCTAACAACCAAAGCGCAGCGTATTATGGACAGACGAGCTCACAGAAGATGCCACGGGGTGCCTGCTAAGAGGACACCGGCTGGTAATTCCAACATCATTAACCGCTCAAGTTGTTCAGCTCGCTCACATTGGGCATCAAGGCATGGTCAAGACCAAGTCATGACTCAGAACCAAAGTGTGGTTCCCACTAATGGATGAACTGGTGGAGGCTACTGTCCGGTCAAGCGCTGCCTGCCAAGTGACGGGTGAAACACCCCGACCGGCTCCGATCATTGTAGAATCAAGGCCGAAATCCCCGTGGTCCTGTGTCAGTTTAGACTTTGGTAGCCTTCCTGACGGCCGCCACACGTTTGTGGCTATGGATGATCACTCCAAATATCCAGAGGTGGAAATCATATCAGCGCTGAGCGCCATGGAGTTGATCCCAAAACTTGAAAAAATCATGGCCATGTCTCATACCTGAGTTAAGGACTGACAACAGACCTCCTTTCCAAGGGCAAGGACTGGTTACTTACCTGAGCTCTCTTGGCATCCATCACCGAAGAATCACACCCAGATGGCCAAAAGCGAATGGCGAAGTGGAGAGATTCATGCGAACTTTAAATACGGTGATCTGGATTGCTCACGACAAGGGCCAGTCCGTAGAACTAGCAATTTTCACTTTTATGAGAAGCTACCGTCAAACACCCCACACCACAACGGGTGTAGCCCCAGCGCATCTTCTCATGGGCCGGGTAGTCACGGACTCGATACCTCACAACCCCCAGTGGTGGCCGGGAACACCCGATGATGGTGGAATCGATGCCAGATGCCGCAAGGCGCATGCCCAAGTCAGTCACCGGCGGAGGGCCAAAACTCCTCAGCTCACAAGAGGGAATGTGGTGTTGCTCAAGAATCGCATCACCAGCGGCAAGTTTCGGTTGCCATATGAAAAGGACACGTGGACCGTGTCAGTGTCAAAGGAACCCCGATCATTGCCACTCGAGGAAGAGAAACTGTGACCTGCAACGCGTCCCATTTCAAGAAGTACCAGTCAGAGGAGTCTGTGTCCTCCCCGACCTGGCTTGAGAGTGATCCCAACGCCACGTCATCGTTAACTCAAGCGGTGTGATGGACATGTATCCCCTAGAAGATGGTCGGGGTCACCTGACCCCATGTCGACTCAGCGTGAAGGAGCTGTGGGTGAAGCACTGGAGAGTAGTTGCAGTCAGCCAGATATCAGGCCAAGTAAAAGTACGCCGGGTCCCGAACACCGGGAGACCCTGACCCGGGGCCTGTCTCAACACCAACTGTGGGGAAATCCAGTGCCCTCCTGCCGACTGAGGGACCACTTCACATAAGACAGTTCTTGATTGTGTCTGCCGAACCTTGTTTTAAGTTAAATTGATAAGTTAGGAATCAAACAGTAGAATTACATGCTAATGTTGCTTTGATGTTTGTTGGGGAGGAATGTTGTGTTCCGCCTGTAATGGAACAGGCACCCTACGTAAGGTCATGTGACCTTAGTTTATTAAAGTGGTTGCGCATGCACGTACGCCAGTAGGGCTACGGCTGCGAGACCAGTAAGAAGTGAAACTGGCTTTGTGTAATTATTGCAGGCCAAGGTTTGCCCCCAATTGCCCACCCAGTGTGTCGGTGCGGCCCGGACTCTGGTCGGCACACACGACACAACAGGTTAGGGAAACCAATGCTCCTAAACTACCACATCTCAGGCACCAAAAGATTGCACACCCCAAGAGAGGTTAGAGAAGTGCAAACTGAACAGTGACCCAGAGGGACATCAGAGAAATCACTATGCAACTTGAGTTGCAAGAGAAGCACTATTGAGAGTCACCTTTAGGTTTGCACTTATTTGAACCATACAGTTGTCTATATATTTGCAAGTTTCCTCTTTTTCTGTCTAGTCCACTACGCACTGAAGAATTAAAAAAAATTTTTTTGAATGATCTTGCTTTCATGGTAATGCTGGAAACAAGTGTAGACTTTGTAACCAGAGACAGTAGTGCTATCGTAACTGTAGACTCCATTTGTATGGTTTCCAGTACCACTCTTTTGACAAGTGACAACCCTCACCCATTGGATGTTTACAATTGTTTCAAATTTATTTTCCCCAAGTGCACCAAGCCCACCAACTACTCCCTAACCTGAACTAGGGTGGTGTGATCCTCCCAGAACCACTTTTTCCAACTTTTGACATGTTTCACCACTCATTAATTTTCTCTACATTGGATGGGGGTCCCCTAGTAAACTTATATATAGGAGGCACGTACACCCTTTCTATACACATTTTTAACATGGACTACCTTACTTTTTGAGGGCCAATTACCCGGTAAGAGTGGAAAGGAAGCACCCTAGCCATTCAACATCTGGACAACCTAAAGATAATGAGAAAGTAAGGGAGAGACTGACATCATCCCATTGAAAGACTGATATTTTCAGGTGAGCTGCAAGATCATTGTTTTGTACTGACAACCCCGATATTTCTGGTTTACAGCTGGATAAAACATGGATTGAGAAGGATGAGAAGTAGGGTCATTTTACATGATTATTCATTTAAGTCAAGACTAAGGGGCTGATTACGAGTACGGCGGTCTTGAGACTGCTGTACTGTTGGTGGCGGTCCCACTGCCGAATTACAAGGAGGGTGGTTAGACCACCACAAGACCACCGCAACTGCCAGGATCTTTGATCCCATGGTGGCAGCAGTGGAGAAAGCAGCGATCATGACCAGCCTTTCTACCGACCTTTTCATGGCAGGGACCCCGCCATGAAAAGGCTAGTGCAAAGGTAGTGAAGCTGGGTCCCAGGGTGTTTTTGCCCATTGGGGACTGTGCATGGGGTCACCTGTTGTGCCCCCTCGGTTTGCACTGCATGATATGGTGCATGGTGCACAGTGCGTCTGATGTGCAAGTGCCGCTGCACTGCGGTGACCTATGATTCAGGCTTTTTCAATGACGTGAAGCATGCAGCCACTGTGTCACTGCTGCCCTAACACCGCCAGCCGGTGGTAAGATTGTAATGCAGCGATATGGGTGCTGCCAGCTTTGCAGCTTTCTCCTGACCGCCCCAACAGCAGTCCGTGGTGGGACCATCAAAGTCCTAATTGGGCCCTATATACACCATGTTCAAAGAATGGTTCAACTTGCCACTATGGAGATTTTTTTTTATAAATACAGGGGACGTCTGACCAATTATAATAGCAATTAAGGTAATTTTTTGGGGTTCTATCCCTAAGTCCGAAGGGTCCTCATATTATTATGCTATTTCTCTTACCTATTTTCTTTTTACTGTTCTGAGCATTATAATACTTTTATGCAGATGTCCTAGGCGTTTTGACAAATGTATGCGAGTTTCTGATCTGTGATATGCTTATGGATGTAAATGTAAAATGTAAATGTAAATTGATACTTGTACGGCGCACTACTCACCCGCAAGGGTCTCAAGGCGCTTGTGCGAATACCGCTGTGGAACCCATCCTCGCTTTCCCTGTGAGGCGTCAACTCCTGGGCACCCCCAAGGTGGAGGCCAGGCATCCTTAGCGTTGTGGGGGCCGTTGTGGAGATTAAGCAAGCTATTGCCCAGAGTTGCAGAGTGGGACTCCATGATTGGAATAGGCACCGAGGCGAGAAGTATCAGGTCCGTGGAATTTTGAGCCCAAGACCCACCGAGGCAGGGAACTGGGCAGTGTTTATTTATATTTGGTAAACATCTATGGATAAATTGGGCAAGAACCGTCCAAAATGCAAAAAAAAGGTCTGTGCAATGTATATTGCATCACTAAAGAGACAACAGCACAAAATAAGTGTTTTAAAAAGCAAGTTGAAAGTGTTGGACTATGAGAGAGAAATAGCTCAGCCTTATCACTTGGATGCTGTAATTAAGATCTAAGTGCGGGCCATTAATTTTGTTGTCAGGAATTAGCATTCTTCTATTACACGCTGTTAATGATATATTTGACGATGCTGCATTGCCTCCAGATACCGAAGAAACAGCGTCACGGCTAATTGAATCAAGGAATCAGTTTACCTTTTTTTAAATTGCTGAGCCACGTGGACTTACAATGCGGTGCATAAATTCTCTTCTTGGTCAATAGTAAATTATCCTTCCGCAGAATAAGGCAGGTCAGTCCAGCCAGATAAGGAATTGCTTGCATTACAGTTATTCTATCTACACAACGGCAACTCTGAAACGGTAAACCAAATTAGCGCCAGTTCAAAAGTAGGATATTAAAAATGTGCATTGTAGAAACAATTGATTAAGCACAGAGTCATGTACACACTTAAGGAACTAGATATCTAAGTCCTGTAAGAAACAAGAAAAGTTGGCTGCCTAAGACCCGTCCTCGATTTATGGGATTAAGTACCACTTCGTCTCCATCAGAAAGTTTACCAGGCATTCTAGTAGAGGATGCAAGGTTGCTTTTTGTGCCAATCTGGGTGCTCCCCCAGGGGCTTATTTATGAGACCCCTGCATCCCTTTTGCACCACGCAAAATGGTACACGTGCGACGCAGTGTTCTCAATCCAATTTATGCAGCCACGCAAAGTCACCCTGCCTGGCTTTGAGTGGTCTCAGAAATCATGAGTGAGGCAACTCAGTGCAAATCACTGCATAGCTTTGCTCAGCGCCTGGAAGGCATTCCATAGGTGTTGCAGGGGTTTCCCATGCAACCCCCATGGAATTTGACATTGCCTCAGATTTACAAAGTCATGTAAACCTCATGAAGTGCCATATCCTTGCCTCTCCTGCGGTGAAGCGTAAAGAGGAGAAATACATTTATGTCTCCGAGGATTTTCTCCTTTCAATGTGTGCTGATTTTTCCTATTTTTTTCTTCTTTCAATGTGTGCTGCAGAATGGGAAATGCCTCTTAGGATTGTTTTTGTGCGGGAAAGTATTTCTTCCTGCACAAAAAAATCCTGCATGCAACAGAGGCACCCCTGCACTGAAATGTCACCAGGACAGGGAGAAAGGACAGAAATGTACCGTATTCCATAAATATGGTACATTCCTGCCATTTCACGTTGGTGTAGGGCAGCGCAGCAAGGTGCCTTTTAATTGCCAGCTTTATTAAAATACTACGGTTAGTATTTTAATAAAGCCGGCAATTATTCCCCTTATGAAAACATACTTTAAAAAACAAATATAAAAACAAAGTAGTTTAAAAATTAAAAAGTGTTCTATTGCTGACGTAATAATACATGACTGATAATTAAAGTAAACAAAAACTGAAAGACCATGCTAAAAATTAATACAGACGATTTTCCATAAAGTTCAACTAAAGTGTCAAGTCTGGGCATTTGCAGAATAAAACTGAATACAGACGATTTTCTATAAAGTTCTGCTAAAGTGTCACATCTGGGCATTTGCAGAATATTAACACATGAACAAATAGCCAATATTTTTCACTGTGGGAGGCAACTCTAGAAAGGAGGTAAAGTTTGAGGGGTGGATCGAAAGGCTTAAAAAACAAGTGACAACTGCTCTGTACTTCCACAGCAGTGGAGCAAAGTCAGTGGGGGAATTTCCAACATTTCACCCAATCATCTTGGCTTGCAGAATGGACAGGCTCCAAAATTAAGTATGGTTTGTGAAAGGGATACAGAATACTGGGCAGGAGGCATTGCAAAAGATCAGAGGCCAATCTGCATTTTCAATGAAAATGAACATGCTAAGGCAATTTCACTGGAACTTTAAAAATAACTTGGTTTCTCAGTGTTGGAGGATTCCAACCTCTGAGAGGGTATAAGAAGGACCCTAGGGAAGCTCTTTCATACACAAGTATGCTTTTCTGACCACTCACAGAAGCTCCACTTCGCTTCTGTTGCCCAAGTCATCGGTTCACTAATCAAAAATGTTTCCAAACACCTGGAAGCTGCCACATATAGATCCAGACTGTCACCTGGACTGCATCCCTCCATAAGTAACCAGGGAGAGCCCATCCTCACTAATCCCCTCAATGCTCTTGGACCTGCTGTGTGCTTACACAACCAAGCTCCTTCTGGTTAACACCACTAACAGAGTGGCTGCTTCAAGGTGGGAGAATTTGGCTGGGCTCAAAAGTAGGAGAATGTGTACCTGATGGATATCATGGTACCACCTTTCGTCATTGTTACTATTTAAATGCTTACTAAACTACCTGTATAAATGCCACAGCTTTCACTTTTTAATCTTGCACTGAATATTTATAGATTAATGCTGATTTGTGAGCAGTGACGGCTCCTCCGCCAAGGCTGAGGAGCGTCGCCCCACTGCTGTGCAGCAGCAAATTAAGGAAAAATAAAATGATAATCACTTGAGGTTATTATCATTTTTTATTGTCCTGCTGCAGCAGCTCTGCAGGGCAGGGCAGGGCTGCTCTGACACAGGAGCAGGGGGAGTGGCAAGCACACTTTGCAAGTGTGCATGAATGTTTGCCCGACTGTCTGGTGCTAGCCAAACATTCATGCGCACTTACCATGTTCTCCACCCAGGCTGTATTACAGCCTGGGTGGAAAACATGCCCAGGCTCCCATTCCCTGGCTGAGCGCCAAATTGTGGCACTCAGACCAATCACAATGCTGCTTTGCAGCATTGGGATTGACTTAGGGAGCCTGGGTGTGCTCCCTGATTTATACGGTGGCTCTGAGCGACGGAGAAGAGATGAGGCGGTCCAGTAAGTTTTTCTTTATTATTTTTTTTTTAAATTATTTTCTTTTTCGTTAAATGCTCCACACCGCCGCCTACCTGTGCCCACCACCCGCGATTGATGCCAGCCGCGACTGTTAATGAGCATCCCTTGCGTTTTCTGTCATTTGTTTTTAACTGAACCCCTGGGACATTTGGTAAAGTCTGTGCAGGGTAAATGCACAGAATATCTTTTGTAAGCTCAAATTAAGTTCAGCAACTCCTTAAACTCATAGGTTCCACAACGTCGTATAACCATGATCACAGCAGGATCAACAGGGATATGCATATCTGTGAATTAACATTTAGTAATGGTACCCAGCATATTAAGATCCAATGTCATAAGGTTAGCATTGAGCCTAGTGGGGGTGTTCTAGGCAACTAAATCTCAAACCTGAATTCTACAGTTGAGTGGTCAGACCAGGCAGATTGCATAGTTGCATAGCTAACTAGCATCTGCAAAGTCACTACAATCTGACTTATAACTGAAAGCCAGTTTTTATTGTTGAAAGGCAGGTCTATGTGTTCATGGGTGTGTGTGTGTGCATGTTTGTTTGTGTGCTTGCTTGCATGTATGTGCTTGCATATATGTGTGTATTATGGCTGGATGAATGGGTAAATGCAAGAGTGAGTCAATGCGTAGTTAAATGGGCGTGTCTATTACTGCACTCAATTGCTTCTCATCTGTGCATGTTGTCACTTATCCTTCGAGTCATACATCCATTCATTCATATGTTGATTCATTCTAGTAATTTGGTCACTTGCCTATAACAATTCCACACAAACTCACCAATCAATGTAGAGACACTTTCATAGATAAGTCACACTTATTGGCTTTGGCAAGGCTTTTTATAATTAATGTGAGTGCTAATGCAGGTATTGGTAGCTAGGTATGTGTTCACTTGGTAAATTAGAATATGGCTGAAATGTGTATTGTGATGCACACATATTTGAGGTAAGCAATTTGATTGTGAATAATATTGATGTGTTTATTGTCGTTTTCACTAATATAGTGGGTACAAATAAAGTTTTTTAATTTTTTAATGTTTTAGTTACTATATTAATTTAACGTGCTACTACTGTTTATTTAATGCGATTACGGGACATGGGCATCGGGGGGAAGGTGTTGGTCTGGCTGAAATCATATCTGAGCGGTCGTACTCAGAGAGTCACCCTACAACCATTTGAATCAAAGCCTAAGCACCTTCGGTGCGGTGTTCCTCGGGGCTCAGTGCTTAGCCCTCTGCTCTTTTATCTGTACCTGGCTATGCTTTTCTCTCTGATTGCCAACCGGGGGGGTGAAGGTAATTTCCTACGCTGACGATACGCTGTTGGTTTTCCCTTTTCAAGAGCAGACGGTAGATGCTGTCAAGAACTTTAAGGGTTGTCTGAGAGATATAGCATTATGGATGAATAAAAACAAGCTAAAACTCAATGCAGGAGAAATAGAGGTGCTGTTTTTTGGAAAGGGCCCAGCGCCAACACCAGATTTGTGGTGGCCGTCAGAACTGGGCCCATCTCTACCCCTCTACTAATATTAAAAACTTAGGCGTGAAGTGGGAGGCTGATCTTTCCTTTTCGGCTCAGTTTCAGCAGGTCTCTGCTACTTGCTTTAGCAAACTGAGAAACCTTTGGACATTTTTACATTTTCTGCCAGAAAATTGCTGCAAATCCGTAGTCCATGCCACAGTGACATCAAGGCTGGATTATGCAAATGGTCTATATCTTGGCCTTCCTAAATATTTGATTAGACGCCTTCAGATGGTAGACGCATACCTTTTCGGGATCATGTCCCTCCGCATTTACTCGAGCTTCACTGGCTCCCAGTAGCCAAAACAAATAGAATTGAATTCAAGGCCATGACTCTGGCCTACCGGGCTCTGAAGGGAATGCGCCTCGGATACCTTAAACAAAGGCTATGCTGCTATAAGCAAAATCGATCTGAGGTCAAATTCACAAAATCTGCTTTGTACCTCCTGCTTTGCCAGTAGAGCGTTCTCAGTGAGGACGGCCAAAATGTGGAACGCTCTGCCTGGGAACCTCCATCATGCTGATTCAGGGACCTGCTTTAGGAAAGCACTGAAGACATGGCTCTTTAGGCTAGACTAGGTTTGGGACCAGTGCTTGGACCTTTACGTGCGTACCTTCTGCTGCTAGACCTCCTGGACACCTCTGGTTGAGGTAGTTGTTCTCTCTTTATAAGCGCCAGTATTATTATTATTATTGTTATTATTATTAAATGCTATTAATTATAGCTGTAATTTTGAGTGATTTAGATATTTCTTTTAATTTTTAACAGTAATTTACTGTGTTGTAGCAGGATGTTGGGTTTGTACAGAGATAGGTGGGAAGGTAAATATGTAATAATTAATAAAGAATTGTTTAATGCATTTTAAATAATTATATGATTAATATTTAGTATGTTGTTTATTTAATACTGCTTTATTTTTATTATATGTTATTTGCGGGCTGTTAGGTTTGTAGGGGTATAGGATGGGAAGTTAATCAAGCAACAATTATTTAATAATGGTTAATTATTTATCTGATTTTTAATTTGATCATTTTTAGAATACTTATTTATTTTACTTATATTATATTCGTGTGCTGCTAGGTATGCAGAGGTATAAAGTGGGAAGTTAAGTAATAATTCATTAACAATTTATTATTAATTGTTAATTATTTATTTGAATTCTAAATATGGAAGTTGTAGAATACTTATATAATTTCATTTTTATTTTAGTTTTGGGGTGCTTCATTTGTACGGGTCTAGGGTGGGAAGTTAATTTAGTAATTATTAATTAACAATTTATCGATTGTTCATTAATTATTTATTGTATTTTGTATTTAATTGTTTTTTTTACTAGGACATCAGAATAAACACAATTTTACAAATTATACAATACCAAAAATAACTGAGATCCGTATTTATAAATGTATACCCCACCACCCCCCACCCAGGCGGATCCCGACAAAACAATACAGTACAGAGAAAGAAAAAAGAAAAAAAGGGTTATTTGCACAATAAAATACATACAGCCCTAGATTACCTGAGCATACACCAGGGTTAAATGTCTATTAATCCTCATCGTTATTTGTCCATCTGGTTAAGGGTTCCCAAATCTTTAATCCCCTAGCCCTAGCGCTGGTTCCCCTTCTTCTAAATACCGAGGTCCCCCATTTATAAATAGAAAGTAATTTACCAAACCAAACATGTATAGAAGGAGGATTCTGATCAAGCCAAACACTGGCAAGACATAGCCGAAATACCACCATTATTATGTAGACCAATTTCCGATCGGATTCCTCCATTTCCTGATTGGTAATCCCTAATAATATAACCTGGGGGGTAAGTGCGACAGACTATCCCAATATAGAATCAAGGCAATGTCCAATTTCGGTAAACAGTTGAAAAAGTCTAGGACAGGTGGCAAACATATGGATACTATTCGCAGCCAACGATCCACACTGAGAGCAATGTATCCCTGAAATCCTGCCCCATCTGTAAATTCGAGCCGGAGTAATATAAAGATTACACCATGTCGTAAAACATTGTACTTGCAAGCTTGCTGAGAAACAGGCTATCTGATTAAGCTGAAGGGAGTCTTCACTCTCTTCCTGCCCTGCTTGTAACATCTCTTGACACCTGTCGATATGTTTGGAAATATCATCGCCCATCCCTTTATTAATAAGCTTATATAACATGGACATTGTTGATCGGCCCCCCAAAAATAAAATCCAGGTTGGAATTCTATTATGAGAGGTTAGCTTTTTAGATAGAAAATCCCTTTTCTGTAGGTATTTAAAATAATAAATATTTCCTTTCCCAAACTTTTTCTTTATTAAATCAAATGTGGATATTTCGGTATTAGACATTAGGGCCCCCATTAGGATGGCGGGCGGACTATGCCCGTCCGCCATCCCTGTGCAAAACGGGACTGCCCACCATAGGAGCGGCGGTCCCACCTTGGCAATTAAGATGCGCCCGCCACACTGGCGGGCGCATCCTGTATTTTTACCATTGCGGCGGGCGGTGCTGGAAGCGCAATGGTAAAAATGCACGTTGTGCATTTCAAAGCACAACATGACAGGCACCGCGCGGTGCCTGCCATGCTGCACTTTGAAATGCGGGGGGTACCATAAGTACCCCCCATATGCACCCCCCTGGAGTCCCTGGGGGCCCGCAATGGGCCCCCGCAGGGATTCTCCGCATGCCTTTCCGTGCCGCCACGAGAAGGCATTCAAAATTGCCCATCATCATATGGCTGGCGGTGTATGATAGACACCGCCACCATATTATACCTTTTCCGCCCCGGTCGCAAGGCGCAAGGTCTTACCGTCCACCGCGGTCCCCCTACCATCCTAATATGGCGGGGGGTCTTTAGTGCAAGTATGGCGGGCGGATCGCCCCCGCCAGACCGGCGGTGGCTACCGCCAGCCTGGCAGGGGCGATCCGCCCGCCATCCTAATGGGCCCCTTGGTCTCCTATGAACAAAACCCCTTTCTTATTCCAATTTTTGAAATATTCATCCTGAAATATTTCCGGAAGTAACTTATTGTTGTCAAGAGGAGAGTGTTTATGAATCCGACCAATCGAGAACTTTTTCCGGACATGGGGCCAGACCCTGAACGCACCCAACAAAACCTTAAATTTTACCCTCTTAAAATAGGCATAGTCTATCTGGCGCATAAGGAGTCCTATAGCTTCTACCCCACAGATTAAGCGGTAGATAGATATTTCACCATATCCCAGAGTTTCCCCTTTCAGCAGCTTGACCATTTGTTTTCAAAGCTGATGCCCAATAATAAATTTGAAAGTTTGGGACAGACCACCCCCGATCTCTAGTTAAGGTCATGTATTTTAGAGCCCTGCGGGGACGTTGACCAGCCCATAAAAACCACGAGATTAGCTGATTCAACTTTAAAAACCATGAATTATTTATCTCTAGCGGGATTGCTCTAAAATAGTAGAGAATTTTGGGTAGAAATAGCATTTTAATTACATTACTCCTCCTGATTAAGGTAAGATGTAAATCATTTATTCTGTGAGAATCAGACTTTATTTTCTGTATCAATGGTTTAACATTAATATCAACATTACCTTCCACTTTAGAGCTGATCCCTATACCCAGATATCTGGTACTTTGCACTATTCGATGGTCATCTAAAATTTTATCATTTATTACAATTTGAGTTTTATGTTCATTGAGACGGTAGCCTGAAAGTTTACCAAATTGAGTGGTTAAGCTATTTAAGTCCACAAGGGTAGTGCAAGAGGCAGGTGTAATAATAGCGAAATCATCAGCATATGCTAGAATTTTTACACCCCCCCCCCCATTAGCGTATACCGGTTGAATTCTTTGATCTTCCAGGATTTTCCTGATTAGAGGATCAATATAGATGGGGAATAGTAAAGGGGATCATGGACATCCTAGTCTTGTGCCCCGTGATATCTCGATTGACCCCGACAAAGCCCCCATCATAGCTATCCTAGCAGTTGGTTTTTTATACATAATTTTGATAGCTTTAATCCTCCTCCTAGACCATTTTTTACCATGGCAGACCATAAAAAAGGCCAGCAGACCCTATCAAATGCCTTTTCTGCATCCCACAGAATTAGGGCCATAGGGTCTCCTGTAACCTTGGTGTAATCAAAACGGACAATTGTCCGGCGAATATGATCAATAGTTTCCCGGCCAGGAACAAAGCCATGTTGTTGGGGAGATACCAGTTTTTTAATAGCCGATGCCAATCTATTTGCAAACATTTTTTAATAAATTTACGTATCGCTATTGATCAATGTAATAGGTCTGTATGACCCAGGATTGGTTGCCAATTTACCTTTTTTCAGGAATACAACGATCTTAGCAGTCTTCCAGGAATCTGGAAGTGCTTTACAACCTTGCACTATGTTAAAAATCGCGAGCAATAGGGGTGTCAATTGAGTCCAGAATTTCTTATAAAATTCACCTGGTAAATAATCAGTTCCAACCGCTTAACCAGGAGGGAGAGATTTTTCAGCTATTTGGATTTCCTCCAGTCTGATTGAGGCTTCTAACATATTTTTGTCCTGAACTGTGAGATGTTCTAATTTAATCTCTTTAAGATATCCCTCAATCTCTTCTAGGATCCCTAGGTTATCTTCTATATCTTCCGTGTATAATTTTTGATAACATATTTGGAATACCGAAAGTATTGCTTCTGGGTCGTTAACTAAGCCAATATCAGGATCCAAGATTTCAATAATATGTGTTTGTACCTCCTTTTCTCTAGCACGAACTGCCAACATATGTCCCACCCTTTCATTACTCTCATAGAGTTTGGTCCACCAGGCCAAGTATCTATCTATAGCAGATTTGGCGATTATAATCCTTGTTTGTGCGGTATCTGATTCCCCCCTCAGATAAAACCTTAACCAGATGAGTTTCAGCCTTCCCTAATGTATCATATAATAAATTAAGTTTATTCTTTTCGGAGGAGCTACGCACTCATTCATGATGGCCGCGTAGGCCAGTGGCTCCGGGTGACCCGGACCTCGCCCACACTATCCTGTTAACATCCTGGGGCACCGTTGTGGGATTTGGCTGGCGGAGGAGTAGCGGAGCGTACCGATCCTGTTCCGGACTTAGGCAGTGGCGGAAAGCCGGAGTTGTGGGCTTGTGCAATTTGGGCCTCTATCTGGAGTGGAGCCGGGGACTCGCGTGGGTGTGACAGCCGGCCCCGAGTGCGACAACATCGGGCAAGAGGACCGGAAGTCGCCGGCCTTGTCCTGTCTCTGAAGTGGCTATTTGACCGGCAGCGTGGTGGCTTCTGGGGCGCCCTTGTGAGGCACCCTTCATATCGAGTGGTGGAGGACGACCCGACGGTAGATCCTGCTAAGTCGGACGTCGGAAAAAGAACCGGGGTGCCCGCGAGGGCTTAACAGCAGTGGTACTGTCGCCAGAGGTGGCCGATAGAGTTGCAGCCTGTCAGGACACCCGTATTGTGGTGGTGAAACCCCCCGGGGCCCGAGTTGAATTCATCTGAGTCGTGTGAGGGCCGGTATTACCGGATGGTGCTGTTTCCTGCGCACTCTGCTGCCTGCCAGCCCTTGCAGAGCACTGGGCACCAAGTGTTGTGCAGGAGCTAAGGTGGAGTCAGGTATTTGCGCCATGTTGTGCTTTTGATGGACCACTCCACCTAACCAATTAACTGGTGGAGACGCACTTTGGACCGTCAGCGGAGCAATATATGGGAAGGAGGGGCCTGAGACTGTTGCCTGGACAAGCAGCTTGGAGTTCTGGGCATGGCCCCCCCGGATTTGGTCTGTCGGCGCTCTGTTGACGCTCTGTGTTTTGGAGCACCTGTGTCAACAGCCCAAAGCAAGTGTGATTGGGGTCCCCCCTCCCTTTGTCCGCTGGATTGCTGACTAGCTGTGTCCTGCGCGCTTGTTTATGTGCACTCCTCTCTTCCTGACGACAGCGCATCCAGGGAAAGTGGGGCCGGACCACAACTTGGATGGTTGCTCGGTGGGTCTGTAATATTTGCCTGCCCTGTAGAGTGAGGGTCACGTTGTCCCTATGCAGATTCCTGCACTGGAGGGCTAGTGGGCTCGAATCCGTGTGGTGTCAAACTTACCTTCAGGCATACCATTGTTGCGGCCACAAGACCGGTGAGTCAGCGCCCTCCACATGTGGATCCAAGATGGTGTCACGGCCTGAGGGTGAGAAGCAGCCCCCCAGGTCAACTAAGGGTTCCCGCGTTGTACAATCCAATAAGCTTGACCGCTATACACTGCCCAGGGGCTCTCCCTCCGGATCAGGACAGACACTGGAGGGGAGCAGAGAATCTGCTTACTCGGCGTCGGAGCCTACGCTGCAAGATGTGATGGCAGCTATTGACGGCCTCAAGACTTCCCTGGGACAGCAGATCGAGTCGCTGGACCATAAACTGGACACTGTAACCATTGAGGTCAATTTGATCCGGGCTGATCTCACTAAAACTAGTGAAAAGGTCAAATCGCTTGACGTCAAAACTGCGAGCCTCACTGATGAGGTGTCCCAGTTGCAGCAGGATGTGCATGATCTCAAGGCGTCGAGCGCCTCAGCACAACGCAAGCTCCATGAATATGAAGGGAGAATTCGGAGGAATAATGTGCGCATAGTCGGCGTCCCGGAGAAGGCCGAAGGTCTGACCCCAGACCTCTTTGTGGAAGATATTGTCCTCAACCATTTGAAACCGAAAAGGTTGGGGAACTTTTTTACGATAGAACATACGCATAGAGTCCCAGGAGGAAGACCGAGGCCAGGGGCCCCACCGCGACCGATGATTGCAAGGGTGCTCAATTTTAGAGATCGAGACGCTATCCTGAAGGCCAACAGATCTGGGGGCCCCCTGAGTTATGAGAACTTTACCCTCAACTTTTTTACGGACTTTACTCAGACGGTCCAGAGACAGCGACAGAGTTTTCTAGGAGTAAAGAAGCAGCTTAGGTATAGGGGTCAGAAGTATGCTATGCTGTTTCCAGCTAGGCTGAGAGTTGAAACCGAAGGGAAGGTCTGGTTTTTTGATAATCCAGAAATTGCTTCTGATTGGTTGGAGAGTCTCTCCCCTTGGGGGGAGCCCCGGAGTGAAGGAGACGAGGAGGGACATGATGCGCAGGAACAGGAATGATAAGTATTGACTTTGTGTTGGCGATGGGGGCTGGTGGGGGGAGCTCGCGTTCTGGACATTGCTTTGCTACGGCACCTCTAAATTGTATGCTGTCTATGGTGCAAGATAAGACTCCGGTGGGCGGGGACGGGAGCGTGGGGTTCTGGCATCCTCCTCTGATCTATAGTTAGATAGTTGGTTAGTTAGAGTGTGTGGTGATAGGCACACTGCGAAATGGGAGTTGGAAGACGCCTAGTGCAGGGGTGCAGAGTGGGGGGTGGCGGGATGGGACTGTTTTTGTGTAGTTGTTGTTTTTTCTTTTGTTTTGTGTTTCATGGCATCATTATACTACGTTTGACTAACTTGCAACAGACAGAGGTTTTTCGCGTTCTTTTCATGTATGATGACCGGGGGTAGGGAATTGAAGGTTTTGAGTTGGAATGTGAATGGATTGGGGGATAAAATTAAACGTAGTGTGGTACTTTAGTATCTTAACCGTCGTGCACCGGATGTGGTCCTGCTCCAGGATTCGCATTTAGTGGGTAATTCATGTAAGGCAATGCATAGAAAGGGGTACAAGTTGGTGGCACAAGTGGGATTTACATCAGGGTCCAGGAAGGTGGGCATCCTTATTCGGAGAGCGCTCCCATTGGTGATTGACTCCACGTTAGAGGACGACAGAGGTAGATACGTTGGTCTGATGGGTTGTTGGGAGGGACATGTCCTAACTCTCTTGTCTGTGTATGTCCCCCCGGGTATGCAGGCCACTACTTTTGTAGATTTTGGAAAGCTCCTACTGGATCTGCCAATGGGACTTTTGATCTTAGGGGGAGACTTCAATGCTGTGGTTTCAGGACTTATGGATAGGCCTCCCCAGCGAGATACGGGGCGTGCCCAGCGATGGCTGCCCGATTTCCTCGAAGCAATGGGTTTAGTGGATAGCTGGAGACTGCTCCACCCAGAACAGAGGCAATACACTTTTCACTCTGGTGCCCATGCCAGGCTCTCCCGCCTAGATTATTGTCTTGTACCTGCGGCCCACGCATCTTACATAGCTGAGGCTGTTCATTTGGCCAGGGGTATCTCTGATCATTCCCCGCTCTGGTTTCGGTATTGTGACGCTTCAGGATCGGTGGGTAGAGTGGCCCCCAATAACCCCTGATATATGCGTAATCCTAGACTTCGTAAAGACCTTATTAAGGCTCTAGACCATTACTTTCTGGAAAATGAAGGATCGGTGTCCTCCTCAGTGTCTCTCTGGGAAGCCTTTAAAACAGTTATCAGAGGTCAGGCTATGTCATTGATAGCAGGAACAAACAAGGAGAAGAATAAAGATGTTGTTGATGCGGAGGCCGAGATTGGTCGCTTGGAAGGAGAACTAGAGAGGGAGGTAACTCGGGCTAAACTACATATTCTGACTCTGAAGCAGCATGATTATAAATCTCTGGTCACTAATAATGCCAGGGCCCTTGGTAGGGAGCAGCAGGGTAGGCTTTATGACCTCGGAGATAAAGCAGGGAAACTTGTTGCTTGGCTGGACAGAAGGGATAGGGCGGAGCGTGTTGTCCCAGAGCTTGTGACAGCAGAGGGAGCGCTGCTTACCGATCCCCAGAGTATTGTCGATAGCTTCGAGACATATTTTCAAATGGTGCATACCTCGGTTTGGGATCGGCCACAGGAGGACTCTCATTTGCTGTTTCGGGATATACAGCTTCCGTGCTTGTCCAAGAAGGACCGTGATTTTATGGATAGTGCCTTGACAACCGATGAAATAGCCCAGGCTATTCGTTCCTTGAATTCGGGTAAGGTGTTGGGACCCAATGGGTTCCCAATTGAATTATATAAGCTTAGGCCAGATAAGCTGGCACCTCACCTTAAGAGGATGTTTGTTGAGGCCCGGGAGAAGGGGATACTGCCTTATGATCAGAGAGTTGCATAGGTGGTGGTAATTCATAAGGAAGTAAAACCAAAGATTAATTGCGCCTCTTATAGGCCAATTTCCTTATTGAACGCAGAGCACAAAATACTTGCCAAACTTCTCTTTAATAGGCTGATTAAAGTGATTAGCGGACTGATGCACCCAGATCAATCGGGCTTTATTCCCCACAGAAATACGGCCCTGAATCTACGTAGGTCACATGGCGTGCTAGCCAGGGCTCATACCCTGCAAGAATTGGCTGTAATCGCCTCGCTTGATGCAACAATGGCTTTCGATACCGTAGAATGGCCGTATTTGTGGGCAGTCCTGGGAAAATTTGGATTTGGCCCTGATTTTATTCGCTGGGTGCGATTATTGTATACTGAAAGGCTCGCACAGATAGTGGTTATTAATCATGTCTCGGCATCCTTTCTTCTTGGTCGGGGCACTCGGCAGAGTTGTCCCCTTTCTCCCCTTCTTTTTTCGCTGGCCCTGGAACCCCAAAGGGGCCTGGATTCGTTGGGAGCCATCGATTCGAGGTATTCGGTGGTCCCCTGATTGGAAGGACTGGATCTCTTTGTATGCTGATGATATTCTACTCTATCTGACCTCGCCTAGGAAGTCCCTTATTGTAGTCTGCGATGTTTTGGCCTCCTTTTGTAGAAATTCTGGGCTTTCCATTAACTGGGGGAAATCTCTCTTGTTTGTTCTTAGGGGAGAGGCCCCGGTCCCTCCGCGAAATTGTCCTATTCAAGTAAATACGGGCGGTTTCAAGTATCTCAGGATCTTCGTGTCGCTGGATCCGGCGATCCAGTATGCTAAGAATCTCCTTCCCCCTTTGCAGAGGCTTTGGAGTGACATCGCTACTTAGAAGAGGCTTCCCCTCTCGTTGCTGGGGTGGGCAGCCCTCTTTAAGATGATGTCTTTACCTCATTTTCTTTACGCCCTCCAGAACTCTTTGGAAGTGGTGCAGGCCAGTTATTTCCGTGAGGTGGAAGGATTGCAGCGTAGTTTATTATGAGAGGGCAGACCCCGTATTGCATTAACTAAATTGACGCTCCCATGGTATGATGGAGGCATTGCCCTCCCAGACATTAAAAGATACTACTGGGCCTCTCAGCTAGACGCAATCAACCAGGGGACATATGGGCCTGTTGCCGATCCCGGATATGCGATGGATAGGTGGCTCCTCCCAGGGGGTAGTTATAACAGGGTGCTATACTCTAGGTCATCTAAGTTGAACTTAACAGGGCCTTCTAAACATGCGGTGAGGATCTGGCATGATGCCACAAGTTCTTTGGGATGGAGGGACAGGTTACGCTAGCTACCCCACTGTTTGATATGGAACGCCTTGGTAAACTTTGGAACACGAGAGGATTTGATAAGTGGGATCTGATAGGGATCTCAACTGTAAAGGACATCTGGGGTAGGGGGAAAATTAAAACATTTGAAGAACTACAGGTCGAATTTGAACTGATGGGAACTGAGTATTTTCGCTATGCACAAGTCCAACATGCAATGCAGATGGCCCTGCCTGGGGAGGAGGACCCGCCTGAGGCCTCCCCTCTCGAGGATAGAATTTTAGATGGTCATCTCCCCGAGAAAACTATCTCCCTGATTTATAAGAAATTGATCTACTTAGGGAGTTGAGGGATAAATGGGCTCAAGATGGCATAGAATTGGATGATGAGGACTGGCAATTGGCTTTGTCCTCTCCAAAAGTGGTTGCGATGCCAGCGCGATTGCGGCTTGTTCAGCTAAAAATACTACGCAGGGTTTATGTCACAGGCCCCTGCCTTGTCCGGATGGGATGGTCGGAAGTAGGCTTGTGTCGACGGCAGTGTGGTCTTGTGGGTACATTCCTTCATATCCTTTGGGAGTGTCGGTATATTGCCGAGTACTGGGGCAGGATCCATAACACTATGCAGGAAGTTTTGGGGGTCAACGTGCTGCCGGAGGCTAGGAGATGCCTCCTGAATATGTGGGAACCTACTGATCTTAACCCCTTCCATGCTCATGACAAGGTCAACTCGTCATGGGTGTTACCTGCGCTGTGCTTATGATGAGTTGACCTTGTCATGAAACTATAGTATTCATAAATCATCAGCACAGGAGGGGAAAACCCCCTAGCAGCCAAGGTGTTAATATCGCGCAAACACAATGGGCCACACTTGGTTTTATGATAGCAAAAAGGAATATTGCACAGCAGTGGGGATCTGAGCTGCCCCCTACCCTTTACCACCGGAAAGAAGACCTGGATTGGTGTATGTTTCGGGAGAAGTCTATATATATAGCGAGAGGCCGGCCTCGAAAATGGGCATCAATCTGGGGGCTTTGGAACAAATATAGGGGAGAGATCTGTGTGCCACCTAGAGATTCTGTATTTGATTTACCCCCATCCCCGTGAGTTTATTGATAATGTATGTGTCTTAATCCCCTCCCCCCCTGGGAGATGTAATGCGATGTTATGATGTGATTCCTCTGTACTGTGTTCTGTATTTTTTTTTTTGATGCCTTGTTTTAATAAAAAGACATAATACAAAAACATTATATTCTTTTCCTCTTTTTGGGCTTCCCAGACAAATTTAGACATTTCGCCCCTGATCCCTGCTTTAAGAGTATCCCATACATTTTGAATACTAGTGCTGCCTAGGTTTTTCTATATTGAATATAAGAATTATCATTTAACAGAGCCCTATTAAATGTCCAACGTGTAGCTTGAACTTTACATTTAATAATAACTTCCAGTACCAGAGGGTTGTGGTCTGAAATTACTCTCGGAAATTTCATAATTCTGTTGCCCTGAACCATACATTGATTGACGAAGAAATAGTCCAATCTTGCATGGGCTCTATGTGAGGCGGAGAAGTATGTAAACCCAGGGTCATTTCCCTCTAGTTGTGCCCATATGTCTGTTAATCCATGAAACTCCTTTAATTGGGAAAGAGATTTATAAACTTTGAGTTTCCGCATCTGATATGCTATCTCAGGATGGTTAGATATAGGGCAACTCAAATTAAAATTAAAATCCCCATATAGGATAATTGGGCAAGGCCAGCCCACCAGTTCTATGTTCAACCAGTTAAATATTGCTGGGTCATCTAATACCTAATTATTTAATTGATTTTTAATTGGATAATTTATAGAATACTTATTTAATTTACTTATATTATATTTGTGTGGTGCTAGGTTTGCAGGGGTGTAAGGTGGGAAGTTAAGTAATAATTCACTAACAATTTATTATTAATTGTTAAATATTTAATTGAATTCTAAATATGCAAATTGTGGAATACCTATTTAATTTCATTTTATTTTAGTTTTGGGGTGCTTCGTTTGTACGGGTCTAGGGTGGGAGGCTAATTTAGTAATTATTAATTAACACTTTATCATTAATTGTTCATTAATGGTTTAATTTATTTTAAATGAGTAAGTTATGGGGTAGTTGTTTTTTAGTTATATTTTAGGTGCAGACTGCTAAGCTTGTATGTGTACAATGAGGGAAGTGAACTAATAATTAAATGCCAATTATGTATTGATTGATAATAATTATTTTAGTGATTAGTAATTATGTAAATTGATTAATTGTTTTTCGTTTTTTAATACATATGTGTATATATATGTATTTATTTATGTTTAATAATATTTGTTTTATGAGTTTAATATTTTTTAGACATTCATGGGGTTAGTCATATATATAATATGTTTGACATGAAGCATTTCCCCACCTCCTGCAGTAGGAATAGTGAAATTAACCTCTTGACAGTTAACCCTTTCCTTATTGCTGCATTCTTTCGATGGGGCATAGTAAATTTCACCCCTTCGAAATCCTCTCAGAAGTTCAAAACAAGCCATCTCCTGTACCTAACCTGCCAAGAAATAGAAGTCTTTAAGGAGGGTCTGAATGGCATAAGTGGATTAGGCATTAGCCTGGACCGCAAAGTTCGAAGTTACATAGGCCTGTTTCACTGCCCCTTCCACCATCTTGTCAACAGCGTCAAATGGCAGAGCATCCTCTGACAACTCAGCCCCTTGGTTGGACAACTGAGTTATGATGTTATCAATTGTCACAGAAGTTGGGAATTCTTTCCCAAACTTCTCTAGAGGGTAATGTTTTTTTCAGCAAAAAGTGAGGGAATGAGTGCTTTTTAACATCCGACCATTCATTTGTAAGGACACAGAGAATAGAAGCATGCAAGGGCAAAGATACAGGCTCAGCCCACTGAAACTGCAACAAAAAGCCATCTTCAGTCGGTGCATGATCTCAAACAACAAGGATCCAAGGAACGATGCACTTTTACAGGTGGAGGAACCCCCTCCTGGCATGAAATGCAGCTTCTACTGCAGCTGCAATAATGGCCTGGGGATCTGGGGTTACAGATGCCCCAGCAGATGGCCCAGCCATTACTGGCATTTCCTCAAGCAGACTGCAAAACAAAGATGAGAGGCAAATGCAGCTCATCGCAGCAAAAATACTCCCCGGTATCCAGTGAGGCAACCTTAGCAACCCAAAACCAGACTGGCACAGCAATTAACTTACTGATAAAGCTGGCTGGTTTCCAATGCAACGCCGCCCTTGCTGCAGCACGCTTCCAACTCATTGCCGAGGCTCATCCGAAGTACCGGGACACGTCCTACCACAAACATAGAGATGCCATCTTTGAAAAAACAACAATTGATGAACAGAATGCAGAACAATGTCATACATTCCCCCCAATACAGAGATCTGGGCCTCAATCCATCGTTTGTTTGCTCCCCATGTCATTCCAGTTTGAACCCAGCCATATGCAAATCAGTCTTGACCCTGCATCCAATTAGAACAGTCCAGCCCGAACTGTCAGGCCAGATCCTCCCTGGACTGGAAACAAGCATCCTAGGACTGGTTTCGGGGTTTCACTCCTCATCAGCCAGGATAGCCATCTTTGAATCAAGCAGACACCTCGTGACTGGCAATTTCAACGAAAACCGTATTGCACTGATGCAGAAACCAGTGCTGCACACTTACTACATCAGTGGAAGCTATTAACTAAATTTGGGGAGCACAAATAAAAATAAATAGCAATAAACATCCCTGAGGCCATATCAGGCTGCCCAGCAAATCACAGATGTCCCCTGTGATACAGTATGCCCCGCATATGAGCGAGATACGAAAATATAATCATGAAAACAGCTAATGCAGGTTTTAACAAAATAAATAAAAGTACACAAACCTGTAGCCAAGATGGTAATTGGCTCCAGCACAGAAAGTGATGTATTTGCATTCATAAATATAGGGACCATCTTGGATTGGGAAGGAAAAGTCACGATTGGTATCTAGGTTCTGCTTGAATGGAGATCAACTCATACATAAGGACTGTGATAGGAAGACAGACAAGGAGGTAATAGTATGTTGTCATTTATAAAAATAATTGACATTTCATTTTGTCAAACAAAAGTACTTAGACAAAACATTTGTTGTGGATCAAATTTTGTTCCCAAAAACCTGTTGGAGAACTGTGTTCAGCTTAAAAGCAGGTTTACATATCAATTGGGACAAGTTTTGTTTCTCCTCACTTAAAATAATTTTTGTTCTATATATGTTAACCATGTCACTTGTTTCAGAACTTTATTTTGAAAATGTGAAATTAATGGATACCATCAGCTAAAACATCTGTTTTGTATAAGGACATTGGATAAGACTTTACAGTGGTGTAATACGTTTGTATGGCCTTTTAATTTTTTTACACCTTCTCTTCCTATGCCATCTTGGACTATCATGTATGTATAAGTTATATTGTAATTATGCAGTAGTGGCTATACAAAAATGTTGAATTAAGTAATGTGCCTATTCCTATTTAATGTAACTCAAGGAAGTGGTATCATTTTCTTTCCAGAAATGGTCTCACCACCCTTGAACTGCAATAGTACTTGCATATAATATATTCAAGGGAAGTTTTCAAGCAAGACACAACAATGTTCTGAATGATCTAAATTAACCCAGACACACAACTTGCTTTGCTCCGTTGTTGGAGACTTTTACCCAAGGGCACAGTAGTGCAAGTAACTACAAGGAGGTCGATTCTGATGCCGTTCGTGAGGGCTCCGAATCGGATTCAGGTTTGCCGAATCTGATCCGGATCCCTTCTTGCTGACCGAATCGTACACAGTTCCCAACGACCGATTACGATGCCTGAAAACTGGTACGGCTGTCTGAATTGTTTCCAAAAGGCATCTGAATAGGTTGCATCTTTCAGGGCGGAATCGTACAGCTCTATGGACTCGGTTTCTGAGCGAGCGAGGACCATGACCGGTTTGGACAGCCGTTCCGATTCGGTTTCTCTGGAAGGAATCGGCTGCCTGAATCTGTCTTTGGAGGCCCTTAGCAGGCCCCCCTTCAGCTGGGTCCTTCTGAATCTGCCTGTGGAGGTACCCAAGGGACCCCTCTTTCCAACCATGCACAGTGTGGCAGTCACCATGGTTTCAAACTGTGAATCAAATGCAAGTGTAATA
Organism: Lissotriton vulgaris; assembly: GCF_964263255.1. Classification (NCBI taxonomy): domain Eukaryota; kingdom Metazoa; phylum Chordata; class Amphibia; order Caudata; family Salamandridae; genus Lissotriton; species Lissotriton vulgaris. Next base: position 986,709,436 of record NC_141696.1, on the reverse strand, counting down.
GTGCACGTACCCCTTCCCACACTGCTGTGAATACATATGTTTCTGTTGTGCTTAACAAATTGTAACAAATTCAACTTAAAACAGTTTTGGCACATTAAACAACAAATTCTGTCTGAATAATATGAATTTTCTAATTCTCCGTATTTTGCGGATTCCTCTCCGCTACAGTACCATTGTTCTGTAATACTATACAAAAATAATACATGCCATCTTGGATCAATGACATCAAATTACAATTTACATAAAGCAGGTGACATCTTTAAATGTTTACCAATGCATTGGAACTGTGATAAATCATAGAATTCACCATTAATTGAACAGGGAGGAACTGACTTACTCAGATTCTCAGGTATATTCAACAATTGCATCTGAAATATTATCCCACACCAACTCGCTGTTTGCCATATTTTATGTACATATAACACTTTGTATGGACTATACCTAATACCTTAAGTGTGTACTCGGTGTGTGTGTATTCAGCCATAATCAAAATAAATCTCACCCAGTGCTCACATGCCTGGAAAACGTGACGTGACAAGATTAGATAGACATTGTACCTCCGTAGTGATCGTAAACACACTTGAATGAACTCACTCAAAGGAACCTGTATTCCTCTATGACACGGACAAATGAACACGGAATAGACGGTTTCGCACCTAAGTCATTGTACCAAAAGTAAACGTTCTTATAGCAACTACTAATAACTGTTAAGCAATTACCTCAAAGCTATGTAAAGCGACACGCTGTGTCTATACCTCTCTGGTCACCCAAAATGCCTGCACCAAGTCAGATGATGCTGTAATGAATATTATATACAATCATTAAGACCCGTTCTCCGCATTATCTTCCCGAACCATTAGTCTCACAATAACATCAACCGGTTCCTCTCACCTGCCATTTATTGAGCAACGCATTCCGCATACTCGAACCTCTATCACTCAGTAACTCTATCCCACGCCAGACTTCTGTTTAAATAACTAACTCGTCATCAACACTAACAACAGACCTCTGAAATCAATCCTTTTCTCATGCATGCCTGTAGCGGCCATCTTAAACTATGTAAAAAAAGTTCAAAAACCCCATGGTTTAGTTATATATACATAACGGTCATTTTGATTTGAAGTTTGAACAGTGTAATAGTTCGCAATTGTGAAATTTTAGAGCCGCTGAATACCGAATCTGCAGAAAGTTAATGACAATGTTAGGGCTCACGGGAGGTTTCCTCCTCGCAGCCCTGTTGTGGCCCTTACATATGCCCCTTCTTTATGACACTCTAATCACAGGGCTCATTGTGCCTGGAGTTGGCGAGTGTGCTGGCAACGTTGGTCATCTAAGATGGCCGTCAGCACACCCGCGATTTAGCGGTCTAGTTGTCAGCCTCTTATTTCTGAAGTTCAGGTGAAGCACTCACCAACGTTCTGTGGCGCACTTCACCGAGACTTTCCCCGGGTTCAGACCTACTTTCATTCCGTCGTGCTTAGTTAGTCAGGTTGCATCGTGGGAGGCTTCAGTTCTTCGACGTCGGGAAATTCAGAGACCCCCAAGACCACAGGTTAGTGTTGTAGAGTGGCGCATGGTCTTGCCAAAGAAAAGTTGTGCGCAACTCTAAAACGGAGACTGAAATACATGTCCAATCCTTCCTCTCCCACTCATATTTCCTTTTCACCTCTTCCGCTCTAGTTTCTCAATTCCCTCCTCCGTATGAAAACAACCTCTTCTAACAATGGTGTCCCTCTAACAAAATCATGTCAAACGAACCCATACCTTAAGCGTTCTAGTAACTGCCAGCGGAAGAGGTGGAAAGGAAATATGAGTGGGAGAGGAAGGATTGGACATGTAATTCACTCAACTACACTATTATGAATTCAGCAGGCATAATGTTGACAACGGGGTAAACTTAAGTAATAAGCATGTATGTTCTTACAGTTTTTGACATTATGTGTGAAATTTGACAAACATGAATCATTTAAAGACATAGTTTGACAGTAATGTTTTTAATTTGTAGCAAACCCCTGATGAAGGGCCAGGAAAGGCCCAAAAGGCATTGGGTGATAAAAATCATTTATTGAGGAGCACCTATGTAACATTCCATGCTCTAGAATACAGCTGTATCTGCATGTCTACAGCATTAAGGAGATTGTACACATATGTGTCCATCATGTGACTGGAACAACAACGGAAACATGTATGACCTATTGTGGATTAAATGAAAATGCATTTTTGAGAAACTGGATTAACTGTGATACCTTTGTAATACACGAAGGAATGCTGTGCTCCCGGATTGGGGTCTCACTTTGCACCATTTCTTTCAGTGATTTATGCACACGTGGCCGGGCAGTCCATGATACCGGGCCAGCACGCAAACAAATGAAAAGAACAAGATTACGGATGAAATATGGAAGAAACAGGTGTGCACTCTGTCACTTTCTTTTTCTTAGTCTTAAATTAAACATTCATTTGAATATTGATACTACTGATTCTGTCTTGTTGGTATGATATGTTGGTACAAAAGAAGTTCCTTTGTTGAGTACTTTTAACTGTTGGGTATTCAACGCTTTTGATGAAATGTTGATTACTAGGGTTTGGTCTTGCTCTGGAGATTTTTGCTGATGTTGTCGCTGTCCTCTACAGATCTTTTAGAAGCACTTGTGTCTGGTGGATGGCCTGTTGCTTGTCCACCCTGTAAAAAAGAAGTTTGTTGAAGATTTGAAGTGCCAACTGTGCCATCCTTTCTGTTGATGGTCGTTGTGGTCCTTTATCCATTTCCACATTGAGTGGCTGTCTCGTGGTTGATAAGTCCTGATCAGGCACAATGCTTTCTTGGAATGACGTTGCAGGTTTTTGTATGGGTCTCCCCTGCGCGTACACCTCTGCCCAGGTGTAGACTTCATTCAGTTTGTAATTAATTGTGTCCCGTTTATATTTCCGCAATTTCCGTTCTTGGGTACCTTTGCCGTATCTATCTAGTTTCTCATTTAAGTATTCCAGTGTAGTTTTCCAGTATTCTGTGTCACATCTTGTGCTTAAGTCTGATTTAACAGTGTCTATCTCCTCCTCCAACTCTTTGATAGTTTTCGACAGTTCTTCTACTAGCAATAAAATAAAATTAAATCTAGTGAACATTTATTAAGAATGGTGTACCATTGCTCTATGAAGTGCTTGTTAAATTGGAATTTGAACAACATTGGCTTGATCGATAACCTTAATCCTCTTGGGATTCTTTGCACCTTGTGGTACTGGATTAAAGTTGAAGCGTTGAAGCGTGTAATCTTTGATTAAGAGTTCTTCTTGACAAAAATTCCAGTTGTCTCAACTGTTGAACCACAGAACCTCCCTGTTTGCTGAACGCTTGGGTCTCCTGTATCAATGCATATGTATCGGTAGCTTGTGCTTGAGTAGACGTTTTCGTATCAGCTCTATTGTCCGTTATATTTGAAATTGCATCAAAAGACATGATTGTTTGGTGGGTGCCACGACTCCTGGGTAGGCAACTGTACTCTGTATGAAATTCACAAAGTCCCTCGCACTCCTATTTGCTAGTACACTTATTAATCAAATGTTAACAATTTACACCTCTCTAGTGAGCTGGGCGGGGATGAGGTGGTCTGCCTCATGTGTCAAACTGTGAATAAAATGCAAGTGTAATAGTACACTTGCCCCTTCCTGCACTGTTGTGAATACATATGATTCTATTGTGTTTAACAAATTGTAACAAATTCAACTTAAAACAGTTTTGGCACATTCAACATGAGGCACAGTGTCAAGACTGAATTGCATATGGCCATGTCTGAACTGCGGTGGCTTGGTGAGCAAAATAACGATGGAATAAACCCAGATCTGTGACTGGGGGTGAATGTTTTGCCATCGTGCCACATTCCGTCCATCATCTTGTGTGTTTTGCTGTTCACCCTATGTGGGAAGGGTATGCCCAGACGTGGGTCCCGTGCTCACTATGCCACTGGAGTCAAGCTATCCTGGCTGAAGAAGGTTGATAGCCAGAAACCGGTCCTAGGATGCTTGATTCCTGTCCAGGGAAGATATGGCTTAGCAGTTCGGTCTGGACTGTTGCCATGAGGCACAGGGTCAAGACTGATTTGCATATGGCCACGTCTGAACTGGGGTGGCTTGGTGAGCAATATAACGATGGATTAAACCTAGATCTGTGACTGGGGGTGAATGTTTTGCCATTGTGCAACATTCCATCCATCATCTTGTGTGTTTTGCTGTTCACCCTATGTGGGAAGGGTATGCCCAGACGTGGGTCCCTTGCTCACTACGCCACTGGAGTCAAGCTATCCTGGCTGAAGACGGCTGATAGCCAGAAACCGGTCCAAGGATGCTTGATTCCGTTCCAGGGAAGACATGACTTGGCAGTTCGGGCTATACTGTTCCCATGAGGCACAGGGTCAAGACTGATTTGCATATGGCCATGTCTGAACTGGGGTGGCTTGGTGAGCAAAATAACGATGGATTAAACCCAGATATGTGACTGGGGGTGAATGTTTGGCCATTGTGCAACATTCCGTCTATCATCTTGTGTGTTTTGCTTTTTTAGTTTACATTGTGTCTCTGGAACCTTTAGATTTATGCTACTCACCGCAGTCTACTCAATTCAATAATCATATTCATTTTTAAAGTGGAATATATTAGTAGTCACGTTTTATTGAACTTGGACCATATGTAATTTTAGGTCAGATGTAATCTTGCATTGCTGGCCACCAATATCAGGTTGCGTCACGAGGACTCTCTTAAAGAAAGAACGAGAACAATCTCAAGGTAATCAGAAATAAAAAAATAATGCATTCATCCTGACACAGAAAGTGGTGGTCACTTAAGTAAGCATGACTTTCTGGGTAGATATGGGTGATCAGTCCAAGGACTAATGCAATGAAGGCAGTGTGGGATTTAACTAGGTACAGTACAAAACAGACAAGTTTATATATAATGAGAATAAAATATAGATGTCCTGCTCAAACTATATTTACAATACATTCAACAATATCTAGCTCACATAGCCTAAAAATATTTCAAGTATAATCATTTAAAATCATTGGAAATATATTATCAAAGACAACCTTCTATTCCTTAACGTACAATGAACCAGTAATCTCATGATGAAATTGATTATCTCCTGTGTGTACTAGCAGCTGTTAAAGCAGATGTTTGCGAATTATACATTAATGAAACCAAGGCTCCGCCGAAACATGTAATAAAAGTTTTCATTCAGTTAATGTCTGAAAAATTTAAATGATTGTTAATTTCAGACTCAACCGAGACGTGAAAAGACAACACAGAAATATAGTACGGTCATGGAAACAGCATGATTCGCACAAGGCTAGTATTTGCAAAGCCTTAAAACTGTAGGTATACTGAAGGATCACAATATTCTATAGAAAAAACAACCTTTTGCAAATCTGAGGCCCACAGACCTGTCCCTAGCAGTATATACTCGGGAAAAAAATCCTGACTCTGTGCTTGCTATGTGCGCATTTCCTTTGATTTTGTGGAGCCAGTATATAATATGTGTGTGTGTGCGTTTGCCGGTGTGTGTGTGTTTGTATGTATTTGTGCACTCGCAGCCATTTTTTCTTTGATCTACAAGCTCCTCTTTGCATGCTTGTGTGAGTTTAATTATTAATCATTTAATGTTACTTTTAAATGCCTTCTGACAGGAACAGTGATTGTCACAGCCTTACAGGAACCCATGTTAGTTTTGTTCATTTACAAAAGTACACATATTTTGGCAGGGGGACTTTGATTAAAGCCACAACCTATTTGCAAAACATGTCTACAATTCACACTATTTGCACTCAGGCACTGCCTTGTTTAACTGAAGTCTGTTTGCAATTTAAAAATTTGCTAAAAGGTAAACTGTCGCCATATGCATTTTACCATAATGAGTCAGACTTGTCTCCAGGACTACACTATTTATATTATATAGATGTACAGATGTGTATACAGTCAATATATGCTGTATATGTTCTTTACTACTTAATTCCTTGTCTCAAATGATCAAGCAGTTTATAGAGTAATTTGAAGACCAGAAGTTTGGATGATGTCATCAGTGATGTTATCAATGATGTCATTTGAGGAGTAATTAGTAATGTCATCATTGACGTAATTTGACATGACATGTGTGATGTAATGTGTGAGGTCATCAGTGCATGGAGGCGGAGCAAGGTACAGTTAACTGAATGAGCTATGAATGGTGTATTTCTGTGTTTTGTGTGTTTTCTTAAACATTTGTTTTTTGCCCACTACAGCATTCAACTATAACATTACCTTAACCTTTTTTTGCAGTGAATTTCAATTTTTTTTCAAAGTAAGGTAAGATCTTCATACCACGCATAACTATAACATTTCTTAAACACAATTTGTTTTTTCAGTCAATTTCTAGGGTTTTTGAACATATTCAGCCAATACCTGCAATGTGCATAGCCTTCGATAGTTCACAGCAGGGGTTGGTGCAGGTCCACTCCCTGCAGGTGGCTAACCCATCGCTTTCTGCCTTCTGTAGTCAGTTTGCTGCCTTTGCTCCCTCCTGCTTACATTCTATTCTCCCTTTGTGTGCTCCTGCCCCCACCCGCTGTCCTGTGTGGTTAGCTGGCTGCCTCTAACTCCACTTGCCTGCCCTCTGTTATGCATCCCTGTGCCTCTTCCCCTGCCCCCTCCCATTTCTTCATTCTCCATATGCATACCCTTGTCCCTCTCCCCTGCCCTCCATGATCCATTACCCTGACCGTGCCCATGCCAGCCTGCTTGCTGTGGTCAGATTGCTACCCTCTTCTGTATACCCTCCTTTCACTATCTGCATCCCCCTGCCCCATCCGTTCAACAATATGTGGATATCTTACTGCCTCTGCTGGCCTGCCGAACATAGTAAGCTTGCTGCCCCCTCTTCCCAGGCCTTTGTTGTCTGTGTTCGTGCCCCATACCACCTCCCTGAGTGCCTCCTGCATGGTCAATTGTGCTACCACTGCACAAGCAGGCCTTTCCTCTGATGTCAGTTTGCTATCCCTGACCCAATACTCCCCGCTCTCCATTGTCCAAGTCCATGCCACTGCCCCCTCACTCTGGCCCTTTGTGGCTGTTGTGCTGCCTCTGCCTTTCCTGCCTGCCTCACATGGTTATCCTGCTGGCTCTACCCACCTCTTCCTGTCCTCTGTTATTCGAGTCCATGCTCCTGCCCCTCTCCTGCTCTGCATGGTCTAATTTGTGGGCACTGCACTTCCCTCTTGCCCTCTGTGGTTTACTTGCTGTCACTGAGCGCTACCCCTGCCCTCCGTTATCTGAGTCCATGCTGCAGCCACTGCCTTCTGGCTTGATCTCTGTGCGTAGCTTGCTGCCCTTTCTCTGCTGCCTCTGATATGTGTCGGTGTGCCCTAGCACCTTACTTCTCCACTCCCAGTTTTTTTATTGAGCTGCCACTGCCCCTCCTGCCTACCCTGCATTATCCGTTGTGCTGCTACTGCACTTCCCGCCTGCCCCGCACAGTCAGTTTGCTGCCACTGTCCCTGCCCATTCCTCCTTTGTCTGAGTTCATGCCTCTTTTCCCTCCTTCCTGCTATCGATGGTACATTGCGCTGTCCCCCTTCTGCTCTCCACAGTCTGTTGTACCATCACTGCCTCACTTCCCCTTCTGCGTGGTCAGTTGTGTTGCCTCTGACCCATTGCAACTGCCCACTGTTGTCTGAGACCAGGCCCTGCCCCACCTCCCTTCTGCCCTCCATGTTCCTTTGCGCATGGCACTGGCCCCTCCCTTTTGCCCACCATGGTCTGTTGTGCTGCAACTAAACCTCCAATGTGTCATGCATGGTCTGTTGTTCTGCCACAAATTCTTCCACCTGCCCAGCCTGGTCAGCTTGATGCTCCCGGCCCCCATCCTACCATCCCTCAGTTGTCTGTGTGTGGACCTGTATCCCCCCTCCCCTCCATGTTTTTTTGTGCAGCCCTGCCCCTCCCCTTCCTGCCTGTCCTTTGTGGTCAGTTGGGCAGACACTGCCCCACCTGCCTTTCACAGTGGTCAAGTTAATGTCCTTGTCTCCTCCCCTTTCCCTCAATTGTCTCATTCCAAGGCCCTATTTTCCCTTCTGCCCTCCAAGGGCTGTTGTGTTGCCACTGCCCCTCCATCCTGCCCTTCTTGGTCCCCTGTGCTGCGACTCCCCCTCCCACCTTGCCTGCATGGCCCGTTGAGCTGCCACTCCCACCTGACCTGCATGGTTACCTTGTTGCCCCAGCCCCCTCCTGCAATCTGTTGTCTGGTCTGAATTCGTGCCCCATCCCCTCCCTCCTGCCTTCCATGGTCCATTGGAGTACCACCGCTGATCCCGCCCTCCATGGTCCCTTGTGCTTCTACAGCCAAGATTGGTCAGACTGCTGTCCTAACTTCCCTACCTCCTGCCCTCTCTTGTGGTGTGCATGCTTCTGTCATTTTCCTATTGCTTTCTGTGGTCCGCTGTGCTGACACTGCCTCTTCCACCTGCCCTGCTTGGTCAGCTCCAGCCTCCGCACTTCCCTGCCCTCCGTTGTCCATGTGCATGCTCCTGCACCATCTCTCTTGGCATCCATGTCCATTGTGTTGTCTCTGTTCTCTTGTATGCCCTGTGTGATCTATTGTTTTGCCACTGCCCCTGCCACCTGTACGGCATGGTCAGATTGCTCCTGCCCTCTATAGTCCGAGTCTGTGTTGCTACCAGATTCCTCCTGTCCTCTATGGTCTTGTGCTTCCATTGCCCCTCCACTCTGCCCTCCATGGGCGGTTGTGCTGCCCAGCGTCTCTTGTCTTGGATAGTTGGATTGCTGCACCAGCCCCCCCACCTATCTTTCATAGTTTGCTGTTCTGCCACTGCTCTTTTCCCCTGCCCTTTTTTGGCCCATTGTGCTGCCCTGACTGCAGCCAGCATGGTCAATTTCCTGCCTCTGCCCTTACTCCCTGCCTCCTGCCCGCAGTTGTCTGAGTCCATTCTCCTGTCCTATTCCTTCCCACAGACTTCTAAAGAACAACTAGAACACTAACATTCTGTATTGATTACAAAAGTGTGGCATACCTGAAGTCATCCTGATAGATTCAAAACTGTAAAACCTACATCAATGGTTCTTAACCTGGGGTATAGGGACCCCTAGAGAGTCTGTGATGCTTACTCGGGGGGTCCATGAATGCTTAGAAAATCAGAAGGTTTTACCATAATAATAAAGCATATATAAAACAAAGAACAAATGGAAAATGTTTAAATGTTCTGTAAATGTGAATGAACCTGAAATTGGAGGCTAAAATTCATTCATATCCTCAGATTGATTTGTGGGAGCAGTGTAGCTGTTTCAAACAGAATATGGTATGAACGAGGTTGGACTCAATAAATTTAGAAAAGTTCCAACCTTCCTATTAACATTAAAATGTTTATATTTTTCAATTGAATAAAATATTTAATTATATGTGTATTTATTTGGTAAATGCTTGTGAATAATTTGTTTGTATTGTTTTGCAGTTCAAATCATCATAATTGCTTAGGTAGGAGTCTCTGGCTTCTAGTAATGACTCATTTGGTGACCCCGGATGTCAATAATGATTCTCCGCATGCCAGTAAACCCAATTCAGATGGGAGACTCATGATTTTTTTAAGCCAAACATTTTTTATTTTACCTCTCTCCCATCTGAAATTGCCTCAGCTTCAATAGAAGTCAATGAGGAAAATTGACTTTTCTAATTTGCTTTTCAAAATCTCCCACTTTACGTTTGGCATGTATGTGATTCAGTGGGAGGCCTTCAGATTACAGTAACGATTAAGGGAGGGGCACCGAAGTCAAAAGGTTAAGAAGTACAGACCCAACGAATTTCATTAGAAATGAACAAAACGAGGAGGGTATTTTTTTCATAGAAATTATCCTTAGTGCTCTGAAAAGATAAAACGATTACACATTTTTTGAGTCCTAAAATAGCAACAAAGGTCTTAAAAACGAGTTATGTTTATGTTTTTATTCAATTGATTCCTTGGTTATTTGTTGTGCAAGATACACATGTTGCACTGTTCTGTCCTTGGGGTACATATGGCTGATATTTGGAATACATTTGGCCTCTTTTTCTCAGTCATCTTGGGAGACTTTTGTTATCAAGCCCCCTCATTTCCTCCTTAACTGCAGTCATCTCTGTAAAAATGCTTAGAGTTTTGCCGATTGATTTCATCAAGATGGCACTCAGGTACCCCAAACTTTTGCCATAAATTAAGCTCGTTAGCACTCTAGTTGCTATTTAGAACACTACTAAATCTGCAGTTGATCACCAAAGAGTTTACTGGCATGCCACTGCTGGTGCTCAATGTGTGTTTCATTCTGCATGCCTACGCCGACGACACCCAGCTGATCCTCTCCCTAACCAACGACCCCGCCACCGCCAGAGCCAACCTTCACGAAGGGATGAAAGAGGTAGCCGAATGGATGAAGAACAGCCGCCTGAAACTGAACTCGGACAAGACGGAAGTCCTCATCCTGGGATCCTCACCCTCCGCCTGGGACGACTCCTGGTGGCCCCCCGCCTTAGGCAGCGCACCCAAACCAACAGACCACGCACGAAACCTGGGCTTCATCCTGGACTCCTCCCTCTCCATGACCAGACAAGTCAACGCCGTCTCCTCGTCGTGCTTCAACATCCTGCGCATGCTACGCAAGATCTTCCGGTGGATCCCCACCGAGACCAGGAAGACGGTCACCCAGGCCCTCGTCACCAGCCGTCTGGACTACGGCAACACCCTCTACGCCGGAACCACCGCCAAACTCCAGAAGAGACTCCAGCGGATCCAGAACGCCTCAGCATGACTCATCCTGGACATCCCCCATCGCAGTCACATCTCCGGACACCTGAGAGATCTGCACTGGCTCCCGGTCAACAAAAGAATCACCTTCCGTCTCCTCACCCACGCACACAAAGCCCTACACAGCCAAGGCCCAGGATACCTCAACAGCCGCCTCAACTTCTACGCTCCCAAACGCCAGCTTCGCTCGACCAGCCACGCCCTCGCCGCCGTCCCCCGCATCCGTAGAACCACCACAGGGGGACGGTCCTTCTCCTACCTCGCCGCCAAGACTTGGAACTCCCTCCCCACCCACCTTCGCCTGATCCAGGACCACCTCGCCTTCAGGAAGCAACTCAAGACCTGGCTGTTCGAGCAGTAACAGACCCCCCCCCCCAGCGCCTTGAGACCCTCTGGGTAAGTAGTGCGCTATATACATTCGATGATTGATTGATTGATTGATTGCATGTCAGAATGTTTTACTGAAAATGATGAGGAAGATATTCGAGAATGCATAGAAAATAAATATATAATCATTTTGCTTTCTACAGAGCTAACAGTAATTTCTACGAAAAAAACAACCCCCCCCTCATTTTACCCATTTCTAAAGAAAATGTTTTACATTTTACAACTTTGATTCAATCAAGATGACTTCTGGTCTGCCACACTTTTGTGGTACAAGGCCTCATGTGATGCTCATATCTTTGGTTATAAAACTGTCAGCATGCAGTCTTGCCAGAGTGCTCAGTTCAGAGTCAGAGCTTTGGAACTGCATTGGACAACCTTTAGAACACAGGAAGGTTGCCCAGGTTGGCAAAAAAGAGAGGCTGGTGGGTGGGTTGGTGGGAGAAGCCCAGGTCATGTGAAACCCACCAAAGGCAGGAGAATTTAGAAGTAGATGTATTGTAAGGTGCTTTTTTGTTTCTCTTTGGCTGTATCACTCTTGCTGCATTAATTTCAGTTTTAAAATATGCAATATCATATTCAAAACAAATGCTAACTTTGGATGATGTACCTGGTTCATATAGACTCCCAGTCTTGCATCAAATGGCCAAAAGACCTCTTCATCTCTTCACAGCAGCATTATGTGGTGTGTATGTTAGATGAGCATGTACTCCAGTCAATCAGGCAATACTGCTTTTGAAATGCGTTATTTTTAAAGCAATGTACTGAAATCACTCCAACACAGAACTATTTAGTTCAATATATGAGCAGAGAATTCTTGACAAATCTTTGCAGTACCATAACCAAATACTTTATTTGACAGCTTCAAAAACAACTGTTCCCATTGGAGCAGGGTCAAGACTGATTTGCAAATGGCTGGGCCCAAACTGAGGTGGCATATTGCGCAAAATTACGATGGGCTGGGATGCTGCCCAAGTAATTACCAGTGTCTAAGATTCATTCTAGCATTCCTTCCATCATATTTTTAAATACTTTAGTGTGTCACCTTAAGAGGCATGGGTATGCACAGATGTGGTTCCTTTGCACACTGTGTCACTGGAACCAAGCTATACCTGGCTGAGGAGCCCTAAGTAGGTCGAAACTGGTCCTAGGTTGCTTGTGTTCCAGTTCAGGGAACACTTGCCCTGGCAGTTCAGGCTAAACTGTTCCTATTGGAGCAGGGTCAAGGCTGATTTGCATATGGCTGGATCTAAACTGATGTGGCGTAGTGACATGGACTTGGATGCGGCCTGAGAAATTACCAGTGGCTGAGATTAATTCAGGTATTCCTTCTATTACTTTTTGGAAAACTTCATATTCAAAGAGTGCGAACAAGAGATGACAGAATAAACTGTTATCTTCCTTTTGGAAAGGTTCATTGTCACTCATAGGTTTAACATACTCTATAACGCTTTGTAATGATTGACGGTAAATATTTTACATTCTGTCCTTATGGATAAATATAAAACTCCCACATACATTAAAGGTAAGATGATAATGCATATAGCGGTGTGGTAAAGTGCTTTGCCTTAAGTGAGCCTGGAATTGCTAGTTCCTAGCCTGTGACTGACGAACAACTACTGACAAAGCCAAAAGATTAGGCATTTGTACAGTGCATGAGCACAGAGACACATACCATCCATACACATATTAACATAGTGTGTAAACAAGGCTCTCAAAACGTTTGCTTAAAAATAAAACAGGAAGCGAGATGATGAGGGGCAGGGAGTACTGAAGAGCATGTACAAGCTGGGCCTTATGGTGACAAAATAAAGAGGGCTCAGTGTGCATTAGTTCTTGAAGGCAAAAAAAAATGTATGTGTAGAATTACTTGTGATATTTACATCCATTTAGTGACAAGGACTAATACCAATATTGACAGACAACCCTTTTAGACAGTACCTAAAGCCAGCTGAATGACAGACGTGAATGGCTGAGGGGGCGTGGTCACGTGCTGCAGCAAGATGGAGGCTTTGATCTGAGCTCCGCTCTGACATGGAGCTCTCTACGTATTTCCAGCCCTTCTAGCCGGCGTTGGGGGGGAGAAGACGCCTTCCTGATGTGTCTGTAATAAAGGAGCAGCATTTGGAGCCGTTCCGACATCCTGTCTGGTCCAGTGTGACCCAGCGGTGGCAGAGGTAATCTTTTCCTCATTTTCACGCGAGCTGCCGCCATTTTGTGCTTGCCGCTAGCTTTCTCAGACCTCCTACTGAGTTAAAACCAGCATTTTATTATGGAACGCACAGCAATGTTTTTAGTTTTCTTTCTCTTCTACTGGCAAAGGCTGATTCCTCAATTTGACCATTTGTGTTCTCAGCTTTGGCTATTTTCTGGGTTGTGCTGGAGTTATTCATCTCACATTTACTGTCTCCCACATGTGAGTGCCTCCTATTTTATTTTTGCCTATCTACATTGAAGCTTTCTATGAAAAAGAATGGGAAAGGAAGGGGATTTTTCCTCTCTTTTTTCCCTTTTCCTTATGCCTGCTGAATACCTTTTTTTTTCTTCCTGGAACAAAAGATAATGAGGTGTTACTTCTCTTTGGCTGGCTAGTATTTTACCTGCGTTCATATATGCTATTGCAGTGTGCTTAATTAACATATGGACTGGTTGAAACCTCCTTTAATTTTTGTTAACGTGTAGTCATACTGTGGTCTTTACTAACGGTTCAGAAGTGTCCACATATAGACGTCCAATCGTTATTTTGAACCTGTTGCTGACATCGTCAAGTCTCCAATTGAGAAGGAAAGTGTGTTTTTATAGCTTATGGGCAGATTGAGATCTTCATTAAAAATTATATATTGTCCTTCTCTTGGTTCCACGATGGCTAGTGACAGTTCTCCTCATGTCAGAGCTTCTTCCTCTGGTAAAAAGTCCAAGAGAGTTGAAAATGACCCCCTCTCACCTATTTTGTCATTGCATAATCCTGTCCTTGATACTATTCTTGATGCGGTGAGGGAGTTGAACTCTTTTATGTCCACTACTAAGGAAAAACTTCAACAAATTGAAGATAGATGGATCACTATGGAAGCGAAGGTATTTGACAAGGAACAACGCATTAGTGATTTACAAGATGTTTCTACTAAAATTCCTATTCTGGAACAGGAAATTCAGCGTCTTAAGCTACACACTGAAGATCTTGAAAACCATAATAGACGTAATAACCTTCGTCTTTATGGCTTACCAGAAAATTTAGAGGGTCCAAAGCTTCTCAGTTTTCTTAAGAGGTTCCTGCCTGAGCTTCTTGATCTTCCACTAGAGTCGTCACTGAATCTCCAGCGTGCTCATCGGCTTGGACGTATTCAACCAAACTCTGTTAGACCTAGGGGAATTATAATGTTATTTCTGGAGTTTACAGACCTTATGCGTGTGCTTCAAGCAGCAAAAGTGAAGCGGTGTCTTGTATGGTCTGGTCACACAATCTATCTCTCTCAGGATATCTCAAACACTACTAGTTCCAGAAGGAAGTCCTCAGATGAGACAGTTAAATATTCAACATGGCATTGTGCACCTGTCGTTGTGTAAAATTACTCATAATAGCTCTTCTCGCTCATTTGATGATCCTGTTAAATTGAGGTCTTTCTTGCACAGTTTCTGACAGAATTCTGTGGATAGTTCTATTCAACGTCTCTAACTCTTTTCCTCTCTGTTTTTCTAATAGATTTCGTATGGCATGTTCTTGGTGCTGTCACGCTCCATGCTTACTTTCTTCACTCTTTTTCTTAGATCTGGATTTCTTTCCATGATCTTTCATTTTTCTTCTTATTTTCTTTCCTTTACCTATTCTTTTCTGTTTATCCTTTTTTCACCATATTTTACATGATGCATGTGCCTATTGTTGTTATTTGTTGTTATACACTTTGTTTTTTGTATTCATCTAATAAGTGGTGTTTTCTGTTTTCAGTTGTCCTCCTGAAGTGTATCATCTCCATCCATGTGTTACCTTCCCCTGTTGTTACATGGAATGTTCGTGGTCTTGGACACCCCATCAAACGACAAAAGGTACTCTCTCACTTGTCTAAACTGAATTCTCATGTTTCGTTCATTCAAGAAACGCACTGCAATGATATTGAATTGCTTAAATTAAAGAGACAATGGGTGGGTTAAGTTGTTTATTCTCCAGTATCCATTCAGAAGGGTGGTGTTGCTATACTATTTCATAAGTCATTACATGTACAAATGTTATCTACACAATGTGATAATGATGGATGCTGGGTAATGGCAAAGGTTGTTATACAGAATAAAGAACTTGTCTTATTGAATATTTATGGCCCTGTTAAGCCAGATCCTGAACTTTTGGAATAGTATTAGGATTTTACTTTCTTCCATTGATGGTCCAAATATTATTGCTGCTGGGGATTTTAACCAATGCTTAGACCCATTATCTGATAGTCAATTCAAATGTAAATTTAATCCTGATATTTCCTATAGGTCATTTCAATCTGCCATTGCCTCTCATTCAATTTACATTCTTTTTCAATCTTCATCATAACCGTTCTAGAAGTGATTATATTATGGTTAGTAAACCCTTACTACCAACTATTCAATCTTCCGAGATTGGATCTATTCCTATTTCTGATCATGCTTCTGTCCTTTCTGCACTTTACCTTTCCCTGAGTTCTCCGAAATTTGGTTGCTAGAAACGTGATCATTTATTTGTTCTCAAAAACTTTTTTCATCGCTGAAGCTATTGCTTTTATTAACAAGTTGTTTTCTATCAATAATCCTTTGGACGCCTCCTTCCCTAACAATTGTGATGCCTTTAAGGCCTCCTTTTGTGCCTTTACTATTTTATATTCAGCAAGAAAGAAGAAAACCACAAAGGCCAAGTATACAACTCTACTACAACAACTCACTTGCTGGAACACAATTACTTCACTTCTAGATCTCCCTCTGTTCTTCATGAATTCATTAAGGCCAAACCTGCTCCTAATAAACTGGCTACTGTTGATGCTTGTAATGTCCTTCTTAAAATTAGGTCTATGTATCATTGGGGTCAAAATAAAGCTGGCAAGATGCTGGCCAATTATTTAAATATTCATTCTGAACGTAAAAGTATTGGTCCAATTCTTAATGAATCTACTAACAGATTGGCATCCTCTGATGAAGATATTGCCACTGCCTTTCATGATTACTACCAATCATTATATTCTGATGACACAAATCCTTCTAATCAAAATTATCACACTTTTTTTACGGATCTTCCTAAACCTCCATTGTTACCTGATGAATTTGAAATACTAGAAAAAGAGATTACTCTTCAAGAGACAACGGATGCCAATACAATCTTTAAAAAAAATCGAAAGCACCAGGTCCTGATGGTCTCTCTGTTGAATTTTATTCTACTTTTTCTTCTGTTTTTGCTCCTAGACACCTGGCTCTTTTTAATTCATTTCTTAACGACTGTAAAGCTTCTGGTTCCTTTATGGAGGCCCTAATTGTCCCTATTCCTAAACATGATAAAGAACATAACCTAAATTATTGTCATATTTCTTTAATTAATTATGATTGTAAGATATATATTAAAATCATTGCCTCTCGACTCGAGAATATTATCCCATTATTGGTCAAAACTGAGCAAGCTGGTTTTGTTTAGGGAAGATTGGCGACGGACAATGCTTGTATGTTTGCTAATGTTATCTCCTTTGGAAGGAACTACAAATCTCCACTTGCAGCATTGTCCTTAAATGCAGAAAATTCGTTTGATCATATAAACTGGCAATTTATGTTTGGTACACTTCAATGGTATGGTTTTGGACCAAATGTTATCTCTCATGTTAAACTGTTATACTCTTTTCCTTGTGCTAGTATTATTGTGAATAACCACCGTTCTAAATATTTTCCTTTATATAGCTGTACACACCAGGGTTATCCTCTTTCACCCTTATTATTTGTTTTATGTTTAGAACCCTTGCTTGAGCGCATTCATGCTAATACACTTATTTCTAGTTTTACACATAATTCCATAGAAACTAAATTATCAGCGTAGCCTGATGATATTCTGATATATATGTCCAATCCCAGTACCTCTCTCCCTCCCTTTTGTATACGAAGTTCAGTAGTATTCTAATATTTCTGGATATAAGTTGAACTTTTCTAAAACAGAAGTCTTACCCTGGAACTCATTCTGCTATCAATATATGTTTAATGATACTAATTTTACCTGGTGTTCCCCAAAAATTAAATACCTTCGTATTTGGTTTTCCTCTACCTTATCTACCACAATTAGTTATACATTTAATGCACTAATTACCAAATTGCAATCACTACTTCATTTTTGGTCCCCTCTTCATCTGTCATGGTGGGGTAGATTGGATACTATTAAAATGATGGTCATTCCCCATGTCCTTTATACACTATCCATGTTACCTTTTCGGATTCCCGTCTCATATTTTTCACAAATTAACTCTATTTGTACTAAGTTTTTATGGACTGATAAACACTCCGGCATTGCTCTTATGAAATTTAAACGTCCTAAAACAGAAGGTTGTGTGTGTTTTCCTGATTTTAAATCATATCACGCTGCGTTTTTAATTAGTAATTTATTTTCCTTAACTTATGATTTTGCTGATATCCCTATCCCTCGCTGAATCGTTTTTGAACATTCCCTATTAAAAGATTTTTCTTTTCGAAACATAATGTATATGTCTAATTGTACTTTCATATCAGAAAATCCTATTCTAAAATATTCCCAACAAATAATATATAATATTTTGTCTGATGGTCTTGATCTATACCAATGTTTTTTGTCCTCTGTTTGGTATAATAAATGTATTAAATATAAACGTAAACCATTTTATTACAAACATTGGAAGGAGAAGGGAATTATATTTGTTCATCAGTTAATCCGGCATAATTCTTTTATTCCTTTCACCCAATTACAGTTGCAATATAACTTGCCTAACTCATTTGTTCCTGACTACCTCTTAATATCAACAGCTTTGCAGTCCTATTTAACAGCTAACAATTTTCCATTAGCTTCTCCCTCAGTTATTCCACCCACACTGATATATGGTGTTTCTCAGGAACATAGGCCTAATGCTTCTTCTATTTATAAGATGTTGTTATGGCCTGTTACTGAACGTTCTAACTCCTATACTGAATCACTCTGGGATTCAGACTTATCTTTTTGCTTTCTATTTCTTGTTAAGATAAATTATGGCTCCAGTTATTTAAAACTTCTATTGCCACCTGTATTACTCAAACCCTATACTTTATTTATAGTAGAGCTGTTACTCCTGCATGTATATCCAAGTTTTCCCCTACTTCCCCTTCCCTTTGTTGGTCCTGTTCTGCGTCCACTGGGACTTTAATTAATCAACTATATAAATGTTCTAATGTATTGAAGTTTTGGCAATCTATTTGATCTCAATGGATGAAAATATTTCAATGTAATATTCCATTACAAATGCAAAAAGTTTTTCTAGGTTCCGCCTCCCCTACTTTGGATGTTTCTCTCCTATTTCTTTGTTGTTTTATCTATTTATTGCTATAGCATTCAAAGTGATTTTGTCCTGCTGGAAAGATAACTCTAAATTATCAACGTTAACTTGGTGGAACTATATTTGTGATGAACACAGAATTTCTAATGTCTCTTCGCTTTCTCAGAAAATTTAATCTGACCTACAATGGTTACCCTTTACTTCTTATCTTTCTACATATGCACCTGCATCTTAGTTTTTAACTTCCTTTTTTCTTTCTAATTTATATATCCTTTACATATATTTACCTATCTTTCCTTTCTCTTTCTCTCCTCTTCTCTCTTTCTTTCTTTCTTCTCCTTTTCTTTTTCTCTTAAATTATCTGCTCATGTTTCCCCTTATATATTAATTGATGTATTTTATTCACAATGTGTTCATTTGCTTGATAATGTTTTTTTCTTTATCTGAAAACTCAATAAAAATTATTAAACAAAAAAAAAGAAGCGAATAGCTGAAAGGGGAATGCATGTGTGTGGGTCACTGGACTTCTAAAACTATCTTAAAGGGAGACCTAAAATGGAAGAAAGGTGTGCAATGTCACCAGTAGTGACAGCACATTAACATTTTATTTCATAAATTGAAGCAAGTAAGGGGAGAGAATGTAATCTGAAGGCTAGAGCGGTTAACCACAAAACTGGGGAACTAGGTTCAAGTCTCGGCAAGGGACTGTCAACATTCTGTGATTCTGGACAAATCACCTAATCTTCCAGTGCCTAACAACATGTTTATGTCCATCAGTAATGCAACTGCTGCTAATGTAAAGTGCTCTGATACCTTTGGGTCACGTTCGCACTATATAAAACTCTGAGAAAAAAACAGGTACATTCTTACTTCTTCACTTTTTCCAAAATTCCACAATTTTCAATAAAAGCAGCTACATAGCCATTCAATAAAAGTAAATGTAGGGTTTTCATCCTGTTTTTAAATAATTACTACGCTGAGTGAATATGTACTGTTATGGGTCCAATGCAAAACAAAAACAAGCATTGGCAAAGCCAATAGGTCTGTTGTTAGTGGTCAGCGTTTTGTCTTTGTTTGGTTTGTTTTGATGTGATTTTTGTAAAAAAATATTGTAGATTAAGTTGACAGGCCCTCATCAATCTAAAACAAGATATTGAGTAAAACCAAAAATATTGTTTTGGTCTCAAAAAGCACCATCCGTAGCACTTAAGGGCACAACATTATGTGTGTATGTGCTCCTTGTGTCACCCACAGTGACGTTAGGCAATGGCTGAAGTCAACTGATTCACTGCCCAAAACTGTAGTGGGCAGAACAAATGTGCATGCCACAAGAACACACCAATAGATGGAAAGGACTGACTAAAAGCCCCTATACGTAAGTATATTAAACATATACTTGTAGTAAAATCAAAAAGTCTTCACCAGACCTAAAAAGCAAGAAGCTGTGGTGCTAAGAAGCAGATAAGAAATACAATTGGTGGGTAACAGCCTAGGAAAGCTAACACTTGATTATTTATTGAGAAAATGTGTGCAGGTATACATTAATTCAACACTGTACATTACAGTACATCCTTCCTCATCTAGCATGGACATTGGACGCTGTATTGACACAAGGCCTTTGCAAAATGTTATTATACAAGCATAATCTCTCGAAACCTTATTAGAGTTACCCATAGTTTCTATTTTCCTTATTCAGCCTTACAATTATCCCATTGACTTTCATCAACATTAAAGATCAATATCCCTTCAGATCTTATCTTTTAGCATGGGAACTCTCAGGTGAAAGTTAGCAGGAGTCTTGCAACCCCTTCTCTTTAAGTGCTGAAATATTTATTTATTTATTTATTTATCTTTTGCGATTTTTAGAGCACGCAAATACCCAAGGGTGTCTCGGAGCTATAGTTGCAGAACTCTCAAGAGGGTAGGAGAAGATTTAGGCTGGGAACAACCAGGTTTTTAGTTTTTTTCTAAAGTTCAGCAGAGTCGGACAGGTTTGATGTGGAGGGGGAGCGTGTTCCACAACTTAGCAGTGGCAACCGAAAAGCGTTTGTCACCCCAGTTGACTCTTCTTGTACGAGGAACTCTTAGTAATTGAGCCGAAGATGATTGTAATGTTCTTGGGTGTTCGAGCGGGCGGAAGGCTTGTTTTAGGAATAGAGGGCCGTGGTTATGGATGGCTTTGTATGCTATGCACAAAGCTTTGAATTTAATACGACTCCTCACTGGCAGCCAGTGTAACTGTCGGATGTAGGGGGAGACAGATGTAAATTTGGGAATGGATAACAAGGTCCTGGCTGCTGCATTTTGCACTGTCTGTAGTTTGTTGAGGACCTTCTGTTGTGCATTCAGTAGCAAGGCATTACAATAGTCGGTTTTGGAGAAGACCAATGTGCTGACTAAAGTTTTGCCTGCAGATGGAGGGAGGTAAGGGATTCGTTTTTTTGATCCTTTTTAATATGTGGAAGGAAGAGGAAACCACCGAGTTAGCGTGCTGCTGGAATGACATCTTGTTGTCGAAGATGACACCAAGGTTTCGTACCTTAGTTACAGGTTCAGGTGGTTGTCCCATCTGATCAGGCCACCATTGCGGAGACCAAGCTGGTTGCAACCTCCTGAATGTCATCACTTCTGTCTTATCAGAATTCAGTTTAAGACAGTTGGATGACATCCAGGAGCCTATTGCCTTCATTCCATTTTGAAAATTAGCTGCCACAGAAGTACCATCATCGTACACGGACAACACCAGCTGGGTGTCGTCGGCGTAGGTAGTGAGGGAGATACCGTAGGATTTTATGACCCTCGCCAAGTCTGACACATATATGTTGAATAGTGTCGGGCTTAGCGAGGATCCCTGCGGTACTCCACAAGGCAGAGAGAAGGTCTGAGAGGTGTAATTGCCTAGTTTCACGGTTTGTGGGCGGTTGGACAGAAATGAGGCAAGAAGTTCCTTGGCTTTGCCTTTTATTCCAATGGCCGCGACACGGTCGATCAAAGTGACATGATCGACCGTGTCGAAGGCTGCGGAGAGATCCAAAAGTATCAGAATTGCGGCTCCTCCATTGTCCATTGTGGACCTTATTTCGTCTGCTGCCTTTAAGAGCGCAGTCTCTGTTCCATGGCCCTGTCGGAACCGGAACTGAGTGTCATCCAGTAGGTTATTATCGTGTATATAGGTTGACAGCTGGGAGTTCATGATTTTTTCAAAAATCTTAGCAGGGAATGGGAGGCATGCGATGGGCCTGTAGCTGGCGGGAAGGAAAGGGTCTAAGCTAGGTTTTTTTAAAAGAGGTTTGATGATGGCTTCCTTCCAGACCGAAGGGTAGATGCCGGATGTGAACATTGCGTTGCAGATGGTAGTTAGCGACGGGGCTATGGCTTCAGGGATGAGGTTAAGAATGCCTGGAGGGCAAGGATCAAAAGGTTAACCTGATTTAGTTCGGGCAATCAGAGGTTGAATGAGTTCTTGCGAGGTAGTTTCAAAGGCTACGAATTCTGGGGTATTGTTGGCGGTGGGTTGCAGGGTGGAAGTGGAAAGGGAATCAGGGGAGAATGTGGTGAAGATGGCTCTGACTCTGTCTTCAAAGAATTTGGCCAGTGCGTCAGAGAGGGACTGAGATCCTTCTGAGCGAGGTGCCTGAGGGTTGGACAGGTAAGTTACCACCTGGAAAAGTTTACTTGTTGAGTTTTTGGCCTGATTGATTTGGTTAGTGTAATAGGTGGTTTTTTCAGATGTTATAAGTTTTTTGTAATTAGACAAGGCGTTTTTGTAGGTGATCTTGTCATGGGTGTTGAAGTGGCGGCGCCACTGCCTTTCTAAGTTCCTGCAGTATTGTCGCTGTAGTCGGAGCTGCTCGGTGAACCAAGGGGCTGAAGGGAGTTTTCTACTCCTGTAGGAGGTTTTGATGGGTGCTAGCTTATTACAAGCTGCATTCAGATTCTTCAGGTAGCTTGCAGAGGCAGCTATTGGATCCTGTGCGTTTGGCATTGAGCTGTCCTGCATTAACTGTGTAAGATGGTCTAGATTGATGTTCTTCCAGTCTCTAAAATTGGTAGACGAAGGAGGCGTTGGAGGGGGAGGGCTGGAATTGGTTGGGATGGAAAAACATATGGCAAAGTGATCTGTCCAAACTAGAGGGATGACCCTGGTGATGGAGATCTTAGGGTTGCTGGAAAAGATTCCGTCCAAAGTGTGTCCTGCTGTATGGGTGGGTTGTTTAACAATTTGTATGAGACCAGCTGCCTCTAGGTCGCTGAGTAGAGTTGCTGTATCGGGATCGTGCGAGGCTTCTAGATGAAAATTGAAATCACCCAAGATGGTAGAGTGTGGGGATGCGATTGACGTCTCGATGATGTTGTCTAAGTGAGAAAGAAATTTGGATCTGGATCCTGGAGGGCAGTAAATTAGGATGCCTTTAAATGTTGTTTTGCCAGAGAGGCCTATGGTAAAGAAGAGAGATTCGCACTCAGAATAGGTTGTTTCTGTTGTGGTTATTTTAAAGTGGTCTCTATAGATGATCGCTATTCCTCCGCCTTTTCTAATTGGTCTATCTAATTTGCATACGCAGTAATTGTTAGGCGTGGCATCTCTGAAATCGGGACCGGAGGAGTCATCCCCCCAAGTCTCGGTGATAAATAATAAATCTATATTTTGTGAGACTATGAAGTCAGCGATTTCAAATTTGTGTTTAGGCAGGGACCGTACATTTATGAGTGCTGCTGACACTAATAGTGGAGGTGTGCTGGGGTGAGCCGGCATTGTCTCGGTGCAAGTGGGGCATTTGAGCGGTCCTATGCATGGGTTGCTATAATTGAAGTGAGGTAGAGAGTGCGCTGCCTCTGCTGTAGGTTTGATACTAAGGAGTTTGGCGGAAGTGTAGGTTACGGGTGATGATATGGAGGGGGGCCGGGGGAGCGGTGGAACAGGGGTGGTAGCCCTAGGCCCAGCCTCGGCGCGGACGAGCGCAGACGAGCTTGCCTTATGCGCGCCTTCGGCGCGCATTCGTCGCACCCGCTGCACTTCCGGTTCCTGTACATGTAAATAGTGGTGGGATAGGGTAGCGGTGGGCGTGGTCAGCTCTGATGGGCGTGGCCTGTGGCCGAAGGGCGGCGTTGCTATGGCAACCCTGTCCGCATCAGCAATCAATCTGCTGGGCGGTAGAGTGCGGATAGCGAAGCGAGTGACTCAGGTATTAACCGCATCGCTGCTGCGGTGATTTTTGCGCTGTGCGGCAATTTACAAATTACCGCGATACATGACGAGCTCAGCTCATCATCAGCACATGCCACGCGTGGGTGATGACGAGCTGAGCTCGTCATCAGCATCGAAGGGGTTAAAACAATCACAGTGAATACAAGTAAATAGAAGTGAAAATGAGCATAAAATCTCCCGGCTTCCGCCTCAGGAGAGAGTCAGAACAACAGCGCTTGTAAGCAGCGCGATCGTTTTAAAGAGGCTGGCAGTGGGCGTGGTCAGCTCTGATGGGCGTGGCCTGTGGCCGAAGGGCGGCGTTGCTATGGCAACCCTGTCCACATCAGCAATCAATCTGCTGGGCGGTAGAGTGCGGATAGCGAAGCGAGTGACTCAGGTATTAAAACAATCACAGTGAATACAAGTAAATAGAAGTGAAAATGAGCATAAAATCTCCCGGCTTCCGCCTCAGGAGAGAGTCAGAACAACAGCGCTTGTAAGCAGCGCAATCGTTTTAAAGAGGCTGGCGGTGGGCGTGGTCAGCTCTGATGGGCGTGGCCTGTGGCCGAAGGGCGGCGTTGCTATGGCAACCCTGTCCGCATCAGCAATCAATCTGCTGGGGGTAGAGTGCGGATAGCGAAGCGAGTGACTCAGGTATTAAAACAATCACAGTGAATACAAGTAAATAGAAGTGAAAATGAGCATAAAATCTCCTGGCTTCCGCATCAGGAGAGAGTCAGAACAACAGCGCTTGTAAGCAGCGCAATCGTTTTAAAGAGGCTGGCGGTGGGCGTGGTCAGCTCTGATGGGCGTGGCATGTGGAAATATGCAGCACAATAGCCAGAGATGTCATTAAAACTCCATTTCAGACTTTAAAAATCCATTACAAAATATAATCGATTCCTGAGTCACAATAATTATAGGTGACATAAAAGTAAACACTCTCAAATTAGGGTTTGATGTTCTCTATTAATTGACAAAAGTTAGATGGAATTTACCATATGTTATGCTACAGATCCCTACTGAATCTTTAATTTGTTTTTTTTACTAACTGAGTCGGAATGTTGGTAATGGAGGAAATTAACGCACAACTGTAAATTGTGGTTAGGATAAACATTTAGTGGACCACACATGCCAGAAATTGAGTTACTGGTTGATTGGGGTGTGAACCCTGCTCAAGCAGCAACTACAATTCTAGTCTGGGTAAGGTGCAAGGAAACCCCAAATTAACCTTTGTTCAATCCCCTGTTAGCTTGACACAGAGCAGTCAGGCTTAACTTAGAGGCAATGTGTAAAGTAGTTGTGCAACTGTTCAAACAGTAAACCAGTGAAAACAACACACAAAAACGTCCCACACCAGGTTTAAAAAAATGAGAGGTCAATTTAATAAATAACCCAATACCAAAATGACAAAAATCCAATTAGTAGACCTGGCCTTAGCACCTCCCTCCACCCCTGCCAGTGATGGTCTATTCAGACACACTTAAACTATCATTGTGCTTGGCTTTGTAGGAGGAATACACAAAGCCCAACTGCCAAGTACACCCATTCATTTGACCAGAGACAGGCTGCAGGCACCAAATGGCTAAGGCAAGAAAATGCCAACTTTCTAAAAGTGGAATTTTTTGAATTGCTATTTAAAATCCAACTTCAGCATAAGGTAGGATTTTAAATTGTGATTCCAGGGATACCAGACCTGAAGGGGTGATCTATTCATTTTAGAAATTACACGTATAAAATGTAGTAAAGCAACTCCAGTGTTATCCGATGGGAGAGATAGGACTTGCAGTAGTGAAAAGCAAATATAAGAGGTATTCTGTAGCAGGACATATTAAACTTAAAAGTACATGTCCAACTTTTTAAATAAACTTCACCCTGCCCTTGGGGCTGTCTTGGGTGTACCTTAGTGGAGGGAATTGGGCTTTTGGTGCAGTTACCCCCATATGTTGCCCCCTTTTTAGCTACTTGAGTTGTATTTTCGACTCTGACAGTGCACTGAGACTCGCTAACAAAACCTCAGGGCCAGTGCTCCTTCTCTAAAACAAGGTAACATCTAATTGTGCTACAACTGGCTAAGGACTTAAGCTCCCCTGTCAGTCCCTAGTAAATGGTACTCCAGGTATATAGGGAATGAGTACTACAAAGGGTCCCTACGCTGCCACGTATCTATGTACCCACTCTCCTGAGCCCCGAGTCCAAGGGAGGTGATGGTGCCAAAGAGGTCCCCAGACCCACAAGAGCCAAGCCCATGGTTGGGTTTGCCCAGATTAGACTTCCTGTCGCTGCCCGCAGCCTCTTTCAGCAGGCCCCCTTCAACTGTGAGCGACTCAAGCACAGAATCCCAAAGCCAAAAGACACCATTGCACAAGAGCCCCACAGCCCAAGGCGAAGTGGACCAAGGGTGTCCCCTATATGCCCAGGTATTCTCAAAGGTCAAGTCCCCTGTAGTTCCCCCAGACTGGTGCCCCAGTCCCTGCTTGCAGCCTCATTTTGACCGGACCGGTCTTCCGTTGAAGTGAATGGACTCTTTGCACAGTGTCCCTCATTTTAGTGCACTATATACAAAGTCACCTTCCTACACTTTGGGGTGACTTATATGTATGAAGAAGAAAGGGTTACGCCTGGCAAAAGGTTTATTTTTACAGGTTGAAATGGCAGTGTAAACTCAAAGCTGCCAAGGTTTCAGATTGCAATGTGTGGCATTTTCTTAAAATCAGTGTAATCATGAGTGACATTCCAACCACTGTGAGTGACACTTTTTTCGCCAGCAAAATCAAGTAATGAAATCAAGCAATGAAGGCAAAGGAAACATGTAAGTATCAGAAATGACACCCATTTGAGCAACAGGAAACTAAGAAATTCTTAAACCTGCTGCTTATCACCAGATCTCCAAGAGAACTAACCTAGTGCCCTTGTAAATGAATGGTTGTTTTGGGAATATGCGTCGCATCATTGGTACAATCAAGTACTTTTAACAGGGATATTTAACCCCTCCTCAGTGTGACGTTATTGCGGTACCCTTAATTTAATAATACCTTGTGTCTAGTAAAGACATAACGCTACACTGATTCGACTAGATGGGGAAAAAATAGTGCAGCTGCCGATGTCCTTCAGAAGTGTCTCTGTGTCTACTGGCTCAGCCAGCTGCATACACTCAGCTGCTGTACAGTAGCCAAGTCAATCTGTCTGTTTCCAGTCACGACACTGGAGGTGAGGAGCTCTCAATGCAGAACGGGACACAGTGGTACTGCTCGGCTACTGTGAGAGGTGGGCCGCGGGCCTGCCCTAAACACCACCTGCTCAGCCTCTCCTGGACTCAGAGCATGTGTTGAAGGAGAGCTCTAGTGTTGTCAGGTGACAACAACAATAACTGGGGCCCAGACTGGGACACAGGCTGAGGGTGGCGGATATCCTGCTATAATGCACTTTTGTCAAGGCACAGAGTGCCTTTCAAGTTTAACAGCAAATGATGTCTGTTTAGTAGTTTGAACAACTAAAGTTTGTATTATATTCATTAATGCATTCACACATAAATATTTTAAAGTTGTTACCACTTATTTATGGTAATTTGTACAACACTGTGTGGCTCCATGAGCAGAATGGCTTATAAACATGTTTTTTAATAAAGACATTCTCGCAAAACATCAACATCTTATACAGGAAAGCATGAAAAAAATGATATTATGAAACACGCTAACTTGCGGGAAGAGAACAGCTGCTTCATCATAGCCGGAATTTGCATTACAATTAACACCGATCTTTGTAAACAGATCTCCAAATCACAAATTCAGTGTCATGATTTAAAAACCAGGAGGAAGACAGACACGTTTTTCAAAAAAGTCACACTGACACATTAATTTCCATTGATGCACAGAGTGCGATAAACCTCACTCTAACGGACTTCGAAATACAAACTTTTCCAAAATGCACACCTCAAGCTAAGGAACCCATCAACATGCATTTACATAATGCCGCGCCGCACCAATACAAATTACAGCGTGAACGGCGTTCTAGGTTGAATCTCACTGTATGTCTACTTTACCATTGGGCTCTGACTGTGACGTCAGTTTAAGTATTGCGCCACGTGTGTTGGCCGGGGCGGTGTGTCTCTACACCATTTGCATTCAATGTAGCACTGCAGTACTCACACAGCTGCGAGCACCTCTTAGCTTCTGCATGCTGGGAGAAGTGCCACCATGGTCACAGCTGTCATAGTCGATCATGCGCATTTTAGCAGAACTCCACGTGGCAGTTGAAGAGGCGGTATAATGCGTGACAATGCATTTCAGTGCGGTGGTGCGGACCACCTCGCTGAAATGCGCTACTGTCACGCTTGATGCGTGATACTTGGCAGGACTGTAAACTGCACACACAGGCTCTACAGTGACAGGCCAGAGACATATTTAAAGGGCTACTTATATTGGTGGCACGGTCAATGCTGCAGACCCACTAGTAACACATAAAGATGATGGACGGAATGCTGAACATAGTCAAACAATTAACCGCAGTCACAGTCTGAATTTAAATCCATCATTTTTTGCTCACCATGCCACCCCAGTTTGGACCAAAACCATATGCGAATCAGTCATGACCCTGCTCCCCATGGGACCAGTCCAGCCTGAACTGCCAGGCATTGTCCTCTCTATACCGGAAAACAAGCATCCTGGGACTGGTTTCAGGGTATCACCCCTCATCAGCCAGGATAGTTGGAATCCAGAGCATTGTGAGCAGGGGACCTGCGCCTGGCCATACCCTTCCCACTATAGCAACACAAAAGGGTGATGGACACATTGCGGAAAATTGTCAAACATTCATTCCCAGTCACAGATCTGGGTTAAATCATCTATCAACCCACTAGCAGCATTTAATGTACATGCCCTGGGCACATGTAGTGCACTTTACTAGGGTCTTATAAGTAAATTACATATAATAATTTGGTATGAGCCAATGTTACTATGTTTTAGGGAGAGGGCACACGCACTTCAGCAGTGGTAATGTGTGCAGAGTCCTAAATATAAACAAAAAATAAAGTCAGCAAAAACAGGAGGTCTGAAGGCAAAAATCTAGGTCTAACAACACCCTTATAAAATATGACATTAAGGGTTTTGTTTTTAATTATAATGCTTTAGTATTACTACATTGGGTTCAACACATGTAAGTATAAGAGAATACGTTATTTAGATTGATAAGATTCCAGATATTTATGTATTCCTTATCTATTTACTCATTATACTCTGCAAAAGTTTACACATAGAGTTAAAAGTTAACATTCCACAATTTCTTCTTTCCATCAAGCATATGCACAATGGGGCAGATGTTTTCGCAGAATCGGCTCGTTTGTGAACACAAAAAATGATTTTCCGATATAGTAAACCCTATTTTGTGATTCAGTAACCTGTTAACGAATCGTAAAATGGGTATGCGATCGGTATTAGGAAGGGCCATGTTTAGGGTATCCATTCTTAATACCGAATTGCATCGGTAGGTATAAATGTTTTGCGACTGAAATGTGGTCGCAAAACATTTGCATTTTACCACCTACTTCAAGTAGGTGGTAACCCATTTGCAAATGGGAAGCAGTCCCCAAAGGCCCCCTTCCCCTTTGTGAATGTTTGTAAAAGCATTTTTTAAAGAGCAGGCAGTGGTCCCACGGACCACTGCCTGCTCTTAAAAAATGAAAAGAAAACTTTTCATTTTTATTTTTGTAAAGCATCCCGTTTTCCTTATTTAGGAAAACGGGCTGCTTTACGAAAAAAATTGCTTTATTTAAAAACAATCACGGACATGGTGGTCTGCTGACCCCAGCAGGCCATCAATCCTGTGCTTCTCGTGATTCCTAGGTGGTCGCAAATTGCGACGTAACTCATATTCATGAGGTGGGTCATTTCGATCCCCTTGGAGTCACAGAAAGGGTTCAACACACTTTCATGCATGTCATTTTGGGATTTCCTAAGTGTGAATCGCAATGATTCACAATTAGGTAATGGCAAAATGGTGTATTGATGCATCTGGCCCAACGTGTTTATTTTATTTGCAATTATAAGTACTACAAGACAATTTGTAGTTAATGACCACAATTAGTACCTATAATTTTTCTAGTGTGAGTTATTTTGCGAAACACGTTTATTATAATCATTCCCTCTACTTTTGCATTCATAACATTCACCATGTTCACTCTTCATTTTTAGTTGACACATAGCGATAATATTGCGAAAAATTATAATGATCCTCGATTAACCAAATCATAAATATCACGATTCACATGTTGGCAAGATGTTCTGTGGAAATGTTGTGAAAACGCAGAATGAGAAGATACTACTCAGCTAAAAACCACATGTTGGTACAAATAACATAGCCCCTCCAGGTATTATTTTACACATTAGTGGTGCAATGCAGGGCACTGTGATGGTGTTTGAGGTCTCTCCTACTGTTATGTGTCAACAAAGAGTTAAGCATATATATGTCCTAAATCCACTCTCACCCAAAACTGCTGAATCCTGGAAAAGGTGATCTTAGAACTTGCCCAAGTATTCAACAGTTAAGAATGTATGTGTTAGTTTCTCTTTAGAGCAAGTATATCACCTTAGACCATCGTTTTTCTATTTGCTTCTAGATGCGTGCCCTACCCTTTCTGGTGGAGGGAACTATTTGCTATTGCTGTAAAAATAACTATGCAGTTCCTTATAATGGGAAAGGAGCAAATTAAAGGGGTTTGTTGCCTGTGTACATTGCCGTGTGGGAGCCTGTGCACCTTGTGGACATGGTTCATGCTCCCTACTTGGCTGATGGTGAAATGAAACGAAATGAAAATAAAATTTCTAAAGCGCAACAAATACCCGGAGGTATCTCGGCGCTAAGCCATAATGAACAACCAAATCTGCTATAAAAGGATGCTAGAACTATTTGCTAAAAAGCCATCGGGCATATTATCAAGACAGGCAATAAAATTATCGCCGCTTTAGCGGCAGAAAACTGCAGCTAAAACTGCGATAATGGGCTTGGTAATATGCTCTATGGAATTCCAATTGAAGCCCATGTTAGATGTGAAGGACATTTAACATGGGCTTCAATTGGAATTCCATAGAGCATATTATCAAGCCCATTATCGCCGTTTTAGCAGCAGTTTTCTGCCGCTAAAGCCGCGATAATTGTATCGCCTGTCTTGATAATATGCCCCCAGGTTTTTAAGTTCTTCCTGAGTTCCAATAGATTTGCCTTGAGTTTTTGTTCTGTCGGAAGCGTGTTCCTCAACCTCGATGTACATGATACAAATCCCCTTCCACCCCAGTTAGCTTTCTTAAATCTGGGGGTTACAAGATGCAAGTTACAAGTGCATTGACTGTTCACACACCCACCCACTTGTGAAATCATGCAATCTTATTTTTGTCTGTGTGTATTACACTATGCATATAAATGAAGTTCCCAATTATTGCTACCAAGCAAAACTATGAACCTAATGGCAAGTGGAGAGAGGTCCGGGTACGACAGTTAAAAAATAGCTTATTGTTCAATTAATTAAAACCATTGCACTAATAAATACATTTTTAAATGTAAAATTAACAATATATGAGCAAAGACACAATGAAAGTGTTATTAATAAGTAACCATGAAAAACACAAACAAGGAACTGCATCTGTGCAAAGTTGCAACTATAAACATTCATCAGCTCGATTTTTGAAAGATCAGCTCATGTATGTGCAAATCAGGCAGTCATTTTTCACGTAGAGGCTGGTTTTGGTCAGTTAGAGCCCACAGAGTGTGATCCATTAATTTCACGCTATTGCTGCTCAGTTGGGCGTGTGCACCATTCAGACAGTGAATGAAAGCTTGTCTGCCTGTTCGTACTTGCAGAGAGTTAAAAGTGACTTCTGAGCAATTTCTTTCCATAGGATCCCAAAGTGGGAGATACACACAAAGGGCCTCATTTATGAGAAATGACGCATCGCTGTGTGAAAGCAGCGATGCGTCACTTCTCAGTGCGCACTCCTTGCGACATTCCTGATGCGTCATATTTAATGCATGACGCATCATGTCGCAAGGAGGTACAGATATGTCAAAATTTCTGACGTATCTGGAAGCGCAAAAGTGACGCATTGCTGGAGTGTGTCACAAAAGTGACGCAACTCCAGCAATGCATCCTTTCACATGGGGTAAGCCCCATGTGAAAGGGCCTGCGTCAGTCTTACGTCTGCTGTGAGGCAGGCGCAAGATTTTGACACAACGGCGTCCTAAAAGTGTCGCAGTGAAATCTCATAGATTTCACTGCGTCACTTCTACGACCCTTCCTTGCGTCAATACGCCCCCCTTGCATACATTATACGGCGCAGGGGTTTACAAAGTGACGCATCTACCTAGATGCGTCACTTTGTAAATATGGCGCAACAAGGCGCATTTTTTACGCCACTGGTGCATCACAAAAAGTGACGCACCGGCGGCGTAAGGGCCTAGTTTACTACAAAATGGCGTGGCGCGGCACCACAAGCAATTTTGCTGCCCCGAGCTGCGTAATTTTAAAAGTACAGGAATGTGTTGTATTAACAACAGTACAATACATCTGTGTGCTTTCCTCTGCATTGGCACACAATTGGCTGCCATGCACCAGTGCAGGCACCCTTGCGTAATGTTGCAAGGGTGCCTGCATTGCGGAGATGATTGTTTTTGTGCAGAAAAGGACACCGTCCTGCACCAAAACAATCATTGATGGCATTTTCCTATTTCTATGCATGCTGCAGAATGCAAAACACAGAGAAAGAGGAAAAACAAGGAGAAATAAAAGTATTTCTCCTTGTTGCACCACTCCTACACCTCCCCTCAGGAGGCGTAGAATTTTGACGCATTGCCAGGTTTAAAACACTTTGTAAATCTGGGGATGTGTCGGGATCTATGGATGTTGCGTGGGAACACCCACAGCAACACCCGTGGAACACCCCTTTCACGCAGAGTAATACGTGAAAAGGGCCCATATTACAAGGCCATGAAAAGTCACCCAGGTTGACTTTACATGGCCTTGTAAATATGGGCAGGCATACTGCACCACCAGTGCGTCAACAAAAAGTAAAGTGGCAGCGGTACAATGGGCTTGTAGATGTGGCCCATAATGTGTAGGACTGTTCATTGTTGTATCTACTAAGTCTAAAGTTCGAAATATTCTGTAGGAAAGCAATTTTTGTTCAATGTTTGTGAAAACAGTCTCTTCATTACTTTGTTTACAAGTCTAATAAATGATGCATGGGGAATTAGCAACTCCCACAAGTTTTTGAGTTTAAGAGTGGATACCAATGCTTCCAAATAAACTTTCCGTGGATTATTTTTTGTGGTGTGGGACTATTTCTGCCCATCCCAAATGAACCAATCAGCTTTCAAGCAACTCACTCAGCTTTTTGCAGATTTCAATGTAGCCTACTTGACGAAGCGTGCCCATACCCCAAGTTTTTGTTGTCTGGGGAAAACACCTAAGGTGGTAGCCTCCCATGAATTTAATGTGGTGAGTTCTGAGATCGTGGTTAATGAAGCCTGAACTGCACGCCAAAATCTTACTATGTGGGGCAGGACCATTGCCTATGTTGGAGTGTTGCGACCTCTGTGAGACATCGAGGGCAAGTGAAATTGGCTAAGTGAACATATGATTTAGTCAATAGAGTGTAAGATATGCCCTATAAAGGATCATATATTGGATGTTTTTTAAACAAGCGCTAAAAACAGTCTTAAGGGATTCTAGGGCTCTAGACACCTCAGTGTCGTGTCTTATTAGGTCCTCCTCCTAGAGGCGTTAAAGGTGAACCATAGAATTGTATTGAGGTATTACCCTCCTCCCATGAGGTATAGAGTATGTATCACTGTGTGGGTAAGTGATTCTTCCTCCACTGCTCCTCATAGTGATTGGAGTGCCACCAGCAATTGCCCATATGTTAGTAACTGTCCTGGGGTAATATTGTAATACTGAGTAATATTCTCTAATGTAATGATCTAGCCATCTTGGAAGAGGTCTCTCACTGTTTCTAAGGAGTGTGCATGCCATTCCGACAGCTGGTCAGTCATAATCAGGCCTACGGGTCCAAGTAGGCCATCGAGGGGAAGTTAGGTGGAATATGGGGTATGATTTTTGGGCGATTCGCCCATGTAGGGACAAAGAGCAATGTATCTTGGGGTATAAGAGCTGGTATAGGAGCTGGTGTATTATAGAGAAGGGGAGAGAAATGTCTCCTCTGCTTGTATGATGCACATTTCTCTTGTCAGCCATCGGGATATCCACTGGAGCTATGCCACTAGTTAGTAAGTTTGGATGAATGGTGCCCCAAGATCTTCCTGACCCACCGTCAGCTGAAGTTTTTGAAGAGCCACATGACACCTCCCACTGTGCCACAACAGGTCCACTAAAAATTGGCCTAAATCGCAGAAAAAGTGGCATTGGGGAAACACCAGTACATTTACAAAATAATATAGGAGGGGGACGATCATTTTAGAAAGTGCTATACTGCCTGTGAGTGCAAGGGGGAGCTGCTGCCAGAAGTGGGTTTAGAATCTTAGGGCTGTGTAAGCATGAGTCAGGTTGCCTTCTAACTGGTCTTTTTGGGAGTGATATAGACAAACCCCTACATAACGGACCACAGCTGTCCTCCAGATTAGCGGAGTACACCCATTTGGATCACCTGTGGGGAGGCATCATTGTGAAACCTAAAGGCACATGATTTTCCTCCAGTTCACCAGGAGGCCCACCACTTCCGCAATGTCTTGGAAAATAGTCTGTATTGAAGTCATGTCTGCTGAGGCATCTCGGATATATATTAACAAGTCATCCACATAAAGTAACACAGCGTGTATGGTTCCGTCTAAATGGATTCTCCACGGCCAGCCCTCTGAGCGAAGGCGATGAGCCAGCAGCTCTGTGGCAATTGTAAATAAGATAGGTGATAGAGGGCAGCCCTGACGTGTACCATGGCCTATTGGAAAGGGGAACGAAATAAAGCTACAGATGCGTGACCTAAATGACAGATTTAGTTTGCAACAGTTTTGTATCGATCAGCAGATGTTGGCTCTGGCCTGCTGTCTTTAGAACCTCTAAAGGTACTCCCAAGGTAAAGAATCAAAGGCCATCTTGAGGTCCAATATTAGACATGCTTCCTGCGGGTACTGCTGCAAGCCCTGATCCATCACATGGAAGAGTAGTTTGATATTATTAGACGTGTTGCGTCCTTGTATGAATCCATTTTGATCGGATGGGTAAGGACAGGTAGTACTCTCAATGTACCAATCCACTAGGACTTTGCCAAGTATTTTAGCACCCACTATGGCCACCAGGCAATAGGAGGACAGGTGAGTGGACTCCCTATCAGGCTTCAGCAGGGATACCAGAAGAGACTCTTGGACAGAAGCTAGGAGCATGCTGTTCTCATTCTGACATGAATGAGGCTGGAATTCAAAAGCAAGTATATTCCTAGACGTTAGAAAATCAAGCCCCTTAATTGATCCAAGCAGGTTTAGGATGTGTCCCCTGTTTAATACATCAAGTGAACCTTTAGATTAGTATTGAGGCTGCTAGATCAATGTATTGGTTGGAATTTGAGAGGTAGCCCTATTGGGTGAGTTATTTATTTCTGAACGAAAACCTAGAGTTCTATTCAGTGAGATTGCACGTTGGGGTAGATTGGCAAGACTTCTTTTAATGCGTGTGTGAGAGCGACATTTTGAATTAGTACTTGAATGTTGCTGTTGAGTAAATTTTCTGTTTCAGAATTGGAGCTTGGGCCCACATGCATCAAGCATTTTTGGAGTCGCAAATGGTGCGATTCCTTAAAATCGGCCGTTTGCGATTCCAAAAATGCTTTTTGAGATGCATCATGCTTTTTTAGAAATCGCAACATTTTTGCGATTTCTAAAATTGCGATAGCATTTCAGAAATCGCAATTTTGCGATTTCTAAAATGCTATGCATCATTTGATTTCAAATTGCGAAATTTGAAATTGTAAGTGCAAATTACCACGAAGTTGAACCTCGTGGTAATTTGCGAAATTGTTTAAAAAAGCACAAACATGCATTTTTTAAACTGTAAAGTTACAGACATACATGTCCTTAGGACATGTGTGTATGTAACTTATACTCAAAAGTACATTTCATGGGTGAAGGGGGGGTCATTTGGACCCCCCTCTCCACCCTTGAAATTCATTGCTGAATTGCGATTTCAAATTGCGAATTCGCAATTCCCATTCATTCCTATGGGCATTTCAGTCCATAGGAATGAATGGGAATTGCGAATTCGCAATTTGAAAATCACATTTTTTATGCGATCCGGTAAAAATAGCGATTTTTACCGAATTGCATAAAAAATGCAAAAATATTCATGCATAGACTTTTGCGATTTCTAATTTGCGAATCGCTATTTTTCGCAAATTAGAAATCGCAAAAGCCCATATTGATGCATGTGGGCCTTAAAGTTTTGTTCCAAGGAACTGTGTGTTGGGGATCTATTAGCAAGTCTAATTTTGATAGTTGTTTAAGAGTAACGTTTTGCATATGTACTTGCATATTACCAGTTGTTGTATTTTTGATGATTGTTGCTGTTTTTGATCAAGCCCCCTGTTTTCACTACTGATGTGAGGATGTTTCTGTTTTTTGAAAATTGTACTGATGACACGAAGGGGCTCTGTTAAGAGGGATAGTTCATGACTGGTAGATACGATTCACCGGCCTCCTTTTGATTAGACCTATATTTGGGTGAAGATTTAGGGGGAGATTTCCAAAAGCTCCATTCAATGCAGCACAGCCCCCAGCGAGGCTGGGCTGGGTTGCATGACAGGAAGGGAGCAGGAGAGCGCCATATCTTCAAAGAAATGGCTCTCTCCGCCAATTTCCCTTGCGCCGGTGCTCATTACAGCTGCTGTGGGCCACGCACATACCTTAGCACCATAGCACTAGGGTGGGTGTGTGTGAGTCTTGCATAGGTTTTGTACAGAAAGTGTACCCTTCCTGTATAAAATACCATGCCTAGACAAGATGTAAAGCTTTTCCCACTTTGTATGCGTGGTGCACAGTGCAGCACAAATGCAAAGTCGGAAAATGAAGGATAATAGAAAGCATTTCTTCTTCCTTGCGCCTATTTTCGAAGGGCGCCATTTTCTTACGCTAAATCCAATCTACTTTATTTAGTAAATTGGGTTTAGGGTGAGAAACCGTGAGTGGTTGTATAGGAACACCCATGTTTCACCCTTGATACGCCCCATGGCGCTAAGTAATGAAATGTAAAGTAATGCAATGCATTGCGCTGCTTTGCATTACTTTTCCGTTATTTCCAGCGTCCACTTTTAGGATGCAAACACAGCGCAATCTGCGCAAATCTACCCTTAGTAATTTTCTGGCTATCCAATAATAATTTGTTGTCCTTGACTTTTGTAAGGTGTTTTTCCTCGTTAGGTGGTGGGTCTTTGTTGCCTGCTCAGTTAAAGACTAGTAATTGGAAAAATAACTTAATGGGAAACTCATTATTCACTTTGTTGCATGACTTTCTAGGGTACTTTTGTTCTCTCTTCTATAAGGGTTTTACGTGTTACACTTGAGCCTGTAACATTCCTGAGTGTTTTAAGGGTGTATTTTCTGCCATGTGGTCTTTTGCCTGTGGGATCTTTCAAGAGGGTATTGTTTCTGTTCTGAAAAGATGCACCACAATTGAATTTAATTACTTTATTATGGTATTCGATGGCTAACTGGAGATCTTTTTGAATCTTTGATTTTAATAAGAGTGTGACACGTAGTTTGCTGGTCAACTTATCCCACTGTTTCCCTCCACATCCATGATCCTTTTACTCCTTTACTGTGATAATGGAGGTTTTTCTTCACTTTCTCTAACAAACTTAATGCTGGTGCAGGGTCACACTGAGAGGCAATTGGTGGAATGGCACAAGCACAAACCATCTGCTTCTGTGGCATGCATGAGTTCAAGGCGGCAGGCACACTCTGAAATCCTCAGCTGCCCTCGATGATGTAGTGCTGCTTGCGGCAGGGTTGGATTGGGATCACAATTTGACCTGGACACTGACGAAAAAAGTGGCCCAAACATGCGGGCGTGCCCTTTCATGAAACACAATTTGGTTACTCTTAGAGGTCTAATTTGTAGAGAAATGTTTAGTAAATTAAGCCTTTGAAAGCGTATAAACCCAGTAACATTGGTGAAGACTAGGAGCACTGCAGTTCTGAAAATGAATTACTTACTTGCAGTCTTAACACCCTGTACGATGCAGTTAGATACTTTTTTCCAAGCAGCTATGTCCTTGACTCTGATCATCACAAAAATCCGAATTCTAGTACAAAGTCAAGTGGAAAGGGTTAGACTGGAATTTCTGGCAATAGAACATGTTATAACAAAAGTAAGAATTCACAAACAAGGAAAAGGTAGTCTGGGGTGTAAAGAATGCTGAAAATATGCATCCGTACAATCTAGTAGTACATTTGTTCCGCAGCCAACAGTTGATGTCCATACACAAAAAACACAGTTTTGTTCATATCTGTTGCTGTTTTAGGTGTGGGCCATGAGAAGATTAAGGATTACTCAACCAAGAGTTCCTGCAGCAATGCACTTTTTTACAACAAATTCAGTAATGTCATCGGTTTTTAACTGAGGCAGCACATCCCATTCAACTGACGTGAGCATAAAGGCTTCAAGGTTTTCCTGACCAATTTGGTTTCTGAGGCGGGTTTTGATGCACTTAAGTTCAGAAAAACTTCTCTCACAGGCTACTTGTATACAGGAGAAGGTCAAGACACATTTGTATGCCAAATGCAAATGCTGATAGGCACTGCTGAAAAGAAGGTATTTTTTCAAGTAACAACAGACAGCACGCTCACTGCAAGTATTGCACTTTGTTGGCCCAGCCTAAGGTTCTAGGTCAAATTCTTCTGCTTTCAGTAGTTTGTCTTTGTTAGTCTAGTTTTCTCTGTCCTACTCTTCAGGTAGTGTCCTTTTCTAATTTGCCCATTTAGCAGCAAAATCTTGACGTTCTTCCTGCAAAGTCTGCACAGTTATGGAGCTATCTATGTTCTTCATCAAGGAGCAAAGTCTCACAAGAGCTTTGCCTGTGAGACTCTGATTGAAGTTCTTTGGGTCCAGGTATGCTTCATCTGCTGCCAAAGTTAAGAGTGTCTTGAAACGAATGGTCAGACTTTAAGTAACCAAGTCTATTACTATATTATGTACCCCAATACGAAATCTATCTTTGGCTAGGGTTATTGGCTCAACCTTTGTGCTCATCCAAGGCATCTTTTTAAAGGACACTCTCCCTTCAGGAAGTGTAATTTGTACTTCTTGGTCACAGTCCCTTTTTTCTAAACCTTTGTTGGTCCACTCTGCAAATTTTGTGACAGCAGAGTACACAGCATCAAAATTGCGGGAGTCTGTGGCAAGCAGTTCTATAGTGTCTGACACCATTCTATGTGCTTGCAGAATATCCATTCCACTTGTTTGAAGATACTTAGACAGTGGTGTGGTTGAAGCAAAAATGCAAAGATACA
Source organism: Lissotriton vulgaris (assembly GCF_964263255.1). NCBI lineage: Eukaryota > Metazoa > Chordata > Amphibia > Caudata > Salamandridae > Lissotriton > Lissotriton vulgaris. The sequence continues at coordinate 986,670,080 of NC_141696.1, read as the reverse complement.
ATTAGGCTGTTAGGACTGTTTGAAATTTGCATAGCCCCCCAGTAAATTGTATGGCTCTGCACCGTACTTTTGGAATAAATATAAGATTGTCAGATGAAATATTATGAAGGACTTTGACCAGCTCAATAAACATAGCATTGGCAGAGATACAGAACGAGCCAAAAAATTTCTTGAGAGCAGCCTCTTTTGCTCACCACTTTGTTTCTCGAATGATCTAGACTGTCCGACCATCGTAAGCCAGCTCATGCCATACATCCATCCTTTTATATGACTCCTGGATAAAGACTGCACAAGATTGTAACAGTCCAAAGAGAGAAGTGGACACTGTAGATGCTTGGGTCACATCAATAAGAGCAAGGTTTAGCACGTGCATTACACCAGACATGTATGTGACTTGGAGATTCTTTGCTCAGCCAAGTACTGTGTTCATTGTACTGGCCTTGTTGTTGGAAGCACTATCAGTCGATTTTTCAATGCAATTAGCTATGTCAAAATCATTTTGTTAAATTGCAGTTTGTACCAACTCAATCAATCCTTTTTCAGTTGACGAATGCAATTTCTGACTGCTGTTAGGCGTTCATGTACAGTGTCTGTGACATATCGGATGATGACAGAACACTGGTCAGTAATACTTACTTGAGTTATCTGGATTGAGTACGTACCTGCATCGTTTATTTCTTTAGTAATGTGTCTTTTTATCAGTTTGGAAATTGTTTCTATTACATAGCCAATTGTGGTCTTTGACTTGAATGTCACAGACGCACCACTGCCACCTTTCTGGTTTGCGTTGGAAATGTGAGACTCAATGTGTTGTTTAAGAGTTTGGTCATATTTTGACAGAAGAAGGATGAGTTCAAGAAAGTTCCCATGAGCTATCAAAACATTATCCTACTCATACACAGACTCTGATTTCCCCCGATAGCTAAGCCCCCTTTCACCAATCACTTTAATAACTTCAATCACATGGTCCAATATTTCTCTCCTCTTTCAGACTGGTACTGCATGAGTTATTGTCTGCCCAGAGAGGAGGAGAGTGGTTATGTCAACTCCAGAGATGGTCATCATATACAAATCAGTGCATCTTTTGTGTATTTGGGATGCCTCATGCTCTGTAATGTGCATGTACAAGTGCCTAAAGTTTTTCAGCCCTCGAATAAAAGGACCACTTTCTTCACAGTTGCTAAATGCCAACCAAACTGTGCAAAAGAAAGCTTTTTGGATTTTCAAAAAGCGTAACCAGGGTTGCGTACTCCCATCTTTCCTCATGAATGCCAACTGCCCATTAAACAGTTGACTTTTGAGGTTGGATAGTGAAAGAATGCAGAAAGCTGGTCATGCATTGGCCATTCAAAGTAAAAGTAAACTCTCTGTGCCTGGTCCATTTTTTGTGTCTCTGTCATATCTTGGATCACTCTGACAAATTCAATAAGATGGATGCAGATCTCCCTGACACAGTTGACTCTGTTGCTTTATCTACTGGAGTGGCCTTTGAACTGGATTCTGTTGCTTCCGCCACATTTGTTCCAAGCATTGCAGAAGTACTGATTTGTAAGTCCTTCTCACTAGTGACTCCTTTAGTTGCATCAATAGACAGGACTCCTGCTTCCTCTGACTTTATATCTGCTATTCTTTCAAAATCATGTCCTTAGATCATTTGCTTGCAAGTGGAGTCTTATGTCAAAGTAATAGCCAAAAAATTAGCACCTGAAGATAGAGGACCTGCTGCTGTAGTACAGGCATTGTGATACAGCCTTTTGGTCTGCATTGTAAACATGTCAAAAATGTTCTTGTTTTCTTTCACTTCTTCAAGCTGTCTTCTCTTCTTCTCTCGTAATTTTTCTGCATCACTTTTTCTTGTCTTCTGTTCCATTTCTTTCCCTAGACAACATAAAACATCCTGTTGTTTGTGTCATTCATTCAGGTTTAGTTAGAACCAGAAAAATGGAAAACTACTAACGAATAAATGTTCCTGAACTTCTACTGCAGTGTGGTTATTTCCGAATCATAATTAGGTCTCCCTGTTTTCCATTTTTACTGATTTTTACAGATAAAACAGACAGAAAACACTGTCTCTCCTGTCTGTATTTATTTTTAAATGTGGGAAAATACAGATGATTTAGCTTCTTTTGAATGATTCACCATGCTGAGATTAATGACTTTCAGACGAGTAGCTGTACATAATGACAGCATGGGAAGCTAAAATGCTCAATGGGATGTATTTAAATTATTGCAACATGTATTTGTGCTATTACACTCACTGTGCAATTCACACACTAGATCTATATGCCTAACTTCCCTTACACTCACCTCCCCCCAACTGGTATCAATGTGGCCCTTGGTTACAACAGACACACAAAATGTTGTGGCTCGTGGGAAAATGTTTGTGAGCACCTATGTTTAAGCCCATATCATAATATAATACAATCTGGAATAATGCCCAGCTCCAGTGAGCGACGAAATTGCTGTACGGCAGGTATCTGAAAGACACAGTGACTATGCACCAGCCTTGGACCCACTCTCAAATCTGTCATCTGTTCCATCCCGTTGCCAAACGTCCGAGACCACCACAATTACACTTGGGATTGGCTCTCAAATGTTACAAAAGGTGTTTATAGCTTACCCGCACAACACTTCCATACGCCCCAATTTTACCACTGATGGGGACACCAAGGGGTACTTTGCGTACAACAGAGTGGCCTGGCATGCGGCGAGGCTGGACACTTTGGGTGATCTATATAGAGACGGCGTATTACTAACATTTGAGACACTGGTCGAAAAAGCTGAGTTGCCGGCAGGCCAATTCCTTCTACACACCTCCCTTCTGAAGACTTTGTCAGCCGTCTGGGGGGGGGGGGGGGAATCTAACAAATGAGCCACTGACACATCTATTATTACAATATTTACATGTAATGGAAGCGGGATCGCATGTGGTGCATTGACTGGTAGAAGCACTGCTTACACATATGTTGAAGCCGATGCAGCGCCTTCAAGTTAGATGGGAGGCGGATAGAGGTTGGCCTTGGACTGATAAGGAATGGGACGCCATATTAGCGGGCGCTAGGAATGTACCAAGGAACTCTAGATTCAAGCTTATATAAACATACATCATACAGAGGGCATACCTCTCGCCTGACATGATAAATAGATATTTCCGTATGGCCACCTCTGCATGTAAGCGCTGTCAACATCCAGATGCAGACTTGCTTTATATGCTGTGGGCCTGCGCATCCCTTCAACATTATTGGCAAGAGGAAGTCAGGATCCTAGCTTTATGCACAGACACACCACTGCCATTGTCATGGGAAGTTTGCCTTCTAGGGCTCTATGCCAGATCCCAAAGAAATAAGGTTACCTCGAGATTCCGAGATTTAGGTTTAATTACTGCAAAACGTCTAATAACCAAGAAATGGAAAAATGCGGATCCTCCAAAGATAATTAGCTGGAAGCATTCACTCATAATATGGGCACAAGCAGAAAGTATGGTATTGCATAGAGAGGAGACAGCAGGGCTCCACAAATATCCTATTGCGCAAGGATGGGACACACTACTCACTGCCCTACAAATTGGCAACATAATGGAAGTAGATAATACCCTAACTGCTGACCTGTGACAGATACACTAGTGCTTCACTGCTCAGCTAAGTGGAGCAAATATGCTTCAGAATGCACAGAATAGGAAATTACCGCACACCCTGGTTCATTGTAGGTGCTTACTCGTACCCCATCTGCTTTTAGACATAGAGGTCCCCTTTGCTGGTTAGTAATTATACTTAGTTATGCACACTGATTCAATTTCTGACTAGATGTGCTACGATCTGGAAATGAACCGATAATACACTTTCGTACCCAGTCAGGGAGGATTGATTTTGTTTGTATTCCAGGGATGACAGATTTTCTTTTTATATTATAAGTTTCAGTTTAGTTTGAATGTTTTAGGATACAAGTCTTATTAGTATTCTTCAGTGATTTCTTTTTACATTTTATCATCATATAATTCCTTTTCTCTCGCAGTAAACTGATGATCAGGCCCGAATGGCAGGCTTCGTATGTTCTTGACATATATGAATAAGATGCTGTCATAACAGTTCAGGTTGGATGTGTCATAAGTAAGATGTGGATGGAAATGATTACAATTTATAAACCATGATGTTTCAAAACTGTAAGCAATGGCACACAGGGACCCCAGAACACATTCTCACATAAGGTGCAAGTATCTATAATTGGGAATAGTACGCTAGTAACAATCACATGCTGCTGCAATGGGTCATGCTATGCTATATAACTGTTCTGTATTTATGGTATAAACATCTGGATATGTTGTATAAAACCATGATGACAGTCATGTTAAAATCAGGAAATACCAATAAAGATATTTAAACAAAAAAAAAACAATCTGGAATAATGCTCCACAAACATTCCTTGGATGAATTGTGTACATTAAATTGCAACAACATTCGACATAGAATTCTGTGTGTAACCAGCCTATTTCTCACATTTTTAGTGGTAAGGTAAGGGTGATTTAGTTGATGTTTAGTGAGCTAGCACATAATATCACAGTAAACCATACGGGCATTGTCTTTGCAATTGTAGATTCAGTTATGCTTACTACTTATGCCATTTTTTCTGCAACAATAAAAACAAATGCGATGTTCTGAGGTTTTTCACCATTCCATTAGATGAAATCTAATAATTTCCTCCTTATTTCCTTTCCCTGCCTTGTCCCACCTCCCCTCTTTATCTGGTTAGACAACGATCCCCAGTTCTTCTGAGCAGTACCAACTGAAAGGCTGGGGAAAAAGAGGAGGTGAACAGAGAGGTAAAGACACAGTATAATGAGAGAGGTGAAGTAGAACTGGAAATAAGGTTGTGATAAGTGTGATGAGGAGATGCATAAGGTAAAGACGTAAAGATCGGATAGTCAACAGCATAGCTATCGAAAGAGGAAGAGGTAGGTAAACGATGAGTGTAAGAGATATAGGTAATACTTTACGGTCATAGAAAAACACATGCAAAGTGAACCTTCTTCACTTTTCCAAAGACATGTATCAAATGCCACTAAGAATTCAGCAGAAGCAATAAACACCCTCTATTCTCAGAATAATGGTTCAAGTGAACTGTAGACAACTAGTGATATTGGTTTAAATAATCCAACTGTGTAACAATCCCTCACAATTCTTCACATGCCCTTCCGTGTGTAGGACATATGATGCAGCACAAACTCTGAAGCACATTCTGGGGGCCACATGCATGATAACAAAACCCAACCAACCAGAAAAAGTTGTGTAATACCACATGGTCCTCCTCTCACAGGCCGAAAAGAGCCACATGTTTGGGCACAACAGGGCCTAAGCCCTTAAATAGACTCAGGCAATTATGTTTCAGAAAAGCTCCTCCATGGATGGAAATAACTATGAAAATGATAGAAAATCAGTAAAAAGGGCTTATAAACACAACATGCTAGAAAAGGGAATCCTTCTACAGAGAGAAAGAAGTGCCAAGTTTGCAAATTTCGCTTAGGCCTTGAGCAAGGCCTAACTTAGAATGAGGCTCAAACAGTTCTATTTTGAGAAAGCACATTATATAAAGTCTTAGACATATCTTGAAATCAACACACACACACACTGCTGCCACATTCCGGTCTAGGACCTAAAAAAGAGTCCAGTCAGAATAACCTGCAAGTGTCAGCCAAAAACTAACCAAAACTTACTAATTAATATTATTGGCATACAGAGAAATATGTCCCTTGTCAAGTCAAGTTTCAAAGCTTTATTCGACAGCATGTCATAAAGGCAAAACATACATCCCATCACAAACATTATAGCAAATACAATAGTTAAAAAGTTATTAAATCTAGATTGCTGTCGTTTACAGAATAAAAAAGTTTAAGAAAATAGTTTGGATCAGCTAAAATAATACATAAAAGGAAAATCATTCTTGCATTTTTAGATGTCTTGAAGTACTTTAGCTAGCTTCTAAAGGCTGTAAAGTGCGAGTGCGTATGGTCCAAGCCCACCTTAAAAATTTAGCTACAGCAATGGCTATACATGGTGAACAGTCTGACTCTAGTATCCTCATGGCCTCAATGGACCTCCTGGTGCCCAAGTTGGTACATGTTGGTTTAAGCCACTTGCGGTGAGGGCTTATATAAAGGGGGCATACAAACAATATATGGGCTATGTTCTCAGTCATATCTTTACAGTTGTGGCATTTATCATCCCGAGTTACTGACCATTTATAGGTGAAAGCTTTTACAGGGAGAGTCCCAATTCTAAACTGAAAATATAATTTACGGTCAAACGGACCCTCTATGATATCCCAATAAGCCTCACAAAGTGGGCGAGGTTTAAATTCAAGAAAACAGCCTGTTAGATTGTTATTTACACTAATACTATGAGATGACATCCAGATCATTTCCCAATACATTTTTTTCAGAGTTGTTTTTGATGGAAACCTTGAAATGTTAGAGTCTTCCCATAGGTGGCCAAGTTCCAGCTTTGTTAATAAACCCCTTATCTCTTTAACCCATGGGATAGAATGAAATCGATCTGCCCTAATAATATCCTTTAATGCATGGGCATAGTGAGCTAGTTCTGGAGTTGTCCAGATTCGTCTCCAATATAATAGAGGCCGTAACCGTGCTATATCCTCAATATTTTTCCTGCCAAGGTCATATTTAAGCGGAACAGTGGGAGTACTTTGGGGGACCCCAATTAAGCAGCGTAGAAATTTATTCTCCGCCTTTGTTGGTTCAAATAATTAAATCCCCAAAGTTCTGAACCATACAAAGTGGCATTTATATCCTTCATATTATAGATCTCTAAGGCAGGTGTGATTGGCTTGGAAAAAGAAGCTTTAGGCTTGGTGGATAAGGCACCCGCAAGCTGGTGAAATTTTAAAACAGCCATATCAGTATGACTTTTCCAGCCCATATTACTCTGGAGAGATATTCCTAAGTACGTAAACGCCTCTACCTGCTCTAATGGAGTTCCATTTAGGTAAATTTTACCTTTGAAGGTTTTCCGCTGGTTCAGGGACAAGAACTTGGTTTTTGAGGTGTTTATCTCAAGTCCACGCAGTTGAAAAAACTCTGCAAAAGCATTCACTGCCTTCTGGAATCCACTTGGGGTCCGGGAAACGATCAACGTATCGTCCGCGAACATGAGGACGGGTACGCGGGCTCCAGCTAGAATGGGAGCATCAGTGGGGGAACGGCTAAGATGGTCCACTATGCCGTTAATGTATAATGAAAACAGCCTGGGGGCCAGAACACACCCCTGCCGAACACCACGCTCGACAGGGAATGAGTCGGTTACCTCGCCCTGTGCCCCTCCATCTGATTCTGGCGTAGTTGTTCTAATGCATGTGGACGAGGAGAGTCAATAGTTCCGGAGACATCCCTGCTTCAGCAAGAACCCTCCAAAGTTTGGAGCGGGGACTAAATCGAAGGCCGATTTCAGGTCCACAAAGACCGCATAGAGTGTCCAATTGGTTAAGGCCACATTCCTCCAGTAGAGTGCTATAAAGTAAAAGACCTGGTCAATTGAACTAGTGCAGGGACGAAAACCAGCTTGATATTGGGACAAAATGTTGTATTCTTCTATCCATATTTGCAATTTATTTTGCACTAAACGACCTATAAGTTTTTGGGCTGAGTCTATAAGACTGATGGGTCTATAATTGCTGGGTAGAGATTTGTCACCTTTTTTAAAAACCGGAATTATTTCAGCGCCTTTCCATGAAGATGGAATTGACGCACCCCTAGCTACAGAGTTTGCTAAAAGCTCAAAATACTGGTACCAAGACGATCTATCACTTAAAAACACATCTGCTGGGATACCGTCCATGCCTGGAGCCCTTCTCCCAGTCACACAGTCTAACGCTATGCTGACATCTTTGATTGTGAAAAGCTGACTTTATAAAAAATAGTTGGGGGTAGGGGGCACTCTTCTTCAACTGGGTTATGGGCATATTGTGGTCTAAAAAAGTCTACCCATTTGTTTTGGGGAGTTCAGCTACACCTCCTTTATCCCACTTGATAATGGCCCAAAATTGTTTTCAGTCCTTCGCTTCGCAGGCTGATTTCAGATTACGCCACTGATCCTCATCCCACTGCTTTTTTGCTGCTTTCTGAACCTGCCTATATGTCTCCCTTGCCTTTATCACTCCTGAAGGATTCCTAGATCTTATTTCTTTGCTCAGGTCTTGGTGGGCTAATTTACAAGCATTGTTATACCACCCCACCTTGGGTTGCTTTTTGTTTCCCTTGTCTGGTTTTATAGTCTTCCTAAAGATCAATTGGAGTTTTGTAAAGAAGTCGGTATGTGCCTCAAGCATTATTTGGGGAAAATCATGCTTGCTAATGTGAGAGTTTAGGTTAGCCACTTCTTCGACGACCATGTTTTTAAGAATCTCCAATTTCTCAGGGTTCTCAATGAATCTGCCCCATGTAATGTGGCGCATATCATTAGAGGCAACAATATCTAAAGTAACTATCCCTCGCCTCAGGGTCAGTTCACTAGTCCCCTTATGAACTTGAAATACCATAGAAAGTGGATTGTGATGGCTTTCTATCCTAGATTTAACAATCATGTCTATCAGACAGTGCCATCCTCTTATATCCACTAGGAAGTAATCTATGCGACTGGAGTACCTGCCATTATCAAATGTATTTTTTCCCTGTCGGTCAGACAAGGTTTGCCCATTTGCTGCTCTAAGCCCTCTCGCTAAGCATAAAACCTTAAGCTATATGGCTGCGACTGACCATCTTCTTACGGCAGGTATTTCCAGCTGAGGGACGCCCCATTTACTGTCCTCATCAGCAGCAAGAAACTGATCCTCTTGACCAAGCGGTTCAAAGGTTGTATTAAAATCTCCGCCTACAATAATAGACAGCTTTATTGGGAGGGCCTCAAGCTGGTGATCAAGAGCAGTGATTACCTCAGATGTTTGTCCCCCTGCCGTCCCCCTTGCATAGATGTTGTAAATAGCCACCCCTTGACCATTTGCCCATATCATTTTAACTGACAAAATGTCATTCGATGGGGAACTAATTTGTTGCACCTTGCAACATAAGGATTGGTGGATCCAAATGATCAAACCCCCTGTTGGTCGACCTTTAGATTTCTTAGTAGCAGGAGCTTGAAAGCTAAGAAACCCCAGGCTAAAAACTGGAACCATCGACCAGGATTCCTGAAAAAGGATGATGTCATGCTGGTCAATGAACCTACACCATTCTGGGGATGTTATTTTGTTACCAATTCCAGCGAGGTTCCATGAAAGAAAAGCCAGACCTGCCTCACCTTTTGAGATACAGGATAGATCCTGTGATATTTTAGTTCCTAGGGTCACGCCCTCAATCACTGATTGATGTTCTATACTAGTGGTCATATGGCAGTGCATCTCTGGGGAGAAACTATCTATTCCAGGGTGATCACGTTCCCCGGTTGGGTTTAAGCAAGTTACTTGTCCAAGATCCCTGGACTCTAAGGGCAACCCTATAAGGTGGGATCTTTCAGATGAGTTTGTTTGAAGTGTGGGGGCCTTGTTGGTATATGCATTACCCTGATCCTTAGGACCGTACATTCTACCAAACTCTACTTCTTTCGTAGCCACTGATCTTTCTGCACTCTGGAGTCAATCACATTCGTTCAAGTCAGTCAAAACCCCAAACCGATTTTTCAAGCTAATACCTCCGTCCCTAGTTAAAACACCCTTCCCCAGTGTATTTAACATAGGAAACCGTTTTGGCCATGGTCTGCTGAAACTCGCTACACTCCATATCCTATTATAGAAAAATTCAAGCGTTAGTGGGATCAAGGCTGAGTCCCTTTGTTGTGGGGAAAATACATTTGCCAATACATTAGGCAATACCTCGGGACTTGAAAAGTTTAAGGCTATGCAGTCTCCCTTGAAATTTTTCGGGTGGTCCCCAAGCCAGGATGCCCTTCTAGCCATAATGATTTCCCCTGCTAGCTGCTGTTTGCCCCAGGGAGATATCCTCATATTTTTCGTCAGCCAATGCAGCGCTTTATCAATCAAAGAGATTGTTGTTTCCACCTGTCCAGGGGCCAAAGGGGGGGCGTTTTCCAGGACTAAAACTAAAGGAGATGCTTCCTCAACAAATTGAAATGAGTCGCGATCTTGGCGTGGTTCTGTGAATGTTGTTGGGGGATCAACTGTTATTACAGCCTGGCTATCGTTAACTGCTGGGGGCTGGGTGGGGGGAGGGTTCTGTACAGCATTCTCACTGTTACCTACCCCTCTCCCAGGGGAACCTCCTGGGTATCACAGTTACTTGACACTAGGGCTGATAAGCTGCCCACTTCCTCCGCTGTTTTATTAAGGAGTCCTCCCAGCCTATTAACCTCTGCAGTAAGCTGATCAATTTGAGCCACAAGGGGTTTTATAATACCCTTGATCTTCAAATCGATCGTCCCCCAATTTAGCAGTATCACCGTTCACCGTGATATCATCATCCTTATCTGGGTTTTTGGGTGGAGAGACTACTCTTTTTCTAACAGAACGTGGCCTCCCTCGTTTCGTCTGAGCTTTCCTACACGCTATGACCGCTCTAGGCACAGGTGTCGGTGGTTGCTGTACCATAGTATCTAAGGACACTTCTAGGTCAACTGTGGGGGGAATGTTTTGCTCAGGCATATCACTGACAGAGATGTCAAAATTATTGATTTCACTGGTATCATCCTGCGCCAGTGATATTGGTGAAGGTTGCACAGTGGGTGGTGTAGGGGAACAACTTATCCCTAGTGACTGCCTCCTCTCACTATTAATTTTACTCACAACCTTCACTAGATAGTTATCCAGGGTGTTAGACACCAAAGAAGCCTTTTGGTTAGACATACTCAACAATAATAGTAAAAAGAACCAAACTAAAGCCTTTCGAAGTTACACAGGATAAAACAAACCGCCTGTAGTAGGCACTAGGTTTTTAAGATAACCACCGAGCTCAAAATTAAATGAATTATGTTCTCACTGTATGTGGGTTACAGAAGTCCAACAGCATATGTAAATCAAGGTCCCTGGCCCAGCCCAGTCACGTCCTGTCCCAGACTGTCACAGACTGTCCGCCCTTTGTACGGGCTTCGTCCGGCTCCGTCCCGCGATTGCGTCCCGCGTTGCGTAGGCAGAGTGATGTTATAAGGGCCGGTGGGTGTGGGCGGACCTCCTCGCACGGACTCCTGGTTCCTGGAGTCCCGTGCGGCGTGCTCGCTTAGTCCCCACAGATGCAGCTGTCCCAGGCACAGCCTCAGAGCACTCGCCGTTGCACCCCTCCCTGGGTGACCACAGTTCAACTTACAGGTGGCTCAGACAGCGAAGCGGGACCCCAGCAGCGTGTGCGGAGTGTTCTCCAAGCAGCCGTGCGTGTCCCTTATCTGCATTTCAGATGAGGCCTTTAAAATAGAGCTAAATGTTTACTACCACACAAATGAATCAGTTAATTGTGCAAAAAAATGGTAAAAAAATCTCTAAAAATGGTTCCTACCTGTTCCTTCTTGCTTTAAGAGGAAAGGATCAGCTAGCAACACATTGCATTACTAGGTGCTGGATGTGGTAAGGCAGTAAAGCTTTGGGGCAGACATACTGCACAGAGCATAATGCAGGATTTTCTGTATGTGTTGGGACCGTGATTGAGGCACACTAGATATGGCTTTGAGTTCTGCTTTACTCAGCCTACTTAGGTCAGCCCTGTGGAGCATGGGTTGCCAAGGGGATTAGATGGCCCTCTTGAATTGGAGCTTGGCGTTGTGGTGCATCTGGTTAGAAGAGTAACCAAATAAAAAAGGATCGGGGAACACTCTGTAGTACTGTATGGGAGGGTCAGGACTGTCTTCTGCCTAAGGCTTGGGAGTTGGAGTGGGTCACTGAAGGCCTACGCATGGATTCCTTCCTCCTGGGCAGGATAGGAAAAGGTTGGAGAGTAAAGAAGTGAAGATGTAGACTGAGCCAGCAGCCTGTTGATGTAGGTCTTCATCGCACCTGAGAGCTGGGCAGGTCTTTGCTTTGATCTCCTGCTGTGACTTCTGGATAGGATCCTCCTGGTGGTCGGCGCTGTAGAGTACAACTTGAAGTTGTCTGATACAAGCTACTGGCAAGATGCTTTTATGTCCCTCACTTACATGGGCGTGGTAATCAGGAGGCGGGAAGGAAATCTATGAATTCTGACCCCCACTTCAATCCCAAAACTGTGTCTAACTGGCTGACTGAGAAAGGGGGTGTGGTCAGAGCAGTGAGACAGAAACATTTAGGCCTGTTGTTTCCTCACTCATGCAGGGAGTGAGTTGTATGTCCCTTTCTGCTGTGAGGGTGAGGAAAGCCACAAACATCACCCAACAAGATCCCTCATTGCAGGCTGAGGAGGGAGTCACAGGAAAATATGAATATAATGAAATGTTATCTTAGAGAAAACTTAGACTCTCCCAGAACAACAAAAAGAACATAGAAGTAGAATGGTGCACCCAACAAGAGGTACGGAATGAATTAAGTGTACGAGCACAGCCTCCAGAACATAGGAAAACCAGACAATGAGGCACTAAGGGTAATTAAATTAAACCTTTGCATCAGAAAAGCTGTGTTAAAAAATATGGATGTGTTTTTGTAAAGTGTCCTCTTTAATTATCATGTTCCCTTTACAGAATCATAAAGCTTGAACAAATGTTTTTTTATTGTTGTTTTTCCCTTTGACAGTTTTATATAGTGTGAATTCAGTCCAGGACAAAGGCTATTTGAGCACTATTCATGAGCACCAATTACAGTACACAAGATTAGATTGTTTATTTAAGGATCTGGGAGATTACAGGATGTTGAGCAGATGCTTGGACTCAAACTTGATTCCCCATCTCTGCAACTCTGGCCGTCAGGCCACATATGCCTATGCGCACACTCAAGGCATGAAAGTGGGAGGATATTGTTCTTGGGAAAGGCACGCGTCAAGGTGACAAAGGCCTACAAGCTGAGCAATTGAAAAACAGCAAGGCCCCTTTCTATATGAAATTATTCCCCACCCCTCCAGCACAGAAGCACCCGAACAACAGAAAGGCCCCGGCTATTAGTAAACTACTGAACGCTCCCCAGCCCTCCATTGTCTCAGGGAAATGGCATGCCATGGGAGGGGATAAAGCACAAAACACAGCTGCTGGGCCATCCATGGATGTGGGGGAAGGCTGAGGTGAAGATGGTGTGAGTTCACAACATCACTTGGCCCCCACAGCGAGACTTATTCTTCCTTGCCCACTATTCCCAGAATGAGAAGGGCTGTGGGCGAAGTGTCAAATGCAAACACTGTTTCTGGGCTGAAACTGCCCCAGGGGGGGGGGGGGCGAGGTAAATATGGCTCAATGGACTGAACAACACCTGGCTCACAGGGAGGCAGATCCTGGCAAAAAATCACCGCTCCCCAGCCCACCATCAGCATGATTGCCTGGCAAGGCAGGGGGTCAAGGAGAGGCCACAGCTGATAATCGCTGTACGGCCATATCACATAGCCGCCCAGAGAAGCTGCTTTACTGTCCCAAAAATGGCCCACAGAGGGCACTGAGACACCGGACCTTCAGCCAATGCCTAGGTGCCTGCAGTACCCATCTGTCCCTGGCCTGTGGACTACTGCAGTCAGGAGGGTCTTGGGAGTCTCTCAGCTCCCTCAGCTCACAGTACAACAAGTCACCATAAATGAGGTCCAAAACGATGGTCTCAGGGCTCTGAGAAAACTTAAGGGCTCTCTCAAGTGTTTAGGGGTGTTTGATGTGAAGCTACAGTCTTGTGCCTCCTCTTTGCTCCTCGCAGCTTGTGGCTTGGCTCTGCATGATGGCTCGGTGAGTGATTATGCACCCTGTGCACCCTTGCTGTCTACATTCTAAATGGAGATAGTGACAGCCATATGCAAATCTAGTTTGTTCCTACTCCAACAGGAACAGCCCAGCTGAAATAGCCAAGTCAAATCCTCCCTGTACCTGAACACAAGCAGCCCAAGACTAGTTTCAGCCTAGATGGGATGATTCAGTCAGGTGGAGCTTTTTCAAGTGACACTGAGCATGGGACCTTCGTCTTTTCATACCCATTGTACTAAGAGCATCACAATGAAATATAGGAAAAGTGATGTTGGAATGCAGGAGTCATTATGAGTCCCTAGTAACTTGGGCCTGCATCACAATCCATTGCTTTTATGCCCCCTTAAATTAGACCCAGTCATATGTTTTTGCTCCAATTGGAACAGTCTAGCCTGAACTGCCATGCCCAGTCCTCTCTGAGCTTTACCTCTCTGAAGAGACAACAGTGGTTCGAAACTAGTCTGGGGGTGCTTGTGGTCCCATCTGGAGGAGATCTGGTGTGACTGTTTGGATTGGGCTGTTCCTATTGGAGAAGGACTAAGATTGATTTGCATAAGGCGGGTCTCTGACTAGAGTGGCACAGTGGGTGAAAAACAATAGTCTAAAATGCGACCCGAGTGATCGCCAGTGCCAGATATTACTTTAAGCATTTCTTCCATCACTTTGTTGTTTTAGCAGTAGGCACCCTAATTCTATACCACTGGGTGAGGTGATATATCCATATCTTTTTGGATACCTGCAGACGTTTTGAGGTGACACAGTTGTTCACCCCTTCTTTTGACCCTAGCACCTTAGTTATGTTATATTCTGGTAGGGAGGTTGTGCTGGGGTCCTTCCATCCTCTCACTCTCTCTTAGTGAATATATGACATGCTGCATCCGACGGATATCCATAGGTTCTGTGTTCACTATTCTATAGGACTGAATCAATACGTCTCTGAAGAGACCTAAGTATGTCTAAACTGGTATGGGGTTGTTTGTGGTCTCATCTGGAGGGGACCGTGGCCTTGTTAGAATAAAAATGTCTTAGCTGTGTTGTTATATATATAATTCTGCATAAGTTATCTTATCACTCTCTGTACCATTTTATGTTTGGCCGTCATTTTGATCCATGAGCAAAACTGATTTTTTTCTCTCTCTGTCTGCACCTGCGAGTAGCAGCTTTGGTAATTTTCCTTTTCTCCAAGGTTGGGCCTTGCTGTACTAATGAACACGCTGTTCTTATTAGCGCATACCGTTACCACTAGATAGAGGCCTACTCCCACTAGTCCAGCGATGGGCGCAGGCAGAACGATCTTGGCATAGAGATAGTGTGTGCCCAGTCTCTGGATCAAAACTTACCCCTATATACCTCCTTTGTGTAGCTGCCTCCATCTGGAAATTTCCAGTCTGGGCGCGCCTTCTTTGGTTCTGATTTGTGCATAATGTATCACCTTGTTTTCTGATGTCAGTCCTCTCTGCAGCACCGCAAGCAACAGGGCAGATGGGACTATGCTCGAGTGTATCTGAATAAACATATACTTGGTTTGTATTCTCTACTGTCTGACCAACTCTTCATTTGTCTTGAAGTCTGAGAGGTGGTCGCGAGTGATCCGGGTGGCCCTAATCATGACACTTCCTTCAGATGGGGCTCAAACAAGGACTCCATCGGGTGACCCATCCCCTCTCGCGGACGGGTGGGGAGGTCGGGCCATCGCTGGGTCGGACTGGCGGATCAGGGATCCCTGTATGAGGAGCATTGTTTGCTCGCAGCTGCCCCTTCTGTCCCGCCGGACGGTGCCTTGCCCAGCGGTCACCCTGACTGGGGTCCTGAACGGCAAAACCCTTAAATCTGATCATTTGGTCCGAAGAGTCGGCAGTGGAGAATAAATTAGTTTGACATGTGTGCACCAGGTGAGTTTGTTTTGGTTTTGTGTGGATATGGTACCATTTTGGTTTGTATTTGGTACAACGGTCTGTGGACCGATTTGGGGTACAAGGTGTTTGTGAACACTTCACCAGGCAACATAACAAATTTGGCCCACTTTTGAAAATGCCTGGATTTAGTTGGTTTTTGGTTTCTTGTTGTCGTTGTTGCTCTGCAGATGCTTGATTGGAAGGAGCTCAGCCAGCGCCTCCACAAGGCACTCCGAACTTTGATATGTATGTGAAACATGGCCTTGGCCCTGTTATGTTTAGAACGCTATGGCACAAATATACAAGGGACAATACCGAGTTGCAGTGCCCGTTGACGGGCACTTTTGATGAACAAATAATTGGATTTTTACAGGAGAAGTTGTTTGCAAAAAGAAGTAGACAGTCTATGATTGATTCTCATCGAATATGGGCAAAAGGAGGCTAAACAGAGGCGAATGAAAGCAGAGAAAGAGGCCGGAAGGGAAGAATGCAAACATTGACTCAGAAAGCTGTAGCACATGATAGAGAGAAATAAGAGAGAGGGATTGAACATGAAGATAGGAGTTTTCGATTGAATATTGATAAATCTTATGTGACCCAAGAAGAAAATGATACGTTTGTGGAACAATTGTTAGATATTCGACCCCCACCCCCATGTGCCTCACAAAGGATATATCCTGCTCTTCCCCCACAGAGTTGAGAGGCTCAGCTGCTTGGTTCTTCTGTCTCTGCTGTTTCTGCTTCTGTTACTGTTGATCAGCCTGGCGTGGCCACTGTACCTCCTGTCCTTTCTTTGTCCTCCGCCTGTGGCAACTCTGACTGTTAGTACGCCTACAACACCTATTGCTTCGGCGTCTCTTTCACCAGCTCTTACACCTGCGACACAGCCAGCAGCAACGTTAGTGCCTACTACCTCTGTTACCACTCCTTTTTTAATTTTTTTTACTTTTTATTTGAAATCCATAGCAGCGCAATGCATAGTACCTAAATGAAAACATACATAAAAACATCCATTATGGATTGTAATAAACAATAACGGAGAAAGAACCATGGTCTTGCATAGTATCCCCTTACATCATAATAACTTGACAACCTATGAATTTACATTTGGCCGAAGCTCATTGACCTACCATATACTCCCTCAGGACAACGCAAATCAGTAAACCCAATTTCCTTTTTGTATATGCTTTGACAGCATAAACACTATATTCCATGTTAAAAACATTAAAGAACTTGGTGTGCCACATATCGAAAGACGGGGCCTCTTGATGTAACCAAAGTGACGCTATTGCTAACTGAGTCACCGTCGTAGCCATAAAAATTAAATACCGATATTTATACAATATGTATCCCCAGGCGGAGTTCTTCCCAATTCCAAGCAACATCGTAGATGGAGAGATTTTTACGGGAACCTCCATAATTTCTGACAGGAACATCTTTACAGATCCTATCAGAGAGTCTAATACAGTACAAGCAAAAAACACATATAAGATATCTGTACTGACCATTCCACAGCGAAAACATTTCCCATCACGCTGACCCCCCCACTTCCTCATCTTAACAGGGGTATGGTACAGGTTAAATAACATTTTATAATGTTAACTTTTTAAATTAGCTGCCATAAAAATCCTCCCAGACAGATTAATAGATTTCTCCAATCAAATTTCAGGGTTTCCTAGCCAGGTTCCCCATTTAATGTTGTACTTTCCTAAATCATCGGTTCTACCCTCTAACAATATTTTATAAATTAACCTGATATTTCCCTGTCATCTAATAATTTCTACAAGTTTAAACTTTGTGGTACAAATAGGATGTTTTCCCAAGAAGTCCCTTACTTACAAATATTTGAAAAATTGGGTTGGGGGAAAATGGTATTTCTCCGCCTACTCCGAACATAAATATATCCTCCCATTGGCCTAATACATATCGCCAAGACGGATAATACCCTTCTCTCTCCAAGTTACAGCCACCTGGTCCCAAAAGATTGAAGGCAAAACTCCGGTGGCAGTAGGGGTAACAAAGAGAGTACAGGAATCTTAAAGCTTTTCCGTAAATTCTTCCAGACTTTAAAGATGGCATTTTACACCTTGCGGATATTGTGAGACAGGGGGTAGAAGTAACAATAGCAATATCATCGGCGTATGCCATTACACAGAACCGTTCTTGTGGTGCAATAAAAGGCATCGTCTTTTTACTCTGTTCAAGCATAATAATAAAGGGGTTAATATACAACGCAAATAAAAGTTCACTCAGTAGCCGGTCTTCCGTGAATCTCTGGCCCACACTTCTTTTAGTCTTTTATCTGGTGTTATGTTAGTATGTTGCAGCTTTGTCTCTTTCTCCAATAAAGCGCCGGGACACTCTTTTTGAGTAGCCGTGCGCTATAGAAATAAATAATTAACATAACATAACATAACATAACAAGTGGTGAGCATGGACACCCTTGACGTGTGCCTCTAGAGATCAGGATGGTCTCCAAATAATGTCCCATTGAGAAAATTTTCGCCGAAGGGAGATGGTATAGGGCTTGTAAAGCTTGGATATATCCCTGCCCAAAACCCATTTGTTGTAATCCTCCAAAGAAAATTCCAAGACAATCAGCCCTAATTCTGGAGCTTCTGCTTGTGCAATGTCAAAGAGAGTAACTACTCTACTCTACTCTACAATCCCTCTTCCAGGTATAAAACCATGTGTTTTAAAGATACTATTGGTGTTATAATTTTGGCCTGCCGTGTGACCAAAATGTTTGCGTAGATTTTACCGTCAGAGTTAAGAAGAGAAATTGGAAGGTAAGACCCAGGTTGCTCAAATGGTTTCCCCTTTTTCTTAAAAATACAGAGATTGGCCTCAGCTCAGGATCGCAGTATCTCCCCTTTTTGTGGCATTTGAAACACGTTAAGCATATCAATTTTAATATCTTGGGAAAAGGTTTTAAAAATTTCCAGAGGCTGTCTATCCGGTCCTGCAGCTTTTCCTACTGCAAGAGAACTTATGGCCTGTTCTAGCTCCCCCAGCGTAATAGGCTCATCAAGCATCTCAGCGTCTGCCTGAGCCAGTTGGCCCCACAATGAAGCTGAGAGTCCCAAATACATCAGAAAGCCCCCGGTGTCAAGTCCTGTATTTAATTCTGTATAGAAATCAAAGGAGACTTTGAGAATTTCCTGGGGATCGGTCACAATAACCCTAGCCGCATTTTTAATCCCCTTTATTCTTTGTTTGGCCTCTTTTGAATGCAATTTCTGGGCTAAAAATTGTCCCGTGGTCTCCCCGTATTTGTGACACTCTTTTCTATAAGGTTGATTTTTTATAGCAATTTCTTTACTCCATTCTAAGTTTATTTCAGACTTATACCTAGCTAGATTATTCTGTAATCCTGCAATGTTATCTCCTGCTGCTAACCCATTAGCCAATTCCTCTTCAGCAATCTTTAGCTCATTATATAATACCTGCATTGCCTGCTTAGCTAATTTTAATTTTAAAAACCCATAACTCTGTGTTTCCCCTCTAAACCTAGCTTTAAATGTATCCCAAACAATCTCCCAAGATGCCGAGTATTGGTTAATTTGAAAGAATTATTTTATCCACGCCTTCATATGCTCAATAAACATATCATCCATCAGGTGCTTCTGTCAAAAGTAAAAGTTCTCAGGACTGCACAACGCCCACGAGCCGGAATTTCCACCAACACTGGTGCATGATCCAAAGTCACCCTTGGATACACACTAATTTTAAGCCCAGTAAATAATATTGAAGATAAGAAACAATAATCAAGACGTACAAGCCTATTGTGGGGGTGTGAATAAAACGTACATCCTGGGTCTTGCCCGTTGCTCCAGGCATCCAATAACCCATGGTCAGTTAGCAGTTGAAAAAGAGCCTTGCACACCCTAGGTTTCCTACGTTTATAGTTGCGCCCACAATTTTGGAAATCTTCATGCGTCAAATTTATATATATATATTTTTTTTTTAAATTTATTTATTGAAGTTTTGTATAGCGCTGGCTGGACCCGAGGGTATCAGAGCGCTTCACATCAAATAGAGAAATGCAAACAGGAAGAATAAACATAGAAAATCCGGAATCGGGAACAACAGGTAGGAAATAGAGTCTGTAAAACAACAACTTGTCCGCAAAAATGGGACGGAGTTCAAGAGCAAAACGATCGGCTCTAGATCAGGAGAGATATCTGATTTCACCAATGGAGAGGAGTTCTCGTTAAGCAGTGGAGTGTTCCAGGAAGAGGGCTTTGAGTAGCGATTTGAATTGCGGGAAGGAGGCGGTCATTCTGATGTGGGGGGGGATGGCGTTCCAGATCCTGGGAGCATTCCCCGCAAAGGATTTATTTGAGGTATTGCGTTTCTGTGATTTCCAAGGGATGAGTAGCAGTGTGTTGGAGCTTCTGAGTTCCTGGATTGACCCGCCCTTTTGAGTTTGGAGGCCAGGTATTCTGGTTTGCCTGTATGCAGGGCTTTATGTGTGAGGCAGGCTGTGCGGAAGTTGGCTCGTTGGTCGATTGGGAGCCATTTCAGTTCTTTGAGTGCCGGAGAGATGTGGTCATATTTCTTTGTTCCTGTGACCATTCTTGCTGCTGCGTTGAGGGTGGAGGATAGAGGACCCAAGTGCGACTTGGCTGTTCCGGTCAGTACAGCGATGCCATAGTCAATTCTGGAGAGCACAAGTGCCTGCGTGGCCTGTTTCAGATCTTTGGGGGGGAGGAAGGGTTTCATTTTATAGAGAAGTTTCAGGTTCATGAACACGCTTCTGGCGGTTTTAGAGATGTGTTTATTCATGGCCAGTTTCGGGTCAAGAGTAATTCCTAGGGATTTTGCGGAGTCCGTTGGCGTTAAAGAGACATTGAGGGCATTTAAGGCTTTGAGCCATTCCACTATTTGTGGGTTTTCATCCTTATTCGAGATTAGGAGTACTTCCGTTTTCTCTTCGTTCAGTTTGAGGTGGTTGGCTGAGAGCCAGTGTTGGACCTCCAAGAGTGTAGCATTTAATCTGTGGATGTCTGCGATCGAAGTGGTTTCTAAATAGAGTTGAGTGTCATCCGCGTAAAGGTGGAAGGGGATGTTAGATTTTCTGAGAAGTGAGGTGAGGGGTTCCATGTAAATGTTGAAGAGTTGTGGGGAGAGTACTGATCCTTGAGGGACTCCTCTGCTGAGGGGGAGGGGGTCTGATTCGAAGCTGTTGAACTTTATTCTTTGAGTGCGGTTGTTAAGAAAGGGGGAGAACCATTTTAGGACTGTCTTTTCGATGCCCGCTCTCTCTCGGAGGACATTAAGTAGGAGGGTATGATCTACTGTGTCGAACGCAGCCGAGAGATCAAGGAGAATGAGAAGGCTACAGTGGTTGGAGTCGAGTGACATGTGCAGATCGTCAAGAACATTTAGAATTGCGGTTTCAGTACTGCAGCCTTTCCTGAACCCTGATTGGAGAGGATCCAGTAGGTTAGAATTCTCTAGATGTTGGTTTAATTGAGAGAGCACACATCTTTCCAGAATTTTGGCTAGGAACGGAAGGTTCGAGACTGGCCTGAAGTTGTTCATGTCCATGAGGTCAAGGCCAGGTTTTTTTCAGCAGAGGTGTGACTTGTCCTAGTTTAAGGCAGTCCGGGATGTGGCCCTCGGTCAAGGAGCTATTGATGATCTTGCTCCAGATTGGGGCTAGGATGAGCTTCAAATCCTTGGTCAGTCTCGAGGGAAGTTGATCGAGGGAGTGAGATGAGGGTTTTGCAGTGGCGATAAGATTGCTTATCATTTCTTCCTTGACCGGCTGGAAGGAAGACCAGCGGATAGACGGGGTTATTGTGGGGGTGGCGTTGGTTGCAGGACTCGAGCTGAAGGAGCGATCAATTTTGGCGATTTTTTCATTGAAGAAGCTTGCGAATTTGTCGCACTGTGTCTTGGACGCCCCTGAGTTGGCTGCCTTAGGAATGGAGGTTTGGTTCCTGATGATGTTGAAGAGTTCTTTGGGGCGGTTTTTGGCATTATCTAATGCAGAGCAGAAGAAGGAAGATTTTTTGCTTTTGATGTGGGTATAGTAGTTTTTGCGTGCTGCCATGAGTTGTGCCCGATGGATGGCGGAGGGGTTGTGTCTCCAGATTCTTTCCAAGGATCTTAGGTGTCTTCTTTCATCATTAATGTCAGTAGAGAACCATGACCTAGAGGGAATGCTTCTGGGTTTTTTTAGTTTCAGAGGTGCCAGCTGATCCAGGGCGAGCTCCAGGTTGGAGTGGTAGAGCGAGGTGAGTTCCGAGGTTGAGAGGGACTCTGTCGTGTTTGGGAGGAGAGTGCTGAGTCCTTTTTCCAGCTTGTCTCGAGGGACTCTGGAGGTGTTCCTGACCCACTTAGGGGGGGCTTGAGTGGGTGGGCGGGAAAGGGCCGGGTGGATGATATGAAAGAGAATGATGTGGTGGTCTGACCAGTCCACCGGGATGATGTGGTCAATCGAAACTGCATTTTTGTTCGCAATGATGGCATCCAGAGTCGCTCCTCTGTAATGCGTTTCCTCTGAGCAGTGTTGGATCAGATCGTTGTCTTGCAGAAGGGTGTTGAGAGATTGAATTAGCCGGTTATTGGAATCATTCCATTTTAGGTTGAGGTCGCCCAAAATTAAGCTGTTGTCACTGTTAAGTGCCGATTGGGTGATCAGATCTGAAAGCTGTGCTCTAAATTCGTTGGAGTGCCTGGGGGATGGTAGAGGAGATGGCATTGGCGTGAACTATGACCGTGAGAATTGATGTTGATCGACAGGCATTCGACGGAGCTGTACAGGCAGGAGGGGGTTTCAGAGATGTGGAGGTCACTTTTGTGGATAATAGCTATGCCGCCACCTTTGTGTATGGGCCTGTCTTTTGCGGATAATTGAGTAACCGGGTGGCACCAGCATGTCCAGAATGGGTTGGGATAGGGTGTTTAGCCAAGTTTCCGTGATGAAGGCTACATCAAGGTCATGAGAGAGGATAGATTCAGCTATTTCTGTTGCATGTTTGACTGCAGACCGGCTGTTAATAAGCATACAGTTCAAGGGGGGGTCTTCTTTTGGATTCAGATTGTCAGGCTTGGCTCTGGGAATGGCTGAAAGAAACAATGGGGGTCTAGATTGTCTAGATGGGGGCAGGTTCCTACCCACTCCGGTGATGACTTGGATCGAAGAGGAGAGAGTCGAGTTCAGGGGAGGGGTCTGGGCTGGTTGGTTCGGGTGGAGATCGTATGAGGCGATGAGTGCGCTCACTTCCTGGGGGGAGAGGGTGGTTATATTTCTTCTGGGGTTGACTGTTCGCGACTTCGTCAGGTCTTTAGTGTGAGGAGGAGGCAGGGAATCAAGGTGGGGATGAGCCCGGTTGGTGAGGGGATAATCGTTCCTAGGGAGAGGTGGAGGGATGTGGGAAGGAGTGGAGGTGGGAGAGGTAGCTGGAGATTCCCAAGGGCAGATAGGGTTTCCTTCAGGCCAAGGATCAGGGTCATGATTTGTGCTTCAATAAGGTCGAGGCGGCGCGACAGCTCGGGCGGAGGGGAGAGGAGGGGAGGGTGGGCGGGGCTGAGCCCTGGGTGAGAGAGGCTTTGGGGTGTTTGGGGGAGGTGGGGGGAGGACGGGGGTAGGGAGAAAAGGGGAGCTGGGGCTGTTGAGTGCCTGGAAATGGCAGATTGTAAGAGCAGGGAAGGGTGGGGAGGCTGTGATGGATCTTTGAGGACGGAGGACTGAGAGCAGGGGGTGATTCGGGAGCCGGGGGGGAGGGGAGTTGGGGGTCCTCAGGGGGTTTGACGGGGGCTGAATGGTGGGAGGTTGGGTGTGAGGGGTGGAGGACGGGAGTTGCGAAGTGGGGGGAGCTGGGGCTGATGGAGGCATCTGAATGGTGGAGTGATTAGGTAGAGTAGTGAGGGGACGCTAGGGGGGGAGGACACGTTTCGTAGATTGGGAGTTTGTGAGGGGCCAATCGGTGTGGAGGGGGTTGTTGTGTGAGGGTGAAGGGTGGTAGCCATCTTAAGTGTGGGGAAGAGAGAGTCGAAGAACTCGAGGTTCTCGTCTTTCGCCTGGATTGGGACGGTGCCATTCTCATAGATGGTGATGGAGATGTCTCCGGTCAAAGATTGATGGTTCAAGGGGGCGATAGTTAGTTTGCGGTTGTGATCAGTGAAGGTGGTTTTGGAGACAGGGAGGGATGAGTTGAAGATGGTGGCCCATACGTAAGGTCTGTTGGTGTGGAAAATGAAGTCCATTTTCTTCAGACCTCTAGTGGTAGGAGTCAACAACTAGCGTTTCCGGGTGTTGCCTAATTATGTTCTGTTTGAAGCGTTTTTTAGCTTTGAAGGAGAGGTTGGGTGGGAAAGTTATAGTGAAGGTGTTCTGCCCTAGAGGGGATAGGAGGCTGGGAGAGGGGAAGAGATGAGTGACCAATTGTGCGGCCGGTGGCATCCTAGCTGGGAAGTGAGCTAGGTGTGTAACGGGGTATGTGTTGTGGGAATAGCGTATCGGGGCGGGTCACTTTGGGTGTGGTCGGAGTTCCCGAGGGGGAGGGGGAGAGTTATCTGAGATAAGGGAGTTAGCGCTGAGGTTCTAGGATGGGCATTGTGGGTCAGAAGAGGTAAGTTCTGGAAAGGGAGGTGGCGTGCCGAGTTTAGCTGAGATCTGGCGTGGCGATGAGTTAAAGGGAGACAGGTGACCCTAGGAGAGAGAGGCCAGGTGAAAAGTATACAAAAACGGTGTTGTCTGAAGTGATCGGAATTGCTGCTCACGGGGTGTGAGGTGAGCTAGTTTTTGGTAGGTCAGCGTTTACGAGAAGTAAGTAATCTGCTGCAATTTTGGTTGAGGGGCTGTTGAATTAGGGCTTCTGAGTTCCATTAGCTGAGCGAAAATTAAGACCTTAGGGTTAAGGCATTAGTAATACCGGGTTCCCTGCCCTAATAGCTTTTTAGAGTGAACTTAGCTCACCAGGGCTCAAGACTAGATAGTGGAGATTGGCAGAGCAAGAGGACTGCGAGTCCAAGACGGGCAGTGTCCAGTTCGAGTAATTAGGACGAGTCAGGAGTGGGCTAAGAACGGGGAGAACAAGTTCGAGTATTTCGCTTGAAGGATGTCCCGGGTGGCGGCCATGTTAGGGTCAGACGACCCTAGAGAGAGAAAGTGAGCAGGCACTTGCTTGGAGGGGCCCCTGGGAATGATGGTAGGGTTCACTGGGTGTGGTGGCGGTCTGGAGGTGCGGGGGCCCTTAGTTTCCAATTTGTGCTCACCTGGAAACAGTCTGATTATTTTGGTTGTAGAATGTCCTGGGTGGCGGCCATGTTAGGTCAGGCAACCCTCGGGAGAGCGAGAGAGAAAGTGAGCTGGCATTTGCGTGGAGGGGCCCCTGGGAAAGAAGCTAGGGTTCACTGGCTGTGGCGGCGGGCTGGTGGTGTGGGGGCCCTTAGTTTCCAATTTGTGCTCACCCGGCACAAGTCTGTTTACTTTGTTTGTCGAGTGTCCCGGGTGGCGGCCATTTTAGGTCAGGCAGCCCTCGAGAGAGAAAAAGTGAGCAGGCACTTGCGTGGAGGGGCCCCTGGGAGAGAAGCTAGGGTTCGCTGGCTGTGGCGGCGGCCTGGGGGTGCGGGGGCCCTTACTCTGCAATTTGGGCTCACCTGGAGCTTTGTAGACGCAGTCGATGTGGGCGGTGGGCGGTCGGCCATCTTGGGAGCAGGCAGCCCTGCCGGTGAGGAGCGTCGGTACCGGTGTGAGGTCTGCTGCCTTGCGCCTCTCGATGATGCCGTTCTGCGGGGATTGGGAGAGGAGGAAGCGTCCCTTTGGTGCCTTTGTCAACGGGCACCTCCGTGCTTCGGTGGAAGTCACTCCTGTAGCCCCTGGATCATAGGACCGGAGGATGGCACTCCGCTACCTCAGACCCGGTAGGTGAGGGGGGCACTCACTGTTTGCGAGGGCGTTCCATCTGCAGGGGGTGCGGGGCTGAGCTCTGGCGCAGGGACCAGGCGTGAATCAGACTCTAGTGAGTACGGGGTCCTTCTGGTCGGTCACGCTGTCCTTTCCACGAATATTCAGGATCCCGGAGGGCAGCCGTCTTCAGTGTGAAGAATCCCCACACAGAAAAAGCAGAGTGGGCCATGCAGCAAGCTCCGCATTTAAATATTCCAATATCGGGGCTTCATCAAAATTGGAACCGTATATTGTGCAGAGGGTAAATATTACTCCCCCTGTCCTACATTCCACAATAGCCCACCACCCACACATATTAGCAAGTATGCGCCCAGTAGTTTGAATAGAAGGTCTTGCTAAAATTGCCACCCCTCTAATCATATTGACTGCCTTCAAGTCACCAAAACTGTATATCCTAATTGTGCCAAAATCTTGCGTTTCGACCATGGAAGATGTGTCTCCTGCAGACACACTACATCAGGCTGAATCCCCCAGAGCTCTCTAACCACCCTCTGCCTTTTATCATAATTGCTTAACCCGCACATGTTCAGTGTGCATATTCGAAGACCTAAGTTCGCCATATATTCCACATTAATATTCTTTCAGGACCATACGAAAATATTCTTAAGCCTCTGCACCTTTGCTTGCTGCTATGGATCTTCATTTTTCTTTTTCGTCTTTATCGTCTGATATATTAGGGTCAGGGATACATCTTCTGTTGGTTCCGCCATTCATCGTACCACAGATTCTGACTTATCTGTCTCATCGGCAGGTCTAATCCCTGCCTTTTGCGTGGGTGAAGGAGAGTTGCCAAGGTAGCGAGAGTCCTCCGTCAAAGCCCTTTTCTTACACAATGTCTGTGGGCTTCCCTCCGATGAGTCCCCTCCCGTGTCCTCAGGGGGTGTACTGCTATGCTTTCTCAACTCATCCCCTTGCTGATTCATAGGGGTCTTCCATCTCTCGCCGCCTCATCACTAGACACATCTGAGTGATCTGATAATGAAAAAAAGTTTCTACTAGATCCACAAGCTCTGCCTCCTTTATTAGCGATACAACCCTCAGAGACTCTGCACAATTAAGAGCTAAGAGCTCCAACCGAGCCAGCATCACTTCTTTCCTCAATGTCAATACTCGATTTCTGAGGCAGAACTATATCACTGTCAGGGTTCACCGGCTTCCCGGGCTCCCGCTCACTATTGTTCACTCCTGTGCAGTCAAGTGCAGCCTCTAAACCGGTGCCATTACCCAAATCAATATTACTACGGGGTGTAGGGTAATCTTCTCCCACAGCAGTATGATGAATGATCTGCTGTATACACAAACTCTCCTCCATCGCTTCCTGGCACCCCAGAGATTCAGCAACATCCTCAAAACCCAGTAACCCTGAAAGGTAATCCATTTGGGAAGTCTGGGAGATAAATGTATCTTTTTTTCTGCCTCTGCGAGAACAGTAGAGGGATAGTACGTTTGCCAGGGCTAATCGTAACATTGGCGCTAATACCGCTGGCGCACTCCCCCTTAGTAGTTTTGCCATTCAAGTTAGGGGCTCTCTTACCGCTTGGAGTCTTCACGGTCTTTCCTGCGGCAGCAACACCAGCGTCACCTGGGAGCCGGGCTTTCCCTCTTACACCCTTAGACGGCATTGTCGACGTTCTGCAAAATCCTGCTCTTGGTCCTCCGATACTTTAGCCTGAAACTGTTGCAGCTGACCGAACCAGCGGCAACGGCTGGCCCCTTGTGGAAACAATGTATCCAATACGAATTCTCCATAGATGAGCAAAAAAGACGGTCGCGGCGAAACCAAGCGTGCCGGTAATTCAGAAACTACGATTCTGCCCTATCTCAGGAAGCGCACAGGACCCACCTTCACCCTCTCGCTGTCCCGCAACACAGCATTCTTCTTCATGGGTGTAGGAGCACAAGAGCAGCCAGCTCACATGTCTGAGATGACAGCCGCCATCTTGCCTCCCCTCTGTTATCAGTCCTACTATATTCTTCCATTCCCCGACATCACAGAGTAGTAGGACACCGATACCTGGATTTGAGGATAGAGACTAGACTAAATTTAAGGAACGTATGGGACGAACGTTAGTCTAATCTGATATTGGAGATGCAGAGAAACAGGTAGTGGCTAAACAGGCTGCACAGTGGGCCCAAAACCCATTTATGTTGTGGAAGATGTGTGGAGTGTGATAAAAGATTATGAGCCTTTTATACAACAGCATGCCCTTAAGCATATGTCGGCTACTTTGATCGGTCTTTGGGAGTAATGTTTCAATGATGCAGCACCACAAATTCTATATGATATTAAGGAGCATGTATATGTTACTGATGTTGCGACGTTGGTTGCCTATCGGGGTAGACTGCTTGAGAGGTGTCCCACCCCGATATCTCAGTTTCCAATGCGGGAGGTTCATCCTATCTATCATCCCAAAATACCGGAGCTAAGGGATCAGCATGATGCTGTTACTAGACAAGGGGCAGCGGCCCGTTTCCAGGAACGATGGGTTTATAGTCCGTGGAAAAAGAGGGATGTCTTGTCTCTTTAGACTCAGTTACCTGATCCTACGAAGAATCTGACTGCTTATTATAAAGAACTGACTGAAGCTGTCTTTTCTACAGTGATGACACTTGCTGATAAGGAAATGTTCTTTGGCTTACTAATTCCGGTTGATATTTGGGGAAAAGTACACACACAGGACCATGCTGCGGAATTGGGTGGTACATGGGACCAAGTTAAAGTATGGGATCAGGAATGGAAGCCAGGTGATAAGCCTAGAGTGGTGATACTTGCTTTGCCCAGCCATATCATTACGTACATGCATTCTCTTATCCCTCCGAGAAAAGTTGATTGGGACAAGTTATCAGCTTGCTGTCAAAAGAAAGATGAGATTGTGTCTGATTTTTTCACTCAGTTTGAAAGTGTGTTTCTAGACCATAGTGGACATGACTTGTCGATTGAATGTGGTATTCAAATGTTTATCAATAGATTTGTTTCCAATTTGCTTCCTGAGATTGCGACCCGATTATAGGCTGTCAAGAACACCTGTTTCACCTCTTCCCATTCTGTTATTTTGAATATGGTACAGTATTATGAACACAGGGGAAAATAAGGATAAGGAGATTCTAGGGAGAGTTGTAGAGGACACATTGGTGGTTCAGTCCGACAACTTCCACGCCCTAGCAGGCTGACAAATAGAACACCCTTAGGGCTGAATCAGTGTGCGTATTGTAAAGAGGAGGGACACTGGTGTAGCAAGTGTCATGTGCTTTTGCAGATCATACTGATCAGAATTACTTTGATGACCCTCCGGGAGGTCAGTATTATCATGATGATTATGACATGGATGAGGTGACAGGGATGTCTTACAGCTAGGCTAGACAGGGGCAGAGTGAGGGACCAGCTCCGAGACCTGTAGATCAATTTGGTACGTACGTTAGTGCAGATGTGCATGATTCGGCTAAGGAGTTTTTGGTAGAAACAGGTGCAACAAACAGTTCAATTTCTCATTTCTTGGTCCCTGGGGTGGCTCTGTCTGGCCATAATAATGTTTCGGTAGGTTTTACTTGTGTCCCAGTGCATTGACTGTTGGTCCGTTCACTGTGGATTTGCCATTCTTGTTGACGTCTAATTATGGAGAATATTTGATGTGTTTGGACTTGTTGAAGAAATTGCATGCTATGATCTATTGCTCCCCAGCAGGCGTTTACATGAAAATGGGTCCGGATGTAGTGCACGCTACGCAGTGCCTGTCCAAAGATGTGCCTCTTCCTTCGGATTTTAATGCTGGACCACCCACTATTTGGGCAACAGGTGACACAGATGACACAGACTGACACAGATACCGCCAGTTTCAAACCAAGTTAAAGAAAAGGCTATTTTACCTCACATCCCGCAGTATAAAATACTGCAGGCAGGTGAATGAGCTTTATTACACCTTGTACTGAACTTGATTGAGAATGGGGTGGTTGAGGAGACGGCTGCTAATGTTTGCAATATTCCTATTCTTCACCATTCTCAAATGGACACCTTCGGGTTCCTCTGATGATCAAGCAGATGTTCATCGCTTTGTGATTGACTTGCAGGAAGTTAATAAAATAGTGATTCCCCAGTTTCCAGTTGTCCCTGGCATTACAACTCTGTTGACAATGATGTTTTCTTCTGCTACATTCTTTTCTGTCATTGACTTGAAAAACACATTCTTCAGCATTCCCATTCATCCTGACAGCAGGTATCTGTTTGGGTTCACCCTATCTGGTAGAAGCTTTAGATTCTGTTGCTCTCCTCAAGGCTATACAGAGAATCCGAGTATCTATAGTCTATAGTCAGGCATTAAAAGGTCAGCTGAATTCCTTGACTCTCCCTAAAGGCAATATATTGCTTCAGTATGTTGATGACTTGATCATCGCCTCGGATACAGAACAAGGTTGCAGGGACAGCACAGTTCAATTGTTGTTACATTTAGCTCAACATGGCCATAAAGTATCCCTTTCCAAATTTCAGTATTGTCGACAAGAGGTCACCTACTTAGGTCACCTACTGTCGAAGGAGGGTTGGAGATTGACCCCTTTGTGCCTCAGTACCATTGTTAAAATGCCCATTGCTCAAACTCAGAAAGGTGTGCGTGCTTTCATAGGTATCACTTCCTATTGCAGGCAGTGGATACCTAGCTACTCACTGGTAATAAAACCCCTGCTTTAACACAAAAAGATGTGCATAACCCCCTGCCCTGGATGCCTGATTGTTAGCAGTCTTTTGAGCAATTGAAAACTGTGCTTTCTTCGGCTCCAGTACTGGGCAGCCCTGGCTATGCTAAGTAGTTTGTATTGTATGTTCTTGAGATGGCTGGTTGCGCGCTTTTTGTTTTAACTCAGAATTTGGAGATAAGCAATGGCTGTGTGCTTATTTCTCTGCTGTGCTTGACCCTGTCACAAGAGCCCCCCCCGAGCTGTCTAAGAGCTGTCGCTGCTGTCTCGATAAGGCAATCAGCTAGACTTGTACATGATACTGACCTCACAGTCATGGTACCCCATGCCTTGGATGCACATTTGAATAAGACAAAGACACAGCACCTCACCAGTGCACGTCTAACACGTTATGAGCTAACGCTGTCCGCCAAACATACCACAATCACAATGTGCCACTCGTTTAAATGTGTCAATGCGACTACCCTACAACATGTTCAGCATTTAGTTTTTATCGTCCTCATTTGCCTTAACACTATATATGGAATGATGTAGCATATGACGTAATATGTTTAAGAAATATTGGTTGAATTAAACTTTTGTACTACGTAAAGTTAAAAAGATGTCTAATTTACTTTTTTTTTAATACCCAGCAACGAATTTTTGCCTTCAGGAGTGCTCAAGTCACAACCCTTACACGCGTAAGGCTTCTTTGGCGTTTCAAGACTTGCACCTCATAGGTTAGGAGGTGATCACCTTGAGCACCCTAAACCAGTTGAACTTAAGAACACATTTTATTTACATTTGAAGACTTAAGGAGTGCAGCGGTTTCCTTATCTCCTTATCTCCCACTCTGAACCCAGCCACATTACTGCCCCTCCTTTCTGAGAATGAGGAGATTGACATTCATGATTGTATCTTCCGGATGGAAGAAAAGATGAAAGGACAGGTAGACTTGACTGGTGTTCCCTTATCTGATCCTCAAGGGGAACTATATGTCGATGACTCTTGTTTTAAATTATTAGATGGTACTACAACCTCAGCATACGCTATTACTACGCGGCGTACAGTAGTTGAGACATCACGTGTTACCCTATCAGTCGGGCCAAGCTGCAGAGCTTGTTGCCTAATATGAGCCAGCGAGTTGAGTGAGGGATTGGTTGATAATATTTATACTGACAGCCAGTATGCCTTTGGAGTCGCCGATAATTTCAGGAGATTCTGGGCAGAGAGAGGGTTCCTTACTTCCCATGGGAGGAAGATTCAGCATGCTTATCTAATACATAGGCATCTGTCCGCTTTGACACTCCCTAAGAGATTGGCAATAGTCAAGTGTAGCACCCATAGGAAAGTTACTGACGATGTAGGTAAAGGGAACGTTTTTGCAGATCAGACAGCTAAGGAAACAGCCTGGAATAGGATGAAAAGAATGTTCATAGCCGGTCCCTCTAGGTGGGTGCCCAAGGTCACCATGTTTGAGGATACACTTGGGAATTTGAAGGAGATCCAAAGTGAGGCCACAGTGGAGAAATTAGCAGTGTGGCATGAAAGTACAACACAAATGAATGATGAGGAATGTTGGATTGACAAGTCAGGGAAGCAAAGATGGATGTTCCCAGATGCAAATGTTCTTTCTGTAGTCACAATGAGCCATGGCCCATCCCATATAAGTGCTAATGGTATTTGAAAGTGTTAGACCCTGTATGGTAGAATCATAATATCTCCAAAACTGCTACACATTTAGTGAGGTATTGCATGGTGTGCATGATGCACAATCCTGGAAAGGGTACCCCTAAACCAGCTGGTAATTTGGCACCAACTCCTTTCCCTTTTGAGGTCCTTCAGTTGGACTATATTGAATTGGACAGGGTCAATACCTTGAAGTACGTGTTAGTGGTTGTCTGTGCATTCAGTAAATGGGTTGAGGCTTACCCCACTAAAGACAATACAGTCATTGTGACTGCAAAAGTACTCCTGAAGGAGTTCTTTCCCTGCTTCAGCTTGCCCCGCTTGATCTGGAGTGATAACCAAAGTCATTTCAATGCCAAGGTTATCCAGTTCGTTTTTTTAAAAAATTTCAATTTTAGGGAGTTTTATATAGCGCGAACTTGACCCGAATTGGGTATCAAAGCGCTTTACATAGCACCAGTTGCGTTACATGAGGGGACACATTCATTTTTGTTAGGCAGGGGGAGATTAAGTGATTTGTCCAGAATCACAGGATGTTCAGCGTCATTGCCGAGACTTGAACCCAGTTCCCCAGATTCGAGGACGACCGTCCCAGATATTAGGCCAACTCTTCTCCTCTATTTTGAGACGGTTTGCACATATAACAGAAAGTGCATACTGCAAACCACCAGCAACCAGCAGGTTTGGTTGAGAAGTACAATGGTACTCTCAAACTGAAAATGCAAAATATTCAGGAGACAACAGGGTTACAGTGGCCAGATGCTTTACCATTAGCTCTTTTGTCCACTAGAACAGCAGCTCATTTTAGGAAAGGATTGTCACCATACAAGGTTGTGTTTGGACGCCTGGCAAATGTCTGGGGTGTCCCACGTCCCCGTCAGCTCTCCGATATTGAGTTCCCATTGTTGATCGACTACCTGTGCCAGTTAACTGGAAATTTGCATTCTATTCACCAACAGGTCCAGGAGGCTCTGCCTGATATACCAGAGGGACCCGGACACAACATTGAGCCTGGCGATTGGATTTTGGTTCGGAATTTCCAGCGGTAAAAGAACACCAAAACAGCAGACAAGGTCACTGGCTGAAAGAATTGGATCCTTGGTACTCATTGTGAATGAATGCCTCTACCTTTACCCTATGACCAATGGGTCGCTGATGGATTTGGGGAAACTGAGTACGAGACAATGCCCCAGTTCGTCCCATTCAGTGACGCAAAGCTAACGTGGACCCAAATGGATGCAGAGAATGATGATGCACTAAATGCAGCGGTCCCTCCAGAAATCCGAGCCATTAAAGAGCCGTTGTTTGTTGATCCTTCTGTGCCTGGAGTTACCAGGTACAATTTGCAACCCCGGCTGAGGAATGGTGCACCAAAGGAGAAGCCAGATTAGTTAGGGATGGACTGTGCAAGTTAGGATGTGCTTTGCCCTAGGACCAACTGTATTAGCTTTGGGTGTCGTGAGATTCGTGCACTGTTCTAACATTGGACAGGATGAATAGAACATGCTCCCTAGGAGGGGGGAACATTATCCTGTGTGAAGTGGGATTCATCGAGAGCTTATGACTGAGCAAGCTCCACCCTCAGTGCTCAAGAGTGCCAACGTTGATAAACAATAGGAGGCTCTGAAGGACACTGGGAACACTTTCCTTTGCTATCAGTTTTGGTGCATTCCTTTTTCTTTTTCCATAATACATCCGTTTAGTCCACCTATTGAGGAGGATGAACAGCCATTTGCAGTACCGCGTGTAGCACAGGGTTGGTCAACAAAGAGTAAAATAGTTTTCATAGTAATTGTTGTGATTACGCTAATGATAATACTTGGAATATCATGGTTTCTAGAGGAAAGATATCCTGTACATTTCTTGGTTGGTACAATGCCCACTCCGCTGGGCATGTTTTTGTCACTTTGGCTCCACACAAAGCAGAGGATCGGTTGTCCGACACTGATAATATTTTTATACAAATGTTGCATCAAGCCCATAATGTGTCCAATAAAACTAATTGGGTTTGTGGATTGCTTTCCTCAGTTACTCATAAGAGCGACAACTTGTTGTCCATGCCATTGCCATGCATTGGTAGCTGTGAAGGTTGGTTTGAATTTGTTATGGTCAACTACCATTTCCAACTTTCTACTCTGGTTATGACACCTGCTGATTCTCGCACTGTGGTAGAGTATACACGTTTTCATCATGGGTTTACTCCCGTAGGACAGTCAGGACAAGGGACCTTCGGTACATTGTCCTGAGACTCCTGTATGAGCACATATGAAACAGTGAAGAACGAAACATGGCTTTGAATGGAAATGGCTGATTTCCGAAGGTTCAACACCTCTGAGTATTTTCAATCTTTCCTGGCTTGCGATATTACTAAGGACAAACCGATGCCGGTGTCCGTGGTCAACACAACAGCTAGATTCTGCGTCCAGGGAATGGAGGAGATAGAGGTG
Source organism: Lissotriton vulgaris (assembly GCF_964263255.1). Taxonomy (NCBI): domain Eukaryota; kingdom Metazoa; phylum Chordata; class Amphibia; order Caudata; family Salamandridae; genus Lissotriton; species Lissotriton vulgaris. The sequence continues at coordinate 986,635,618 of NC_141696.1, read as the reverse complement.
GGGGTGAGTAAATGCAATTTCACTTACAGACTGAGAAGAAATAATAGCCCACATTTGAACCTACCCACTAATGTATATTTTGTCTGTGGATCCCAAGATCATGTCTGGGTTCCGAGGGGATGGTCAGGCAGATGTTACCTCTCTTTAATCCTTCCCCCTGTGTATATTGAGACAGGTACTTGGACCCTATCAAGGTGGTTCGGGAATATGCTAACAACATGGGGTTGGAAGATCCTCATTTTTCTGATGGTGGTTGCTAGTATTATTTTTACATGTTGCCTCGGTATACACGGTTTACCGGCTTGTTGCACCTACTGTGTAAAAGTTCTCACCCCTAAACAGAAAACATCAGTTCATGATACTAGTGCTGCGATTATCCTGCAGAAGGACCTTGAGGACATGATGCAGATCGATGAGGGTGTCTTTGAAGACTGATTATGTGAACACCAGCTTATAGTGATGTTTCTTACCCTTGCAACATGTTATACATTTCCTGATAGTAACATAAAAAAGTTAGCTTCTGCTAAAAGGAGGGTCTGTTAGAATAAAAATGTTTTAGCTGTGTTGTTTATATATATGATTCTGCATAAGTTAGCATTCGCTGCAGCATTTTATGTTTGGCAGCCATTTTGATCCATGAGCGAAACTAATCTCTCTCTCTGTCTGCCCCTGCGAGAAGCAGCTTTGGTAACTTCCCTTTTCTCCAAGATTGGGTCTTGCTGTACTAATGAACACACTGTTCCTATTAACGCATACCTTTCCCACTAGATAGAGGCCTGCTCCCAATAGTCCAGTGATGAGCAGAGGCAGAACAACCTTGGCATAGACATAGTGTGTGCCCGGTCTCAGGATCAAAACTTATCCTTCTGTACCTCCTTTGTGTAGCTGCCTCCATCTGGAAATTTCCAGTCTTGGCGCGCCTTCATTGTTTCTTAATCGTACATAATGTATCACCATGTTTTCTGATGTCAGTCGTCTCTGCAGCACCCCAAACAACAGGGCAGACAGGACTCCGCTGGAGTGTATCTGAATAAACATATACTTGGTTTGTATTCTCTACTGTCTGTCCAACTCTTCATTTGTATGGATGGCTGAGGGGTGGTCGCGAGTGACCCGGTGGCCCTAATCGGGCCACTTCCTTCAGCCTGGCAGTTCGGATTGGGCTGATCCCAATGGAGCAAGGCCAAGATTGATTTGCAACTGGTGAGTCTCTGTTTAGAGTGGAACAGTAGGCAAAAAAGAATGTGATGGAATGCAATCCCAATTGATTGTCAAAGGGTGAGATTAATGTCAGCATCCCTTTCATCACTTTGTTGCTTTTGTAAACAAGGGTTTGTGCAGAGATACGAACTGTGAGTTGTATGGACAAACAGATTTCGTCAAGAAAAACCTCACAAAGTCTGACCAACATGATTGGCGAAAACAGTAAAATATGTGAAAATCCATGTTGTAAACATTGATTCTGTTGTTTTTTCCTTCTTCCTACCATGAAAAATCTGAATTAGAGGTATTTACTGCACCTGGTAAAGACCCCACTTCAAAGTAAGAGTATTTTTCTAGGTGTGGCAAATCCCCCTCCATTCCAAGGTTCCTGTAATGGAAGTCTAAGCCGTAAAACTAAAAACAATTCCTTTTAAAATAATGGCCCGTGAGCAGTAGTTCTGTTTTAAATAGAAAAAGAGTTATGCAACCACGGAATAAGAATAGCATGTTGATTGCAAGAATTAAGTTGAAAAAAACTAAACAAATCTATACAATAAAACATTTTGCGTTGGTGGTTGATTTGATTTTAAAATCAGAAAAAGGACAGGCATTATACTGAGGTGAATGAACCACAATGGATTCCTACCCAATATCCCTGAATAAAACACACAATAAAAACATACACATTTGGCTAGATTGATTAAATAAACTAAATGAATGACCATTAAAAAGCAGCATTAATTTAAATAATCTAGAAGGTGTTTCCCAGAGAACTTGGTACTATGCATCCATGATTGACTGCTGTTCAACTGATTCTGGAGTTGAGTGGTGTCAGGTTGTGCATCAGCCACCTAATATTCAGTAGTTGGGTTCTAGGTCAGAGCCCCATAAAGAGTTACCAGAAGCTAAAGATTGTGTCTGGCAACATTGGCTGTTCTGACTCTTTTGCTTGACCCTGTAGGTCAGTGATACTCGAAGTACAGACCAGGGGGAGCATGCGGCCCTTGTGACCTTTACATTTGGCCCCCTGCACAACTGGAGCCCTGAGGTACTCCTGTTGAGAAGCCCAGCTCAACTAATATTAAAAATATTTTAAATATTAAAATTAGTTAAAGGTTAATTGAAGTTAAACAAGGGAAGTAGCAAAGGTGCCCTGTACCGCTTACCTTTGGGAACACCTTCATTTTTTAAGACATCTTGCAGCAAACGAATAAAAATATGATACATGCTCTTCATAATTTTAAAATTAAAAAATGCAGAACTATTTCACCTTAATACATCAGACTAAATCTAGTGCATTGCATTGAGAAGTTTTTTTTTTAAGTGATAGTTTTCAAATATGAATTTAGAAACATTCATGCTTCCCCCCAACCTGAAAACACGCCAATAGTGACCTAAGAGGCAAGGCAGTTGCTATGTGCTACCTTTGGCTGGCTATTATACATGAACAACATTATAGTTTGCTAAATCAAACACATGAGAAGGTTTTATACAATGCACATCCTGGGGTTATGTTTTTCAAGGTCCTCTTATATGTGATAATGAACAAAAATGAGGGAAAGTGGAATAGAACAATTATCTAGGATTGCACAATTTGGTGAAGTCGGGAAGCTAGGATTGAGCCTAGGTTTCTGGTTTCCCATTGTGCACTTTAGCCATTAGATGTACATGCTCTGCTTCCACTACAATCACCCCAGCCCAGTCCTCACATCAATGTGATCCTCAGTCACACTACGGACTAAACTTTGTGGCACCTCAAAACATGTTTGTGAGTACCCATGCTGTATTTTACACCTATATTTCTATTCCTTCAACTTTGTTGTTTTTCCCTTTATCAGTTCCCTCAGTTTCTCTTCTCCCTACTACTCATACTGACCCTTGTTTTGTCTCAGACCGACTTTAGTATTTGACTCCTCAATAGTTTTGAACTGGCACCTGTCTTCCCCTGTGAATATGCATTTATGACTAAGAACTAACCAGGACGTACAAATTAAACCCTAACACAAAGAAAGGCTGGTTCAATACAGTATGCACAAAAGCATCTTCATCTTTAAAGGAAGCTCTGAACAGCGACCATAGGGACAAAGCCAAAATTAGTAGACTTAGAAAGGAGTACACGGTTGCCCTAAATAACAGGAAAAAAGAAATAAAAGCTGAACTATGGTTACGCCTTACCCAAAGCTCAGAACTAAAAGACAGTACTACGTTCTGGCAAGTAGTCCGCTCCCCGTTTCTAACAGATAAAGACAATTCCCCCTCTATTGATGTCGCAATAAGCGAACAAGAATGGGCGAGACACTTTACAAAAGTCTTCTCTAAAGATCAGATAGAAGACACAGACCAACCGGAACCTATGTTACACATCACTTACCCAATAAATCTTCAGCTCTCTCATGAAGAGGTTCAAAAAGCTTTAAAATCCTCAAAAACAGCCAAAGCCCCTGGACCGGACGGCGTTCCCGTCGATATTTTCAAACACCTCCCAGATTTATGGACTCCTTTATTAACCAATGTCCTCAATGCCACTACTGAAGTGGGCCTTCTAGATTCTTGGAGAACATCGACGTTGGTACCAATATTCAAAAAAGGAGATCGAAACAGTCCATCATGCTACAGACCGATCTCCCTCCTGGACTCGCTAGGAAAGATGGCAGGAAGAATACTCCTTGAGCGTCTCCAGGAATGGGCCACCGACCATAGAATCATCTCAGATCTACAATATGGTTTCCGGGAGGGGCTAGGAACCGTTGACCAGGCCTTAAATCTGTCTCTATTGGCGGGCAAATATGTGGAAGCTAAAGGCTCTACTCTTCACATGGTATATGTAGATCTCTCCGCAGCGTTTGATTGCGTGGCACATTCAACGCTGTGGAGTATCATCTTGAAGATGGGAGCTCCTACTCCAATAGTGGACTTTCTTCGAGAATTGTACACAGGTACTACAGGCAGGGTAAGATTCGGGATGAGAGGCGAGCTCACGGACACCTTTAGGGTGGAAAAGGGGGTCAGGCGGGGGTGTGTTCTGGCCCCCTTTCTATTCACCCTTTATACGAATGGCTTGGAGGCTGCCATGCTCCAAGGTAGCAAAGATCTTCCTTTGATAGCTCGTCGGCAGATACCAGCGCTCCTATATGCCGACGACGCTGTCATTTTAGCAAGAACGCCAATTGAACTACAACAGGCTTTGAATAGATACTCCATCTTCATGGCAAGCCTGAATCTGAAGCTAAACGTAAAAAAAACTTACACAATGCATGCAGGGGAGAAAAGAAACGCAAAAAATAGGAAACTGTATGTACAGGGTGAACAGGTGGATAGGACTACAACCTATCCCTACTTAGGGATTGTTATTGATGAAAAATTCAACTGGAATCCAGCTGTCATCGCAAGGAAACTGTCATTTCTTCGAGAGACATCATCTCTAAAAAGCTTCTCACAAAGACTGGGGCAGCGACCACCCAAAGAACTGTTACAAATTTACAACTCAAAATGCATAAGTACGGCAACATACGGGGCGGGGATATGGGGTTTCGCAAATGTGGACTCAATACAAAAAATTGAGAACTCTTTTTTGAGATATCTGCTGGCGGTACCAAAAAGTTGTTCTACTTTTGCCTGCCACACAGAGCTCGGCATTGACTACATCACTGACATTATAAAATTGCAGCCAATAATGCTGTGGCGTAGAATATGGGTCACTGAGCAGTGTCAATTGACTAGGGCGATCATCCAAGACATCCTAAAACTGGATCAATGTAAGAAAATCAAATGGCTGTCCTATGTCAAAACGCTACTAACAGATTTAGGTTACAGGAAGTATTTTGATCATCCACTATTGATAAAAGAAATCCCAAAGAAGAACTTAAAGAGGGAATGTCTTCTTCATCTGGGTCAGGTACGATTACTATCGGAGATCCACAAACCATCTGTTCAACACTCATTACTAGCGCAGACTGTGTTTACTGCAGAACCCTATTTGAACTTCAAATTAACACAGTATGAAAAAATGCTGCTCACTCGTTTCAGATTTGATCTCTTTCATTTACTGGTTGCATTTCCAAAGCAAAATGTCTGGTCATCTACATTTTCTATGTGCCCCTGTGATCTGCAGTCCCCAAAAACAACTATCCACACACTGTTATTTTGTAAGTTTTTTACTGAACCCCGTAAACGTTGGATATTGCCCATCCTGAAATTCTGGGGCCTACGACAGTGTCGTCCTGCATACCTGGCACTTCAGTACCTTGAAAACGAAAATTATGCCAAAGCGATTGCACTTTTTCTCAAATTTTGTATACGTCATCGTACAAATCTTTGAGCATAAACTATACCGCTGCTTTGCACAACTGAAAGAAAGCTAGCTAACAGGAAAACAGTAGGCCAATTTAAAGCTGAAAAACTCACATAAATTGAGATGTTGCTGCTTGTTTTAATTACTTTTTAACAAACGCATTTTTTAATGATTTTATATTTTGTAATTCTTGTACTTTGCTCATTGTGAACTTTTATGGTGTTTTTCTTAAAACTACCGAATAAAGTTGTTATTGAATTGAATTGACTAAGAATTGTTTTTGTACCTGGGAACTGATTTCCTATTTTTTGATTTGGCAACTACAATTCTACCTTCCAGTAGAGAGTGTACCCCTCATCTTCGGTTCTCTGGAACGTTTCCTGACTTGCCTGGGGCTACCTACCACAACACCTCCTCTCACGGTAGGCAAGCCACATCATGCTTTTGTCTTCATACCCATTGTTGAAAAGTGGCTTATTAGTAGTAGTAAATATATATTTACCAAGGGAAATATGGCCACTAACGTGGTCTAGGGCTCAGAATAGCTCTCCAAAAATGATTCTCATGGAAGCTGGGATGCAAACAGGTAGGCTTAACTTTAAATACCGCTATTTAAAGCATTTAAAAACACCAATTCACTAAATAATTAAGAAACAATTGTTTAGGACCCCTCCCCCTTGCTCTGGCATTCTTATGCTATCTATCAGAATGGCTCTTTCACACAGGGCCTACTTATCACCTCATGAAAGCAGTCTGGCCAATCCATTTAACATTGACCAATCAGAATTTTGCCTTATAGACAAGAAAGTCTTATAATTTCTTGTCTGTACCTTTTAGGATACATTTAACAATAGCAAATTGTTGGATTTATCAATACCATTCTAGTAAGTCATTGAATTATAGTTATTTCTGTTTCTCCCGGTGGAGATTATTAATGTATAACTTCTTGCCATGTTTACCTATGTACCTGGGGATCTGCAATGGGGAAAATTACCAGGGTAATTTCTCTAACATCAGGGCTTATAAAACACCTTTTATAAAGGCCCTGCCAATATCTACAGGACCCCCCCCCCATCCCTACAGTACCTAGTGGAGACATTAGGGGGTCTGAATATGGAACATTATTGCAGATACTCACTCTGCAGAGCTCCTAGCACAAAAGTCGATTTTATGAAGCACTTTACAACAATATTGGCAGTGAAATATGCATTTCACTAAACCCAAGGCACATAAAACTTATTTTACAAGGGCCCTCCTTATAGGTACCTGACCCCCCACCACTGGGACACCTACGTGAGACCCTGGGGTACTGAATATGCCACAATATTATAGTTCATTAATTTTTAAGTGCTCCAAACACCAAAGTCGAATTTGGGCACAATTTACATGTTAAGCAACACAGGGATGCTTTTAAACTGACCTCTGGCCTCAGCAGTGCACACATGCAAGTGCAGAAAGGGCTGCTGGCTTCTAAACCGCCATTCCCTATTATATACGAGGGACTTAAAGGTAGTTTTGACTCCCTACCCTATTATGTTCTAGGGCCTTATAGGGAGGTCATGCGAATCATAGGGTTACCCTAAACCACAGTGTACCTAGTGTATGTGGGTGTTTTCACTGTTTTCTAAATGTGTTTTCAGCACAGTACTGACCTTGGGCCTGGTTAGGCAGAGCTCAGGGACAGCCAGTTTCAATTACCACCAACACCAGTCAGCACAATATGGGGGTGCCCAGGGCACAGGATGACTTTGCAACACATGCTGTAGTGCCACTGGGACAGTTTTATTTGTCTCACTTTATCTTCTTATACTACTGCTCTGAGTCATATGCTTGGTCCTCCGATGGATCTTTGAACTGTGCCGCGAGGGGTCGCATATAGGGGATTCTATCCAGTTATTTAGTGAGGACCCAAAATAATAACAGTAGAATTTGTTGTCCAGAGACCTCTCTATTTGAATTCCCATCCCTTATTAATACTCAATTGGCATTCACAATCAATTATAGGACACAAGTCATTAAGAGAAGGAAACAAGATTTGTGGATGCTTAGATTTTATAAGTGAATTAAGGAAGCAAATACATCAATTTCAGGCCTTTAAATTAGGGAGTGCAGGATTAGCAAATTAATCTCTTTCGGGCCGTCAATTACCAAAGTTCTAGAGGAAGAGTTCAGGAAAGGACATGAACAATATTAGCTCAATGGCACTCTCCCACGAGGGAAAGAAGTCCGGGAACAGTGCACAGAGTATGCCTCAGCCAAGAGAGTCTGCAAGTCCGCAAAAAAGCAAAATCCTCAAAGAGATGGAAAAGGTCTCAGAGACTGCAACTTCTTTGTCACAAAGCGTATATTAATACACAAGTTTCGTGGTGTCACCTCATGGGTTACCTCATCTGATCAGACCACTCAGTTTTGTTGGTCAGTTTGTATAGGGTGATTGCCATGCAGCATAAAGAAGGCACATTTTATGGCAGAAAGGTGGTCCTCATCACGTAAGCGGTCCAATCATTCAAAATTGTAAGGGTTAGTCTTTTACCAAAATCTCATGAGTGAGTTCAAGAAGGCAGTTTCTCATGGCAGATGTTCCCAAAGTAACAAATTAGTAGCGAGTAATAATAGTATGTGCATTGGAACTCTTTCTATGTAACATAGTTTCATCTCATATTTCAAGTTTGCGAAGTCTTTCCATGAGAACGGAATCAAGCAAAGGAAACAAATTGCAGGCCTAAATTGAATTTTGTTCATGAAATTCAAGAATATAAAATAATGTAAATATGTATTGCATTTAGATTCTTTAGAACTAAAACATATTACTTTCAATTCATTTCACTCATGAAGCATTTTTGTTTCTTTGTAATTAGCACATGAAACTGTGACACATTACTACATTTTCAAAAAACCAAGATGTCAAATAATTTCAAAATCTAAGATGTCAATATTGTTTCTAGTAATTCTCATTAGTACATTAATGAAGATTATTCTATAGAAGTTTCACAGAAATTAAAATTATTATAAATGTGCAGCACCATTTCTTTCTTTTCCTACTTTGTGCACATTTTCATGTATGCAAAACATGGAGTTTTAAATGAGACTCCCAAAATACACATTGGGGCCGATTCCGATTCGGGAGAAACCACTCCGAATATCCGTACAGAGCGTTTTTCCCATACAAATCGTACCCTGCAACGTCCCCGTATGTACGATGAAGTACGATTCGTACCAGGAGCAGGACTCCGTACGAATCGTACAAAGACGGTACAACTCTAATCTCCGCACAATTCTCCCTCGGAACCCGCTGTACGCGACATCTGTTTGGTTCGAAGCAGGTTTTCCCGACCCAGCAAGTACGATTCGTGTCAAGTACGCACCGTACAACGCTTTTTTTTACGGGAGCCCAAAACGTCCAGAGAAGCAGAGTTCACCTCAAAAGAGGTACGGAATGACCCCCCGGGTACGGTGCGTACACCCATGATCACAGGGGTACACACGTACCCCTGCGATCATGGGGTGTACGCACCGTACCCCATGATCGCAGGGTGTATGCACGTGCCCCATGATCGCAGTGTGTACGCACTGTACCCCATGATCGCAGGGTGTACGGTGCGTACACCCCATGATTGCAGGGGTACGGTGCCTACTCCTGTGATCATGGGGTGTACGCACCGTACGGTGTGTATGTGATTGTGTGGTTGTCTGTACGAATCGCCCTTCCTGACGTGGACCGTACAAATCGCGTCCTCATACCCCGGTACGGATCGTACTCGTCGGGTCGTACAGCATGTTTACGAATCGTACAATTCACTGTGAGGGTCCGTTTTGTACGGTTTCACCCTTGCAATTTGTACGGTTCACGACGATTCGGACGGATTGACGAGATACGGATCATACTATGCGATTCGGACGGACGTGTACGATTCGTACGGAGAGGGTTCCGGATACGATCTGGACGGACGTTTTTTTTCCCGAATCGGAATCGGACCCATAATGTCATATATCTTTCATTAGTTTCATAAATCCTTCACATATATCATTATTTAAAGGAGAATGGTTAACGAAATATCTATAACACGTGAGTCATCACATTCATGTTTCTATTTCACGTTAGAAGAATACACCACTGCAATTTAGTAAACATGAACCTTTGTTGTTTAAATGAATAGTTTTATCTAACCTATTCTCTTCTGCATGCTTTACAATGCAGTAACTAAGTCTTTTCATGATCTATTTCTTATGACTCTCCAAGGTATATTGAGCACAAGTTTTGCACATTTGTCATTTTTCTCTCAAAGGGTGTCAAAATCGGTTGTATGTGTCAGTAAAGGGATTCAGCTGTTTATCTGCTTCATCACTTACCTAGTATAGAATTCCTCCTCCGTTACTTGATACTCGCTGTCTTCTGTTTTCTCTCTTGACAGTGAGTTTAGTGTGTCTCTGAAAGGGATAAAAATGTATGTATGATTTTATCAACTTCTGGACAACCTGTCAGCCAAGAGGATGCGCAAGGCACCAAAAAATGTAACAACTTTGTACATTGCAATAACGTGATAACAGGCACTACCTTAAAACATCCATCCTCTGGCAAGAAGATAAAACTATGACACACAAGTGACTGTAATTCAAATAACGCTGTTTTTGTATCAAGTGTCCTTGCGGCAAAGCATATGTTGGGAAGACAGAGCGTAAACTTAAGGTTCGGATCACAGAACATAAAAGTAAAATCAGAATTAGAAGTACAACATCCAGTTTAGCGCTTCATTGGGAGGAGACCAAACATACCATATCGCTGCTTAGGTTCTAAATTATAGAAAAAATGAAATCACGACCAGGGATTAACATAACCAAAATATTGCTTCAAAGAGAAATTTATTGGATTAAATACCTAGATACAATAATTCCTTCAGGACTCAATGATCAATTAAACATGAGCTGTTTTCTATAAGTATACATGGGGAAAGCTAATATTGATTCCGTTTAGACAATTTATCAGTAGGGACACAATAACTTAACAATCACTCGAACAGTGGATACACTCACATTTATGGTGACGGGAAAAACACATAGAGATGAAACACAAGTCTTTTTTAGTATGACATCATTCTTTGTCTGCGCTCCTTTTACTATCGTATTAGACTATAAATCAATGTTTCTTTTTGATTCGTATTAAGCATTTTGCTGGGTCAATTCCGTTATTCCGTTTGTTTATTTTTACCAGTTTTCAATTATTCGAATGCAAGGTTCCACTTGGTCCTGTAGCGATTTTGGCTACTGTTCTCGAGTCTTTTATTATTTCGAGCCATTCTATTCTAGGTACATTTTGGTCAAGAGACATATTGATTTTAGTCATACACTACAGTCTATTTTCCATGGTCCCTTATATTACAGCAGCTCCAACATTTCCATTCTTTTATGGATACACCATCTATACTTGTGTTATTCAATTTGACCACGTTAAGATGGCGGCTGTTCTCAAGGACGCATTGTCCTATTTCTACTTTCATCTGTTTTGACGATTTAACTTCCAGATGCTGCAGTGACATTCATCCAACATAGAAATTGAGGTGGTGATGATATCCATACCAAGGTGTATTCTCCGGTAAGCCATGATCAGGACAAGCATATTCATTTAATCTGAACTAGTAATCAGTCAGCATCATTCTCATCATTCCATTATTTTTGTAGGATCTATTCCTACATCACAGGGCTACGAGCGAACGTTAACAGTTACTATAACTTTATTGAGGTGAGCGCTCGGATCGCACGTTAGCATTAATCATTTTCTGAGGTTTATTCCCAGAGTACAAAATAGAGAGCTTAAGTTGAAACTCTATTCGTTTGTTTTCAGCTCCTTATTTCGGTCACGGTATCCTACCTGGAATTGCCTTGTTTTCCTGTTTTTTCTGTATGGCAGGACCAGTAGAATACATTGGCATTTTTCTTCATACAGGGTAGGACTCAGGACAACCAAGCTCCATTGCAGTTGTATTGTTCTCACAAGGTATTTGATCCAGTATCAGGTTTTTCTTTTCAAATTTTTCTTTCAGTTTTACTTACACATCGGGTGCACATACACTTTAACTAATAGCACTGTTGAAACTTTGTTAAGAATCATTCTATATCAATAAGACACTGAATTATTGACATTCGTTACAAATTTGCTGGGCAGGTATATGTGCTTTGTATTAGTGGACACATTGAAATTTCATGAGTTGATATACATTTTGTGAACATGGTGAATTGGGTAGTGTTGCTTTTGTGTAATAACTGAATATGTACTTATGAGTTTACAAAAGTATATTTCCTTTATAGTTTGGCCCCTGAGGAAGGGACTGCATCAGCCCAAATGCATTGGGCACCCATAAGATTGTTGCATTATAATCATTAAGTATTATGACATCAATTGTAGTATTGTTAACATGACAATAGTAAAATTTACTATGATCATGTAAAGTTTATGTTTTCGTTATGTTTATGACATTGGCACAAAGAAGTCTGAAGAAGACTTTTCATTTTTGAACAAATGGTCTAGTATTGAGAATTATCTGGGTAAAGAAACTTTTGGATTAGTCACTCAGGGTTTGTTAATCCAGTGATTAGTGCACAGTGCACATAATTCCTGGAACTTGCAACCGAATACTCTGAAATGCTGTGCCACCCTGCGCTTCAGAGGGTCCAGTCCAGGTCTTCTAATGTTCAACCTGCTGGAAAATGGGTTTCTCTCTAGTACCTCACCCTCTTGTCCTGCTTTCTTTTAAACAGGTGCTCCCTACTCTCCTGGAGACTGGGCCACCTGCATGTGGAAAAGGTGCGATTAACTTTTGCAACCGTCAAGCCACTTTGCTAGAGTTTGACAGTAGTGGTTAGCATGAAGTCTTGTATTCTATTGAATGAATATAAGGCCAGGAGAAAGATTTGCTACTAGATCAGGTAAAAGTAGCACAAGGAGATAAAATCAAGTGGACAACACAAGATTGTGTGAAAGTGAATCAGTGGACCTGGTGAAAATGTCACTGTAGGTCAAAATCTGGTAATAAAATAAGGACATCATTTTGGGGGGCTAGAGGGTGCCAAACAAGATGGCTGCATTTGCTTGAGGCTCTTGCTGCTTGAGTGCCCATCCGCAACATATCCTGGGCATCTCTTATGTTATAGCCTCACAAACAACCCTGCTTGAAAGCTGCCCCTTCGGAGCAACCGGTACAGTACTTTGCTGCAACCATTTGGTCTGAAACCCGCGAAACCTGACTTGCTTTTCCTGGTGGCGGACAGCACAAAATGTCAGCGGTGCCCTCCCGGAGCCTCCACTGATAAGACCTAGTGCTGCCGGAGGGGGGCTCTCGCTTCCGACACTAAGGGACTAGCTGCCCTGGTTGAGTACCTGGTATTGCTGCAATCCATCCCGAACCGGAGCTGCTGGGAGGCCAAAGCGCCACATTACAGAGACTGAAACTGCTGCCGTTAGCTGGGGTCCTGCAGCATGCTGTTGCGGCCTGAAGTGGGGGGCCTCTGAGACACGCCGGGCTGCTGGACGCCAATATGGTAGGAGGGAGTTGGTGTTGATGGCAATGAGTGAGCTGCGCCTTTGATCTATGCTCCCTGTGGCTGTTGGAGTGCCCGTGCTGCTGCGCCGCGGTGGTCGAAGTGGCCTTGCGGAGGTGAGGCCGCGTCCGATCCCTGACCCACAGTGGAGAAGCATCGGGAGTCGTGCGTGCCACCAGCGCCGGCTTTGAAACACACCTCTGCGGCCCTAACGTAGACCGCAAGACTGGTAGCGGCGATCTTCACTGCGGCGCCCCAGCCACAAATGACTTTTGCCCTGACCGCTGTGGAGAAGACGTTTGAGACCTGTTCCCTGTGCTGGACGCCGATGGGGGATGCGACTAGATATCTTTGAAAGCTGAGGAAAGGTATAGGATGCACCAGCAGTACTGCGCAGCGAAAGGGGACTCCAGCCTCCACTGCGTCTCATGCAAATAGTGAGTGTCTCTTCACTGAAACCTACTGAGCACAAAGGGCTGTGGAGGGAAGGCAAAGTATCACACTCCAATTGCATTGCACCTGCTGTACTGCCCTGACTGCCGCCTGACTGCTGCACATTATAGCTTGCATCTGAAGACCACCATACTCAGAGGTCCACCTGCTCCATAATAGCATGCCGCCGGCCGAGACCCGTAGCGGCGAACTGTCGTGATATAAATGTCCTGAAGTGGTGCCGCAGGCCAAGAGGTTCGACCCCCCCACTGCTAAGACATGTTGAAGACTGAGTGACCCTCTACACACCGACTGCACCACAGTGGGGGGCTGCATAGCAGGACCCACGGCGGCGGAATACAACCTTGAGAGCTGACCTGATACGGTGAAAAGGAACCCCACTGTACCCCCATGGGTTTGCGCGGACCATTTGCCTCCCTCATACCACGTGAAAATCATCACCATGCCCGACACAAGTGGACTGCCGGGCGATCGCACAGAGGGGGCCGGGAGATGGCTGCGCCTTACACAGCACAGGTAAGTGGATATTACATGACCGATCCTTCCTACCATTCCCGCAAGATATACGGGACATTTAAACCACGCAACGCAGGGACAATCTTACGGGGGATAATTAAAGCCTTAAAGACACACCCTGTCACCCAAGCCATTAATACGGGTGCTGAGGACGCCGTCATACCCTGCCCCTTGATGGAGGGGCCTGAGGACAGGCCCGGACCCTTCACTTGCCCTTGTTGACGGTCGCTCCCTGCGCAACTGGACCCTATTTGGATAGCACTTGAACTACCGGGCACGGGGCATCAACACACTCCCAGACCCCCTGCGCCTGGTGAAAGGTGGAGATCCCGCTGGGCAGGGGGAGACCTACCTCGCACAACTAGCACCCTGCTGAAGCCAGTGTATCAGTGGTATATCTCCGCGTTGCCCCTGAGTGCCGGAGGCAGGCGCTGTATTTGCCATCCAGCCCCCTGAACCTTACACACCCCACTGGACTTAACAATTTGCTACCATGGGTAAACCAGACGGACGCCAACTGAAATGTAATTTTGACACACGCAAATCTGCCCGCTCCCAGACAGAGCCGGAGGAAGATCAACCTGATGCCCCGACCACCACTACAGCGGATCTGAAAGAACTATTGTTGGTGATGCAGTCTAGCCTGACCTCCAGCGAATAAAAAATTGACTCCATGACCGCCAGACTGGATGCGCTCACTCATAGAGTGGAGAAGCCTGATGATCGCCTGACCTAGAGGACACCACAACTACCACGACTAATTGCACGCTTGACATGGTAAGAATCCTCAAGGTGATAGCGGCCAAGAACGAGGACTTCGAATCACGCTCATGACGGAACAATCTACGTATCCTGGGCGTGCCTGAGTCAACGGCAACCGGCAAGATGGTGGAATATGTTGAGCGCCTCCTCATTACACTGTTTGGCAGGGAGGCCTTCTCGCCAGTTCTGGTTGTTGAGAGGATGCATTGTGCACTGGCGGCTCGGCCTGCCCCCGGGGCCCCTCCTCACCCGATAATAGCTCAAATACTTAATTATTGAGACCAGGACACAGCCCTCCACCTATCTGGAGAACCTGGCCAACTCCATTATGAGTGGACAGAAATATTGATATGGGATGCTGCTCAAGCGGATCAGGATACGGACCAGATGATGATTCAGAAAAGCAGCTCATATAAAAACTGACAAACTCAAAGTAAACTACAAACTACCATGGCAATCACGAAGAAACACTGCGCAAAAGACAAAAACATCCTGCCAGCGCTGTCAATTCCCAGGCTATACACGCCCCCATGCGGCTGCCATCACAATCCAGGTATCGCTCTCTGCTTTTATGCCAGCATCATTACTTGTTGGACTCGGCTGTGGGATGGACTTCCGAGACACTGCACATGCCTGACTTTGTTGCGGTGGCAGGCCCCAACCAGATAGAATCCAGAAGCAGACATTAGGATGAGATGGACATCTACAATATCGCCCAAGCACCCTCTCTATGCGGCGAGACTCTGGTCGCCCTCTAGTATTCCTCCCGACAGGTGAACCCTAAGCATCGAATTTGCAGTTATGTTGAGGTTGAGGTCATCTCAACACAAAATGGGGAAGGGGGAGGGAACGGGCCACGGCAGGGCTGCTGATGTGGGAGGGGAAGGGGGAACCCTGAATAGTTTATTGACAATTGCAGGGATTTATTTTACGCCACTCACCAAGATTTGTTTGATTGTGATTATGTCTGCACCACAGCAACTGCCTACACGATGCCCGCATCCTTATAAATACATACTACACTGCCATTATGAATGACCACTTTAGACCCCCTGCATATAATTTCCTGGATTGGAATATACAAGAACTGGGTGGCCCCTGCAAAAGGCGTCACATTCTCTCCTATCTGGATTGCCACAACATTACTTGTGCGATGCTTCAAGAAACGCACTTTAGCCCCATGCTACCACCACCTTTGCATCCCGATGGGCAAACTATGTAAGTTGTTCTTCCTATTCCTCATATGCGCGAGGAACCGAAACACTGGTGAAATGCTCCCTTCCCTACACCCCCATATGATCCTACGAAGACCTGCAGGGCCGCCTCAACAAGCTCTGGGGCAGCCTAGCAGCTCAATCTATTACTTTTGTCTCCTGTTACGGACCAAACACTGGTGAATCGGAATTCTTTTGGATACTCCTGGGGAAAATCCTAGATACAGGGTCTGCGCACGTGATGTGGGGCGGGAACTTCAATGCTACCTTAGAGCCCACATTAGAGCGCTCACACCCACAACCGCACCATTATTCCAAGGCACACAACACCCTCAAAGCGATAGTCGAGGAACATGCGCTGTTTGACTCCTGGAGACACTTACACCCGCAGTGTCGGGAGGGGTCATAATACATCACTGCACGCACCTCATGGTCAAGAATAGATGGCTGGCTCCCCACTAGGGGTCTAGCCTCATAGTTGACACATGCCTCATACCTCCCTCCCACTTACTCCGACCATTCACCAGCACTTCCCATCCTCAAACCCCCTCAAAATGTCTCACTTTTTCTCTCCTGGCGCTTGAACCCAGAAAACCTACTGTACCCGGTCTTTAAACAGGAACTAGAACAAAAAATTGTCGATTTTTCCCCGCAAAATGAACATTCGGTTGACCAATACTCCACAGTGTGGGAGGCTTTGAAAGTCACTATTCAAGGCAGTTGTATTGCAAAATGCGGAGGTATTCTGAAAGATATCGGCCCCACTCTCCATAAACTGGAGGAGGAGCTCAAACGCACTGAAGCTATGATGCAAGACGCCCCAACCCCAGAACTCCAGGCTAAACTGTGTGGCCTACTTACCGAATATCAGGAAACAGGGGAGAGCGAATGCAAATTTACGAGGGAAATATCACAAGGCACGTCGATATGGAGAGGGTGAACGACCGGGGAAGGTAATTGCTGCCCTGATTCACCCGTCTCAATCCTCTAATGCGGTCCTTGAAATCCAGGATGAAGATGGTCACCTGTATAGAAGCTCCTCTGAAATTGTGGGAGCTTCTGTAGCTTTTACAAAGTCCTGTATAAGTCGTATGGAACTTGTCCAGCAGATTTCGCCCCCTTTTTTGACGACACCGCCATTGCCTGGCTGGGAAATGGACAGAGAGAATTTCTCTAGGCACACCACGAGGATGAGGAGATAATTTCCGCCATAATGCAGCTCCAATCAGGCAAGGCCCCAGGACCGGACAGTCTCACGGCTGAATTCTATAAAACATTCCGTCATTTACTTATTCCTGTATGCGACATGTATTTGAAGAAGCGCGTGAAACGGGCATTTTGCCCCCGACAATGCGCAAAGCGTGCATAATTTCCTTGCCAAAACCAGGTAAATCAGCGCTGTATTGCGATTCATATAGACCCCTTTCATTAATTAACGTCAATGATAAAATACTAGCAAAGTTGATCGCTAATCGCATCAGTCCTCTTATGACTGCCCTGAGGCTCCCAGATCAATTGGGATTTGTGCCAACCAGAGGTACGTCTCATAACTTATGTACCTTGTTTTCGGTCTGTTAGGACATCGATCCCGATATGAATGCTGTGGCAGTATTTCTCGACTCCATCAAGGCGTTCAACTAACTAGAGTGGGATTACTTAGCTTTCGTGTTGCAGCGTATGGGGTTTCCTACTAGTTTTTCTGGCGTGGATAGACCTGTTATACAATGGCCTACAGGTAACGCTCATGGTCAATGGGATTCAATCCTCTCCCTTCACAATAGCTAGGGGCAGCCGCCAAGGATGCCCCCTATCACCCTTTTTCTTCACCATAGCGATTGAACCACTAGCGGCCAAAATCAGACAACAATAACGTGGCCATGCATTGATCTATCCAGAACGTCAGATTCTGATCTCCCTATATGCCTATGATCTCACACTATATTTGCGTAATCCAGATGAAAGCCCTAACCCCATTCTTAGACTTCTCATCCAATTTGGCGACCTCTAAGGGGTCAACATCAATTGGGGAAAATCACAGATATTCCCCCTTACGGCAGCCACCAAGAGATTCGAACCAGACTATCCACTTAAATGGTGTACAGACAGGATCACATACCTCGGGATTGACATCTCTAGAGACCGAGCAGAACTAATGCCATCCAACTATGGACGAAGACTCGACCTCCTAAATGACAAAATTAGTAGATGGATTGCATTACCTCGCTCCATGGCTGGCATAGCTTCACTGACCCGAATGATGATACTTCCCAATGTACTCTATCTGTTCATGAATATACCGCATGCCCCTAGCCGCCACTTCTTTAAGGAAATTAAAACCCAAATAATTTGTCTTGTGTAGGGCGCAAAGAATGCCAGGTTGAGCTGGACTATTCTTACGCGACCCTTCGAGGCAGGAGGTTTCGAAATACCTGATTTGGAACTCTATTTTGTATGTGCTCAGGCTCATTTTGCCGCTTACTGGATGCATCCCCCTCCATACATGCCTCACCTCGCAGTGGAAGATGAGTATATGACCCCACACCATGCTCAGCATACCTAAGCATCTCGGCGGTCCCAAGACACTTAGCCTCCACCACAGTTCAGTGCAGATGGTGCAAAATGCTGCAGCAAGGCTTCTACTGAATATTCCTAGGCATCAATATGTTACAGAAGGAATCCGTAAGTTACATTGGCTGCCTGTGGTGCAACGTGTTAAATTTAAGGTACTCTGTCTTGCCTATAAAACTCTGAATGGGACAGGACAGGTTCCATTGAAACAATTTTTTTCATGGTATTGCCCAGGCAGACAATTAAGGTCTACAAATACCAAACTTATGTCAATCCCTAGAATTCGAACTGTGTGCTGGGGAGGTCGCAGCACCTCTCACTGTGCTGCTAAACTATAGAATACTCGTCCTGCTGACATGAGAGATGCTAACTCTCTCCTGTTTTTTAGAAAAAAGCTAAAGACCTGGCTGTTTTCATGATAATTTCCCCCTTCTCGGCGACCATCCTGACAGAGAACTCACCGGGGGATTTGGGGATTTTACTGACCAAAGCGCAGTCGGCGTTAACATCCCTACTGGCTGCTGTTCCCCCCAGCCGCTGCGACCGGAACTCCACGCGGCCGCCGAGCGGGGGGACTACAACCCCCACAAACCTTTGCCTGCTTTGCTCCGCCCCTTCCCGCCCACTGACGCGCCCGGAAGGTCCAGAAAAGGACAGAGCCCCATCTGGGGAGCGGGCGACCACCCTGACAGAGAACTCACCGGGGGATTTGGGGATTTTACTGACCAAAGCGCAGTCGGCGCTAACATTCCTACTGGCTGCTGGTCCCCCCCGCCACCACGACCGGAACTCCACGCGGTCGCCGAGCGGGGGGACTACAACCCCCACAAACCTTTGCCTGTTTTGCTCCGCCCCTTCCCGCCCACTGACGCGCCTGGAAGGCACAGAAAAGGACAGAGCCCCATCTGGGGAGCGGGCGACCATCCTGACAGAGAACTCACCGGGGGATTTGGGGATTTTACTGACCAAAGCGCAGTCGGCGCTAACATCCCTACTGGCTGCTGGTCCCCCCCGCCGCCGTGACCGGAACTCCACGCGGCCGCCGAGCGGGGGGACTACAACCCCCACAAACCTTTGCCTGTTTTGCTCCGCCCCTTCCCGCCCACTGACGCGCCCGGAAGGCGCAGAAAAGGACAGAGCCTCTTCCGTGTCGCGGGACGCGCGCGGGTGACGCCGGGCTAAGCCCGGGCAAAGGGCGGGCCCTCTGTGGCCCTCAGAGGCCGGAGGAGGCTGGGCTGGGCCACCCCATTTGACTCTTGTTTGTCGTTTGCTGCAAAAGGAGGTAAACTGATCTAATCCACAACAGTGACTGCCTTTATCCACACTTCAGCTCACTCCAAAGGACTACTTTCTGGTTACTACACTTCGTGCCCGATCAGCATAAGGTGACTCTTGTTATTATACTTACATTGCCTCTCACATAAAAGCAAGCCACATTATGACCGATAAAGGGGCTCTAAAAAACACTATCTATCAGGGAGGGCCACGGAAGGGGACATTGGACAATTATTTAACAAGGGTAACATCGGCTATTGAACATGAAATAGAGAGAGCAGAACAAAGCCTCTCAATAGAAACCACTTCTAGTATTCAATCTCCTCTGGTGGTAGCAGACCAAATCCAAAATTTTACATTACTGGAGGAATTAAATCAGATCTGCAAAACCATATATACCAATGTAGATGAGGGAAACGAACAAACTGGTGCTCCTATATGTGTAACAAGAAATAGAACTCCCCAGCCTAGTATACCATCTCAACCAAATGTAAGCCATCTGGGTACCCCCCCCCCCCTCACTATCAGCTAAAGATAACATTCAACCGAAATCGAACCTTCAGGCCCCTTATGTTGTTAAGAAACGCAAAGGTGCTAAACAAAGGGAAAGACTACCAAAAAAACAAAAAATAAACTTTTAAGTCCCCATTCAGTCATTAACAACACCCCAGAAACACCTGAAGTAGGTACAATTCTGGAAACCCCTTTATCCACCACAACATCTGATCTACTGGTTCAGATTGAATTTCTGATTAAATCCTTAATATCCCCGCTGGAAAAAAAGACTAAAGGTAATTGGGGAAAAGGTCGCAAGTATAGAGGAAACAACTAAGGCAAATGCGATAACTATAAAATGAATGGCAGGGTATAAGCAGGTAGAGTGTGCAGTCGCGACTGACACCCCCAATACTTCTGAACAAAGTAATACTGCCCAATTTCACTCAGCTGTCCCAAAAACATTATTAACACCAAATATACAGCAAGTACCATTAAACTCCCCAATAGTCCAGAGCTCTGCCATTAGTGTAGGGCTGACTAAAGAATCCACACACACAGAGGGGATACCTTCCGACTATGGTAATGCGCAAAGAAAAACCAACCAAATAGACTTACCGCCGGAGGCCGCACCATTTGTGTGAATCCTCTCAGGTGTGCCTGAACTCCCTAATGGTAAAATCGAAGGACCTTCCCAACTGGTAAATAAGGTATCTTTCTGGCTAACCAAAAATAGACCCCTCCCACGGAACATTGATGGTAAAATCTTAAATATCAGAAGGATGGTGTGGTTAGGATCCCTCCCGAAGAATATAGCTGGAGATCTGGTTATTATAAACTTTAGGGATACCCAAGTCGTCCCTTATCTGCAAAGCTGGCAACCACAAGTGGGAGACGGGCCCATAGTAACTTGGGAACTCTATGACTTTTACCCCAGAACCAGATATCTGCAACCTGTAAGTTCAAATAAGAATCACAAAGAATCACTATATGGCCAACAGAGGCCCTGTATTTAATAGCTACAATATCCCCATTCACAACCGATTTGCCTTATTCTCTGGTATAGCCATGATGCACTGACTTGTTAAATTGACCTCTGAATGGTTTACCAACAATGATAAATCTAAACCCAGGGATGGCCTATACTATAGTAAGCATCAATGCACATTGCTATTTTGCACATTCTGAAGCCTATTTGTTTTTAATTTTGTTACTACAAGTGGAGGCAATTGTTTTAGTACCGAAAAGCTGCTAGGAGTAGACTGTTTTTACTAAGAGAATTGAGGGGTGCTTCTCTTTTATAACTAATTGAATTATGTATGATGTCTCAATGTAAATATTTTTTATTGTTGTCGCTTTTTTATTTACTGTACTCAATGTATTGTGATTTTTGTACTGTGCTTTTATGGTTGCTTTGTTTTAACCGAATAAAGCTTGCTGACTGAATTTCCCCCTTCTCTACGTTCATAGGTCTTACTATAGTTCAGCGCCAAGACACTGTAAGGTATTCGTGCGCTTTAAAAGTCTTTTTAACTTTAACATTAACATTAACACTACCAGCGCCTGGAAGGACCTAGCATGAAGGACCCAATGCCCCCTGCTATATTCATCTTTATTGCCCCTCAAAGGGAGACATGACCTCCCGGTTACTCAAGAAGGAGGCTGCTGCCGCTTATTACGCACACGGTCCAGTCTCACTTGGGGACAACTCTATATAAAAGGGAAATTCCGCACCAGCGATGAATTCTTTGGAACCTCCTCCCCCACCCTGCTAGATCGGTTTTATTATGTCAGGCTTAGACAGGATATGCAGACCCTCACCTCATGTTTTCCACAAGAGCCTCGCATCATGCCCCCCTCTATACCCTTTTATAACAGTCCACCACGGCACATGTAGTGTCACTATTGTATCTCACTACTCAAAATGAATGCAAACATGATCTCCCACCAGCTAAATCCAAATGGGAGAGGGACCTAGGACATCCACTTACAGAGGAACAGTGGTCCTTATGTTGTTGCAAGACTGGGACAGTTTCCACCAGCAGCAGGCTGCGTCTAATACACTACAAATTCATTCATCGGTTATACTTCACGCCTTCCGGCATACAACGCCTACAACTGAGGGATAATGATCACTGCGATAGTTGTGGAGAACAGGGAGCAGATTTCAAACATTTGGCTTTGGACTGTTCACCTGTTTGCCAGTATTGGGGAGCAGTGATGCTCGCCTTAGATCAAATTACAGGGATACATGTGTCCGAAGACCCCCTCACTGTTCTCTTGGGGTACACGGAACCACTACCTGCTAAAATCCGACGCTACACCTCATTGGCGCTTCTCCTAGCTAAACATTGAATCACCTGCCAATGGGGCAGGGGCAGGGCCCCCAAATTTAAGGACTGGCTCCGAGACCTTATATACTGTCAAGAGCAGCTCAACATCTACACTGAACTGATACCGCCCTCTTCTCGCCCATGCGACATCTGGGCCCCACTTCAGATCTATCTGCTGGAACACAACACAACTAGTGATACACCCACAGAATTTCACGCCGCTGGGAATGACACATAGGGAGAAGGAGAACACTGATGAGCGGAAGTCATTGGGATGGGTCGAACATGACTGCTGAAACACAGACGCGGGATGTGGGCCACATCTTATATATAAGAGCCTACGGGGCAGGAACTGTTGAATGTAGATGTTTTATCTTACGTGTATAGGTGAACAAGTGGCATTGAAGCTGTGTTACTGTTGTTGTTAATTGAGAACGTAAAAGTTCAAGACCTTTGCTGTGACCACCTACAATAATTGGCCCCCCTGACGCGGCCGGACCAATGTGGTTGTAGGCGGCTTGCTGTGTATCTCCTCACCTGCCTCTAAGGCCTTGAATAAGAACAAAATCATGCATTGCCGGCCCGCCTGAGATGTAGGCATCATGCTGTGTACTAACCCATTTGTCGCCAATAAAGGTCTTAGGGGAAAAAAAAGGACATCATTTTCATAGAAATAGTATGGTATTGAAAAGATATTGAAAAACAATATATAAAAATGATGTCCATCAACTCAACAACAATATGGATTATGTGAATTTAAACAAACAGCTGGATTAAAAATGTTGTATCAAATAATTGTAAAGTGAAACAGAATGGATTGCCCCACATGCATGAGGCTAAAATAAAGAAACCTAATACTTAGGGCCTAATTTAAATATTGGCAGAGGGGAACACCCCATCACAAACCTTTGTGATGGAGATCCCATCCGCTGTATTACAATCCCATTATATCCTATGGAAACAAAAATTCAGAGGATGGAATATCCGTCACATTCATGACGGAGTATTTGCATCCACTGAAATCTAAATAAGACCCTACATTTTTGAGATGCTTGATCTGGTTGTCTGTCCTAGGCGGCAGCTCAAGTTAAAAACTGAAGAATTCCTCCAGGCAATACCTTAATTATTATGGACCTCCATGTGGAAACATGGACCTGAATGCAGTTAGAGGATGAAAGGTGATTCCCGAATAAATTAAATCTATAAACAGCCTTAAAAAGCATACAAACTTTACCTATTACTAGGTTATCTGTACCTTGCTGATCACGTTGCTAATCATTCAGTTCACCTCAAAGAAAGTTTGAGACTTCCTCCTGCAACTGAATAATTAGAAGACTATGGGCCCGATGTAGGTACCAAATACCGGTCGGAAACGGCCGATTTCGGCCGTTTCCGACCGGTATTTGGCCTACTGAGATGTAGGGGACCTTTTTTTGTCCGATTCGGTATTTTACCGATTCGGTAAAATTACTGAATCGCAAAAATACCGAATCGGTAATTTTACTGATTTTTTAAATTTGGGATGTAGGTGGGACTACTTTCAGTCCCACAGGCCCTTCAGATTCGGTATTTTAACACCCAATCCAATTGGGTGTTAAAATACCGAATCCAGGTGTGCATGCAGATGTGTGCATGCACACCTATGCCATGTGACAGACAGACATGCCCTTAGGGCATGTCTGTGTGCCACATGGCTCACATGCCTTTTTTTGGGGTGCTGGAGGGTGTCAAAATGACACCCCCTGCACCCTTGCACAAATCGGTAATTACCGAATCGGTAATTACCGATTCGGTAATGCCCATTGATTCCTATGGCTTCAAGGCCCATAGGAAGCAATGGGGGATACCGAATCGGTATTTACAGAATCGGTAAATACCGAATCCTACAGATTCGGTATTTACCGAATCTGAAATACCTACATCTCCCCCCCTCTAATTTACCACTTCATAAATACCGATTCGGTATGATTCGGTATTTATGAAGTGGTAAATGTAGATTTACCTACATCGGGCCCTATATCCTTATGTGAGATGACTTATTCTTTAAAAATTCATAACTCCTGTTCTACTAATTGGATTTTTATCATTTTGTTTTTTAATTCTTAAAGTTATAATCTATTTTTCTAATCCTGTGTGGAGTATTTTTGTTGTGTTTTAATTGTGCTACTGTGTGTGCATGTGTGTGTGTGTGTGTGTGTGTGTGTTGCACAAATACTTTACACATTGCCTCTTTAGATAAGCCTGACTGCTCTGGGCCATGCTACAAGGGGGTGAGCACAGGTTATCTTTTAGTGTGTATCTAGCTTACCCTGAGTAGAGTGGTGGTTCCTGCTTGTACAGGGTGCAGATTCTGACAACCAGAAACCCCAGTTCCAAAATTGGTGATCAGCGGTGAGGATATGAGTTTGTGTAATGCCACATAGTAACACATTGTTCACTACAACTCTATACTAAGACAAATTCAAACCTTTTTCAATTCTCCCTCATTGACATCTTCGATGTTTTCAAAAGTCTTTTTGCCCCAAATTCATAGTTTATCTGTAATGTCTGTGGCCTAAGCTGGACATATGGAATTCGAGCTGGCTAATCTGGAACCTACACAGTGACCCAGCTCAATAGGTTCTGCCAGGAAAGAAGGGTGCTCACTATGGGAAGTGCCAAGAAGGCAGAACTTCAGAAAGCGTGAAGAGCACTGACAGCAGCCCATCAGACCAACAGAGAGGATGAGGAGAAGGGGTTAGAGTTGACAGAAGAATTGGAGCACGGTCTGTCTGGAGGTCTTGTCATGCAGCCTACTGATGTGGGGGTAACATCCTCCCAGGACTGGAAGCCCGCAGCAGACCAGGCAGCAGTGTGTCTTCAAGGAACCTGCCCCAGAGAAGATGGAGGACAGGAGGGAGGAGAGAAAGCTGCAACTAGAGCTTGCAAAATTTAAATTTGAGAAAGAGCAGGCCCTTGCCAAGCTAGAGAAAGGAGCAGGTCCTTACTAAAATGGAGAAAGAGCAAGCTCTAGAGGAGAAAAAGCTGGTCATGGAGGGGAGAAAGCTGAAGCTGAAGCTTGCAAAATTGAAATTGGAGAAGTAGCAGGCCCTTGCTAAGCTAGAGAAGGAGCAGGCCCTTGCTAAAATGGAAAAAGTTCTAGAGGAGTACAAACTGGTCATGGAGGAGAAAAAAATGGTCCATAAGGTCAACATTAGAAAGCTGGACATAAGAGTCCTACAAGTGTGGACCAGCGACAGCAATGGTGGCAGCATACATGCAGTGTCCCCTGGTGAGTCCAGAGTCAGGATACCCAAGGATTTGGTGCTCAGTCATGTGGTGTGGGATGACATAGATAAATGGTTTGCAGCCTATGATGTGGCTCTAAAAGGCACAAGTTCCCAGAGGAGTTCTGGGGTGGTAGTTTATGGCAGTATATGTTCAAAATAGGAAGGGATACCATCCCTACACTAGAGGTAGAGGACCAGACATGCTACACTGCTATGAAAGCCATCCTAGTCAGTAAGCTTGGACTGGCCTCTGACAGGTATAGGCTCAGATTCAGGGGCAGCCACAAAATCTAATCATAAATATGAGTAGATTTTTCGGATTATGCCAGCAAAGCACGGTAGGGTCGGGTGAGGGGCAGCAAGGTTGATGATTATTTAGTGCTGTCCAACTTAATCTTAAAGAAGCAAATGCTTGATATTTGTTTTCCAGAGCTGCGCCAACACCTGCCTGATAGCAAGCTTAATGACCCCAGGAAGCTTGCTGAGGAGGTAGACAACGGGGTCAGCACAAGAGTATCGAAGAAGGCATCTGGGGGGACTCCCAAAAGGGTGGTCAGGGTTCTCACCAGAAGAAAGAGGGGACATAAAAAGACAGAATTCTCTGAAGACCCCCAAAACAGCTAATAGGGGAAAGGGTCTGGCTCTCATTCCCAATCTGGGCACCAGAAGAAAAACTACCCTGACAAAAGTCAGCAGCCCAAAACCCCCAAGTGCTATGAGTGCTTTGAGTAAGGACACTACAAAGGGGATCCTAAGTGCCCCAACAAGAGTAGCACCTCCTAAATCCAAACTCCAGGGATGGCTAGTTGAGTGCAGGGGGAGGTGTTTGTCCCAGATAATGGGGGAGTTTAGTGGGGTTACCCTAGTGTCCCTGGGTGACAGTGAGATGGTTCCTAAGATCCATGCACCCTGAAATACCACAAAATATAGACAATGGGTCATCATCAATGGGCATTGTCTTGAGGCTCTGAGTGATACAGGTTCCAGCATGGCTATGGTAAAGAGTCAGCTGGTATCCCCAGAGCAGGTAATTCCCAATGCATTACACCAGAGTGTGGTGGCTGACAAAAGAGAGGGTCACTATCCTTTGACCCTTGTTCCATATGAGTGCGGAATTCAGGTCTTCTGAAGGTTACTATGAGCCCCGCCATGCCTGTGGACTATTAGCTTGGTAATGACCTTGAGCACACTACCTAGAAGGAAGTGGAGCTCAAGGCTCATGTGAAGATTTTGGGGTTACCTGATTAGATATGTGCAAAGACAAGATCCATTGCTGCTCTGGATGGGAGTCAAAAAGGGCTGGAGCCTGGAATAATGGCCCACCCAGCTTCTAACAGGGGCAGAGGCAGAGGGTGTGGGAAACTAGTCCCTGAATATGCTCCCAGTGAGATGGAAGGGGCACCTGAGGTGGGCACCCCCTAGTCCACTAAGGAGAGCATTGCTTCCCTTGGTGACCTACCTACACTTGCTGGATGGCATGTAAAAACAGGACTCACCAAGGAGCAGTTATGTGGGGCACAAAGGGTTGCCAAACCCTTGAGGGCATGAGGCCACAGGATGAAGATCAAGCAGCAGGTGATGCCTCTGAGAGGTATCACATTTACTGGGAAGACAATCTCTTTTACAATGAGCCTAAGACTCCTGGGCATGAAGCAACAAAGGCCCTAGTGGAGCCCTAGTGCTACAGGGCCTTCCTACTGGAGCTGGCTCACAAAATACCCCTGGTAATACATCTGGGCTAATACAGGATTCAAAGATAGCAGAGTTCAGGTGCTGTTGCAGAGTTAAAGGAAGTGTTTGATGGCTCTGAGACTTCAGAACAGGGGGAAGCCAGCAAGACCTTGGAGTCACTCTGGGTCCAAGTGAGATGAGACCAGTATTTGTCCTTAGCAGGTCAGAGATCAGCAGGCAGCAGGGCAGCACAGCAAAGCAGAAATACTTTCCTTGCAGAGCAGTAGTCCAGCAGAGTGTCAATCCTTGTAGCACATCAGTCTTTTCTCCTGGTAGAGTTCCTCATAGGTTGAGTAGTATACTCTCTTGGTAAGATTGAAGCCCTGGTACTTATATCCAGTTGTACCTTTGAAGTGGGGGTGACTTCAAATCAGGCCCTTGGAGTGCACAGGTCTCCCTTTCTTACCAGCCCTGACTCCAGAATATCAGTAGGAGTAATCAGCCCTTTGTCCTGGAAACAGGACACTAGCTACGCAGGTGTAAGTGTCAGCTCCTCCTCTCGCTTCCTGCCCTGGAAGAGCTATGAGAATGCAGATGAGTTTTCTATCACACCCATCCTGCCTGTGTTTGTGGCTGTCTAGAGGGAATGTACAAAGTGAAGCTGCCACCTACCCCAGAAGTGTAGTGGAGAAAGGCTGTAAGGCACACAGAGCAGTATACTTCAGAGGATGCAGCCTCTTGCCCAAATGAGAAATATGAAGATCGAATTTGTGATGTGCATCACTCTTCGAACAGTATTGTATATCTAAAATTACAGAATTTGCAATCTCTGAGTCTGCTTCGTGCAACATTTCAAGTATGAAAGATGCAGCACATATTGCTGCTCTAGCAGCAGAATTCAGAAATATACCATTCAAGTTGATATCAATGTTTTTGTGGTCCTAATTGTCAGTACGAGTCTTAACTTAAATACATTATTTATACCATTGGCAATTGTCTATTTAAGTGTTCCATTTCTACCTTCTGTTTTTTCATCGTGTTTTCTTCTTCTCTCTTGGTAACTACTCATTTGTTCCTCACATTTTTCACCTCAAGGCCTCCCATTACACAACCTTTTCGTTGCAAGCATGAACATTAAAAAAGTGAACATATATTCTAATAAATATTAAAAATATGGATTCCCATAACCGAAGTCCTATAGCAGTAGTCATTAAAATGTTTATGACTGTTTCTCTCCCAACTGAAACTCAAAAGTCGATGGCTGGATAAGAAAGCCCAATGCAGAATTGGACTATTATACTACGTAATCTGAAAAGGAAGAGGACAATAGCTCATCAGCAGACTCCCTCTATGAATTTGGTTCAAAACAGTGTTATTAGAATGTCAAGACACATTCAGAGATTCAAGGGAGACAGAACCTCCAGTGCCTCCACAACAGGGGCGGCACCTCAATGTGGTCGGAGGAGCATTGCCCCACTGCTTTCTCACACTGCCAGAAGCAGAAACATAAAATGGTATTATAAATACCATTTTATGTTTCTGCTTCTCTCACTGCGAGAAAGCAGAAAGGTTTGTGTTGTGCCCTTGCACGCATGTTGACACGGGTAGCCATGTAGAGTTTTGTAGACTTCTTCCTTGGTTCCAGGTAATATGTGCATCAGTCCATTACAGCTCTATTTCCAGCTCTTACACCAGCCTCACCAGGAGCAACCTCCCTGCTGCTCAGCCCAGCTCTTACCGTCACCACTCATCCACACAGGCACCCAGACATTCCATTCATCGCAGTCACGTCAACAATCCGTTACCATCTCTCATTCTTGCTGAGCAGCAGGAGATAGCTAGGCTGGGCAGCATTCAATATTACAGTGAGGATATACCAGTCTGGTTGGGGGGCTTATGCTCTAGGGCAGGGGAGGAATGGCTTGCCACTGCTAAGAGCACCGACTGTTAGGTCGGCCCTCTGGGCAGATGAAACCAGTCATGCACAGTCTGCCTTTTCTCCATGTAGCAAAACACACAAGATGATGGACTGAATGTTGCACAATGGCAAAACATTCACCCCCAGTCACAGATCTGGGTTTAATCCATCACTATTTTGCTCACCAAGCCACCCCAGTTCAGACATGGCCATATGCAAATCAGTCTTGACCCTGTGCCTCATGGGAACAGTCCAGCCCGAACTGCCAAGCCATGTCTTCCCTGGACTGGAATCAAGCATCCTAGGACCGGTTTCTGGCTATCAGCCGTCTTCAGCCAGGATAGCTTGACTCCAGTGGCTTAGTGACCACGGGACCCACATCTAAGCATACCCTTTCCACATAGGGTGAACAGCAAAACACACAAGATAAAGGACGGAATATTGCACAATGGCAAAACATTCACTCCGAGTCACAGATCTGGGTTTAATCCATTGTTATTTTGCTCACCAAGCCACCCCAGTTCAGACATGGCCATATGCAAATCAGTCTTGACCCTGTACCTCATGAACGCAGAAATATGCAAATCGACAGTCAGCCCGAACTGCCAAGCCATGTCTTCCCTGGACTGGAATCAAGCATCCTAGGACCTTTTTCTGGCCATCAGCCGTCTTCAGCCAGGATAGCTTGACTCCAGTGGCTTAGTGAGCACGGGACCCACGTCTGGGCATACCCTTCCCACATAGGGTGAACAGCAAAACACACAAGATGATGGACGGAATGTTGCACAATGGCAAAACATTCACCCCCAGGCACAGATCTGGGTTTAATCCATCGTCATTTGCCCACCATGCCACCCCCGTTCAGACATGGACCAATGCAAATCAGTCTTGACCCTGTGCCTCATGGGAACAGTCCAGCCCGAACTGCCAAGCCATGTCTTCCCTGGACTGGAATCATGCATCCTTTGCAAATATGCAAAGCTATGGAGCATTTAACTCCCTTTAACACAGCGCAATGCAGCAAGGTCTCTTGCAACACTGCGTTGCGTGAAATTATAGTATAGTATAGTATAGCCCTTACGTTTTAGAGAAAATATGTCACATTTTAGTTCTCTATTTTAGTGCCAGAAATTCCATAGAAAACTTGTTTTCTTGTCAGCTGATGCCTTTAGATCGAGGCCCAGTATTGAAAAGCATTAGATGCATAACTTGAAAAAGAGGAAGCAGATTGTCCCATAAGGCGAATCAGCACTGTCTTTTACACGTTTTATTGTATCCAACTTATATATATATATAGATGAAATAGATTTTATGATCAATTGGTTAGTAGCATCTTTTTCATTATTAGGATTTATGCTAATTTTATTTATGTATTTTTATAAATTGTGATTGTAAGTACTTTTATGATCTTATGTGTAAGATCGAATAAAGGATTTGAATTAAATTGAATCGAATTGAACTTAATGTAGCCAGGATTCAGCAAGCAAAGGGACAATATTTTGCTGGTTTTCATAGCATCCGAAGGCGCCTTCAATGTATCTGGATATAAAAAAAAATAGATTTTCTGCAATATGCTTTTCTATTCACACTGCTAAATTGAGCTTCAATTAAGTGTTGCGTAACATCTATCCATCAATTAAATTGTATTCCATTAAGTGCCTTCCGCTTAATTATTGTATTTAAAATTCTTCCCACAGTAAGTTTGACATTACTGCGAAGACATTGAAGTTGCTCATTTACTCAACCTGTGTATCTTGACACGCAGATCCCGCCGCTAACAAGAACATCAATCTCCCCTGATACCAAATGCACTCAAGGGCAGGACAACTGTTTGCACCTGCATGTTGTACTCTGTCCTTTTCCACTCATTAGGCCCGGGTGGCTGAGTGAAGGTTGAGACGGAAAGTTCAGCGGATTACAAAGAAATGTATGCATTTAATTTAACTGAGGCGATGAAACTAAACATGTAAGGAGGAGGCACGGCGGTATTATATCTTTGTTTCCACGTAGGATCCAATTGCTATGCTACTTGGGAGTTGCTTGTTTCATTGCTTCTTTAATTTCTGAATGAAAAATGAAAATATAACAGTATGCAAGTTTCATTTTATTTTGATTTGAAATTTGAGTTACATAGGTAACCAATGGTTAGTCCTTAATCGCGTGATTTCTGGTCACATTTCGGAGTGTGGATAAGGATTATCAGTGTTTGACGTCCGCCAACTACCAACTTTGCATTTAAAACAAAAAAATAATCAGGTTTGTTAAAAAAGAAACTTTGTTGGTCCTTTGCGGCGGCAGCAATCCATTTTCACTGCTGCAGCGGGCAACAGGTGGACTCCCACTGCTTGGCTGCAGCCTTTCCCCTTCACAGCCTCCCTCCTCTGCCTAGCTCCTGTCCCTCATATAATCCCACAGCACAGGGTGGGACTGGGACCCCAAAGCAGCCCAGGCAATTTTGTCAGACCAGCCCCCACCCCTGGGGGGGGAGAAGGGGTGCAAGTGTGAAGCACTGCTGCTTTTGATTTTTAGGTCTGGTGGAGCTTACTTTGAGAGGAATGCGGAGTCTGTACATATAGCTAGCATCCCTTGTTGAAAGAAAAATTGGGCTACAGTAGTTTGAATACATCCTTCCGATTCATGAGTGTATATATATATATGTTTTATATATGTTTATGTAAAAATTAATTTGTAAATATATATACGTTTGCGTTTGTTTGTTTGAAGTGGGCCTACAAATCATACAAAGCCCCAATTCAATTCTAATTCCTTTTCAATTAAAATGAAAAATCAATAAGAAAAATTGTGTGTTCTCTCTGTGGAGATGGGAAATGTTATTTATACTAATACAAAAACAGTTTTTCCAGACAATTTATTTGTCGTAGGGGTAGATAATTGAACTATCTCACCAATTACCATAGATTCTGTTAATAGTGTCCCAGGCACCATTTTGCTTTATATATGACTTTTGTTACTGGGGGCCGATATTGCAGCACCACTGGGCTTTCTTTTTTGGCCAGAAAAGCATGTTATATTTATTTGTATTTTATATTAGCAGGTAGAGTTTGCCAATTTCCATCATAAGGCCAAGAGTGGTGGCCCAGCCCAGCCTCTTCCAGTCTCTGAAAGGCGCAGACAAGAAAATTCTTGGCCCGGTCTTTGCCTGGCTGTGCCCAGGCACCGCCCTTGGAGTGGGACCTTAAGGTTGCACTTTATAGCGCTGTGTGGCAGTCCCCTTCCCTCCCGGCAGCAAAAAACTGTGTCTTCTGAAGTGCTCAGAGCCAGAAAGCACTTGTGGTTTCTCGCGCTATGGGACTCGGGTAGCGCTTTATAGTGCTGTGTGGTGGTCCTTCACCCCTCCAGGCAGCAAAGGAATGTGGTCTCTAAAGTCCTAAGGCCCAGAAAGCAGTCGTGGTTTTCTGAGCTGTGGGACTCAAGGTGGCGCCCTACAGAACTGATTGGCATTCCCCCAGGCAGCAAAGGACCGGGGTCTCTAAAGTCTTCAAGGCCAGAAAGCAAATCCAGTTTCCTGTGCAGTGGGACTCGAGGTGGCACTTTATGGTGCTTTGAGGTGGTCACCCGCCCCTTCATGCAGCACAGGACTGTTATTTCCGAAGTCCTTGGGGGCAACAAGCAATTGAGGTTTGTGTGTCAATATTGTTTTTCTTGATATTTCATCATACAACCGCCATATATGTGGTTTCACACACTGCTCACGTTTTTGCAATATCAGGTGTTTGCAGTACATGCCAGCCGACTCTGTACACAGCAACTTTTTAAATATTTGTTTTTCATTATGGATGCAACGCTATATTTAACAAAACTCAATGTGTCGAAGACCACGACCGATAGTGTCATTCTGTATGCCTAACTACTCGAACCGTTTCTGCAAACTAAAGTTATTCATTTTGGTATAAATATTATGAAGGCACACATAAAAGCACAATTTCTATACAATTTCTATACGATTCTTCAAACAAATGTATACTTGCGCAAAACTTCAGATGCATGATTATGCTTCTTGGATGTTTGAATGGTTGTGTTGTGCATTTCCTTGTGCACCACATCTTTAAAATGGGCCATGTGCATACAAAAAACATAAGCTGAAAATCCCACCATGCTCACTATTCTCCAGAGCTGAACGACTCAAAAGAGCTAAAATACCAGTGTCAATTAGCTTTCCTAAATTAAAGGTTAACCCTCAACCAGTTTCAAGCTCAATTTGCAACATGCCAGTAACACCATAGAACTTTTTACATTTCTTGTTGAACTTCTTTCTTTACAAGAACTTAAGGAAAAATAGCAAGTGGAACATTATGTTTGTGTCAGATTTATGGTGTCCCTCCATTTTTTAGTCACATATATGGTCGAACTGCAGTTGGACCAGTGTGCAGTGAAGAAGCCTCTACAATTTGTTCATGACATTGGAGACAATTCCTGCCTCCCTCCATGCCTATCCTTTTTTGCATCATTTAGCCGGGCTGCCCCAGAAGATTGTTAATTTACAAAAGTGCCAATACCAAATTCCAATGTGTTGCCTGTGTCAAAGATACAATTGTGTACCTACTAGTTAACCTACCGGTGCTTGGATTGGAAGAGGTAACTACAACTATGGCAACTGTGAGTGCATGATTGTGAGTGATGATTGATAAAACATGTGGTGGCAGACACAGTAAGGGAGGGTGTTATATTAATAATAAACGTGATTTCGATGAATTGCAATATTTGGTACCTGATGGGTGATCATTTTTCCTGAAAGTGATTGGCCTGTACGGCCCACTCTTAACCTTCTGTTTTTTCATCACCTAGAAGGCCTGCCCCAGAAGACCATTTGATTTGTAAGACTGCCAAATTCTAATGTGTTCTTTGCATCAAAGAGGAGATAAAATGGTGTACCTACCACTGTGCTTAGATTAGAACAGGTAAGTATTGCACCAATGAATGTTATATTATTGAGTGATTGTAGGTGATGATTGATGACACATGTGATGGCAGATAGTAAGGGAGGATGTTCAGCTAATTGTAAACTTGATTTTGATGATTTGCAATCTTTGGGGCCTGATGGGTGATCATTCTTCCTGAAGGTGATTGGCCCTTTCACACTTCGCAAGATGTACTTGCATGATCCACTCTGTTTTTCTGGTTCTCCAAAGACCAGACCGGTCACCTCAGTTACCAAACACATACCTATACCAAATACTGCAATTCTGTTTCTCTACTAGGTTCTTCAACAGCAGTGCACTACATGTCTATCTTGCTCGGGTCGGGCTGGGACAGAGTTACTCAGGGGCAGGAAGAGGATGGAAGGACTCATGGCATGACTACCTCGTCAACAGATAAAAGAAGGAAGTTATTGACTTCAAAGGGAAACCATGACTTTGAGACCTAGAACTCAGCTATGTGGAATGGAGAGAGGTGTGTTTATTTGGGAAATGCTGATGAGTGTGTTTTTTGCACTTATGGCAAAAGTGAAAATCTGAGTCATCTTATTTTTTTGCTCTGCCTCTTGGTACACCCCTCATGAAGCTTACCTTCCTTCTGTCCTTCTCCTTGACTCTACAACACAGTTTCTGTTTTACAATCCACAGGTCTTGTCGTTTCATGCGCAAATTAAAACCGAAAGCTGAGCTCACCACTCCTGTCTACCTACCGGACCAGTCCAGACAGGCACGCAAGAGTGATGGACAATCCAGAAGAGAATGCAGATGCACCAACCATTTTGGCAATACAATCTCATTTTTCTTTTAACAATCACATTTTTAGAACTGGATGTGTTCAATTCACTCCTCTATAATTTTATTTTTTCAAACCTAGAAGGCAGAACATTTAGTTATATGATAACTTGGGTGTCTGGGACAGGACTGTTTGCAAATGCATTCAACTGCACTGTGTCATACTCATTCCTTCATTTCCTTCCACAACAGATTGATGATGATGATATGCTTCTCATAATAATGTTCTTGTGTTGCATTTCTCTTTGTCACACCTTTCCCCAAACCCCATTTCCCATCCACTCATCAAATCCCTAACCCTCTTCCCCAGAGCTGTGTGGTTGTTTCGTTTTAGTTTTTAGGTGTGTCTTAAAATACACCAAATAGATCACACACTTGGTTGGGCAGATGTGGTTAAATACAACACCAGCTTACTCCAGTATCTTCTATTACATGAGAAATAGCCCACACCAGCCCCACTTTCCAAACCACAAAGAACGTCACTCTTCAACATCAAGATTGAAGGCCTTGTGCGTAAATAAAAAGCTGAACTGTGTCGAATACAGAGTACAGATTGTGGCTATATGTTCCCTGGCTTGAGAACTTCATATCTTTGGTTTTCAAATTCAATGCTTACCATTGCTCAGAACAATTTACTATTCTGAGTTTTGTTATAATATGTGGTTTTCTATTCTTTGATGTATCATGGTTGTAGGAGTTTGCCCTCAGTTTTTCTAAAGCTGAAATATGAAAGCATATGTGTAACCTACTAATTCCATGTTTTTCTTTCAATTTATTTTCCTGTGATCCTTTTGAATAATCCTGCAGTTGGAGATCACCTAGGTGGGAATGGGACCTTGCTGTGATGACTTCACTGTTGGCGCACTACCACTACCATAAACAAGGCACCTCGGGAAACACTCATTTAAGGTGTTGGAAGATTGACAGAGGGAGCAGCCAGCACTTACTCCATTCAGTTAGGAGAACTATGTGGTGCAGTGAACTACTTTACTCAGTATGTAACTAACTTGTACTGCAGATAAGATAGCTTAATCGTTTATCTATTTTTCTGTAGGTAATATAGGGAATGGCAGAATACCCTCCTAACTGACATACACTTTAGGAAATAGTTAAGGCAGGCTGCATGAGAAGGCATCAGTGCAAAGTTGAAGTAAAATACACAAAAAAGCTTCAGACATAAAGTGGAATATAAAAGAGTTCTCCTTTACTAACAGAAATGTAATAAAACCCACCCTCACTACCTACAACAGGCCCACCCCTCACCCACATTCTTTCCCCAATGAATGTCCAAATTAAATATAAATGATGTCCAAATTGCTCAATAACGCCCTGCCCAAATTCGCATGCTCTCCAACCACAACTCCCTCCCAACAAAAACACACAGTTAAAAAAGGAGCTAGAAGAAAGCATTCTGTAAGAGGGTCTCCAGATGTTGGATACGGGCCTTGAGACAGGCATATGATGGCCCAAATGTGCCAGTGTGATCTGAAAGGGGGGTCGACACAGGGAAGGGCACGGGCAGCTCCATGCTCCCAGCGATGCTGGCGTGGCTTGGAGGTATAGGCAGTTGTCCGGGGGAATTGGGCCCAAGACCAATGGCATATGCCGAGCCCTCCTTGTCCACCAGCCGCTCGTAGTGCTCCCTTGTGCCTCCAGTCTCTGCCTCCCGAGCCAGGCTGCGATCACCTGCCAAGTTGGTGGTGGACCAGCAGGAGTAGCTATATCAAGAAAGAAAATTTATAAAGTGGCCGGTATAAGTACATTTACTGGTGCCCTTGGCCCAGTGGAATTTTTGATCTGATTAGGAAAGCCAGTCAAGGGGGAGGATTTTACCAACACATGTCACACATAAAAGCACTGACTGGCTGAAAGGAGGCAGCGTAAGATTAAAAAAACAGAGTGATTTTTTTTGTTCTTGTTCAGGACTTCCTAAAAAAGGTAAATCACACAGACACTTTGTCTGGAAAAAAGAAAATAAGTAACTATGTTTAATGAGTATGGCATCCTCCAATATGAGGTCCAAGTATTCTATTCTTGGTGAGAAAAATAATGATGGATTCAACCCAGATCTCTTGACTGGAGGTGATTGTTTTGATTTGTTCTGCATTCCGTCCATCAATTGTGTGTCTTTTGCTTTCTCGCCCTAAGTGTGCCAGGTATGGCCAGACGTGGGTCCTGGTCTCACTGTGCCACTGGAATCCAGCTTTCCTGGCTGAAGTGGGGTGAAACCCCGGAACCTGCCCTAGGATGCTTGTTTCTGTTCCACGGAGGACCTGGCTTGGCAGTTTGTGCTGGACTGTTCCCATGAGGCACAGGTTCAAGACTGATTTGCATATGGCCAGGTCTAAACTGGGGTGGCATGGTGAGCAAAATAATGATGGATTTAACCCATATCTCTTGACTGGGGGTGAATGTTTTGATTTGTTCTGCATTCCATCCATCAATTGTGTGTCTTTTGCTTTCTCGCAGAGTTGGTGGTAGCAGTGGAACTTCCATCCTTGGGTACTGGTGGTGGCACACTTCTCGGCCCGACCCTCTAATGTCCCCACCTTGCTGTTGGGTGCTGAAGAAATAAAGAAGATAGCACAAATAGATTAGTGGTACAGTTCATCTCCTAGTAAATATTTTGAAAGGCAAAGACAAATGCAGTAACACATTGAAATTATACCTTTCTAAAACAGAATACCTATATTATCCAGTGGACCTATTCCTAATTTCTTAAACTTTACCTAAGCCCTATTCTGAATTTCCTAAAGTGCTTTTGGAAATATTTGATATTTGTTTCACAAATCTAACCCCCTTTGATGGGCCAACTCTTTCAGTGTCCCTTTTCAATGTATAAATGCACATTTTGCATACTACATCACTGGAAGATTGCTTAGAACTGTACAAGATACGTAAAAATAGAGACACAAGGAGAGCTAACTCACTGATAATATATTGCTACTACTTCCACAGTACCACTATTTAGTGACAGGAGGACAGAGGAGTGAGCACTACTTCTTACATAATCAGCCCAAGCGAGTGCCAACAGAAATAAGCAGAACTAAGTAGCACCGAGAACATCGCTTGCTCAAATTGTATTGCATAATATTTGTAACAAAAAGTTAAGTGAACTTAACTTACCTTTGAGTGTGAGCAGCATGCTGTTGAAAAAAAATGTAAGCATTAAAGGATATCACACAACAGATTAGTAATAATTAATTACTATAACTCACCAAGCCCTTCAACCTTGATGCCCAGCAGGTCTCCTCTCCTGGTCCAGGATGTCGGCCCAGCTTTACATCATCTGCTGCTGGGTGCGCCCAACCCCAGTGCTTTTGCGACTGCAATTGTGTGCCCTCCCCCACAGCAGCCAATGCTCCTGCAGGCCATACCCACTTCTGGTCCTGCCACCTGCTGCTAGAATGAAGGGTAAGTGGAGCTCCACAAAAAAAAGTGCTGCCAACTCCTCCTTGCTAAAAATGGCACAAGACTGCAACCCCTGGCACAGCGCCCACATGGTGTGTGGTTCCCTACACCGGTGCCACCTCTCCCATGCTCTGACATAGTGCTGAGTGAATAAGAAAAAAAGAAAGACAGGAGGAAGAGAAGGAATATACTAGAGAGGGAGAAATCAGGAAGTTTGGGAAAGTTAGGGGAATAGTGATAAAAGTCACAGAAAAAAGCCAAAAATGTAAAATACACCAACACACATACACACACTAAGGAAATAAATTTAAAACATGGGAGGGTAACCTAAATAAAGTTAGAATGGCAAATATATAAATAGGATTCAGAAGTAGGCCCAACACCATGCACAGAATAGGAAACCAAAATGGTCACGTGGGCGACCTTGTGGTGCCATTCGCGCGCGCTCTGCTGCATGCTAATGGCACCAATCAGTGTGACTGGGCGGCCGAGCAAAACTTCGCCAGCTGGCACGGAGTTATTGGAGTTCGCTGAGTTATCTTTTCACTCTGTGATCATCGCCAACCCCTAATTTTTAACAGCAATAATTTTGTTCTCGATTTTGTGATTTTATTAGTTAAGTACAGAACGGCTGTATTTTTGTTCGCAAAATTTAATTTTCAATATTTTTGTCAATCAATATTGTGTGAATCGATAGTGTCTTGAACCATATTCTTCATACCTGATTTCGCTCCTGACACCTCTTGGAATGTCACTAATTTGGAGAGTACTATTGTTTTGATCCATGGAGTCATCAAGAAAGTTGTTCCTGGATCGATATGTTGCTGAATACTGAATACACTGCCAAAATGTTGGGTGAGATGGTGTAAGTGCTTGGAGTCCACATTACTAGAGGTCAGGCCCTGTGCTCCAACCCCCACTATGCACAGCCAAGGGGTATGCCCAGGAGGGCTTGATTGCCCATGGAGGGTGGTTTACAGGGCCTGGCAGGAGGAATGCCCTGTGCACCATACCCATTTGACATGATAAAAGGCACTGCACATACCTTGTAAGACTTCCATGGAGGATGTAGCGTTAGTTCTGGCTGTAGACCAGCCCTGTGCCTAACTTTAGCTGCCTATTGGATTAATGGCACACTACTTTTCTTGACATTTATATAATCTGTGGATCCTTCTTCAACCCATAAGAGAGGGTTGGGAAAATCATGGAGAGTTGTGTTTTCCCTTGGAAGTGTGGATGGTCCATGCCCAACCTCCCTCCATCCATTGGGCTCCACACACCTTTGCCATGCATAGTGGAGTTGGGTGAAGGGTCAAGCCACAGATCTAAGCCAAAGGACAGGTTCTGCACTCATCCTGCAGCAGGCACTGCTTAGCTGAGGACTGACAGAGGACCTGTCCTTCGGCTTTACTGTAGGATGACCATTCATGGCAAGATGGGTGCAGGGCATGTGATGCCTGCCCAAGGCTTGTGAGGCATATCATCAAATACCTTGAATGACCATCACATTTAATACTTTTCCCACCACTGAGCCATGATTATCTGGATTTATTCTAAAAGGCAAAATATGTGGGGGGTGGGTACTGTTATGTCAGAGCTCACAAATAGGCCAGTGTTGGGCCATATAATGCTGGATCTAGAGCATGTCTTCTAAAACACAGGGTCTACAATACGTCAATTTTAGGCCACTGTAAACCACTGCTAGCAGAATGTCCAAAATATTCTATTATTGGTCACCACAATGTCAAGTATTAACACTATGTTGCCTAGAATGCCCACATTGTGTCACAATTTGGACACAATAATACCAGGGCTAGCAACTATGTCACTAAGAATGTCCACCTTATGTCATACAAATGTACAGCTCAGATGCACCCCCATCTCTCCACAATACTCAGCAACCAGCAACAATTAGTAGTGTGCTGGCCAGCAGTGATTATCCTAGCTCCAAAATGGTCTTCCTGGGTACCAGCTTGATTCATACTCTTCTTACTCTAAAGTGGCAGCAGCTGATGCAGTCTTTGAAGGTGAGAACTGTGGGATCCAGCACGAGCCTAGTCATACTATGCTAGCCCTCTCCAAGGTTTAGGAGGTGAGCAGCTGCCAGTAGCAGCTTTTCCCTGTTGAACCATTGACTGAGCACCTGCATCCAGCAAGGGGGCAGTACAAGCACAGAAGAGTAAGGGGCTGCATGGAGAGGTAGGGGCAGTACAGGTGCAGAAGAGTAAGGAGGGCTCATAAGAGAAGGTGTGAGACAGGGGTGACGGCAGCTAACCAGCATGGTTGACTGGGGTCCAGGAAGCCGAGCAGACCAGGATGGAAATGAAACAGTGGGTCAGGGTGATGTGAACCAATGGAAACCTGAGGTCAGGCAATTATAGTGCTGGAGACTATCTTCCTCTGACTCCTACTTTTCCCATCTTCCAATAGGCTGGGGCCATTCCTCTTGTTGACCCCACACCTGCGTTTCACATGGTGGATAAAAGTGAAGTCAAACACAAGCCTGGCTCAGAATCCTCCTTCCTTCAGGCTTTGACAGCCCAAACCCAAAGTGGGACCGAAATCTTTTACATTGGCCCAGTACCACCTTCGTAAGGATCAAGTAAGGCTGCACAAGAGTGTGCCCTAAATGATCCCCAAAAATATGTAATGTGCCTCTCTGAGAAATTGGGTTATTGGTTGAGGTAGGTGTTATCCCTCCTCAAGCAGCAACCACAAACTTGTCCCGGTGAGCAACAAAGGTCACAAAACCAACCTGTGCTTAACCCTTTACTAGTATGGCACAAAAACTGTCAGTCTTAAGTTAGAGGCAATGTGTAAAGTATTTATGCGGCACACAAATAGTAATGAAGTGAAAGCACAACACCATAAAAATGCCACAACAATTCAGAACAATTGAGTAAAATGTCATAAATAAAATGAGATAGAAACAACAAACATCCAATCAGTAGAACCGGAGATATGCAATTTTAACCACATGGCTGCTGGGCGTTTCCCCCCCCCCTGTGCTGGAAAATGCCATTTTAGTGGCACCATGACGAGCTCAGATTGTCATCAGCACACGACACCCGTGGGTGATGACGAGCTGAGCTCGTCATCAGCATCGAAAGGGTTAAAGATTTTAGGTAAGTATAGTGCCCAAAAGCACAAAGTGCCACTCTTGGTTATCTGATTGTGCTACACTGCGGGAAAGTGACAAGTTCAGGTCGACTGCTATGGAGTGCTGGCTGGAAACAGGGACCAGGTTAGTCCTGCTGAAAACGTTACCTTCTCAA
This sequence comes from Lissotriton vulgaris, assembly GCF_964263255.1. Taxonomy (NCBI): domain Eukaryota; kingdom Metazoa; phylum Chordata; class Amphibia; order Caudata; family Salamandridae; genus Lissotriton; species Lissotriton vulgaris. The sequence goes on along the minus strand of NC_141696.1, from coordinate 986,593,702 downwards.
AGTCCGGTGTGGATGTTTTAGGCAGCGAGTACAAGCCCTTTAGCACTGGTTAGCAGTGATAGAGGGCACAGAGTCCGAAAATCCAACCTATACAAGTTCAGAAAACAGGAGGGATAAAGGCAAAAAGTTTGGGGTGCCCCTGCAGAGAGGGCAAATGCTAACCACCTTTCTGCTCTGCTCATAGCTAGGCTGAGAGGAGTGGCACGAAGCAATAATCAGCAATAATGAATAGCCCATTGGTGTTCAGTAAACAGAGAAACAAGCCACTAGACCATTCAGGATTTACATTGTTTGAAGCCCTCTTAACTCTCGTGAGAAGGCGAAGAGTGACATCACAGAAAGATTGGCCCAGATGAACGTCCTTTAGGGACCATAAACCAGTTGACATTTGGAAGGTGGACTGGCTTTCCCCCCTTCCCTCGTTTCCCCCTTTCTCCCATTGCCCACCCCATCCCCTAATACGGATAAAGTTCCAGTTTATCTTATCTTATTTCAGCACAGAGCCCAAAGACGGCATGGGTTAAATCACGGTACTTAGGACTTTTAAAGGCTCCTCTAGCCATGTGCTTTTGAATGAACCGATGCCCACTCCATGCATGTTGACACACTTGCTGTGTAATGTTTTATATTTCCGTATGATACTTTTAAAACCCAATAAAGAAAAAGGAAAGAAACAAAAGTCAGCCGGAAGACACTCTGAAACTCTGAGCAGTGGCTCATCATAACCTTTTGACACCTGCAGTCCCCCAGTGAATTACTACTGAACGCCAGTGCCCACCGTCTAAGCGAAAAGACACAATGTATTGAATCTGTTACTTAATTTACAAACACTTTTTTAAATTCAAGTTTCAAATGTAATGGGACGATTGGCGCTTTTCAAAATGTAGTTCATTTATTTCTAAAAGACAACGCAATATACAAGACTCTACTATATTACTTTGTCTTTTTGTCTCCTAATACAAGCTCTCATTTTCATGGCACATATCAATGATTCAATTGAGGCCAACGGTCATACGTACTAGATTCCGTTTCTTGCACTGGCCCTGCGAGTCAAGATATACCAGATTGATTTGTACCCTACAGTTTCAAATTCTACCACTTTTACAAAGCGTTTAAAGTGTTTACATTTATAATTTACAATTTACATTTTCATTCAATCAATCAATCAATAAGTCTTTATTGCGATTCTTCATCATAAAAGACAATCTATAACAAATTAATACAAATTCCATAGAAGATAAAATAATACATTTTCATATGTATACTTTATTCAGCTGCTAATAATATTTAAGTTTCCAAAACAGTCACGGAGACCCTAAGTAGGCGTCATTGACCCCAGGGTTCCACGGACCCAAAGTTAAGAACTGCTGACAGAGAATGCAGTCAAATAGGTACGGTTTTATATGAAATGCATTTTGAGTAATTGGCCCATTCAAAGTTTCATGATGCTCTGTTTGAGAGTGCGGTACGATCTCTGGCGGAGATGTGCTTTTAGAGTAATTCCGCACATATTTTATCACGAGGCTCAGTGTATGTACTATTCTCAGAAGAGTCTCTTTAAGGCCGGAAGAGTCCACTCACCTACAGTTTTTGAGGCCATTAATAAATGGCAGAAAATATGTGTCTGCATTTCAAGCCTTCGTCGACATTGAGGACCTCTTGATTACCCACTCTCCACAAACCCCCTTGATAGGCCCTGATCGTCCCTGATAGTTCTATTGCAACTACTGCAAGACAGCCCCTTATTTGTTCATATTGGGTAAGGGTGTAACTCTATGTTTAAATGCTACTTGAAGTTTCCTTCTCCTCGACCGGCAAAAAGATCTGCTGCAAAAGCAGTTCAGACAGAAGAAAGAACAGACAGAATGTATCTTGACTTTCAAAATTTGAACTGCTGCAGCTTCTCATCTTTGGTTCGGCATCTGGAATTGTCGAGTCTGCAATTTACGAGGCAATTGGGAACTTATTGCCGGGCCCAATTTAGTCAGCATTTTCTGTTTCTTAATAATTCGTCAGTACTCAAGTGTATAATAATTTAAACTAACTTTTACAGTTTCAGGATAGTGTAATTGCTTTCTTCAAATGTTGCATTCTAGAAATTGGATGACTGTGCCTTTATTTTGATCCAATCTTTTACAGTTTGTCCATGCTTCATTTGACGAGTACTCGAAGATAAAAACTGCTAAATGAGAGAAGTGACTTGTTACGGGTTGACTCAATTAAAAAGCAACGTTTTTCATCTCTTCAGTGTTTTGTAAAAGCAGGTTTGCCAACAGTTAACTAGGCTCCAGAGGCAGGAGTCAGAACGACTATACAAAATGCAGACACCAATTCATTTAACCCTGTGTCATACGTATCCTGCCTTTGGATACACACAATGAGTAAATCCCTTTGATGCATCGAGCCCATACTCCCCTTGTCCCAAAAAATACTGGCTATCCGAAAAAAGAAGTGCAACTATCTAAGACTGGGTATATTTCTTGCCATATACATTTTAGCGGCTGGATGCTGGAAGTTGTTGTGACATAAAATGCTAGTTTTCTAGTAGTGTTCATACTAAGAAAGACAATCGTCTCGTATCTCGTATGTTTCCAATTAAAATGTCATAAAAGTACTTCCTCAACACTGACCACCACACTGTGGACGGACGTGTTCCACAAAGTGGATTTGCCACTTTGCCTTATACAATTATTTTGGGTGGAGGAATATGAGAACAGCTCAAGGTCGATCCCACATATGTGAAGAGAAGATTCAACAAAGTCTGGCAAAATCAACAAATATGTTTGTGTTATACGTAAAATAGTTTCTTAATTGATTCTGGAGTTTGTGCATGTGGTTGTGTGGAAGAGAAAGCAGGAAAAAGCAAAAATGAGTCAATGATTTGATGGATCAGTGCTTGATGAATAGGAGATTTAGCCCTATTTCTGAATATGGCGGTCCCTAGACTGCCAAACCCGCGGTGGTGGTTCGACCGCTGCCTCCTTGCCAGTCTGACCGCCCTATTACAAGAATAATGGTCGGACCGACAGAAGACTGCCGCCACAGCCAGGATCTTATATGCTGTGCCATTGAGAAAGCAGCAGGGAATGGAGGAGGTGCAGATGCTGACATCACTGTGCCTATTCCAACCTGCCTTACCGCCGACCACAAAAAGGTCAGCAGAAAGGCAGGGAAGGGGCCATAAACAGGGACCCTGTGCAGTGGGGGTAACAAAACGTGAGAGGGACTGCCTGCAATATATGCTGCAGGGGACCCCCGCGCTCATATCAGTAGGTGCTGAGGGGGCCCCCTCCAGTATGTTTATTTTTTATTTATTTATATAAGTTTTGTATAGCGCTGGCTAGACCCGAGGGTATCAGAGCGCTTCACAGCAAATAGAGATCGGTAGCAAGGAAAATAAACATAGAGGAACAGGAATCAGGAGCAGCAGGTAGGAAATAGAGTCTGTAAAACAGCAGCTTGAGTGTAATGAGGATCGTAGTTCACGAGCAAATCAATCGGCTCTGGGTTCAGAGAAGTATCGGACTCCACCATCCGACGTGAGGTTCTCGTTAAGCACCAGAGCGTGAGTAGCGATTTGAATTTAGGGAAGGAGACGGTCATTCTGATATGTGGGGGGATGGCGTTCCAGATCCTCGGAGCGTTCCCTGCAAAGGATTTGTTAGAGGTATTGCATTTCTGTGATTTCAGAGGGATGAGTAGTAGTGTGTTGGAGCTTCTGAGGTTAATAATAATAATAATAAAAACACTTATAGAGCGCCTGGTTACACTAATGACAGTGTGTCCCCGCGCTAAGAAATGCTACAGTATCCCGAAGAGGCCGAGGTCAGGGGCCCGTAAGGGTCCAGGGCTACAAAAACCATTATTGCTTTGGAAAAAGGAAAGTTTTAAGTTTAAGTCTAAATCTTGTTTCTGAGGGCTCCATGCGTAAGTCTAACGGGAGATTGTTCCAGTGCTTACTTGCAAGAAAGCGAAAGGAGCTACCTCCCATCCTGGTCTTACGTACGCGAGGGAGCTGAAACAGCATCGCTCCAGCGGATCTAAGGTTCCTGGTGGGGCAGTGGATGGTCAAAAGGTTGCGTAGATAGCTAGGCCCTTTACCCTGGGCAATGCGATGGGCAAAGCAAAGAGTTTTCAACTTAATGCGCTCCTCAATAGGGAGCCAATGAAGTTTTCGTAGTGCTGTTTTACCAGAGGCCCTGCGAGGGAGGTTCAATACCAGGCGGGCCGAGGCATTTTGGACACACTGTAATTGATGTAGGCATTTTCTGCTTAGTCATAAAAGTAGAACATTGCCGTAATCCAAGTGTGGAGTAACCAGGGCATGGATGAGTGTCTTCCTGGCACTGATGGGGAGAAGATCTAAAACTTTACAGAGAGTTTTTAGGATTCCGAAACATTTACCGGTAATTTTGCTAATTTGTTGCTTAAAGGAAAGCTCCGCATCTAGCCATATTCCTAAGTTTTTAACCGAGTTTGCAGGGTGGGGAAACGCGCCCAATTCTGATGGCCACCAAGCCTGCGACCAGGCAGAGGCGGATTTACCAACTATCAACACTTCTGTTTTCTCGCCATTGAGGCGTAGGCAATTGTTGTGCATCCACCCTGCCACAGAACGCATGCAGTTGGAAAAATTGATGGCATCCTCTGCCTGATTGTGGGTGAGTTTAATTATTAGTTGGGTGTCCTTAGCATATGTGACGATATCCACACCAAAAGTTTCCACAATGTGGGCTAGCGGCCCCATATAAAGATTAAATAGCGTGGGGCTCAAACTTGAGCCCTGTGGAACCCATGTCTCAGTTTGTGGAGAGATGATTTGTGAGGAGGGCAGTGTACCTGGAAACTTCTGTTTTCTAAAAAGGAAGCTATCCATTTCAGGCCTGGCCCATCTACTCCCAGGTCTGAGAGGCGAGACAGCAGCGTTGAGTGCAGCACGGTGTCAAAAGCTGCACTGAGATCTAATAATACCAATGCTGCTGTCTGCCCCTCATCTGCGAGTTGTCTCAAGCATTCTGTGGAAAATATTGCCGCCGACTCAGTAGAGTGGCCTGCTCTGAACCTTGACTGTGTAGAATGGAGAAGAGAGTTCTCCTCAACAAATTTCATGAGTTGGCTGTTTACTATCTTTTCCACAACCTTCCCGCAGAGACACCAAAGCTCTGCCTAACCTGCCGTGACGGGAACGGCCAACTGCCTCGAAAAACTTACCCCTGCTTTGCTCTGCACTAGAACCGCGCCGTGAGGGAAACGGCCAGCGCTCACACCGCCATCCACCGCCAGCCACCGCCATCCACCCGGTGCAGCAGCAGCTGGGGGACTACATCACCCAGCTGCCCCGGGGGTGGACGCGGCGGTAGTGACGACGGACACGCGCCAGGAGGCGCTTCATAAGCAGGGAGCGCCGAAGCGCTCTGGGGACACCAAAGCTCTGCCTAACCTGCCGTGACGGGAACGGCCAACTGCCTCGAAAAACTTACCCCTGCTCTGCTCTGCACTAGAACCGCGCCGTGAGGCAAACGGCCAGCGCTCACACCGCCATCCACCGCCAGCCACCGCCATCCACCCGGTGCAGCAGCAGCTGGGGAACTACATCACCCAGCTGCCCCGGGGGTGGACGCGGCGGTAGTGACGACGGACACGCGCCAGGAGGCGCTTCATAAGCAGGGAGCGCCGAAGCGCTCTGGGGACACCAAAGCTCTGCCTAACCTGCCGTGACGGGAACGGCCAACTGCCTCGAAAAACTTACCCCTGCTCTGCTCTGCACTAGAACCGCGCCGTGAGGGAAACGGCCAGCGCTCACACCGCCATCCACCGCCAGCCACCGCCATCCACCCGGTGCAGCAGCAGCTGGGGAACTACATCACCCAGCTGCCCCGGGGGTGGACGCGGCGGTAGTGACGACGGACACGCGCCAGGAGGCGCTTCATAAGCAGGGAGCGCCGAAGCGCTCTGGGGACACCAAAGCTCTGCCTAACCTGCCGTGACGGGAACGGCCAACTGCCTCGAAAAACGTACCCCTGCTCTGCTCTGCACTAGAACCGCGCCGTGAGGGAAACGGCCAGCGCTCACACCGCCATCCACCGCCAGCCACCGCCATCCACCCGGTGCAGCAGCAGCTGGGGAACTACATCACCCAGCTGCCCCGGGGGTGGACGCGGCGGTAGTGACGACGGACACGCGCCAGGAGGCACTTCATAAGCAGGGAACGCCTCTCGCACCTGCGAGTCGCGCGCGGGAGAAGCCCGGGAAAAGGGCGGGCCGTCTGTGGCCGTCCGTGGACGACTGTGGTCGGGCGGGCCACCCCCCTAAGATCTCCTCAAACGTAAGTGTTACATTCAATCACAAATATGGGCGATTCCACTACTACAAATACCCATATCGATATATCTTCCCAGGGTGCTGATACCTCTGCCTCTGTCTCTCTTATGACATCCTTTGAAACACTGATTGAAACTGCTTTCAATGAAATTGTAGAGACCGAGAGGAGGTTCTCCATGGGCTCATTTGTCACCAATAACATATCGAGTGCTACTGGAAATATCCATATTATCCCCGAGGTCACTGTTGTTAAGCCATCACTCCCATCTGTAGACGTGCCCATCGTTTTGGAAGATGAAAATACCGTCACCTATATAGCTGCAGATTCTGTCCCTTTAATAACCGCTGCTGCTAGCCTACCGGTACCTCCACTTAAAGAAACTATCCCTATTAGCATACCTGTTTCCCAGGGTGATGTCACTACCCTAGATATTACAGACTCCTGTAGTAACAAACCGGGAGGGGAAAAAAGGAAAAGAGGTACTACTAAGCAAAGCGCTAATAAAAGGAAACAACCTTCATTGAATAAAAGCCAGCCCACTCCCCAAAGCCTGTGGAACAAACAAAAATCTTTGGGGGCGGTAACTGTACCTATGGAGGGAAAAGACTCAGTGGATATAGATAGCATTTCCCTTTCGCCCACCATTCACCCCGGTGGGAATTTTAATACCATTTGGACCCAAACAACACTAATGGGAGATAATTATAACCTCTCTAAACAAAATGGGAACCTTATTGAAACTATAGTGGACACTATTTTTAACCGATTGGAGAAACTTATGATCAACCAATTTAATAATGTTTTTAAAAGATTGGACAGATTAGATAACCTGGTTAAAAATGATGAAGCCAAAAGGAAGGGGTCTATCATTCTGGACCAAATTAGAGCCGATCGTCTCTTAAAAGATCTTGAATCCTTAAGCAATACTCTGTCATCAAAAACACCGGCAGCCCGTACTACATTGGATAAGGGCACGAAAAACCTGGAAACGTCTTCATCGTCCATTAAACAACCTATAATCCAACCGCGAACTGTTAATACAGGGGTTAAGTGTGCAAAATCTAGCATAGCTGCTAAAACCATCCCAACCCCTGCACCTAGGAAAACTACCCCTTTGGTTACTACTAACAAAAATGCCAGCAGCAAGGATGATGGCCTTACCCAACCTACTACAGCTACAACATCAGCTGCAGTTCTCAACACAGGTTCCACTCAAGCAGGGTCCAACAAGCCTCGCAAACACGAAGGGCCTGTGTTTCCCCTACACCTGCCACCGGATGCCTGCCCGTTCGTTCTGGTTTTGGCAGGAGTACCAGTGCTGAGGGAGGACCAGGGGGAAACCTGGGTACAATTACGAAACAAATGTATAGACTGGCTAACCAAACACAAGGGGGCTGGATATGACATATCAAGAGAAATCATATCGGTTTGCAGGGTGCCTTGGATTGGACCACTACCTAAAGACAAGGACGGGGATTGTGTAGTTCTTAACCTTAAAAATCCTGAAACTGTAAGACATCTGCTTAACATAAGTGGTAACTGCTCAGCCATTTTCACGGTTGTAACTATGCTACCTCTAAGCTACTTTTACAGACAGCCACCTATGCAATTTCGACCGCCTTTAATGCGTTTCCACCCCCCACCCAGGTACCATCAGCCACCAGCTATGCATTTTCAGCCAGTTGTTTTCCCTTTCAACACATTTAACAGATTCGCACCTTTGTCAGGTTTGGACATGTTGGATTGACCCTCTCCAATTAAGCCAGCCAACTCAGTTGTTCCTTCATTATCTGTCACCAATGGAAATCAGGTAGCTATAAATCCCTTGACAGGGATTTCAGGAAGAGGCCAATCTATGAACAATAACCCCTTGGATTCTGTACTTTCTGTTGTAAGTTGGAACATAGCGGGTCTTAACTCCAAACTGAAAATCAAAGAATGGTCTGACTGGGTGAACACCAATTGTGACTTACTGTTGTTTTCAAGAAACTTGGTGTTTAACTAACCCCACAATGGAGGGCTTCTGCTGTTATAACTTAAAGGCTTCAGCCTCATCTATGGGACGCCCAAGTGGAGGGTTATCTATTTGGTCTAAGATAAAATCTGGGGTACAAACCAAACAGATCCCAACACCAGGCAAATGTTTTATGGCTGTGAAATACATCAACAGGATGATTTTATGTATAATTAATTTTTATAATAATCACTTTGTTAATCATCCCAATGGAAACTTTTTGTCTTTGTTTAACTTTATTGATGATATCGCGGAGGGTCTGAAGTATGGGTACTATGATGGTATTTGTATAGGAGGAGATTTTAACGCCCATATGTATTGCACTAGTGCCCCTTGCCGAAATGGTGAGGAGTTGAGGAATTTAATAGCATCTCGTAATCTAGTAAACGCGATGGAAATTGCTGGAACTAGTGCTGAAACTAAATTTGCACCCACCTATATAGGTCAAGGCTGCGCCTCCACGATAGATTATATATTCCTTTGTCCATCCCTGTGTAATATAACTCGAAAAGCTGAGGTTATTTGTAGCGCATATAGTGACCATTATCCGCTTAGAATACATCTAGACCATCCTCAGACCACAAAGGCCGCCTCGAAGACTGAGAGTGGGCCACAAAATTTGGTATTGTCTACCGATAGACTGAGACTAATATGGAAAGGGGTGGATAATAAATCTATCCTAGCCAAGGTAATCAAAAAGCATCCACTGTTAATAGACACCTGCTTGTCATTTGATAGTACTGGCGAAGTATTGGTTGTTGCATTTAGTAATCTTTGTGGGGCAGTGAGAAGGGAATCTTCTAAACCATCTAGGCCCAATATAGACCACAGCCCTCGCTGGTTTGATTCCGCGTGTTCAAAGGCCAACAGGGAATTGAGGGTGGCTTTACAACAAAATCCTAGGGATTTCAACCTAGTGAGAGAATCAAGAGCCAAATATAAACTCGCCCTACGGACAAGAACTGAGGCTTTAGTGGTTAATCACTGGGAGTCTCTAACGCGGACTGCTTTACTAAAAGACACCGCGGGGTTCTGGAGAGAAGTCAAATCACTCAGGTCTTTTGGTTCTAACATCCAACCAATCAACTGTAACATAAATGGAGAGGTCTGGGTGGAGCACTTCTCCAAAATCTATAATATAGCAGCCCCTACTATAGATTCTACAATGTTCTTAAATAATGTTGAACAACCGAACTTCTCCATATCTGAGGTGGAGGATGCAATTTCGGATAGTGCTAGTAATAAAGCCCCTGGCCCTGATGGTCTATCTATCGATCAGATTAAATCAGAAATTAACTTTTGGGCCCCTCTATTATGTAACTTATTTAACAATCTGACCGACAGCTCCATCCCCGAATCCTGGTCGAACAGTGTCATCGTACCAATATTCAAGAAAGGTGACAGGGCCGATCCGGCCTGCTACCGTCCGATCTCACTGATCGACAATACATTAAAAGTCCTTGGTAGGGTACTATTTAAGAGGATAATGGAATGGGCTGAGGATAATAATGTGTTACATTGCAGCCAATTGGGGTTTAGAAGCCACGTGGGTACGGTTGAGCAGTGTCTCAACTTGAATCTAATCATGGCCAAATACATTATTGTTAAAAAGTCCCCACTTTATCTAGGTTTTATGGATCTGAGTTCCGCTTTTGATTTTGTCAACCGTTCCAGGTTATGGTCACAATTGCTCGAATATGGTTTAGATGATTCATTAGTATATTTTCTTTCATATTTACACAGGGAACTTAAGGCAAGAGTACGCATTAACAATGATGGTGAACTATCTGGTGATATTTCCATTAAAAGAGGAGTCCGGCAGGGCTGTGTACTCGCCCCTTTGCTTTTTATTCTATATATTAATGGGCTGAGCCCTGCCCTGAGCAAGAACTCCAAAGATGTTCCAATTATTAATGGTTCCCCTATTACCACCTTACTTTATGCGGATGACGCAGTATTAATGGGGCGCACCCCAAATGCTTTGCGTTCATTAATTACAGGGTTTGTTGTTTTTATGTCTGATTTAGGTTTAAATACCAATTTTAAAAAATCATTTATTATGAATTGTGGTTTAAAAAGATATAACATCCTCTCAATTAAAAGTGGTGAAAATGAATTAAAATGCACTAGCACTTTCCCCTATTTAGGGTTATTATTCTCCAACACAGGCTCGTGGCAGCATCACACTGCCCACGCAAGAAATAAGATTGGTAAATCAATTAACTCAATTTTATCTCTTCGCCAACCGAGAACGGCTGATGTGATTACCCCCCTGTTAAACATTTATCGTACCCAATGCCTGCCAACTGGGACATATGGATCTGAAGTGTGGGGTTATTGTAATAGCCTGCCCTTGCAGTTGGAGGAAAATAGATTTTGCAGGAAGGTGTTGGGTGGTATTTCCTGTACGCCAACTTTCATTTGTCACCAAGAACTTAAGTTACCATACATAGCTGATTTTATTAGGTCAAGGCCTACGCTTTTTTGGTTAAAAATATGGACAAATCCAGCGGCTTCTTTGACCCGTAGTATAATCTCAGATTGTCTATCTCATGAACGATCCCATCTCATACCTTGGCTAAATGCGGTCAAGACTAGCTTGATTAGCGTGGGACATGGCTCTCTGTTTAGCTCTCCAAATACAATTGTGCCCGCCCACAAGAATAATGTAAAACGGGCATTGTATGAGTTTTATAAAGAGGAACGTATGAGAATTGAAATAATGAAACCAGCTATTACTAAATATCTTCCACTAACTGAGACAAGCAATGCTGTTTTAAATAAACCCCACAAGCCCTGCAGATATTTGTCATTACCGATAGGAAGATGGAACCGGAGCCTTCTATTTAGGTTCCGGGATGGCAGTATTGTAAATTTACTGAGCTTCCCACTCGGCTATAATAAGAATCTAGAAGAACTTGATTGTCCGTGTTCTGTCGGTGGGAAACAAAGTTTACTGCATTACTTTATTTTCTGTGGCCATTACAAATTGTATATCCATCATTATCTAATGCCAATTTTCAGAAAATACAATCTAAGAGACTTTAAATTGGCATTGAAATTTTTGCAAATGTTATCAACCGACGATGTCATATTTACCATAAGCTGCTTCATAAAAGCCTGTGTAAAATCGAGGGCAAGTATGGAACATGCATAATGGCCTTCGGATGCAAACGCACTTTAAACTCTAAATATAAATTGTATAGAGGTTTAATTATTTGTATGGAATCAATGTTATTGGTATTATCTAAACAGAAATCTATGAATGCTCTTCCAAATTGTATAATGTCTTATATCTTGTATCATGCACTTTATGCCACATATGCTGCTAATGCCTAATTGGGCTGTATTTTAACTTTTAAACATGTTTTTATGTATTTTAAATTTCATCCTGTATTACTTTTATGGATTTTTCATAATCCGAATAAAGATCATTTCATTCATTCATTCAGAAGGGGAGGAGAGAGATAGGACGGAGGTTTTGTAGCTGGGAAATATGTATATTAGCTTTTTTTTTCAGGGGTATTACTTGTGCCATTTTCTATACATCAGGCACATGGCATTCCTGAAAAGATAGGGTAATCAAGTGTTCAAATTGCTCAATCATACAGTCGATGACTTCCTTGCAGCGATTGGGGGCAATCACATCAAGGGGGGAGCCGGACTGAATGCCGTTGATGATGTTGAGCAGGTCTGTCCTCTCAGGAACTGTAAAGTGAGTCAAATAGGCCCTTGTGGCACAAACACTTCTCACAGCTGAGTCAATAGTCTGCGTGCTACCTGTGAAGGTGGCATATCTAGAATCCACTTTTTTAATGAAAAAATCTGCGATGTCATCGCATATTTCATTAGTGTAAATATCCTGGGCCTCAAGTCTAGTTGGAGTTGTGAGCTCCTTGTAGATCAAAAAGAGTTCTTTAGTAGGATTTTTGGCCGATTCAATACGTCCTTTGAAATGAGCGCCTTTGGCTGCTCTAACTAGTTTATGATAGATTTTTAGTTCCCTTTTATAGTACAGCTTATCCTCTGGATTATAATTTTTCCTCCAGTGACGTTCATTGTTTTTACACTTGGCTTTGGCTTCCCTAAGTTCCTTAGAAAACCAGGGGGCACTTTTATTTTTCCTAACGGGAGGTTTGGATGTCCAAGGTGCTACTGTATCGAGAGCCCTTGACACCCATTTCTCATAATCATCCCAAGCCTTAAGCAGGGTGTCGCTGGGGGGAGGAGGATCTTTAAGTAGGGCAGATTTGAAATTTTCTGGCGTAAACTTCTTCCAGTTTCTATGTTTCACAGGCCTAGTTTTAATTGCACTGCAGTCCTGAGGGCCAACTTCTACTTCAAAGGGAATGGCGAAATGGTCTGACCAGACAATTTGCAATGGCGTGGCAGTTTTAATTCCTTCCCAGTTGGCAAAAATAGGATCTAGAAGGTGGCCACATTGATGGGACGGGGCCGTAGATTGAAGTTTAAGTGACTGAGATTTCATTGCATCTACCACATCCTGTGCCACCTTACAATTAGGATTTTCAAAGTGAAGATTCAGATCTCCTAATACAAGAAATTTCTTATACCGCAGTGTATACTGAGTTATCAGCTCTGTCAAAAGATTGCAGAACTGTGAAGCCTTACCTGGAGGCCGGTATAAAAGGAGGCCATTAATAATGTTTTTGGGGTTAACTTTTATCATGAAGAAACCACCTTCACAATTGGGCATGTAGTCTTTTCTAGGGTGCAGTATAGCTCACTTCTATAAATCATTGCCAATCCCCCCCCTATTTGCCTTTCTCTATCAATTCTCTATCAATTCTGAGCAGGTTCCTGGATTGACCCGCCCTTTTGAGTTTGTTGGCCAGGTATTCTGATTTGCCTGTATGCAGGGCTTTATGTGTGAGGCAGGTTGTGCGGAAGTTGGCTAGTTGGTCAATCGGGAGCCATTTCAGTTCTTTGAGTGCCGGGGAGATGTGGTCATATTTCTTTGTTCCTGTGACCATTCTTGCTGCTGCGTTGAGGGTGGAGGTGAGAGGTCCCAGGTGCGACTTGGCTGTTCCAGTCAGTACAGCGATGCCATAGTCAATTCTGGAGAGCACAAGTGCCTGCATGGCTTGTTTCAGATCTTTGGGGGGGTGGAAGGGTTTAATTTTATAGAGAAGTTTCAGGTTCAAGAACGCTCTTTTGGCGGTTTTAGAGATGTGTTTATTCATGGCCAGTTTGGGGTCAAGAGTGATTCCTAGGGATTTTGCGGAGTCCATTGGCTTCATGGAGACATTGAGGGCATTTAAGGCTTTGAGCCATTCCACTATTTGTGGGTTTTCATTTTTGTTCGAGATAAGGAGTACTTCCGTTTTTTCTTCATTCAGTTTGAGGTGATTGGCTGAGAGCCAGTGTTGGACCTCCATGAGTGTGGCATTTAATCTGTGAATGTCTGCGATGGAGGTGGACTCCAAATAGAGTTGGGTGTCAGCCGCGTAAAGGTGGAAGTGGATGTTGGATTTCCTTAGAAGTGAGGTGAGGGGTTCCATGTAGATGTTGAAGAGTTGCGGGGAGAGTACTGATCCTTGAGGGACTCCTCTGCTGAGGGAGAGGGGGTCTGCTTCGAAACTGTTGATCTTTATTCTTTGAGTGCGGTTGTTAAGAAAGGAGGAGAACTATTTTAGAACTTTCTTTTCGATGCCTGCTCTCTCTCGGAGGACATTAAGAAGGAGGGTATGGTCTACTGTGTCGAATGCAGCCGAGAGGTCAAGGAGAATGAGAAGGCTACAATGGTTGGAGTCGAGTGACATGTGTAGATCATCAAGGACATTTAGGATTGCCGTTTCAGTACTGCAGCCTTTCCTGAACCCGGACTGGAGAGGATCCAGTAGATTAGAATTCTCTAGATGTTGGTTTAATTGAAATAGGACACATCTTTCGAGAATTTTGGCTAGAAACGGAAGGTTCGAGACCGGCCTGAAGTTGTTCATGTCCATGAGGTCGAGGCCAGGTTTTTTCAGCAGTGGTGTGACTTGTCCTAGTTTAAGGCAGTCAGGGATGAGGCCCTCGCTCAAGGAGCTATTGATGATCTTGCCCCCGATTGGGGCTAGAGTGAACTTCAAGTCCTTGGTCAGTCTCGAGGGAAGTTGATCGAGGGAGTGAGATGAGGGTTTCGCAGCGGCGATAAGATTGCTTATCATTTCTTCCTTGATCGGCTGGAAGGAAGACCAGCGGATAGACGAGCTACTGGGGGGATGGGGTTGGTTGCAGGACTTGAGTTGAAGAACCGATCGATTTTGGTGATTTTTTTCATTGAAAAAGCTAGCAAAGTTGTCACATTGGGTCTTGGACGCAGCTAGGTTGACTACCTTAGGAATGGAGGTTTGGTTCCTAATGATGTTGAAGAGTTCTTTGGGGCAGTTTTTGGCGTTATCTAATTCAGAGCAGAAGAAGGCAGATTTTTTGCTTTTGATATGGGTGTAGTAGTTTTTGCGTGCTGCCTTGAGTTGGTCTCGATGGGAGGCGATGGGGTTGTATCTCCAGGTTCTTTCCAGGGATCTTAGATGTCTTCTTTCATCATTAATGTCAGTAGAGAACCATGACCTAGAGGGAGTGCTTCTGGGTTTTTTTAGTTTCAGAGGTTCCAGCTTATCCAGGGCGAGCTCAAGGTTGGAGTGGTAGAGCGAGGTGAGTTCCGAAGTAGAGAGGGACTCCGTCATGTTCGGTAGGAGAGTGCTGAGTCCTTCCTCTAGCTTATCTCGGGGTACTCTGGAAGTGTTCCTGACCCACTTAGGGGGGACTTGAGTGGGTGGGAGGGGTAGGGCCGGCTGGATGATATGAAAGAGAATGATGTGGTGGTCTGACCAGTCCACCGGGATGATGTGATCAATCGAGACAGCATTTTTGTTCGCAATGATGGCATCTAGGGTTGCTCCTCTGTAATGCGTTTCCTCTGAGCAGTGTTGGATCAAATCATTTTCTTGCAGAAGGGAGTTGAGAGATTGAATCAGTGGGTTATTCGAATCATTCCATCTTAAGTTGAGGTCACCCATAATTAAGCTGTCCTCGCTGTTAAGTGCAGATTGGGTGATCAGATCTGACAGCTGAGCTCTAAATTCATTGGAGTTGCCTGGGGGGTGGTAGAGGAGATGACATTGATGTGAACTAAGACCGTGAGATTTTATGTTGACCGACAAGCATTGGTGTAAGCATGGGGACCCCCTCACAAGCATCCCTCAAACCCAATTAAAATAAATAGACCTTTCTGATTGGCCCAAGGAACTTTTTTGTGCTGGGGGAAATTTGCTCTCATGGGACACACTGCTGCTGGAGCAAGCTCTATCATTGACTGCCAGCAACATGGAGAGAAATGTTGTTGACAGCCATAGCAGGACTTGGGGACCCAGTCCCCTCTCCTGATGTTTAAAAATAAAAATATTATAAGGTAACAAAGTAGGTATACCCTGCCCCCTAGGCCCTCTGGTGGTGGTTGTGGTGGTGATGGGGGGGGATTGGCACACCGAGGCCAAAATAAAATAAGCATTTGCAATACAATTGGTATTGCATTTAAGCTAGTTTGAGCTACCAGCACTGTAAAGGATATTGCCTTTCATTTATGTTTTGGTTTTTAAAACATAAATAAAATGCATTGTTTACAGCGCCGAGACGCCTGCGGGCATTTGTTCGCACTATATTAAATGTTAAAAATAAATAAATAAATAAATCACAATACAATAGCTTACACACGTGTAAGTGCGAGACCTATTGCATTACAAATTGCTTGTTTAAAGTAGTGATGAGATGCAGGAAATCCATGAATGGTTATGTGTTATTTTAGCTTCTTTTATATATCTGGGTGTGGGTTATAGATTATGACTTTGATTGTGAGCGGCGATATGAGTTGATTGTGATTATTTGGAGATGTAGTGGAAAGATGTAACTCACTAAGTGCATTTGGTGGATTCCCATTGCTGATTCTTTTAAATGCTGATTTGTTTTTGAAATTATTTTTTGTATGTATTTTATGAATGTTTTTTGTATTTATGTACCTTTTATCGCTATTTACGTTCCAATTAAAGTGTTATGAACTGAATTGAGTGCTTTGTGTGATTTGGTGTAAATCTGTTCCGTATTTTGAGATATTAAGGTACAAAAATATTTGTGTATCTAGATGGTTGGGTTCAAAGGTATCTTGCAAGAGTTCCTTGAACTGAATTTAAAATAATTGAGTGTTGTAATTGGCCCAGGTGGCATTTTTCCCCTTAGGCCAATTTGCTCCCATGGGAGTCTTACTCCAGCAGGAGCGATAACTCTAATTGGTTGCCTGCAACAAGAAACAAAATGCTGCAGGCAGACATTGCAGACCTTGGGACTTAGTCCTGTGTCCTGAGTTTAAAAAATAAAAGAAATATAGGGAGAGATGGTCGGGATATCCTGACAGCTGAGCCCTTGTCACCTGTTATAGTTATTTTTAGTTTCTATAACTCGCGACCTAAGTTAGTTATACTGAAATACTGCGGAATGCACAAATCCCATTACTGGATTTGCTTAATGAAGTGGCAATGTAGCCTGGGCTAGATGGACAAAACCACAAGAAAAACAAAGGTTAAGTTGATTAGGTGGTTGGAATTTAAGAGCAAATTCATACTATAGCACACAAAAGCACCAGTAGACGCACACTTTGTAGATTCCTGACATAATATCTGTAAAACACTTTTTACAGAATACAGAAACTATAATATTTTCTTAATTGTCAAATGGGAAACGCCCACACTTAACTGGGGTGGTTTGTGCTCACTCTGCAGAGTCTGACCCATTGGAAAATTTTAAGTGTTCAGTTCAGTAATGTATGCACAACCATTGAGTTCAACTAATTTTGGGGTGACATTTGAGTGTCCTGTTGCACAACTAAACAAAGAATCGACATGGCACACATCCCTGTGTGCCATGCCCACAAACCCACTGCCCTGACATACACCAGTCACCCCTCTAGCTGGGTGCCCTATGCCAGTGGTGTGGTCACAGGGGCATGAGCCCTGTGCCCCTACAGGACACAGGGCCATTCCTGGGCACAGTAAGTGCAGTGATGCCATTAAGAGTATATGGTGCTGGGAGGTTGTCTTTACGAACTCCACAGCACCATAATGGCTACACTGAAGACTGACATGTTTGGTACTGTTAGACCTGACATCATTGGCGTGAGTCTCCCTTCCATTTTTGATGGATTGCCTCCTCTGTTTTGATATGTTTTTGCTGGTTATATGTTTTGGGCAATGTGCCACTGCTAATCAGTGCCAGAGTGCGAGTGCTCCCTACGTTGCTGTATTAATTAGTGATTCCATGATTGGGCTATTTGATATACTTTTCAGTCCCTCATACAGTGCACCATGTGTGCCCGGGGCTGGTAAATCAAATGTTGCTGGTGGGCTTGCAGCACTGGTTGTGCCACCCACAGAAGCAGCTTGTAAAGTGTGTCTCAGGCCTGCCATTTCAAGGCCTGTGTGCAGTATGTGACTGCCATGTCGACATGGCCAGTGCACCCAATTGCCAGTCCCTAAACCTTCCCTTTGCTTCATATTATACAACCCTATCGTAGGCCCAATGGTAGGGTGCATTGTAAGTATAAGGTAGGACATGCCCTGATGTATGTAGAATGTCCTAAAAGTGAATTACAGCCATTTTCGTTTTTCACTATTGAAGGCTACCTGTTCTCCATATGGCAGAATTAGCAGTTAGATTATTACATTCTTATAATCCTAACTGACTCAGGGAACATGGTAGAAATTTGGATTTAGTATGCCTGAACTCAGAATAATAAAATACATTGTTTAGTAAAGTTGGTTTTAATATTCTGTGTTTGAAAATACCACTTTTAGAAAGTAGGTATTTTCTTGCCTAATTGTCGAGACCTGCCACTGCTAGGTTGTGTATTCCTTGTCTGGGTTTGTGAGTGACAGGGCTGGGGGATTCCAGGAGACAGGCTGGGGCAGCCCGGTGGTGAATAGAGAGATCTGCATCTAGATGGGAGGGAGGAATTGCACCTGGGACCTGAATAGGGCTGGGCCTTCCCTCTACAATGCTGGCTCCACCTCGTGTGGTGTGTCTGATGTCTCTGCCCTGCACTGTGAAAGGAGAGAAGGAATCATGTCAACAAGGTGCTCCAGAGCTGTGCTTTCCCTCCCCTGCGCTGGCCCCACCTCCTGTGGGGTGGCTGATGTCTCTGCCCTGCACAATGAAAGGAAGAAAAGATTCATGTAAACAAAGTGCTCAGGAACTGGTTTGGACTAAGCAAAGGCCTCTGCCTCCAGAGAACAAAGGATTTTGGGGTATAAATATTGGGACCCTGATCCCAAGAAATTAGATCACTTCTGGAACAAGAAACCTTTCTGCCAAGGACAAGAACCAGGGAAGCTGCAGGAGATTGGACTGCCCCTCTGCCAGTGTGCTGTTTGCTGAGTTGGCCTACAGTGGTTGCTTCATTGCCAAGGGAAATGAGAAGGAACTTTTTAAGGACTTTCATCATCTACAGAATATTCTCCAAGGGCTTGAACTGTGCTTGCCTCCTACTGAAGTCTTAAGGACAAAAGACTTCACCTCCAGCTCCCCCTGTGAATTTCCCTTCTGAGAATTCTATCTACAGAAGTTTGCATGTCGCTGGGAGGTGGAAGCGCGACGCACCGAGAGGAAGCATGTCGCCATCGAGCTGAGATCATCGCATCGCCGCAGAAGTGCACCTCCACCGGATCTTTCTGGAAGCATGTGTTCATCGAAGCTGCCTGCTTTTGCACCACAGGAGAAGCGTGACGCCATCAAGAGAGTCACCATTACATCACCGGAGAAGCGTGTTGCGGGGCCTGTTGCGGCTCCAAAGTACAGAGTTGTCGCAAGCCTGCCAGGGCATCATCGCATCGTCATTGCATCGCCGCGTCAAGGGTGCCATCTTCTCGCATCGCAACCAGATCGTCGCATCGCATCAAGGCTCCATCTTGCACACCACAATGGGCCCACAGGCCGAGAATCTACGCATCACCTCCGCCTCGGTAAGGATCATGACGCATCCCCTACTCTGCGCAAGCATTGAGGCACTACGCATCCTTTCCCCTGAAGCCTATTGTTCACTTTGCGTTACGCATCCAGGTACTTTGTCACATTTACCATCAACTTGAACTAAGCAATGTTTATCATCTTTAAGTAAACTTTTAGTATAGTATTGTGGATGTTTGTCGTTTGTAGTCTTGTGTTAAGTCTATATAAAGAATACTTATTTTTATAAAACCTGTGTTGTGTCCATCTGTAGTGTTTTTACTGTATTACTGTGTAGATTCACAAATGCTTAACACACTGCCTCTGAGATAAGCCTGTCTGCTCATGCCAAGTTACAAAGGGGGTGAGCAGGATTTATTAAGGAGTGTAATCCCCTTATCCTGACTCAGAAGTAAGGGTCCCTATTTGGACAAAGGTGAATACCATTGCCAACTAGAGACCCCCAGATCTAACATTGGTGGTCAGCGGTGAGGATTTGGACTTTGCATTTGTGTTTTATATACAGTGATTGGTGTACACTACTAGTGAGTGCAGACCAAACGCGTCCACATACTTTTTTTTATAGAATCTTTTTCCATGGAACTCTTATTTTTCCTGAAAACTTCTAATTCTTACTACCATGAGTAAACCAGCATCTGTTGCATCTATGGATCTTGATTTTGAGGAAGAGAGGTTGGAAACCTACACTGTGAAACAGCTCAAGTATCTCTGCAAGAAATTGAAAGTTGCTACACCCGGCATTTATAAAAAGGATTACTACCAAAAGGCGCTGAGGGCTTGGGTAGAAGCCAGACATGTCCCTGATCTTGTGGTGGATGGAGCCAGTTGGGGATGCAGATGGGCAAATTGATAGGCCAGTGTTTCCAGCCAGGGGAGGGGTACCGTCCCCACCTGGCCGCAGCATCTTTTCCAAAGACCTGTCCCCAGAGAGCTAGAAGACAGGGAGAGAAATAGGGCACTCAAGCTGGAGTTGGCTAAGCTTAAGATGGAGAGTCAGAGGGAAACAGAGAATAACTGGTTGTCTTTGGAAAGAGAGAGAATGAGAATGGAGCATTAGAGGATGTTGATGGAGTTAGAGATCAAGGTTAAGGGCTTAGAGATCAATCCCTCTGATGGCAGCGCCCCATCTGTGCCTTCAGAAGGCAGGGTACATATTCCCAAGGGTGTCATCAAATATTTCCACAAAGGTAAAGATATTGGGCAGTGGTTTGCAGCCTATGAGATAGCAATGTTGGTCCACCGGGTCCCTGAGGAGGATTGGGGAGCGGGGTTGTGGGGCCGCTTTCTGACTGAGGGGAGGGATACTTTGTTAGACCTACCCAGTGAGAATAGGATGTCTTATAACCACATGAAAGAAGCACTGATGACAAGGTATGGTTTGACTCCAGAACTCTTTAGACAGAGGTTCAGGAATTGTAAGAAGTTGGAGGTAACCACTTGGGTAGAATATGTGTCTTTCTTTTGCAGAGCTATGGATGGTTGGGTGAGGGGCAGCAATGTGGATAATTTTTAAGTTCTCTATGATTTGATTGCCAAGGAGCACTTATCTGCTAATTATTTTCCAGAGCTACACCAGCACCTTATTGATAGCAAATTGACTAACCCTAGAAAGCTTGCTGAGGAGGCGGACCGCTGGGTCAGTACCAGGGTCCAAAAGGGTATTGTGGCAGACTCCACTAAAGGTGGGCAGGGTTCCAAGCAGAAGAGTGGGGGGGGGGGCAAGGATAAACAGAGGGAGTTCTTGAAAGTCAGGATCCCCGACAGGTAAACCTGTTCAGAGGGGGCCTGTTACCTGCTTTCAGTGTAAGAAGGTGGAACACCGTTGGTATGATCCCCAGTGTCCCCAAAAGGGTCAGTATGTGCCACCCCGTGCACCACCCCTTCAGATGGCCTGTGTAGCCCTGAGTGGGGAGGAGATGGGTGCCCAAGGTGGGTGGGGTCCCTCAGAAATGTCCCTTGTCTCATTAGGAGACTTTGAGATGGTCCCTAAAACTCAGCTGCCTGATAACACTAAAAAATACAGGCAATGGGTGACTATCATTGGCCATAGAGTGGAGGCTCTGAGAGACACCGGAACGAGTGTGAAAGCTGTCAAGTGTCACTTGGTGTCTGAAGAGCAGGTGGTCTCCAATGCATTCTTCCCAGTTGTTTCCACTGACAACACAGAGAGCCATTGCAAAGTGGCTCAAGTTCCCTTTGAGGGGGGTCTCTGGTACTCTTCAAGTAGCTGTGAGGCCATCCATGCCTGTTGATTGTCTTGTATGCAATGATTTAGAAAGCTCCCCTTGTGTTAAGGTGGAGAGGAAGGCACATTTAAAGATGTTGGGTCTGCCTGAGTGGGCGTTTGTGACCACTCGGTCTATGGCAGCTAAGGGTGTTCAAGATATCCTGGAGCCTGAAAGGATGGTCCAGGGACCTGCCTTGAAGAGAAGAGGTAGGCGGTGTGGGAAACCAGCTCCCATTATTCCCACGGTCCAGGAGGAGGCAGACCTTGAGGGTGATGCCCTGGAACCCACTGGTGAGCAAATGTCTAAACTAGGGAACCTACCTGAGCTGACCCATTGGCAGCAAGAAGGGGTCCCTCCAGGGAGGAATTTTGTGAAGAGCAGCATAATTGTCCTTCTCTTGTTGATTTGAGGCAACAGGCCACAAACCAGGCAGCAGGAGATCAGTCTGGATCACATTGGATCTACTGGGAGAATGGTCTCCTATATAGCGAGCTTACGGTTGCTGAGCCTGGGTCAGCCCGTGTGCTGATGGTACCCCAGCGCTTCAGAGCTTTCCTACTGGGTTTGGCTCATGATGTTCCTTTAGCTGGTCATCTGGGGCAGAACAAGACCTTTGAAAGGCTTGTCTCTCACTTTTATTGGCCCCAGATGCGGAAGAGTTCAGATACTCATTGTAGGGCCTGTCAAACATGCCAGGCAATTGGGAAAAGTGGAAGGAGGCACAAGGCCCCTCTCCAACCTTTCCCTGTAGTCAGCACCCCCTTTGAACGGGTGGGCATTGACATGGTGGGGCCACTGGACCCCAAGACAGCCATGGGCAACAGGTTTATCCTGGTCTTGGTGGACCATGCAACCCGGTACCCGGAAGCCATTCCGCTCAGAACATTGACGGCCCCCGTGGTGGAACATGCACTGATGGGGATCTTCTCCTGTGTGGGGTTCCCCATAGAGGTGGTGTCTGACCGAGCTACAAACTTAATTTCCAATTATATGAAGTCTCTGTAGAAGGAGTGTGGTGTTACCTACAAGTTTACCACTCCTTACCACCCACAAGGTAATGGGCTGGTTGAAATATTCAACCGGACCCTTAAAGGCATGATCATGGGTCTTGAAGAACCATGAGACGTAAGTGGGACATCCTTTTGCCATGCCTTCTGTTTGCTTACCGTGAGGTGCCACAAAAGTCCCTAGGGTTCAGCCCCTATTGTGTTTTTATCTAGGAACCTGAATCAATATTGCTATTTTATGCCCTTGTACGGCTATAATCAATAATATCCCTATAATGGCATAAGAATCAGATCCATATTTAAGTAATTAGCCCTTGCAGTCCAAGGCACGGCAAAAGCTACTTCCTTGGATTCCTAGAAAGCACGAGTTCTTTCGATACACCAAACCTCCAGCAACCTGGGAAATCCCCATTTGCTTTGTTTTGATTTGTAATAGAACTCCTGCGAGCACTGTAAGAACGGCCAGTACTTAGTGACATCTTTATTGACGTCTTATGTCCAAACCTTACGTCAAACTCGGCACCTTTCAGGTGTAAATATACCAACGTTGCCTTAAGCAAACACACGGTGGTGGTTTTGAAGCAGAGCAGCTATCTACTTGCCCGAGAGCCCAGCTGATGCGAGAGCCCACGGACGCTGCCCCTCCTCTTTGACGCGCTGAGAAAGACGCTGTCTTTTCTCATGCCGAGAAAATCCAGCTCCGGCGTTTCCAGCCTACCTTGCGGGTTGCTGGGATATCAAGTCCTGAAGAAAGAGATACCAGACCTCCTACATTCTATTCCCAAGGTACAGTGCTGACTAAAATCTTAAAGAGAATTCTTGAATCAGATTCCTGGTAAAACCAACTTAACTTAAACTGTTACTTACTTACTCCTTCCCACGTATTAGGCTTAGGTCAGGTACACCGGGGTAGGCGTATTTTAGAAGCACCAGTTGAGCACGTTAGTCAATGTATATATGTATGTATATATTTTATCCATTTTAAAGTATCTTATTATTATTATTATTTAAGAAGCTTATAAAGCGCGCAGCTACCCCCAAAGGGGGTGTCCTGGCTAAGAAACCATATCAATGCTTTTACAGTATTATTTCATAATACTCCTTTTACTGTACATACTTTACTTTATATTAAGTATTTCAATTGTGGCAATTCATTTCTCTTGCATGAGAAGGAAGACTGCTCAATAAATAATACCTTTTATTGAAAACGCCCGTCTCTCTCTTCTCTGCACTCTGGTGAAACTAGGAACGCGCAATTGACTGAGTGAAATAGCTGTCTATTGTTTTCACACAACTCTAGAGATTTACTCTTATTCTGAGGGAGCAAAGTTGTCATATTATATGGTTGTCGTAAGCTAATCCCTTCTTGTCTATCCAGGGAGGTTAAACTCCTCCTCGTTTATTCGAGAACGTTTCTTGTGACCTCTGAGCTAGCTGGCAAACCTTAAGTCTAATATAGTCAGTAGAGACCTAGTCGACCTTAGTCCTTCGTCCACACTGCTGAATATATTATTCCAATGCACCGAGCCTATTGGGAATATAGGAACTACACTACACCCCTTTGAACTGTTGTATGGTCACCCCGTAAGAGGACCTTCTAGTCTGGTCAAGGAAGGTTGGGAGCAATCTCCCAGGAAACCTCCCCAGGATGTATATAGTTACATGCTGGACATCAGGAACCAGACTCGGCGTTTCAGAGATCTCGCTCAGGCGAATCTGGAAGCCAGCCAGGAAGAGATGAAGCGGTGGTATGATAAGAATGCCACTCTGATTGAGCTTCAACCTGGATAGAAAGTTTGGGTCATGGCCCCTGTGGAGCCTTGTGCGCTCCAGGACAGGTGGACCGGTCCATATGAGGTGGTGGAGCACAAGAGTGATGTCACCTATCTGATGAACTTTCGATCTCCAAGGAACCCTTTGAGGGTCCTACATGTTAACCGCTTGAAGTCCCACTTAGAACGGTCCGAAGTGGGCATGCTCCTAGCAACGGATGATGGAATGGAGGAGGAGACAGAGCCTCTTCTTGACCTCCTGTCTGCGACAGAGCAAGATGGGTCAGTGGATGGTGTCAGCCTCTCTGCCACACTGACCACTGATTAGCAGCAAGATTGTCGCCAACTGTTGGGACAATTATCTGATCTATATTCCTTGGTTCCTGGTGTCACAGAGTGGTGCGTCCATGATGTGGACACTGGAGACAGTCCTCCTGTGAAGTACAAGGCTTACAGAGTGACTGACAAGGTTAGGGCTTACATTAAGGAGGAAATCTCCAAGATGTTTGCTTTAGGGCTCATTGAGTCCTCAAACAGTCCTTGGGCCAGCACAGTGGTGTTGGTCCAAAAGGCTGCCTCCCCGGGTGCCGCACCTGAACTCCGGTTCTGTGTGAACTACAGAGGGCTCTATTCAGTCACCAGGACTGACGTACACCCCATCAACAGAGCTGATGAGCTTTTTGCTGGTTATATGTTTTGGGCACTGTGCCACTGCTAATCAGTGCCACAGTGCAAATTATCCCTATGATAAATTGCTGTATTAATTAGTGATTCCATGTTTGGGTTATTTGATTTACTTGTCAGATCCTAAAACAGTGCACCATGTGTGCCACGGGCTGGTAAATCAAATGCTGCTGGTGGGCTTGCACCAATGGTTGTGCCACCCACAGAAGCAGCTTGTAAAGTGTGTCTCAGGCCTACCATTGCAAGGCCTGTGTGCAGTCTGTGACTTCCATGTTGACGTGGCCAGTGCACCCACTTGCCAGTCTCTAAACCTTCCCGTTGCTTCATATTAGACAACCCTATTGTAGGCCCAATAGCAGGGTGCAAGTGTAAGTTAGGACATGCCCTGATGTGTGTAGAATGTCCTAAAAGTGAATTACAGCCATTTTCGTTTTTCACTATTGAAGGCTACCTGTTCTCCATAGGCCAGAATCTGCAGTTAGATTATTACATTCTTATAATCCTAACTGACTCAGGGAACATGGTAGAAATTTGAATTTAGTATGCCTGAACTCAGAATATTAAAATACATTGTTTAGTAAAGTTGGTTTTAATATTCTTTGTTTGAAAATACCACTTTTAGAAAGTAGATATTTTCTCTCCTAACTATCCAGGCCTGCCTCTGCTAGGTTGTGTACTCCTTGTCTGGATTTGAAAGTGACAGGCCTGGGGGGTTCCAGGAGACAGGCTGGGGCAGCCCGGTGGTGAATAGAGAGATCTGCATCTAGATGGAAGGGAGGAGTTGCACCTGGGACCTCAATAGGGCTGGGCCTTCCCTCTACAATGCTGGCTCCACCTTGTGTGGTGTGTCTGATGTCTCTGCCCTGCACTGTGAAAGGCGAGAAGGAATCATGTCAACAAAGTGCTCCAGAGCTGTGCCTTCCCTCCCCTGTGCTGGCTCCACCTCCTCTGGGGCGGCTGTTGTATCTGCCCTGCACAGTGAAAGGAAGAAAAGACTCATGTAAACAAAGTGCTCAGGAACTGGTTTGGACTAGGCAGAGGCCTCTCTGCCTCCAGAGAACAAAGGATTTGGGATATAAATATTGGGACCCTGATCCCAAGAAATTAGATCACTTCTAGAACAAGAAACCTTTCTGCCAAGGAGAAGAACCAAGGAAGCTGCAGGAGTATGGACTGCCCCTCTGCCAGTGTGCTGTTTGCTGGGTTGGCCCGCAGTGGTTGCTTCATTGCCAAGGGAAAGGAGAAGGAACTTTTTAAGGACTTTCATCATCTACAGAATATTCTCCAAGCGCTTGTACTATGCTTGCCTCCTGCTGAAGTCTCAGGGACAAAAGACTTCATCTCCTGCTCCCCCTGTGAATTTCCTTGCTGGGAATTCTATCTACAGATCTTTGCGTGTCGCTGGGAGCTGGAAGCGCGACCCACCGAGAGGAAGAGTGTCACCGCCGCAGCTGAGATCGTCCCTGGAAAAGCACGCCGCCGCCGCATATCTCTGGAAGCATGTGTTCATCGAAGCTGCCTGCTGTCGCATCACAGGAGAAGCGTGACGCCATCGAGAGAGTCGCCATCGCATCACCGGAGAAGCGGGTTGCGTGGCTTTCGTGGCTCCAAAGTACAGAGTCGTAGCAAGGCTGCCAGGGCGTCATTGCGTCGTCATCGCATCGCCGTGTCAAGTGCGCCATCTTCTCGCATGGCAACCGGATCGTCACATCGCATCCAGGTGCCATCTTGCTCACCACAGCGGGCCCGCAGGACGAGAATCTATGCATCACCTTCACACCAGTAAGGATCACGACGCATCCCCTACTCTGCGCAAGCATTGAGGCACGACGCAACCTTTCCCCAGGATCACAGAACCAACGCATCGCCCCTTTTGTGAACCTTTTGTTCACTTTGAATTACCCATCCAGGTCTTTTTTCGAGAACTTTGTCGCATTTACCATCAACTTGAACTAAGCAGAGTTTATCATCTTTAAGTCAACTTTTAGTATAGTATTGTGGATTTTTGTCGTTTGTGGTCTTGTGTTAAGTCTATATAAAGAATACTCATTTGTATAAAACCTGTGTTGTGTCCATCTGTAGTGTTTTCACTGTATTACTGTGTATATTCACAAATGCTGAACACACTGTCTCTGAGATAAGCCTGTCTGCTCGTGCCAAGCTATCAAGTGGGTGAGCATGGGTTATTAAGGAGTGTAATCCCCTTATCCTGACTTAGAAGTAAGGGTCCCTATTTGGACAAAGGTGAATACCATTGCCAACTAGAGACCCCCAGATCTGACAGGTACCAAACTTCTCAGTACATTAAATCCACACTGATGCCAGTGTGGGATTTATTGTAAAATGCAACACAGAGGGCATCTTAGAGATGCCCCCTTAAACCTAACCTATGATCCACGTATTGTCTGAGGGGCTGCCTCGGCTGCCACACAGCAGAAATGTTGCTGGACCCCTGGGTAGAGAGCCCCCCGCTCTCCTGGGCCTGCAACAATGCACATCCTAGGCGAGGTGCTAGGTCTCCTCCCCCAGGTTGGGCAGCGGGAAGCTTCAAAGGCATGCCACCTTTGTGAGCTTCTCCAGACCACTTGCTGTACTCAGCAACTGGCCCCCACCAGTTCTAACCCCCATTCTGGCGGGAAGACTGGCGGGAAACCCATCGTCAAGAAAGTGGGTGTGCCAGCCTGTGCCAACTCCACCCCTCGGGTGGGAGTGGAGAGGTGAAGCACAACTCCGGGCTATCGCCATCTTGAGGATGGGGAGCCCTACCCACTCACAGCTAGGCTCCTGCCCCCCTCCCAGAGGAGAGGAGCAGGTTAGGGGCTGTACGCATCCCAAGACAGGGACCTATTGGTCCCTGCCCTCACCCTACCTGTAACGTCCCTAAATTTAGTATTTAGGGGCACCCTGAACCTTCCTTCCTCAGATCCCGATTTCAAAACAAGAAAGAAGATGAAGACCTGCCGTGCAGCTGCTAACAAGAGGACGACACCAACTGACTTGGCCCCAGTACTACAGGCCTGTTGATCCTTGAACCTGCTCCTGCTAAATCCCAGCATCTCCTGCAGACAGCAACCTCAAGAACCCCAGAGGACCTGCCTGCCTTGACCCTCTTAGAGACTGGGACTCCCATGAGTAGTGGTTCTGCTTAAACAGCAATACCTCAGGTGCCAGCCAGGAACCACGAATTCAGCCAACTCTGCACCCGCCGAGCCCGGCCTGTGCTAAGTGGACAAAGACCCTGAGGATGTCCCCCCGGCGATTCTGATCTGGAATCCAGTGCCCAAGGACCCTCCTCGACGACCAAGATGACACCTGCAGTCTCAGAACCAGGGACCCCCCCAACTGCGACCAGCAGAGGGTAAGATTTCCCAATGCCAAAAGATACCCCTGCACCCGGCGTCCCCCGTCCCCTTGTGCCTGACTCAGGGGTGCCTACCTACCCTCCAAGGTCCCAACTTACCCCTCGAAGTGTTGGTCGCTCCAGAAGATCCTCCGACCCCGAGCCTGCAGCCTTTGTTCCCTTTTCAAGATCGCCATTGAATAACATTGAGTGCCCGACGGCTCAAAAGCACCCTGCACCCAGCCGCCTGAGTGCCCCTGGTAGTGCAACCTTTGTCCTATCCTACTTCCCCATTTGCCCTGAGCAAGTGACCAGGAGCCCAGCTCCCACCGCTGCGTGGCCTGCTAGCCAGCAGCCACCAACCGCATGCCCCCTGCCTCTCATTGGATAACATTGGGCCTAACTACCGCTGTACCCGGTTGCTCCTATGCCGCTGAGGGTGTACCAACTGTACCTACATGACCCTGGGAGACCCCTGAGTTTATGCCCGGAACCTTAACTCTGCCAGTCGAATACTTACCTCAAAGCTGATAACTAACTTTTCTTCCTTAGGCTAACATTGACTGGTTACACTCAGAAATTCTTTTAAGTGTGGAGTTTTGGAACTTTAAAATATTCACATAATCAGAAGAGACCTCAGTGCTGCATCTTTTAGCCCAGTAGAAACCCTGAAAAGTAATGTTTACCGTACTTACCAGTAACCTGAATTTTCTTCTACAGGAACCCATTGACTGTTTTTTTGTGAAATTTCTTCTAAGTATCGATTTTTGCAAACTACAAATATTCTTTAAAAATCGTACCAACTACCAAAACGTAATTACTTACCTGTCTTAGATAGATGTCCTAGTGCTGAACCTAGGAGTCCAGTGCTGGATTACAAGAGTAACTTGAACATACTTTACCTTCAAACTGAATTTCCTTCCATAGGATAACATTGGTAATTTCAACTGAAAAAGTTTCTAGGTGTCAACTTTTAAAATACAATAAGAATCCTTAAAAATCACTACTGTAACCAAAACGCTTTTACTTAACTGTTTACAGGACATGTCCCCTGATTGAATCTAGGATCCAGTCTTGTTGTTAGAAAAGTAATCTACAAAGTAATTAATTGCATTTAACTGGAAATTCCCATTAAGCTCAATGTTGCATTGTGTTTGAAATCGTGTTGCCTATTGCAACAAACTGTAACTATTATATTCCAAAAGTCTAATGCCTATTTGAAAAGTATTTAACTAAAGTAACTCATTCTGAGAAAGTATATTTTCATACCTTGTTGGTTCTAAAATAAAACAACTATATATTTTGATTCAAAACAATTGGCCTAGAGTTCAGTTCTTGAGTGTGTGAGACCATTTGCTGACTGAGTGTGTACATCAAATGCTTTACACTTTCCTCTGATACTGCCTTACTGCTCGACCAAGCTACCACTTTAGAGAGTAAGGTTATATCTAACTTTAGCCTCTGCCAAACCTCTGTATATATAGAGCCACTTTCCTACATTATGGGAAACATGGATTCAGCCTCAGGGAGAGTTTCAGGAAGACAAAGTTAAGGCTAAGGTTAACTTTAGGCCTGTTCGGCTACAATATAGGGTTTATTCCAGAATATTTGCACATCTCAACTTCTTTGATAACATTGAATACACCCTTACTGCAATAGAGACTACCAACATCAAACACCATTATCTTTGCAAGTATTTAAAACTCAGCGTGGATGATATTTTGGTAATTTTGGGTAAAGAAATGTAAGTGAAATTATTGACATTACATATCATGTCCTTTCATGAAGATATTTGAATGCAGGGTGCACAGTTTGGGTAATTTTTTAACACAAGGGGCATTTCAAGTAGATTATTTTACTCAAGCAGACCATTTGGATAATTTTTGAGTGAGAAACTACAAATCCGAATGCGACCAGCCGTGTTTTGAAAGCGAGCCACAGTACTTTTAACATGGTGTTCAACAAACTTTTCTGGTACATTTTTTAACCAGTGTGAACAGGTCAAGTCATTTTTGAGCGCAGAATTACAAATCTGAATGCTAGCATCAGTGTTTTCCATTCAAGCATCTGGAAATCAACTTTAAGTTAAATTTTTCAGCTCTGCTTGATCCAGTTTTGTTTCTTGTGTTCAGAGGCTTGTTCCTACAACATGGACAAATCTTTCAGAGAAGGTACAGCTGAATAAACCATGTCACATGACATACGTTTCAACTTCAGCATCTTCGGACAGAGCAACTTTTTTTAAGCAACGAATCATTTCCTTTACACCTCTCATGGTGGGGATATTGGTGAGTAGCACACTTCACCACTACCATCTGTTTTGGCAGTTGAGAAGGTTTTGCACACATTGTCCATTTTTAATATGAGTTCCAGCAGATGTTAGGAAGCCCCTGTTCCATCCAAAGGAGCCCAAAGTCATGCATCACTCCAAATCATTACTTTGGGTCTGCGTACAAAGTTACAATATTTTCTTTGGTTAGAATGCATGCACAGGTAAGGGCAAGAAGCACAGCCACTTGGACCATACATTTGGTAAACAGCAACGTTCCACAATACTGTATACAGGCCATAAAGAATATACCACAACCAGGCCACCTTCATCATTTCTGCGAAAGAACAAAGAACATTAGCTCACAGATGGGAATGGGAAAATCTGTCAAATAAGCAAAGGGTTTGTGACATTTGCATAAAAATATTCACAGTCCTAAGGTTCTAACTCCTGAAGGGTAAACATCAGGGAAGCAGGCTTCGGAGTGGGGCAATTGGAGAAGGTGATGTGAGAAGCAGACAAGATCTCATATTGGGATAATCATCCGGTAAAGAGGTGTTGAGTCTTTGTGGTGAAGAGGAGAGAAATAACAGCATAGCATAACACAACTGTCAAAGGGAAACTCAGTACAATGTTTCCAAAGGCTTCAACAAGATTTGCAGTGGCTGCCAGAGAGCTGAGACATTGTGAGAGCCCAGCTGTGACTGCGCCCAAGGCTGCAGAATAATAGTAGGCTACTGTTTCCCTTGGTCTTGGACCCAGGGCCAGACGGGCCATAGCGGGCATCAGGCGTTTCCCCGGGAGGCTGGAAGGGTGGGGGCTGGTTTTGCAGCAGTGACAGCCGGTTTTGTTCCTGGGGGCCGGTTTTCCTGCAGTGCTTCAATATCGGCCCCCAGTATTAAAAGGAGCAGGCAAGGGGGCGTGGCTTGAGCGCCGCACAAGATGGCGGCGTAGCTCCGGAGCTCCGTGGATCGAGCGCCGATACCGGCAACTTCCACAACTTTCCCTGCACTTTTCGGAGGAGCTGTTGTCATATTTCGGCATCGGAGCATGAGGTGAGCAGCATACTGTTACCTGCGTCCCTCTACTCCGCTTCAATGCGCACTTTTCCTCTGTGACGCGGCTCGCAATTTCGGCGGCCGCCATTTTCCCTCATTTTTGCCGCGGCTCATACTATGCCGGCAAATAACGTTACCATGGACGCAAGGTGATTTCCGAATTCAGAAGCTTCGTTCACCTGCGCATTATCATTGAAATTCCCCAACAAGACTCTTCTTTGATGCTTTCAGTCCTTTTTCGTCATATTGAGTAGCGTTTCACGCTGCACTATTAACCAGGCGCCTCTCCTCACAGGAATTCATCTTCAGGCTTCTGCAACAATGTTCTTCCTCAGGAATACAATCTTTATGTTCAAAATGTTGTTTGCGCGCCTTGGCAACTCTTCTTAATGCAACCCTGGTTCTTGTACTTGCACTCTTAATTTAATAATGCCTTTGGAGCGACGCTCTTTTCAAATCTTCTATCCCGTGAAGGATTTAGTGCGTGGAGTTGCATGAGATATCAATGACTTTTACTTTATATATCTAAGCACTACTATTTAATATTGTCACATTGGAGAGTGCCTTCTTCACAAGATCCTTTTTTCTTCAAATCTGGCATAGCACTGCCTTCTGTCTACCTTGCCTTATATGGGGAAACTGCGCACCCTCAAACTTACAGCTTCTAAGACCAAATCGCGTCATTCCTCGGACTCTGACTCGACGACGCAGACCATGGATGACAGTATTCCCTCTAAACCTGATGTCACTCGTGGGGCTATTCCTAAAGCTACCACCTCCAGTAAGCTTTTACTACCAGGCTCTACGAAACGCTTAAAAAAGGATCCTCCATCTCCAGACTCTGCATCTCATTCCACATCCATGGATCTCATCCTTGAAGAAATCCGTGCGCTTAAACTTTTCATGGCCGAAACTACTAAAACACTACAATTTCTCCATGACAAATGGTCCACTCTCGAGTCCAGAGTCCTTTTAGTGGAACAATCTACGGAAGCTCTTCAAACTTCCTGTTCTAGAATTTCAACGTTGGAGAAGGATGTCTCTCTCTTACGGCGGCAGACTGAGGAGTTGGAAAATAGAAATCGTAGAAATAACCTACGCCTTTATAATCTTCCGGAACATACAGAAGGGTCTAATCCAACTGCATTCTTCCAAACCTTCCTGCCAAAAATTTTGGATCTTCCACCTTCCTCCACACTTAACATCCAACGTGCTCATAGACTTGGTCCGAAAGTTTCCTCCAAACCCCGCGGAGTCATCATGTTATTCCTACAATATACTGACTTACTTCAAGTACTCTCAGCAGCCAAAGCTAAGAAACAAGTTATGTGGGAAGGTCACCGTTTGTATCTCTCTCAAGATGTAGCTAAAGTGACAGCTGACCGCAGGAAACAATTTCTTGATCTACGACCACGACTACGAGACCTTGGTGCCAGATTTGGTCTCCTCCATCCTTGCCTATTCAAGGTCACTTACAAAGAAAAGACTACAACTTTCGAAGACCCACAAGTCCTTGAAGAGTTTCTCCTTCATCATGAAACCATCAACATGGACACTGCAAGATCTGTTTAATTGTTCATGTCTCCTTCGGTTTGACTAATATGTTCATCCTTTCATTACCCTATTGTATCTAGTCTCGGTTTCCTTCGTCCATTGTACATACCTCTCCCTAGAATATGTTGTCCTATGTATTGCGCAGTTCCTATTTTTTGTTATTCATACGTCCTCCTAATATCTTCTTTTCCATTTTTGTCTTCTTACAGATCCTCTCCTCATGTTCTCCATCCCGGTGTATTTTTACTCCCTCCACTTGACCTTAAGCTGGTTCCTCAGGTGTTCGACGGCGTGAGTTTCCGTTGTTGATGTCGTCCTCTTCTGGCGTCGTCACCCCTCAGTTCTCATCTGTATTTGTTGTTATGTCTTTACTCCTTTCTACTTTTCTTCTATTCTTCCTACTGTTCTCTCTCTCTATTTTCTTTCTTTATTCTTTTCTCTTCTTTTTCATTACGTTCTGCTTGATCTTCTCTCTTTGTATACTTTTTCTTACAGATTTTTCTTCGCATTCCTATTACCTCTCCCCTTTTCTCTATTCTCACTTCCTACTTTTACTTCAGCTTATCTTTTTATCATTCTCTTATTAATCTATATTCCGAGTAGTTACATGGAATGTTAAGGGTTTAAATAACCCTATTAAACGTCAAAGAGTTTTAACTCATTTGACTAGACTTAAAGCAGATGTAGCCCTCCTCCAAGAATCCCACCTTACAGAAACGGAGGCTACCAAACTCAAACGTTCATGGGTGGGTCAAGTTTTTTACTCTCCCGCTTTAGGTAAGAAAAATGGTACAGTTATCTTATGTCATAAAAAGTTAGATGTTTCAGTTTCTTCACAAGAATGCGATGTTAATGGTCGTTGGGTTGTTGTCAACTTTCTTATTGATAAAATTCCTTTAGCTATTTTTAATGTTTATGCTCCTACAGGTGTTGATAAATTGTTTTGGCCTGCTATTTCTGATAAGCTTGTCACTCTTAATGAACAGTATGTTATTTTTGGTGGTGATTGCAACCAAGTTTTTGATCCTTTTTTAGATAAAAATTCAACAGTTAAATTTGTTCCCTCTAAAATGCATTCTCAATTTATCTCAGCTATGAGAAATAATGCTTTGGTTGACATTTGGAGGCTATGTAACCCAGATCTAAGAGAATACACTTTTTATTCCCCTACCCACCATTCACAATCCCGTATTGATTACCTTTTTCTCAGCAAACCCCTAGCACAACTTGCTATACATTCAGACATAGGTTCCATTTTAATATCAGACCACGCTCCTGTCTTTGTAGATATTGACCTTATCCCATACTCCCCTCACTCAGGGCGCTGGCGATTTAATAACTCCTTACTCCTTGACTCTAATTTCTGCACCCGTTTTACTTCTTTTGTCAATGAATTTTTTACACTTAACCACCTTCCAGAATCCTCCTTTCCCATGATATGGGATTCATTTAAGGCAGCCGCAAGAGGTTTCATTATTAATTTTGTTTCTCAAAAGAAAAAACAATCTATTTCTAAGTCAACTCAAATATTAGATAAAATTAAAAAGCTAGAATATATCTATTACAATTCGAATTCTGAATCCTCCCTCCGTGAACTGGTATCGGCCAAAATTGACTTTAATAAATATACCACCAATGCGGCCTCAAATTCGCTTCTTAAATGCAACTCCCGCTACTACGGCGGGCAAAACAAAATGGGCAAGCTTCTTGCAAACTATCTCAAAATACGTACTGAAAGGACTAAAATTGAATCCCTACAAGGTCCAGCTGGTGTTTCTTTGTTTAAAGATAAGGAGATATTAGCTCAATTTGTTTCGTTCTACAAAGCTCTATACACTCCCGAATCTACTCCTGACCTTACTGATCTTCTTGCATATTTTCAAGATATTCCCTCTCCGGATTCCTCTCACATTGACTTACAACCGTTGGACTCGGACATTACCCTATCTGAAATCTCACATGCCGTCTCTGTTCTTCGTCGCGGTAAAGCTCCGGGGCCCGATGGTTTTACTATCGAATTTTACACTCATTTTTCTTCCCTTCTTCTCCCTAAACTACTTTTGTTATTTCAATTCTTCTCGGCTTCCGGATCTTCTCAAGGAACTTTCCAAGAAGCATTAATTTGTCTAATCCC
Source organism: Lissotriton vulgaris (assembly GCF_964263255.1). Taxonomy (NCBI): domain Eukaryota; kingdom Metazoa; phylum Chordata; class Amphibia; order Caudata; family Salamandridae; genus Lissotriton; species Lissotriton vulgaris. Next base: position 986,558,304 of record NC_141696.1, on the reverse strand, counting down.
TAAACCTGATAAAGATCACACCCTATGTAAAAATTATCGTCCCATTTCCCTAGTAAATACTGATTATAAAATTTTTGCCAAAATTATAGCTCTTAGATTAGATCCTATATTACCAGACATCATTGGTCCTGAACAGTCCGGATTCGTTAAAGGTCGGCTATCATCAGACAATTCCCGTGTTTTCTTTAACATTTTGAGTAAAGCCCCCTCCCTATCTACTCCCCTTGCCGCTATCTCCCTAGACGCCGAAAAGGCTTTTGATCGAATAGGATGGGATTTTATGTTCCAAGCACTCCGTTGGTTTCGTTTCCCTCCTAAATTCATTTCTCTTATTTCCTTACTCTACTCTAGTCCCCACGCATCAATCTTTGCAAATGGCGTGACTTCCGATTACTTTCCCCTTCAAAGAGGGGTGCGTCAGGGATGCCCTCTTTCTCCTCTTTTGTTTATTTTGGCCCTAGAACCCTTCTTAAGAAAAATTCGGCTCGACGAGAATATCACTGGTTTTCATTATGGACCTCAGAAGCAAGCTAAATTATCAGTATACGCAGATGATATTTTATTTTACTGTTCAAACCCCCAAACAACTCTTCCTTCCTTCCTTAATCAAGTTTCTTCTTTCTCGAATGTATCAGGTTACCGTCTTAATATTGACAAATGCGAAATTTTACCCTTAAACCCCTTATGTCAAAAACATCTCTTTGACTCCTCTGGCTTCTCCTGGCAGCCCACTAAGATTAAATATCTGGGTGTTTGGTTTGCCCCCCGTATCCCTGATACTCTTAAATTTAATTTCGAATCTCTGTCTAATAAAATTACTACATCAATTAGTCGTTGGCACCCTCTCTTCCTTTCTTGGTGGGGACGTTTAGACTCCATCAAAATGATGCTGGCACCCTTGGTTCTATATACTATCTCCATGATTCCCATTCGTATACCTGATCACTACTTCAAATCGATAGATTCTCTTCTAATAAAATTCTTATGGAAAGGTAAAAAAGCACGAATAGCTCTCTCTTCTTTAAAAAAGGACAAATCCCTAGGCGGTATCAAATTCCCTAACTTTAAATCATATCATAATGCTTTTTCCTTAAAACAATCCATGCGTTGGCTCTCTTCGGATCTTCCTCACATTCCTCCATTATGGCTTACGTTGGAATCTTCCTTATTACATCCATATGAATTCTCAGAAGTTCTCTCCTTTTCCTCCAATGTATCATCTCTTCGTTCCCCCATCATTTCTCACTCCTGTTCTCTTCTTCGTCCTTATGTCCTATCCACTTATCCCTCGGCCTCCTCTATTCACATCCAACCCATCTGGCATAATAAATTCCTCAAAATCCGTAACCGTTCATTATACTGGAAAACCTGGCATTCTCTTGGTTTAAAATGGATTTCCCAGCTTGTTTCCAATAATCGTCCACTTCCCTTTCACGATCTCCAAATACAATTCTCGCTACCTTCCTCCTCTCGTAAACAATATCTGACGCTAACTCCTTCCCTTACCCGATACCTTGATTCGCTCCCCTCCACCAACTCTATCCCTGTCACTCATCTTTCCATTTCTAACGCTCTCGATCAATCCCTTTCCGCTTCATTTATCTATAAATCTTTGCAGTCTTCTACTACACGTACTAAATCTAAGATTGAGTTGGCCTGGGAAAAAGATTTATCTCAAATTTGGTCATTCACTTTGTGGGATAAAATCTGGTCCAAAATTCACAGTACATCCAGAGCTGCTAACACTACACAAACCTTATTTTTTATATATAATCGTACACTTTTTACTCCATCGGCTCTATCTTCATTCTCCCCAGACACTTCCTCCACTTGTTGGTCCTGTCCTTGCCCCTTAGCTGATTTGAAACACATGCTATTTGATTGCCCCCACATTTTACGTTTTTGGCACTTGGTTTGGTCCCAATTACAAAAGATTTTTCGCTTTACTTTCTCCTTTTCAATCATTCACATTTTCCTAGGATCTCTCTCCCCTGCTTTCACCGACACGCACCATAACCATAAATTGATTGACCTTTTAATAGCCATTGCCTTTCACCATATTACCTCCCATTGGAAACAAACTAATGATGTTTCCTTTAATGCTTGGTGGAATGCAGTTTGCTTTAACCATCGTCTTGATACTAATTTTGTTTCCCCCATCTCCTTGGCAATTAAGCGCGACCTTTTATGGATTCCCCTCACAGATTATTTATCTAAGATTGCCAGACCTCCTCCCAACTCCCCTTTGCGTAATGTTGAAGTTAGTAAACCACCGTGAGCACATTTTCTTATTTACTTACAATGTTTCTACATTACATGTATTGTATACCATTCTATTTTTATGCTTCTTTACTACAGTTACTCCCTTATTCCTTTACGTTACCTGATATGTACTACGATTTTTATTTTTATGTACGACATAGCTTTAATGAGTTGCCATTATTTTGTAAGAGAGATTTTTAGCTTCCTTATCTTATGACTGTTTCTTCATTTCTTGCCTATGTTTGTTCTGATTTCAATAAACTTCAAACTTAAAAAAAAAAAAAAAAAGGAGCAGGCAAGCGTTTCTACCGTCTCAGGGCCAGGCAGTGCTTCCACAGGGGCTGCGCCAAGAAAATTGCCAATGCTGCTTTGGTCTCCCAGTCCGGCCCTGCTTGGACCAACACATCGAGGGCAAAATAACTGCATTTGTGAGCGTACACTGTAAAGAGTGTATCATAATGAGGAAGCCATCTTGTGTGCGTGGAAGTTAAAACTTGCGTGATTTTCTCAAATCCATTTTCGCCTTGCTTCCTGCCTCTATATATCATGGAACACCTCGTTGACTTGCACAGTTTTTATAATGTACAGGAGGGGGTACTTTTTCCCATATATTATTGTCATTTTGTTCAGCCTTCCAATGCACAGATTCACCTTGAATGAGCTCCAGCACTGCAGTAGCATTAATTAAAAGAAATTGAAGGTGATAAACATTAGCAACAAAATTGCAGCAATACACTGAGATATTATAAAAACAGACGTAATAAGAGCAAATGTGTAAATGAAATTACATTGCCCTCTTATTGCATGCACCAAATGTAGGGCATGTTTTCCTAAAGTGGCCACCACCAGGACGCAGTGTGCTACCCATCCACAAAGCGTTTCAGAGCCTCATCAGAGGTAGTAAACTCTATTTACAATCTATAACACTATACAATACAATTATAATGCTTCATTTTCATAAGTGTGCCTTGCTGTGTGAGCCTGTTGCTCTCTCGAAGGTGAAACTTGGCATTATGCTATAGGTTCCTAAATCTCGTGGAAAGCTTTGTGTGCACGCATTTGCTTGAAATAGATTGACTCCCACTTCGTCTTCAAAATGTGATTGATTAAAAAAACTAATTTCCATATTAAGACACTGATTTCATAATAGAAATCCGTTGGAACATTTCTGACTCACATTTCGTTCTTCAGTTCCATTCCTGTAATTATAACTCTGTCTCGAGGGCACCCCGTGGGGATCTATGAAAGTGCTGTTGGAGCTGAATATGCATTTTAATCTAAGCGAAGCCCAGTGTTTTGAGTTTGGCACCTACAATGAGACTCAGGACGCGGAAAACAAAGGCGGGAAGGGACGTGGAGCAAAAATATAAAATATAAAGGTACATTTTCCAGTTTCATTGACAGCTCGTAGCCCTACAAAGGTGCAAGTAAAGGGGACAAGGTAAAAGACGTTCATAGCAGAAAGATTTGTATTACTTCTTTCCGGTAAAGACACGGGCTTGTGAGTACCTCGGTTTGTCCTTGAATTCCACAACAATTTGACGACATGGCTCTTCACTCAGTCCTCAGACTCGACCAGCTGAGTCCCCTTCTTATCTAGTGCCTGGATATCCTACCGGGTGAGATGTGCGCTTTACAAATAGCCATACCATATTTATTTATTTATTTATTTGATAGTTTTATAAAGCATGAACATGACTCTCAGGTCCACCAGGTACATGGTCCATACAAAGGTCTGGCTTTAGGGCGATGTGACCAGTGCCACTGCACTAGGGGGGGGGGGGGGGGGGGGAGTGAAGGGGGGGTCTCGAAATCTTTAATGGGAATAGAAGCACCTGCTGCAGACTTCTTTGTGAGCCCAGCAATTTTCGTAGGAAACAATAAAAATGTCAAGATAACTCTGGTGATTAATGGACCTGCTGGGGTTAGGTGGAGTTATTTGGTTTAGAGTAGTTTTGACTCATAATAAGGCAGCATGGAGGGTTAATATGCCTGCTGCAAAAAATGTGTGCAATGCAGATCACAACATTTTAATTTATGTAGAAAGCTCAGTGGGTTACTGCCGTTGTCACAGAGATCCTTTTGTTACTTATATTTCATGAGTTACAATCCTAATATAGCAAAGTGAGCAATGCACTGCCATCAGAGAGCTACATGCAACCTGCAAGGCTTAGGTTATGTTATTTTCCCCCAGTCTTTCATTATCCTACTGTTCCTAAAAAGGGTTAGTTAAGTAGAAACATTCTTATTATTAAAGCCAACCCTAACCTCAGGGGTAAGTTTTATTCCAATTTGTGTTTCTCCAGACCAATGATGGCGCGCGGGATTACCAGCTCAGTTTACCATACTCACCTCATAACATACACACAATGAGCTGGTAATCCTGCTTTACTTTCCTGCCTATCAGAAATTTATTATTTTAGAACTTTTACCTATTCACCTTGGCTTACCAATCCTTGTCACCTGTGCTTAAAGTCCTAAAGGGATCAAAGGGAGTTAGCATAATAGGTAGATAATAGCATTTACCTTCATACAATAACCACAGACTCTGGAAAGTTAAAAAAAAAAAACGTTATCTATGCAAAGTCTTAAATGTCAGAGTCCATACAAGAGCAGTTAAAGCCTTTTCAAGTAAAAATATGATAATTAAAGAAATAATTTGTAGGAATATTGCAAGATTTCTTTTAGACATTGATACCTCTAAAGGGCGAGAAAGGGAAACAGTACAATGACAACCACACAAAACTATATTTACCTAGAATGGTGTGAAGACCAACCCTGGCCACGGGCTAAGGGCAAAGACAGGGCTCCCGACAAATCCTGTGCCAGCAGGACAGGACAGGTGCAGATCAGGACAGGACAGGTGCAGATCAGGACAGTACCTTAGCTAAGTGCAACGCCATTGTCGCACCCCTCTCTCTCTCTCTCTGCGGCTAACACACAGACCACACGGTCTATGACAAGTCGGACAATCTAACTGACTAAGCCTACCTTAGTTATACCATTTTCCAGGACAATGTACCACCCCCAAGTGTTGCGAATTTGTGTATTCCCTGATTTGATTGGTCAGAAAGGCGAGGAGAGGTCATCACACCATTCCAGTATGAGATCATTTTCATTCAATAACGTTGATCAATGTTCCCACCCATAATTTACTTTCCCATGTATTTATTCCACCCAGCAATATTTGTTTCAAAATAATATACAAAGTATAACAAATTATATAGGGCCAGATGTAGGTAAATCTAATTTACCGATTCATAAATACCGAAATGTACTTATTCGGTATTTATGAATCGGTAAACTAGAAGGAGGCAGATGTAGGTAAATCAAAAATCTAATTTACCGAATCTGTAACATTCGGTATTTACCGATTTGGTAAATACCGAATCCTGCAAGGGTGCAGGGGGTGTCACTTTGACACCATCTGGCACCCCAAGTACAGGCTTGTGTGCCATGTGGCACACAAACATGCCCTAAGGGCATGTCTGTGTGTCACATTGCACAGGTGTGCATGCACAGATGTGCATGCACACTTGAATTCGGTATTTTACCACACCATAGGATTGTGTGGTAAAATACCGACTCTTAAGGGCCTGTGGCACTCTTAGGAGTGCCAGTTACATATGGATTTACCGAATCGGTAAATGTACCGATTTGGTATTTTACCGATTCGGTACATTTACCGATTCGGCACATTTACAAAATCGGTAAAATATAGGTCCCCTACATCAGAAAACCCTAATACCGGTCGGTAACGGCCAAATTTGGCCGTTACCGACCGGTATTAGGGCTCCTACATCTGGCCCATAGTCTCTTCCTCTTGGGAGTTCACAGGGTCGGTTTCCCAGGCGCATCGCAGGCAAGACTGTCATTGGCATTAGTTCAATGGCACTGCTTAAGGACTCTCAGTACTTTGACTCATGCGCAGTGCAGTGTATTTTTTCAAACTGGCATTACAAGTTATTCTTCAGGCCCAAATACGAGCTAATGATAAGTCAAAGAAAGATACATTAGAATGCAAGAATAAATGAATGCACTGTATACCACTTATTTCTACTCTATTCCCATTACTTTATTTTAACTACAGCATTATTAGTTAAGCAGAACAAACAAAGTTTAGTTCAAACAGTAGCAAGTGCATTAGTGTGCGAGACATGAAGCGAACTTCTTTAATACTAGTGAGAAGCTGAAAAGATGTCCCACCAAGCGAAAGATGCGTCACACCACGTGAATGTGGCAGACGCATGCGCAGAAGAGTTCCCACGTTTTCGGTGGCCATTTTAATGCATTATGGTTAGTAAAAGCACATACTCGAGCTTCCCGTAGATGCTATAAATGTTGTGTGGTGCAATGATTAGTATTTCAAACATGTTGATTACATGTTATTTTGAGAGGGCTGGATCCAAGCAAGCATCTTTACATATGAAACCTTGCTCCATCAATCCCCTCCTTGATGGTGTTTTATACCATCACTAATTACAGAACCAGATGCCAACTTTAACATTTTCCCAATTCTATTTCTTCAATTACTCTAGAATGTCTTCTCTCATTATTCTTTTGGAAACCTTTCATTTTCTTATAAAAATCCCCTATCATTTCTTCATGCTCAATTTCATTGAAATTCCTCTTCTTTCCTTTCCCGTTTACTGCAAACATCTTTCTGTTTCTACAGCATTTGCACCAAATCATTATTACTAAAATCAATTGGGCTATTCCCATTATTGGCATCAGTATTTTACCTATAATACTTATTCCTACTATGGAAAAGCAACTATCTACAGAGGAGAGACCTTTAGTTAGTCTCTTCCATGCACTATCAACCTCCAGTGGTTTCAATTCTTCCTCCAAATATGTAATATTTTTTGCATACTTCCCAATTTCAACACTTTTATCAGGAATGTAAGTGCAAAAATGTTGCGTTTTCTGCATTCTACAGACTCTGCCCTCTTTTGTCAATAATACATCAAGAGCAAGTCGATTTTGTAAAACCATTGATCTTACTGCAACTAATTCGGTATTGATCATAAAAAATCCTCCAGCAGTGTCTGTCGATAAACGATCCACCACTGTTGACAATTGACAAATTCTTTGAGTATTCAGAACCACTCCCACTGAAGGTATCAATGCACTAAATATATCACCTACAATTTCAGCAAAACTAGCTCTTTTATTTCGTGTTAGTCCATTATTCTCTTCATTGCTTTCAGTGATTCTTTTTACATAATATACTTTTGGGAATACTATTACGAAATAGCAACTCCCATGCCAAAAATCAGGTAATCCATAATATGCCTTGTTTCCGCAAATATAATAAATTCCAGGAAACACTTTATCAGTTCCCCCTTTTTACCCCAACCCCTAATTACTAGGAAGTTGTGTTCACATTCACTGGAACCAATGAGAATAATATTATAATAATCTGTTTTTTCTCTATATAGACAGATCTTCCCTTTCTTTGCAAATTCCAGTAACCTAGCAGCATGAGTCTTGCCAGTTGCAGTAAATTCATTACTTTCAGCCCATTTGGGAATTTTGCATTTCGGTCCAGTGGCTTTTCTATGGAAATCCTGTCTCCTTTTCTCAACTAAATTCAAAAATACCTTCTCTTCTTCATGTAACTTGTATGTTAAGTTATCTTTGTGTGCTTCAGCTATATCTATGGCCTTCATTGTTAGAAAATGTTCGCCCATAAACTGCGTTGAATCTCTAGTACTAGGGACATTTTTCATATTCCTACGTAAAGGAACCTAAAAAAAACACATCTTAATTAGAATAATAATACTGTAACTTTCGCAGTTTTATAATATAGACTAGCTAATATACAACATGAGATACCATATGTCAAGGGTAAATGATGATAGGTGACCCCTTCTGCTACTGATGTGGGCAATTTCATGCACAAATGACAATCGCTGACTTCCATAGTTTCTACATAATGTACTAACAGGTTAGCAAATAAATTTAAATCTGTTTTGTTTTTAACTTTACTATAGTGTATTCTATCCCACCTGGTGCTTCTAATTCTACTCGGTTTTGTTTCCAGGTGTACTAATGTCATTTTGTTTATTCTCACTCATTATGTAAGGTATGGCTATTGTCAGTCCTATCCAGGCTATGAGTACTATCAATATACTACATGTGCATATTCTACAGCATGTTTAAATATAATTTCTTTTCGGTTTTCCAACAACACTATAATCAGCCATTTCTGACTAAGAAGACTTAACCCCTCTTCCTAACTTTTACACAGACTATATAACCTGTGAGTTTTCCTTCAGGTTGGTCTCACTTCTTCGTCAATTTGATCAGCAATTAATTCATCATCACTTTCATCACTGATTTTCAACTTTTCAAAATCCTCAAGGATTACATAAATCCATTCAAGTCCCTAGAATTTATGATTCAGTCTTTTCAATTGTGTACTTCTCCTATTTGGTTTCTCAGTGGAAGGTCCAGACTGACGTGTTACTTCGTCCACTTGTTCAGGTTCTTCATTTATTGTTTTAAGGAGAAGTTTTAGTCTTTTGATAAAAACAGGCCACGTATCACCTTTTCTGAGTCTCTTAGCTGGCACTGTGCTTTGATTTTCTTCAGCTGCTCTTTCATTTTCATTCATTTGCGGCACATTTTGTCTTCTGAATTCCTCTCTATCTGACCTTGTCTAGGGCTTACTATTTCTATTGTTTCTGCCTGGATGGGTTCTTCTATACTAATCTGACCTTGTTCAGGAGTTTGCTGAATTTGACTTTGACTTTGACTTTGCTCGCCTTCTTCTTCCTGAACACAATGTTCTATACTTGTCTGGTTCTGCTCAGGTCTTGTAATTTCTTGAATTTCTTCTGCCTGAGCCTTTTCTCTAATACCTGTCTCTCCCTCCTCAGACTCTGAAGTTCTGGTTGGTGTTTCGTAAGTCTGAGTATATTGATCTTTCCTTATCTGGTCCTTCTCAGAATTACTATTGGCTTTGACTTCAGTCAGTCAATCAATTAATCTTTATTTCGATCGTAGACCATAAAAGATACATATTAACAATCCATATCAATGCTAGTATTTACACTGGCAAAAAAACACAGAGCAATAAATACGAAGTATAGAAAAATGTAAAAAATTTAAAAACAATACATCATTAAAATACACAGGTATACAGTTCATGTAAAGTTCCTACAGGGTAAAAAGTTTTTCTACAAAAAGGATTTTCTGCTGCACCACATAGCATCAATAACGTGTGAAACTGAGAATACAACAGGGATAGAAGTGTTACTCTTGAGTTTTCTGAGGGCCTCTTTGTATTGTCTAAAACCCAAATTTTTGCAAAGTTGTATAAGACAACATTGCCGTATGGGTTTGTTCTTTGGGCAAAAGAAGAAGACGTGGGACTCGGATTCTTCTTTAGCCCCACACGCCAGACATTCTACTGACCTGCTAGGTGACCATTTTTAGGAGAAGACCCTAAGCGGGAGTGTGCCATATCTGAATTGCACATAGTATTTCCTCACAGTAATAGGTAGGATCTCGTCTAGAAATGGCTCAACTATATAATCATCTTTCATATTAATAAACTGGACAGTAAGTAAACCCAGGGAGGAATTACCAAGGGTAGCCGAAATTCTATACCTGCGGTCCAAGTTGATCAGATCAGTGCGAGACAGCTGAGCACATATCACGGCGGGATTGGACCAACAACCTGGTAAACCTAGTCTCACACTTTCCTTTTTTATAAAGGCAAACTAGGGCAATTTCTCGTACCCTGGGAGGCCCAGTATCTCTTCCGTTTCACATCTAAAATGTGTTAGTTCAGGGGTTACCCAAGTCTGCGCCATTAAGTTAAAGGGCGTAGAGCAATTTCATCTTCTATTGGTCTAATACCCAAATCCATTCTCATGGGGGTAATGGGAGTGCTAGTTGGAAGAGGCAACAATGATCTCAGAAATTGAATTTCAGTCTTACTGATTCCATCAACCGGGCGATGGCCCCAGAGTTCCGCCCCATATAGAATTGCTCCCCTAGCTGGTGCTTTATATATTTCTATAATGGAAGAAACTGGCTTAAAGGTGGATTCTCTGTGCAATTTTAAATTGTCACCCGTGGTCTGGGCAAGTCTAGGTTTGGCCTTTGCGAGTTGAGGGGCCCAATTAATTTTATCAGTAAGAATGATACCCAAATATTCAAATACAGTTACCCTGTGTAATGCTATGACATTTAAGGAGGGATTGGGACATCTGGACTTCGTTGGATTACAGACCATAAACTTAGTCTTTTGTGTGTTTGATTTCTGTAATCTGAGTGTGTTCTTCTACTCCTGTCTCATCCTCACTATCACTCTGTCTATCTAGATATGTTTGACTTTTGGTTCTTACAATATCTTCTGGTATGTCGACTACTGGAGTCCAATCATCCTGACTGGTGCTTGGTTGTTCCTCATCAGCTACTTCAGGTTCGATCTCTTGGGACCCTTCAGCTGTTCAACCTTCAGCTTCTACTTCGTCAGGTTCTGTCACCCTTTTAGTTCCCCTGGCATGAATCCAGTTTGGAATTCCTTTGCACTTTACAGCTGTGGAGGTGATCTATAGTTCTTGGGGTGGTTTTCCCCACCGCGGTGCTAGGCAAGATTCTCAGGTGTGTTCCTTCATCACTACCCAGTCACCTGGATTCAGGTCATGTGTTGGAGTTGACTGTCTGGCCACAGCATTTTCCCCAACCTGGTGAGCGATAGAACGCACTTGATCAGCCAGCTCTTTGCAGTACTCGAATACCAAATCATCAGTTATGTTTATCAGCTTGTGTCCTGGTACCCACACCTGCCTCAGTGCTCTTCCCATGAGTATCTCATGGGGACTCAAGCCTGTGTTTTTGTCTGGAATGCTTCTGAGTCCCATCACAACAAGAGGTAAAGCATCAGGCCACTCCAATCGGGTAGAATCATACATCTTTCCCAATCTCAAATTGATTGTGCCATTCAGTTTTTCTACCACTCCAGAAGCCTCTGGGCGGTATGCACAGTGCAGCTTTTGCTCCATTTTAGATGCTTCACAGATCAGACGAATTAGTTCATTATTAAAATGAGACCCTTGGTCTGATTCAATTGTTACTGGAAAACCGAACCTAGGAATGAGCTCTCTCAACAGGAGTTTGGCTAAAGTTAAACTATCATTCCTTCTGGTGTGATAGGCCTCTACCCATTTTGAAAACAGGCAGATAATGACAAGGACATATTTTAATCCTCGACAAGCAGGTAACTGAATGAAATCAATCTGTAGTCTTATAAATGGGCCTTCTGCCTTTCCAATTTTCCCGAGGCAAACTACAGTTTTCCTACCAGGGTTCATTTGTTGACAAGTCAAGCATCTCTGGCAAAGACTCTCTGCAACATTCCTGAACTTCGCATTAAACCTAGTTTGTCTGAACAGTCTTATCATTGCATCTCTACCTACGTGTGTGTCCCTGTGGTACATCCTAGCCATAGGAGCAAGCATACAGTCTGGTAACACAGGCCTCCCATCTAGGTAAACAATGACACGATCTGCAGCCCTTCTCTGACAACCAATTTTCTCCCATTTTTCCTTTTCTTTTTGTTCTGCTTCATTTTGTAAATCTCCCACTTCCTAACATGTTCTTACACCTTCTAGCAGCATAAGTTGGCAGCTGATTCCACATGCATCAATTTTCTTGCTTACTGCCATTTTGTACTTGGCACAGTGTTGGGCCACCTGGTTAGCATAACGGTTGCCGGCTGTCACTTTGACATTTCCAGATTGGTGACCAGCACACTTGACCACGGCCACTTATTTTGGCAATTGAATTGCTAACAGCAATTCCTTTACAAACTGTCCATTTTTAATAGGAGTTCCTGAAGAGGTCATGAACTCCCATTGCATCCAGAGTTGGCCAAAGTCATGCAACACCCCATAACCATTCTGACTATCAGTGTATATGGTTATTTACCAATGTTTCCCAATTTTGCAGGCTTTTCTTAAAGTGATCAATTCAGCTTCGTGTGCAGACTTGACTCCTGGTAAATAGGATGCTTCGACTATACCATCCAATGTGCACCCAGCATAAGCAGCACTCAATCCTCCCTCCTAATGTTGCATGCATGAGCTACCCACAAACAGCTCATAGTCTGACTCTTTTAATGGCTTTTCCTGTATGTCTGGATGTAGTTTAGTACTGGATGTGAGGTTGACCCAGTCATGTTCAAATTCTTCCTTTACCTCTTCAAATTGAGAATTAGGCAACAAAGTTGCTGGGTTTAGGACAGTACATCTGGCAGTTGTCACATTTTCTGCACCGAGAATGACTCGCTCATACTTAGCCGACTAGGAGTTAGGTATTGAGTGCGTGTTCTTGTCAATTGAATCACAACTGCATGTGGAACATACACAGTTAAAGGATGTCCCATAATGATGGACTCACTTTGTTCTAAACTCAAGCAGGTTGCAGCTACCGCTTTCAGACATCCTGGCAACGCAGATGCCACTGGATCCAGTGTAGCAGAAAAGTATGCCACAGGACGTCGCATTAGGCCATGAGTTTGGGTCAGAACTGAAAGTGCACAATTGTCTTGTGCATCACAGAATAGTGCAAATTCTTTTGAATAATCAGGCATCCCCAATGCTGGCGCTGAACACAAGCAGTTTCGTAATTTTAGAAAAGTAGTCATGCTCTCTTCATCCCATTCTACTGGGTCTCTAGCTCTTTTCTTTGTCATTTGTATCAAGGGTTTATCTAGGACTGCAAATCCCACAATCCACTGCCTACAGTATCCCACAACTCCGAGAAACATCCTGATTTCCTTTTGTGTCTGGGGCAAATTCATATTTCTAATTATTTTAATTCTTTCTGAAGTCACACTTCTGAAACCTTTCAGAACCCTATGACTATGACTCTATCTGGTGTCCCAGATATTTCACCGATGTGGTGCAAAATTGTGATTTCTAAGGTGATACTTAATGTCCTCCTTCAGCCAAATGATTCGGTAATGCAATTGTGTCAACAATGCAGTCATTTCGGGTTTTAGGCGCGATCAATAGGTCGTCTATATACTGCACCAGAACTGGCTGTCCCGGCAGTACCAAAGATTCAAGAAATTTTTTCAGAATTTGATTAAAAATCGATGGACTATCAGGGTACCCTTGATGAACATGATTCCAGACATAGATATGCTCGTCAAGCTTAACCGAGAATAAAAATGTACTGTCTGGATGCAATGGAAAGGAGAAAAAGGCATGAGATAAATCAATTACAGTAAACCATCCTGCTCCCCACAGTATCTGGTACAGAATCACTGCGGGATTTGGCACTACTGGGTAACATGGGACAACAATTTTTTTTATTTTGCGAAGGTCTTGCATGACCTTATATTTCCTGCACTGTTTCTTTATGCCAATTAGAGGTGAATTACATGGACTGCTCATTATTTCTTTTAAAATGACTTGCTCAACCAAAGGCTCAATTTCTTCTGCAACTCCTGCTTTTATTTCGGGGCTAATTTTGTACTGTCGAGTATTTGGATAAACTGCATCCTCCTTGACTGTCACTTTTATTGGATCGACATTTGCCATTAATCCTACTTCCTTTCCAGTAAAATCCTGTACATTAGGATTTACTGTATTTTGCAGCTCTTCTGGTAAATCTTTTATGGTAATCTTTTTAATTCCAGCTTCCTGTTTAGCTAACATTAATTAATAGATTCCATCTTCATCTGGAGTTTGAATTTTCAACACCACTTGGAGTGCAAAAGATTGCACAGTTCATTTAGCACAACGAGTCCTTACGTAATAAGTTTACTGGATTAGAGTCACATACAACAAACTTATGCATTTCTTTAAAATTGCCAATTCATACTTCCATTGGTTCTGTAACATGTGTCCTAATTTGTTTATTAGAAACGCCCACTACTTGGATCACTTCTCAAGAGAGGGGTAGGTTTGGGATGTCTGCTGTTCTCACAGTAGAACGGGTAGCACCAGTGTCCAACAAAAAGGTAACATCATTTCCCTCAACTTTTCCCTCAATGTATGAACCTGACTGATCTACCGCCAAGGGTGTGCCAAGTACGCATACCCCCCCCCCTCTCAGGCACCGTCAGTAACTATCCTCCTCGAAAAATATGTCTTGAAAAAGAAATTGTGGTGTCACTATGTTTTTCTTACTACTTCCCTCCCAATTTGTGATATCCACACTGTATTTGGCTTGACTCCCAAAATCTGGCATAGGGGCAAGTGGTAACTGGTTTTGTATTACCTGTTGCTGTTGCTTCCTTGACACCTCATTTTGCGTCTGTGGATTTAAATTTTCATTTTGGACATTATTACTTTGTACAGCCTTACACTCGTTCTTCAATGCCCCAATTCTCTGCACCTGTGACAGGGAAACTTTTTCTTTGCCTCTTCTCTGCTCATTCTTCCTCTTGGTCTGCCCCCATTTCCTTCTCCTTGACCTTCTCCTTTCCCTTGATTAATTCTCTGCTGACTTAACTGGAGTTCTTGTTGGTTTGCTGATTTTACTTGTGCCCACATTACCTTTTCTTCTAAATTCTTTCGTTTAATATCAATTTTGTCTCCACAATATTTTGCATACTTGAGGATCTCATCAACAGGCTTTGCCTGCCAACATATTTTATGGTCTTTAATCATTTGCAAAATTTCTGGCACAAACCTGACACAAAACGATAAATAAAATGTGTCATGTCTTTGTTATCAATGTTCTCCACCCCACTGTACTGTTTGAATACTTGTAAAAGGCGTTCATGCACTGATTCATCTTTGTTTTGTGTAGTTCTGTCTATCCATGTCCAATCTGTCTCTTTTGGGGGTATTTTTCCTTTCAAATAATGTATTACTTGATGGTATTTTTGCAGTACGACATCTGACGGGGCTCATGTCTTTGGGTCTCTAGGGTACTCATCATTTGGCCAATCTACTGTAATTTTACATTCTGTCCACAAATCTGCAGGAACAACAATGTCAAATAAACCATCTAAATCCTTTAACAATACTTTTTAGTCTTTTACAAACCTTTCGACTTGCCTGTTCCATTCTACGGGTTTCTCTCTTTCTGAAAAGTCATTTGTGAATGATAAAATATCCTGTTGGGTCCATGGGACATGAACATACCCTCCTCCTGGCACTTCTCTCATTGGGCATAACCTTTCAACTTTTTCTGTTTCTTTCATTAAATACTCGGATATAGTTCGATTTGCCTGAACTTCTTCCTTTTTCTTTGTCCATCTAGCTTTCCATCTGTCTAGGTATCGCCACGTTTGCAACAATGACAATAATTCTTTTATTTGCAATTTCTGTCCTGACACATTCATGTTTTCTAAATCTTTGTCTGAAAATTCAGCTCTGTAAGGTTTTTGCAATACTTTAGATTTACCTATATCAATTCCCATGTCAGAGGCCAAATTCATTAATTTCTCATAAAACAATTTTGTATTTTTAATGATACTTCTGCATGTGAATAATAACTCTTCTTCACTGAACGTATTTAACTTTTCCAATCCCACATTTCCAGCAATCATTTCTTCTAATTCCACTCTTAATTTAAAAATGTCCAATACTTTTGGCTGTGATTTTGGCTTTTCTACTTCTCGGGACCATCTCTCTATTTCTTCTGGGGTCACTACAGTGGCACTTCTCGTTCCTGTCTGCACTTCCCTAGAGCCTCCGGTTGTGATTTTTCTGATCAAACCACCCTCAGGTTCTCTTATAGGTAAATCCATCAGGGAAATCACTGACTCGCACTCGCTTGCATGGTCATCGATTATTATGTTTTCCTTTCTAGGTTGCGCTACAAGTGTAGTCAGAACAGCAGTTTTAGGACAGGGTTGTTTATCTCCATACAAAGGAACAACAGGGCCTATAGTTACCGGTATTCTTAGGGCTTCAGTACTCGTATTCAGTTGGGTAATTTTCTGAATTAACTCACATCTTTGTTTATTTATTGCTTCTCATTCCTTTTCCTGTAATACTTTTTCTAATGAGGTGTCATGTACAATTTGCAGAATCAAAGGAGGTTTCAAGAACGGGGCACTAGGGTTGATTCTATTTGTTTCTTCATGATAAGGTGGCAGATTTTTCATTAATACATCCTCAAGGTAATCGTCTTCTGAATCACCACTAGTCATTACATTTTTTGTTTTCTCTGTGTTTTTACTTCCTGATGGTTCTTCTGTGGTCAATACTGAATACAATCCTTCCACTAACATGGACTGTCTCCACTGTTTTATTTGCTTATATCTTGTCTCTCGGAGAAATCTGGAAATAATTTACTCCAATTCCTGTCACTTCTGGGTCTATCTTGCTCAAAAGCCTCAGTTTCCCATTTTCTAATGCTTCATACTACGTTAATCTAGGTCTGGGATCTAACTCATTCATGCGAGTTTTTGAATTGTACAAAATTCTACCATTAAAAGTATCATATTCTGGTAAAGCCAATATACCGTCTTCCTTCGTATACTCTATCCAGTTTTCTAACCATACACTGGTGTGGTAGCCCCTTTCTATCATCATGTATGATGCAGACGTATTTGGTGGTGGAATAATAATCCCTTCTCTTGTCTTAATGATTTTATCCTTTCTGAAATCATTTTTTATTTTCTGGAAAAAAGGACACTTTTCTCTTTTTTCCGTACATGATATAAGGTTTTCCTCTTATGTACTGTTCTTGGGCAAAACCTAAGTACCTCCTATCAGGTCGATTTCCTATAACTGCTGGATCTAAATACAATATATAACTTGTGCCTGATAATTTTAATTTTACAGTTATTCTCAATTGTTTACTTCAACGCTTTTCCAATACCAGCGCGTCTCTTATTTTCAATGACCAATCAACATTTAATTTTTCGAATAAATTCAACCAATGGTTGCGCTGCTTTTTTCCCGTTAGACCAGTTCTCACGCTTCTGCACTCACCCCTCCTTTACAATATTACCTCAGCCACACACCCGCTGCCTCTACCAATCCCAGCGTGGCTCCCTGTGATGTCAGTGCAGCGCCCGCAACTGACTCCCTCCTTTGCAAGGTAATACGAAAACTTTGTTCTTTTCAATTTTGAATGTACTTTTCATTAATTAACAACATAGAAGCATTCGCTACTGTGCCTGATTGACTAAATTCAAAGGAAAGACACATTTCTTTCACTGTGAGTAAAACCCTTCTGTTTACCCTTCACTCACTACGAGCAAAATCTCTTCCGTTTACTATTCACACAAGCATCAAAGAACCTGTTACTCCTTTAGACTTACCCTTTCTATGTGATATAAGGCCGAAGTTTCACCTGCGAACTCTTTTGCTGGCACTTATTCTCACTTTTACACAAGAAATCCCTAACTAGTGCTTTAAGTTCTACCTAATTTACGCACTTACTTCATCAGGCAAGTAACCTCACTGCAGTGTGGCTTCCATTTACCACCCGTTATTCAATATCCCCGGGGCTTCCAAACAACATAAACCAATACAAACGGGTTTTGGTTAATACATGAAATCAATATAAAATCAATATAATCAATACACAACTAATTACCTATCTTAACTAAACCCTAACCACTCTCTGCTACCAAAGAAATACTGATGGCGCGCGGGATTACCAGCTCAGTTTGCCACTCTCAACTGGGACCATAACATACACAAAATGAGCTGGTAATCCTGCTTTACTTTCCTGCCTATCAGAAATTTAATATTTTAGGACTTTTACCTATTCACCTTGACTTACCAATCTTTGTCCCCTGTGCTTAAAGTCCTAAAGGGATCAAAGGGAGTTAGCATAATAGGTAGATAATAGCATTTACCTTCATAAAATAACCACAGACTCGGGAAAGTTTTAAAAATCTGTATCTATGCAAAGTCTTGAATGTCAGAGTCCATACAAGTCAAGTTAAAGCCTTTTCAAGTAAAAATATGATAATTAAAGAAATAATTTGTAGGAATATTGCAAGATTTCTTTTAGACATTGATACCTGGGAAGGGTGAGGAAGGGAAACAGTACCATGACATACCACACACATTTATATTTACCTATAATGGTGTGAAGACCAGCCCTGGCCACGGGCTGGGGAAAAGACAGGGCTCCCGACAAATACGGTGCCAGCAGGAAAAGACAGGTGCAGATCAGGACAGGACCTCAGCTAAGTGCAAGGCCAGCATCGCACCTCTCTCTCTCTCTTTTTCTCTTTTCGGCTAACACTCAGACCCCGAATGGGTCATCAAATCTTCCCTCTCAGTAATTCCTGATTCTTCTGACAGAGTGCTCGACTACCACCTCTGCTCTCGATCTCCTCCAGCATACGTTGGGTCAGTGACAGGTCTATGACAAGTCGGACAATCTAATTGACTAAGCCTACCTTAGTTGTACCATTTTCCAGGGCAATGGACCACCCCCCAGTGTTGCGAATTTGTGTTTTCCCTTGATTTGATTGATCAGAAAGGCGAGGAGAGGTTATCACACCATTCCAGTATGAGATCATTTTCATTCAAAAACGTTGATCAATGTTCCCGCCCATAATTTACTTCCCCATGAATTTATTCCACCCAGCAATATTTGTTTCAAAATAATATACAAAGTATAACAAATTATATAGTCTCTTCCTCTTGGGGGTTCACAGGGTCGATTTCCCAGGCACATCGCAGGCAAGACTGTCATTGGCATTAGTTCAATGCCACTGCTCGAGGACTCTCGGAACTTTGACTGATGCGCAGTGCAGTGTATTTTTTAAAAATGGAGTTACAAGTTATTCTTCAGGCCCAAATACGAGCTAATGATAAAGTCAAAGAAAAATACATTAGAATGCGACAATAAATTAATGCACTGTATACTACTTATTTCTAGTCTATTCCCCTTACTTTATTTTAACTATCACATTAATAGTTAAGCAGAACGAAAAAGGTTTAGTTCAAACAGTAGCAGGTGCATTAGTGAGCGAGAAATGAAGCGGCCATCTTTAATACTAGTGCGCAGCTGCAAAGATTTCCCACCAAGCGAAAGATGCATCACACCACGGGAATGTGGCAGACGGACGCATGTGCAGACGAGTTCCCGCGTTTTCGACGGCTATTTTAATGCATTCGGGTTACTGTTAGTAAAAGCACATATGCGAGCTTCCCCTAGATACTATAAATGACGTGTGGTGCAATTATTAGCAATACAAACATGTTGATTAATAAGTTACATGGTATTTCGAGAGTGTTGAATCCAAGCAAGTTTCTTTACGCATGAAACCTTGCTCCATCACCAATCACTCTTAAAATACACTGCCTGCCAGTATGGATGACACGAGACTCCTGCACCTTGTAGTCCTTGTTGTCTTACAAATCCTATACACCGATCTACACACATGTGATTCATTGTCTCTGTATAATGTGTGTGTGACGTAAAGTGCTCGGACACTCTACACTGGTATGAGTAGCTTTGTAATACAAATTAAATTCATGTGAGGGAGGGGCTATGGAGAAATGAAGGACACTTTTGGAGGGTGGTAGAGTGGGAATCAGTGGAGAAGGAGGTCTTTGGGGGGTGGGGGGGTGCCAAAAAAGATTGTTGCAGCAGGTGCCACCAGCGCTAAAGCAGCCCCTGTTCATATAAATAATCGCCAACTGATAGCAGCACAAAATATATATATATATATAAATATATATATATATATATATATATATATATATATATATATATATATATATAGAGAGAGAGAGAGAGAGAGAGAGAAAGAGCAAGAGAGATAGATTGATATATATATATATAAATGCCTTACTGCATAACATGAGACCTAAAGACAATCGTCTACTGATACCATCACAAACATATAAATTATGCTTTCATTGTCCGCTCTCCAGGTGTCTGACATAACACAGGTATCAATATTTAATAAAATAAATAACATAAAATAGCACAAATGCTAAAATGTCATTAAGATAAGATAGCCAAATGCAAAAATGTAATTCAATGCAAGCAGCGACGTTGCTAACATGAATGCAGCAGGGACATTGGCGCCGGGCCCCAGTTCATAATATTTGCGATTATCTTTTAGTTCCAAATCAAGTATAGGGGGGCGCCTCTCAAATTTCCTTGCTTGTATTAAGACCCCTGACCGAAATCTAAATGTTTGCAGTGGAAACTTGACCCAAGTACATTACAGTGCCTTGCATAAAGCACAAGATTATATTACATATGTTAAGATTTTACATTTTAGTTTTATTTTAGTAGGTAGGTGAGGTTAAGCCATTTGCCCAGAATCACGGGATGGTGAGCTAACGTCAGGACTCGAAACTACTTCCCCATTTCAATTCGGCAGCTATGACTGTTAGGCCACACCCCCAGCAACTCCGCAGACAAGAGGATTTATTTCTGCCTGCATTCCGTTTCTTAATTTAATTTAATTTATTTTTATTTTTATACAGCTGTGGGAAAGATAGGGCAAACTGAAAGAATGAAGGAAGTCGGCGACTGTATATCACTATGCGGCGCCACTGAAATCGTGGCCGACCATTGTTGCAGACAAACGAACACAGACAAAGACAAGGGAATGGAATGAGCTCTAAAAATAGAAACGCACCAGAGCCCTCGGAATGGGCAATGAGAGCATGTCACAGACTGGAAACGCATCGGTGATTCAAATGACTTGCCCTGCGGCTGCGCGTGCACTAATAATACAACCCTATTGTTTTTCATCTCATGGCCTTATAACTGAGTAGCATGCTGTTTCGGTTACTAAATAGCAATCTTCGGTGCTGATAATGAATGCCCTGTGGGCTTGCTGTGCAGGGAAGCCGCCCCATAGATCATGTGTGGAAATTCAAACTGTTACTTTCCCGTTCTCGGCCTTTACTACAGCACGGGTTTCCCTTGGGCAAGCGAAATGAGAAAGGTGCAATTAACGGTAAACCAATTTTTACAGCATCAACAGTACCCCATTTTAGAGAAAAATGACAAAACAATAGTTTTTGTAGGATCATGGCTGCTGGGCCTCTCTAAAAAGAAACATCTTGCTGCAGCACGCAGACAGAAGTGTACCTATAACTCATCATCAGGAGCTGTGGGGTGGATTTCAAGTTGAACTGTAGCACGTGCAGTTGCTTGTATCTGTACTCTCATCCATTTTCAAATGTCCTTGTGACAATGGATGGGGCAGAGTTGTCACTGATGCATGGATAACTTTTTTTGTAATCTTAATTACTCTGATTTATCACTTCCTTGTCCCAGTAGTTCATGAGGAGGATACGCCTATGTCAGATAGACACCCCTTCGTACCTATTCCCTTCAACATAGCATCAATTACTGTTAAGTAATCCAGAAATGATCACCTCATTGCTTTCTCCAACCGAGTCTTACGTAGTGGAGGAAGTATCAATGTGACACATATCCATCTGAACTCCACCTACCGAAAGCATACAACCAGTACCAGTTAATGCAATATCACAAATTTATTGCATCCCCTTGTCTGCTATCAAAAGAAAAGAACCAGCTTTATAACTGATCAGCAACCTGGTTTACACTAGCGGCCCTCTGCAAAAATTACCTGCTTAGGCAATGATACTGGAGGACAAGGAAGACCTCCTAAGCCTGAAAATCCGGCATCTCCTACTCAGAGCTTTTTCAATCCATCTGTGACGGCTTCACCAAGACTTTGTCCTGTGCTCCCCTGCAATGATAACTCCTCCTTAGACACAGCCTGCTGCTTTGCCCCGCCGAACTCTATCTTTTCCTGGACTTTTCTTCAAAATGTCTTCATAGTACGAAGGTAAGCCAAAACCTGGTCCATCCACTTTGTGTATCCAGCCTGCGCTTCATTGTAGTTGGCCTCAACTTTTGACTTTGCCCCAGACTTGCACGGCCATATACCTGTGGTTGGCGCTTTCAACTTTTAGGTGTTGGATTTTTCCACAAACTTTAAAAAATCCAGTCCTACGGATTGGATTTAATACTTATTTGTGGGATTTTATTTAATACATTTATCCTATTTTTCTAAATTGGTTTGGGTTTTTCATGATGTTATATTTTCACTTTGTTACTGTTTGAGTGTTGCGTAAATATTCACACACTGCTTCTAAATTAAGCCTGACTACCTTGTGCCAAGCTACCAGAGGGTTAAGCGCAGGTTAATTTAGCAACTTTTGGGGTTCACCCAGACAAGGATTATGGTTGTTGCTTGTGTACCGTTTTACCACCCTCCACCAATAATCCATTTACTTACACCCCCATGTTGTGTTCCTGTTTGGTATGTCTGTGTCTGAAGAAGATTTCTGTTTATCTAGTCTCCATATTCACAAATTTGTTGCAAAGATTTATAGCCAGTTCAGGGCTGTAGCCCTCTTGACTATCAGCAAGATCAAATCAATAATTTCTGCTTTTAGACTCACCTGCTTTGGGGTGAAACATCATGGCATAAAGACATTATTCAGCTGAAAAAAGCTGAAAAAAGGATATTTCTACCACTTAGATGCGGTAGTCTCCCCACTACAGAGAACAGTAAGCTAGAATCACCTCGCGCTAGCTCCGTGCTGTGGATTTAAGGCAACTTTGTATTTTTAACTTCTTAGAAAACGGCACATAATTAATTTAGCATTTTTAACTGTTGGCTCACATTCTGTTGCTTTCCCCGGTCCACCGCAGCAATCTCGTGCTGTCTGTGTGGAGGGAAGCACATTAGTTCCACTTCCTGGTGAGCACATAAGAGCGGCCATTGTGGCAGGGTGACGCTCTAGTGTTCCATCAACTGCAGGGGATTAAAAGCCCAGTTCGGGGCTGACGCGCTTGAGGACAGTAAGCTAAAGTTGCCTCGCACAAGCTCCGCGCTGTGAATTTAAGGCAACCTTGTATTTTTAACTTCTTAAAAAACGGCACATAATACATTTAGCATTTTTACCTGTTGTCTCTCACTCTGTTGCTTTCCCCGGTCCACCGCAGCAATCAAGTGCTGTTTGTGTGGAGGGAGGCACATTAGTTCAACTTCCTGGTGAGCACGTTAGAGCGGTGTTAGAACCGCGGTCTCTAGTTGTCAGGGGTTTGCACCCTAGTCCAAGTAGGGACCACCACTTCCGACCTGGTAGCTTGGCGCAGAGCAGGAAGGCTTAACTTCAGAGGCAATGTGTAAAGTATTTGTGAAACACACAACGGCGATGACACAGTAAAAACACTCACAAAAGGAACACCACACCAGTTTTGTATAAGAATAAGAAATTCTTTATCTAATATCTAAAAGATATGCGAGAACCAAAAGCAGGTAAATCCAGCTCCAGGCAAGGTCAATAATAAAAAGGATTCCAGTTCCCAAGCAAGATCAATAATCAATAAGAATGAATCCAGTTCCCAGGCCTGATCAGTAATAAAAAGGATTCCAGTTTCCAAGCACGAACAATAACCAATAAGAATGAATCCAGTTCCCAGACCTGATCAAATCACCAAAAGCTCAGGTGTGCCAAGGGCTCCTGCTGGTAATGTCTTTCTCACAGTGTCATTGGATAGAAAAAGTTCACTTGAGGTAGGTTCTTATGGTCATAATTCACTGGGGGAAGATCCTTAGGCCAAAGTTCCATTGTAGCGTAATAAGTGTGCCTCTCATAGAAATAATGCCCCCAGCGTAGGAAGTGCGGCTGCCCAGGCACTGCTGGTAATGCTAACAAAATGCCCCAGTATCAATTACCAACTAATTATGCCCCCGTAGGTCGGTCAGTGAAGGACGGTTCCCAGCCAAGCACAAAGCCCAGACTCCAGGTACCTGGCCAACCCGCACCCCACCCCCTCGCAGCAGCCTGGTTGCACTGAGGCGTTACCTTGGGTGGTGGTTGTGGGCGTGGGTGCGAGGCTCCTCTCCCCCTGGGGCCTCGGGCTCAGCAGGCGCTGCACGGGTGGGGGTCACGGCCACACAGCGCTCCTTTAGCACAGCGCTTAACAGTGCCTCCAAGTCCGGGGCAACGACGGAGCCTCCTGCCACACAGCGCTTTGCTTCTCAGCGCTACACAGCGCGCTCCGGTCCCAGTGGCGGTGACCTCAGGGCCAGTTTCAGTCGGCTTGCGCCAGAAGCAGAGGCAATCACAGAGCCCTCGGGAGGATCACGGGGCAAGCAGTGCTGAGGGCAGGCACAACGTTGCAGGGCAAATCTTGAGAGTGTTGTTGCTGTTCCAAAGGGCAGTCTTTAAAACACTGTGGTCCAAGGACAGGTAGTTTCCTTTGGCTTAAAAAGGGTGCAGTCCCAAAAAGGCAATCTTTAAAAGGTTGAAGACTCTTTAAAATGTGGTTCAAAGAAAAGTAGTTCCTTTGGGATGTTTTGGAGACACTCTGGTGGTGATGTTGCAGTCTCCCATTCAGGGCAGGAGCAGCAGACAGTAGGGCAGCTCAGCAAATTGTGGGGCAGCAGTTCCTTGGAGCAGTCAGCCTCCTTCCCAGTGGCAATCCTCTTGCGCAGCAGTCCTCACTCCAGCAGGGATTCTTCCAGGTCCAGCAGTGTGACAAAGAAGTGAGGCCAGGACCCTCCCGTATATATTCTACAGTCCAGGGGCGGCTAGAAAGTGGTGGAAGTCTCTGTTGGGGTCTGGGGGCAGGGGCTTCTGGAAGAGTCCAGGGAGTGCAGGTATGTTCCCTGCCTTCCCTGACCTAGCTGTCACAGTGACGAGAGACAGGCCATTAAGGCTACAGTGGGCAGCCCATCACAGCTCATCCCAGGGAAGAAGGTGTGAATCATCACTCCCACCTCCCAACCCAGGCAGGCTATCAGTATGCAGAGGGGAGGGGGGAGTCTGCAGAGCCTAATCTAAGTGTAGGCAGGAAAAGGTCCACTTTATAAAAGTGGGATCCCTAGCCTAGTAATGCTCAAACCCTATACATCATTGGAAAGGGTTCCCCGCCCTGAGTCCAACAAGACCAAACATGACAGACTTATTAGGTCCCTGTCAGAAGTTATCCCATAAGGGGAGGTTCCCAATATTAGCCTATGGAGGATTAGCCTTACTGCGGTAGCAGTGGCTGGTGGCAGATATGCCAGCCTCACAAGGTTTTAGGGGAGAGCACCCGCACCTCAGCACTGTTTAGCAGTGGTGAAGCGCCCAGAGTCCTATGTCCAACAAGATGTAAGGTAAAAATGGGAGGCAAAAAGGGCAAAAATGTAGGGGAGATCACCCTAAGGCTGACAGGTCTAACAAGCGGCCATTGTGGCAGGGTGACGCTCTAGTGTTCCATCAGCTGCAGGGGATTAAAAGCCCAGTTCGGGGCTGACATGCTCGTGGACAGTAAGCTAGAATCGCCTCGCGCTAGCTCCGTGCTGTGAATTTAAGGCAACCTTGTATTTTTAACGTCTTAAAACACGGCACATAATTAATTTTGCATTTTTACCTGTTGGCTCTCATTCTTTTGCTTTCCCCGATCCATAGCAGCAATCTTGTGCTGTTTGTGTGAAAGGAGGCACATTAGTTCCACTTCCTGGTGAGCACGTTAGAGCGGCCATTGTGGCAGGGTGGCGCTCTAGTGTTCCATCAGCTGCAGGGGATTAAAAGCCCAGTTCGTGGCTGACGCGCTCGAGGACAGTAAGCTAGAATCGCCTGGCGCTAGCTCCGCGCTGTGAATTTAAGGCAACCTTGTATTTTTCACTTCTTAAAAAACGGCACATAATTAATTTAGTATTTTTACTTGTTGGATCTCACTCTGTTGCTTTCCCTGGTCCACCGCAGCAATCTTGTGCTGTTTGTGTGGAGGGAGGCACATTAGTTCCACTTCCTGGTGAGCACGTTAGAGCGGCCATTGTGACAGGGTGACTCTCTAGTGTTCCATCAGCTGCATGGGATTAAAAGCCCAGTTCGGGGCTGACGCGGTGGAGGACAGTAAGCTAGAAACGCCTCGCGCTAGCTCCGCGCTGTGAATTTAAGGCAACCTGGTATTTTTAACTTCTTAAAAAATGGCACATAATTAATTTTGCATTTTTACCTGTTGGCTCTCACTCTGTTGCTTTCGCTGGTCCACAGCAGCAATCACGTGCTGTTTGTGTGGAAGGAGGCACATTAGTTCCACTTCCTGGTGAGCACATTAGAGCGGCCATTGTGGCAGGGTGACGCTCTAGTGTTCCATCCGTAACGTGCTATATAAACTGCATCATGGCGCTAATGCGCAGCCGGAGCGCCGATGGCGGGCCAAAGGCGTGCCAAAGGCAAGCCCGTCTGTGCCCGTCCGCGCCTGGCCGGGACCAGGGGCCATAGATTATGGCCAAAATTCAAATTTAACTTACTCATCTAGGGAATTAAAATTACTAAGGCCTCCGATAGATCCTTGTCCCCCTCTGGACCTTAACTCTCATCACCGCATCCATATAAATGGTATTTCCATGCTCCAATCTGAGCACCTTCCTACTAAACTCAGTCTTGCCTCTCCCGTTGCTACCAACCACACTACAAACCCACACCTGGATCTTCACTGTCTATATCTTAACACACGATCTCTTGTCAAACAACAACTAGATATCTTTATGCTACTTGCTTCGGACAAACCTGATATACTACCAATCACTGAAACCTGGTTGACCCAAGACTCATTACCTGATATCTTAGCAGCTCTCCCTTCAGATTATTACATTTTATCAGCCAACCGTCCCCTGGGTTAACTGGGAGGCCGGGGTGGCAGCCATTATTCACAAAAATTATAAGTTTGTCGCCATATCCCCTCTTGTCCTACCGGAGGCTGAGAACTTAGTCATTAAATTCGACACAGATACAGGCTCGCTGGTTCTCGTGCTGATTTATCCACCCCCAAACTATGCCCTCATTCCCCACCTCCCTGGGTGAGCAGATGGCCTCTTTAGTGGTAAACTTTGCTAATTAGGGACCTGAATAACTGGTTCAACAACACCGTAGGTGGCCCCCAGGTGGCCGAACTCTCTGAGCTCCTTCTAAACCTCAACCTGGTCCAACATATATATACCCCCACCCACGAAAAAGGACACATCCTGGACCAAGTATGGTCCCACAATCTTCCACTCTCGACGCCAACCATCGCGCCTTGCTTATGGTCTGACCATTACTTGATCCAGTTCACAACTACTATCAATGGCTGTATAAGGTCTCCACCCCGGGTGGGAGTAGTGTCCAGGAAATGGAAATCTCTAAATACACCGGCTTTTGTCGACTCTCTGAAAAATACCCTACCTATTTTTTGCCCAGATGTCGACATTATGGAGGGAAAATCACGAATTGGCTATCAGCGGCTAGTGATACCCACGCCCCTCCTATTAAATTCTCCCGCACACGTCATGTGGATGCTCATGAATGGTTCATCTGTGACCGTAAAAAATGAAAACTTGAATTGCGCCAAAAAGAAAGGAAATGGAGATCAAACTACACCACGAAAGATAAGGAGGAATTCTCCACAGCTCACAGGGAATATAAAAAAACTATACTAAACAGTAAAGCAGCATATTTTTCTCTACAAAAAAATTTAACTCTTAAAATAAATCAAAAGATATTTTCAAAATAGTGAACGAACTATGCAATAGTGAAAGAACAGCACCCATTCAGACCCCTACCCAGGAGTTCTGTAACTCGGTGAATAATTTTTTATAGATAAAATCTCTGCTATCAAAAATAGCATCCCTAATTCCCTTAGTTTGAAACCACTGGATGACATCCGTAATAATCATCTTACTCTTGATGTCCTTCCCCCAATTGACCCTAAAACATTCTCGGAGCTGTTGTATCGGGTCAACTCTGGGTCGCCCAACGATAGCTGCCCACCACACATTATGAAAGAGGTATTTTCGGCATTACCCCAGAGCATACTCCCCTTCCTCAATGAATCTTTAGCGCAGGGCAAAGTTCCCTGTGCCTTTAAAAACGCAATGGTCGTCCCTCTCATAAAAAAACCTGGATCAGACCTTACGGATCCGTCCAACTACCGTCCCATTTCCCTTCTCCCCTTTATGGCCAAAATATTGGAGACTCACGTTTCGAGATGTCTTTCGAATTTCATCGAACACTCTGACTACCTAGAACCTAATCAGGCCGGATTCCGTCCGTCACACTCAACGGAAGCGGTGATTCTTGCAGTTCAGGACACTCTTAGAGTAAATGCTGACAGAGGTAGCCACCAGGCCCTGGTGCTCCTGGATTTGTCGGCTGCGTTCGACACGATCGACCACAACATACTGCTGAACCGTGTTGAACAAGCTGGTCTCAGGGGACCCGCACTTAAATGGATAGCGTCCTTCATTACTGACCAGACACAATCAGCCAGGCTAGGAACCTTTAACGCCCCAAGACTCTCTTCCCTTTGTGGGGTCCCTCAGGGCTCATCCCTGTCGCCACTATTATTTAATCTATACCTCAGACCCCTGATACACTCCTTAAAAAACCGCAAGATCACCATTTTCAATTATGCGGATGATCTGCAGCTGATAATTCCACTGAATTCCCCAGACTCAGCGGCAGAATGTCGAGCCACCATGACTCACATACGGAGTTGGATGGACTTGAACCATCTAAAACTTAACCCCAACAAGATGGAATTAGTACTGCCTGGGAATAGTGTGACTAGCTGGGGCCCGCATTTCTGGCTGGCGGACTTGGGTTCCCCCCCTACTGCTTCCCCTTCGGTAAAAAGCCTAGGGGTTACCATTAATGCTGATCTATCGCTTAAAGGACAGGTGGGAGCTGTTGTTTCCTCTAGCTTTTTCCAACTTCGGAAAATTAAGAAAATTGCCCACTTGCTGACACACTCCGCACTCATACAGGTAGTGATAGCCCTGGTACTTTCGCGTCTCGATTTCTCGAACGCCTTATATCTCGGCCTGTCACTAGGCCTGCTAAAACTACTCCAGATAGTCCAAAATCAGGCAGCAAGACTTATCTGGAAACAACCCAAATGGCAGTCAGTCAGACCTGGACTGACAAAACTACACTGGTTACTGATGGCCCAAAGGATCGCTTTCAAGACGGGTTGTATAGCTTTCAAAGCATTGCATGGAAATGGTCCCAAATTTGTCAAAAACATGATCAACAACTATAAACCCCAGCGTAATTTACGCTCTGTTTATCTCTACTTAGTAACTACTCCATCGTTCAAACGGAAACGGCAAGGAGGTAGCTCTTTCTCCTATTTGGCCGCCATTTTCTGGGACATTCTCCCTCTGTCACTGAGGAGTTGTGACAATCTTTTGGTCTTCAGGAAATCCCTGAAGACGTGGCTGTTTGAGCAAGCATACGCCTAGGGTTTTTTGGGTTTACTCTCCTCTCCATTAGCACCATGAAACCTATGGGTGTGCATGCACTCTATAAGTAGTTATTAACATAACATAACATAACTACCCCAGACCAAAATTACTATATTGTAAGGAAGCCCCAAAGCATGTGGAAGAAGTCAGTCCTCTCCTCCCATGGCATGAGTGTGGAACATATGGATATATGTTGTGTAATCTATTCGTAGTCAAGTACATACAGGGTAAGTAGTTAAGCTGCAAGAGTTTAAAGCTGCCATTCCTTGATTCTTTTGCCATGAGTTCCACACCCATCTCCAAATCCTGGTCCGATAATTCATTGTCTGAGTCACTTTTCAACTTTGTCAGGTTTCTTAAACCACATCTAAATGTACTTCTAATGCAGAGGTCTTCAAACTTTTGAAGGTTGAGCCCCCTCAGCTGAATTTTTGTTAAATGTCGCGCCCCCCCACCCCCAACACCTGACAGAAATTTCTGGAATCTGGTACACTACATAATCGACCGCCACCCGCATATTCCGGGCCGTATCTGGCAAATAATGTTCAAATCAATGAGAGTTTCCTCGTTCTCCATGAATTCCCTCACTACCACTCACCAACAATGCACCTCATCTCTCTATAGCACCTTTCTGCGAAACATATCATTTTTTTACTCATAGTTTCATCATACTCAGGGGTACATGTACAATCCCATATAGACACCACACAGTCACTTTTTACGACGTTGTGGTGGCGATAGGGGCATTGTCGTATTTACAAGGCAGAGTTAAGCCACTTAACTTGGCCTAACACTGCCTTGTAAATAAGGCCCCCTTTCATGCTATGCTTAGCGTGACAGGGTGGGCAGTGGGTGTTGCGGCGGGTGTTCCACTGCAACAGGCACTGATTGTGATGTTGCACCCTATTTACAAGGGCAGCGTAAAAGTGAGGCAGCGTTAAAATTAGGAACAGGGAAAACCTAGTCTTAAACTGGCGAAAGTAGGAGAAATGCATTATTTCTCCTAATTTTTGCTTCATCCATGTGTGCTGCCTTGTGCAGCACACATGGAAAAAGCAAAATGCCTTGTACTTGTAATCTTTAAAAGAAAAACAATTTTGTGATTACTGTGTGTGCTGCATTAAGCAGCATACATGGAAGTGGGACAAATGGCATTTAAAGATTGTTTATGTACAGGTGGTCCCCCTCCTGTACATAAAAAATATTTTCCATGCATCCAGACACCCTTGCACTATGGTGCAATGGTGTCTGCTCTGTAGTGCCAGCGCAGGGGAAACGCAAGGCTGCACCATATTGTTGTAAATATGGTGCCGCCTTCCGTTTCTGAAGTGGCGGAGAGAGGCCTTAACCCATGACGGCTGACGCCTCACTCCGCAACTTCCTTGAACATATGCCCCTCAGTTCTTTGATCTGCATGGTACACCTTCTTTGTAGCCGGCACATTAACCCTCTGTGCTGTAAGGGTGGCAGGAGTGCTCATGTGAGTGCACAGTGAGGTATGCAACAGTGTGAGAGTAGGGTAAGTGGAGTGACTGCAGGGTGAGTGAGGTGACCATATGAATTTGGGTGTGCATGTTAGTGCAGAGTGGGACTAATGAATGCATGGTTAGTGATGGGCTTGTTTAAGTGAGATTACAGATTGAGCAGTGAGGGGGACAGGTGTGTGAAGTTTCACATGAGTGCAGGGTGAGTAGTGTGCTTGTGTGGCTGCAGGCTGAGGTACAGGGAAAACCGTGCAAGTGCTTTGTGAGAGCAGAGTGATCACTGAGTGCAGGGTGAATGGCGTGAGTGCATGGGGGTCAGTGTGAGGGAATTGTGATCGCTGTGAGTGCAGGGTGAGCATGAAAGTGAAGGGCGAGAATGAGGAGCAATTTGTCTCCTCCTTCGGCTTCCTTGGTTCTTCTCCTTGGCAAAGGGTCGTCTAGATTCCGAGAAGTGATTTAAAGTTCTGGGGTCTTGGTCCCCCCTTTTATACACCAAAATCATTTGTCTCTGAAGATAGGGAGTGTCTGTACCTAGTCCAAACCAGGTCTGGGTGCATTCTGCCAGTGCACAACTTCTTCCGTTGTCAGTGTGGGCCCGGGTCATCAGACACACCACAGAAGGTGGAGCCAGCAATGTGGAAGGCAGGCACAGCCCTGTTCAGGCCCAGGTGCTACTCCTCCCACCTTTCCTCATGCAGATAGGTCTATTAAGCCTTGTGCTAACTTGCCCTGTCTCCTGGAGCCACCCCAGCCCCTGTCACTCACAAACCAGACAGGGAATGCACAACCTAGCAGAGGCAGGCTTGGATGGTTAGGCAAGATAATACCTACTTTCTAAAAGTGGTATTTTCAAACACAAAATGTTAAAACCAACTTAAATAAAAGATGAATTTTATCATTCTGAGTTCAGGCATACTAAACTCGAATTCCTACCTAGTTCCCTGAGTCAGTTAGGATTATAAGATGCTATAATTAGGGCTCCCGGTTTTCCGTTTTTACGGATTTTTACATATAAATACAGACGGAAAACAAGTTTTCCATCTGTATTTATATATAAAAAACGGGAAAATACTAGTATATTTTGCTGTGCTGCCAACTGGTGTCTCACCTTCCTTCAAGGGTTAAGAGGTGACAGCTTCCCCAGCTTCCTGTGTGCACACAGAGCTGCCAGCCGCACCCAAGTACTTCACAGGTCTTTGAAAGACCATTTATTTGTTAATGAGGCTGCTTTGTTATTTCACCCCTTTTAGAGCCCCTGCCAGAGTCAGATTAGGACGGACTCATAGCTGCCAAGGTTTCAGATTGCTATGTAAATAAGAGTGACATTTCAACTACCATGAGTGATACTTTCACAAGCAAAATAAAGCAACGCATAATAGGGAGACAGGATATAAGTATCAGAATTTACATTCATTTAAGCAACTAGAAAAAGAAGATTTTAAAACTGCAGCAGAGCACCAGAAATTGAAGGGCACTTCCCTTGTAACCTTACCGTACTGTTAAGGTCGGAGGGACGGCCCGGTTCCTCTAGAAAAACCGCTGTATTGACCAGCACAGGGCACTATAATTGCAAACAGTGTTCGCCAACGAGCAAGGTTCCTCATTACACCTCCCTCTCAGTTAAACTACAGTAATATCCGCTAGTGAGTCATTTCTCAAGCAGAGATAGACTGCTTGACTGCACAATTGCTTGAGTATAGGGGTGAGTATGGGAGCAAGAACGGCAGCTCAGAATGAAGCCATTTTTATACCAGTTGAGTGCAACTAGATAGCAGGCAGGCACAGGACGTGAGAAAGCTGTCCGTGCTGAACTAACTATAAAGATGTGCACTGAGTGGTGTACTAGCCTGCTCTGGGCTCCATCACGGCACTGCGGTCCTGGGAGTACAGGCCCCAATCATCACGGGATCACAATGTAAGATTTATTTTACATTTGTTGCAGCTTCCTGATCGTGCGCGGTCATTCAATAGGTTAACTTAAGCTTACAGAAGCTGGTACTTACTTGGGCCGGGGCCGGAAGCAGAGTCCCAACTTGGAGTGTGGCGAGGACGGATCCATTAATTACTAAAGCAGCGTCTCTCTGCAAGGCAGTGGCTGCAGGCTCATGAATTCAGCCAGGAGCCACGGCAGGCTACCATAATTCGGGGGTTTGTCAAGGCGTATCAGTGATAGGTTCCCTCAAGGCTTGCGCCCGTCCAGTGAGAAGTCCCAGGCGCAGCACGGCCGTCCAGTGACACACAGACCCAGGGTTAATGAACGCGTGCTGGGTCTGCATCTGCTCAGTGCTGCACTGACGGCCATGATTGGCAGAGAGCTGCCATCCAGGATCCAACGCCGGGCAATATGCGCAGGCAGGAGCGCACTTAGGGCCTCACTTATGAAAAATGACGCGTAGCTGTGTGAAAGCAGCGATACGTCACTTCTCAGTGCGCACTCCTTGCGACATTCCTGATGTGTCATATTTAATGTATGACGCGTCATGTCGCAAGGAGTTACAGATATGTCAGTATTTCTGACGTATCTGTAAGCGCAAAAGTGACGCATTGCTGGAGTGTGTCACAAAAGTGACGCAACTCCAGCAATGTGTCCTTTCACATGGGGCAAGCCCCATGTGAAAGGGCCTGCGTCAGTCTTATGCCTGCTGTGAGGCAGGCGCAAGATTTTGACGCAACGGCGTCCTAAAAGTGACGCAGTGAAATCTCATAGATTTCACTGCATCACTTCAACGATCCTTGCTTGCGTCAATACGCCCCCCTTGCATACATTATACCTGGTGCAAGTATAATGTGGCGCGGGGGTTTACAAAGTGACGCATCTACCTAGATGCGTCACTTTGGAAATATGGCGCAACAAGGCACATTTTTTACGCCACTGTTGCGTCACAAAAAGTGATGCACCGGTGGCGTAAAAGTGACGCAAGGCCTCATAAATGAGGCCCTTAGAGTTTAGCCGCAGAAGCTAAGAGGGACGCGGTGGACAGAACAACTCCAGTC
This sequence comes from Lissotriton vulgaris, assembly GCF_964263255.1. Classification (NCBI taxonomy): domain Eukaryota; kingdom Metazoa; phylum Chordata; class Amphibia; order Caudata; family Salamandridae; genus Lissotriton; species Lissotriton vulgaris. The sequence continues at coordinate 986,524,383 of NC_141696.1, read as the reverse complement.
AAAGCTCCCGCTGCTTCTGACCAACCTCACTTCCTTCCTGTTCTAGGACATGAGGTCACAACATCCCCCCGCCCTGGGTAGGTATTGGGCAGGGAAGTGACGAGTCACTAATGTGACAGCACACCATGCCATTTTATTTTTTAAATGCTTTCATAATATCTTAAAATGTTTGTTGCATTCCAACAGGCAGGCTGCATGAAGCGAAATTAAACGTTTCATTAAACAACACAGAGTGCATGTGCACTAAATAATTGCAAATTATTCTAAAGCGTGTCACGCTTGACGTGCACTGTGTGCGTCAACCTGCAGTGCCAGGAGTGTATTAAACAAAAACCTAATTATCACACTGAACAAAGCTCTGCACGTTTGTATCATGGGAATTCAAGCTAATAGGCTTAAATCTTTTAAACAGGAACAAAGAGTGGGGGTTAAGTTCTACCCAACAGCAATCTTCCTTTCTCCCCAAGCAGGAATCTAATGACTCAACATGACCTGTGTCCTGCCTGCCTCCAGGCCTTCGACAGAGATCACAAATTGGGGCTTATTTACAAGCTCCTCGCGTTGCATTGTCAATTTAAATAAATGTGGAAAAATACTAGCTGTAGCGTCTTCTTTTGCTTGTGGCAAAAATAAATGTGGATAAATACAGAAAAAATTCCCGAAAAATAAATATGGATAAATACAGACGGAAATGGCAAAAGTAAATACCATAAAACCAGGAACCCTAGTTATAATCAACCTTCCCATTCTGGCCTATGGGAACAGGTAGCCTTGCAACAGTGAAAACCGAAATTGGCTGTAATTCACTGTCAGGACATGCCACACACATCAGAGCATGTCCTGCCATCTATTTACAATGCACCCTGCCCTTGGGCCTACCTTGGGGGTGACTAATATATAGAAAATGGAAGGATTAGGGACTGGCAAGTGGGTGCACTTGCCAAGCCGACATGGCAGCCCCAGGCTGCATACAGGCTCTGCACATTTTAAAAGCTGCTTCTGTGGGTGGCGCAACCAGTGCTGCAAGCCCACCAGCAGCATTTGATTTACAGACCCTGGGCACACATGGTGCACTGTACTAGGGTCTGACAAGTAAATCAAATGAACCAATCATGGAGTCACTAATCCAATACAATACTTTACAGTAGGGAGCACTTGCACTTTGGCACTGAATAGCAGTGGCAACATGCCCAAAACATCTAGACCAGCAAAAAACATAGCAAAAACACGGGAGGCAACAGCAAAAAATGGAAGGGAGACCCACGCCAATGGTGTCAGGTCTAACACATGTCCCCTCCAGCTGAAATGTGGGGAGAACTACCCACCCCTTAGGAGTTCTCTTCACTAAGGCGGAAAAATCTGGACAGACCATCAGCATTGGCGTGTTCTGTACCACGGTGGTGTTCCACGGTGAAGTCCATCCCCTGTAGGAAAATGGACCACCTCAACAGCTTTGGATGCTCACCTCTCATCTGCATCAGCCATCTGAGGGGCCTGTGGTCTGTCTGAACCCAGACGTGAGTCCCAAACAAGAATGGTCTCAACTTCTTCGGTGCCCAGACCTCAGCAAATGCCTCACTCTCAATTGCACTCTACATCTGTTCCTGTGGAAGTAACCTTGTACTGATGAAGGCTACAGGTTGGTCTAGGCCCTCCCCATTTACCTGTGAAAGAACAGCCCCCACACCATGCTCTGAAGTGTCTCTTTGGACAAGAAACTCTTTTGATAATGTGGGTGCAATGAGCAAGGGGCACCGTGCACATGGCAGTCTTCAGGGCATCAAAAGCTTTCTGACAGCTGTCAGTCCAGTTCACTTTCTTGGGCTGCTTCCTGGAAGTCAGCTCTGTCAAACGTTCAACAATGCTGCCATACCCCTTTACAAACCTCCTGTAGTACCCAGTGAGTCCTAAAAAGGCTCTCACCTCTGTCTGGGTCTTGGGGGGTTCCCAAGCCAGGATGGTGTCAATCTTGGGCTGTAGGGGTGCCACCTGGCCGCTCCCAACCTGGTGTTCCAAGTACACCACAGAACCCTGCCCAATCTGGCACTTACCCGCCTTGATTGTGAGATCTGCTCTCTGCAGCGCCATCAACACTTCCCAGAGGTGGTGCAGATCTTCTTCCCAACTGGCTCTGAACACTGCAGTGTCATCCAGGTAGGTAGCACTGAAATCTTCCAGTCCAGCAAACACCTGGTTGACTAGCCTCTGAAAGGTGGCAGGTTCATTCTTCATCCCGAAGGGCATAACCCGGAATTGGTAGTGCCCATCTGGTGTGGAGAATCCTGACCTCTCTCTTGCCCAATCTGTTAAGGCGATCTGCCAGTACCCAGACCTTAGATCAAACGTGCTAAGGTACCGGGCAGCCCCTAACCAATCAATGAGCTCATCAGCTCTGCGGATGGGTTGTGTCAGTCTTGGTGACTGAAATGCGCCCTCAGTAGTCATCAGAGTTCTGGTGTGGCACCCATTGCGGCAGCCTTTGGGACCAAGACCACTGGGCTGGCCCAAGGACTGTTAGAGGACTCAATCACCCCTAATACAAGCATGTTGGAGACCTCCTCCATGATGCAAGCTCTCAGTAAGTTTTGTACTTAACAGGAGGACTGTCTCCAGTGTCTACATCATGAATACACTAATCACTGAGACTGGGGATCAGGGAGAACAAAACAGAAAACTGCCCCAACAACTGACAACAGTTATTCTGCTGCTCAGGGATCAGGGTGGAAGAGAGGTTAACGCCATCCACTGACCCATCTTGCTCTGTTGCAGACAGGAGGTCAGGAAGTTGCTCAGTCTCCTCCTCCATTCCATCATCTGTTGCTAGGAGCATGCCCATTTCGGACCTTTCTAAGTGGGGCTTTAGGCGGTTGACATGCAGGACCATCAAAGGGTTCACTGGAGACTGCAAGTCCACCAAATAGGTGACATCACTCTTGCGCTCCACCACCTCAAATGATCCAGTCCACTTTTCCTGGAACGCACAGGGCTCCACGGGGCCATGTCCCAAACTTTCTGACCAGGCTGAAGCTCAATCAGAGTGGCATTCTGATCGTACCACTGCTTCATCTCTTCCTGGCTGGCTTCCAGATTCACCTGGTGAGTTGCCTGAAATGCTGGGTTTCGTTTCTGAAGGCCAGCACGTAACTATATACATCCTGAGGAGGTTTCCTGGGAGCTTTCTCACAGCCTTCCTTTATCAAACTCAGAGGTCCTCTTACAGGGTGACCATAGAGTAGTTCAAAGGGTCTGAACCCTAAGGACTTCTGTGGCACCTCTCTGTAAGCAGAGAGAAGGCATGGGAAGAGGACGTCCGACTTATGCCTCATAGGTTGCTCAAGACCGATAATCATGCCTTTGAGGGTCCGGTTGAATCTCTCAACCAGCCCATTACCTTGGGGGTGGTAAGGAGTGGTGAACTTATAACTTACCCCACACTCCTGCCACAGGGACTTCAATTACTTGGAAATGAGATTTGTATCACAGTCTGACACCATCTTTCTGGGGAACCCCACACTGGAGAAAATCCTCATCAGTGCATGTCCCACCACAGGGGCCATCACTGTCCTAAGCGGGATGGCTTCCGGGTGTTATTTGGCTTGTTCCACCAAGACCAGGATGAATCTGTTGCCCATGGGATCCAGAGGCCCCACAATGTCCATGCCCACACTTTCAAAGGGGGTACTGACCACAGGGAATGGCTGGAGAGGAGCTATGTGCTTTCTCCCCCTCTTTCCACATGCCTGGCAAGTCTGGCAGGTTATGCAATGAGTATATGAACTCTTGCATATTTGGGGCCAATAAAAGTGGGTGACAAGCCTTTCAAAGGTCTTGTCCTGTCCCAAATTCCTACCGAAGGCACATCATGAGCCAGCCCCAATAGGAAGGTTCTGAAGCGCTTGGGTACCACCAGCACACGGCTGACCTAGGCTCAGGATCCTTTTGCTCACTATACAGGAGACCATTCTCCCAGTAGATCCAGACTGATCACCTGCTGCCTGGTTTGCAGCCTGTTGCCGCAAACCCACAAGAGAAGGGCACTTGTTCTGCTTCTCACAGAACTCTTCCCTGGAGGGTCCTCCTTCAGTGGCAGCTGGTGAAGTTTAAGAGTGGTGAGGCTGATTGGCAACCCTCCACCGGTTGTACGACGTGGGTGACAAATCGGGCAGTCTCCTAGCATGGTTAAGTAGGAAAGAAAGGGCAGCTAGGTGGGTAGAACGGATTAGACGGTTAGAAGGTGACTTGGTGAACACTGAACAGGAGATAGCCGACGCCTTTGCATCCCACTACGAATGCTTCTATAAGGCAAGAGACCTCGAGACGGCCACGGAGGCACTGCACTATATGGGAGAGGTGGATCTGCCCACACTGGCAACCGAAAATAGCTCTGAGCTAGAGGCGGAAATCACACTAGATGAGATCTCGGAGGCTATAAACAAACTCAAAACGGGGAAGACACCGGGGCCGAATGGATTCCCGGCGGAATTCTTTAAACACACGTCGGATCTGCTGACGCGACACCTCAAAGCTTTATACACTGATTCCTATAAGGAAGGATGCCTCCCACCGGATCTTACATTGGCCACTATAGTCCCTATGTCCAAAGAGGGCAAGCCCAAGGATGAGTGTGCCTCGTACCGCCCCATTTCCCTCCTCAACATGGAGGTGAAGATTTTGGCAACGGTTCTGGCTACTCGCCTGAGGTCGGTGATTCCTGATCTCATACACGCAGACCAATCTGGATTCTTACCGGACAGAGCGACCAAGCTCAACCTCAGACGTACACACAACTGGCTCCAAGAAGTCAAGGACAGGGAGGAACCCCACTGGTTTTTATCCCTGGACGCCGAAAAAGCGTTGGATGCAGTGCACTGGCCCTTTCTTATGGCAGCGCTTCAACGGTTCGGCCTGGGCCCAAAATTCCAAGGTTGGATAAGGCTATTGTATACAGCCCCGAAAGCACGTGTACGGGTGAACGGCAGACTGTCCCGAGAGTTCCGGGTGTCTAGGGGAATGAGACAGGGGTGCCCACTGTCCCCTCTCCTATTCACACTAACGATTGAAGTCCTGGCGGCCAGGATTAGACAAAACCCGGACATTAGCGGCTTTGCCTGGGACACGCGAGGAGGAACACATGAAAAAATATCCCTATACGCCGATGATGTGCTAATATACATCACCGAACCCGAGAGCTCGATCCCGGAACTGCTCAGGGAACTGGGTGGCTTTGGAGCAAGGGCGGCCCACACCATTAATTGGAACAAGTCAGTTCTCTACGACCCACAGGGGGCCGGCAATTGGGGGACCTTACCAGAACAATTGCTCACCACTGCAGAGGGGTTTCAATACTTGGGGATATATGTAACTCGGGACGAGACACGTTCCTTCAACAGAAATATAGAGCGAGTCATGACCAATGCGGTGGAAGACATGAACAGATGGAGGCAATTGCCGCTCACCCTACTAGGCAGGGCTGCAATGTATAAAATGATTACCCTCCCAAAATTTCTCTATGCACTTCAGAATGAGTACTACCCACTCCCGGCCGCTGCACTCCCCAAAATACATGGAGACCTCCGTTCGTTCTTGTGGTTGGGGAAACAACCCCGAATTGCCCTCCAGACACTCCAACGGCACCAGTACAGCGGGGGCATCTCATTACCTAATTTAGAGGCGTACTACTGGGCGGAACACCTGACGCCCATAAATGACTGGATTCACACCCGGGCCGAACATCCGACTTATGCACTAGAGCGGCACAAGCTGTCACCCCATAACATATTTTATTACCTGTACGGGGGAAGGGCGCGGAGGTCGCTCCCACCGGCAACATTGATCACACTGCGGGCATGGACACGAGCCACGAAACGTATGGGATAGGCAAGGAAACCGACTAGACAGACGCCGCTATGGCAGTGCCAATGGCTGCCAGAATTAAAAAAACTGAAGGGATTCCAAAGATGGGACGACATAGGTATCTCACATATTGGGGATGTGATATACAAGGGAGAATTGAAATCATTCAACATGCTACAGGCGGAATTTGGACTGCACAGTTCACAACTTTTCAAACATACCCAGTTGGCACATGCATGGAGGGCGCAGAATATCAGACTCACAGACATAGAGGAATACGCCCCACTAGAAGGTAGGCTCCTTCAGGAACAAATGGTACACCAGGCGGTCTTCCTCACATACAAGACACTAACTAACAACATGCTAGGTGACTTAAGGAAATTGAGGGGGATCTGGGAGGCAGATGTGGGGGAGATGGAGGACCTAGACTGGGAGATAGTCCTGATGCACCCCCGGGAGGTAGCGATCAAGTCCTGGTTGCGACTTATTCAGTTAAATGTTCTGCACCGGACGTACTTTGATAGAGTGCGTCTCCTTAAGACAGGGAAAATAACAGATTCAACGTGTCTCAGATGCCAGCAGCAGCAGGGAGATTTTTACCACACCATATGGTCTTGCGACAAGATACAAAAATACTGGGCACACATCTTCATGGAACTAGGGGAAGTCTTGGGTGTGGAATTGGTAAGGGACCCCAAGTTGGCATTGTTGGGCATGACAAATGAGGTAGACCTGCCACGCCCGCTACTCATCTTCCTAGTGCTGGCGCTGGTGGTGGCTAAAAGGGACATCGCGAAACATTGGGGTGCCGCAGCGACACCAGAGGTGGAGGAATGGAGGAGGGGCTTGGATCTCTACATGGTGGCAGAAAGGGTGACATATAAGGCCAGAGGTTGTCCCAGGAAATTTCGAAAAGTGTGGGCAAAGTGGAGACAATATCATGGTCTTGAAGGGGGACAGTAAAGTGTGGCAGACGGTCCACCGTGGGCAACGAACAGGTTTGGGACTGGACATGATTTTGCAACGACATAGATAGAGGAAGGGAGTAGCGCCACGGGGCTACGCACGAGAGGAGTAATGTTATGCTCTGCGAAATACTGTCGGGAGGGAGGGTTCGGAGCAGTGTGAGACTCCGAATGTGGGGAGGGGGAACCCTTTCTTAAGGTGCAACAAAAGGTATGATGTGGCGATCTACGCGTTGGGGAATGTTTTCTTGGTTTTTACAGAACACAGTTGGGGGGGAGGGAAGGGAGAAAACTATAAAAAGCAGGAATTTGACGTGACACGGGAAGCCCGCACGGATAATTGTATGGCATGTTTTTGGTGACTGGTTAAGAATGCGCCGCCCGACCCCCGGGTTGTGGGCTTAAAGGCCGTGTTACAAGCTGTAACCTATATATGGATACGGGAGTTAAAATGGACTGTATGTGCTCAAGGCTGAAAATATCCATGTACTTCCTGCTGCAAAAATAAAGTTTAAAAAAAAAAAAGAGTGGTGAGGCTGGGCTTGGGTGAGGTTTTGGTAGGGTTAGTTAGGGGAGAATCGCAGGTTACGTCAGGGATTCTTGTTAATGGTGCACATCCTTTCTTGTGAGGTCAGTAATCATTTCCTCATCTCATTCTTTTGCAAGGCTATGGTACTGGCCTGGACTTACAATTCCTAAAAGATCACGTCTTTAGCTAAGGACGCACATACTTTCATTGCCTCTCTCTTGCTGGGGCCTCTCTCAGCCATGCCACAAGATTCTGTTTCCCTGCAGCTTGATGTTACTCTGCCAACTGCCCAGAATGCCATTCCACCCAGGCTGAAGAGAGGCTGGAGCCTGCATGCACACCTCTATTAGTCACACTTCATCATCTTGAGCAGAAAAATAACTTGCAATTTTATGAAAATAGTGTATTTTGCTCCTTGTTATTGTGTTTTTGCAGTTGCTCCAGAACAGGGCTGCCCAATGTAGATACAAGATGGCTAAATAAAATGCATACTAAACAATAAGATCCACCCTCAGATACATTCAAAAGCCATATCCTCCCAGACTATGTATGTTTCCTACAATGGTGGGAAAAACACACAGTTTGTTTAAATACCCCTCACACAACAAAAGGACCCTTGGTGTCATGCTTCATAATCGGGGTCCTCCCGCCCCTCTATGGGACGGGGCGTTCTACGACCTACGGCTAGGTGGGAGCACTGTTGTTGTGAGATGACTATGTGTTGTGTAGAAGTGTGAGTGGACGGGTCAGGAGTGATTGGAAAGGTGAAGTTAAAAGATACCTGGCTCATTGGTCAACAAACTTTAATATACCTTTGAGCTGGTGTTATTAAAATATGGGGTAGGAGGTGTATTGCCTCAATGAGCTGTGCCTCCTATGTCTGTCAACATGTTTTGAAGTCCTCCCCTGGCTTCTTCGTCAGGACCAAAAGGATCCCTCTTACATTCACTTGCTAACGTGGTGCTTAACTTGCTAATCTTTCCTACGATATGTGTTCATGCGAATAAATATGTGGTGCATGTGAATTTTCACTGCATTTTATACGATACCTAAATAGGTACCTGTCATCGTTATTTGGTCATAAATGAAAAAAGTCCCATGAGCCTGAAATGGGTGGAAGGGTGCCTCTAGTTGTAATTGCTCCTGGGACACTGCCTGCCATGTCTGGCCTCCTGGCAGCTCTGGTACAGCGGAGCCGCGGGGAGGCCAGACAGGGTGGGGCAGTGCACCAGGAGTAATTGCAACTATAGGCACCCTTCCTACCCATTTCAGGCTCATGGGGCTTTTTTTCATTTATGACCAAATAACGATGACAGGTACCTATTCGCTCCACCTTAGCCCAAAGGGAGCTCTCCAAATCGTCACCCAACAGACAGTCAACAGGCATGGCTGCCTCACAGCTACTTGAAGAGTACCAGAGACCCCCTACTCAAAGGGAACCTGAGCCACCTTGCAGTGGCTCTCTGTGTTCTCAGCGGCAACAACTGGATAAAATGCATTGGGGCCCACCTGCTCGTCAGACCCCACCCGACAACTGACAGCTGTCACACTGGCTCTGGTGTCTCTAAGAGCCTCCACTCTATGGACATTAATGGTCACCCACTGCCTGTACTTTTTAGTGTTATTAGGCAGCTGGGTCCTGGGGACCACCTCACAGTTTCCTAAAGAGACGAGGGACATCTCTGTGGGACCCCATCCACCTTGGGCACCCATCTCCTCCCACAGGTCTACACTAGCCATCTCCCGGGGTGGTGCACCAGTGGGTGCTGTCTTATCTCTCTGTGGGCCCTGGGGATCATAGAAACGATGGCCCACTTCACCACACTTAAAACATTTCAGGGGTCCCTTATGAACAGGTTTACCTGTCAGGGCTCCTGGCTTCTTTCCCTTGGATCCCTTGGGGATTACTTTGGGCCCTTTCTGGAACTCCCTCTGTTTACCCTTGTCCCCCCCACTCCTCTGCTGGGGACCATGCCCACCTTTGGCAAAGTCTCCCACATGACCCTTCTGGACCTGGGTGCTCACCCAGCTTTCCGCCTCCTCAGCAAACTTCCTAGGGTTAGTCAGCTTGCTATCAATAAGGTGCTGGCGTAGCTCTGGAAAACAAGTATTTGACAACTGCTCCCAAGAAATCAAATTATAGAGCTCTTCAAAATCATTCAATTTGCTACCCTTCACCCAACCATCCAATGCTCTCCCAAAGAAAAAAACATATTCTACCCAAGCGCAAGACTCAAGTTTCTTACAATTCCTAAACCTTTGTCTATAAAGCTCAGGGGTCAACCCATACTTCGACATTAAGGCCTCTTTCATGTGTACATAAGAATTCTGATCTTCAGAAAGCAAATCTAATAAGGAGTCCCGCCCATCACTAAGGAACCGCCCCCACAATCCCACTCTCCAATCCTTCTCAGGAACCCGGTGGGAGGAAATAGCTACCTCATAGGCCTTGAACCATTGCCCCCAATATCGTCATTCTTATGAAACTCCTTAATAACATTCTTTTTTTAAAAATGTTTGTCCTCATTCACCTCAGAAAAAGAGAAAAATGACAATTTTTTCTGTCCGTATTTATTGTGAGGGTTACCAACTGACAATGAGCATACTCCAATAAACACCAACCTTTCTGCGGCTGTATCTCACACCCGGTAATTTTACCTGTACTGCTTTATATTCAGAGAAGAAACACTGAGAAGGCCCAATAAGCAGTCCAGGAATGTTAGGCGGTGTAATCATTGGACGTGAGCTACTACTGATGTCCCGAATATATCACCCTAACCGTTACTTCATACACCCTCCAACCAAACGGTTAATAGATTCCAGAAAGCCTTTTTGTTGGACCTTTTCCCTGAAATGTCCTTTCTAGACATATAAGTTAAAGATTCCAACCAATCTGAGTACTGTGGGGTTAAGTTGCTTACCCATTTACAACAAATTTCGCTTCTGGCTACTAATACAACGTAAAACAACAAATCTCTATGGGTTCCTGTTATCTCTTCATCCACCCAAAAGATAACCAGAGTAAGGCTTACCTTTATTGGCTGACCCAAGATACCTGACATAGTTGTTTCTACTTTGCTCCAGAACTCGCTGTTTTCTGGGCATAGATAGAACATGTGGATGTCCGTTGCCTTTTCCAACCCACATTTCTCACAGCTGGTTAGGCTTCCTTTCCCCATCTTAGATAGTTTCTCAGGTGATACATAGGCCCTATAAAGGGAAAAAATGTGTTTTTTTCCTACAAAAGCGGGTTTAACTGTGTTATAAAGAGTGTGCATAGATACTTGCCAAATGTTCTGCAACTGATCACCAGGCAAGTACTTTCCCCACAGCTCCTCCGCCAAAGTAAATTCTCCATCAATGCTTTCTTGAAGGTGCCAATACCAGAGAGATACCTCTTTACTTCCCAGTGGCTTATTTGTCAGTTGGTCTTCCAAGATGTTACTAGTGCCTAATGACGGTGCTTTGCTTTGCGCCCAACTTTTTAATTAGAGGTACTTGAATTTAGAAAGGGAGCCATTCATCAAACTATTTAAGTTGAACCAAGGCAGCAAATGTCCATCTCTAGACAGATCTCCCCAGATGTTTAAATTGGCTTCTCTGAGTGGTAACGCCAATTTGTCATTGAGACACTCAGGGGTCCCAGGGGAATCGCAGATCGGAGCAAAATATGAATAATAAACTGATTTTTGCATATGGCGTATTTGATACCACATTAATGCCATCGAATAGAGTACCTTCACTGTAACTTTTTAAAAGAATTTGGGGTCTCCAAATTTGAAGAGAAAGCTGTCGGGTTTTATTTTTTGCTCTTTTAGCATAGCTGAGAACATTGAGCCTATTATAGATCCATCAGCATTCTTGAATTTTTTAATTGAAAGGCCCACACATAGGGCTGAATGTCAGGTAAGGAAAACCCCCCTTCTCCCTTCTTTGACGTAACTTCTTCCAAGAAATCCTAATCCCTTTGTTAGCCCAAATAAAAGAATTGATTGCTTGCTGGATACTGTGTATGGTAGTTTTGTTAAAATGTAACGGAAAGGAATTAAATATGAAAATGATTTTCGGCAGGATACTCATTTTTACCAGGTTGACTCTCCCTAGAATGGTAAGTGGGAGGTCCATCCAATTTTTCATTAATTGAGTTGTCTCTTTGAACACTCGTCTTAAATTTGTGTCGGCGATTTGATTGATGTCCTGGACTATTCTAAGACCGAGATATCGTATCTCCTTTTTAACTAATGGATTGCAGTTCACTTGATTCCATATCATAGCCTCGGTCTTAAGTTTGCTTACAGAATACCCCAAAATTCTTCCAAAATCTGTTGCTATACGAAAAATAATGGGTAGAGACACATCTAAATTGGAGGAATATACCATAAGATCATCAGCATATAATGACACTTTTTTAAACCAGTTACCTTGACACAATGGTGAAATGTCTATTGAGTGTCTGATTCTAAAAGCCAAGGGTTCCATATATAAATTAAATTATAGAGGGGAGAGGGGCAACCGCAACCCTGTCTTGTACCTCTAAGAATTTTAAAGGAGGAAGATAATCTGCCATTGATCAATACTATTGCTATTGGGTCTTTGTATATTAATTTTATAGCTTGACAGAAGTTATCACCCAAATTGTAACTTTTTAAAACAGAGAACAGGTAGGGCCATCGAACCTTATCAAATGCCTTAGAGGCGTCGAGTGTTGTTATAGCTAATGGTGTACCTGATCAGGTTGCAAGATCAATAGCCCCAACAAGCTCATGGGAGAGCTCATGTAAGTATCTCCCTTTTACAAACCCTCTCTGGTCTTCATGTATAATAAGCCCCGCAAATTTGGCTAACCTGTCTGATAACATTTTTGTGGAAAGTTTATAATATGAATTTAGAAGTGATATTGGTCTGTAAGACTCTCAGGATACAGGGTTTTACCCCGGTTTCAAAATGAGGGTGATTGTAGCCTCATTCCATGATTAAGGTAAAAATATTCCCTTGCTCAAAATCTCGTTTGTCACTGATGTTAAGAGTGACGCTATTTCGTCAAATAAGATTTTGTACATCTCAATTGGAATGCCATCTGGCCTTGCAGCTCTACCTCCTTTACTTGATTGGATTACTTTTACTACTTCCTCCCTACTAATTGCCTGATTTAAAATATTCTGTTGAGTAGAATCTATAGGGATAATGGATTCGTTAAGCCAATCCTCTACCTCGGAGCCTACAATATCTTCTAATCCTTCTGAGTATAAATCACTAAAGAAGTTTTTGAAGGTTTCTCTTATCTCCGTCTCCCTGCTTAGTGTGACTCCAGACCCTTCTTCTTTAATCTCCTTGATCCTATTCCTATTTCGTTCTGTCTTAACTTTCCAGGCTAAAAGTTTTACCGCTCCCTCACCATATTTAAAGTGTGCCAGTTTACTGGTCTCCCACCTTTTTTTGACTCCTAATTTGAGAATCTCTCATAGTAGATCTTTCGTAAGTAGTAGCTGCTTTCCCAACACCTCTCTGTTCACCTCTGATTTAGATTTTTTTATTTCCAGTTCTATGTTTTTCATCTTTTCCTCTAATTGTGAAATTTCTCTTCTATATGTCCTATTTCTATGGGTAGTTATGCTGGAGATTTTACCCCGTATATAGGTCTTTAGACTATCCCACACCTTTTCATTCGATGCTGAACCAATATTGATCTCTATGAAATCTCTAACGTCAGCTTTAAGCTTGTCCATTGCATCATTATCTGTTAGTATAGTTCGATCTAATGTCCACCTAATCTCTTCACACTCAGTACTATTTTTTCGAGTTAAGAGTACCGCACAGTGATCCGATAAGTGAGCCGCCTTATATTCTATATCGAGAATATCCTCCCTAAGACCCTAATCCACAAGAAAGTAGTCAATTCTTGACCTACTGCCATATTTTTTATTGTGGAAAGATAGTCCCTGTGTGGTCCCTGCTCTTTCCCTCCAAAGGTTGCATATTGTATGTAGGGTCATCAAGATTTTAGGTCTCGCAGAGAGACCTATTGCAGTCAAACCACAAAGCTGACTTCACGATGCGGATTTGTAGAAGTGCACGTGCTCATGAACGCACTTCTATCCCTCTGCCTTGATCTTCAAAGGCTCCCCTTACCATTTGCTCCTGCCTCCCCGCCCGCTGCTTCACACTTTTCGCATTTCTGCCCAGCCCCCCTCCCAGCGCTGCCTTGTTTGATTCGCGCTCAGCGCACCACGCCCGCTTCACTTTCAAAGCAGGGACAATGGCGGCCGTCATCATGACTGTGCAATAGCCCTCGAATGCTCTCCTACAGTAAGTCCCCTTTTTTCTTGTGAAACCGCTTTGCTTTATGAGTAGCTTCTCCCATTCACGCGCTCAGCGCACCATGCCTGCTTTCACTTTCAAAGCAGGGACAATGGCGGCCGTCATCATGACTCTGCACCAACTCTTGCGCTTTCTCTTACCATAACTCCCCTTCTTTCTGAATCTGCTTTGCTGCCCTTCCCGCCCCATGCCGTGCCCTTTGTTTGTATTTCTTAAGTTCACCGCAGTGATTTTGGGATCAATAGTGTCCGCTGGCTATATGCTTACCTTTCCCTCCGTAAAGTGTTAGTTGGTTTAATTAACTCCTAGCTATGCCTCACTGTACTTGTGTAATCCTGTATGCAATCGGCACACATCAGGCAACACCTAACAAGCTCCATATGTTTTCGCTTGTTAGTTTGCTGGAAACCTTCATTAGGTGTTTTTAAAGTACATCTAGGGATTCAGTATTTAAATGCGTTAAAGCGGCATACGCATCTAGACATTAACAGCGTAACTAAGCAAGAAGCTTCAACCATTCTCAAAGTGAGACGCTGATCGGTATTTACCTTTTATATTTGTTATTTATGTGATTTAAAAAACAAAACAAAAATCTGGGGAGTACCCTTAAAGCCGTGGGGTTGGTGCAGCTCATCATTGGCCCCAAAAGTGTTCATTTAGCCGCATTACAGTTGTGCCGGTTTTATGAAAACCAACGAGGTATGTTTTATGAGGATAAACATGTAAAATAGACTAATTAGTTTTTCTCCTTAATTGGGACAGCTGCTCTCTATGCTTTAGCTGCTCTTTGTGCTTTTGGTTTTGTTAATTAATGTTACAATAAGCAGAAGCCATGCTTAGATCGCATTCACTTTAAGCGCTTTTATTTTAATTTTTCACATTCGCAAAGCAAATATTTCTTTTCCGAACCCCCACAGCAGCTTGTTCTTCTCCTATCCCGCAATCGCCTTCTCCTGCTGTTCACGATGATAGAACTTGTTATATAAAGCTGCAGCACATCCCAGCTGTTCCCGGCTCTCCCCCCTCACCGTGACCCTGACGACCTCAAAACTACCCCTCTTTTCCCCAACGATGCCAGCTTTCGCCCCCACAGCCTCCTTTTTGCGGTGGGGGCGCCCCCATCCCCGGATCATGGCTTCGTCGACTTTGAACAGGGCACACTCAGCAGCAGCAGGGACAGATTCAGCACAGATATGGGATAAAGCAGGATATCACTGTGCACACAACAGTGCACCTCTCTGTGCGCCATTATACAATAGTGCACAACCCCATGCACAACTTTTAACTTTCACCTCATACTGTCAATTGCTTTACCCACCCACGCACCCCCCACAAGTCCCCTCCTTCCTCCCTCGTGTCCTGCATTGCAGTGGTTCACTGCATGTAACGCCATCGCACGCATCCTGTAAAGTAGAACACCAAACACAAGGTTCAACAACAAAGGCTTGGACGTGCACAGCAATCTCAGCTTCATCATAGGTTTATGCGCATTTATCACAGTGCACATCGCCGTGCACCATTATACAACAGTGCACAACCCCATGCAAAACTTTTAACTTTCACCTCATACTGGCAATTGTTTTACCCACCCACGCACCCTTCCTCATGTCCCCTCCCTCCTCCCTCGTGTACTCCACAAACTGAACATAATCTTCACAAAAGTTATTTACAAAAGTTTAAGCTATTGCCATTATAAATTACAATAACTTTAATTTAAGTATTAATTGTTAAAAAAAATTAAAAGCCATTGTTATTTTCAATATCAATACATCTAAGTCAAGTAAATACAACACATATTGCATTACAAATGCTATAGGTGTCACATTTGTGAAAGTTCAAACTATTGGCATTGTCAATGACAAAGCTATTAATATCACTATTTTCAAAACCAACACATAAATAACAAATTTGTCATTTACAATATCAATAGCTCAAACTTTCCGAATGCGAGACCTATTGCATTGCAAATGCTTGTTTAATAATGCATGTGAATTGGGGTTGGTATAGTTCTACTTTTGCTTGATTTATCCAAATTTAAATCTAATACAACATTAAAATCACCTCCCATGGTTATCGGACCAGAAAAATCTAAAAGATTAGAGAAGAGGGTGGTCAATGGTTCACAATCGTCATGATTCGAGCCGTAATAGCCTACTAAGGTCAATGATTTATCATCGATTTTAGCTTCCGCAATGATCCATCTACCCCTTTTATCTTTTTTGTGCGTGTTACCCAGACTTTTGTCTGTTTTTTTACTATTATGGCTACTCCCCTGATATTCCCACTTTGATCTGTACAAAAAACTTGTTGGACCCATATTAATTTTCCAAAGATGTCAAGACATTCCTTTTTTATTAAATGTGTTTCTTGTAGGATCAATATTTGCGCTGGGGAGTCTTTTAGGTATTGGAGTAGTCTAGCACTTCGGTCCTTCACTCGTAACCCATTGATATTCCAAGTTAATACCTGTATGGACATATCTTTGATATTGTAATTTTTGATGTAAGAACTAAAACTAAGGTGATTTAATGTTTTTTCCCATATGCTCCCCACCCTGTGACACCCTTCCCCCCCCCCACTCCCACTACCCTGGAGAACCCACCCCTGCTTTTTACTCTTGGACATGATGCTGATCCAAGGTAAAAGAAATTGCTCAATTGCTCCATTTGCCCCACGTCTCACTGAGTCTTGCTACAGTGCTTCCAATTTGGGTATATATCATTCATATCATTCATAATCAGATTGTGTACCTAAGAACCTAAGAACCCTTACTATTTTTTTTTCTAGTTTCCTCTATTTCCTTTGTCGTCACATCCCTCCTTTAATGTTTTCTAGCAGATCATCTGCCTTTCTTATACTCCTAACCATATGCATTTTGTTGTTAAACATAACTCGTAGAGAGGCAGGGAATTTAAGCTGTGCAGTCGCCCCCACTATTTTGAAGTCTTCCATACACCTCCCAAGTTCCCATTGTCTATCAAGGGTAGCTCGTGATAGATCTGATCATATTTCTATCAATTTTTTTTCTTTAAGGGCATACGTATGGAAGTTAATCAAGATCTTCTTTGCCTTTGTTCTTCCTGGGGCTCTTTTAAAGGGATCCCTATGTATTGGTTGAATATCTTTGGCAATCTCCATTTCACTCTCATCCACCTGAACTGCCGCTTTTATGAGAGCTACGACATATGATTTTAAGTCCACCCTCTCATTCTCTTCTGGAACATTAGGGGGACAATTCCGAATCGGGAAAAACCGCTCCGAATAGCCGTTTAGAGCGTTTTTTCCGTACGAATCGTACCCTGCAACGTCCCCCGTATGTACGACAAAGTACGATTCGTACCAGGAGCCGTACTCCGTACGAGTCGTACAGAGACCGTACGACTCTAAACTCCATACGATTCTCCCTCAGAACCCGCTGTACGCGACATCTGTACGGTTCGCGGCTGGTTTTTACGACCCAGCAAGTACGATACGTGTCGGGTACGCACGTACGACCCTTTTTCTACGGGAGCTGAAAACAGCCGTAAAAGCAGAGTTCGCCCTGAAACAGGTACGGAACGGCCCCCCGGGTACGGTGCGTACACCCCATGTACGATGGGTGTACGAGCCGTAACCCATGTACGATAGGTGTACGAGCCGTACCCCATGTACGATAGGTGTATGAGCCGTACCCCATGTACAATGGGTGTACCCATCGTACATGGGATACGGCTCATACACCCATCGTACATGGGGTACGGCTCGTACATCCATCTGACATGGGGTACGGCTCGTAGACCCATCATACATGGGGTACGGCTCATACACCCATCGTACATGGGGTATGGCTAGTACACCCCATGATCGCAGGGGTACGCACCGTACCCTTGCGAGCATGGGGTGTACGGACCGTACGGTGTGTATGTGTTTGTGTGCTTTTCCGTACGACTCGCCCTTACCTGACGTGGACCGTACAAATCGCGTCCTAATACCCCTGTCCGGATCGTACTCGTCGGGTCGTACGGCATGTGTACTAGTAATACAGCATGTGTACGAGTCGTACGGTTCACGGTTTCAGCCTTGCAATACGTACGGATCGAGACGATTCGGACGGATTTACGGAATACGGATCGTACTACGCGACTCGGACAGACGGGTATGATTCGTACGGAGAGGGCTCCGGATACAAATCGTACGGGCGGATTTTTTCCCGAATCAGAATCGACCCCTAAGTATCCTCAAATTGTTTTTTCTAGAGTTGTTTTCTAACTGCTCAACTTTTTCCAGAAACCCCTGTTCCTCTTTTCGCATTGATTGGAGTTCCATTCTATTATTAGCGGGGTCCTTTTTTAGCTCCTCAACTGTATCTTCCAGGATCCCTGTCCTATCAGATAGTGTATCAAATTTCTTTTCAAGAGTTTTGCAAAATCCACGAATTTGATGCTGGTTTACCTCAGATTTCGTGAACCCATTCCTTATTTCTGCCGACAGGCTCCCCATCATTGTCTCTAATGAATTTACCGGGGTGGGTGTAACTGAATATCTGGGTTTGTAATATTCGAGATACTAGAGTCTGGCCTTTCAACATGATCGCTGCCTATGCCAAGGGTGTCGGTGAATGTAACGCTACCTCGAGGGGTACAGGTGTGACACATACAACAGAGTTTACGTGACCATCCCCTATGGCGCCCTTTTGCCCTGAAATTTTACAACTCTCACCACCATTCTCCATCATGATGGTAGACTCCATGTCCGTACTGGCTTTTGACCCTACACTTGCACTTAATTTAAGCTTGAATCTACTGGTGTGGATACTGAGGGTCTTTTTAGGGCAAGTTTTGATGGCTGAACTTTGTAAAAAAAGCGTAAGGATGGTGTAATCTTGAATTTTGGATCTATACAGTCCCCTCTCTTTTTTTTTGTTTTTTAGCCTTCTTCTTGATGTCATGCTGCGAGGTACACTTGGTTGATGCCTTTGTCATCCCAGTTTTGTGATTCTGATGACCCGGTTGGACAGGGGTTCCCAGCAGAAGGAGAAAGGATGGAAAAGGTGGAATTAAATAGTCAGAGTGAGGTCATAGTACAGAAAGCGGGACAGCTTGAGGGCTGTGATTTAGCCTCACTGGGCCTCATCACTGCAATTCTCGAGTATCCTCCTTAATAACATCCTTGGGAATGAACACTCTTGCTTCTACAGGCACGTATGGTGTGCAGCCACCAGAGGGAGAAATCTCTAAACTTCTGACTTTCAATTCCAGCTTCCTCAGCATCCTTTCATGCTCTAAATGCATCCTCTTTTTCTCCAAGGCTAACATCGCATTCTCTAACTCCATCTGACCACCCATCTTGAGCTTGGCTAGACCCATCTGATGCATTCAATCTCTCTCCTGTCCTCCAGCTCCTCTGGGGACAGGCCCTTTGAAGAAACACTGCTGAATGGCCTGGAAGCTACTTTCTTCCTGGTCAGGCCCAATGACCCATCCAGCTGCCCATCTGTATTCTCTGCCTCATCAATAGGCTCTTCAGGATGCTGAGTAGCATTTCTAGATTCCTACCAGGCCCTCAGCGCCTTTTGGAACTCTTCCTTCTTGGTGATGCCTTTCACAGGGATTTTAAATCTTTTACAGGAGGTTTTAAGCTGTGGCACAGTGTAGGTATCAACACTCTCTTCTTTAAATTGTAGATCTATAGATGTGTGGGATGCTGCTCTTGTCATGGTGGCACAAATTGGCAGTTCTCAGAGAGGAAAAAGAAGTTCCAAGGAAAATGTGGTCACGTTAAGGTTTTGCACTCACTAGTAGTGTGCACCAATCACTGTATATGAATCACAAATGCAAGTCCAAATCCTGACCACTGACCACCAATGTTAGAACTGGGGGTCTCTAGTTGGCAGAGGTAGATACCTATGACCAAATCAGGACCCTTGCTTCTAGTCAGGGTAAGGGGGTACACTTCGAAAATAACCCCTGCTCACCCCCTTGGTAGTGTGGCATGAGCAGACAGGCTTTCTCAGAGGCAGTGTCTAAAGCATTTGTGAACCCATCCAGTAGTACACTGAAAACATTTCAAATGGACACCACACCAGTTTAGAAAAATAAGTAATCTTTATTAGACTTTAATGAAGACCAAACAACAAAAATCCACAATATTGTAATAAAAAATAGGTTTTAAAATGGTAGAAATAGCTTAGTTCAATGTAGATGGAAAGTGCAACACTTTACGCTCAAAGTACCTTGGCTGCGTCATGCAATACAAACAAAAAGCTTGCAGGGAAATTTCCTTGCTTCGGGGAGGTGATGCCTCGGTTCCGTATTGCAGCGCAGGGGAGGTGATGCATCAGTTTCTTACTGTGATCCGGTGCGATGCGACAAGATGGCGATTCAATGCGATGCGACAATCCGGTGCGATAAGAGAAAATGGCGTCTTGATGCAGTGGACAATGTTGGATGTGATGCTTGCACGCCAGATGGCCGTGTGGCAAACTCTGTAACTTCTCAGCCGCGTCAGGCCCTGCAACATGCTTTTCCGGTGATGCAACAGTGACCTCTGTGGTGGCGACACACTTCTCCGGTCATGCGACGCGCTTCATCAATGATGCGACGGCGAACAGCTGCAGCGGCTGCACGCTTCTTCGGCGATTCAATGGCAACTGCTGCGGCGAGACACACTTCTCCTTGTTGCGTCGCGCTTCCAGATCCCAGCGACTCGCAGTCTTCTCAGAGGGCCCAAACAACAGTAGGCACCTCTCTGCAGGCAGAATTCCACAGCAAGGGAATACAGGGGAGCTGGTGGTGAAGACGGGTATCCAGGAGACTTCAGACAGGAGGCAAGCACAGTTCAAGCCCTTGGAGATTCTTCTTCAAGATTGCAAAAGTACACACAAAGTTCCTTTTCTCCTTTCCTTGGCAAATAAAGTAACCACTGCAGGCCAACCCTAACAGCACAGCACAGGGGCAGTCTCCTCCTTCAGCTTCCTTGGTTCTTCTCCTTGGCAAAGGGTCATCTTCATTCCCAGAAGTGATCTAAAGTTCTGAGGTCTGGGCCTCCCCTTTTATACACCAAAATCCTTTCTGTCTGAAGGCAGAGAGTGTCTGTACATAGTCCAAATCAGTTCTGGGTGCATTCTGCCAGTGCACAACGTCTTCCTTTGTCAGTGTGGGCCAGGGTCATCAGACACACCACATGAGGTGGAAGGCAGGCACAGCCCTTTTCAGGCCCAGGTGCTACTCCTCCCACCACTTCTCATGCAGATAGGTCTATTCAGCCTTGTGCTGACTCACTTTGTCTCCTGGAGCAACCCCAGACCCTGTCAGTCGCAAACCAGACATGGAATACACAACCTAGCAGAAGCAGGCTTGGATGGTTAGGCAAGAAAATACCTACTTTCTAGAAGTGGTATTTTCAAACACAGAATGTTAAAACCAACTTCCTCTAAAATATGTATTTTATTATGCTGAGTTCAGGCATACTAAACTCGAATTTCTACTTAGTTCCTTGAGTCAGTTAGGATTATAAGATGTTATAATGAAACTGCCCATTCTGGCCTGTGGGAAGAGGTAGCCTTAAAATAGTGAAAAACTAAATTGGCTGTAATTCACTATCAGGACATGCCACATACATCAGGGCATGTCCTACCTTTTACATACAATGCACCCTGCCCTTGGGCCTACCTTAGGGGTGACTATATGTGGAAAAGGGAAGGTTCAGGGACTGGCCAGTGGGTGCACTTACCAAATCAACATGGCAGCCCCAGGCTGCACACAGGGTCTCAGTGACAGGCCTAAGTCATATTTTACAAGCTGATTCTGTGAGTGGTACAACCAGTGCTGCAAGCCCACCAGTAGCATTTGATTTACAGACCCTGGGCCCACATGGTGCACTGTACTAGGGTCTGACAAGCAAATCAAATGAACCAATCATGGAGTCAATAATCCAATACAATACTTTACAATAGGGAGCACTTGCAATTTGGCACTGAATAGCAGTGGCAACATGCCCAAAGCATCTAGACCAGCAAAACACATAGCAAATACACAGGAGGCAACAGCAAAAAATGGAAGGGAGACCCACGCCAATGGTGCCAGGTCTAACAATGACCCTCTCCAACAATTTTGGCACAGTTGGGTGGAGGATGGTATATGCTGGTGGTCTACTCACATCAAAAAAGTGATTTAGAGAAAGGTATAAACCATCTTTCATTAAGAGCAAGCACATTGAAGCCACAATCTTGGATGATATCAGATATGCAGATAGATTTAGGGAATGCAGACCTACAGTTTTGGAGGGCCCCATATTATTAGTGTCTGTGTGATGAGGCACTCAGTTGTGAGAGGCAGAAGCTCATGAGATTGTTATGACAAACTAATTTAAATTATGTATCTGCAGGTAAACATAGTGGTAGTATATTTAGGTGAGGATGTTATAGAGGTGCATTGGATGCCAATCACACAGGTGTAGGGGATGGTAGCTTTTTTAAAGTATAATATGTAAAATAGTGTGATTAGAGTGGAGGGATTATTTGGTTATTACCAGGGGAAGAGAGCATAGTGGTAGCGTATTGAAGTTTCTTGACCAGGTCAAGTAGGCTTCCCAGCTTTAAGTTTATATTACAACTGCACCCGCCAGGGTGCTGGTAATGGGTTTTGAATTGCTAAAATACAGAATAACAGACTTGAATGTGAGATACTGGGGCACATAATGTCAAGTAAATCTTGGTTCTCCAAACAGAGCCCTGCAGTCCCCTCCCCATCCAATGACTGGAGCCCCTTCTGTCCAACCATGGAATTTGGTCAATGGAATAGAAACATGCATTGGATCCTAGACAGCCCTGTTCACACCTTCAAACTCTCTGGCCACTGCCTCCATATCTTAACGTGTTTTTGGGGACATCCCCATGTCCAGTAGATAGGTTCTTCTGCCTGCCTTTGCCTCTCCATATCGGAGCTCCACTCATGAACCATTGGGAGATCTTCTTTCTCCCATCTTTATTTATTTATTTATTTAAAGAGTTTTATATAGCGCTGGCTAGACCCGAAGGTATCAGAGCGCTTTACATGAGAATCAACAATGTAACAGAAAAAGATCAACAATTACACAATACATCAAAAAATAGGCAATACAATTAGGAGAGGAGAGAAAGGAGAGAGAAAAGTAGTGGAGGGGGAAGGGGGGGGGTGAGAAAGGGACGATAAGGGAAGAGACAACAAGGAGAGACGAAAGGAAGTCTGTCTAAAGATCGACTGGGTAGGTGATGACCAAGGAGAGAATCCACGGCCCATATCCCCTATAGCTAAACCAGGTAGCTCCATCGGGCAACAGACAAAATAGTTCAGTCTGAATACATTGAGAGAGGAGAGAAGGAGAGACATAAATAGAGGGAGGATGTGGGAAGAGACAACAGGAGAGACAAAAGGAAGTCTGTCTAAAGACCAACTGAGTAGGTGACGTCCAAGGAAGGAGTCCCCAGCCAGTCTCCCCTATAACTAAACCAGGTAGCTCCATCGGGCATCAGACAAAATAGTGACCCAGACTCTGTCACCTCTACTTTCAGGTTCTTCACATCTCCGATCCACCCTTGGATCCACCCAGACACTTTTCCTCTGGTCGCCTGCAGCACTTCTTTGCAGCTCTCCACAGAAAACGATGACGAAACCCGACATCAAAAGACACCTATGCACCCGGCTTCCGTGGTTGAGGTAACACGAGTACTCTGGTAGTCTCGAGGGTATTGGCCTTCCTAGTTTCTAAGTCTAAAAGGGTTCCGTCCGGAAGTGTCCTTAACTTGTAACTTTGAAACTTTTACGAACTCCATAGAAAGTCAATGGGAACCCGTGCCTGTGTTTAGACACTGCTCGGTGGCTCACGTGGGTCTCCTACTTCCTAACCTTGGTCGTTTAGTGTAGCCCCAGCGATTCTACAGGCCCTAGGCCTGCTTTCTAACTCTCACGTGTTACTATGTCTTGCCACGGCACTGCAAGAACTGTGTTGCAGAGGGACGGTGTATATCTGTCAAGGGTCACCTCCCTCTAGGTCTCCAGAAATATTAAGATGAGGGTGAACGTCAGGTTATTGCCCACCGCCTGAGAAAGTTGTCTCTGTATGCTTGACCAAAATCCTTACAGTCGTGGGAAGTCCCAAATGGTATGCAAGAGGGTACCTGTTGGCCCGACCTTCTTAGACAACCATCCGAGGCAATGGCTTCGAGTGCATACAATTATGTTGGTGTTTAATATGCCCACTGTAGCAGCTTTAGCTGGACTTGCTGGAAGCCAGCCCAGACAGCCACCTTCCCAAGTTATTGACATGCAGCCCCCCATTGTCATCCTCCCAGATGGATGTATGATGGTACAACGCGTGCTTTTACAACGCGTACCGTTACGACGCAGGTTTTACAACGCAAGTTGTTACAACGGCTTGCATTGGGGGGTGCTGGATAGTGAATAGTTTAATTTACTATTCCAACTCCAGTCCCCATGGATAGTAGGGAAGGTGTTGGATAGTAAATTAAACTATTCCCTATCCTAGAGCGCCCTCCAGCGAAAGTCGTTGTAACAACTTTCGTTGTAAAACCTGTGTGGTAATGGTACCGCATTGTAAAAGTTTTGTGGTAAAGGATGTTTCCCCTCCCAGATCGGCATCTCATTTCTCCCTCAGCATCTGCAGGGTGGTTTGACAGTGTGCCAGGAGTGTGGCATAAATCTGCGATATGGTGTGTCTGTGTTGTGGGGAGGCCAATATCCTGCATTCAAAGGGGTTCTCCTCCTCTAGATCATGGACAAGGTCAATCCAGCGGTGAAGGATCAACCGTACTTGCATAAAACTTTAAAAAATTGCACCTAAAATAGGTCATAGAGTCCCTGTAGTTCCTCAAATGTCGCTCATCCCCACTCCCCTTTCAAGTCCTCAAGCTTTGAGATACTGAGTATATCCCACTATTGGCGCGCCGCCACCCTGCACAACTCCGCAAGGGTCCTGGACTCCCACAATGGTGTCTCCAGAGTCAAAATATCTGCCTATCCTATCCTCCGCAGCACCTCTTCCACGTCCAGGCTACCACTGCAGGGGGCCCCAGAAGGTACCCAACATATGCTTGCGGGTCCATTGTCTGTCAGTCTACCAGCAGAGAGGGCTCTCCCTGGTCCACAAAGACGCAGTAGTTGACCACCAATAGTTGGATCACCCAATATTAGAAGCGTATGTCAGGGAGCGCAATTTCCCATCTGTCACCCGCCTTGTCAGGGTAGGAAGCGCTACTTGGGGGCAACTACTGTTCCAGAGCTGTTTACTTGTCTCAGCTTCCGTCGACCTAAAGAGGCATCCAGGGACCCCGAACAGCACATTTTGGAGAGCATACAGAAACTTGGGAAGATAGATCATTTAAAACAATGACACCCTCCCTTGCAGTGAGAGCAGGAGGCATTGTCATTGCTCCACGTCCCTATGGAAGTCTGTCAGGTTTTGGCCCCGGTTATTGTCATGGAATAGATTCCAGTCGGGGGTCACTTATATACCCAAATAGGAAAACCCAGTCTCCTCCCATATCAGTGGGTCACACCACACTGATTGGGGAAGCAGGGGCATTAGAGGAAATAATATTGATTTCCCCAAATTAATTCTAATGCCCGAGAAGGAGCCAAATATCCAGAGAATATCGGAAGGGAATTATTTGTATCAGCGAGGTACAGCAAAATGTAATCCGCATCGAGGGAGATGATGCCCTTCCAATAGCCACCCCAAAACCGTCCCCTCAATAGTGCATCCCCCCAATCCAGTTAACCAACAGTTCCATGGCCACTGCAAAGAGGAGGGGCGACAAATGGCATCCCTGACGGTTATCCCTGCCCAGTACAAACTCCATAGATAACGTCCCATTGACTTTAACTCTCACTGCCAGCATACAGTAGATAAGAAATACCCAAGCCGAGAAGGAGGGTCCAAACCCACCCTCTCCAGGAGGATCATGAGATAGGGCCATTCCAGAGAGTCAAATCCTTTCTCATCGTCAAGTGCCAAGAGCACCACCAGCTTTCTTATTTGGCATCTATGGGCCTGACATCCAAACAGGTGTCTGAGGTTGTGCCTCGTAGACCTCTAGGACATGAAGCTGGACTGGTCAGGGGCCACACAGTGATTAAAAACCTGCATTAGGCTGTTTGCCGGGACCTTATCCCAAATCTTAGTTTCAATGTTAAGGAGGGATATTGACCGTAAGAGACACAACCCATCGCCGCCTGACCCAATTTATGGATTAGAACTATATGGGACTGTCAGAGGTCTTCTGGAGGCACAGAACATGTCCCTTAATGGCTGTGCCACCTTACTTCTAATATATTTAAAGAATTTCAGGGGGAAACCGTTTGGTCCTGGTGATTTCCTACTTTTCAGTTGTGGTAGGGCTTCTAATATCTCCCATTTTGCAATATCCTTCTCCAAGGAATGTCTATCGGACAGCTTTAGCCTCAGTACTGGAATATCAGTAAAAAATTCATGCATATTTCACAGCCTCTAGAGAGAAGTGTGGGGCATATAGGTCCCGGTAATAGTATACAAAGATTTGCACTATACTCTCATACATGTCTACCAGTGCGCCCTGAGGGGTGCGGATTGTTGAGATCCACCATTGACTTTCCTCCTTTCTGGCCAACCAAGCCAACAATTTCCCAGCCTTGTCTCAATGTTCATAAATCCTTCTCTGTTTGGCCCTGTAGATTGTCCTGGCCTCCTGGTATATCATTTGCCTGTATTCCTCTCTAAGTTGGGACAGGCGATTTGCCCATTCCGTTCTGGGGCCTCCCCATAGGTCTCCTCCCCACGCTTTATCTCCTCCTCCAACTCCACTACCTTTTCCAGTCTAGTATCTCTCTTCCCCGCAATGTGGGAGATCAAATAATCCTGTTGCACCATCTTGTGGGCCTTCCAGAGGGATATCTTTGAGGCCACTAAAACTTTCTTTAATCTAAAGTAATCGATTGTCACATTTTGAATGCATCTCCACAGGTATTCCAATCCGTCAGTTGCCAGGGTCAACCCGCCTTCACTGGCTTGTCCTCCTGTGCACCAAAATTCAGCAAATAGAGGGGAATGGTCTGAAATACCTCTGACAGATAAGTTGTGTTTCGAAATCTACCCTTTTGAGGTACTGGTACTAAGACGTATTCCAGGCATGCGAGGGAGCGAGCAGCATTGGAAGAGTGTGAGAATTGTCTAACTCCTGGGTGGGCAATCTGCCAAATATCAACCAACCCTAGGGCTTACACAAACCTACGCAGGCATGTGTCACCCCTGGATGTCCCCCCTGAGTGGAGCACCCTGTCCAAGTCCCCTTGAAGGGTAACATTAACTTCATCACCTACAGTGCATTGGAGATTTCACTAGCCAATCCCCCATCCTCTTCAGGTCCTTGCCCTGTAAGCCCAGGGGCAGATGCCAAGAGGTCACAATCAACCTCTCCCCATTCCAAAAACCCTCTACTGCCTCCCTGCATCCCTGGGGGTTGACCCACATTTTGACTACTTGGAGTGGCAAGAACCTATGGACTAGGATACCCATTCCTCTAGGCCTGTGGAGTAGCTAGCAGAAGCCAGGGTCGTATACCGATCTCAGCCCTAGAACCCGCAGTTATTTCCAACTAAGTGTGCCTCTTGCAATAGTATGAGGTCTGGGGAGTGTTATGTCAGATACTTCATTACAACCCCTCTTTTCAGCTTATTACCCAGATCGTTAACTTTCGGTGATAGAATCTTAAGAGAAGTGCCTCAGTTCATGACAGGAAGCTCAGTCTGTGACATCCCTGGGAGTTACCCAGGTGCCCCTTAGCAAGCAACACACCTCCCACCATTCTGTTGTCACTATACCCTGCAGTGGTTCGGCAAACCTCCACATCTCACTGCTCCCTCTCTTCCACCTTTTGCTGCAAGTGTACAACTACCCTTCTCCCCAATGCCTGAGTTGCCTGTCGCCCACCCCAATATGAAGCACACATTGCAACCCATTCAAATAGTCCAAATAAACATAGTCCATGGGGGACGGACTCAAGCCCTTCTGGCACAATCTATGCAGTCAGACCAATCTGTGTTGCTCCCTCCATGCCTGAGTAAGTCCCTCTGAACCACCCACAGGTCCCCATCATTACAAGACCTCATATGCAGCCATAGGAGTAACCGCCAGAAGGGATATCATGTCAATGTCAACTCCAGAGATAACAGTGTGAAAAAAATACTTTTCATTCAAATATAATATCGCTAGGGAGTCAACGGTAATTATGAAGCACACAAAATTTTTTTAATTTTTTTTTTAACAAAATGTTATATTTATTATGTATATATACTCAAGTTAAAAACATTAAAATTCATATTGATATTGAGCTGATATTAAGCTGCGCAGTGATTATCATGTAGCTGGATGAAGCTGACGTTTAGTGGGATGTATTTCGCGCAGCTTAATATCAGGAATAACGAGCGCCACTTTTCATAAAGCAGCAATATAATACGTGGACCAATAACTACCGGGTTAAAACACATCAGCACCTGGACAATACATGACGGTGCCCACAAGAGAATAAATCGCACTCGTCGTTAATTAGAGCATTAGTACTCTGAGCCGAGGAAAGACTTCTATCAGAAGAACTCAAGCATTCGCAGCTATCTCCACAAAGGACAATCATTCCCCTGCATGTTCCAGATTGTACATTTGGCTCCTGAAGAAGGCGTTCTTGTGAAAACGCCGAAACGCGCGTCGAGAAGAGGACTATTATTGTCCGCCACTGTTTTATGAATTAATGATGTCTTTGTGTATAATTGATTAGATGTTGTATTTTCTTTCATTTTATGTTATGAATTTTAATGTTTTTAACTTGAGTATATATACATAATAAATATAACATTTTGTTAAAAAAATTTTAAAAAACATTTTGTGTGCTTCATAATTACCGTTGTCTCCCTAGCGATATTATATTTGAATGAAAAGTATTTTTTTCACACTGTTCCTTTTCCCTGTCAAACATATTCTGTTGCCTTAGCAGGGGGTCCTTGTTATTTACGCCAACTCCAGAGATAACTACATCAGCGTCTGATTGTCCAGAGCTTTTGCCTGGGCATAGGAGAACCTCCCGCAGTGGCGCCACAACTCTGTCCATTTCCCGTTGTGCTTCGACCTTGCTGGGAGTCTCCCTGGATTGGCACTGTAGACAGCACAACCACCCCTGTGTTTGCCATCCAGAGGAGCAGTCTGCATTCCAAGCCACAGGTAGTAGGCGACCCTGTCTTTCCAACCATTCCCACACTTTCTCATCTGTGTCTTAGTAAAATACGATGGCGAGTCTGGACCAGCTAGGCATACTAAAGGTTGAGATGCCCAGGTGCAGCTTCATAGATACATAGGTTTTTCGCTGGCGCTGCACTACATCTAGTCTGGATAAATGTTGACCAGTTGGTCGTTGATCATCCAGGGCCCATGTGAGCATACACGCTGAAGATGATGTCTCTGGCTCTAAAGTTCAATAAGCAGGCAACAATTGGTCTTGTGTGAGCTCCCAGTGCAGGAGGTTTACTACGTACCCGGTGCACCTGTTCCACTGTAAACATGGTCGAGATCTTTACATCTAACACTGTGGACGCCAAACACTGTTCCCACAAACAATTTAACGCATTGCCTCTCTGCATGCTCGGGCACCCCCACCACGCGAACCTTGTTGCACTGAGAGCAACGCTCAGTGTCCTCTATCTGTGCAGAAAGAAAGTCTACACCCTTCTGCAGTTTGTGCAGCTGAACATCATGATCCATTACCTTCAGGCGTAGCTGCGCCAATGTGGATTTCTCTGTATCAGTTCTATCCACCGGCTTTTTATGATCTGACTGTAGTAGACCAAAATTCATAACCACCACTTCAATCTTCTGCTCTAGGCTGTCCTTGGTGTCCCAAATAGATGCTAGACTGAGGCGGAATGGGCCTCCAAGTCCATTTCTGCCCCATCTTCACAGAGCCATATGGAGGGGACCTGCCCCATCCCAGCCGGAGCCACCCTGCTTGTTGCGGTCCATGGTGATATTAGGTGGGTCAAGCGCTTGAACCACAGCTGCCCATCAGCTCTACAGTCCTAAAACAGTCCTTGAAGTCTCCACCTCAGGGGGTTGAGGGGTTGGCAGGCTGCAAGTAGTCCCCAGGTTATTCCACCAGCATCGCAGGGGGCCAGCCTTCACTACAAGACACTAGGCCGATCGTGTCCTCGCTGCACCAGGACACCTCCGACAGCCAGATCAAATAGATGGGAAGAATCCCAGTATGGAGGCTGTCCCTTGTCCCATTGAGTCAGGGTCGGCGCACACCGTCTCCAATGCCTCTCACATTGGCAAAGGGCCAAGTCTTCTGTGACCTGTAGGGTGCTAGTAGAATGCCACCAGGGGGGGTTTCACTCAGAAAGGTGGCAACGGGCTGTCACCATACACACATGTCGCCCCTCATGGATGCTGCTCCTCCAAGCTCCGAGGGGCAGCTATTCCATTCAAGGCCCCTACCACAAGCAGGCTCCTCATGCAGTTTCCAGGGCCCAGCAACACCAACCACAATTACCTCCACAGCGCTCCTCCAGGCTCACACGGCCTCCGCGTCTGTATCTGCAGATCCACACCAGCCGTGGGTCCAACAGGCAGTGCAGTCAGTCTCAGTCTGCTGCCAGCCCCACAATGCCCACACTTGGACAGAAGGGTGTACGATCCCCAACCTGTGTAAGCCACAGGTACAGTGGGCTGCGAGGATCCATACACCAGCAGGCCTTCGGCACGGGAGCTAGACTCTAGGCATTCGACTCATTGCTGCTGTGGCCAATGCCCTCCCTTAAGTTGATATTTTTGAGCTCCTAGATAGATATAGTTTAAGAGTTATTTAACTGGTTTTAGAGGAGGCTGTTCTATTGAAGTCATCATCTCTTAAGTGTGACCGAAGAGGAGGAGGAGTTTCAGCCCTTGTTCTACTGCTATAATATTGGTTCATATGATTGTAATGTGGGTGAGCCAAAGGAGGATACAGTTGAGAGCATTGGCCATTGACTTGAGTGATGGGAAGCAGTCAGAACAACGCAGCCAGAGCCACACATGTTCCAACAACGCAATCGCTACCATGCCTGCCTTAACCACACACATGCACAGTTAAGGCAATGTGCAGTCTAGATGCATGGATGGGCAGGAAGAGGAACAGGAAGCATCAGTATGCAAGGCTTGATGCAGACATGGAAGAGGGGCTGGGGACAGGTTTGGAGAGAGGAGTAGTTTTTAGGGGGGGTTGGCTTTAGGGATCAGGGCGGAGGGTTGGGGTAGGTTTTAGGATTTAGGGTTGGAGTGGGCCAGGCTTCCCGCAGTATAGGGCTTAGGACCTGTTTTATTTTTATGCATGTTGGAATTGGAAAGATTTGTCTGGGACTTGGTGTGTTTTTTACTTGTTTTGGCTGACTTTTACCTGTTTTTCAATGGTTGGGGATGGGTGGGCCTTTGGGTTAAAAGTCGTAGCCCTGCCTGTGATCTGATCTGGATGTGATTGTTGACAAGTGGGACTAGTGTAGGGGAGGGCAGGTGAGGTTGAAGTGAGTGGAGGGGTCATGTTGCTTGTTTACAGAAGCAAATGTTGTTGTCTTTTGTGGAATCCCTAGTTCTGAGGCCCTTCAGGGACTCAGCGGCATATTATCAAGCACGATGTTAACATTATTGCCACTTTAGCGGCAGAAAACTGCTGCTAAAGCGGTAATAATGGGCTTGATAATTTGCCGTAGAGAATTCCCATAGAAGCCCATGTTCACACGAGAACATAGGCTTCTATGGGAATTCACAAGGGCGTATTATCAAGCACATTATCGCTGCTTTAGCGGCAGCTTCCTGCCGCTAAAGCGGCGATAATGTTAACGCTGTTTCTTGACAATATGTCCCCATGTTTTTTAAAGATACTAAGGTTTATGTTTGGATTTTGGTCTCCCCATTTCTTCATAGGTTGATATGTAGCTCTAAATTTCAATTTTAGCATCCTTTGCCATTTCTCTAGCATAGAGGTTTTGGAAGTGACAAATCTGCAAAGTTTGTATATTGAGCAGGGAACCTCTCTTCTTTCCTGTGAAAAGGAAGGTGTCTGTTCAGTAAGAATTACACTAAATAATGGAAATTTGAAATTATACATTTCAGGCTCATTGCAACTCCTGATTTTATTGTTGTACCTAGTACTTCTCGGCTGTGAAGACATACGGCCAGATTCATCAAGCTTAATTGCGCTCGCAAAGGACCAGATTCTGAGAATCTGGCCCTTTGCGAGTGCAATTTTTGCATTTGGGATTCATCATCCCTAATGCAAAATTCGCTATTAAAGAATTCGCACATTTGTGAGGAATTGCATTTAAGGAATCTCTATTTGAGATTCCTTAAATGCAATTCATGAACCATTTTAAAATTGCGGAATCGCAATTTTGGGCCGCCATTTACCGCGAGGTCAAACCTTGTGGTAAATAGGGAAAACTTAGAAAAATGCATTTAAATGCATTTTTCTACGTTGCATGTTACACACACATGTCCTTTGGACATGTGTGTGTGCAACACCAATGTAGATTACATTTCAGGGGTGCTACAGGGTGTCCTTTGGACACCCCTGGCACCCTTGAAATCGCTTCCTTATTTGCAATTAGCTAATTGCTAATCGCAAATAAGGAATGACTCCCCATTCATTCCTATGGGCCTTAAGGCCCATAGGAATGAATGGGGAGTAATTTCTTATTTGCGATTAGCAATTAGCTAATCGCAAATAAGGAATCAGTGGGAATCGCAAAATCAATTGCAATTCCTACATGAACCCCGTTTTGCGAGTCCTTAATAGCGAATCCTTAAAATTCGCTATTAAGGACTCGCAATTCCTTACCTTGATGAATCTGGCCGATAGTGCTTTTATTGAATGGCAAACACAAACTATCACATTTGTATCGAAAAATTGCCATCAGAACTATTTCCAAAGAAGGAGTTAGTAAAGGATCTCCCTTCAACTTTCTGTACTGTTTCAAAAGGAAATAGAACAAATGAAGATACCTGACGTAAATAAGGATTTTCATGACATCTTTAGTACAAAATGAGCTGATCAACTGCCATCTCATCACCCTTATGACTGTGCTACTCATTCCAAGAGCAAGCATACCACTTTGGCAAATATATCAAATAATGATATAAAAAGATAAGGATGACCAAGAGTACATAATGCATAATCAAAAAACTACAGAAGGGGCTACTTATTCCAGTTCACCCGCTAGAGTTCCAAATTTTTCCTTCACAAGCCAGGAGGTGAATTACGACCTAGCGCATCCTAAAGTGAACTTAATGCCAGAATATTGAAAACAGATACACTGAGCAATTAACATCTGTTCCGTTGGTCAAGTATCGAAAAATCTCTTCTAAGATTGATCTTTGTGAAGCTTATAGTTTAGTGCATATTCGACAAGGAGATGAATGGAAGGCTGTGTTTAATAGCAGGTATTAATACTTTGAATATTAGGGGCCTAATGGCAATGTGGGGCGGATGGTCTCGGGACTGACCGAACTCAGGTCGGTGGTCCCAACACCGCAATTACAATGGTGCGGTTGCATACTCCCATTTGTCTATGGGAGCTTGTGCTATGACCGTAACCAGCCACTGCCCAATCTCCCATAGACAAATGGGGGAATCTGTTCCTCCCTGCACTGCGTGGCAGGCACTTCAATGTGCCTGTCACACAGTCAAGGGATTAGCAGGGAGGCACCATAGGCGCCCCCTTGACCCCCAACCGGAGGCCACAGGATGAAGGGGGCCCAGCTAAGGGCACCCAATGTCACTTTCCCACTAGATTTTCATGTCGGAAAGCACAACATGGAAAGCCTGTTGGAAACCGACATCATAATCCGTATGGCGAAAACGCCATCCATAGGGATTACGTCTGGATCTCCGACTGGCCAAAGGGCTCCTTCAGCCCATTGGAATCCAACCAGAATGACTGGCTGGTTTCAGTTTCGACCGCCTAAATTGTAATGATGATTAAATATGTCTTCTTAAAAAATCAATCTTTTCCATAAAAGAAATGAATATAAAAATATTTGAAAAATCCATGGACATAATTATAAAAGTAATGGCAGAAGGTTACTCCACGCAAATGTATTTCTATGCTTATTTGTTATTCACTAAGAGTCCTGTTAGTACACCTGGAAAGTTGTACCAGGTGCAGGTTTCATGTCACCCTAATAGGAATGTCATGTGACATTTTCCAATGGCTATTATTCCCAATTTTCCTGTTTCTATTCACCATTGTCTCAGAGAACTCCCACTTTAGACAAAGGTGCCTCCAGTGCAAATACAAATTCTTTCTCCCAGTGGAATCATTTTCCCTATGGAGTAGGCTCTTTCCCTACTTCACCAGCAAATCTTGAGGTGGCCCTTTCCCATCCTGAAAGGGGAGGTATGCCAGCCTTGCTGGAACAAATCTCTAACCCTATCAGCATAAAAAAGGGTTATAGAAGAGGTTGAGAATGCCCACATGTTGGTGAGCCTTTCTAATATGCCAAGTCAAGCCATACCTTGAAATGGCCATTTCCCACCCCACTTGAGGCAGAGAAAGGACAGTAGCAAATGGATATATATCTGCCACGATTCACTTTATGAATTCTTGACAGGCTTCAAAATTTACATTTGTGCCTCATCCACATCTGTAAACAAATAGAATTTGCCTTTTATCAGGACTTTTAGCTTTGCCTGTTGTGCCATTGATGCCTGGACACCTTTTTCTTTAAATAATTGTAAAATTTTTACAAAGTCTTTTCTCCGTCTTGCTGCGGCCGCTGACATATCGGAGAAAATCCGGCATTTTGTAGTAGGATTTGCATGGAACTGTCTCTGCTTAAAGGCTTGTGATAGAATAGATTCTTTGACCCTTACATCAGCAAAGTTCACGATAATTGTCCGAGGAAAAGAAGAATTAAGGAATGGACGAGCTGGAACTCGATGTGCACGAGTAATTGTTAAATCTCCCTTAAAGTCCGGGATTACCTCTCGCATAAAGAAGGAAGAAATCCATTGCACCATATCGGATCCTTCGATATTTTCCGGCACACCTACCACTCGAAGGTTTGACCTTCTATTATAGTTCTCCAACTCATCCAGTTTGATTTCAAAGGCCTTGGAGGATTTAGAGATAGTAAATACCTCTTTTTGGATCGTGGTCATATTATCCTCCAGCCCTGAAATTCTAGATTCGGACTCTTGAAATCTATTTGTGAAAGAAGTCATTGAGTCTTCAATTTTATCCAAACGATTACTGATTACTTCCAGCTCTGTCTTTTGAAATTGCTTCATTTCTCTTATTTCTCCTAGAATCATATTTAACATGTCTTTCACCGAGAACTGCGAGTCATCAGCAATCTTAGTGTCCATCTTCAAAATCGGACTCTGAGCCACTTCATATACTATCGCATCCTCCCTTAAATCTTCCTTTAAATCTGATCTGGATTGTGACTTAATTGACAAACCAGCGGAAGGGACAGTCGTGGTTGAAGCTCCACTTTTATTCAAGAAAACAGTTTTTGCCTCTGTGGATGAAGAGTCTATTGAATTAACCACATTACTAACAGATGTCGCAAAGTCTCTTGAATTGAGCGAGGTTGGAGTTAGGGCCTCTGTTGGAAATGCCCCAATCTCAACTGTATTCGTATTTGCATTATTAACTTGTCCTGTGCCCTTTCGCTCGAATAACGGAAATTGTTTAGGAACTTTAGAGACTTTAGAGACTTTAGGGGTAGAAATTACCAAAGCATCTTTAGCAGTAGAAATCACCAGGGCATCTTTGGAAACCAGCGGATCACATAAAACTATAGATTGCGCCTCTTGCACCTGTCCTGGCTTAACCGCTGAGCTTAAAAGGGCTGTATCTGCCCTGACCACAGGTAACTGGTGAGATGCTTAATCAACTGCAGAGTTAATGTAAAGGCGGGGGGGAGGGAAGGGGAGGAACAGGGAGGTCACAGAGTTAGAGGCGCAACAACAAGGCGCCTCCATGGAAGGGGTGAGTGTCAGGTGGCCAGCGTGGGGTGAAGGTGATGGGCAAGGCCACAGGACATGGTGCTGGAGGGGAGCACCTGAGAAGGGTTGTGGGGTGGGTGGGGAAAAAAAAGAAAAAAAAATTGAAGTTTTTGTTGGATTTTGATGGAAAAATAAGTTGGAAGAATGCATGTTTTTTTGAGTTATTATTGAAATATATATATGTCTATTGGGGGGCTTAGAGTGATCTCTTTTAACGTCAATGGGCTGAACAATAAAAAAAAAATGCGAGCAATTGAGCACTGGGTCAAGTTAGAACGACCAGCTGTCGTATTGCTCCAAGAGACTCATATAGCTGCGGCTAAAATTAACTCTTTTTCTATGTTTAAAACTTGGTCGGGTTATAGAGGTTTTTCATGTTCCCAAGAGTCTAAAAGTGGGGTTGCTATCTTTCTTAATCAGAATTTAGACGCAGAAATTATACAGTATGAAGATGGGGGGACTGGACGGTGGTGCTGGGTTACATGCCTAATAAAAGGCAGGAAAAGACCATTTACATTTGTTAGTTTTTACGCACCAGTGGAAGATCGCGCCCCAATCTATGATGAGTTATTTCAATCCTTATTATTAGTGAGGGGGGACATAGTGATAGGTGGTGATTTTAATATCCTTATAGATTTAAAATTAGATTCCACCAGTAGGTCAAGGAAACAATCGAAACCAAAATCAAGAAGATCCATTATGCAAAATATAGCTTTATTGGATCTCTGTGACCCGTGGCGTCTTAAATTTCCACTTAAAAGAGAATTTACGTGTTGGTCTGGGAGACATAAATCATCATCGCGATTAGATTTTTTTCTAGCTTCAAGGTTATTAACATTTTCCTATCAAAAATGTCTTCATAATGGTTTTTCAGACCACGCAATGCTGCTAATTGAATTTGAAGTAGGTGAAGAGATGAAATCATTAAAAAGATGGATATTTAATAAAACGCATTTACAGGATAGTAATTGGGTTTCTTCTTTAGAATTAGAAATCTCTGAGTTTATAGCTCGCAATCTACAGACAGCTCCACTCCATATTGTTTGGGATTCACTAAAAGCATTTATTCGTGGGATTATAATTAGTAAGGATGCAGAAGAATGGCGTATTCCTAAACAAACTAAAACCTTACTTTATCAAAAAATCCACTCACTTACTCTTCGGCGTCAAGTGAACCCTTCGAGCGATGTGCAAAAAGAACTAAACGAGGTTAAACGGGAACTAAATACGCTCCTTTTTTCTCAGAGTGAAAATTTACATTTGGTCATATAACTTTGTCACAACCACTTCAAAATAAAAAAAAAATTAAGTAACAATATAGTAAAATGAATACAACCGCCCTCATCCTCCTGGACCTCTTCGCAGCCTTCGACACCGTATGCCATCACACCCTAATAACACGCCTCTTCAACACTGGGATCCAAGGAAAGGCCCTGGACTCGATCACCTCGTTCCTTTCCGACAGAACC
Organism: Lissotriton vulgaris; assembly: GCF_964263255.1. NCBI lineage: Eukaryota > Metazoa > Chordata > Amphibia > Caudata > Salamandridae > Lissotriton > Lissotriton vulgaris. The sequence goes on along the minus strand of NC_141696.1, from coordinate 986,487,210 downwards.
CAGAGAGTCCGCCTCACTCCCTTCCGCTCGGAAGCCACCAAAATCATCTGTGGCGTACCCCAAGGATCCTCGCTCAGCCCAACGCTCTTCAATATCTACATGAGCCCCCTCGCCGCCATCGCATGCAAACACAACATCAACATCATCTCCTACACCGACGACACCCAGCTGATACTCTCCCTCACCAAAGACCCAGCCACCGCCAAAACCAACCTACAGGAAGAAATGAAAGACATCGCAGAATGGATGAAGCTCAGCCGCCTGAAGCTGAACTCAGACAAGATGGAGGTCCTCATCCTCGGACAATCCTCCTCTGCCTGGGATGACTCCTGGTGGCCCTCAGCACTGGGCTCCGCACCAACACCCTCGGACCACGCACACAACCTGGGATTCATCCTGGACTCCACCCTCACGATGACCAAGCAAGTCAACGCCGTCTCGTCATCGTGCTTCAACACCCTGCGCATGCTCCGAAAGATATTCCGGTGAATCCCCTCCGAAACCAGAAAGACGGTCACCCAGGCCCTCGTCACTAGCCGACTGGACTACGGAAACGTCCTATACGCAGGAACCACCGCCAAACTCCAGAAACGACTACAACGCATACAGAACGCCTCCGCACAACTCATCCTCGACATCCCTCGCCATAGCCGCACATTCACCCACCTGAGAGACCTGCACTGGCTCCCCGTCAACAAGAGGATCACATTCAGGATCCTCACCCACGCACACAAAGCTCTCCATGACATGGGCCCCGAATAACTCAACAACCGCCTCACGTTCTACACTCCCACCTGCCGGCTCCGCTCCGCAAGCCTCGCCCTCGCCATCGTCCCACAGATCCGCAGAACCGCAACCGGAGGAAGATCGTTCTCCTACCTGGCCGCCAGGACATGGAACTCCCTCCTAGCACACCTACGACTGATCCAGGACCATCTCACCTTCAAGAGGCACCTCAAGACCTGGCTATTCTAGCAGTAGCAGCACCCCCCCTCCCTTCAGAGCCTTGAGACCCTCACGGGTGAGTAGCGCTCTCTATAAATGTTTTGATTGATTGATGTTTTATTTAGATTTTTGCTTTTATTTTTAAGTTGTTTGCTGCAGTGGATATTTGGCTAAAGTATTGGAATAGAAGATGCATATTAGAAACCTGTACTGCACCCCATCAACACTGTAAGTTCTTTATACTTTGAAATATATTTGACAAAAGTAATTTCTAGTGAATGATTACTTTTTGTTTTAGAAAGGGAAGATATTGTTTTTCGTTATGGATTATGTGTAGAAACGTTCTTTTTTTTGTTTTATTACATTGTATTTTTAACATAGCTGTTTATACTAGATACTTTTATGTTTTGTTTTACTGAGATTTGAGTGTGGCATATTTGCTCTTTTCTATGTATGGTATTGATTGACTCTGGAGTTGGCTTTGTTTTTTACAGTAGCGAGTAGACTTTGGGTTCTTTGAATTGCCCTTAACAATGTTGAAAGGTTTGACATATTAATTGGACGTTTTCATGTAACATAGCATGTATTTGTCTGCTCTGTTTGGACAACTTAGAACCTGGACTTTTTTCTGTTTCAGAGACAGAAGATCCTTAAATGTTGTTTACACTTGTACTCCACAATAAGCCCTGAAAAATATACTTTGATGTCCAAAAGATCTAATGGCAATAATGGCTTCGACTGACCAATCATTGAAGTCCATAATTTCAAATCTTGAAATAAAGAAATATACCTTTGACGGCCAAAGCTCTATAAAAAAGTAAAAGATAAAATATTTCCTTTAATAATGTGGACAGCATGGCAGATGGCTATTAAGGGCCATTGCTCAACTTTGAAAGGCAAAGGATCCAGGAAATCACTCAACTTCAATGAATGGACAAATTTGAAAGGACCTAAGACAATGCAGACAACAATTAAAAAATACCAGATAAAGTTTCAGCATAATAAAATGCACCGATGTATAGACATAAAAAAGAAACCTTTGCTTAAAAAAAACAACCAGTAGATAAAGATTTGAAGGAAAAACCTATGCCCAAAAGGATACAATAAATAGCAGAGGAAATAATTTGCCCAGATTGGTTTGAAGAAAGAATTCTGCATCTATTCTTTCACCACATCTTAAATCCCAGAATCTGGAATGTTTATCCTTAAAGTCCACCAATGTAGATAATCTATGCATCTCTCTAGGAGATCACCTCTTCTCCAAAGCAAAGATGTAGAAACGTATCTTGATGCTGACTGAGCGGGGTTTTCTTTATCTTGATCTTTGGGTGTAATCATTAAGTGACAGAGAGAGTTTAAAAAGAGCAATCATTTACATTTAGCCTTAAGTATCAGCAATTATTTTGACATTTGTAAAGTCATTAAAGAGAATTTGTGTCAGTTGAAGGATTTATTTAATAATTTAGTTCAAATCAATTTGTTTCCGTCTGCAGTAATAATATTCAATCGGCATTATCACAGACTAAAATAATCTATTAGTCGGTGTTCCAAAACAAGATAAAACACAACACTGGTGAAAGTTATTGTTAAACAGTAATAGTGCAGCAAGCGTGTTCCATAAAGGAATTTCCCGACTCTAAATTAGATTAAGAATGGAAAAGGTGCCAGTTCCGAAACCCAATAAAGATTTCTAATGAGAGAATAACATGCATAAGCATGAAGCCTTTACAGTTAAAAAAAAGAATTGTTAATCTGGAACTTATTCTCAGCTAAAGATCATCAGACATCTAATAGAATGAGAACAGCCTCAAACATAATCTACTCATGAAGAGATATAAGGTCTCGAGAAACTCAGGGAAAGATCTCCAGTAATGCGACCACCTATCTTTGAAAACACGTTAATATTAACACTGGGATTTCTTAATTGAAACAAGTTTCACGTTCTCAGTTCGCAGCAACAAATAGGATTTCAGTAAACTCCCGGGAGTAGGTAAACTCCCTAGTTTCTCAAGTCTACAGATTAAGCTACGGAAATAAGTATTTGAAAAGATACTTTGTCTACATCTTTTGGTCCACAAAAGTCTTCCCATGAATCATCCTTCCTGTTGTCTCCTCTCCTACTTATGAGTACATCACTATCAATTGTATAATACAAAACAAATGCCTAATCACTAATCAGTAGAAGGCTTCTGGAAAACTACAGCATCTGTAGCAAAAAAAGAATATTATCTTGTGAAAAACAACAGCTCAATCTTGAAAAATAGGCCTTTCAATGTGAGCATATCAAACATGATTAATATGACATCAACAGTTAAGCTAACTTATGTCAATACATTTTGTCACTTTACTTGTATGCTTGCAACATCTAGGTATGACTACCCACTACATATTTTGCATTTATTATATGTGTTTTATTTTGCATAGAACTTGCTTCATCAAAGCAAAGACAAAGAAAGATAGAGAACTTGATCCATCCTTTTTATAGGCAGGAAGAGGACATGAAAGTCTACATGGTTATAAAATGAATTAAATTATATTATTTGTCTCAGGCAATGGGCCAGTCTGATGATACAAGGTACCACAGTACCATATGATTATTCATGTATTCCCATTTAGGAGGCCGAACATCTGAGTCTGAAGTTGGTATCTGGGTACTGGACCAGAATTCTCACTGGGTTGCCTCTAAATCCTAGGATTTATCACAATTCACTCAGATTCCCTTGCATTTAGACAGGGTTTCTTGTCAATTGATCAAAAAACAATCAGTCTACCCCCTGGGTAATAGCTTTGATATATTAGGCAGATAAATAGTTCATCAATATTCATCCTGAACCCCTTGTAATTAGGCAGGTTCTTAGGCCAATTTAATTAGAGGAAACATTCAGCCTTGTTACTTTGCAATATGTCAGATTTTAGAGACTTACTTAGTCAAAGAATATTCAGTCTCTTGGTAGTGACGTGAAAGAAAAATAATAATCCCTTATGATATCACAGGGTTTAGGCAGCACACCGCTCTTCTGTCTGAGTCAGTTTTAATTAATCAAAGAAAATGCTCTAAGCGTTCCTCTAAGTCTGGGTCATGTTTAATTAGGCAAACGAAAAGAGTGCATAGTATTCCCTTGTTCTATTAGGGTCAGAGTTAGTTAGCCATATGACTAACACATTAGGACCTTTATGTGATTCCAGTGTAGAGTCTCTTGTGAATGCTTCGATCTCTAGTGTAAGTCAAACTGGCTGCATTATTATTATTAGGGTTTTGTAAAGCGCGTAGTAACCCGTAAGCATCCCAGCGCTAAGATCAGGGCTGCATGTACACCTATTCTCCAGTGCCAGCTACGGTAGCATCTGTACTTCATGGTCAGACCAGTCTAATGGCTACTGTCTTCTAACTTTCCCACAGTCCCCTTCTCTATGGCAGCTGCACTGGGTGAACCCAGTGAAATAGCTGTTCTTCTCTAGGATACATCACCATAGGCAAATGTCTGGGACGGTTTTATATGTTGCACCCTGGGGCTGTAACTGGAGTGTACGGCTGCTTTGTGTGCCCCGAAGACGCAATGGTGTTACAGAAAGGGCCACAGATGCTTGCGCGGCCCCTTCTCCATTACTCATAGTGCTGGCGATGAAGCAACAGCTCTGTCATGACAGAGCGTACCCTTAATTGCATGCAGGCGTGGCCCCATGTAAATGGGGAAATCTCCTCTGTGAACTCGCTATATTATAAACGTGGACACAAATGCACACATGCCATTAGGAGGCCCTTGCACGGTGTGGCACAAAGAGGTAGGGACAGCTCTCTTGAAGGGTAAAAAAGGGTCCCATGGACACCCAGACATCCTTCTGCAGGCAGGTGCAGTTTCTCTTTTTTTTTTTTTTTTTTTAAATTTTTATTGAGCAAACTTTACATTTACAGCAATACATAGTAATTAACATACATCATATCATCATTCTAGTAAAGTGGGGGGGTTTTATTTCCCCCAAATTGTAAGGGAACGCTGAGGCTATGCATGATAAGTAGATACTCTTAACAGTACAAAAAATTGTCTTTGTGATGTATTGTATGTGACAGGATTAACAGTATATAACTAAATAATAACAAAGCAGAACATAGTTTTGGAATAGATATTAAATTTTAACTTTTTAAGTTTTAAACATACCCTTCACCCCCTTTCATTTACCCTTACCAAAATCAGGCCCTCTGCTGATTATACCAGCTGGCTATTGGATTCCAGATCATTTCCCCTTTGGCTTTGGATTTTTTCCCTCTCGTTTTATATATTGCTATTTCTAACTTGTATGTAGCGAGTAATCTATTCATCCAGCCCTGGAATATAGGTGGCTCTGTATCCTTCCATCGGGCTGCTAGCATAATCCTGTATATAGCTGTGCATAAATAAATTATATACATTTCTGAAGTACTAAGTTCTACAGAGCTATCATACCCTAATATGACCAAGGTAGCTGATATTTGAATTTCCCGGCCAAAAATTTCAGCCCAGAATTTACATATACTCTCTTTTAGTTGTTCGAGTTTGGGGCATTCGAAGAACATGTGAATTAAATCTGCAGGACCGATCGCGCATCTAGGACATTTATCATGACTAGCCTTACCCCATGAGAACAGTTTAGCTGGTGTATAATATAGGTTACAAACCGTCTTATAAATTTGAGCTTTTAAATTACTTGCAAGAATAACTTTAGAGGATAATTGTAGCACCATATCTATATCCACATTGGGGTTATTGAGTGTGTTAGCCCAGGTTTCCTCTATTTTCGCTAGGTCATCTGGGTGGTTGTTTATCAAAATCCCATAAATATCACTAATTCTGAGCGTTGTTTTTTGCATCAGGTCTAATAATGTTAACGACTGTAAGCTTAAACTTGTGATGTGTTGTCTGATTGATGTAAAAATTTGAATGAATTTAAAGTGGTCAGTGGGGTAGATCTGATATTTAAAACTTAACTCATGAAAAGTGATTCTGCCATCTGAGTTTAAGAAGTCGCCAATGGTAACTATGCCTAGACTTTCCCATCGCTTAGTAACATTATCATTTAGATATTGCGGTATTATTGAACTACGCCATAAAGGTGTGTATTTGGTATATTTAGGGATTGATAGTATTCTAGTAGTTTAATTCCATATTTTGAATGCATCTGTCACTATTTTAAATTTATTTTTTTTATAGTATGATGGCTCAATTTGTCTTAGCAGCAGTCCGCGCGCAGTATCTCCTAGTGTAAGTTCATAGATAGAGGGAATAAACTGAGGAGATCTTATTTGCTCTGGAATTTTAGACGTAGTTAAGAAGGACATCTGCTGCAAAATGGCTGCCCACATATAATAAGTTAAATTTGGAACTGCTAATCCGCCTCGAGATGTAGGCGATACTAATTTAGTTATAGCCCGTCTTGTCTTCCCATAATTCCAAATAAATGATGTTATTACTTGGTCTATCTTCTTTATATAGGTATTATCAACAAGGAAAGGAATTGCACGAAATAGGTATAATAATTTGGGAAAGATTGTCATTTTGATGTAGTTAGTTCTGCCAATTATGGATAAATGAAGGTTATTGACTCTAACAAGATCTTTTTTTATTTTTGTGATGACCGGGTCGTAGTTAAGTGTAATCATTTCGTTAGTGTTTGGTGAGATGTTAACACCTAAATATTTTGCATTTCCGACTCTATATTGACTTATATATTGCGTGTTATCAGTACAGACAACCATCGTCTTATCTTTATTTAGTGAGTACCCTGAGTACTGGCCGAATAGTTTAGTAACTACTCCTATTTCCTCTATAGCCTCAGTAGGATTAGTTGTTAGGATCGCTACGTCGTCGGCATAGGCGAGTATTTTAGTATTATATGTTCTCGTTTTAACTGGAATTATCCTTGGTGATGTTAATAATTTGGTAATCAAAGGATTAATATATAAGGCAAATAAAAGTGGTGAGCATGGACATCCTTGTCGAGTCCCTCTCTGAATATCTATGTTTTCAGACTCGCAACCGCCCGTCAAGACCTTAGCTTTAGGTTCTACGTATAAAGATTTTAGTGATTTTATGAACCCCGGGCCGATATTGTTGAGGGCTAAAAGCTCCCACAAGTACTGCCACGAAACACGGTCAAAGGCCTTTTCGGCGTCTAGTAAAATTAAAGACATTTGACCTTGATCTAGCTTCATTATGTCAAAGAGTGCAATCACTCGGCGTATGTGATCTGTGGTGCTTTTGCCTGGTATAAACCCGTGTTGCCAGGGTGATACTAGCTGTTCGATATATTTGCCAAGTCTGTTGGCAAATATTTTTGCATAAGTTTTAGAATCTGAATTAATTAGTGAGATTGGTCTGTATGATGTGGTTAGTTCAGGGGGTTTGTCCTTTTTTGCGAAAACTGCTATGTTTGTTTGACGCCATGATTCTGGGGATTTTCCGTGCCACTGGATACCTAGAAATAGGTCGTGAAGAAATGGTGTTATAGTCGTTCCTAGTATTTTGTATAGATCTAGTGGTATTCTGTCGGGCCCTGCTGCCTTCCCTGTGGCAAGTTCTGCTATTGCTAGCTCAACCTCGGTTTTAGTGATCTCTTTATCTAAGTCATTCCTTGCATCTTCATCGATAGTTTGTGTTATATTATTTTCGCTAAGCCAGTTGGCTAAAAACTCACTAGTCTCTTGGGCCGTATGAACATCTTCGTTTTGATATAGTTTTTGATAATATTCTTTAAAACAATTAGCGATTTCTTTTTGAGTAGTAAATTCGTGACCACTATGTTTAATACATTTTATTGTATTAAAGGATTGAGTCTGCCGTGTTTTTAAAGCGAGTTGTTTCCCAACATTTTCCCCCACCTCATAGGATTTCGTTCGATGAGCTTGATAAATTTCAGCAGCTTTAGTAGTTAACTCGTTATTTAACTCTGCCTTAATCACTAGAATCTTTCTTAGGGTTTCCTCAGCTTGCTCACTATGTTGCATTTGATTGGCATGTTTATATTCTAGTTGCGTTAATTCATTTATTAGTTGGTTATGAATTTTCTTTTGTTCTTTCTTATGAGTGGCAACGAATGTGGCGGTCTCCCCCCTGAGTGCCGCCTTATAACTGTCCCAGACTATAAATCTAGATGCACTGTATTGATTTGCATCAAAAAATTCTTTTGTCCATTGGGTTATGTGGGTTATGTATTCTTGATTAGCTAATAATTTCCTATCAAATGTTCACTGTGTTTGGACCCTGTTATACCCCAGTATTTCTGTTGTTATATATAAGGCATTGTGATCAGATATTGTTTTCGGATCTTTAACAATCAGGGTGTTTGAGGCAATATCTGGAGTTGCAAAAAAGTAATCGATACGGACATATTTACGATGTGGGTAAGAAAAAAAGGTGTAACCAGGATCTTTACCCCTTTTAAGCAACCAAATGTCTTGTAGGTTGTGGGTTTGAATTAAATTTGATACGGCCCTGAACACCCTTGGTTTCCGACCAGAGTACCTATATTGATTCTGGGGGGACAAATTTTGATTAAATGCCAAATTAAAATCACCACAAAGAATCAAGCTACTTGGCCAAGATGCTATTTCCATTTCTAATTCAGCGAATAGGGTGGGGTCATCAAGATTAGGGCCATAGATTGAGCAGATTGTAATACCTAGTTCTAACTGGATTATGACCCATCGTCCATGATTATCGGCTTTCTTACGTACTGGGCTTCCTAATCTGGTTCTTGCTATTATTACGACTCCCCTGGTTCTTGTGGTTTGAGTTGTTGTAATTAATATTTGGTAGCCGGGTATTTTTAAATGTTTAATCTCACCGCATGGAATATGGGTTTCTTGTAAACAGAGGATATCACAAGTGCTCTGGGTGATTATCTGGTATAATTGAGCTTTCTTGCTTCTATCGTTTAACCCTGCGACATTCCAACATCCTATGTTTAATCTACCCATTTGGTACTGCTATTTTTGAGTCAGTATTTATCAGCCTGCATTCCCCTTCAAGTGTCATTTTGCTCTTTTTTTTGTTTTTTTGCTCTCCCACCCCCCAACCAGGTGCACAGAGTGTGCCCTGTTTGCCACCCCCCCCCCACATTCCTCCCCTGCACCATCCCTTACCCTCCCCTGGTGAGCAATGAGACTCCATTGGAGTCTGTAGTGATGGATTTAGCCTACTCCGAGCAGGACTAGTGAAGCATGCAATTTTAAGGTGCATTAGTAACTTTATCGGAGACAGATAGAAAAGTAGAAATAAGAAAGTACATTTTTATCGATTATAAGCATATCTAAGCAGGAGAAGATAGGAGGATATTAGTATGTGAGAAATATGGGAAATGAAAGGAAAGAGGAAAGATTAATAGAAAATTATTGATTTACAAGTTGTACTTATTCATTTTCCTCATTTTCCTATTTTCAAGTCCCACAGCTTATATTCAATTACACCAACATAGGCTAATGCGTATTAGATAAGCATGAGCGAATTTTGCGGATCTCGCGTTCGCGAATTTTGCGGATTTGCGGATTCGCAATCCGCAAAATCCGCGAATTCTCGCGAATTTGCGGATTTTTTTTTTTTGTGTTTGCGCAGGTTTCTGCCAGTTCGCGAGGGTTTTGTACAATGTCGCAAATTGCGAACTTACCTGTCGGGTCGCAAGTTTCGCGAACTTGTTGTTTCTACGTGTCCAGCCTGTTTGGGACACTCTTCTTCATCACTGCCACTCTCTGTCACCACTGCCACTCTCTGACTACTCATGCCACCCTCTGGCCCACCCATGCCACCCTCTGTTTCATCACCACACCCTCTGGTTGTCCAGTGTACATTATTTTCGGCAAAGCAAAGCACACCTTCCCTGCCTCAAGTGACCTGAATTAATTTGGGGCTGATTAATGTGTCACAGAATATTTTTTTAGCTGGCACCTGCTTCCTTAGTGCGCCCTGATTAGTGATCTTTTGCACTTGCTAAGTGCTTTCATTGTTGCAAAATTAGTTACAACACCTGCCCTGCCCCAACTGACAATAATGAATTAGGGGCTGATTAATGGATTTTAACTTCCAGCCTGGCTCCTGCTTGTCTCCCTTAGCTGTAATTCAGGACCTTTGTGGCATATGTGTAACTATTCTGAGGTTCAGAGCAGGGTCACATAATAGTTGCAACTGGCAACTGAACTCTGGAGGGGCCCCTCAGGAAGCACTACAGGAAATGGCTACTAATGATGAGCCTGAACTTTTGAACCTGGTAAGTAGTTACTTTCAGTTTTGCTAAGATCGTATTTCTGCAATTTTGCACTTATTCGCGGGGCACGAACTCACGCGAACTCACGCGAACAGTGCGAGTAGTGCGAGCAAAATCCGCTGCTCGCGGATTTGCGGATTTTGCGGGAGATTCGCGAATCTCGCGGATTGCGGATTTCCCGAAAATCCGCAAAATCCGCGAGCGGAACGGATTTTCCGCCCATGCCTAGTATTAGACCATGTACACTCGATGGGTTTGTTATCTTTCAGTCCCTAGTTTATATTAGTTACCTTCCTGCCATTTCTTATGTGGGTTTAGTTGTTTTTTTAATTTTTATTTTTTCACAAGCTCTCTAGATACTCCTTAGCTTTTACTTCAGACGTGAAAAATTTTGTTTGTCCCATATGTATCACTTTCAATTTTGCAGGGTTGTTCAAATATACTATTGCTTTTTTCTCTTGAAAAGGTTTGATGAGTTGTCTGAGCCGCCACCTCCTTTCTGCAGTCCAATGACAAAAATCGGGGCGCACGAAGTATGAGATTGAGTCTTTTTTCCGGTGTTTATCAGGAGTAACTTTCTCTGCAATGGCCTGGCGAAGTAGAAAATTTCCGAAATATACCAGAATAGCGCGAGGGTATTTGCCTGTAGGTGCTGTGGGTTTTAAGGATATTGGTACCCTATGTGCTCTCTGCACCTCATATCCCCAGTCCCAGGTGTTTAACTCGGGCAGGGTGTCTCGGAACAATTGTATTATATAGGTGCGGCAATCCTCGCCTTCCATTTTTTCCGGAATTCCAAGTATTCGTAAATTATTTCTGCGGAGTCTATTCTCATAATCTTCAAGCTTCCACCTCATGTCTTGAACCTGTGCTTCTGCAGTTTCAAGTCGCTCATTTGTTGCAGCAGCCTCTGTCTCGTTGACCACTATGCGGTCCTCTATATCATTTAGCCTCTCAGTAAATGCTCCCATGGTTTTTGACAGTTTACGAACCGCCCCTTGAACCTTTTGTAGTCCGGCCCGTGCTTTGCGGCTGTCTTTAGAGGTTTCTTCCCGATGTGATGCTATGGCCTGTAGCACCGTCTCCATGACTTGCGTTAGGGTAGTTCCTGAGTCCTCCATAGTTTCTTTATTTACGTTCTGCTCTAACATTAGACTTTGAGCTCTTGGATTCGGAGAGTGGTTTTGGTTCAATGCCAAAACTGTTGGGGTATAATCCCATGATAGTTCATTAGCTCCATGGTGTCCTGATTTTTTCTTTTTGAGTATTGTTCTTTTTTTCTTATCGCGCTGTTCTTTTGGTGGGTTAAGTTCTAAATCTGAACTTAAGTTGGAATCTGATTCGTTCTCCAGATCATCAGCTTCATCTAGTTCATCAGTATCTCCTGACCAACTGATATCTTCTGAGAAAGAGTAGAAGTCAGTTATGTCTTTATCAATCTCTAGAACCTCTATAGCGTCAACAGGATGCAGGTCAATTGTAGAGCTAATTTGTGGGGTTTCTAGATCAGGATTAACTATCTCGTTAGGCTTTTGGATCTCCCCTTCCTTCATCTCCGACCCCAAGCTGGCCCCTCTTTGAGATTTATGAGTTACATCCAAGAGTGAGGTTTCTAATATAGTTGTTTTTTCAGTAGCTTTTTCAGTCTCTAGTAATGGATTACTGTGTATCTCTAAATTGTTCACAGAGGAGGTCCGACCAACCGTCTGTCCGACAGTTTCTATGCTCAGACTATTTTCAGTACCTTCAACACAAGTCAAAGCACAAGTTGAAGGATCTGTAACCTTATGTTGAGTGAGATGTTGTTGGGTGCCGTTACTTGTATCTACACTTTGTACTAGATTGTTTTTATCTGTATAGTTCTCGTTAGGGTGGTCTGCCCTCACCCGTGTATTGATACCAGAACTGTTCAGTGTAGATTCAAATTCAGATACAGTAGTAGTAGGTATAGTGTGGCTTACCTGCCCCGCACCCAGACCCAGACTGAGTCTCTCGACCACACCGCTGGTCAGTGATATGGCCACTTTATTAGGTTCCAGTTGTGCTTCCTGTGTTTTCTGCACCTCAATTTGGCTCAGCACTTCATTATGTTCTGGCAGTAGTGGGATTGTGGGGCTTACTGTATCCAATGCTACTATTGTTGCTTTCTCACTACCTTTATCCCCAAAGTCTGCTGAAGAACTGCCACTTTCACTGGGGGGGGCTGCTTGCTGTTTTCCGTTACTCGTGGCGTTTTGTTGTGCATCCTTGGTCATCGTTCTCTGATTAACGGCCCGAAACATTGTAGCCACTGTAGTAATAGTTGAAGAGGCATTTTTAGCAGGGTGGGATATTGATGTCGACTTGCTAGAAGAAGCCCCTTTCCTGGCCGGCGTTTTCTCCGTTGTTTTGTCAGGCGCCCCCAATGTTGCTTCTGTTAGTGTTCCTTGCCCTGGCGCTCCCCCACTGGTAATGCCTCGCTTCAATTCCTGATCCCGCAGCGCCTGGCGTGCAGCCCTCGTCTTAGCCGCCGCTGCTGCTACCGCTGCTGCATTTTTTGGGGCCATTAGTAACTGTGAGGCAGATTCACTCGGGTCCCTGGATGTCCGTCTTGGTCACGGATTCCTCCGAGCTTGCATCGGAATTCACCGCGGAGTTCACGGAGTTCACCGCCACTGCCAGCCGGCAGAGGGAGCGCAGTGCACGCGTAGCTCTATGATCGCCGATCAGCAACCTGAGCACGGCGAGTCCAACCATGGATGCTAGCAGCGTGAGTTTGTGTGGCGTTCCCTGTGAGGAGAGACCCTCGAGAGATAGGGTTTTTGGCTTTTCAATCCGCATACCAGGTATTTAGTTCTCTTTCATGTTTACCACCGATTTTTGAGAACCGAGCACCCGTCTCGCTAAATGAATCTCTGCATGCTCCGCTGTCCTGTCCAGGAGCTGCTATCAGCGTCTAGCCTGACGCCGCCATCTTTGCTCAGTCACAGGCAGGTGCAGTTTCTCACTGCACCCACCGGCAAGGTAAAATATCTCCCCTCTTCAAAGTGCCAGCAGGTTGGAGCCTGCACAGAGAAACACAGAGCTCTGCCCACATGGTAGTGCAAGCTTGTAGTTTCCCTGAGGTCAGCAATTCATTGTAATTGGGCGTACTTTCCCTGTTTGCAGTATGCAGTGGCGGAAACAGGGAACGTGGGTCATATTTGTAATACAGTACTAGTGTCCAATATCAAAACATTCCAAGAGTTAGTACCAAAGAGTACACTTCTAAAGAATCTCATAGGTATCTGTGAACTCCTTTGCTCTGCATGCCTCAGCCATACAGTCACTGGGGTAATAATAGTTGTGTTGGTCCTGGCTGAGTCTGACCATGGAGATCTAGGAAAGGACGTTATCTACTGACTGCATGATACTGAGCTCAAGTGAGACCTGTATTAGGTCCCTGCCAACAGTAAAGTCACTTGGCACCCTCATATTCTGACCAAAAGATGTCCAATGGAACATCCCAGTGGCTCTTTCAACTGATGTATCATCTATCCACATGCCCCTATACTATCTACCACATTACATAGTTACAAGGCTGTAACAGGTTATAATGTGCCTTGAATTGATCCTAGGGGTTATTCATTGTTTCTCTTGGGAGTTACAGTAGAGTCTTATTAGTTCCAGTATTGTGCTGTTTTGACCTTTAGTGTTGTCAAACCCCTCAACTACTAGGGCAGCAGAATTGATATTTTCGTATTTACAGTGTAGGGTATTATCTTGACAAACCAAATGGCTCTTGATGTATTTTTCCTTCGTGATCTAGCTGACAAAGAGACTCCTAGAGCTTTGTGATTGGGTGATTGGGTCTAGGTGTGGTTTTGTGTGTAGGAGAGAGAGAGAGAGGGGGGGGAGAGAGAGAGAGAGAGAGAGCGAGCGAGAGAGAGAGAGAGAGAGTTAGAAAGAGAGAGCGAGCGAGAGAGAGAGAGAGAGAGTGTTGATGTGTTAGACATTTTTCTGTGCTTGCTGTGAGTCCTATGGTGTATATGGAAGGTAGCATACCATGCTACATGTGGTTTATTAAGTGCTGTTTTATCGGTGAGTCACAATGAAACTTTGCTGAAGGATGGTGGTGATTCTCTTGTGACTCTATTTAGAGGCCAGTGACATATAGTGGCCGGGGCCGAACCGGCCGTAGCGGGCGCCAGGCATTGTTCCCGGTGGGCCGCCAGAGTGGGGGCCGGTTTTGACCCCTGGGGGCCGTTTTTGTTACAGGGACAGTTTTGCACCATAGATGCAAAATCGGACCCTATAACAAAATCGGTCGAAAACTAGCCTTAGCAAACATCTCGGCCGCACCCCCAATGCCTTGAGGTGATCGCTTTCTTGGATGGGTATGCACTGGCAATGCAAATACACTGGTAAACACTGGTCTCAGTTGAACAGTAGGTTTACTGAATATTCAATAATCGGGGTCTAACAGCCATTTTTCTCGATTTGTAGATTGCTTTCCATAGAAGACAATTAAGCGTGTTATGATCTATGTTCCCCCTAAACTGCATGTGGGCCCGCCCAACTTCTCTTTTCATACCGAGAACTTGGAGGTGTGCTTTATTTTTATCTGCATCCGGCCTGGGTTTCAGCATTTTGAGAGTGCCTCTCCCTTTCTGTTCCTATTTTCAGAAAAAGAAAGGCTGTGGAAACAGCATGTTCAAGGCACACATTTATAAATTCATCCAGGCTTTACTCGGACAAATACCCAGAGAAGCTTTGCACATAAATTAACCTCAGAACCAAATGTCTAAATCAATTGGGGATGCAAATGTCTAAATCTATTGGGTGAGCCTGCTCTTTGATTCAACTCAGTTTCAGAAATCATTTTGCAGTAATTGGGCAAAAATGAGGCAAACAATTGTGCAACTTACGTATTTGTAAATGTAAATGTAATGTAAATGTAAATGTAAACTGGCACTTATACCGCACAGCTGTCACTCCAGGGAGCATCTAGGCACCTGTACTGACCAGAGAGATCTAAAAACACTGGTCAGACTGCTTTCAAAGGTCCAGCCCTAGATGGTCACACTAGTGCTCTGGCGCAGGCATGAGGGAGATTAAAGATCAATGTTTTCTGTGCCTTTCGGAACTCTGATTCTCGTTCCATGGCACGCAGCTGAGGGGGGAGTTTGTTCCATGCCTTTGACCCTAGAACAGGCAAGGATTTGCCACCTCTAGAGCTGAGCCTAAAGGCAGGGCCCGACAACAGATTACCATTGGAGGACCTCAAGGTATGCAGAGGATGGTACCGTGAGAACCTCCTTTGTATGTACTTTGGTCCCCGAGAGTGAAAAGCTCTAAAGGTAATTAGCAGGATCTTAAAAAGGACCCGTTTTATTACTGGTAGCCAGTGCAAGGTATTTAATGCGGACGATTTCTTTGGCCATTTCAGCACCAACCTGGCCGCTGCATGTTGCACCATCTGCAACCTGTAAAAGACAACCTTATTGGTTCCCGCATATAGGCTGTTACAATAGTCAAGTCTCGAGGTTACGAAAGCGACTGCTACCATTTTCCTGGCTGAAAAAGGAAGTAGGCCAAAACATTTTCTTAGTCCCTTGATGACATTTAAGCAGGTGCCTGCTACCGCTAGTGCCTTTTGTTTGAACGACAGAGCGGCATCAAACTTGATACCTAGGTTACGTGCCGTATTGGTTGTATGCTGCGGTACCTCTGCGTTCTCCGGGCACCATAGCTTTGGGACAAAGTCATTTTGCGGGCCCATTAGCATAATTTCGGTTTTGCCCATATTACATTTTAAATGGTTCTTCCCCATCCAATCAAATGTCACCGTCAAGCAACGTTTAAGGTTTTCTTCCCAGTCCTTTGAGTCTTTATCAAGGACTAGGATGAGTTGTGTGTCATCCGCGTAGGCAACCACATCTATTCTAAAGGACAATATCAACCTGATGGTGGTGTACACATTAAAGAGTGTCGGGCTTAAACTAGATCCCTGTGGTACTCCAGTTGTGAGTATTTTTTCCTTTGAGCAGAATTCGCCCAAGGTGACCACTTGCCGCCTGTCACTTAGAAAGTTCTTAATCCAATCCAGTACCTTTCCAGTTATGCCAGATGTTGCTAGCCGGTCAATCAAGATGTTATGTGCGACCGTGTTGAAGGCTGCCGACATATCTAATAATATCAGAACAGCCTTCTTACCCTGGTCCAGCGCCATTCGGATGGTGTCAGTGGTGAACAGTAGAGCTGACTCTGTAGAGTGTTGGCTCTAAAACCAGATTGGTTAGAGTGCCAAGCAGAGTTGTCTTCCAGGAACTTAGTGACTTGTTTATTCGCGAAGGACTCTGTTACTTTACATAGCACAGGGAGCAGTGAAATCGGTCGAAGATTGGATAATGTAGTAGGGTCAGGTAGTTGTTTTTTCTGCAGGGGTTAGAACGCCGCCAATTTCCATTCTAAGGGAATAATTGGTGTGGCCAATTATGTATTTATAATATTGTTAATCTCTGGAGTGACAGTGTCTACGAGCGCATGTAGAAGCATCGGGGGGCATGGGTCAAATGGTGATCCTGATTTGGTCGCCAATATTGCCTGGCGGGTTTCCTCCAAGTTAATTGGCCGGAAAGTCACCATCAGATTCTAGGGCATGCTAACCCTGCTACTGACTTCACCCAATTCTTTGTCAGGAATCACAAAGTCCTCGGGGAGGCTCTGTACTTTTTGCTCAAAATAGTCCGCAATTCTGTAACAGAGGTTTTCCGAGGGTTGAATTTCCTGTACTAATATTTTAAGGTTGGTAAAGCCCTTCACTATCTTGAAGATAGATTTTTGTTTGTTGTTTGCCGCTTCAACAGCTGTTGTGTAAAAGTTAATTTTTGCCTTTTTAATCAGTGCATGATATACACTTCTAGCAGCTTTGTAAATACAGAGTTCCTCCTCTTGATACTCTTTCTGCCACCTACATTCAGCCCTTCGTACTTCACCTTGTTTTTCTTTAAGTGACTGATTGAACCATGGGACGAATGCTCTCTTATGGCTAGGCCTATTCCTAACCTTAGCAGGACCAGCTTTATCTTTAAGCACAGACATCCATTACCTGAAGCTGCTATTGTCAGTTTTCGGATTTCCTGTCATTGGAGGCCTGCAGTCACTGGCCATCGAGATCAGGCCGGGTGGCCGACGACTACTTTCCAACCCTCATTTCTGGCCTGAGTGTTCTTTCCTGACTGATTGCCATTCACACCACCTCCAAATGTGAGGTTAAAAGGGACCAGTGCGTGGTCTGACCAGGGCTGGACCATAGGGCAGCCAACTTTAAGTGTGTCGAGATTGGAACAAATACAATCTAGGATGTGTCCTGCCCTATGGGTAGTATTTAGAGTAAGTGTTGCTAGGCCTAGAACATCCATTGTATCTTTAAATGAGGTAGCTGCTGGGTCTGCGGCGGAGTCCAGATGGAGGTTTATATCCCCAAGTAGCGTAAAATTGGAAAATCTAAGTGCTGAATTACTAAGTGCATCCCCAATACTTTCCAAAAAATCCTTATATGAGCCTGAGGGGCGATAGACCAGGGCCCCTGCTAATGTAAAGGAGCCATTGATCTTAATATTGAATCCCGTACACTCAGCTCCTTTGAGATCCTGAATCGCAGTCATTGAGCAATTAAAGGTTTCCCAATGAATAATGGCTAAACCTCCACCCCGTTATTCCTCTCTATCCAACCTTTGAATGCGAAAGCCTGGCGGTAAGGCGTGTACTACATCAGGGTTGCTCCATGGTTTAAGCCAGGTTTCTGTAATGAAGAGACAGTCTAGGTCGCTTTCACTTACCAAATCATAGATGTGTAATGCGTGCTTGGACATGGACCGTGCGTTAATCAACCCCCCCCTTAAGTCTCTCCTGCCATCTGTGAGTGAGGAAATTTGTGAGAATGGGAACTTTTTTTTACAGACCCGGCAGCTAATAGGGCCCTTCCATAAGGACAGGTTCAGTAAGTGTGGACAGGCATGGGAGCTGGTGTGGAGTGATAGCAAAACATCCCTACTATATTTCACAATGTTAAGTGGGTGAGCAGCTTTCCTGGCCCTGCGCCTGGCCGGAGCGCGGACGGGCGCAGACGGGCTTACCTTTGGCGCACCTTTGGCGCGCCATTGGTGCACCCGATGCGCGCGTCCGCTGCGCGTCCGCTGCGCGTCCGCTGCGCGTCGTCGCAATTTGTGCATTAAGTAGAAGGCTAGGCTCGGTCCTAGCAAACAACTAGACCATCAGCCTCAGCCAAGATGGCGGCGTATGGTGTGCTCCAGGAAGTTAGGATGCTTGCTCCCGCTGTGCAGTGCTGTCCCCCTCCACACAAACAGCACCAGCTGCGGTGGACCGGGGAGCAATGTGGCGGATGAACAGTAGGTATAATTCAGATAATCAAAGTATTATGCACAATTAAAAACAACAGGTAGTAATATTAAAATATATGTGTGCTCGCTACAACGAATCTTCAGTCATTCATGCAACGCGCTCCACACGATGTTAGCCCCTCTCTTAGTTCAGACTAAGCAATCTGTCTGACTCCTGGGCAGACACTAGTTCTCGTCAGGCTCTTACCAAGCAGTTGTGTTTCTGCTCACGTCATCCCCATAAGCCCTCTAAGTAGGAGGCTGGGCTCGGTCCTAGCAAACAACTAGACCGCCAGCCTCAGCCAAGATGGCGGCGTATGGTGTGCCCCAGGAAGTGAGGATGCTCGCTCCCTCTGTGCCGTGCTGTCTCCCTCCACACAAACAGCACCAGCTGCGGTGGACCAGGGAGCAATGCGGCGGATGAACGGTAGGTATGATTCAGATAATCAAAGTATTATGCACAATTAAAAATGACAGGTAGTAATATTAAAATATATGTGTGCTCGCTACAACGAATCTTTAGTCATTCATGCAACACGCTCCACACGATGTTAGCCCCTCTCTTAGTTCAGACCAAGCAATCTGTCTGACTCCTGGGCAGAGACTAGTTCTCGTCAGGCTCTTACCAAGAAGTTGTGTTTGAAATGAATGCATTAATTATCATCCATATAACTTTCTCTTCGTCCTGCTCACAATATGGCATCCTTTGAAAAAAGCATCCAACATTAATGTGAATTGGCCGGGCCCATCAGTTCTAGACCTGTTCTGGAGTTACAATTGGATGGTTCTTTTTCACAGCATGAAAGTGAAAAGGGGATGAAAGTTGTTAGGGAAACAATCAATTAACTAATAATTCCCCTTGATACATAATAACTCACGGACAACTACTTAAGGTTAGTTAATTTTTTACAATGCCAAAAATGGCTGAACATAAACACACCCCAACACAAGTATAGAAGTACAAAGGAATAAGTATGAAGCCAAATCTGTGCATTCAGTTTAGACAATGCAGCATAAGCATACAATTAATTCAAGAAGTAAAATACAGAAAATCAGGAAGCATGAGTCCAAGTTTCACTGCATCGAGGATTGGTGAGAAAAAAGCATTAGATCTGTCCCTACTCTAGCACTCTAGCACTAAGGTGACATCCCTAAATAAGCATTTTCAGGAGGAAGGATAAAAAGGTGTCAGTATGTGGAGTTCCCAAAGAAGTCTCTCCACTATAAATGAGTCAAGCAGCATAAAGCTACCAAAGACAGAGCTTGTTCTAGGATGCTCTATCTCTGAAGGCAAGGAAGAAATGGTGCACTATCCATAATTCCAACATACAATAATTCTCAAGTGGCACTCCATTAGTGCACTTCGGATCACGCCATTCACCCTGGCCACAGTCCTGAAGGAAACAGTCCACTGGACAACGGTGCATCTTCCTTGACACAATTTGTCCTTGGTTCCCAGGCCTTCTCCTGTGTGAAGTACAACAACCTTCCTTTATTGGCTCAAACCCCATGATTGTAACTTCTTCTCTCCTGGCCTAACCAGTAAAACAAAGGCATTATTCTATCTAGTGAGAGTTCTTTTTTCACCTGCAACACAAAACGTGAGAATGAACAAATTCCACAGCACACATGCATTTTAAACTGTTAATTCTAAAGCAAGAGTCTCAGGGACTTGCATTTGAGTCCTACAAAAATTCAGCTAACATAAGAAAGCATCATTAAGCTTAATGAATTTACATAACGTTAAGTTATTTTCAACTAATGCATTTACCTACATGTGAAATTACATGACTAATAAGCACACCACGTCCCAAAATTGTTCCTGGCCTTCTCATAGCTATTGATCTGCACTCCTAGCAGAGTAAGAGGCCCGTTGCAGTGCCTTGGAGGCAGGCAGCCCTGAGTCTGCTGGATCTAGGTGTCACATTTGACACAGTGTCTCATAAGGTGCTCCTGCAGCGTTTACATAATATAGGGATATGAGGGTCAGACCTGACCTGTTTTACCTCCTTTTTGAGTGAGCAATCATTTCAAGTACTATCTCCCCAGTTTGCATCTCACCAACAATTCTTGCAACACTGTGTTCCCCAGGGCTCTTTGTTGAGCACAACCTTATTCAACATTTATATCCAACCTCTAGCACGAGTAGTGAAATCATTTGGGCTCTCACAGGTATCGTGCACGGATGATGCCTAGCTTATTCTTGCACTTTTGGCTAACGCTACTCAAGACATGGCCAACTTTCAGAAAGGGATGCTTGCTGTTGCAAAGTGGATGAATACTAATTGCTTAAAGCTAAACGCTAACAAAACTGAAATCCTTCTGCTAGGAAAACACACTCACAATTGGGGAGACCACTGGTGGCCGGTAAGCCTTGGACCCACTCCCAAGCCTAAACTGGTCATAAAGAATGTAGGCATATAAATGGACAATACTCTCCCTTTCAAGGCCCAAGCCAAACCACTGGTAGGTACCTGCTTTGGTCTTTTGAGAAGTCTCAAACCTATCAATGGCTATTCGACCCCCAAAAAAGGCAGGCTATTATCCAATTTCTAATTCTGGACTATTGTAATGTCCTTTACATGGGCACCAACAAATCAGTCACAAAAAGATTCCAGATTGCCCAAAATGACAAATCTAGACTGCTCTTCTCCCTTTCAAAATTCTGTTTGGCCTCCGGGCTCCTCCAGAAGCTCGACTGGCTTCCTGCAGATAAGCATGTACATTTCAAAACTTGTGCATTGCCCATAAGATCATTCCCTCCTAAGGTGCTCATATGCTTGCTGGACTTCTTTCACCGTATTCACCATCCATGCCCCTTCTCTCGGCTAACCTTAACTGAGTCATCATCCCTTGAATCATTTCATTTCAAAGTTTTTTATTTCGACATAGTTGCCATAAGAGTCACAACACATACATTACATTAAGAACATTATTACATAAAAACCATCGGCTAAAATACATTTCATAGTAAGCTTAAATCGAAGCACAAACGTCAATGTGGTACTAAAAAAGGAAAAAGAAACCCCCACTAATTACTAGATTATTCATGTTTTCATGGATGAGCTTTGTTTACAACTGTTGTCCCTTTTTTTTCCTAAGGAAAAAGATTGAATGTAAGAATCTACTGACAGTGAATATTATTGTTTGGCTTGTGTTGGTTGTAAGAATTCTCAAAGCCTGTGTACATGATCTCACACCCAACAATAGACATAGTGGTTTTATCCATCTTTTCCTGGCCAATACATAAGCAGGACAAAAGAAGAAAATATGAGACAGTTTTTCAATCTGGTGGCTTTCGCACATAGAGCAGATTTCATCGGTCCCTTAGGATGGGTCATTAGGCCTCTTAGCCCAACGTGCCAAAGTTGTTTTTAGTAAAAGGTTCCCATAGCTTAATTTTAGGAATAGAGTTTTGGCAAGAGGGGGCTCTATCTCATCCATAAAGGTCTGAAAGAATGGCTCATCCTTAAAGCTAAGAAAATTTGTTACTAGGGTCCCGGCAGTTGAGGAACTTGATGTCATATTAACAATAAACCTCCAGAAAGCCCTTTTTAGAATTAGTTTCGAGTTGGGCGGCAATTGCTCTGGACTCTCCCAAAAGTGTTTTAGGCCTATTTTACTAAGCCAGTTTTAAACGTGCTTTAGCCATGGGATAGTTTTTGAATTATCTAACTCCATGATTTCTTTTAGCCCGTCCCTGTAGTCGTGTAATTCGGGCACCCGCCACAGTCTAACCCATAACATCAGTGGCCGAATTATAGTGTGGTGGTCGGTTCTTTTGATGTTTAGGTCTAATTGAAGGGGCACTAGAGGAGTGCCTCTTGGGACCCTTACCAGGCTTCTCATAAAATTATTGTCCAGGACACTAAAGGTATCTTTAGACCCTGGTCCCCATATTTCTGCGCCATATAGCACTGCTGGTTGTACCTTAAATTTGAAGAGTTCAATCGCCGGAGACACAGCTTTCCTGTTGCTCAGACTTTGCTCCCTAAGGATTGGCTTTGCATTCTGAGCGAATGCCACTTTGCTTTTTTCCATTTGTGCTCTCCATGAAAATTTGGAATCTAATGTAACCCCTAAATATGAGAATTGGGAGACCGAATCTAGTTTTACTCCTTCCAATAATAAACAGCCTTTGTTGTTTTTTGTTGGATTTAGGGCCATACATTTAGTCTTTTTCCCATTTATCTCCAGTCCTTTCTTACTACAGTATTCGCTAAAAGAATTCAGTAGTGCCTGGAGACCTTTCTTAGTTTGGGAAATCAGAATAGTGTCATCAGCGAATAGTAAAGATGTTACCCTTTCTCCGTTCAGTTTTGGAGAGTCATTTTTGCATCCCTCTAGGTGTGACGGGATGTCGCTCACGAAAAGGGAAAAGAGCGTGGGGGCCAGTACACAGCCTTGGCGAACGCCACGCTCGATAGGGATTTTTTGAGTTAGTTCCCCACTTGGACCCCATCGAATTTTCGCAAAATTCCCTTCGTGTAGCTCTTTTATCTGAACTAGTAAACTGATTGGTAACCCTACTGCACTCAACGTTTTCCAAAAAAGATTAAGTGGCACTAAATCAAATGCTGCCCTCAAATCAACGAAAGCAACATATAAATGACCCTTTTTAATTAATACGTATTTCCAATAAAGGCAACACAATCTAAATATCTGATCAATTGTGCTTACTTTACATCGGAAACCAGCTTGGAATTTGGTTAAAATTGCATTTCCCTCCATCCAATCACTGACGCGAAGAAAAATGTGACGTGAATACATTTTCTGGAGGATGTCCATCAGGCTGATTGGCCGATAATTAGAGGGATTCATCCTATCCCCTTTTTTAAAGATTAAAACAATTTCAGCTCCCCTCCAGCTTTCGGGGAAATCTAAAGTGAGGGATAACTTATTACACAAAAGGTTTATGTATGGTACCCATACTTTTAGGTCGTGCTGATATAAATCCCCTGGGATCTTGTCTAAACCTTGTGCTTTGCGAGACTTTATTTGGCTAATTGCCAGCTCAGTTTCGCCTAATGTAAAATCCAGACAATCTGTGGGGTGTTCGTAGCGTGGGACTTCTAAATCCATGTAAGCATCGTCATATTTTTTATAAAGACTAGTAAAATGATTAGTCCATGTTAGCTCATCCAGGTAGATATCCTTAGCCACTCTCCCTACATGGTTTCCGTTGGCAACTAGCCTCCAGAAACCTGCGTTGTCACCTGTTTTAGCAGCCAGCAACATATCAGCCCATTTTTCTTCCTCCCAGGCTATTTTAGAAGCCTTTTGTGCTAACTTATAGTTATTCCTTGCTGTTTGTATGTGCGAAGGAGACTTAGATGTAATTGCTGATAAAAGAGCCCTTTTGGATTCTCTACAGGTTCTGCCATACCAAGGTTTACTATGGGACAGATTCTGTATCTTTTGTTGATTCTTCTTGGGCATTTTAGTAACTAAAATTTTTAATTCATTAAAAAAAAATTTGTGTAGTGACAGAAAGTGGATTGGGTTAACCTCCTCTACCGTAGGACCTATGTATGGGCTAAAGGTCTCTGAAAAGAGAGTGTATATTTCTGCGAGAATCTCACCATGGTCTAATATAATGGCCATTTGAGTGCTCGTCTGTTGTTACTAATGTGGATCTCAATATTATCACCATTACTACCATCTACTGGGTGAAGGGAAGTTGCTCCTTCAAGCAAGGAGGCTTCCATCAAAAGACTTACTGGAAAGTGGTCGCTTTCTAGCCTGTCCTTTACCTCAAAGTCTAGAATGTTCGGCCAGATGGATATAGAAGCGATCACAAAATCCAAATTACTTCTGCAATTATTCCTACTAAAAGTTGGTCTTTTCAAGCTGTCAGACGGAAACCGTCCGTTGCAAGCCCTGAGGCAATACTCTGTGCATAATTTTGTTATTTGGAGTGCCAAAACCGTACATTTTACAGGTTTCGCATTCTCCAAGGCAGGAATTTTGTTGGCTTGATCTTCCTCTTCAAAAATATCACAAAGACCCAAGATAGGTTCGTAATTACAGTTTAAATCACCGGCCAAAATGACATGATCCTCCCTACCATCTAGTATACTTAGAAAACAGTATAATTTCGACAATGTTAGTGAGTCTCTTGATGAAGGTGTTGGTCTATTGTAGACATTTATTAGGAAGAGAATTTTCCCTTCATGTGTGGTTATTTTTAAGGCTAAGATGTCAAGGGAATTTGTATCCAGCACCTCAATTTGTACCCTTAGGTTTACTTTCACCCAAATTAATAATCCACCCGAGGGCCTTCCACTTCTAGATGGGATAGCACCTATTCCAAAAGACTTATACCCAAGTCTGTGTGGTGTAACTACTGCCCAAGTTTCCTGTAACAAACAAAAGTCAAAACCATCTATAAAACTTGCACATTCTGGGTCCCTTAAATTTTTTGCGACTCCGGCTATATTCCAGGAGACTAATTTTACAGGCTCTCTTGTTCCAGCTAGGATCTCGGGGGCCAATTTTAATGGCTCCCTTGTTCTAACTGGGATCTCAGGATGGGTCACCAAAGGTACTTCCCCAGTTGTTGACATTCTGCTGTCCTCCCCCTGCATGATTCCATCCCTCGCGACCAGATTGAGCAAAGGTGAAAACCCAGTATTCCCCAACACTTTAACTCTATTATCACCACCCTTTACACTAGGCGTGTGTGTTCCACTTTCCTCACCCCCCAAACTCAAAAAACATCAATCACAATCATCTAGGCCACTGAATATGTCAAATCTGTTTGTGGTCTCCAGAGGTGTGAATGGTTTTAGATGATCCATTCTCCTATTATTTGCATTATTGGGTCTAGCTGGTACATAATTCCACCCATAGGGATCTGGGGTTAACGTGGGATAGGGCACATATTGGGGGTTCCTAACACTCTGTGCAGTCGAGGGATAGGTATTCAGATGAGTTTGTGTTGTTATAAACTGGGGTGGTTGATGTTGGGTTGGAAACACCACTGATCTTGGGTAAAAATATGTCAGTGGTCTGGGAATTATGCGGTTGTTGGTGCTACCTGGTGGCCAGTTTAATATATATTGGACAGCGTTTGGGTCCCTGAAATTCACTACCACCACATCACCCTCGATGTCCTTGGGTCTGCCCCCCAGCCACTGAAGACGGCGAACGTGAACAATATCGCCACTGATGTTATTTATGATTGGCCTAAATAGACTCAGCCAATGCATAATCTTGTTCTTCAGTTGTGCAAAACCCTCCCGCTTATTTGGTTCCAGCACAGGCACCCCTGTAAGAACTACAACAAAGGGTACAGCCTCCGGCGGGAGTTCTGGGAGTGGAACTTGTTTAGGTCTCCCCCAATTGTTGCTAGTACCATCCAACACCCTTGTTGGTCTCCCCGTTAATGAGCTTGCCTTGACCTTTGGTGGATTACTGGCTGGAATAGCCGGAATCTGATCGGGTTTATCTTGTAGCAACTTGGAAGGTGGGTTGTGTTGTTTAGTGATCTTGTTTTCAGGGAGCTTCGAAGTAGATGGGTTCGTATTTGGAGCAGAAGTTGGAGCAGTTATAATGGATTGAATTGGCAATGTAGTGGTTTGTGTGACATTACTTACAACTGGCTTAATGGCAGCTCCCTTGCTTCCTAATTCCCGTTCAATTTTCCCTAATCTATCCTCCACTTTGTTCAGTCTCTCTAGGATTGCTATTGAATAGCTTCTGATTAAGCTCTCTATACTATGCAATGTAGCAAGTTCCTGAACTACTTGGGGCATATTGTCAGTCACACTGGTATCTAGGTTGGCCACCCTATCTATAGGCATGTTGGGTAGTGGCGGAGGTGAAATATTAATTCCTTCTGTTGTAGCTATTAAGGCCTTAGCATTTTCAACTGAAGTCTTTGTCTTTTTTCCAAAGTCGGAGTGGCTCAACTTTATTTGTTGTGATTCCCCCCTTTTCCGCCATTTTTTATTCGGGTTGGACCATAAATTCTAGGCGTAGGCATTATTTTTTTGACCCTATGCTGTGTTGTTTTGCCTAGAATAGGAGCAGGGGCAATCAGTGGCTTCGTTGTGTTAGGAGTACTGGTATGATTGTTAGAGGGGGGACCATTCATAGTCGGTGTGGGGCAAGTATTATGTATAGGCGTGGTATCTTTGAATGCTAGTGACTGGCTCTCCAGCAAAAGTACACTATCATTAACATTCTGACTGCCCTCGTCAGTAGAAATAGCAGGTAGGGATGGAGCAATCACTGGCCTATTCTTCATGATTTCTACGGAACGGCGGCGTTCCGCTCATCGCTCTTCTAAGGTGGCTCCCTTGGAAATGTCAGCAACAGGTTTTGTAAAGTAATTGTCCAAAGTTCTGTTTAACAAACCCCCTTGCTTATCTGGCATAGCTGGATCAGAGCTTAACGGAGCAAATGCCATTTTAGCGGGAAGTAGCAGCTATTGATAGTCAAGCAGTGTAGGCTCTATTACAATGGCACAAGAATGGCTGTCGGCCAGGGGGCTATGCCCAGTTCAGTCTCCTCGGGCCTCTGAGAGCCCTTGTCCCGGGCTTCTCCCGTGACGCTCCTGCGCGCTCCCGCGCCGCAGGGATTGCACTTGACTTAAGTACAGGGCTGAAGAGTGGAGGCGGGACTAGGCTAGCAGGGAGAGCGGCCAGGTGACGGGAGGCGGGGGGAACCGGGGCTTCTGGGAAACGAAGTCCAGACCCCAAGCACTCGCAGCCCAGCTAGCTGTCAGTTCGCCCACAAGCACAGTCCAGGTGTCCCTTGAAGAGGAGCAGCTCAGCGGGACCAGCGGAGCGGGTTCCGCAAGTCGTGATGAAAAAGGAACGGCTGCAAGGAGCCAGCAGCAGCAACAGTGAGGTGTCCCAGAGAAAGCAGCTTCCAAACACCTTTTTAAATGTGGAGGCGGGACTAGGCTAGCAGGGAGAGCGGCCAGGTGACGGGAGGCGGGGGGAACCGGGGCTTCTGGGAAACGAAGTCCAGACCCCAAGCGCTCGCAGCCCAGCTAGCTGTCAGTTCGCCCACAAGCACAGTCCAGGTGTCCCTTGAAGAGGAGCAGCACAGTGGGACCCGCAAAGCGGGTTCCGCAAGTCGTGATGAAAAAGGAACGGCTGCAAGGAGCCAGCAGCACCAACGGTGAGTCATCATCCCTTGAATCAAAAGGGTAGGAGCAGGAGGACCTTCCTCTGAGCCAAGGCTCTGGTCCGATGGAACAAATTGCCTCTTTTCCTCAGGAAAACTTATAACCATCTCAGATTCAAGAAATCAGTTAAGACATGACTCTTTTCTGGTTAGCTTTTCCATCATTAGATGGCTTTCTTTCAGTGAGAGTATTGTACTAGTAACATGTGCTCTTGGCTTAGCGCCGGGAATCCCTATTGCTGGGGCAGCGTTGCACTATACAAGTCTTTTTAACATAAAGTAACATATGCTTTATTCAGAACAATGAAGATGCCTATTTCACACCTCTATATCTGATCAAAAGCCCTTCCAATTATAGCCCAACACAGGAGGCCAGACTCATCCACTATAACATTTTCTCATTCCAGAAATACTTTTTGTCTTCAAGGGAGAAAAGTTACCTTTAGTTACAAAGTAGAGTACTGCAGAGTCTACTTGCTTTGATTAGCAGTCCTCACAGTCTAGTGAAAAGTAGCATTCTGAAGTGATCTGATGCACCATTTTGGACTCTGTCTCAGTTTAATAGACTTTACTATTAGTTGCACGTTAGGGGGCCTTTATATTCTCTGAGAAATCGAGATAGACACAAGATGGGCCTTTTCAAACCAGATATATAACAAGTGCTCCAAAATAATGTAATATTATGCGAACACATATACAGCTTTTCTTAATATTAAAACCTTTAATCATCAGTTAACCTATATTTCTGTCAAATTTCAAGCATGTGTGCCTGAGGTTGCAAATTAGATGAAGCTTAGTTCCTTGAAATTGAACAGTAACAGAAATGAGGTTCTGGTGTTTTCTGTAAATTTAATTAAATGTTCCTAAATTGAATGGTAACCAGGCTGAAGAAGAAGGATCCATTTTATAGCTGTTGAGGTAGCTCAGTAAGGTAAGCACTTCCTGCTGAGAGTAATCCACAATTATTAACAAGTTTGCCAGGTGTAAAGCAGGCACACAAATTTTTCCTTCCAAGATTGATAAAATGAGTGCCATTGAGTTGGGTAATGTTAACACATTAGTTACAGCTG
The DNA here is from genome assembly GCF_964263255.1 of Lissotriton vulgaris. Taxonomy (NCBI): domain Eukaryota; kingdom Metazoa; phylum Chordata; class Amphibia; order Caudata; family Salamandridae; genus Lissotriton; species Lissotriton vulgaris. Next base: position 986,458,463 of record NC_141696.1, on the reverse strand, counting down.
GAGCAAAGGTGAAATATTGGTAGCAGGCACTGTATAATAGCTGAAACATGATCTGTGTAGAGTGGTGGTGATCATCAGCTGTAAATTCTTTCACCGAAACCGACCGGTAAAAGCATTTTCCTATGTAGGAGGCTTATTTACCGATTCTGTAAATTCCAAATCTGTAAATGTTGGTTCGGTATTTACCGAATCAACATTTACCAATTCGGAATTTACAGAATCGGTAAATAGGATGTAGGAAGCACTTAAAAGAGTGCTTCTGGGCTTTAAGAATTCGTTATTTACCACCAACTATTAGTTGGTGGTAAATAAGGAATTCCTATGTAAATGCATAAATGTGCATTTACACCTGTGCCATGTGACAGACATACATGCCATTACGGCATGTATATATGCCACATGTGCACACCAACACTAATCAGGGGTGCAACAGGGTGTCAAAGTGACACCCTGCCACCCTTGACCTTTTCCCAATTTTACTGAATCAGTAATTACTGATTCAGTAATTGACATTCAATCCTATGGGGCTCCAGGCCCATAGGAATCAATGGAAAAATACTGAATCGGTAAATACTGATTCGGTAAATACCGAATATTACCGATTCGGTATTTTTTACCTAATTTTTATCTACATTGCAATTACCAAATCGAAAATACCGAATCGGTAAAATTCGGTATTTTCGAATCAGTAATTGTAAATTACCTACATCTAGCCCATAGTTAACTATTGACCAATTGATAGCCCAGCATATTTGCCTACAAATCACTCATTGTTAGTCTTCTGCACTCAGTTTCGAAAGTGTGGACACGCACAGGCGAAAAAAATTAGAGAGAACATTGGTCATGTCGACTCCAACTTCAGTATTTTGGTGTTTTTTTTCCTTTGATCAATCAAGCCCCCAGTGTTTGACTACCCTTCAATAGCAAACTAAGCACTTAAAGTCTGGTCTTTTTAACTATTCATTCTTCCTGAGAGACATATAAGTTGTTTTGTGAGAAATTCTACCAATAAATGATCAAAGAGCTGAAGTAGTCTAGAAACAGCATATTTATTATAAATCACTTTAAATACTCCTAATTCGTTTCTAGTGTCCACATTACAGCTTCACGAGCTGATGATTACACATTTCTTGTTATAAAATAGATTCTTCACGTCTAATAAATCTGGTTTTGAATCTATCATTGATTTTTTAAATACATTTAGAGTGATCATAGCATTGTTTCCATCAAGTCAGTACTGTTTCTGTACTGGAAAGTTATCGCAAACTGCACCATGTGGTGTTCCAGAGGTCACTGCTTTCTGCTGCTCGAGTAGATTTACTACTTGAGCAGCAGCTTTCTCAAAGTGAACGCTGTTATAATACAGATCTAAACTCAGCCATCACTGCGGAGTGAAGTCACAATGAACAGCTTAGATTGGGGTAAGCATAACCACACACATACATCAGCAGGGGACTTGCTTTAAAGACAGGATTACAGATTAGATGATATATGTCAGAAATAGTATCACTCAGTAGTGTAGAAAGAATGGTAATGTAACTTATGCAGTAGCTTAGTAAATATCTTCAAGTCTCAGAAACCTTTACAAAACAATTACACTCGCTGGAGGATGCCATCAGTGATGTCATTTGAGATGTTATCAGTGGTGTCATCAGTGATGTCACTGAACATGTCATGAGTGATGTAATATGTGAGGTTATAAGCACTGCATTGCGGGGCGTAAGTTATAGTTAGCTTAGGTAGCTATAACTGCTGAATTTCTATGGTTTTGTGTGTGTAAACTCTGAACCTAACTATGTCACTGTAATCTTTGTTTTTATCAGTGAATTTCTAAGGTGTATTTAAATTATATTTCCTAACTCTAACGTCCCTGAAACCTTTGTGAACTTCTAGGATTTTTTTAATGGTGTTTCCTAAATATAAAGTTCCTGTAACCTTTGGTTTTTTAGGGAATTTCACTGTTTGTTTTTAAATATAAAGTGTACTATAATTTCACCTGTAAGTTCATTTAGTAATATACATTTTAACAAGTTTAAAAAAAAATGTTATTAACACATGTATGATTATACAATTTAAAACAAACAATTAATACATGAAAATAGCTTAACCTTTTAAACTTTTTACAAATGTAAAACACAACGAGCCTGATTTAGATCTTGACGGGACCACCGTTGTTACTCCATGGCGGACTTTCCAAGTACTCCATAAAGCTGATGGAATCCCACCCTCTGTAATTAGATGTATGCAGGCTGAAACTCCTTCCACGTCAACAGAGTACTTACCATTGTGTAAACATGTCACCGCTGCTGCCATGGCAGCCTTCTCTGGTGGCTAACATTACTCCATTGCCATCAGGGTGGCAGGATTGCACCACACCTATTTCGATTTCACAGTTGTACTGACGGTGTTCTAGTGGCGGGTTGCTGACTGAGTGATTCCATCGCAGGACACAGTCAACATTGGACTATTCCTGTGGCTGTGGGATGGATGCTTGCAAAAACCACAGGTAATGGACAGAATGCAGAACAATGTCATACATTCACCCCAGTACAGAGATCTGGGCCTAAATCCATCATTCGTTCGTTCGTTCGATAGCTTTATTCGATTTTTAGGTATAAAATCATAAAAGCACATTGCAAAATATATACACCATTACATTTCAATTCATATCACAGTAAATAACATTATAGCATAATATCTTTAAGAGAGGTCAGGTACCAAATCGATAGTATATCAAGTCAGGGGCTGGATATTAATGCCCCTCACCCCGGAGCCGTTTCAGCCCAACCAAAAGTTACTCTCTTCATTAATCTTGTATGGGGGTGGAGTGATTCTCTGGGATAAAAGTCAGATAGTCCCCAGGTGTGTATAGGTCCATCTCCTATCTGTGGTTTCCAAGTCTGGAGGTATGGGACGACATTGCTGTTTATAAACTTTGTCAGCACCAGATCGCCAGATCTCTCTTTTCGAAGCGGACCTAACCATCCCACCCTTCTAACACATTGTATTCTACCATCGATGTCAGGGGGCAGGGGTCTATTCTTTGTTAACCAAAACAGTGCCTTATTTCTTAGCTCCTGTTGACTTTCAGTTTTTCCATTTGTGAGCTCAGGCACACCAGAAAGGACACCCACGAACGGGGCAGCCTCCGGTGGTAAATGGATGTGATTTGTTTTTCGTGGCATGTTCCCTATATTGGGAAGTGGCCCTTTGGGTGGTATGGTTACTTTGTTCAGCCCCGTTTCAAGGGAACAACTATGTGTTGTTTTTATTTTAGCGGGAACTTTCTTGATGGGTTGAGTTTGCATACCTGGGACTGCCCGTCGAAGTTGATTAATATTACTTTGGGGAGTTGTTAAAGACATTACAGTGTCGCATAAGGGCTGTAAATGATTGGGGTCTGCCATACTTTTTAGGAGTAGCGAGTTTGTCTTGGTCATTTCCTCTATTGCCACGATCCTATCCCCAAGATTGTTCATTCTTTCTATTAAAGGGTGTATCGCAGCGTTAATCATAGTTTGTAGCTGGGCCAACAGGGTTGGTGAAGTTGGGGGTGCAGGCAATTTTTTCACCTTTGCTTGGGTGCCTGTATGTTTATCCACTGGTCGTTTTCTTTTACCAGAAAGGTCCTGGAGAGACATTATGGGGTTTGTGTTACCTGTTTCAGGTGGACAGAGGGAAGTACCCAGGAGGTTTCCATAGGGTGGGGATAATGTAATGGACTGGGGGCTTGTGATGACTGTAGGACAAAAGGATGCATTAATGTGCTCTGATGTCGACTTAACAGCAGCATACTTGGATTTGCATAAACTATTAAGTTCCTCCAGAAATGATAGATTTGGTGATGCGGCGGCTGACTGTGGGGGAGTGAAATCACTATAGGAACAGTCAATAGACAATCGTTCTTGTTCTATTCTTACAGGTTGTTGGACAGTAGGTGGTGTTGTCTTGATTAAGTAGTGAACCATCGTCCCCTTAGCCATGTCCCTTGTCACAGTAGGAATTTTCCGTGCCCCCTTAGAAGACATGCATAAGTAGCAGCAGGCACCTACAGGGACTGGGAATGTCTTAGCACAAGTTATTTTACCTCTTTTAGTTGCACGGCCAGGGGGGGTGGCCCGTCCCGGCCTCTTCTGGCCTATGATGGCCTTAGATGGTCCCGCCCTTGTCCCGGCCTTAGCCCGGACGCTCCCACGCGCGACTCGCGGTGCGAGAGGTTCTCCTACCTTTTACCCGCGCCTCCGGGCGCTCCGCTGACGTCACCCGACCGCCGGGGCACCTGGGGGATGTAGTCCCTTGCCCTCGCGGCGGTCAGGATGCTGGTGCTATTGTGTCAACAGCCGTCCCCCTCACGGCAACATGATTATGTAGCAGGTCCTCCCCAGGGCGTTCACCTCACTGGTGACAGCTTCCCCAACAGCGCTCGCCAACAGCGCTCGGCTCTCCTGCCTTTTACCCGCGCCTCCGGGCGCTCCGCTGACGTCACCCGACCGCCGGGGCACCCGGGGGATGTAGTCCCTTGCCCTCGCGGCGGTCAGGATGCTGGCGCTATTGTGTCAACAGCCGTTCCCCTCACGGCAACATGATTATGTAGCAGGTCCTCCCCAGGGCGTTCACCTCACTGGTGACAGCTTCCCCAACAGCGCTCGCCAACAGCGCCCGGCTCTCCTGCCTTTTACCCGCGCCTCCGGGCGCTCCACTGACGTCACCCGACCGCCGGGGCACCTGGGGGATGTAGTCCCTTGCCCTCGCGGCGGTCAGGATGCTGGCGCTATTGTGTCAACAGCCGTTCCCCTCACGGACACATGATTATGTAGCAGGTCCTCCCCAGGGTGTTCACCTCACTGGTGACAGCTTCCCCAACAGCGCTCACCAACAGCGCTCGGCTCTCCTGCCTTTTACCCGCGCCTCCGGGCGCTCCGCTGACGTCACCCGACCGCCGGGGCACCTGGGGGATGTAGTCCCTTGCCCTCCCGGCGGTCAGGATGCTGGCGCTATTGTGTCAACAGCCGTTCCCCTCACGGCAACAGGATTATGGAGCAGGTCTTCCCCAGGGCGTTCACCTCACTGGTGACAGCTTCCCCAACAGCGCTCGCCAGCAGCGCTCGGATCTCCTGCCTTTTACCTGCGCCAGGGCGTTCACCTCACTGGTGACAGCTTCCCCAACAGCGCTCGCCAGCAGCGCTCGGATCTCCTGCCTTTTACCTGCGCAGATCTCTGTACTGGGGTGAATGTATGACATTGTACTGAATTCTGTCCATCACCTGTGGTTTTTGCATTTGTCACCCCGAGTGGAATGGGTATGCTGAGACGTGAGTCCCATGCACTCCACACAACTGGATTCAAGCAAGCCGGGCTGAAGACGGCTGGAATGCCAGAAACCGGTCCTCGGAAGCTTGTTTCCGGTCCAGGGAAGGCATGGCTTGGCAGTTTGTGCTGGACTGTTCCCATGAGGCACAGGGTCAGACTGATTTGCATATGGCCATGTCTGAACTGGGGTGGTGTGGAGTGCAAAGAAAAACCGATGGATTTAGGCCCAGATCCCTGTACTGGGGTGAATGTATGACATTGTTCTGCATTCTGTCCATTACCTGTGGTTTTTGCATTTGTCACCCTGAGCGGGATGGGTATGCTCAGACGTGAGTCCAATTCACTCCACACCACTGGATTCAAGCAAGCCGGGCAGAAGACGGCAGGAATGCCAAAAACCGGTCCTCGGAAGCTTGTTTCCGGTTCAGGGAAGGCATGGCTTGGCAGTTCGGGCTGGACTGTTCCCATGCGGCACAGGGTTAGACTGATTTGCATATGGCATGTCTGAACTGGGGTGGTGTGGAGTGCAAAAAAACGATGGATTTAGGCCCAGATCTCTGTACTGGGGTGAATGTATGACATTGTTCTGCATTCTGTCCATCACCTGTGGTTTTTGCATTTGTCACCCCGAGTGGGATGGGTATGCTCAGACCTGAGTCCCATGCACTCCACACTACTAGATTCAAGCAAGCCGGGCTGAAGACGGCTGGAATGCCAGAAACCGGTCCTCGAAAGCTTGTTTCCGGTCCAGGGAAGGCATGGCTTGGCAGTTCAGGCTGGACTGTTCCCATGAGGCACAGGGTCAGACTGATTTGCATATGGCCATGTCTGAACTGGGGTGGTGTGGAGTGCAAAAAAACGATGGATATAGGCCCAGATCTCTGTACTGGGGTGAGTGTATGACATTGTTGTGCATTCTGTCCATCACCTGTGGTTTTTGCATTTGTTACCCCGAGTGGGATGGGTATGCTCAGACTTTCGTCCCATGCACTCCACACCACTGGATTCAAGCAAGCCGGGCTGAAGACGGCTGGAATGCCAGAAACCGGTCCTTGGAAGCTTGTTTCCGGTCCAGGGAAGGCATGGCTTCGCAGTTCGGGCTCGACTGTTCCCATGAGGCACAGGGTCAGACTGGTCTTGCATATGGCCATGTCTGAACTGGGGTGGTGTGGAGTGCAAAAAAACGATGGATTTTGGCCCAGATCTCTGTACTGTAGTGAATGTATGACATTGTTCTGCATTCTGTCCATCACCTGTGGTTTTTTCATTTGTCCCCCCGAGTGGGATGGGTATGCTCAGACGTGAGTCCCATGCACTCCACACCACTGGATTCAAGCAAGCCGGGCTGAAGACGGCTGGAATGCCAGAAACCAGTCCTCGGAAGATTGTTTTCGGTCCAGGGAAGGCATGGCTCGGCAGTTCGGGCTGGTCTGTTCCATTGAGGCACAGGGTCAGACTGATTTGCAAATGGCCATGTCTGAACTGGGGTGGTGTGGAGTGCAAAAAAACGATGTATTTAGTCCCAGATCTCTGTACTGGGGTGAATGTATGACATTGCTCTGCATTCTGTCCATCACCTGTGGTTCTTGCGTATAATGGATGCTAGCATCACACACCTGATGTGTTTTGCCTAATTGTTTGCACCTGCATACTGCACTATAAAACACACACCATATCAGACCATGATATTTGCCATTCCAGCACACCAAAACAGGAGAAGTTCTGTCTGAGTATTCAGGTTTTATTTCTTTGCTCTCTCTCTATGTAGTACATTTTTCATTTTATTTTTATGTTATTTGTGGGTTCACAAAGTAATTTATTTTAATTTCCTTATAATGGCAGGGAGGAGAAAACCCCGTCTTACAGAGGAAGAATTGTCAGTCATGGTTGGTAAAATTATAAGTATATAGCCACAATTATTTGGAGCCCAAATGCAAAATACAACCATGACTCAGAAAAGGCAAATGTCGTTGACTAAGTGAATGCTGTAGCAAATAACCTGTGCACACAGGAAGAAATTAGAAGAGGTGGAACGACCTGTGGGAGAGAGTGCATTGTCTGGCCTCCAAGCGTAACCCGGAGGCCCAGAGGACTGGTATTGGTTCCCCCAGCCCCCATTACAACTCTTTCACTGGGAGTAGAAGGTCTTGCATTTCCACCATCCTGAAGGCTTGACAGGGATCCCTAATGGAGTGGAGCATGGTAAAGAATACTTAGCAATGTGTCACTAAACCTAAATGTGTTGATTGCTTTGAAGTTAACTGTTGCTAATGTGTTCAACACATTTATGTTTTTATTGAAACCTAAATATATCAGCCAATTCGTCTTTGGCTTGTTTGTTTGAATGCATTGTGTTGTATTTAAGATAACAGGTTTCAATCTCCATTACATTTCACATGATGTTATGGTGCTTGTAAGGGTTTGCACACCAAATAACAAATGACATATATATTTCATACATTAAAAGTCTGTACTTTTTTATTACAGGTATATTCAAGTTACAATTCTGCAAATGTTGTGAATGTTTCATTCAAGGAACTGCAACTACCATGGTGCCATGTTTCTGTTTTGGGAAAATAATATTGCAATGTAAATGTTCTCATTCTTTCTTTCATATTTTCACATATGGTAAAGTGTCATTTATTGATCAATCTCTATTTGATGATCTCTTTGGAAAATGTTTTTGTATGTTGTACTTTACTTGGCATGTAATTGAATTGATGTCATTAGGGCATTAGATTTACTCTGAACTGTTTTTATGACGACTAAGACTAAACATCCTTCTAAGTTGTGTACATGTCTGTTTTTTACTCTGCCAGGCCTTGGAATGGTTAATTTAACATTTCTCCATTCTACTGTGTTGTGTTGAATGGTTGGTAGATTTCATGTATAGTTACTAATTTTCTTTTAATTTCAAGACATCTTCTTACCTATTTATTTGAAGTAGTTTTTGCTGAAATGTAAACTGTCTATGTACTTAATTACACTACCACTGAAAGGTTTACTCATGATATTCAATTCCTTTTCCCTTTTAGGTTGCTACAATGTTTGCTTAAATCTCATTGGATGTGGAATCCACATTTTTGTAATGTATTCTTTTTTCTACATTCATATTAGGTAAAGTAGCCAGAGCACATGGCCAAACATCTGCCACAGAGGAAACCTCCACTCTAGCCCAGGATCAATTCTCCAGGGAGGACTCCGCTCCGGAAATTTCAGATGAAGAGAAGTGGACTGGTCCATCTGGTCTGCCTTGATAGATAATTCCAGTGAGTCGCACTCAGCCCACACCTACACCGTCTACCACAGCGGTTATAACACCTTACCTATAGTTCATCCAGTACCCAGTGGGATGGGCACACTGGGTCAAGGGCACAGGGTTGTGGAAATAGGGGTCATGTGAGGGAATATGTGGACCAGCAAAGTGGAGCCACTGGGTTCACTGTCACCCAGGTCACAATCAACCAAATCTTGGGATTCCTCCATCAGTCCCAAGACATGGTGGGCCAGGTCCCTACAGAGTACCAGGAGATGAAGCAATTGCAGACCAGCACAATGTATAGATGGATAACTGAACTCCAATTTGGGCTTCCTGACTGGGTTGGTACATGACATTTTGACACATATGCGCATGGCATTTCAAGCATCATCTTCCTCTTTCTGTGGTCCAACAACATCTGGGCCAACTACATCTGCCTCAGCCACAGAAAGGCCGGCCCTGCCACAAAAGGCAACACCTGCACCCACCTCAGTCCCAGCAACTGTGGATTTACCAAACCCCCGCAGGAGCACACATTCATCCAGACTACCAGGAGAGGATGGCAAGAGCAGCACCACCACGAAGAGACGCTGAACCTAATTTCCTCCAGTGTGTGACTACCATTCACCCTGTGGACTATTTTCTGGACACATTTACCTTCCTGATGCTAGTTGTATTTTGGAAACAGGACTTCAAGCAACTTTGGCTCTTCAAAAATGTTTTCAAGCACCGTGACTGGCATTTTCATTTTTTGTTTGATTTAGATTTTTTATCCTGGTTTAGTTCATTTGGTTTTGTTTAATAAAAGCAAAACTAACACCGTCAAAAATGAGTGTTGTGGTTCTTTTCTAAATTAATTCATTTTTTTCTCCCATCATACATTTTAAAGTGTAAACAATCACATATTTGTTTACTTATAATTGAATTGCTAGTAGGTAATGTGTCTCCCAAGTTTCTACCATGACAACAGAATGCAAGTTCAAAAACTCATCAACTAGTATTTTATTGAATTTGAAAAAGATTGATCTGTCATTTTGTTCTTAAACATAACAAGCCATACATAACACAGATACTCAGTGCCACTTTTTCATTTCCAGTTCCACACCTTGCCACCATGGTGTAAGGGGATCTAACAAAAACAATCAGATTCAATAAATAAATCCTGGCAGTACCCAGTTTTGTGGCCACATGATCATTCCAAAGATCTGCTGCAGTATCTGAGGAATGCCACAATCATCTTTAAGTAATGTACTACAAGGCGTTATGATGAGACCATCTACAGCTTCATACACTTAACCCTAAAAATAGCATTTTGCCAATGTGAAGGGAGATTAGTATGCTCTGGGTTGACTACCACATGTGGTTAGAGTAATTGAAGCAGCACATATTGGCTTGGTGCACAAGTTGCCTTAGTACAAGATATGTACACCCAAAGTCTGTGTGTGTCTTCCACAGGATCAACCCATGTTCTCTTTCTCTTTGTACTTCGCAACAGCAGCATATAACTGCAAATGTCACAACTTTGGGATGTTCAAATGAAGATGACATGGTGAGGGGACCGAAAACAGAGGAAATAAAAAGGTTCATTAAATTACGTAACAAAATAGACGCTTTACAAATGAATATATTTGAGGACACATTTTCTCAGAACAATCAAAGATGAACAATGCTAATGAACACAGGAGTAATTGTGTCAAAACTTTGATGATAAACTTCTTTGCCTGGATGACACTTTACTTGGCCTTTCTAAAACAATTTCAGCACAGACTTTTATCCTCATTGCATTACATTGCAGTTAACAAAATGTAATAATTTACCTAAACTCATGTGAAGAAGTTATCAATGACATTTTGAAGTACGTCAATTACTTCTCTCCACCACTATCATCTTCATGTGGCATTCAATATCCTCATCCAATGGCTCTTCGTGGTCTTCTTCATCTGCAATGTATGTGAGTTTCTGTTGTAGAGCTCTGTTGTGTAACATGAAGCATGTCATGGTGATTTTGCAAAACTTATCAGGTGAGTAGAGGAGGGCTCTACCAGTCTTGTCTTTACATCAAACTTTGGCCTTTAGGAGCCCAAAAGCCCGCTCCAATGGTCTCCATGTTCTTGCATGGGCCTCATTGATGCAAATTCCAGCTGGCATTGTTGGATACCTCAGACGTGCTAACAACCGGTCGGTTAGGATACGCTGGGTCTCCTATATAGAAGATAAAAAAAGAACCAAAATATGTAACATAATTTCAGATTATTCAACTTGAAATGACCCAAACAATATTGTGAGAAATTGTACTTACCAGCAAGCCAGGTCCTCTCAGATCAAAGTTGAGACATTTGCTGGGCTATGCTGATGTTCCGTAGTACAATGGAATCATGGGTTAGTCCAGGGAAATGAGCACAGACACTTGTGATGTACAAATCAGATAGGCAGACAACTTGCACATTGATTGAATGGTGATGGTGGCACTAAGGCACTTTGTGTGCCGGTGATAACTCCAATAACATGTGGTTGGCGACCCAAACCATTAGAATCTCCCTTAACATTTGCAAAATCCTCAAATCATTGTAGAAAGAACGTCTTGTAGCACACCACTGAAAGTTGGTTGTGACATTCCAACAGATACTGCCGCAGTGTATTGGAATGATCCTATGGCCACAAAATGGACAACTGCCATGAGTTTGACAGTTGGTGTTATAGATGCGGGATTGTGAGACAGCTCTGGCTCCAGTTGATGACATAAATCCAATATAGTTTGACTATTCAATATTCATTTTTTAATAATGTCCCGTTCTTCCATGGTGGCAAAGTCTGGAAATAGTCAGAACACTTGAGGTTGTCGTCTCCTCACTCGCCATGTTTCATATGTCTGCATTGAAAAATGGTAGACTTTTTAAAACATTTGCAAATGTTTTGTAGATAAATAACATACATTTCAAAATTTGCTAAAAATATATGGTTTCTAATTCAGCACAACATGTAATATTAATATTTTTTCTGATAAATAAAACATTCTGCCTGCCCATTGGCTTAAAAAATAGATTGTGTAAATAATACATTTTAAATGTATTATTTACACAATCTTTTTTAATTTAAAAAAAATCTAAATACAGTCAACAGAAGTCTAAACAACACCCAGCAACCATCATATTTTCCACAATAACGCACTACATATAAATACTTATTTTTAAATTATGGAGTGACATTAGCATGTTGAATAGGTAAACAAGCTAATCATCATTTTGAGTAGTGGTGCCGCACTAAACATTATTTGACCATCTAAAATGGTGAAAATCACAAGGGAGGGAACAAAGGGAGACCACAACAGGATTGGTGAAAGGAACAGGATTATTTTATATAAGTAGTTATATCAGCACTACCATATAGTTAAATAAAACAATGACCATACCGTACAGGTGTGCACTGAACGTGCAAGTGACAGTGGGCGGCGCAGTGACACAAGGGTGAAAAAAACACAGCGTGAATGGTGTGATAGGAAAAATAATAACGTGGTCAATGATACAGAATATACACACGGTCAGTATAAGTCAATTGAGTGAATTAATTTGACCACAAAAGTGCCAGGGTTCTGAGTTGTAGTCAAAGGCGTTTCAACCTGATCAATTTAAGGTCATCATCAGGACAAAAGGTCACTTGATTTGGAAGTAGTGCTGTATAAGGAGACAGGGAAAAGGAAAGGGCAAGGGATGAGCGAGCGAAGGTCTCAAGATTAAGAGGGCAGAAAAGCATAGGTAGAATATTTACCAGGATGCTGAGCCTGTGGTGTCCGGGGAGATACCATTACACCCCCTCCTCTCTCCCCCATTAGGATCGCATTGCTTTCTCTGCCCTTGACTGTCTCCTTGTGTTGGACCATCTAACGCTACCTTTCTGTCCATCATGTGCTCAGGAGGTTTAAGTAAATGGGCAAGATTACGGGATAGGTTGGGGTGGAGGGTGGAGTTACGTGCTCGCATTCAAATTGGGTAACAGCGAGAGTGTGAAGTACACTGTTTGGCGGAAGGAGAGAATACGTTTGGAAAGAGATAATCATGGTGCTGGATTAAGGTACGGACAAATGTTAACGGAGTTTGAGTGGAGGTGCAGAGGTCAGTTTGGAGTTATGTTTAACATCAGGTTCAGGGGAATGTTTAGTAGGGATCAATACGGGCATTGAGGGAAAGAGTGGGTGGGGTATGGTATGTGACAAGCTTTACAGGACATGTGGCTTATGGCGATGAGTTGCGCCATTAGAGGGAAAACGTCAGTTATCACCAAAACATGTTATGGATTGTTAATGATGTACAGAGGTTTGAAAATGTAAACTAATGTCAATGTTTTAAACTTTCAGTGTACCCCAGAAGAAGGGCTATTAAAAGCCCAAAATGCAGTGGGTTGAAGCGATCCACTACCAAGGATGGTTTATGTATATGTGATGCTCCAGAAAAAGGCGTGGATTGGCATATCTGTTGCAGAAGAAACGTTTATATACATAAAGTGCCTCACATGTGACAGGATTAAAAGCGTTGTTGAAAATGTGAAGAAAAAAAGAGTACATGGAAGAAAATTTTATGAAATATGAACCAGTTTCGGAGTATTGTGTGGTTCATACCGCAGAGTATGCTGTGCATCCGAGTGGTGTGCAACTTTGCTCCAATTTCTGAAGTGAACATATGTTCGTGGGATTAGGGCAGACCACGTAACCGGGCTGTATGCGAAAGTATCAGAAGTAAATGAATGTAGAACGTAAGAAGTGGTTGAAACAGGTGTGCACTTGGTTTTCCATTGAATTTTTTACAACTACACTAGCCACACATCTGTGATAGGCATAGTGTCCCACATGCATGGGATGTCACTACTTTTGTCATTGCACAACATTGCACAACATGCAGATTTGTGATATGACATGTTACACTGCACCTAATATGCCAGCAAAATTGAATTTGTAAATGGTTGTTAGTAGCATTATATATTGCAGTAACAACTGTGGCTTCACTGCATAGGTGTTTGTTGTTGCTTCACTTCTGACATGACGAGTCTGTGAATGGAGTAATATGAGTGTATTTGCTGTTACATATGCTGCAGTAGTAGGTGGTACTGCTGCAGAGTTACATTTCTGTCTCACCCTGAAGGTGTGGGCCTAAATAGAGAGTCAGATGGGACCTGTCTGAGCACCTGAAATGTCGACCTGCCGATGCTATGTACTGTCAGGCCCCGGACCGCTTCATGGTCTGCTACACAACTATCACTACTAACTCTTGCCACTGCTCCTTCCTTCCCCCTCGCGTCCTACTTCTCAAGTTACTTGTACTAATTGGCAAGATATCCATGTGTGTGTTTCTTCACCGGTTGCTCTCATGCTGACCATGCTAAGCCCCTGCTTTTCCATGGCAGACCATCAATTTGCTGAAGACTCTATGTCCATGGGTAGGTGTGTCACTCACCGGTGGTTGCATCCATGACAGTCTCTATTTTGAGCGTCATCAAGCAGGTACAGCAGCAGCAGGGCATGTACGATAGGTTCCATGGTGGCACTGAACGTGATGAGCTGTGTACAGGTGTGTTATAGCCTTCTATACCTCCCTTTTCGCCAGCTCAGATTGTGCATCATTAATAGGCTGGTGGTTTGTAGGGTGGTCCAAGCTGTGAATTTGTCCATTGGTTGTTTCTGACGGCACCGCGGTCGAAATTTCCTGGCAGAGTCGGAGGAACGTGGCAGTCGGATTGCTGCGCATTTGCATGCATTGTAATCTGGCGGTTGGAGCAACTGCTTCCAACGAGTCCGTGGCGGTCTGACCACCGCCAACAAACCTTAGAAGACAGTCTGATCGACATCGAAATGAGGCCCAAAGTTACCAAGAACTATGAATGGAGCAATCACTAACCCAAGTTAAACGTAGAGTAACCAAAAGAACTGACAAAATGTACCACATGCTACAATGTAAATTAAAACTCTTTGTTAACAACAAAGGACTACACTACCTAGAATCAATAGCAAAATCTCTATTGTAAAAAATCAAGTACATTACAAAAAACCTCATTAACATGGAGGGGAGGGAGGGGGTGGACCTTTTGGTGATCCTTGACGTGGAAGCGATTTACACCAATATCCCTCAACAGTCGACCTTGGAGCAAGTAGAATCCACTCTGCTTAAAGAAAACTGGTCATCCCCTACACCTATTACCTTCATCATGGAGTGCGCCTCAATTGCTCTAACAGAGAACATTTTTGAATACGAGACCCAATTATTCCATCAAATACAGGGGACATCAATGGGCAGCACCTTTGCCCCCAGTCTAGCCTGTATTTACATGGCCACCTTTGAAGAAACTGCCATTAGGGCTCCGAACAATCCATACAGGGACAACCTGACCTTATGGCGCAGGTACATTAATGACATTCTGATACTATGGAAGGGCAACCTTAATACCTGTTGTTAGACCTGAAATCATTGGCTTGAGTCTCTCCTCCATTTTTTCTGTTTGCCTCCACTGTTTTTCGATGTTTTGCTGGTATATGCTTTGGGCGCGGTGTCACTGCTGATCAGTGCCACAGCGCAAGTGCTCCCTATGTTAAATTGATGTATCTATTGTATCCATGTTTGGCTTATTTGGTTTACTGTCAGTCCCTAGTCTAGCGCACCAGGCGTGCCGGGGCTTGTAAATACAAATGCCGCTCGTGGGCTTGCAGCACGTGTTGTGCCACCCACAGGAGCGGCCTCGTAAAAGAATGTCTACGGGTCGGTCATTGCGAGACCCACGTGCAGCCTAGTGCTGTCGTGCAGGCTGCGCAAGTATACCTACTTGCCAGCCCCTCAACCCTTCCCTTGACTTCATGTTAGTCACCCCTATGGTAGGCCCACGGGCAGGGTGCATTGTAGGTATAAGGTAGGACACGCCTGACCAAGTTGGCATGTCCTGATAGTGAACAACAGCCATCTTCGTTCTTCACTATTGCGAGGTAGCCTGCTCTCCATTAGTTAGAATGGGCCGCCGGGATTATTAATGCGATGATCCTAGCTGGCTCGGGGAGCACGGTGCAATGTCGAGTTTGGTATCCCTGAACTCGGGGTTTAATTACGCATCCGTTGGTGTGGATGGTTTTTGGACTCTGGGTTTGAAAATAGCACTTTTAGAAAGTGTCTATTTTCTTGTCTAACCATATCTGGTTTCTGCTGGTCTTGCGTGTGTGTGACAGGAGCTGGGTGGCTCCACAGGTCTGGATGAGTCAGTGTGGGATGAGTGGGACATTTGCGTTGAGAGTAGGGGGAGAGTAGTTGTTGATAGCCTGCCCTGCCTGATACAATACTGGCTCCACCTCCTGCCAAGCGGCTGATGGCTCTGTGCCTGCCATGGACGATCCTAGCCCCACCTCCTGCCAGGAGGCCGATAGATCTGCTCCTGCCAGTATCAATGCTGGCTCCACCTCCTGCTGGGCGTCTGAGGACCCAGCCCTGCTCAGTGAATACGCCAGGTGCTTCTGCCTGGCTCCGCCCACAACAGACCCAGGATGTTGGGAAAGCCCCCGGCATGGACAAAGGGATCAAAGCTGAAAAGGGGTATAAGAGAAGGACCCCTGAACTAAGAAATCAGATCACTTCTGACAAGGAACCCTGTAACCAAGGAAAAGAGGCCTGCTGATCTGAGGACTTGCCTACCCTTTCTGCCAGAGTGCTGTTTGCCGGGGGGGGATCCTGCAGTGCTTCTTTATTTTTGCCAAGGAACCAGGAGAGAGGAACTGTGTGTGTACTCTCACGCTTGCTAAGAAAATCTCCAAGGACTGGAAGAGTGCCAGTCTCCTGCTGAAGTCACAGGGCTAAAGGACTTCATCTGCTTAAAGTGCTATTTGCTGGAACCGGTGAATCCAGCACCTCTGAAAGAGCCAGCAACCTCGACGCCGACGGACGTCGCCGAATCCAGCTCGACATAGTGGGTAACGGCCCCAGTGTCCCGCTTCCTCGACGACCGTCCGCCGGGTTCGACCGACGCCAGCAGCAATGCCAGTGAGTGGGAGTACGGCTCCAGCTCCAAGGGACCTCGTGTCTGCACCGCTGCTGATCGCATCGCCCTCGTGCCCTCTCGAAGCCGTGAGCGCTGCTCACTCTGTGCAACTGCATCATCAACAAC
This sequence comes from Lissotriton vulgaris, assembly GCF_964263255.1. Classification (NCBI taxonomy): domain Eukaryota; kingdom Metazoa; phylum Chordata; class Amphibia; order Caudata; family Salamandridae; genus Lissotriton; species Lissotriton vulgaris. Next base: position 986,441,767 of record NC_141696.1, on the reverse strand, counting down.
GACGCCTGCTGAGGCCTGATCGACACCGAAGACGCGACGCCGGATTGTTCGACGCCGCTGAGCATCGTGTGCATCATTTTCCAAAGGTACTGTGTTGTTAGGGGTCCGTTTGACTCCGGGCTCGACGTAGCGCTCCTCGCGGTCGACGCCGAACCTTTGGATTAACTTTGCCTCGACATCGTGTAGCCCCCGTGTGGGTTACCCTGTTGCTAAGAACTGTATTGCCAAGAAGAAGATTTGCTTTTGATACTAAAGACTTGTGTGCTAAAGAAGAACCTACCTTTGAACTATCCTTTTCCCCTTCCCAGAGTATTTATTAAGATTGTGTACATTTTTGTCGTTATTTGGTCTTGTGCTAAGCCTTATATAAAAATACTTATTTTTATAATACTACGGTGTCGTGTCCATTTGTAGTGTATTCACTTTGTTACTGTATGTGGTCATAAATGCTTAACACACAGCCTCTGAGATAAGCCTGTTCTGCTCTGCCAAGCTACCAAGGGGGTAAGCAGGGGTTATCGAAGGGTGTGATCCCCTTGCCCTGACTAGAAAAGGTGTGTCCCTATTTGTCAGAAGTGTATACTTCTGCCAACTAGAGACAGCCGGTTCTAACATTGGATGCAGCGGTGAGGATTTGGACCTTGCATTTATGACTCACGTGCAGTGATTAGTGTGCGCTACGTAGTGAAAGCAGACAATAGCGCAATCACAATCTAATTGGGAAGGATCCTATTTTTCGTTCTCCGCTTTTCTGAAGCTTGATTTTTTGAACACTGCCAGTTGACCATGAGTGACAACGGAGTCACTACCCCTGTCGTTGTTGTGGAGGAGTTTGATAGGAAGAAAATGAAGAAAAACAGGAAAAAGCAGCTGCAACACTTTTGCGAGCAGCTTCAAGTTCCTACAACAGACCTCGAAAGGAAAGAGGATTTTCGCAAAGCTCTGGAGGCCTGGTTGGAGTCCAGAGATCCCACTGATCCGGTGGTGGTACCGCCAGTGGAAGGGGATGAGGAGGCGCCAGCGAATGGGCCCGAGTCCTCTCCCGGAAGCAGTGTTTCCTCCAAAGGTCTTTCCCCTGAAGAACGAGAAGAAAGGGCGAAGGAGCGTGCATACAACATGGAAATGGCAAGGCTAAAGATAAATGGGCAGTTGGAGTTAGAAAATGCAAGAGGTAGAAGAGAAGCTAATTTGGAGATCAAAAAGTTAGAGTTTGAAAGAGAGAAGTTAGCTTTGGAGCGTGAAACCAAGTTGAGGGAGTTGGACATCCAAGCTAAGAAGTTAGAATTGAATCCCTCTGGTGGCAGCATTCCATCTGGGCCTGCAAGAAGTAAGTTTTACTTCCCCAAAGATGTGATAAAGGATTATCATAGGAACAAAGATATTGGTCAGTGGTTTAAAGCATATGAGTTAGCATTGTTGGCCCACCAGGTCCCTGAGAAGAATTGGGGAGCGGGGTTGTGGGGTCGCTTTGTGAATGAGGGGAGAGATACCCTGTTAGACCTGCCTGTTGCGGATAGGATGTCGTATACTCATATGAAGGATGCTTTAATGTTGCGGTATGGCCTAACCCCCGAGAAGTACAGACAAGCTTTTAGAGAATGTAAGAAGTTGCCTGGTACGACGTGGGTTGAATATGTGTCTTATTTTTGCAGAGCCATGGATGGTTGGGTAAAGGGCAGCAAAGTGGAAAGTTATGAAGCTCTTTATGATTTGTTTGCTTGGGAGCATTTGTCTAATAACTGTATTCCAGAGCTGCGCCAGCACCTTATTGATAGCAAGATATCTAACCCTAGAAAACTTGCTGAGGAGGCGGACCGCTGGGTCAGTACCGGGGTCCACAAGGGTCCAGTGGGAGACTCAGCCAAAGGTGGGCAGGGTCCCCAGCAGAAGAGTGGGGGGGACAAGGGTAAACAGAAGGAGTCTCAGAAAGGGCCCCAAAGTAATCCCCAAGGGAACCAAGAGAAAGGTTCCCAGCCTCCCCCTGAGAAGAAGCCAGGGGCCCGACGGGTAAACCTGTTCATAGGGGCCCCCTAACCTGCTACACTTGTGGGCAGGTGGGACACCGGTATTACGATCCCCAGTGTCCCATGAAGAAATCGAGTGCACCGCCGAGTGCAACCCCCCGTCAGTTGGCGGGTGTAGCCCTGGGAGGGGAGGAGATGGTTGTCCAAGGTGGGAGGGGTCCCGCAGAGATGTCCCTGGTCTTGCTAGGAGACATGCAAATGGTCCCTCCACCCCCACTGCCTAGTAACACTAGTAAATATAGGCAGTGGGTGACCATTAATGGCCATAGAGTGGAAGCTCTCAGAGACACCGGAGCGAGTGTGACAGCTGTCAAGTGTCACTTAGTGTCCAGAGAGCAGGTGGTTCCCCACGCATTCTACCCTGTGATAGCTGCTGACAACTCCCAGAAAGAGTGTGAGGTAGCTCAGGTTTCCTTTGAATGGGGGGGAGTTTCAGGTACTCTTCAGGTCGCTGTGAGGCCCGCCATGCTTGCCGATTGTCTCCTGGGCAATGATTTAGAAGACTCCCCTTGGGCTAAGGTGGAGAGAGAGGCGCACTTGAAAATGTTGGGTGTGCCAGAGTGGGTGTGTGCAACCACTCGATCGATGACAGCGAGTAAGGGTGTTGCTGGGGTCCCGGAGCCTGAAAATACGGCCCAGGACCCAGCTGTGAAGAGAAGAGGCAGGAGGCGCGGGAAACCGGCCCCCGTAGTTCCCGTGGTCCAGGAGGAGGTAGACCCCGAGGGGGATGCCCTGGAGCCCACAGGGGAACAAATTGCCGAACTGGGAGACCTGCCCGAGCTGACCCATTGGCAGCAGGATGGTGGTCCCTCCAGGGAGGAATTCTGTGCGGAACAGAAAGTGTGCCCTTCTCTTGTGGGCATGAGGCAGCAGGCCTCAGCCCAATCCTCAGGTGATCAGTCAGGGTCACATTTTGTGTACTGGGAGAACGACCTCCTGTATAGCAAGCCTAAGGCTGCTGAGCCTGGGTCAGCCTGTGTGCTGGTGGTACCCCAGCGCTTCAGAGCCTTCCTACTGGGTTTGGCTCATGACGTTCCGTTAGCTGGACATCTGGGGCAGGACAAGACCTATGACAGGCTTGTCACCCATTTTTATTGGCCTCAGATGCGAAGGGATGTAGACATCCATTGCAAGACTTGTCACACTTGCCAGGCAAGTGGGAAAAGCGGAAGGAAGCAGAAGGCTCCCCTCCAACCTTTTCCAGTGGTCAGTACCCCCTTTGACCGGGTGGGTATTGACATTGTTGGGCCCCTGGACCCCAAGACAGCCCTGGGCAACAGGTTCATCCTGGTCTTGGTGGACCATGCCACACGGTACCCGGAAGCCATCCCTCTCCGAACAGTGACAGCCCGTGGTGGGACGGGCACTGATGGGTGTTTTCTCCCGGATGGCGTTCCCCAGAGAGGTGGTGTCAGACCGGGGCACCAACTTCATTTCGAACTATATGAAGTCTCTGTGGAAGGAGTGTGGGGTAACCTATAAGTTCACCACTCCTTACCACCCTCAAGGAAATGGGTTGGTTGAGAGATTCAACCGTACCCTGAAAGGCATGAACATGGGTCTTGAAGAACCAATGAGGCGGAAATGGGACGTCCTCTTGCCATGCCTGTTGTTTGCTTACCGAGAGGTGCCGCAAAAGTCTCTAGAGTTCAGCCCCTTTGAGCTTTTGTACGGTCACCCGGTAAGAGGGCCTTTGAGTCTGGTCAAGGAAGGCTGGGAGCAATCTCCCAGGAAACCTCCCCAGGATGTATACAGCTACATGCTGGCCTTTCGGAACCAGATTCGGCGCTTCAGAGAACTTGCTCAGGCAAATCTGGAGGCCAGCCAGGAGGAGATGAAGCGTTGGTACAACCGGAATGCCACTCTGGTAGAGCTTCAGCCTGGTCAGGAAGTGTGGGTCATGTCCCCTGTGGTACCTTGTGCGCTCAAGGACAGGTGGACTGGACCGTTTAAGGTTGTGGAGAAGAAGAGCGATGTCACCTACTTGGTGGACTTGAAATCTCCCAGGAACCCCTTGCGGGTCCTGCATGTCAACCGTTTGAAGCCCCACTTAGAAAGGTTCGAAGTGGGCATGCTCCTAGCTACAGATGCTGGAATGGAGGAGAGTGAGCCTCTTCCTGACCTCCTGTGTGCTAAAGAGCAAGACGGGTCAGTGGATAGTGTGGTCCTCTCCGACACACTGACCCCTGAGCAGAAACAGGATTGTCGCCACCTGTTGGGACAATTCCCGGATCTTTTTTCCTTGGTTCCGGGTGTCACTCATTGGAGTGTCCATGACGTTGACACCGGAGACAGCCCTCCTGTGAAGCACAAGGCTTACAGGGTGACTGACAAGGTTAGAGCATACATTAAGGAGGAGGTCTCCAAAATGTTTGCGTTAGGGGTGATTGAGTCCTCTAGCAGTCCTTGGGCCAGCCCAGTGGTCTTGGTCCCGAAGTCTGCAGCGCCTGGTGCTTCACCAGAACTCCGGTTCTGCGTGGATTACCAAGGACTCAATTCGGTCACGAAGACTGACGCGCACCCCATCCCCAGAGCTGATGAGCTCATCGATCGGTTGGGGGCTGCCCGGTACCTCAGTACGTTTGATCTAACGTCTGGGTACTGGCAGATCGCCTTGACTGATGGGACAAAGGAGAGGTCCGCATTCTCCACACCAGATGGGCTATACCAGTTCCGGGTGATGCCCTTTGGGATGAAGAATGCCCCTGCCACCTTCCAGAGGTTGGTCAACCAGGTCTTGGCTGGACTGGAGGATTTCAGTGCCGCCTACCTGGACGACATCGCAGTGTTCAGAACCAGCTGGGAGGAACACTTGCGCCACCTCCAGGAAGTGTTGTTGGCCCTGCGCGGAGCAGGCCTTACAATCAAAGCCAGTAAGTGCCAGATTGGGCAGGGTTCGGTGGTGTACTTGGGGCACCAAGTAGGGAGCGGCAAGGTTGCCCCCCTGCAACCCAAGATTGATACCATCCTGGCTTGGGCGCCGCCCAAAACCCAAACTCAGGTGAGAGCCTTCTTAGGACTCACGGGTTACTACAGGAGGTTTGTCAAGGATTACGGTAACATTGTGCACCCCTTGACTTCGCTGACTTCCAGGAAGCAGCCACGAAACGTGATCTGGACTGATGCCTGTCAAACGGCCTTCGACACCCTGAAAACCGCAATGTGCACAGCACCTATACTCCAGGCACCCGACTTTTCGAAAGAATTTATTGTCCAGACGGACGCTTCAGAGCATGGCGCGGGGGCTGTTCTAGCTCAGGTGAATGAAGAGGGCCGAGACTTGCCTGTAGCCTTCATCAGTCGGAGGTTACTTCCCAGGCAAACGAGGTGGAGTGCGATAGAGAGAGAAGCATTTGCTGTGGTCTGGGCGCTGAAGAAGCTAAGACCCTACCTTTTTGGGACTCACTTCCGGGTTCAGACAGACCACAGGCCCCTCAGATGGTTGATGCAGATGAGGGGTGAGAATCCGAAACTGTTGAGGTGGTCCATTTCCCTACAGGGGATGGACTTTACGGTGGAACACTGCCCTGGTACAGATCACGCCAATGCTGATGGTCTGTCCAGATTTTTCCGCCTTAGTGATGAGGACTCCCTAGGTCAAGGGTAGTTCTCCCCACATTTCAGCTGGAGGGGACACGTGTTAGACCTGACATCATTGGCTTGAGTCTATCCTCCATTTTTTCTGTTTGCCTCCACTGTTTTTCGATGTTTTGCTGGTATATGCTTTGGGCGCGGTGTCACTGCTGATCACTGCCACAGCGCAAGTGCTCCCTATGTTAAATTGATGTATCTATTGTATCCATGTTTGGCTTATTTGGTTTACTGTCAGTCCCTAGTCTAGCGCACCAGGCGTGCCGGGGCTTGTAAATACAAATGCCGCTCGTGGGCTTGCAGCACGTGTTGTGCCACCCACAGGAGTGGCCTCGTAAAAGAATGTCTACGGGTCGGTCATTGCGAGACCCACGTGCAGCCTAGTGCTGTCGCGCAGGCTGCACAAGTATACCTACTTGCCAGCCCCTCAACCCTTCCCTTGACTTCATGTTAGTCACCCCTATGGTAGACCCATGGGCAGGGTGCATTGTAAGTATAAGGTAGGACACGCCTGACCAAGTTGGCATGTCCTGATAGTGAACAACAGCCATCTTCGTTCTTCACTATTGCGAGGTAGCCTGCTCTCCATTAGTTAGAATGGGCCGCCGGGATTATTAATGCGATGATCCTAGCTGGCTCGGGGAGCATGGTGCAATGTCGAGTTTGGTATCCCTGAACTCTGGGTTTAATTACGCATCCGTTGGTGTGGATGGTTTTTGGACTCTGGGCTTGAAAATAGCACTTTTAGAAAGTGTCTATTTTCTTGTCCAACCATATCTGGTTTCTGCTGGTCTTGCGTGTGTGTGACAGGAGCTGGGTGGCTCCACAGGTCTGGATGAGTCAGTGTGGGATGAGTGGGACATTTGCGTTGAGAGTAGGGGGAGAGTAGTTGTTGATAGCCTGTCCTGCCTGATACAATGCTGGCTCCACCTCCTGCCAAGGGGCTGATGGCTCTGTGCCTGCCATGGACGATCCTAGCCCCACCTCCTGCCAGGAGGCCGATAGCTCTGCTCCTGCCAGTATCAATGCTGGCTCCACCTCCTGCTGGGCGTCTGAGGACCCAGCCCTGCTCAGTGAATACGCCAGGTGCTTCTGCCTGGCTCCGCCCACAACAGACCCAGGATGTTGGGAAAGCCCCCGGCATGGACAAAGGGATCAAAGCCAAAAAGGGGTATAAGAGAAGGACCCCTGAACTAAGAAATCAGATCACTTCTGACAAGGAACCCTGTAACCAAGGACAAGAGGCCTGCTGATCTGAGGACTTGCCTACCCCTTCTGCCAGTGTGCTGTTTGCTGGGGGGAATCCTGCAGTGCTTCTTTATTTTTGCCAAGGAACCAGGAGAGAGGAACTGTGTGTGTACTCTCACGCTTGCTAAGAAAATCTCCAAGGACTGGAAGAGTGCCAGTCTCCTGCTGAAGTCACAGGGCTAAAGGACTTCATCTGCTTAAAGTGCTATTTGCTGGAACCGGTGAATCCAGCACCTCTGAAAGAGCCAGCAACCTCGACGCCGACGGACGTCGCCGAATCCAGCTCGACATAGTGGGTAACGGCCCCAGTGTCCCGCTTCCTCGACGACCGGCCGCCGGGCCCGACCGATGCCAGCAGCAACGCCAGTGAGTGGAAGTACGGCTCCAGCTCCAAGGGATCTCATGTCTGCACCGCTGCTGATTGCATCGCCCTCGTGCCCTCTCGACGCCGTGAGCGCTGCTCACTCTGCAACTGCATCATCAACAACGACGCCTGCTGAGGCCTGATCGACACCGAAGACGCGACGCCGGATTGTTCGACGCCGCTGATCATCGTGTGCTTCATTTTCCAAAGGTACTGTGTTGTTAGGGGTCCGTGTGACTCCGGGCTCGACGTAGCGCTCCTCGCGGTCGACGCCGAACCTTTGGATTAACTTTGCCTCGACGTCGTGTAGCTGCCGTGTGGGTTACCCTGTTCCTAAGAACTGTATTGCCAAGAAGAAGATTTGCTTTTGATACTAAAGACTTGTGTGCTAAAGAAGAACCTACCTTTGAACTATCCTTTTCCCCTTCCCAGAGTATTTATTAAGATTGTGTACATTTTTGTCGTTATTTGGTCTTGTGCTAAGCCTTATATAAAAATACTTATTTTTATAATACTATGGTGTCGTGTCCATTTGTAGCGTATTCACTTTGTTACTGTATGTGGTCATAAATGCTTAACACACAGCCTCTGAGATAAGCCTGTTCTGCTCTGCCAAGCTACCAAGGGGGTGAGCAGGGGTTATCGAAGGGTGTGATCCCCTTGCCCTGACTAGAAAAGGTGTGTCCCTATTTGTCAGAAGTGTATACCTCTGCCAACTAGAGACAGCCGGTTCTAACACCTGTGAAGCCTTCTGTGACTGGATCAACACACAGAACCCCTTACTGAAGTTCACGAGTACCATCTCAGACTCTAACATCCCGTTTCTTGACCTAAGGATCTGGCTCTCTGAGAGTGGGTTGAGTACTAACCTGCATAGGAAAGAAACAGACAGGAATAGTCTCCTCCTTTATGGAAGCCACCATCCCAAATACCTCAGGGATAACCTCCCATTCGAGCAGTTCCTCAGAATCCAGAGGATCTGCACCAGCATGTCAGACTACAAAAAGGAGGCACATCAACTTCAACATAAACTACAAGACAAGGGTTACCAATCTAGACAAATCCACAACTCTTACAAAAGAGCAATGAATAACTCCAGAGAGGCGTTACTTGAAACTATAATCAAGGAGCCAACTGGCATAAAAACCTGTGTGACATCCTTCACTAGGAATTCTTACCTCATAAAAAAGATCATCAATAAACACTGGGGCATCATCAACTTGGGCGACCTCACTCTCCCCCGCCCGAGGTTTGCATTCAAGCGCACAGCTAACTTGAAAGATGAATTGATGCATACTAGACCCAGGACAAGGGAAGTGAGTGCCCAGAGAACCCTTTGGGACCTACCCCCAGTAACTGGTCATTACCCTTGTGGCGGCTGCTCTGTTTGTAACCAGACCAGCCCTTGTAAGGAGATCAAACTCACAGATACTTTCACTTGGCGCCATAAGCGACACACCAACTTCAATACTTCCAGGTGTATCTACATGTTAATATGCCCTTGTGGAAAAAGATATGTGGGTATGACCATGAGACAGGTCAAACTGCGAATCAACGAACACAGAAGCAACATAAGGTGTCACAAAACACACACTAGAGTATACAACCACTGCAAAGAAATGAATCATTCTGCAGACAGTCTTAGGTGGACAGTGCTTGAAGCACACCAGCAGATTACACATCAGGCGCTCTTTAGAATAGAGCAAAGATGGGTCCACCGCCTTGCGACAGATGTTGAGGGGTTGAATGACTCAATCCCATGGGGCTCCCTTGCTAGGACAAGATGTAAAGGTCCCCTGGCAACATGTGTATCTGTTCTCTGGGACACAATTTGGTCATACTGTACCCCTTATGCCGGCCTATCTGCTAGACCACTAACCACTGCTTACTACATTCTAGTGATCTATTATATAACACTCCCCCCTCCTGAATAGCGTCATGATGAGGGACTTTCACCACCAGCTATGATGTTGTCACCAATGTTATTTTAAGATTTCCACTTAGCGTTGTCAGTGGGTACTTACCCACTTGATCTACTGTACTATGTTTCTTACCTCTATGTTACTATCCAACTGGATACTTAATCCTTCTATATTCTTTATGGGAGCCACCACACCTTGCCCCATTTTGGTCATCCTCGGATCTTGACAGTGATCACCACAACACAAAGCACCAAAACACCCCTCAACCCCCCCCCAAACCCACTTGATGGCTTGCACAGACCTTGGTGTGTTGATGATAATCTGGCAGTTTGTTTTGGTTACTCCATGAACCAACATTGTTGACATTCACATATCCCTGCAAATAGAGCCTAATTACTGTCCCTTGTTTTTGGATACTCATCATTGTATAACTTTGTCACAAATGATATTAATGGAATATCATACACTACAAAATAGCCGCCAGGTTGGTGCAGACTTGTACGCGCTGTTCACTGTGATACAGCCACCCCAGTGCACCTTCGCGCGCATGAGCGGCTATCCCGAGACCCCTGCACTTGATAGAGGTGACACAGGAAATGCCTCGGATTGATTAAAAAGCAGCGGAGACGTCTCGCTCGTCGCTCCGGCTTCTCTTTCCTCCCAACCACGTGTGGGTAGGTCTACAGTCTACGTCCGTCCTGTGGACAGGTAAGTGCTACCCCGGGGTGTCCAGTAGCTTGTGGCAGCCACCTTTGTTTAAGCAGCCTTCCCCGCTGCAAGCCCATGCGAGGTAGCCTCGTGGGATCACTGTCCCGGGGGCGACCTGCCTCCTCAGTCCCGGTAACCCGACGTTTAGCCACTTGGTAACTTAACTGCAATCATTTCCTGAGGCCCCTGCAGGTTCGGGGGCTTGACACTTGGCTTTACCTTGGACCTGTTATTTGCAGGTCCGGTGAGGTTATAATGCTTTCACCCTTGCTTTGGCACGTCCCCTTGAATATGAATGTTAAGGTTCTGGGTTTTCGGCTGTTCGTTTCGGTCTTTCCCCGTAGGCTTGATGGCGGTTTCTTGGTATTCCTAGCCACTATCGGACACAGAGTCCTCGCATGGTTTTGGTTGCGCTAGTCGGCAACCTTTGTAATGTATTATATATTGGTCATTTTTCCTCTCTCCCCAACCAGTAGGGTACCTACAATCTGGGCGCAAATACACGGGAGAAGACCGTTGACGCCAGCTATTGTCCTTAGTAGGGTGAGACTTGTACCCTTCCTTTCGATTGTTTGTGTTACCACACTGTGACCCAGCCTAGTCGTTTTTTATATGTTTTTATCTTTCTTAATATTTTCTTTTACCTTGATTACCTTCTGACTAGGCCCACCTCTCGCTTGCTGAATATAGCATGCATGTTGAATTATGAACCAAGTCCTGGTGATCTAGACTGTTGGTGACATTGCCTATGGTATCACCCCCCATTTTTGTCATCCCTCTCTAGGTCCCACTAGGATGCAGCAGGACCTCCTGGACTTCCCCTAAGTTTCCTGTGAAACTTAGTATTTGCCCCTACCACTTCGTGTAGCATAGTTTTCCTTTCTAGGTCCTGATGAATTGCTATAAGAGCATGAAACATGTCGACCACTAAGTAGAACACACATCACTGGATCATTGCACCAGTGTGTATTTTCTCCACTCTGTTTTTATTAAGGTAGTTAACCACACCATTAAAATACTTTGTGGATTACCTAACCTTTTTTTAACTATCACCTACCTGTTATGTCTACACTTCTCCTAAACCCTCACACCCACAATCAGCAACTGGCAGGAACAAAAGATCTCAGACAAAGAGCCCCTTCACGGGTGCCCGTCAGACATTGCACCACCAGTCTGACGAAGAGCAAAGCCCAGATGATGAAGCATGACACCTAGCTTGCTGGGTGTGTGAGGGTGTTAGTTCTGATAGGGGGATTCCCCCTCCTTTCCCACCTTGTGCTTGGTTCTCGTATTCTCACCCACTTTTGGGAAACAGTGTATCCTTTTTGTCTGCATAGTCTTAGGGCCTATACACTGGACCCCGTTAAAAATAGCCTATCTCAGTGTCCTCATGTGATTTCCCCCCAGTTGTCCCCCACCTGCCCTGCTGACATGGATCTGTGGCATTGGCTGTCGACATACCCGCATACTATCTCTGGCATCCGGGGCTTGTGAGGTGGTGTTGGTAACCACTGAGCAAGGGACAGTGTTATAGGCAGCAGTGGTGATGGTGGAGGTGGCTGCAGCATAGGTTGTTGTAGAAGGGGTCAGCGTAGTGGTTGTTGCTGGTGTGTTGATAGTTGTGGTGTTGGTGGGGACAATGAGGCCCTGAGACGGATCGCGCCCTAGCAGTCCTGAGGGGCCAGGTTGTTGCTCTTCATCTGAGAAACGTAGAGAATCAGCATCAGAGAGTTCACGTTCCGGGGGAGACTGGCTCTGCTGGTTGGTGGGTTTTTTTCAGCTATTGCTTGCGAATCTCCTGTTGGACGGAGGTTGGATTGTCAGGCAAGTGCACTACACAACCTTGTAACACAGTTCTGGATGTTTCAGTTGATACACAAAACATTTTACGTTGCAATTACTTGCTATTGGTAGCAGATTTTCAGCCTCAGGGCATGATGTACAGGTAGATACATGACTTGTTATTATTGTCACATGTAAATAACAACTATTTGATATGTACAGATAGTGTGTTTACAAGGACATGTCATCATCTACCAACATAGTGCACATCCACTTTGTTTTCTGCTTGGATATTGTACACTTTTCAGAGATTCTGTTTTAGCTATGCAAAATCTTACTGATTTCATTAGTTAATATTGGTTTCAAATCATGTGGTTATTTTTTTTTGATGGATTGGCAATGCATGTGTCATATGAGCCTTCATGCTCTCAAAGAATTGGAATTACACATTGCATTGTGTGCTTTGAATGATTGGGCCCGGATTTTATTTCTCAAGTGACTTTGTGATTCAAATGTAATTGCTATACGTCTTTCAGACTCTCCCAGTATTCCCCCCAAAAGGCACCATCTCCGATCTTCAAGCAGCACTGCACCACTTTATTTGGGAAGGTAAAAAGGCGCGACTTAACAAACAGTTGGTTCACCGAGGCACAGACGAGGGAGGCCTGGGGGTCCCCAACTTACTACAGTACTTCCGCGCCACACAGCTCCGATACCTAGTGGAATGGTATAGGCCCGAGTCAGAGAAGAGGTGGCTATTCCAAGACAGAGCCATGGCCCGGCGATCCCTGTGGGCAATCCCCTTTCTACCCAAAAAGCACAGACCAACATACCTCACCAACTCTCCTATTACTCGCACAGTCACCAAGGTATGGGACGCTGTGGCCGTTAGACGCGGCCTCACCACCTTTCCTTCTCCATTTACCCCACTCCTAGACAACCCGGACTTCCCTCCGGGTGACGACCCCCGGGCTTTAACACAATGGCGAGGCACAGCATGCAGGTGCGCTGGGGATCTCTTTGATCTACAAGGCTTCCTCACCCTCTCAAACATCAAACAAAATTATGACATCATTGACCCCCACCTTTTTCAATACTTTCAATTGCGACACTGGCTTGCTGACTCTGCGACTGTCACCTTGGTGGGGCACCCCATGACTCCTTTCGAGAAATGGCTCCTGACCAGAGACACTGATCGCCATCTGATTTCTGATATATACAAAATGCTTATGCCTCCAATGGAGTTACACAAGACCGCTGGACAGAAAAGATGGGAAACCGAACTAGGCAGACCACTATCACCTAAAGAATGGGGTCAAGTGTACTACAGAGCATCACACACCACACGCAACACGGCAGGCAAAGAATTGGCTGTGAAACTGGCGACCTATTGGCACCTTACGCCAGTCAGGCTTCATAAAGGAAACCCATCTAGGAGTGACCTGTGTTGGAGGGGGTGCGGGGAGAAGGGCACTCTGACACACATCCTCTGGGACTGCAGGGAGGTTCGGGGCTACTGGGACTCAGTTTTAGAATACATTGATGCGACCTTCGACACCGGGATCCCTCGATTTCCCGCATATGCCATCCTGGGGCTACCCAACGCACTTACCTTCCCCCTGAAATCTGTCCGAGGCCGCCAGATGGGTATTGCCATGCAAGCCGCCACGCAACATATCCTCTCACTTTGGGGGTCTACGTCCAAACCCACTCACACAGGGTGGCTACACAAACTCTGGTTCACCTTGGGCATGGAACGTATTCAGGCCAGTCTCTTCCACTCTACAGCCACGTTTCAAAAGGTCTGGCAACCATTCATCTCACTGCTGTCCAAAGAATTTAACGAAATTACATGTCAAAAATACTTACGGCTGCTACGCCTTACGGACCCGGCGACTGCCACCTAATTACTTCAAAGGTTTACAGGGCATGTCTCTTTCTGATCCATAGACATTGGACCTCTGACATATGGCACACTGGTTGGGGAGGGGGGTGGGAGGTTGGTTGGTGGGTCGGGGGGGTTTATGGGGTTGGTTAGTTCTAAATTGTTGGCCAAAACTTGCATCATCCTGCTCAGGGGTGATGCAAGTGAGCATAAGAAGGCTACCTACCTGTAAGGTCGAGTAGAGCAATGAAATAGCTGCCACATGGTTCTGGGTGGGGGGAGTGTTCCATCCTGCTCAGGGGTGATTAAAGTAAGCATGAGAAGGCTACCTACCTGTAAGGTGGAGTGGAGCAATGAAATGGCTGACACATGGTTCTGGGTGGGGAGTGTTCCATCCTGCTCAGCTGTGGGATAAGGGTGCCTGGTGGAGTTGTAGTGCTGGCTGCCTGTACACACACACCCCTCCCTGTTGAGAAGGCTACCTCCCTGTGAAGTGGAACAGTGGAAGGGAATAGTTTACACATGGCTCTTGGGTGGGGGGAGTGTTCAGTCCTGCTCAGCTGTGGGACAAGGGTGCGTGGTGGGAGTTGTAGTGCTGGCTGCCTGTGTACACACACACACCCCTCCCGTTTGCGAAGGCTACCTCCGTGTGAAGTGGAGCAGTGGAAGGGAATAGGTTACACATGGCTCTTGGGTGGGGGGAGCATTATATCCTGTTCATCTGTGGGACAAGGGACCCTGGTGGGAGTTGTAGTGCTGGCTGCCTGTACACACACACCCTCCCTGTTGAGAAGGCTACCTCCCAGTGAAGTGGAGCAGAGGAAGGGAATAGGTTGAACATTGCTCTTGGGTGGTGGGAGTGTTGTATCTTGCTCAGTTGTGGGACAAAGGTGCCTGGTGGGAATTGTAGTGCTGGCTGCCTGTACACACAAACCCCTCCCTGTTGAGAAGGCTACCTCCCTGTGAAGTGGAGTAGAGTAAGGGAATACGTTACACATGGCTCCTGGGTGGGAGGAGTGTTCCATCCTGCTCAGCTGTGAGACAAGGGTGCCTGGGGGAGTTATGGTGCTGGCTACCTGTATACATACCCCCATGGAAATATTGATAGCTACCTTTGAGGTGAATGATAGGAGGGAAATGGTAGATATATGAGACATGTATTGGGAAGAGTGTGTTGTATGTAAATGCATTTAGGTGTAGGAATTGTAGCTTTATAGTTGGGCAAGATAGTACACGGCAGTATGATGGGATATATTTGTTGGTACTTACCAGCTTCCACTCCCCCAGCTATTCCTGTGAGACTCTCAGGATGCATTATGGCAAGCACCTTCTCCTCATATTCAGTGAATGTTAGTGGTAGAATGGGAGGGCCACTGCCAGTCCTCTGAGCTGCCTCATAGTTCCTGTTGGCACAGTATTTCATCCAGGTCTTTAGGTCATGCCACCTCTTCTTGATGTCACGCTGTGTGCGCAGGGTGGTCCCTCCTGCATTGACTTTGTTGACTATCCTTTCCCACATTTGATTTTTTCATTTGATTTTTTCTGACTAGTGGTGTCTGTTGGACCATGCTTCCAAACAAATGTGATTCTACTCTAATTATCTTGTCTACCATCACTGACAATTTATCGTCTGTGAATTTGGGCATTTTTTTCTCTGCCATGGTGTGTGATGTGCAAATAGAAGACAAGTGCAGGTGGGAAGGTGGTGGTGGAGATGTGTGAGGTGTGTGTTGGTGTTGGTGTGGGTGGTTGTGATGGTGTGATGTGTGATGATTTGCCTCTGCTTTCAGCTCTAGTGTTTGGCCCTTCACTGCTGGAGTTGTGAAAAAGATGCTGGTCAGGGAAGGGGTTGGGTTTATACTCAGCTATGTGGGTGTGTCAAAATGGAGTATTGATGTCAGGTGTGTTCTCTTTGTTGACCTGGGATTTGTTTGGTTTTCAATGCCATGGGGGTGTGTCATTGGGGTGTGTCAAATGTGTTTGAGGGCAGAAGAAAGAATAGGCCTTGTGGTGTGGTTGCATTTGACCGCCATTCATCTTTCCACGCGACCGCAGAGGTCTGAACGCAATGATCGATCCACCAGCTCTGCCATTCATCTTTTCACGCAACTGCAGTGGTCAGAAACAATGATTGCTCAGCTTGCCCCGCCATCTTATCATAATTTCACTTGCAGTCATTCCGCTTGTGGATTGGCGTTTTTGGTGCTTTCTGCAGCATTTCTGTCCGCCGCGTTCGGATTTTCTGGTTTTCCGGATGGGGCGGATGGATTTTTGTGGAATCCAACCGCCGCAGTCGGATTTTGCAATCAATGCATCATAAAGTGACCACCAGATTTGCTGCGGAACATGCAGGCGTTTTTTCCCGCAAGCACGGCGGTCGGAGGGCTTTTCCTTCCGCCATCGTAATGACCCCCTATATACTCAAAAATATAATCCACCAAAAAATTCAAAATCAATATAGAGAAACCCATATAAAATGCAAAAATAGCACAGGTCCACTAGAAATCAATCAGAGGAATCCAAATACTTAAAGAACCATAAAAAAATGATAAAAAGAAAAAATTTTCCAGGAAAACTGAAAAATAAAGGGAAATCAAAATAAAACATTTGGTTTACTAGAAACCGAAATGATTTCTATTAAATAGAAAAAGAAAATCTAAATGTCGATACGACATCCTCAGATCTGTAAACCTGTAAACAAAGAGACAATACCCACCAACAATGTACAAACATAAAAATAATGTAACAGTTAAGTTATGCAGCACACATAATTTATCAAAATAGATAACAATGATATTTCACTAACACATACAACCTACAGCTAATGGAAATGATTTATCAACAATTAAAACTACTATTAAACTTTAAAAACGAACACTCTAACTACTAATTACTGCTGCTCACAAGATGCCCCATACCCCCCAAACCCTATAAAAACCTTTAAAAAGGTCTTACCGGCTCCAACAAATGGCAGCACGTTACTGTGACTTTTGTCCCGTAAAAAGAAGCAAACAAAACAATACTAGACAATGTAAGGTAGTGGAAAAAATTGCCACAAAATGGAAAGAAAAATAAAATAATTTCCCATACAAAACAATGGGAATTAGATGTAAAAATCTTTTAAAAAATGTTAAACTTTATGAAAAATTTAAAATGTTAAATAAAAGTTATGAACCAGTTATGTATAGTGTAAAATAAGAAATACAATACAAACAATAGTATTATTTAAAAAGAAAATAATTGTCAAACTTTCTTTGTATATGTGTATGTAAAACAACTGTGTTATTGTACAAAGTCAAAAAAGAAAAAAAGGTTAACAAAAGTGAAACTCTACAACACTGTGTATATATTATTTACATGTTTTGTTATTGAAAATGACTCATTTATTACTTAAAATAACACATTAAATGTTTTATATGTACCAATAGATATGCAAAAGTAAATATGCATAAAATAAAAAATGGAAAAAAATTGTTATGTACCTTTATAATTATAAAATATAACTATACATGTCAAAAAATCATTACTACCTAAAAACCATTGCATAACATCTTTGGCATTAAAAGGGTTAGCTTTACTATTCTCACTCCAATCTATACCATTTAGAGGAAGGTGTTGGGCACTAAAAGGGTTACATTTACTATTCCCTCTCCAATCTATACCATTATAAGAAAGGCATTGGATACTAATGGAGTTACATTTACCATTCCAAATCCATCTATACCAGGGGTCTTCAAAGTGTGGGGCGCGACCCCCAAGGTGGCCGTGAAGTGATGGAAAGGGGGTCGCGCATTCCCGATCAAACTTCTGCCTAGGCCCATCTGACTACAGGGATTCAGCCCCCCTCCTCCCCCATAGTGTGTCTCAGCTCAAGCTGCTGTGAGCTCCGCTGGCCTGTGTCTGCAGTCTTATCTCCAGCACAGCCCCGCACCCCTGAGTTTTTCACAGGTTGTTAACGACCATTTGCATATTTACATACCTTTTGAAAACTGATTACTGAGGCTTAGTTTTTTTTTATAGTTCCAGTACCCCATGGGCCCCAACACAGCCTTTTCCTTACATTTGTATTTTACATTTACTGCAATAGTGTGAGAATGCATTTCATGAAAAGAAATAAAAAGTAGGGTTGCCAGAAGAAAAAAATACCAGCCATTTCTTTTGTAACACACTGTTTGCTACCTCTCACATTTTGCTTGCTTTATATACTTGCCCAAGTGCCACCATTGCCTACGTAACTTTTGTTCTTGTGTTTGAGTGTCTGACATTTATTGCAGTATTATACCTCTATTTGTACGTTGTCACTTTTGTAACCTGCACACATATCACTTTTTCCTCCTGTAATGTAACGTCTGCTACCTCTTGTATTTTGGTTGTTCACTATTGTCACTATTGCCTCATGTGACTTAACGTTTGCTTTTGTAATTTGTTCACTTGTAATTTTCTCCTCATGTAACATTACTGTTCCTACTGTGAAGCACTCTGACACCTTCGGGTAAAGTCTGTGCTATATAAAAACGCATAAATAAATACTGGTTGATATCTTTATTTCGATATGCCGATATCATAAAAGCATTACATAGGTATATAAAACAGCACATCATAAAAAAGACTATTTCAAATTAAGAACAGGTAAAAAGGAAAGTACCATTTGTACATAGAATACATTAATTAAAAAGGGATTAAATTGAAATGGAAAGTCTTTTTAAGCGAATCAACCATGCCCATTTAAAAAATTTGGAAACACCACAGACTATGGGGGAGGAAGTGTCAGTTAATAGAATGCGTAGCGCCACCATGTGCTGGCGTGTTCCCAATTGTCTGCAAAGAGGTTTGAGCCAGCGTCTTCTTGGGCGGGAATAATCGGGGCACTCAAAAAGGAAATGTGCCACCGTTTCGGGCCTAGTGGAACAGAGGGCACAATGGGGTGATACCTGCGCATGCATGTTCCATCTTGAGAGCAGGTCTCCTAAGGGTAAGGTACCCACTCTTAATTTGAAGTAAAGTGCCCGATCTACTGGTATGGTAATCAAGTCCAGATAGGGCTCAAAGGCAACCACATCTTTGATTTTCAAATAAGCTGCGGTGGAGTTGCAGTGACGTGGATTGCCGATGAGCTGGGCAGAAACCCACTCCCAATAAAGTTTTTTTAGGGTTGCCTTCGGTGGGGCAGATTTTGCGATCCAACAAGACCCCAAACCCAGTTTTCCCAAAAGGTTTTTGATGTCCCTTAGCCACTTGATCTTATGCCAACCACCCATTCCCATCAATATAAATAAATACATTCGTAATGTGACTTTTCTGTCTGTGTTCCCTTTAATTATCAGTCATGGATCATTGAGGCAGCCCTAGAACACAATTAAAAGTGCTTTCTATTTAGATTTGCTGTTCCAAGTATGCACAGATGAGTGCTGAAATATACAGCTAGACCAGCATATTATTTATTTCCTCCACCCTCGATCCCTGATTAATGTCATAATAGCAATAGTTTAACTTATATCTTAAACCCTACGCTGCCGTCATTAATATGTTGAGTTACTTCAAGTGTCTGGAAATGTACCCTGCATTCAGAGAACTCACTTCTCATTCTCGCACTTCACTTTCATGCTCACCCTGCACTCACAGCGATCACAATGCACTCACACTGATCACCATGCACTCACATCATTCACCCTCTCACCCTGCACTCACAGTGATCACTCTGCAATCAAAATGCACTTGCGTTGTTCACCCTGTACCTCAGCCTGCAGTCACACTACTCACCTGCTCTCATCCTGCACTCATGTGACACCTCATTCACCTGTCCCCCTCACTGCTCAATTTGCAACTCACTCAAACAAGCCCATCATTAACCATGCTGTCATTCATCCCACTCTGCACTTATATCCACACCAAAATTCATATGGCCACCTCACTCACCCTGCTGTCACTCCTCTTTCCCTACTCTCATACTGTTGCATCGCTCACCGTGTACTCAAATGGGTACTCTTCTCATCCATAGAGTGCAGAGGGTTAATGTGCCTGCTGCAAAGAATATGTACTATGCAGATCACAGAAATGAGTGTGAGTAAACTATGCATAGCACAATTAAAAAAAATGTTTGTCAGAAAGGTGCTACAGAGAGATGAGGTGCATTGTTGGTACCACTGCAACTTTAACTACCCACCCATTGCCTTGCCTGTGCGGCCAATGACAATACCTATGCAACTACCAACCATAACACTGTACAGGTGTGACTATTTCAAGCCCCCAAAGCTATAAGAATGGCATGGATGTCAGGAGTTTATCATTTGTAATGTATATTGAATTAATAAACAGCTGTTCTGCTCATCTCTAAATTACACAGACAAAGCCAACTTGTGGCCGGCGGTGCACAATTAGGTGCCAGTGCGGAGCACCGGAAACCACCTGCTCTAATTAAGCACTGGTGCTGAGGTAACAGGGGAGAGGGACATTTGTTCAAGAAGGTGTGAAAGAAGAAAGTAGAGATGTGAAAGATGTGAAAGATGAATAGGGGGACTGGAGAGGTGTAAGATACAAATAGACAACAATTTGAATGGAGAGACTTAATGAGAAGTGCAGATGGGCACGGGAGGTGACGGGCCAGAGAGGCCATGAGATAAATGCGAGAAATTGTTAGAGATGAGGGCAGTGAAAATACAGAATGGCAAGAGGTGATTAAGGGTGAAGTGAGAAGTTGAATGGGGAGAGTTCAGAAGTTGTAAAAAGGGGTGAAATAAAATGCTGGAAATATGAGAGAGGGATACGGGGTTGAGGGAGGGATGGAAAGGAGGGGTTGAGAGGAAAGCGGCATGGGTAAATTGCTTAACTCTGCACAAGACCGCCAGGGTTTTAGGGACCCCTGCTGCTCCCGGCCAGGACCAGGGCCAGGTGAGCTTCTAATGTGGCAGCACGTATTCCTGCGGAGTGGAAGGCCCATCACAAAGGTTGACTAGACATCTTTCTGATGTTAATTGCTGTATTTTGGTTATAAACTAGTACTGATGTGGTGAAATCCTTCCTCTGTGTTATTGTGTGCAAAAAATGTCAAAATAATGAAGCAATACTATCCCAAAATAACGTGGCATCACATAACAATATTTACATTTTCCTCTCACACAATTTAGTCAAGCCTTTCGTTTAATTTGGTCCTCACCTGCCTTGTAATTCCAGAAGCCCTGCCTACAGGTTTAGAAATGTTTGTCAGGAGGGGGTCCTTACGACTGAAAATGTTGACAGGGGGGTCTCGGCACCCAAAAGTTTGAAGACTACTTTTACTATTCCAAATCCAATCTATAATATTTTAATGAAGTGTTGGACACTATAGGGGAGAGGATGTAGCCTTATGGCTAGAGCGGTCGACCTCGAAGCTGGAGAACCGAGTTCAAGTCTAGGCAACAACGCTCAACATCTTGTGATTCTGGGCAAATCACTTAATCTCCTGTGCCTAAAAAAATGAATGTGTCCTCATGTAACAAAACTGGTGCTCATGTAAAGCGCTCTGCTACCCGATGTCTCGGGTCTAGTTTGCGTTATATAAAACTCTAAAGAGTATAGGGGTAACATTTACTATTACCACTACAGTCCATACAATTAGGGTAAGGTGATAACCACCAAATGGTTAACATCTAATATCCCACTCCAATCTATACTATTTAAGGAAGGTGTTGATTACTAAAGGGTCACATTTACAATTCCAAATCTAATCTATAGCATTTTCAGGAAGGTGTTGGGCACTAACGGGGTTACATTTACTATTCCCACTCCAGGCTATCCCATTTAGGGGAAGGTGTTGGAAAACTAAAGAGGATACTTATACTATTCTCTCTCCAATCTATACCCTTTGAGGGAAGGTGCTGGATACTAAATAGATTACATTTACTATTCCAAATCCAGTCTACACCATTTAGGGGAAGGTGTTGGATACTAAAGGGTCGTTTAGAGGAAGGTGTTGGACACTAAAGGGTTTACATATACTATTCCCACTCCAATCTATACCATATTGTAGAAGATGTTGGCCATTAACACTGTTCAATTTATTAGACTTATTTGCAAAATAAGCCATACTATATATGGAAAATAAACAAAATCATACTAAGAAAAGTATTTTAACCTAGTAAACATGTAAAGTTCCATAAAATGTACATCTTGTTATACAAAATATATATTTATTCATACATTAATAATTTCAACTTTTAAACAAATATTCTATGTAAACAAACAAAACAAAACAATTACTGTTAACAATATAACAATACAAAAATATGATTTATAATATATATATTTACATCATTAAACACAGCTATTAATATAATGTATTTACATTATAGTTATTGAATTACAAATTAAATAAATTTACAAAGTACAAAATCAACATTTGAAACCATATATATTTATAAATTAAAACGAAATATTGTTTACAAAACATTTACAATTTTTTTCAAAATCTCAATATATTAATAAATATTGTAATACATGTATAAAAATGTATACTTTTTCTAAACATACAAAGTGCTTTGAAATAAAACATTCTACAAATTATAGCAATTTTATACCAATAACTATGTATACTTTTTAATATATATTAAAAAAAATACAAGATATATTTTATACTCACAAAGATCTCAATTTTCCAAAATAAAGTAAATTACATTCACATGAATTTATTAATTACATTTCAAGATTTAAAAATGAAAAGTATTAATTTAATACAAATATTAAACATTTAAACAGTGTATTTATATTATAAGTAATAATTTAAACTAAATTAAACATACAAATAAATTAGGTTTTACAATATAGAAAATCTCCCCAAACTTTTCCCCTAAAAACTCAACATCCCACTTGTATAATTGGAATACATTTTAGAAATGTAAAAAATGTTTCAATAAAAAAGTAATTATTTTTACAAAATTGCTATAAAAACGAACTTAACACATTAACACAAAAAATAAAATAGAAATATAATAAAACACATTAATAAAATACACATAAAAATGATATTTGCTACAAAGATATATAAATAAAGAATATTTTTAACAACGATATAAAAAACAACACAAAACAACATTCCTACCTTTGATATTCTTTCAACACAATATTTATGTCACACAATATTTTTTATTCAATATTTTGTCCAAACACCCTGCTCCTCAAAGAAAGCTAGAGTGGCAGCATTTTGTAGCCTATTTTCATTAAACTGTACTACACAAGGAAGTTGCATTCTCAAATCATTGGTTCTTTTCAAAAGTTTTAGGAAACCTTTATATGTGAGTGAGCCTTGGATTGACCACATCTGCAAATGGTAAAAAATTAAAGAATGCAAATAAAGTTAATGAATGAACTGAGTTTGTTCAGAGTTCATCTTTTGCCTGAGAAGAAGCTTTATTTACTGCTATAGCAAAAAAGATGGAATAAATGAAGAATATGATTGCTGTATCTACTTTTTTAATACTCCAGGACTAAATGAAATCTTACTGTTGCTACGAAGTGAAAGGAAAGGAGGCAGAAGACAGCCAGGCATATATACAGCTTTTCCATGTGATGATTTGATGCAGTGAGGAAGCTTGTTCGATAAGTGCTGCTAGTATCGGAAATACGAGACTGCTGCCCAACCCAACAAAAAACTGTGTTTAGATGATATGCTGAGGTATGGCAGAGAGACAGGCAGCCACTAAGGCAGACTGCCATCAGACTAGAGCTGCCTGAGGCCTCCCAGCCCCCCAGTGTAACGCTTAAGGATGTGCCATACACAGTGCATACTCCCTAGAAGCAGAGCCTCTGGAATTCTTTTATTGCCTCCTGAACTCCCAACTTCTGTCGAACAAATTCGTGAAATGTATGACTCCCCCAACTGAGTCATGGCATCGCTGCAAGGCCTGTGAGCATTCATTAGTGGCACTCAATCATCCCCAAAGCAAGAGGACATTTCACCACCAAGAATAAACTGTTGCTGCAACAACCCCCACATAGAGTCGAAATCTAAAGCCATGAGAGCAAATGAGCTTTCTTTGTCCTCCTCGAAGAATCTTCCAGGCCATCTGCAGTTCCATATCTGTGCCCAAGCACAGGCTACTGATGGAGATCCCAATTCTTACAAAAGCTTAATAAATTCTGAATGCATCAACAAACACAGAGTTAGAGTGAAAGCTGCTAAATCATTGCATCCATTTAAATCCAGATGCAGCACTTTGGCTATTTTGAACTATTTACTAAGTATGTCAATCTCTGAAAACAGATACAGCCACATAGCACTGATGGTGATACCACATATCAATAGGCCCTTATCAAGTGTCTAACAGTATGTGTCTTATTTATAATTGTCAGGCACCATTTTGGGTCCCACATAGCAGACAGGGGCATCTGGACCCCAACCAAAGGGGTTGGGCTTATTAACCAAAAGTGTCCTAGTGATACAAAATCTGAGGAGTTCCCATAGCAGCAGGGTTTGGATTTCAAACCCTGATCCAAGTACTCAGTTCAGTGCAGCAACATTGAATTAGAAAGCCAGATAGACTGCTGAGCAATCATTCGCCGTCAGTGTTTTCTGGTTACTATGAGTTATGTTAGATGTTTTCAGGGATACACAATGGTAATCCAAACAATCTTTTGTTTATGAATAGCACACTCATAGTTAGCACTAGTACAGGAGATATGTAATTTAAAATGTTTATTTTAAAATCATCAGTATAGTGCTTAGAAACTAAGGATAACCACACAGAATGCAAAAACAAAAGAGGTTAGACAGGTATTGGCCAGCGAAAAAAGAAAAAACATTTATAACATTGTGAAGGAGTCTCTGAAATCCTAACACCCAAAGCTCTATGCTAAAACTAAGCTAATGCATTAAATGACATGTAATGTAAATGTAAATGTATTTGAGCTTATATAGCGCACAGCTACCCGCAGTGGGTTTCCCGGCGCTTGCTTAGGGAACCCGTCCTGGTATTCCCCTGTGAGATAACCCCGGCGGGGTATCCACAAGGTGAAAGCCAGGCATCCCGCCGCGAGGGGCCGTTGTGGAGATTAAGCAAGCTATTGCCCAGAGTCGCAGAGTGTGAACCCGTGAGTCGAGAAGGCACCGGAGCGACAATTATCGAGTCCGTGGAATTTTTAGCCCAAGACCCGCCGAGGCGGGGAATTGAACCCTGGTCCAGGGAAAATCTCAGCTTCCGGGTCTGCCGCCTCTAACCCCTGAGCCACACTTCTCCATCTTATGATACTTTCAGTGTGAAGATCTGTCCTAATCAGTGGTCAAATACTGGGCTTTATATATTGTTTGACAACTGATGTTATCTAATATTGTCACAACAAAACAAGGATCTGCAAGACTAAACAAACATGGTGCAAAATACGTCAGCTCAATCCACAGTGTTAATATGACGCCTCCATCTTTGTAAACAATAAGCTTACACAGTATGTAGCCATTTAGTAAAGGCTGTGTTCATTAACACAAACAAAAACATTGTCAGGCAACAATGATATCAGCATTTTTGCATGTATTCTAGGAATTTCATACTTTCTAATAAAGATGAAGAAAGAGCTAACAGTTGACAATGAATGAAAGCAAATTAAATAAATGAGGACTGTTGCAGTGTTAGCAACACCAGGGCACGTCCTACTATGGCTCTAGAAATAGGGCAAGGCACATTCGCTTCCACACATGACTCAGCACTCAAAACATACAGAATAACTTCAATGTCCAGCTCGGTGTTTATATTTTCAAGGGCAGAAAGTACTTTAATCTCACAGTTGTACTAAATGCTACGCAATGCTATGCATTTTACATGTTAGAGTCCCTGGGTACGATTTTTCCCCTTGAAATGGCACTCTCTCTCACTACTAATAATTTCCAAGGTGGACCCTATCATTAGGTCCCCTGGAAAATCAGTACACAGCATGAATTATGTACAGATGCAGCCTTTCCTTGCTCACACTCAAACGTGCGATAATTGTTCAATGGCACTCCCATGAAGTGCTGGGATGGCACATTCAAGCCCTCAATCATCCCTTGCCGACTTGGGCAGTTCTCCACATACCCACCGAAGGGATCACACTGAGCAACAAGTTAGCAGAGCCATATTGGTAAGCTGTCCGTTCAGCCTCAGCCCTTGAGGTGAAGACCTGGCTGTGGGGGTCTCCAATGGGTTTGTCATAGTGCCATGCCTGGGCAAAGGACAGTTCTAGCTTGGATTTGGCCAACTGTGGTTACATCAGTTGTGGTCCCTTCGGGACCAGAGGTAGGTAAGACAGAGACCAGGATAAAGATGATCTCAGTAGTTGCAGCTCCAGTCCATTTCAACAACGATCATGGCAGCTGGAAACCTGAATGGACCTTTGACTATCACGCAGTTGCAGTCCCAACTGGGCTTAAAATGATCACAGAGGGGCGTGGCCAAGATGGCGGGGTGAGCGGACGCTTCCTCCCGTAGCTCCTCCGGCCCGGCTCAGCCCGAGCCCTGATCGCCGCGCTTCTCTCCCCCCGCGGCTGCACTGCGGGCGAGAGAACTGTGCCGGAATTCCTGGGGCACATTTTGATGCCACTTTGACTTTTGTGGCCCCGGGGGAAGTCCCCGAAAAGTTTATTCGAAGATCGCTCCGAGGAGCGGAGCCTGGGTCGTCCCGAGGAGAAGAGCTTGGAGGCGGAGCATACGGCGGCGCTGTCCGCGCGCCTCGGCTAGGCCGAGTGCTGAACAGCTGAAAGCCGGAGATCCTGAGGGAGCGGAATAGACTCCGCGGAGTGCCGGGGCTTCCTGACCGGTGCCCTGGTGGCGAACACCATTGATGGGCGACGGACCTCACCCCTGCGCCGGCGACCTTCCCCCTGCCTTGGGCTTCGAGGGGTGACGCCTTGCGAACTCCGCGCCCGCAGGCGCTGGATGGCGGAGTTCGAGCTGTGCCCGTGCCGGGCGAATTAACTAGTGGCGAGGGGAGACGTCGGTTTCGCCCTTTCCGGACCCGTTGCTGTTTGAGGGTCGCCCATGGACTTGCTGGCCCGGGCTGCCTCCTTGGGTCCCACCCTCCCGCCATCTTGTCTTTGTGTAGCTGTGCCCAGGGGCCCTCGCCCGCACCCTTCTTCTACGAGAGCCTCGATTTGTCCTGGCACCGACTCATCTACTGCCCTCTCGGGGAATACGAGGCTGGAGGCCTCCACTTTGGACGTTGCTGCCTGCCCCGCTGACCCGGGGGTCGTCTTGCCCAGGACCGGGCCGCCATTTTGTCGCCTGTGACTCACTACCCTTGTCCCCAACGAGGGCCTCACATTTGGTGCCCGCGAGCGGTGGCGCTCGCCTACAGCGACTGACCCTAGGCTTCACCGGGGGCCAAGATGACTGGGAGACGTGGCGCGGCACGAGGGGATCGCACTTTGCCGGAAATGCTCGGCAGGTCCCAGCAACTACGCGACAGGACACAGCCGTCCGCAGGGGCCTCCCGGACATCAACGGACGCAGCCGTGGGCGAGCCACCAGTCACGAGGTCCTTCATGGAGGACTTATTCAGCTCCCTCAAGGAGGAATTTCAAACTCTTAAGACCGAGGTGGCTGGAGAGGTCCGGGAGGTGCGCAGGGAGGTCGAGGGCCTGGGCGAGCGGGTCGATGCTGTGGAGACGACGGCCCAGCGTCGCGATGAAGAGATAACTCATCTCCAGCAGGACATCCTCCGCCTCCGGGAGCAATGTGTTGAGCTCCAGGCCCATTCGGAAGACCTCGAGAACAGGTCCAGGCGGAATAACATTCGGGTGCGAGGTGTTCCGTCCGCGGATGAGGGTGCGGACCTGGTGGTCTATCTGCAGGACTTGTTCCGCGACATCTTGGAGGAAGAAGCGGACTTCCCGATCCGCATTGACAGAGCGCATAGGGTGGGCCGCCAGCGCCAGTCATCGGCTCCCCCGCCTTATATCCTGGCTTTCCTGCCGGATTTCCCCCTAAAAGAGCGCATCATGACAGAGGCCCCAGGAAGCAGCCGCTGACCTTTCGAGAAAGACCTGTGGTGCTCTATCAGGACCTGTCCGCCATCACACTGCAGAAGCGAAGGTCTTTCCGCATCGCGACGGACTTTCTGCGAGAGCATGAGACACCCTATTCCTGGGGTCACCCCTTCCGTCTTATCTTTCGATGGAATGGGGTGCTGCATCAGCTGCGCTCTTTACAAGATGTCTGTGGAGTATTGGGCCTTACTGCTACAGAGGAGGAAGGGGCTACACCCGCATGGCCGCGCCCCGAGCGGCGGGGCCGACGGAGGTCGAGGAGGCGCCCATCGTCAGCGACGGCGAGTCGTCCGGACTCGCCCACCATCAGAGCAGAAATGGCGGAGGCCCTGAGGAATGCGGCCAGGAACTTGCCTGAAGCTACTGGTGTGGCCCTAACGGCCTAACTTTTCTCCGGGGGGAGAGATTCTTAGCTTTAACGATGCTGGGCTGGGGGGGCGGGGGGGGGGGGTGTGGCTGGACGTCCACTTGACTTTTTTCTGCAGACTCGCCCATTAGGGCTAGACTGAGACTATGGGGTGTTGTTTCCTGTTTTTTTTTACTTTGGTTGGTTGCCATGGGTTGGTTCTGGGGGGGTTTAACTGTTGGTTTGGTGTGGGGGGGTCCCGTCCGAAGTGGTCCGAACATGTGCGATGTTGCCTCTGGCCTTCCCTGCGCCCCTGCCCCGCGCGCCCCCTCCGCTGATCCCTCGCTCGCTGCATAGCGCGTTGTTTCCCTGGAGGCGATGCCGCCCCTGAAGGTAGTGACCCTTAATGTTAAGGGTCTGAATAACCCCGTGAAGCGTAGGGCGATCCTTTCCCTGTTGGAGGGGTCGCAGGCGGATATTTGCCTCCTGCAGGAGACCCATTTGCTTTCCAAAGACTGCCATAGGTTGCGCTCTGCCAAGTTCCCCACGCAACTCTTTTCCTCTGCTGCGACTAAGACTGCTGGGGTGGCCATTCTTTTAGCCAGCTCCTTCAGGGGGGAGGTGTTACATAAACATGCTGAGCAGAAAGGGAGGCTTCTAGTGTATCGCATGCGTTTGGGAGGTGTTACCTTTACGGTTGGTTCGGCATACAGCCCGAATGACCACCAGGATCGCTTCCTGGAATCAGTGTTGGTGGACGTTACTGCCTCGCCCGATCGCCATATCATCTTGGGGGGAGACCTGAATACGGTCTTCGACTCCACCCTGGATAGGTCTGCCCAACGCTTTCCGCAGACAGGGGAGCTTTCTAGGGCGGTGCAGGACCAGCTTGCGGAAATGGACCTGCATGACCTCTGGCGCGTCCTGCACCCCACCGATAGGGACTACTCCTATTTCTCCCACGCGCACCGCACGTATTCACGGTTGGATTACCTCTTGGTGAGCGGACCGCTTCGTTCGGCCGCCACGGCGGCGGACATCGGGGTTTTGTCCCTGTCCGACCACGCACCGGTTTCCGGAATCTTTGCTTGGCCGGCGGCCCCCCCCTCTAGGGGGATGTGGCGGCTCCGGGACACGCTTCTCCATAAGAAATCGGTCGTAAAGCGAGTGGAGGAGGTCATCCAGGACTACCTGACCCACAATAACAACTCTGCCACGTCCCTGGCGACGCAGTGGGCGGCTTTGAAAGCGGTCGTCAGAGGGGAGTTTATCTCCATTTCCTCGGCGGAAAACAGGGAACGCCAACGCAAGAGGGAGGAACTGACAGCGCAGGTTCGGGAGCTTGAGCAGGTTCACCGCCGGACGGGGGCTCCTCGTGTCTGGAAGCAGCTGAAGGCGGCTCGGAAACTCCTCTCTGCGTTGGATCTAGATCGGGCGGAGTATGCTGCGCTGCGCCTGAAGCATGCCTTTTACACCGGCGGAGACAGGTGCGGTAAGCTCCTGGCCCATAGGCTCAGGGCTGCGCAGCAACGCAATGTGGTGAAGGAGCTGGTGGGAGTGGATGGGATCCCGGTTTCCGGTGACGCGGAGGTGGCAGATACCTTTCGTTCCTTTTACGAGGCACTGTACGCTGCGGAGCCTTCCCCGCCGGGAGAGGCTGAGGCCTATTTGGAGTCCGTGACCCTCCCGGCCCTGGACCCCTCCCAGGCGGACCACCTAGAGAGGGACATTCACGTGGAGGAGGTCATCTCCGCGATTGGACGGCTAAAGCACGGCAAAGCCCCGGGCCCGGATGGCTATACGGCCTTGTTTTACAAGACCTTCTGTCCCACTGTCGCGCCTCTACTGGCTCGCTTGTTCAACTCCTTCTCCGAGCCGGGAGCTATCCCGCCGGACCTTCTCTCAGCGACGGTGTCGGTTATCCCCAAGCCGGGGAAGGACCGGACCCTGTGCGGCTCGTACCGGCCCATCTCGCTCCTAAATGTGGACCTCAAGCTTTACACCGGAATCTTGGCGGCCAGATTGGGTTTACACTTACCAGGTTTGGTGGAGGCAGACCAGGCCGGTTTTGTACCCGGTAGGCAGACGGTCGACAACACAAAGAGGGTGACGCACGTGCTGGAAAAGGCCTCACGCATCCCGGGGGAGCGGATGCTGCTATCAGTCGACGCGGAGAAGGCCTTTGATAGGGTTCATTGGCCATATCTCGAGCTGGTCCTTGGGAAACTGGGGATCGGCGAGAAGTTCCGCACTATGGTCTTTAACTGCTACAGGAGACCATCAGCGTCAGTGCGTGTCAATGGACACAGCTCCAACTGCTTTGCCATTGAGCGCGGCACGAGACAGGGTTGCCCCCTCTCGCCGCTCCTCTTTGCCCTCTATATGGAGCCGTTTGCACAGAGGATTCGTGATAACCCGGACGCTATTGGGGTGAAGATGGGGCAATACACGCACACTGTCAGCTTATACGCGGACGATGTCTTGCTGACCCTGGATGACCCCAAGCGGTCGCTCCCTGCCTGCGTCCAGGAACTGGACGCTTTTGCCCGTGTGGCGGGTTTTAAAATGAACATGACTAAATCGGCTGCACTGGATGTGTCGCTCTCTGCTGACACCAGGCGGGACCTTCAGAGTCTCTTTCCTCTGCAGTGGTCCTCCTCCACGGTGCCTTACCTAGGAATTTTGCTTGCTCCCTCCCTGCCTGCCATGGTCGCAGCTAACTACTCCTCTCTGGGCAAAAAGATCAAAGAGGAACTCGGCCGATGGAACAAGGGCCTACTCTCGTGGTTGGGCCGTATCGCGGCGGTGAAGATGACGATACTGCCTCAGATCCTATATCTCTTCCGCGCTCTGCCCCTCCAGCCCCCCGTGGGTTGGATACGGCAGGCGCAGGCAGACATATCCCGCTTTGTGTGGCAGGGCCGTAAGCCTCGGATGAAGCGGGTCCTCTCCATGCTAGCCCCGGAGGCGGGGGGTCTCGGAGTCCCGGACCTCCGGAGATACTTTCAGGCGGCGCAGCTTCGGTATTTGGTGGAGTGGAGCCGGTGGGAATCGGATAAACACTGGCTCTTTCAGGACCAGGCAGTCGCAGGCCGTACCCTCCAGGAGGTCCCGTTCCTGCGGCGCGCTCACCGCCCGCCTAATCTCTACGCCTCTTTTATCACCCGGGTCCCGCTAAGAGTGTGGGACGCGGTGTGTGAGCTGCGTGAGCTCACCACCTTTCCATCGCCGTTCACTCCCATTGCTGGCAATCCGGACTTTACCCCGGGTTTGGAGCCGGGAGCTTTTTCCCACTGGGTGAGCGCGGGTTGCAGGGCGCTTTTCCAGATCTACGGGCCGGAGGGCGTGCTCCCCTTCCAGCAGCTCCGACAGGAGTTTGGCCTGACGGAGGGGGACAGGCTGCGTTACATGCAAGTCCGCCACTGGGCTCTTCAACCCCCAGTGCGTGACGTCGCTGCCCGTTCAATTACGCCCTACGAGCGATGGTTGGTAACCCGGACCTCGGACGCCAAGCTCATCACTGATTTGTATAAATTTCTCCAACCCCCGCCGTTTCATTACCATAACCCAGGGAGGGAGCGCTGGCACAGGGAACTGGGCAGGACCCTGAGTCACAAGGAGTGGGACAGGATTGCGTATCGGGCGAGGCACTCTGCGTACCACACTGGGCTGACGGAAACCTTCACTAAAGTGTCCGCCTATTGGTACTACACCCTGGAGCGGCTCTATGAGATGCGCAAAATAGGCGATAAAGGTTGCTGGCGCGGCTGCGGACAGGAGGGCACCCTCACGCACATTCTCTGGGAGTGCCCGGTGCTGTCGGCCTATTGGAAGGAAGTCTTAGATGAGGTGGATAGGCATTTTGAGATCGAGCTTCCGCGCTTCCCCGCGTATGTCTTGCTAGGCCTCCCCAATGACTTGATGTACCCGCTGAAATCCCGCAGGGGCAGGCAGATTGCGATTGCGCTAGGTTCAGCCGTTCAGAACATACTGATACTCTGGCGCACCCCTACTGCCCCCTCTATCACTGGTTGGCTGCATAGACTCTGGCAGGTACTGGGCATGGAGAAGATGTCGCTAACGGTGGCTGGGAATGTTGACCAGTTCGAGGAGCTCTGGCACCCCTTTTTGGCATTGCTGTCCACGGAATTTCACGAGCTCACGTGTCCACGATATTTGCGCCTCCTTAGGCTGACGCCGCCGGCAGCTGCGGCGGAGTGAATGTGCGGATTGGGGGCCGGGGGTTGGGGGCGGAAAGAGGGGTTATATGCTTCTAATGCTGACTTTCGGACGGGGATGTTGGGGTATTGTTTTCTTTCTTTTCCTCCTTTGCTCTCCTTTCTTCTTCCTTTCTGGGGTTGGGGGGTTGGTGGTACGGTATGCTTCTCCTTTACTGTGTTGCGGGGTGCTATTCGGGCTTGGCCTTGCTTAGGGAGTGGGGGTCTACAGGGGGGTCGTTCACAATGCCTTATTACCTTATGTATTTGCCTAGTTACCCTCTGGGGCTTCCTGCCTCCCTGCTTTTCTTCTGACTCGCTGCAACGTTCCGCTTCTTGTATTGTATGTTTGCTTGACCTCCTGCTCCCCTCCCCGTGTTTTTGTGCCTTAATAAAATACTTTAAACCTAAAATGATCACAGAAATTGCAGTTCCCACAAGGAAAAGATGGGGGGCCCACTTGACACTCTGGTCCTTCTTAGTTCACTCTTTTGCACACTGTGCTATCTCAATGTCCCACAGTCGCTGGAGACACACTAGGCATCTCTCCACCTAGACAATCTCTCTTCCTGCAGAGTCAGGCAGGCTCCTTCCCTCTCTCTGCTAGTAGGCAGAATTATAGATGCTTCAGGGAATATCCACAGCTCCCCCAGCAGAAAGTGCAGACTTCAGGTGATGTCCTCTTACCTCTGGGAGACTGGCTGTCAGGTAGTTGCACAGCAATCTTTTGAGTATTCTATGGAACACTCGTATCTCTAGTCTTAAAGGATATTGAACTGGGGTGGTTTGAGTCCAACATTTATATCCAACTTCTAGACAGGGGATTCAGAACTACTCTCTCAAATGTAGTCCCACTTTGAGTAGTCCTAATTTGAAGTATCCTCTTTAGGCTGGTCTTCTGACACAGCCTTTGTGGGGAGTAATGCTTCTCACAGTAGGTAGCACTTGGACTATCTCCAACCTGGCCCACCCACAACAGAAGCAAAAAGAGGTGTAAGGTCTTTGCACCTGGCAGTCATCAGTGCAAACAAAGATGGAATCAAGCTTAAACAAAAGGGAGGCGTTGTCTAAACCTTCCTCATCTTTAACAATGCCAATCACCAAATACTCAGGAAAGTAATTCAGTGGCTCCTTCATCAAAAAGCCACATCACTTCAGTATCAGTGTCTCCCCCTTCTCCCCAGCTACAGGAATGTAGGAAATAGACTGTCACTGCCTGAGAGCACAAGTCTCACCTTCTATCTGTGCTAGACCAGGTAAGGTCCATACAAAATGGATCTCCTCTGCGCTCCATTAGTCATCTCTCTTACAAACACTGTTCAACACCACACATGTGTTACACATGTTACACGTGCACCCACTTGACATACACACAGGATGCCAGTGCAAGGTCCATTACTATGTATAACATGCATAATAGTGGAACTTTGGTCTAGTGGGCCAGTAGGCCTCACTCCCAGGGACTGAGATAAAAAGGTTATCTTTTCTAAATACACAGAGTGCGGCCACCACAGCTTTATGTTCTACACCTAGTACAGAGACAGTCGCCATCTGCTTATAATGAGGGCAAAATGTGTGTGTCCTTCCAGGTCATTGGAAAGGTCTAGGACCTCACACCTAAAGAGACAGGTGTGGGCCTCTGCACAGATTGGTAAATTACCATGAGACAAAGGCCAATCTAAAAGTGGGAATACCACCTATACATGCAGTTGGGCACTCACGGTATAGATGGGGACATGACCATACACCCTTCAGGGGACATAACCATCCGAGGGGGGTGAACCCGCAAATTAACAGGAGAGCTGAGACAGAGCCAATTGATTGATCAGTCTACACTCTAAGAGCCAAAACACAAAGCAAACCAGCAAAATATTTGACAAGTATATCATGCACCAAACAACTTATAAATACATTTTAAAGTTTCACTTTTCAAAAAAGGTTTCTTTGTAATGTGGAGTGTTTCACTTCTGTACATTAGTTTTTATCACTGAACTGAGAGTCACTAGTTACCGAAAGTAATAACTTAGAAATGTCATTCCACCACCCACCCACCTTGACTACGATGCCAGTAGAGAACCAAGTGACAAGTCAGGTACAATGTGCCACCTATGTGTAACTCACATACAAAAGAGGATTTTATACAGTGCATATCCTGAACTGATGTAGTTCAAGGCTCTGTCGAATGGGCTAATGAAGAAAAAGGAGGCACAGTAAAATTTAAATAATTGCTTAGGATCACATCATTTTGTCCAACTGAAGTTAAGAAAATCGGATTAATCACAGGTTTCCTGAAGTCGCACTGTGCAATTTAGTCATCAGACTTTCAGTGCTTGTGCTGTGAAAGCTTTCTGCATATTAAATTATCCCCTTGGTCATGGGCAGAGGCACCCTCTGCAGCAAGGTAAGGTGGCAGGAGAAGGGGATTGGTAAGGAGGGTTTCAACATTGAAGTAAAAGTGTGGGCGGCTGGGCAAGCAGAAGCCATTAGAAGGTTTCTCTATGAACCACAAGCTGAGCACACAGCTAAGCATTTGGCTTGAGACTGGCCCGAGCCTTCAGTGGCTCGCCCACTTCTAATTCCCATCCAACAACTATACATCAAAGCATTAATACTTAATCAAAAAGAACATGTAAAATGTATGGTTTTAGGCAAAGTAAAATATAGTTGAGTGGCACCTGCATCATAGTGTGCATTGAAAGCAAGAGAGGAAACAATGAAAGACAGTAGAATAATGTAAACATTAAAGAGTAAGGCATACGACCCTATGGTATGTCATACAGCGATGAAGCAGCAGAAGACAGAGAACCCTGTTCTAAGCTCTACTTATCAAACAATGCTTGGCAGAACAGTTAACAAATAACATCCATGGATAGGCTGGGCCAAATGCGCATCTTAGTGCACTCCACATCAATACAATCCCTCTCCCTGCTACAACCTGCAATCAGTACCAATTTCGTGGGGAAATACTGTCCAGACATAGAAAAGTGGTTGACTTATTATAAACCTTTCATTTTATTTGATATTTAGCAACGTATATATCAGGAATTATAACAGAACCAAGCAGAGACACAGGGTTGTCGCTAAGTATAGAGAGTGCAAGACGTTCACCTTTAGTTAGATTATCCTTGTATTTAAATTTGTCATTCAAATTCTTGGTATTCAATTTGTTTAAGTCCTCGAGGACATGCCTATGAAAATTATCTATAGCATTACCCCCAGATAGAGTTGGGGTCCACCTAGATTTACATTTGAGGCCACTGGCCATTCCATAGTCCGTCTCTATATCTAGCTCTTCTAAAAGCTTCTCCATATCATAAGGGCTTTCTTCTCTATCAGTTAAAGAAAGAAGCAGATGAGTTGTTTGAACATCTTTAATAGTCAAAACCTCTTTATCAAAGACAGTTGGAGAAGGTCTAGAATGGCCAGAAACATTAGATTGACCAGCAAAATGTTTCTTCAATTTCAAGTTGCGTACAAATTTGAAAATGTCAATTCTGGTCTGACAGATATCACCAGTTGTGTACGGATTAAAGTTCAAACCTTTGCCAAGTAAAGAGATCATGTCTGTGGTTAGGGGAAAGGAAGAGAGGTTAATCACTTGAACCGTATCTCCTGAACTGGTTAGTTCCTCTGTGTGCCTGACCTGAGTTTTCTCCGGTATTCCTCGTTTGGTACTACGCTTGCCCCTGTGGGTTTTGGGTCTAATACGCCCCTGATTGGTACTGTTCTGTTGCCCTTTCTGATGCGCTCCATTTCTAAAAAAATGGGCATATTAGTAAGATCGGTGTTATCTATTCTTTCATTCTCAGGTTCACCAAGTCCGGTAGAATTCAGTGAGGAGGTACTGGAAGTGATTGAGCTAGCCGTAGTTGATCTACCCGTTTGGGAGCTTTGTTTAGATCTAGGAATCAATGAGTCATATTTCCGATCATAAGTGTAGACCCTCCCATTTTTATAATCTGCCTCATCTCTCCTGATCTGACGGGCTTTCCTGGTCTTGATATCTGCCTGGTGTTTAAGTAGAATTTCATCCAGAAGGGTGTAATTCTTAATGGTGGATTCAGGTCTATTAAGATCCTTAATCTCTTGTTCTATGGTGGATATTTCTAATTGAAGTTTAGCGGTTTTACGTTCGGCACTCTCTATGAGAATGTCCATTAATGTCATGGAGTTCTGGTTAAGAGATTCCTCCCACTTGACCATCAAGTCAATATCTAGATCGTCATATGTGGGAAAAGTTTGAGAACATAACCCTCTGGGTATTTGATTAATTCGTTTGTAGTGTTTGAGGGTGGTTCCATCCCACCACCGGGAATTTTCTTGTTTTTTTAACCTTTCTATACAATTCCCACCTCAATTGAATTCTTTCTTCCATACAGTCTGATTTTGGTACTGACGAGCCACACTGGGCTTGAACATTTATCTAAGAAGACCCACTTTCTCTCCAAACCCGGAGTAAGGGTTTTCTTCAATTAACTTTATTGAACACTCAGCAACGCATACACAGGGTAAGCTATACTTAGCGATGCGTTACACGGTACCCTGCGATTACAACCACGTGCTCGCCTTTATTCCTCTCCCGTTTTGCTTTTTGATACACAGATTTATCCACCAGTATCATTCACTTTTCGCATCGACCCACAGATGTTTGGGTCTCCCCACCAAGTATGCCTCAAATGGGGACAATAGACACTTTTAGGTCTGCATGGAGTGTTTCACTTTTAATCGAGACCCACTTAGATAACTGGATGACAGTGCACTCACTGTTTTGTTGACCAATTGAACAAAGACACTTTTTCACCCTGATCCTTTTTAAGTGTGCGATCGTTGTGAGCATGAGAAAACCGTTTTACGCGACTTATACTCGAGAAACCACTTCTTTTAATTTTTTACCTCACAAACACTATGCGTCACTTTCACTATATTTGGAATGTGGATGGGCATGGTTTTTTGTACACAAAGACGGACACTAGTCACGTAAACAACCCGTGGATCAAAATTCACTATCACAACCATGC
Organism: Lissotriton vulgaris; assembly: GCF_964263255.1. Taxonomy (NCBI): domain Eukaryota; kingdom Metazoa; phylum Chordata; class Amphibia; order Caudata; family Salamandridae; genus Lissotriton; species Lissotriton vulgaris. Next base: position 986,404,678 of record NC_141696.1, on the reverse strand, counting down.
ACTCTCTGTCACTGAACAGTGTACAAGATGTGTTAATGTACTATACACATGTTGTTTTTATCTTATCAGCCCTGAAGAGTCGTGTTGACTCCACTTTTGAACACGACGAAACACGTGTCGGCTGAATGTGGATCCAATAAACATCTTTTGAAAAGGAATAGAAATACAAAGATCTGCTTTTGTTCGCTACCTACTTGTTATTACTGTTTATAATTTAATTGCTTGTTTTACACTGTTATGTGGTTGCGAGAGCATTGCTTCTTATACTCAGCCTCCTGCAGTTTGCTCCAAACATCAAATTAAACCAATCACTAGGAAACTATTTTCCACAGCACAACTATTAATATCTTCTGTTCCAAATAAAAGAAAAATACTTTTTACTCCCTGCCTTTGCATTTAATGATGATCTGTAGAATAGCTCTCAGTTTTGAGAGAAAACAATGTGTTTGCCAAAATGCTTCACTTTGTTTAGCATGCCAGGGGGAGATTCAAAAGTCATAGAGACTTCCGTTTAATCTTTCTGAGGCTCTTTAACAGCGTGAGCCACGGTAGGAGGGAATGGGAAGCATCCACTCTTTCCCAGAGCCTCTGCCATTCTCATGCCCCTATGCAATCCACATATCATGAGGAGAGGCAGGAGAGAGTGAGAGACAGAAGTTGTGGATTAGGACATTGGAATATTGATCCCAGCAGTGTTTATAGCCTGCTTCTGTTCCACTGTCCACCATGGAGGTCTTAACATTCCAAAGTGTTTACATCCGCAGACCAGTTTCACCAGTGAACCCCCTTAGTTTCGTAGAGGTGAAGCCGTTGTAATCTGGTTGTGCATCAGCAGGCTGGAAAGCAGTGCACTTGGTGTGCAGGAAAGATTTTCTGTCTGCTTTGCCCAGATCCGCATTCTGGCATCAGCATGGTTTCTGCTGAGACAGCCTTGAAGGTTTTCCTCTGGCACCAGGGTACTATGCACGCGGTTGAGGATGTCAGCTTGGAAGCACTGAGAAAGCAGTTTAGTGGTACAGCGATCACAGATGACAGATGGATAAAGAGCAGGATGTCTTATTGCACCTGTCATACAAGGACAACTCAATTTTTCTGTGATGGGGGTGTGGTTAGGGCTAAATTCATTCCTAACTAAGGGGCCGATTAGGATTGCTGTGATTCCGCATCCTCCGGGCCGGCGGAAGCCACCGCCGGCCCGGAGGATGCGGAATCACCGCAGCAGTGGGGGATCATCGGCGGACGGGAAAACCGTCCACCGCTTTTCCACCGCGGTCGCCCTCCGACCGCAGCGGAAAAGCTCTAATATGGTGGCGGTGTCTATCAGACACCGCCAGCCATATTAGGATGGGGCAGGAAACATGCTTTTCCACGGCGGCTTTTCCGCCGTGGAAAAGCATGTGGTATTTTGAGTTCTGGGGCCCGTTGCGGGCCCCCAGGGTGTCAGGGGGTGCACATGGGGGGTACCTATGGTACTCCCCTGCATTTACATGCACAAAGCGGCAGGCACCGCACGGTGCATGCCGCTTTGTGCATGTAAATGCAATACATGCATTTTTTGCCTTGCGGCGGGTGCTGCTTCAAGCAGCACCCGCCGCAAGGTTAAAGATACTGGATGTGACCGCCAGGGTGGTGGTCACATCCTAATTGGCATGGAGGGACCGCCGCTGCCCCTGCGGACGGTCCCTCTACCTCGGGGGTGGCGGACGGACGCAGGTCCGTCCGCCATTCTAATGACCCCCTTAATTGGCCATATTCCCAGTTTGTTCTGCCAGAGCTTTCCAGTTCAAGATGGTTTTTTGGCCATCTTCCTCTAAATCAGTTTTTTGTTCTACTCATACATAAGGAAGCTTGGATCTGCGAAGGATGCATTGCAATCATTTTGATTGCCCTGTTTTACATCACATTCATCGACCGCCCTAGATACATACGTCTCTGATTTCCACTCCCATTTTCTAAAACTGTGTGAATAGAAGATTATGCTAGACTCTTTATATACTTTGTATCAATGTAGTTTTGGTGTCTTGCTTCCTAATTCTTGTAAAGCTTGCCATCTTCAATCAAGACATATCCATGTTGCCAAGTAGGTCTTTTCTGCTGTTTGTGGCTATTTCCCCTAACTGGGGTCCTTTTATAGAGATCTCCCATGTGTATATTATCTGCAGGGTGCCACTGTGGCCTCTCAGGGGGAGTTGTCCTTTCTTACAGAAACCATGAAGTAAATAAGAAAGAACTTCTCTGCATCCTGCCTTTGACCCAATGTTCTAATATGTAAGTGTGCACCAGTAGACTGCAGTATAATCCACGAATGCTGAAGATGTCATAAACATTGGTGTTCTTTTTGTATCCCAAAAAGACCCTTAAGTTGATAATTGCAGATATTTTGAAAGCTATGAAACATTCAGTGGTTGTTGGTATGCCTATGTGTTTCATTCTAAATTATTTGGCCTGTAAGTGCTTCCTTCTAAGTGATTAGAGATGCTTCCTGCATCATTTTACCTTCAGGCATTCATCTACAATTAAATTTATTAAACGCTAGTGCACACGTAAGTCATTTAATTTCAGAATATTTTGTTGGGATGACACGTGTAGTCAAACATAGTGATCCATAAATATAACGGAACAAACAAAGATTTTCCTAAAAGTTATTTCAATCTCAATTGCCAATTGAATGTAATGTTATATAATGGAGTACATAATTATAGTTTCCAAAAATACAGCAACTGTATGAAATTTGGCTTCAGGTTTATATAGCAAACCATACATGGCCGATTTAATTGTGTTTATTACCTTGCTCACTGAGTTACTACAGGATTTTTATATACATGTGTGTGTGTGGATATTTGTGTATGTGTACATATATACACACATACACACAAACACAGACAAAAATATATTCATCGATAAAAACCAAAGGTTACAGAGACGGTATAGTTAGGCTAAGATTTTACACTCACAAAACTATAGAAATTTGGCAGATATAGTTACCTGAGCTAACTATAACCTGCGCCACTGCAATGTACTGCTTATGACCTCACATATTACATAACATATGACATGGTCAGTGACATCACTGATGACATCTCAAATAACATTCATGATGACATCATCCAGTGAGTGTGAGTATTTTGTAAAACCTTTACACACTGAATGATATATAGTGACATACTGCATAATTAAATTCATATTTTTGTGTAGTACAAATGAGTTTTAGTATTTTTAACATATAGACTAATAATTATAATTCTGCTTTTAAAGTTGATGTACTATTTATCAGTGGACTAGTCTGTCCACTAACACGTGTCTCCTGTTGATCTATATCTATGGTAGTACGTTGCAACATTCTAATCTTTTCATTAAGACTTCACTCTATAGTGGTGAGTCAGGATAGTTCTGTTTTATGAAATACTGACTAGTTTCCTTAGGTCTCTTTAGTTTGTGATGAATGACTGTACAAGTAGTTTATTAAAATGTAATTTCTTTACTAAGACCTTTCTGTAGGGTGGTGGTGCAGTGTAGCAGACTTTTGAAACAGACTTACCTCTCAGCTCACACCTTTCTCTAGGATCAATTATGATGTTAGTAGTGCTTTATGACACAGTGCCTTGTCCACTGAGACCTCTGTAGTGGGTCTGTGTTGTAGTGCTATGTGTAAAACTGAATTCTCCACTAAAACCTCTCTCCTTGTTGATGAATAGTGGTATTCTGGTTTGCGATAGAGTAACCTGTATTGTTACTTTGGTGATTAGTTATTAGAACAATGAATTTCAAGAGGCAAGGCTATCGGCAAACAACTCTCTCCTGGGTAATAGCTGAGTGTAGTAGTTGTTAAGCATACAGAGCCCTGTGCTGTATGTGTGCCATCCTTCTTTCATTATTTAAAAAAACATTTAATGGTATTTTCTATTCTATTCTATTCATAGGTTTTTTAAGTGCACAGCTACCCAATGACATGCTTCCCAGTATTGTCCAACTAGCGGGGGTCGGGGACTAAAGGTAGTGATTTGTAAAATATATTGAAGTTTACGTTGGTGGATGATGTCACTTGAGATGTCATCAGTGATGTCATCAGTCATATCACTGACCATGTCATGAGTGATGTAATATATGAGATCATAAGCAGTTCATTGTTATAGTTTGCTCAGGTAACTATACCTGCAGAATTTCTATGGTTGTGTGTGTGTGACATCTGAGTCTAACTATACCATCCTTGTAACCTTTATTTTTTTTAGTACATTTCTAAGTTTTTTTTAACTCTGTTCCCTAACTATAACATTTCTGTATTCTCTGGTATTTTCAATTAGTTTTTATGTTTAAAACAAATTAGTTTTTAATGATAACTTCCCTGTAACCTTTGTTTATTTCAGTGAATTTCAGTTTTATTTAAATAAATTGTAGTACAACTTTACATATAAGTTTAATTTAGTAATGCTGATTTTAGAATTGTATAAGTACCAGTTATTCTCATAATTATTTTTAATATACATTTTAAATGTGAAAAATCACAATTCAAGGTAATCTAATTTAAGTACTGTTTTTGAAAATGTAATAAAACAAGATCTTTTAATTATTTTATGGATCTGCTGATCTGTTGCGAATTGGAAAAAAAGGAGCCAATGCGGACAATCTATGATTACTACTTCCTGTGATGATTCGTCAAAACATGCAAAAATGTCAATAAGATATATAGGTTCCTCGAATATTAATATTGACATCAGAGGAAGCGTATATATATATATATCAAAATTTCCCTCATTGACCAACAACTCTTATTTAAAAGTAAACCAGTGACAAGAATAGTTAACTTGACATTTTTTTAATTTTTACCAAAACATTTAATTTCCTCTTTTTATTATATTTATACTCATGTCATTTTTCAAAGTCAAAAGGGTGATTTGATCAATAGTAGATCCAAATACATCTTTTATAGCCATGATTATTATGAAAACGAGATATCTACGTATACAAATAAATAACACATAAATATTAGGGTCCTCCTGATACACTACAACATACATATACCCATTACAATCATACAAAATCAATCATACTCATACACCCAAAAAAACATCCAATATCTGTCAATGGTGAAGTCAGATGTTTGACAGAAAAGAAGAAAAGGGGAAAATTAATCTCCTCTATCATACAATCGGGTCTCAAAAGCAAAGGAAATATGAGACTCGGCACTGGGTCGACGCGCGTTTCGGTGGACTGAAGGCTGTTGGAACCACCTTCTTCAGGACCACTTCAGATATTACAAATTCCAATCACAGGGGACCTAAAATAAGAGTCTGTTCTAATGTATGATGCGATAGCCAAACTACACGTTCTTCAATTTTCAAAATGGGAAAAGTACTGCATCCAGAATACGTATTGTTCTGGAAGGTTAGGGCGTAGACTTCTTTCCATTTATACGGGGGCCAGCAGAGTGAAGCATAGCTCGTAAAGTAGCTATTGATACATATATCTTCTTGGTATCATGATCCGGCAAAATCTGCCAATTTCAATATTTCAATTGGTCAAGGTGTGACAATTCCTTTTTACAAATATCGAGTGCTGGACATCTAGAACCCCTGTATAACAAATGGAAAATCCATATATACATATGTGGCAGCTCATGTGTGGTTTAAAACATAGTTATTTTCTTTACAAGTTTGTTGGATCCGTGGATCCGCATTGATGACAGGAACACACCCACACCTCAACTTCTGATTGGTTACAATAAATCCCCATCCATGCAAATTGTACACCACACCCTAACTTAGTCATTTGGTTTCCAACTCTCTACACAGACAACTGCCATCCAGTGCTGCAGCCTTTTATTGCGATGGAAACTATTGCATCTGCTCAGTCTCCTGGCAAGGAAAAAAGGAATACACAAACTATCTGTGGAAGAGAAAGACATGTCACCACTGAAGAAAGGCTCTGACTTGTGGAAGTATTTTGCAATTCCATTGGGGGATAAGAAGGCGGTTACCATGATTGTGGAATTCACGATCTGTGGGAAGAAGTTGTCCTGTGGAACTGGAAAAAAATACTCACACGAAACTTCTTCGAAGGGGAGGCATTTGCACACCATACATGAAAAGACCTAAAGCCAGATGGTGAAAGAGAATGCAGCTGGTGGCCCGTCCACATCAGCTGGAACATATGGAGAACTTTCTGCACCTGCAAAAATGATAACCATTCCTGGTTGGTCCACAACTAGTATCCATGGTGGCTCACTGTGGCAAATGGAAGATGCCTGTTGGGCTAAACATCTCTTCGATGGCAGCATTTATGGATACATTCAACTACTACAGATGCAAATTGTTTGTTGTTTCACTTTTTCAAAACACTGAGGCTAGTTGCATCCTCCAAGTTCCCTTTCCTTGCCCATTTTACAACCCTGGTTATTTATGTTCCTCAATAAGAAATACACCCTCAAAAAATATAAAACTTTTTGAACAAATCCATACAAAAAAAGGTTCCTGTTAGAACAACCTTATCTGGTCAAAGAAAGACCTACCTATGGGCCTTATTAGGATGGCGGGGCAATCCGCCCGCCATCCATGTAGAAAAGACCCCCGCCATATTACAATGGCTGGGGGGTCCGCGGCGGACGGTCTTGCCGCTTTTCCGTCTGGTCAACATGTCGACCGGGCGGAAAAGGGTTCAATATGGTGGCGGTGTCTGAAAGACACTGCCAGTCATATTAGAATGTGCATTTTTCAATGCCTTGAAGTGGCGGCATTGCCACCACGGTAAGGCATGTGGAGTCTGCTTGGGGGGCCTGTTGCAGGCCCCCATGGACTCCAGGGGGTTCGGGGGTGCACATGGGGGGTACCTATGGTACCCCTCTGCCTTTCAAAGAACAGCGTGGCAGGAACTGCGCAGTGCCTGCCACGTTGTGCTTTGAAAAGCATAACATGCATTTTTAGCATTTCGTCAGGCGGTGCTTTCAGCACCGCCAATCGCAATGTTAAAAATACGGGATGCGCCCACCAGTGTGGCGGGATCATCATAATGGGGTGTGTGGGACCGCTGCCAGCATTGCGGGCGGTCCCATTCCCCACTGGTATCCCGCCATACTAATGTGCCCCTAATGTTTTATGTTTTTGTAGAAATGTGTGTATAAGTGTTTCTGAGTAGCCAGTTTTTGTACACTTGTCTGTTTTGAAGTATCACACTGCAGTCTCCATTCTTCCCTTCTCCTCCCACACACTGTTTTGGCTCAGTTTCTGTAATAGCCCTTTTTCTATAGCTTCTGCCTTCAAGTAAGTCAAAGGTTCACAAGACTTTTTCTGAGCAGCATACTAGCTTCAGATTAAACTGTAGCAGTTGTGGTTGACTGTTCGCGATTTCCAGCATATCACAAACAACATAACTTTTTTTTCGTTTTTCAGAGGAACTCACAGAGTTAGTTACTTTTCCTTAAAACCACTACCTATATTTAGTTTCCAGCACACTTCCACCATCCATTCAAATATCTTCTTTTGTATTTTAGGTGCTGTCCTTCATTTTAAGTGCCTTTCATCTTCGAACCTGCCTCATTCTGCTGCAGCCATTTCCTGAGTACTACTCCTCCTTGTCTCCAAAATGGTCAAGGTATGGATTGTGGGCCATAGTTTTGTGATTTGGGCCAGAGAAAGTGCTAGAAGGTGTAGAATCAACAGGGACCTAGGTTTACCTAATTTAGACATTACTTCGATTGGCCTGAGAGAAGGCTTTAGGAGCATCAAGTGCTGCCCTTGGTTGAAAGCATTGCGGAATGCCAACGCCTAGACCTCATGATTGCGCACTGTGATTGCAGTGTCATAGGCACAATTACTACAGTTGGACTGGAAATCCTTAGTGAAGGACACCTTTGGTAAATAAATGACACTTTTCCCACATACTGCCTTGGCGTTCAACAACATGTGCCAAAGACAGAAGTGGCAGTGGTCAACCAAATCCTGTCCACAAATAGAGAAATCCAGGAAACATGCCAAGAAAACTCATGGAGGCAACAGGGTCTTCCTTAACAACTTGAAAGACTTCATCCTGTTCTATGTGTAATTATCATCCACACACCATAAACACAAAGGTTCTTTTCAGAGCCAACCCTTTTCCAAAACACTGGTTTGTTTTGTTTGCAAATCCTTTTTTTCTATTTCTCACTCAGATTCGCTGATTCATTGTGGATCCCCAAACCAAAAGCACACTTTCAATACAAAAAAGCAATTGTTTGGTTCCGCAAAGGATCCGCAAATCTGTTCCCAACCAAATAAAGTCATCTAAAACAACAACACATTTAGCATAGTTGGTATGTGACTGGCTGTATGGGTGTTTGAGAGAGTCTCTGAGTATCTAAGTATATGAGTAAGTGTGTAGGTCTGTGAGGGTGTGTGTGAGTGGTTGTATGGGTCTGTGACTGGGTGTGTGAGTATGTGAGTGGGTATGTGAGTATGTAAATGGGTGTGTGAGTGAGTGTGAGTGAGTATGTATATGTATGAATGGGTTTGTGAGTGGGTTTGTCACTGGATCTGTTGGTTTGTGAGTAGGTATGCAAGTGGTTTTGTAGGTCTGTGATTGGAAGGCATGTAAGGGTGTGTAAATGGGTGTGTGAGTGAGTGTGAGTGCATGATTGGGTATGTGAGCAGGTATGCCACAGGCTGTGTGTGAGTAGTTGGCAGGTGGGTGAATAGATAGCTAAGTGGTGTGGGAGTAGCTGTGTGGGTTTGTGAGTGGGTGTGTTAGTGGCTGTGAGGGTCTGTGAGTGGGTATGGGAGTGGGTGTGTGAGTGGCTGTATGGGCTTGTAAGTGGGTGTATAAAGGGTTATGTGGGTGTATGAGTATATATGAGTGGCTGTATGGGTTTATATGGGTGTGCGACTAGGTGTGAGAGTAGCCATATGGGTGTATGGGTGGTTATTTGGGTGTGTGAGTGGGTGTATGTGTGGCAGTATGTGGCTGTTAGTGGCTGTTAGTGGACCTAAGAGTGGCTGTATGAGTTGGTAAGTGGATGTGTAAGTAGCTGTATAGGTCTGTGAGTGGGTGTGTGAGTGGCTATATGAGTGTGTGAGTGGATGTGAGAGACTGCATGGGTGTGTGGGTAGGTGTGTGAGTGCTTCTGAGGATGTGTGAGTGTCTGTATGGGTGTTTGGGAGAGTCTGTGAGTATCTAAGTGGATGTGTGAGTGAGTAGGTGGGTCTCTGAGTGGGTGTGTGAGTGGTTTTATGGGTCTGGGAGTGTGAGTATGTGAGTGGATGTGTGAGTGGGTAAATGGGTGTCTGAGTGAGTAAGTGTATGTATGAATGGGTTTGTGAGTGGGTGTGTTACTGGCTCTGTATGTCTATGAGTAGGTGTGCAAATGGTTTTTCAGGTCTGTCACTGGGGTATGTGAGTGTGTGTGTGTGTAAATGGGTGTGTGAGTGAGAGTGTGTGACTGGGTATGTCACCGGTTCAGTGAGTATATGAGTGGTTGTGTGAGTGGTTTTTGGATATGTGAGTGGATATCTAAGTGGATGTGTTAGTGGCTGGTTGGGTCTTTGAGTGGGTGTGTAAGTGCTGGGTGGGTCTGTGAGTGGGTATGAGAGGTGATGTGTGAGTGTCTCAATGGGTATGTAAGTGGGTATGTAAATGGTTATATGGGTGTGTGAGTGTCTGTGTGAGTCGCTGTATCGGTCTGTGATAGGGTGTGTGAATGGCTGTATGTGTGTGTGACTAGGTGTGTGAGGGGCTATATGGGTCTGTGAATGGGTGTGTGAATGGCTGCATGGGTGTGTGAATGGGTGTATGAGTGGTTAGCTGGGTGTATGAGTGGGTGTGTGAATGGCTGTATGGGTTGGTGAGTGGATGTATGAGTGACTGTATACATCTGTAAGTGGGTGTTTGAGTGGCGGTAGATATAGAAGAGGAGGATGATGATGAGCCAGTCATCATGGTCATTAGTCCTGCACCAGTGGAGACCAACATTAAACCATCCCAAACTGCTGTGAGGGATGTGGCATAGATACCACCAACACAGATGATACCACCAACACCACCTCCAGCTTCCATATATCACCAGCAGCAACCTTCACCCACCACAACCACCTCAGTAGAAGTAGATACTGCAGAGAGTCACACGTCACGCCCACCTACCAGTTCAACCGTCATTTCAAGTGTCACCAGCAGCACCAGAAAATTGACCTCCCCACTTTGGGACTTTTTTCGAATAGCAAGAAGGAAGTGAACATTGCTATATGCTCCATTTGTGGACAAGGTGTTAGGGATAAGCTTGGTACAAACTATGGTACCGGAGGCCAAACAACCCATCTGAAAAAACACCACTTGATCAAGTGGGAGGTGCACCTTAGTGGCCAAAATATTGCACATGTTGTTGGTGTAGGGGATGAAGAAGAAGATCCGACCACCGTGGGAGGTGAACAAGAGGGAGACATATTCTCTGGTACACAAAGCAGCCCTGTCCCTAGCAGTGCAGTGGTTCGGCCCACATCATCATCAGTAATATCGCAATGGCACAAAGGTCAGGCTGAGACACCAAGGGTCCAAGGCAAGCGAGTAATGCAATGAAAAAACGTGCATTGAGCCTTACACCTGACGTCAAGAAATCACCTGCATCAGTGCCATCAGAAAAGAAGAAAATCTAGGCTACCATTCTCAGCATGTTTAGGTCAGAGGGGCAGGATGAACACAACCACCCAACGGCACGTTTGTGCAATACGAAGCTGGCTAAAATGTTAGCCCTGGACCTCCTCCCTTTTACTGTTGTGGAAGGGGTGGGTTTACTTGAATTTGTTGCAGCCATCTGGCTGAAATGGAAGGTTCCCAGACAGTTCTATTTCACCAGAGTTGCTGTTCCAGCACTACATCACGACGTGCTGGAATTGCTTGGACAAGCTTTGCAGCAGAGTGCTGTTCACACTATCCATCTGACAACAGACATGTGGACCAGTTGCCGAGCCACTGATTACATGTGCATCACTGCATGCTGGATCTCTTTTGTGAGGGTTAGAGAAAAAATATCTGCAGCAGGTGTTGTTGACACTGCTGAGATTTATTTATTTATTTATTTATTTATTGTTCATCATCAGGAAATACAGTTCCACACGGTTCCAACCAATTATTTTGTTCAATATACACATTCCATTTAGCAGATATGCATCATTGAGAAAATTCTCAGATCAAATAAATCTTTACACAACTGAGCTAAAGTTCATGAGAGCGAAAAACAAAAAGTGAAAATTATTATAATAATTTAGAATAGATTACCCCTCTATTCTTAACTCCTTCGACGCTCATGATGAGCTCAGCTCGTCATGGTGTACACCTCCATACACTCATGACGAGCTGAGCTCGTCATGAACAATGGAAATCAACATAACTCAGCACAGGAGGAAAATAGCACTAGCATCGATGGTGTGAATTTCCAATGCTCTACCGGTGCCCAAATCTGTTTACCTAATTGCATCGCTTTGCGACCTTTTTTTTCATACAAAGATTTCTCCAGTGTATACATTGATAACATTCTTATAAGCCATTGGTTAAAAGACGGGGGATTAGGATCCTTCCACAGGGTTGCTATACAAAGTCGAGATATCGCCATCACAATATATATAAATTCTTGATGGGTGATATCTTTCTCTTCTCTCCCTACACCCAAAATCACAATCTCATTTGTTAAGTTAATTGATATCCCTAGTTCATCACTAAAGAACATTTCAATCGCTTGTTTAAAAGGATTTAATTTTGGACATGCTGAGAACATGTGAATAGTGTCAGCTTGTGTACTTTGACATCTGGGACAAGATATTTCACTAGTTCCCCCCCATTGTGCTATTTTATGCGGCGTGTAGTATAATTCATGAAAAGTTTTATAACATTGTGCTTGTAATTTGGCAACCTTAACAATAGAATTAGCAAACTGCAGCGATTTTTCCCCCTCGTTTCCCACTAAATTTAACTTTGTCCTCCATTTATCAAAGACTTTAATCCTATCGTCTTCTTTGCATTCACTCAACACCTCATATAATTGTGAGATTGAGCAGCCCCTCTCATTTTGGATATATTCCATCAGATCCTCTCTTTTAAAATTATCTCTCCCGGGCAGTTTCCTTTGTATTACTGACCTAATCTGTAGGAATTTTAAAAAGTCTCTACGATCTAGTTTATATAATTGGCATGCCCTTTCGAATGAGATTATACCAGAATCATCTATAATATCTCCTATAGTACGCACCCCAGAGCTCTCCCATCTTTTCATGACTTGGTCATGAAACACTTCAGGGAGGAGTTCGTTTTTATATGGAGGTGTATAGAAACTCATCCGTCCTAGCTTTATTTTTTTCCGTACCATAGATCACACTGATTTTGCTGCTGCAAAGACCTTAAACTTTGTTCTTTTGTAATAATTAAATTCTTTAAATGTAAGTAGTCCTTTATTAGAATCTCTAGCTAATAAATCATATGTATCTGGTATATTAAGATCGTCCCGCCATCTATCGTTAGTATTTCCCCCGAGAAGTCCTCTAAGATACTGCAAGGATGCTGCTAAATAATATCCTTTAAAATCTGGAACTGCTAAGCCTCCCTATTCCTTAGAAAGTGCCAGCATTTTTATAGACCTCCGAGTTTTACCTTTTGCCCATATAAATCGATTACAAACCCTTTCAATGTCCTTAAACCAATTATTGTGAAATATTAAAGGAATAGTTCAAAACAAATAAAGCATCTTGGGAAGAAGAATCATCTTAATTACATTGCAGCATCCAATTATTGTAAGATGTAAGTTGTCCATCCTATCTAAATCTTGTTTGGCCTTTCTGATGACCGGAGTCAAGTTTTCCTCAACCAGCTTAGATAAATTGGATGTTATAGTTATGCCCAGGTAGACAGCTGACTCTATAACTCTTTCAACATTTATTGTGGCAAATTGATTAAGGACTATCTGTGTTTTATTCTGGTTCAGTTTATACCCAGAACAAGACCCATATTTTTTTGCTTCTTTTTCTATTTCCACTATCACTGCGGCTGGAGTGGGTGACATAATTGCTAGGTCATCTGCATAGCCTAAGATTTTCGTCTCATAGCCATTCAATACAATAGGAAGTATCAGACTGTTTCTTTCTATATGTCTTATAAAAGAATCAATGTAACAGGCAAAGAGCAATGGTGAGCAAGGGCAGCCCTGCCTCGTTCCTCGCATGATGTTAATATTTTCGCTCTGTTCCCCCGCTACTCTAACCTTTATGATCGGGCTTTTTATATAGCGCTTTCAATCCCTCTATACACTTTTGCCTGAAGTTAATTTTATACATTGTTGTCCAAAGAAAGCCCCACGAGACCCTGTCGAAGGCTTTTTCTGCGTCCAAAAGTATTAAAGACATAGGGTCTCGTGAGGCTGTTGTTCCATCAAACAAGGTAATTACCCTTCTGATATGATCGGCTGTCCCCTGCCTGGAATAAACCCATGTTGGTGGGGTGAAACCGCCTTGCCAATTATCGAGCTCAGCTGAGATTTTTAATGCTGCACAGAAACATGCAACTGTAACATATTTGCCGTGGAGAAATCTCATACTGATGCAAACATTTAGAAAGACTTTGACAGCAAGGTCTTTGAATGGCTGTAAACAGGTTAAAATTGGTTTTGTTGCCATGTACAATGGCAGTAATATAGTTAAGGCCATGGCTGATGGTGGCGATTTCAGGGTTCTGTGTTTGGCAGCATACTGCATTAACATAATTGTTCAAGACTTTCTGAAAAAAGAAGATCAAATCAGCAACTTACTGACCACCTCCAGAAGAATCTGCACACATTTCAGCCACTCTTTTAAAGGCCGGAATCAGCTGAGGATTCAACGTGATAATAGAATGCCAGTTAAAGCACTCATCAAGGAGGTGCCAACACGTTGGAACTCAATTTATTACATGCTTGAATGTCTGTTTGAGCAGTACAGACCAATCTATGAACATGTCATGCAAAGAGGGGATGCTACTGAGAAAGTCATGATCATTGAGATGGACCAATGGGGCATAGTTAAATGCCTGAAAGAGATGCTATTTCCATTCGAGGTCTTCACACGTGAAGTCAGCAAGGAGGACTGTACTATGGGCCAAGATATCCCAGTGTTGCACATGCTACAGGAACAGCTGAAGAGGGTGTCTGCAATGTACCCACGTGTGGAGAGAAAAAAGAAGCATATGAGTTGGTGGGGAGCTTAAAACTTTGCTTATCTGAAAATACAAGGGTGCAAACAGGCATTGTGTCATCCAACCATTACATTTGTGACATAATTCTGGATGCCCAGTTCAAACCATTAATGCACACTTTCATTCCTTTTTCAGACGGGGATGTTGCCAACTACAAAACTTGGAGGGCTGTGGAAGCCAGTCATCTAGAAAAAAGAATGGGTGGTAATTAGAGGCCTGCTTCTCCAGGGCACAACAAGTACTGCAAGGCAGCTGGCTTCAAGTTCAGGTTCAAAGCCTAAGGGCAGTGCAGTTGGTTCACAGGAGCCAAAACCACCAACAACACCAAGAACAACATCAAAAACATCAACAGGAGCATCAGCTCAAAATCAGCACAGGAATGGCTGTTACAGCAAGGGCTTAGGTCCAGTGCTGAGGCAAAGGCAAAAGAGGCTGAGCAAAGCAGAGCACCCCTGAGCATTGAGTGGATGGTCCAGCTCTATCTGGATGACCCAACAGAGGTCTACTTTGATCAAAACTCATTGCTGTATTGGTATGGGAAAAGGCGCCAATGGCCAGTGCTCAGCAGGCTGGCGATAAACTATCTGGCTTGCCCTGTCCCACGTGTCTCTCCTGAGTGTGTTTTCAGTGCTCCTGGTGCCGTTCTGATAGTGAGAAGCACGAGTTTCTCACCCCAAAACGTGGAGAGGTTAACCATGATCGAAAAGAATCAGCACTTTATGCCACCGGAATGCATAAATACCTGAAGTAGGACAGCAGGAAGATGATGATGGCGACTCAGTTCATGAAAATAGGTGTTAGGTGACCTACTTCTGGGAGAACCACCAGAATTTGACGATGAGCTCTACTTCCCAGACAACTAGGCTCTTTCAATTTCTACCCACTTTATTTCTTTGATACCACCCCAAAAAAAAGATATAGCTAAGGAACTTTATTTACTTTAATATTTATTTGTGTATGTGACTGTCTTTCTGGTTCACAAATCCATCCTCACCGTCTTACTCTTTTTATTGCCGGATCAGAGTTGAAGCTGTGTGCAGTCAATGAAGAAGTAAAGTCCACTCCTAACCAATGTTCCCTTTAATTTTTTTCCTCTGTGTGCGGCAGTGGAGGGTCTCTGTGCGCTGCAACCATGGCTTTGTGCGCCAGGAACCAAACCACGCGTGTCTGCAGCACCAAATGGCACTCAAAACATTTACAGTTTTCCCTTCTGTTCCCCTCGCTGCCCCGTGCCTCTCTGCCTATTCTGCCTTCTGTTCTTAGCTGCCCCTATATTTCTCTATTCTGTATTTTGCCTCTGTGTCATTAGTTTTTTGTGCCCGTCTGCCCTCTGTGCCACTCGTTTTTCTGCCCCTTTTGACTTCTGTTCCACTCGTTTTCCCCTTGTTTTTTGTGCCTTTCTGCCCTCTGATCCACTTGTTTTTTGTGCCTTTCTGCCCTCTGTTCCACTTCATTTTCCCCTCGTTTTTGTGCCTTTCTGCCCTCTGTTCCACTTGTTTTTTGTACCTTTCTTCCCTCTGTTCCACTCATTTGTTGTGCCTTTCTGTTCTGTGTTCCACTCATTTTTTGTGCCTTTATGCCCTCTGTCCCACTGGATTTTTGTGCCTTTATGCCCTCTGTCCCACTCATTTTTGTGCCTTTCTGCCCTCTGTTCCACTCGTTTTTTGTGCCTTCTGTCCTGTGTTCCACTCGCTTTTTGCTTCTTTAAAGCGGCCGGCGGTGCGACTCTCTCTAGCGACATCCTGTGTGGGCGCTCCACTCGAGGTGGTGCGCGCTGACTTCAGGGGAGGTGTGCGCGCACGCGCCCTAGAGGGAACGGTGCTTCTAACTCGCACAAAAGTTATTTCTCTCAAGCCAGACATTGGATATAGAATTCAAACAAATGTGTGCCTGCCTCCAACCATGGGCCATGACTATCTACCTTAACCCCCTAACCAAGAGGTACTGCCCTGGAATAACAGGTAAATGATGGCATGCACTGCACAATGAGTGATTGTTGTTTGTTGTGAATGTCTATTCTACAAAGTGACACAAGTCACTGTTTCCCTTCTTGTTGTTCAATAATAAAATTATACTACTACAGGCCGATCTATTGCATTTTGAGTCAGGAGAGAACGAGTTTGGAGGACTCACTCGGGAGTCGGATACTGTTGGTATGGACTCGGAGTTGGGCTCGCAGTCAGAGTCAGGTCAGGAGGATCAGAGATGATTGATGGAATAACTCAGGGCATGCCACCAGAAGAAGATAGATTTTTTCAAATTCACTGAAACCAACCAATTTGGATGATTGATGATAGCTAAATGTAAACAACAACAGAGACCAGGCCTACATATCTGTGTAGTGGTGGTGGGCGGGGAGTGTGGTGTGACTGACAGTGATGCATTGATTTTTTACTTAATTTGGAAAATGCTATGTTGCTGTGTGTATACTATGTATGTGTGCTCAGTGCTGTCTGGCTCAAATCGGAAGCTAAGTAGAGTTTGAGTGGGGGTGGCCTGTTGTTGGAGGTAACTGCCGTAAACAGAGTCTATTAGCCATGCTGCCTCCGAAAGTCTTCTTGTTGCACTCCTCCTCATGCAGTTTAACTTTTGTTTTCTCCCTGATTTTTCAATATCATTTTTGTTTTTCCATCTACAGGCCCTCTACTCTGCTCCATACTGGAAAAACAACTCACACTTAACATACCAAACAGCATCCGCCAGGCACCCAAAATTCACGGGCAATAGGAATGCGGAGACGCTACTCCCAATTTATACAGTATCTTTTTGTTCTCTTCAATCGTTGCGACTGTGTGTAGTTTATGTTTGCTTTTTACTCCTACAGATCAATTAATTGTATTCGATATCTTTCTAAGCTCGGTACAACAGAACATAAATATAATGTATCTAACTTGGCTCTCTCTGGGGACAGACAGACAATTGCATAATAATATACTTCCGTTTAATTGTCTAGTATCACTCATCATCATTTTCCTCCATAACAGATTTATGATGGTCGGCTGAAAAAGATTAGTGTTGTCCATGTGTAGTGTATGTCTTTGTCAAACCTTTCCCTCCTTCCGCCTTCCCAGCCATTCATCAAACCCTCAACACTCTTACCCCAGGCTTTGTGATTTATTGAGGTGTGACTTAACAATTTATACACCACTAATTGATCACATACTTGGTGAGGTGGATGTGGTGAAAGCAGGAAACATCATTAACAATGCAGGGGTTACATCGCAATGCTAATACATCACGGTTTTCACAACGCAAGTCGTTACAACGACTTGCGCTGGATGGTGCTTCAGGACAAGGAATAGTATAATTTACTATCCAACACCTTCGCTACTGTATGTAAACTGGTGTCGGAATAGTAAATTATACTACTCCTAAGTCCAGCGCCCTCCAACGCAAGTCATTGTAAAGACTTGCGTTGTAAAAACCGTGATGTAATGTACCACGATGTACATGTATGCGTTGTAACGTCATACATTTGGTAAAAGCAACACAACAACTCAGTGCAGGGTGAGGAGGATCTTATTCGTAACTAAGCTTATATAGCCCACACTGGCAGTATATATTATAAAATATCCACCCAGGCCAACACGGTGTAGGATTTTTTTTCAGAGGAACATCTCATTGCCAGCATCAAGATTTAGCCACTGTATTAATTTGCGTCCAAGCCGGTTAAGCTTGTCCACTTTGTACAGTTTGTAGTAGCTCAACAATGTTCTGATTAATTCAATTTTTCATTGCTTGTCAAACTCTCTTCTTGTGTCTGAGACTGAGTCTGTTCTTGTAGTCTAGTCTCTGGTGGCTGTCATCAAGCTTGCATATAATAATAACAGCATTAACCTAGTTTTTTTATTTCAGTTACATTCCCTTTCGATGAATAGTCCCCACTCTCCGAGTCCTTATCCTACAGTTCTAGTTCGCCTAGGAGGGAGTGAAACCTCACTTCAGTTCAGATGAGTTTGTCTTCAATATCAAAAGAAACGCTAGCATGCATGCTGCTACTACTACCACCACCAGGATGGCACCTTGGGAAACCATGGAGTCCTTGGTTCATCTAATCAGGTAAGAGAAGTGAACTATGGTTGATTGATCATTGTTGAATGGCAATTGTTCTAAACAATGGTAATTCATCCCCCACCCCCTCCAAGTCCTTAGTGGTTAATAATAATATAGAGTAGTAGCAGAGTAGACTGTGAGACTAGAAGGAGAGAGTAGTAGACAAGGGAGGGTACTGCATCATCATTTTGTTTACCTAATCAGCAGACTTTTAAAACTGGCTGCCGCAAAGGCAGCACTAAAACGTAAAACAAACAATCAATAACCCCACCAAATTTTTTAAAAATCATTCATAATCATAAAATGTAAAAATATGAAAATGTTATTATTCCCTGAACAAAATACCAAACCCACAACTGGCCTACCCTTGTCTCTAATCCCAACCAATGTCCAAGTACTGGCCAAGAAATGTCCATTAATAAAGAAAAAAAACAAATCCCCCAACACCCACTCACGCACCCAAAAACAGATTAAAAAAGGGGCTAAAGAGAGCACTAATAGGGTTAGGAGCTTCTGGAGGTACCTGCCTGGCTTCAATATCTGCCAGCCTTCGCATGATGCAGCGCTCATAATGGCGGAAATAAAGGGGAACAGCAGTGCTGGTGGAATGGTGGCAGCGCCGGTGGGCACCCATTGGACTGTGGCAACAGTGCGGTGATGGGGTGGTTGTTGGAGCATGGATTGTTCCCTTGCCATTGCAGCAGCTTCTGCCTCACCCTCCTTGGCCACCAGCCGTGAGTACTCAGCCCTGATGGCCTCCATTTGCCATGGCCGGGCTGCAATCTCCTGCCTGATTGTAGAACAGCAGGAATAGCTACATATCAAGAAAGAAAAAAGTCAAATTGTAAACAATGCTCTTAGCAAAACACATAGGAAATTATACCATGGTTATGAAGGGAGGTGATTGATGATGGATGGATAGGAAGGATAGATAATGTTGCGCTTGAAAACTACTGTGAGTCCAAGGAGGAGTATGCAATACCACCTCCTCAACCATTTGAATAAAAAAAACCTAGATAAAAAACATTCCAGGCAAGTAAAGGTGAGATGAACACCACTACCGAGGAGCACCATACTTCCTTATTCTCCTTTCAAGAATTTTTAAATTCATCATTGCATTGTGCTTTGAGTATTTTATGTTTTATACTTCACCCTTGGTGTTGCTACTCACCACCATTTAAGTGTTTTACATTCTCTCAATCCACTCTTGACCATTGAAACTATCCATCCATCCATATAGCCATCCATCCAAATTTCCAAACATGGCTCTCTGTCTCATTCTATTCTCATGATCTCAAATACGTTTGTCATTTGACATTTACCAATCCATTTGCCTTTAAGTTTATTTCAATTGAAAGAAACCACCACATGATTCTAATCACCCACCCAGGCAGGCATCCTTTCCCACATACACTTTCACGCACCCAGGCAAAAAAATCTCCTACTCGTATACCAACCTTTCGTCCATCCTTCAACCACCCACGCATCCTAGCTATCAGCCACCTATAGTACTATTTATGCATCCAGTATACAACCTTTTCCTTCCCTTTTCCAACAACCCATAGTTCAAGGTCTTGTTCATGAAATGTTTTCTGCTGAGTTAAAGATGAGAGCGGCCAATAGTTACTCAGCTCAACTTCAACTCCTGCTTTGTTCACCTGTTGTTCACAAGTCAACAAGAATGCCCCTTTACAGTGAGCTTATAATTATAAGTAATTGTAAATAATAGGCAGGCAATATGACTTACCACCGCCCACCAGTGACGCTGGCTCATCCCCTTCTGCTGCCGCATCTGCAGATTGGCTGGTGCCGTCTGTGCTGGCCCCAGGACTGGTGGTCGGTGTGGCTAGAATAAAAAGATTACATATTTCTTTGATGCCAGATACACCTCCCCCTATTATTTGTTTTATAGCAAAATAAAAAAAACACCACACACATCATTCACTACAATTTGGATACATTACAGACAGTATCTTCTATAACAAATAAGAGGATGGGCATTTTGTGGTTGGAAAGCATTTTTTAAAAAGCCTGAAGTCAAGGCAAGAGACAAGCTGTTAAGGAGTGTCTGAAGCTATTGATTGATGAATCTGATGTTTTGAGAAGAAAATAGCATATGTCCTTGTTTGGCAAATGCAATGGGGCTGTCCTCCTCGTACTTCCTCCCAGACTTGGTGCACAGTCATCAGTTCACCAACTGCTGCTAATAATACTAGGCCTAGCTAACAAGAAGACACA
Source organism: Lissotriton vulgaris (assembly GCF_964263255.1). NCBI lineage: Eukaryota > Metazoa > Chordata > Amphibia > Caudata > Salamandridae > Lissotriton > Lissotriton vulgaris. The sequence goes on along the minus strand of NC_141696.1, from coordinate 986,384,218 downwards.
ACTTTGGGGTGTCCAACGTGACCGTTGCCACTCTCCTGTTTTAGTGATTAAGCCTTCTCATCTATTACATTTGTAGAATGCCTTACTTGGGCAATGGGCGTGCAATCTGCAAGGCAGAGTAGTAGTAGTAGTAGTAGTACTATGTGACCAATGTGTTCTCTGAGTCTTAGAGTACCACCACTAGGCAGTCCACAAAAGGGTAGAGGGAAAGCTGACTGTAAAGGCAGAAGAAAGGAAGAGGCAGACAGACTAGAGACAGTTTGACGTAAAGTAGAGAAACTTGGAATATAGAAAATAAGTAAATAGGATAATGCAGGGATAAAAAGAATTTAGAAATGGATACATTGCAGAAGATTTGGAAAAATAATATATAAACGGGTAGACGTGACATTATTCAAAAAGGTAAAACAGACAAAGTGCCTGAGCCACACTTACTTAAAGCAATAACCTTTTGAGGGCTGGAAAATATTTATTCAAACCAACCCTGACAACATTATCCTTTGTCAATTATTTTGTTTTTTTTGGAAAATTACTTACACTTAGAATGACAGAAACACACACTGTACAATCGAATATTTACACTTTTGTACATAATAGAAAAACAAACAATGTCAAAAATAATGTGTGAACATCAAACATCATACAAAGAAATGAATACATTACACAAAAAACAATAATACATACATTAACAGTCAATAAATGAGAGAAATGTAGTACATGGGGAATATTGTCAAATAAATGACAGCAAATCAGTAATGTCTGGACTGGAAAGGAGCAGAAAATGAGGGGAATAAATATATTAAGGCTAACACCAGGAGGACTTACTAGGGCCAGCAGAGCCATCGGCTGAGGAACTCTGGGAGGCACCTCCAGCTCCAGCTCCTGGACCCTCACCCGCCTCAGCACTTTTCTTGCTCCTAGATGCTGATGTAAAACATAAAGACAAAAAAAGATTGGTGGTAATAAATAATATCTCCCCAAAATATATTTGACTGGCAAAGGTAATCGCAATAAAAGTGAACTTTTCTAAATCAGATCAACTAGTAGTAATATATCGCAGAACGTTCTATCCTATAAAAAAATTCCAAAACCTACCTACCTAGTCCACTCTTATTCCAAATTCAGTAGATTGCATTTTGGAATTACTATCAATAAAATGCAACACATCATGATGTTTGCTTCTTCTAGAATCTCATTCGCAATCTCTCAGTCTCCCCCTTTGATGGGTCAATGCACTAATCACTAAGGGCCTTATTACAATTATTACAATGTCGGGTGGACGCCATTGCCGTTCTGTAACCGCCTGACCTTAGGTTGGTGCCGCAGTCATGACGACCGCACTAGTCTACTACGAATTGATGCGATCTTCCATAGGCCATAGGGTGGTCGCAAACCTCCATTTGTCAATGGAAGCTTGTGTGGCAGGCGAAAAAGGCCTACAGCACCAGTTTCCATTGAAAAATGGATGTTATTGGTCTCAAACATCCCAGCACAGTTCATGTGGCATTGGCATGCCCCATGCGGTTACGAAATTACAAATAACTAATTACAGAACGTCTTACATAACCATCACTAATCTCATCAGCCCAAGCGAGTGGCAACAAGTACGATTCAATAACTAGGTTAGGTGGGTAGTGCCAAGTAAGCTAAGCACCTGTCTAGAGTAGCAGATTATTACGTAATATTTGAAAACTTAACTTCCCTGCATATAAGCAGCATGCCTGTTATTATTTGGGAAAAAAGTATTAGCTATAGGATAGAACACACAAGTAATAATTAAAATGAATAATTTTACTACTTACTTATCTAGCCCTGAAACCTCAACTCCTAGCGGGTCCAGTAGGTCCTGCTCTCAGCCCAGGATGTCAGACCAGCGGTGCGGCAACTGCTGATGGGTGCGCCGATTCCCATAGCTGCGGTAAACTGCCCGACACATCCTTGCTCAGCGCTGCTGGTGCTCCTGAATCCGGTACCCGGACCCAGGCCTGCCGCCTGCTGCCAGGGAGGAGGGGACGTGGTGCTGGATATAAAACACCGAGAAAAAGGAACAAGGGAGACCCTACTCACATGGAATAAGGGTAATGTAAGTATAAACAGAAACAGTGGTTCCTGTGGAATAATATGGCAGTTTCTGATAGTAATTATGTGCGAATCACAATGAAAATGGGTTAGGTTGATAACAAAAGGAGAAGAAAACATAGACACATCTGTTTCTGGTTGTAACAATAGTTATTTATGTATGACAAAAGAAATATACAATTTTCAAAAAACAAGCAGTAGTGCATAGTTTCCCCAGTGGACATGGAACCTTAAACATTGGTGACATATTGGTGATATACACATGTGGTTTGCAGTAGTTTATAAAGTCAACCATTATAAATAATAACCAATGGAGCAGTGTCCTTAACAAATAATAAGCGCATGTAAATGGTTCGCTTTAGTTTTGTTGAGGGCTTTTCAACCCTATATGTAGTAAAGGGTCTCTTCAGGACCTAGAGATGTACAGACATCTGAGGGATATAGTTGTACAGCGGTGTGGTGAGCGTGTGCCACAAGGAAGTGAAAGGGAAAGAGGTTACTCACATGGGACCCAGCCAGGCTCCCAGTATGAAGGTAGGGAGGCTGACAACAATGGAGAGCAATTGGGTGAATCTAAAGTTGGGAACACAGCCATCCGTGAATTCCTTCTGTACTCGGGAACGGAAGGTATGCTACAGGAAGTGCAGTCGCTACGACCTGCGGGGAATTACTGATTTAAAGGATAATTTCCATTTGTCTTCACAGCACGTGAGTCTAATAACTTTGGCGTTCTCCGCGACAGGGTGCACGTGCGGCCGCTAGGCAAAAGTGTAGATCTGCATCAGTCTGTCTACACTGGTCTACACTGGTCAAATGGCTTTGACAGCTCTCGCCACGCAAAAGATAACACTCCAGTTCCAGCAGGCGGAAGCTTTCAAAGTGCCTCGCATGCTAGAAGTGGAGATTTTATCTCTTTCCCTGCTCTCAAACATGCGGGCAGGGAAAGAAAGGAAACTTTTGATTTTGCTTTTGCACACCGGGAGCTGCATTTGCAGCAGCTCCCCATGTGCAAAAGCAATACCGGTTTCCTGCAGGAGCTAGGGAGCCAGCTGGTACCACTGGGGCTTTGAGGCTCCCCCTGCAGTCCCTAGGCTGCACACTGAATGGCCCGGTGAGCTCCAGGGCACCCAGGAAACATGGTCTGGCCTCAGGGAATAGACAACCAAGGACCAAAAATGGCCCGGGAGGAGGCCAGAAGGTCCCCCTTTCCTTAGATTATAAGCATGTTAAGGCCAGGCCCCAGGATTAGGGCCCTGGGGTTGAAATCCCCCTGGGGAAGGGGGTTTTGCAGTCCCCACCCCCATTCAGTTAAGGCCAGGCACAGGGGGATGGGGTATCCAGGGCCGAAATCAGCCTGGAAAGGGAGGCACCCACCCCTATGAATTGAAGTAAAGCAAGCAAAAAATGCAAAGGGGGACAGAAAAAAGAGCAAAAACGGAAAAACAGAAGGCAGAAAAAAATTCAGGAAAGCCAAAACAGAGGATAGAAAAACAAGCAGAAAAAGGCAAAATAGAGGGTAGAAAAACAAGCAGAAACGGCTAAGCAGAGGGCAAATAAATTAGCAGGAAAAGCAAAACAGAAGCATACAAATAAGCAGGAAAGGTACAACAGAGGGCAGAAAAACAAGCAGAAAAGGCAAAACAGAACAGAAGAGGGCAAAACAGAGGACAGACAGACACTCACGCACCCAGTCACATACCCACTGAGACACTCCTACACCCACTGACAGACCAACTCAGAAACTCATGAACCTGCTCACATACCCACTCATATACTCACCTACCTATTCACAGACCTGCTCAGAGACTCATACATCCACTCACAAACCCACTGAGAGTCACACACGCACTCACAGATTTATTCAGACGCTCCCACTCACTGATCTAGTCAGAGATTCATGCCCCCACTCACATACTCACTCAGACTCAAACACCCACTCAGAGGCTCATTTCATTCACAGACCCACTCAGACACTCATGTACACATTTACCGACCCACTGAGAGACTCATGCACTAGCTCAGAGACTCATAGAACTTACTCACAGACCAATTCAGAGACTCATGCACCCACTCACAGACCCCCTCTCGCTTACACACCCATTCACAGATCCAGAAATTCATGTACCCACTCATACACCCACTCAGAGATTCATGCACCCACTCACAAACCCACTCACAAAACTCATGCACTCACAGACCCACTCACACGCCCGCTCACAGACCCACTCAAACACTCATGCACCCACTCAGACATTAACTTGAACACTCATAGACCCACTTGCAGATCTACTCAGACACTCATGCATCCACTTACACACTCTGTAAGATGCTTATTCATCCACTCCCAGCCCCACTCAAAAACTCACACACCTATTGACAGACCCACTCAGACACTCTCATCCCCCCTCATAGACCTGCTGAGACACTCATGCACTCACTCACAGACTCACTGTCAAACGTTACTGGTTACAGTTTGGAAAACAAAATTTAAAACCTTAGAAATCCACCTTAAATAACAAACATTACAGGTGTGTTATAGTTAGGAAACAACTTTTAAAAACCATTGCAATTTACAGAAAAATACAAAGGTTACAGGGATTTTATAGTTAGGTAATAGGATTAAAAAAAACTTTAAAATGTTATGAAAAAAACAAAGGTTACTAGGACGTTATAGTTAAGCTCAGATTTCATTAGTATAAAACCAGTGAAATTCAGCAGTTATTGTTACATGAGCTAAAAAATGTTGATGTCTGCCCTTATGTATTAAAATACAATAACTAAAGTGTTGGATGTGTATCGTTAAAAAATTATAGAGGTCAAGGGGGAATATTTTTTGATACATGAGCTAACAATACCTTACGCCCATTCAATGCATGGTTATGACCTCATATATTATATCAATCATGAAATGATCGGTGACATCGCTGATGACATCTCAGATGATATCACCAATGACATCAATGATAACATCATCCACAGAACCACCCGCACAGCCACTCACACCACTATACAATCTTTCATACACCCACTCACACACCCGCACAACACTTACATACCTATTCGCAGACACAATCAATCAATCAATCAGAGTACTTGTAGAGCACGCTACTTACCCGTGAGGGCCTCAAGGCGCTGAGGGGAGGGGGTGCAACCCATACAAGTACTCACACAACCACTCACTTCTCCAGAAAGACACTCAGACACCCACTCAATCACTCATGTAGTCACTCACTCACCCATACAGCAATTCATACAACCAGTCATTCACCCATACAGCCACACACTCACCCCTACAGCTATTCACACACCAACTTATTTACCCATACAGCAAATCATACATCCACTCATTCACCCATAGAGCCACTCAACACAGCTACTCACTCAGCCATACAAGCACTTATATACCTACCCGTACACCCACACAAACACTTACATACCTATTCACAAATCCATACAAGCACTCACACATCCACTCATTCACCCATATAGCTATTCACACAGACACCCACTCTCTAATAAAGCAACTCATATACCAACTCACTTAACCAAAGCCACCCAAACAGCCACTCACTCACCCATGCAGTCACTTACATAGCCAGTCACTCATTCATACAGCCATTCAGACACCAACTCACTCACCCATACAGTCACTCACACACCCACTCACAGATCCACTCACAGACCCACTGAGACACCATACATTCACCCACAGACCCATTCAGAAGCTCATGCACTCACTTATAAACCCACTCAGACATTTACACACCTACTCACAGTGTCGCTTCGCCAAAGGAGCCTACCATGGTCTGCTGTTGCTGTCGTGTCCCGCTGGGGCATTCTGTTGACTTGTGTGGGGATCCCTGCTGGGGGCTGGACGGAAGGAGAAGGAGAACGCCAGCTTGCCCCCCCGCCTGCCGCGAGGGATTCCAAGACTTCGAGTCCCAGCAAGCCCAGCGCTCGACACAGCGCCGGGAACACATGAGGATTGTTAGCCCCACAGTACATTAACAACTCGCAGCACGTGCTGCTGCGGGTGCCGCTTCCCCAAAGGAGACTACCATGTTCTGCTGTTGCTATCGTCTCCCGCTGGGGCATTCTGTTGACTTGAGAGGGGATCCCTGCTGGGGGATGCACTGAATGAGAAGGAGAACGCCAGCTTGCTCCTCGCCCCCCCTTCCTGCCGCGAGGGATTCTAAGACTACGAGTCCCAGCAAGCCCAGCGCTTGACACAACACCGGGAACACCTGAGGATTGTTAGGCCTCTCTTCTTCCTGGTATAATATTGACCTCTTTGCCCCGCAGTGCGGGACGCGCGTGGGCAGGCGGAGGGCAAAGCCCGGGCAAAGGGCGGGCCGTCTGTGGCCATCAGGGCCAGGAAGGGACAGGGCAGAGCCACCCCTCTTGTTTTTTTTTTTAATGCTCCTTATTACTGAGGACATAACGGTCACCTGAGCTTAAAAACCTTCTAGTGATTCTCTCTTAGGTGCCCTCGAGGAAAAGGGAATTTCTCTCACGATACCTAATTAATTTTTAGGGGCCCATACTGAGCGTTCTCCCTAACAAAAGGAAAGTAAAATGAACAAACGTGAGAGTACTGTGGGCACTTTAGACGCCTTCCTTGTCAGAGCGGAATCCATTCTCAGCCATGAGATCCAGCTAATGGAACGAAGACTCTCGCTAGACCCCACACTGTTCCCCTTAACTAGGGGGGAGGAAAACAATTGTTTATTAACACCGGGGGTGTGAGAAAGATCTTGTCGGAACACCTGATAGGGTTGGACTACGGAGCCCAGACTTCCCTGCACGAACCAGGCTGCATCACGTCTCACAGGAACCACGGACGAAGACCCATGTCTCTCCTCTCTTTCCACAGCGTGAGGCAACGTCTAGAGGAGGTGCTACAGAGAATGGACGAATAAAAACGGACGCCATACAGGAAGCAGGGTCGCAGAACGTCGAGGCGGCGGGACCTGAGACGGAACACGCGGAGGACGCCGAATCTCGGAGCAGGGAGCCGGAGCTGAACGCCGAGAGTCAAGACAGCGTTGCTGAGCGTGGAGAAGAGGCGGGGGAAACCGAAGACCGCTGGACGGAGGAGTGGTGGTGTCCCCCGGAGGAGGCTGGAGAGCGTGCCGTGACTCAGGAGAGTTACGGCGGGGCCGGTGAGTGACATTGATCCGAAGCTCATTGGGGAATTGCTTGTTGTTGTGGGTGGTGGGTGGTGGAGTATAAACCTGTGGGTGGTGGGTGGAATGGACTAAGGGGGAAAACCTATACTTTCACAAGTGACTAAGACAGTACTAAAAAGTAGCACTTTGGTTGTTTATCTTGGGACAGTTCTGCTTGGTCTACGACTATTCCTCCGCTATATTCTTATCCTCGCCTTGTACAATTCACCGTCTACCCCTTATCCTTCGTGTCCATTATCTTTATGCCCAACACTTCACCGTCCCCTTTTCCATGCACTACCTTCCGGTGTAGGAGCAAGGGTTTCAAACCAACAGTCCAACTGACGGCCCTTTCTCTTTTTTCCCTCTCGGTACCTCCGGGTAAAACAACACCACGGAGACCCCATCGTCCCAGGAATTACATCGACTGGTAGAAGAGGGAGGAACATCGAGTACCACGGCTAATCCTTTCCATCCTGAAGAAACCGGTGCTGCGGGAGGAAGTGCGGAACCCGTTGTGAAATCTAAAACCTTGTTTCCTGATAATAAAAGTGCTGTTCGCCAATATATTCAGCCGCCACGTCTGTATATCCGACCTGCCCTCCCACAAGTGGTGTCAGAAGTGGGATTAGACGGAGACATGGAGGCGGCACTTACAAAAATGGCTGAACATCAAGAACATTTGGGCAAAGTAATGGAAAAGTTTCTACATGTCGTAGAAGAAGATCGGGAGAAAACACAAAAAGCCCTTACAGGACAGAGCCAAACACATGGAGCTGCTATGGACAAATTAGCTGAAATACTAGGAAATCAAAAAGGACCTACTACACTCCCATCAATGGTCATGCAGAAATACGTTAGTGGAGAAGATCCTGATTTCTTTTTTACAAACATTGAGCGTATAGCCACCGCTGCCGCATGGCCCGTCGATAAGTGGGGTCAGTATTTAGGTCCTCTTCTATCAGGGGATTTACAGGCAGCATACCAAGCAGCCACCGTACAAGGAACGGTACCTTATGCAGATATTAAACGGTGTATAATGGAAAGGTTGGGAGTGGATGACGAGTCCTACAGAATAAAATTACGCCAGATAAAAGAGGGACCACAGGAAACACCCCGAGCCTTGTACTTTAGGGTGAAAGACATGACTGACCGTTGGTTGAAGCCTGCTACAACGGACAAGGACGGTATCATGTCGAAAATATACTTAGAGCAGTATCTGGCCTCCCTTCACCCACCCATACAGAAGTGGGTTAGACAACAACCACATGTGACTCTAGAAACTGCTGTGGAGATCGCAAGTGCCTATAACAGGGCCCAGGAGATCCAAAAGGGCAGAGAAGATACACCATGGAGAACTCCTGGACCAGGACATCATAGACCACCCCGCGTTTCTATCCCTATAAAGCCTGATCCCGTGGCTCTCTTACCTGGTCCTATGATACCCACCCCAGTATTCAGACCACCGAATCCTGGACCCCAGTGTTTCCATTGCGGAGGGCTGGGGCATATTGCTAAGTTTTGTCCACAGAAAGAGGAACCTATGGAGATAGGGATAGCCAGGAACTACTATTGTTCTACATCGAGAGAACCCGTACCCCCATATCACTGTGCAGTAAAGGTCAATGGACAGCCCACTTTGGCTTTGGCAGACACGGGGTGTCGACAGAGTGTAGTTCGACCCCAAGATTTTCAACCAAGGGTGGTACCGAGTGAAGAGATGGTGGCAATACGATGTGTGCAAGGAGATGTTAAACAATACCCAACCTCGCAGGTTACAATTCAACATGTCAACGATCCGGGGACCTCCCTAAAAGTAGGTCTTATACCTAATCTGCCTGAGAAAGTCATCCTGGGAAATGATTATCCCCATCTTTCGCAGATGGTAGCCTATGATAATCAAAAAGGAGAGGACTGGTGGGCTGAAGCTCCTTTTTCTAAAGCAGACGAACATGAGTGGCCATTATCAAAACCTCGGAAGAGTAGAAAACAGAGGAGAATAGAAAAAGGGAAGCCACCTAATGTATTGCCAGTTATACCTGAAGAGAACCCCTGAGAAACAGACAGAAGTTTTCGTGCTACACAGAGAGAGGGTCCGGTTCTACTGGAGGCCTGGAAGAATGCTCTAGAACAGGAAGATCCCCTTCATGTAGGTCCCTATTTCTTTAAGAAAAATGGGTTACTTTATAGGAAAGGAAGTCCTACTCAAACCCCACAGTTGATAGTACCTACACCCTTTCGTGAGAAGGTTATGTTCTTGGCCCATAGCCATCTGCTAGGAGGTCATTTTGGGCCTGAGAAAACAGAAAAACAGATCTTAGAGAGGTTTTATTGGCCTGGCATTTACCAACAAGTTAAAAAGTATTGCAGGGAATGTCCCATCTGTCAGAGACATAGCAGGTACACATCACCTCGCGCACCATTATGTCCACTACCTGTGATAGAAGAACCCTTTAATAGAGTAGGCATGGACATTATAGGCCCCTTGTTGCCGTCGAGGAGTGGCTGTAGATATGTGCTTGTGTTGGTGGATTACGCTACCCGTTTTCCGGAGGCTATAGCCCTACGGCGCCCTGTGCTATCAATATCGCCAGAGCAATGATAACAGTGTTTTCCAGAGTAGGGTTTCCAAAAGAGATCCTGACTGATCAGGGAACCCCGTTTATATCGAAAGTCATGAAACAAGTGTGTACCCAATTAGGCATTCATCAAATCAGAACGGCAGCTTACCACCCTCAGACGGACGGGTTGGTCGAAAGGTACAATGCAACACTTAAGACAACCCTTAAAAAACTGTTGGAGCTAGAGACAAGGAAATGGGAGGATATGTTACCATTGGCACTGTTTGCCATACGGTGTAAAATACAAAAAAGCACTGGATATTCTCCTTTTGAATTGTTATATGGCCATCAACCCCGTACATTTTTAGACATAGCTCAAGAAAAATGGGAAAACGAACCTGACAATACTAAACCTTTAGTTGATTATTTCTCAAATCTGAAAATACATCTTGGACACATCCGGACTATTGTCCGTAGTAATCTAGAAGAAGCACAGGCTGCTCAGAAAACGCAGTATGATAAAAAAGCAAAGGAAAGAAAGTTCGAGGTGGGAGACCTCGTTCTATTGATGATGGCCTCCTCTGATCACAAATTGCTTGGCCAATGGCAAGGTCCTTATAAGGTCACTGAGAAAGTCACCCCTGTGACCTATCGAATAGAATTAGACGCAACCAGGGGTACTTCACAAATCCATCATATCAATTTGTTAAAAAAATGGGAAGGACCTCTGCCTACCCTAAGTGCGCAAACAGAGACCGAGACTCCTTTATTTACCCAGTGCATAGATGATAGTCTTCCGAGCACTTTGAAAGAGAAGTTAACCCAGAATCTCGCTCCCCTTGGAGGAGTGTTTTCACTAACCCCTGGGAGGACCACTTTGGTACAACATGCCATTAGGACACCTGTAGGGAAAAGGGTGCGACTTTGGCCCTACCGGATACCCGAGGCACGTCGTCAAACCATACTAGAGGAAGTCCAAAAGATGCTGGAGATGGACATTATTGGACCCTCTTCTAGTGAGTGGAACTCACCGATTGTCTTGGTTCCAAAACCGGATGGTTCGGTCAGATTTTGCATTGACTTCAGAGAAGTCAATAAATTTTCCGAATTTGATACTTATCCACTACAAAGAGTGGATGAGATGGTAGAGAAAATAGGGAGAGCCAAATATATCAGTACGCTGGACCTGTGTAAAGGGTACTGGCAAATCCCTTTACGTCCACAAGACAAAGAGAAAACAGCTTTTTCTATCCCTGATGGGTTGTACCATTTTAAGGTTATGCCTTTTGGTTTACATGGGGCACTAGCCACCTTTCAGAGAGCAATGAATTGCATATTACATCCCCATGAGAGGTATGCCTGAGCGTACATCGATGACATTGTCATCTTTAGTGATACATGGGACCAACATGTACATCACCTGAAACAAGTCATTGAAACATTAGGAGGATATGGTTTAAAAATCAATCCTTCAAAAAGCCACTTAGGTGCTCAAACAGTAAAATATCTGGGATACTTATTAGGCGAGGGAATGATTAGACCACAAGATTCCAAACTGACAGCCATATCCCAAATACCCCTTCCTAAGACAAAGAAGGATCTTCGGGCTTTTTTGGGCCTCTTGGGGTATTACAGGAGATTTATCCCTAATTTTTCTCAAATAGCATCCCCTCTCACCAACCTACTGCAAAAAGTATCTAACACAGAAGAACGTTTAAAGCATCCCACTCCAGACATTCTAAGAGCCTTTCATACCCTGAAGGGTTCGCTTACGTCCGAAACAGTGCTAGCCAGTCCTAACTATTCTTTACCGTTTGTCCTACAGACGGATGCATCGGATCAGGGGTTGGGGCGATGCTCTCTCAAGTATCCCGACAGGGACAAGAACAGCCAATTTTGTACATCAGTAGGAAATTATTTCCTAGAGAACAAAATTATGCAGTCATCGAAAAAGAGGCCTTGGCTGTGAAGTGGGCCATAGAAACACTGAGATATTATTTGGAAGGAAGGGAATTTACCTTGTTCACTGACCATGCCCCTTTGGAATGGTTATCCCGAAACAAGGGAAACAACGATCGGGTGTTAAGGTGGTTCCTGGTGTTACAACCCTATAGGTTTCGCACTCAACATCGGAAGGGGTCAGAACAAGGGAATGTAGACTTCCTGTCCCGATATCCACAAGACAGAAACCATAGTAACAGGACACCAAGGGAAAGGGAATGTGAGAAAGATCTTGTCGGAACACCTGATAGGGTTGGACTACAGAGCCCAGACTTCCCTGCACGAACCAGGCTGCATCACGTCTCACAGGAACCATGGACGAAGACCCATGTCTCTCCTCTCTTTCCACAGCGTGAGGCAACGTCTAGAGGAGGTGCTACAGAGAATGGACGAATAAAAACGGACGCCATACAGGAAGCAGGATCGCAGAACGTTGAGGAGGCGGGACCTGAGACGGAACACGCGGAGGATGCCGCATCTCGGAGCCGGGAGCCAGAGCTGAACACCGAGAGTCAAGACAGCGTTGCTGAGCGTGGAGAAGAGGCGGGGGAAACCGAAGACCGCTGGACGGAGGAGTGGTGGTGTCCCCCGGAGGAGGCTGGAGAGCGTGCCGTGACTCAGGAGAGTTACGGCGGGGCCGGTGAGTGACATTGATCCGAAGCTCATTGGGGAATTGCTTGTTGTTGTGGGTGGTGGGTGGTGGAGTATAAACCTGTGGGTGGTGGGTGGAATGGACTAAGGGGGAAAACCTATACTTTCACAAGTGACTAAGACAGTACTAAAAAGTAGCACTTTGGTTGTTTATCTTGGGACAGTTCTGCTTGGTCTACGACTATTCCTCCGCTATATTCTTATCCTCGCCTTGTACAATTCACCGTCTACCCCTTATCCTTCGTGTCCATTATCTTTATGCCCAACACTTCACCGTCCCCTTTTCCATGCACTACCTTCCGGTGTAGGAGCAAGGGTTTCAAACCAACAGTCCAACTGACGGCCCTTTCTCTTTTTTCCCTCTCGGTACCTCCGGGTAAAACAACACCACGGAGACCCCATCGTCCCAGGAATTACATCGACTGGTAGAAGAGGGAGGAACATCGAGTACCACGGCTAATCCTTTCCATCCTGAAGAAACCGGTGCTGCGGGAGGAAGTGCGGAACCCGTTGTGAAATCTAAAACCTTGTTTCCTGATAATAAAAGTGCTGTTCGCCAATATATTCAGCCGCCACGTCTGTATATCCGACCTGCCCTCCCACAAGTGGTGTCAGAAGTGGGATTAGACGGAGACATGGAGGCGGCACTTACAAAAATGGCTGAACATCAAGAACATTTGGGCAAAGTAATGGAAAAGTTTCTACATGTCGTAGAAGAAGATCGGGAGAAAACACAAAAAGCCCTTACAGGACAGAGCCAAACACATGGAGCTGCTATGGACAAATTAGCTGAAATACTAGGAAATCAAAAAGGACCTACTACACTCCCATCAATGGTCATGCAGAAATACGTTAGTGGAGAAGATCCTGATTTCTTTTTTACAAACATTGAGCGTATAGCCACCGCTGCCGCATGGCCCGTCGATAAGTGGGGTCAGTATTTAGGTCCTCTTCTATCAGGGGATTTACAGGCAGCATACCAAGCAGCCACCGTACAAGGAACGGTACCTTATGCAGATATTAAACGGTGTATAATGGAAAGGTTGGGAGTGGATGACGAGTCCTACAGAATAAAATTACGCCAGATAAAAGAGGGACCACAGGAAACACCCCGAGCCTTGTACTTTAGGGTGAAAGACATGACTGACCGTTGGTTGAAGCCTGCTACAACGGACAAGGACGGTATCATGTCGAAAATATACTTAGAGCAGTATCTGGCCTCCCTTCACCCACCCATACAGAAGTGGGTTAGACAACAACCACATGTGACTCTAGAAACTGCTGTGGAGATCGCAAGTGCCTATAACAGGGCCCAGGAGATCCAAAAGGGCAGAGAAGATACACCATGGAGAACTCCTGGACCAGGACATCATAGACCACCCCGCGTTTCTATCCCTATAAAGCCTGATCCCGTGGCTCTCTTACCTGGTCCTATGATACCCACCCCAGTATTCAGACCACCGAATCCTGGACCCCAGTGTTTCCATTGCGGAGGGCTGGGGCATATTGCTAAGTTTTGTCCACAGAAAGAGGAACCTATGGAGATAGGGATAGCCAGGAACTACTATTGTTCTACATCGAGAGAACCCGTACCCCCATATCACTGTGCAGTAAAGGTCAATGGACAGCCCACTTTGGCTTTGGCAGACACGGGGTGTCGACAGAGTGTAGTTCGACCCCAAGATTTTCAACCAAGGGTGGTACCGAGTGAAGAGATGGTGGCAATACGATGTGTGCAAGGAGATGTTAAACAATACCCAACCTCGCAGGTTACAATTCAACATGTCAACGATCCGGGGACCTCCCTAAAAGTAGGTCTTATACCTAATCTGCCTGAGAAAGTCATCCTGGGAAATGATTATCCCCATCTTTCGCAGATGGTAGCCTATGATAATCAAAAAGGAGAGGACTGGTGGGCTGAAGCTCCTTTTTCTAAAGCAGACGAACATGAGTGGCCATTATCAAAACCTCGGAAGAGTAGAAAACAGAGGAGAATAGAAAAAGGGAAGCCACCTAATGTATTGCCAGTTATACCTGAAGAGAACCCCTGAGAAACAGACAGAAGTTTTCGTGCTACACAGAGAGAGGGTCCGGTTCTACTGGAGGCCTGGAAGAATGCTCTAGAACAGGAAGATCCCCTTCATGTAGGTCCCTATTTCTTTAAGAAAAATGGGTTACTTTATAGGAAAGGAAGTCCTACTCAAACCCCACAGTTGATAGTACCTACACCCTTTCGTGAGAAGGTTATGTTCTTGGCCCATAGCCATCTGCTAGGAGGTCATTTTGGGCCTGAGAAAACAGAAAAACAGATCTTAGAGAGGTTTTATTGGCCTGGCATTTACCAACAAGTTAAAAAGTATTGCAGGGAATGTCCCATCTGTCAGAGACATAGCAGGTACACATCACCTCGCGCACCATTATGTCCACTACCTGTGATAGAAGAACCCTTTAATAGAGTAGGCATGGACATTATAGGCCCCTTGTTGCCGTCGAGGAGTGGCTGTAGATATGTGCTTGTGTTGGTGGATTACGCTACCCGTTTTCCGGAGGCTATAGCCCTACGGCGCCCTGTGCTATCAATATCGCCAGAGCAATGATAACAGTGTTTTCCAGAGTAGGGTTTCCAAAAGAGATCCTGACTGATCAGGGAACCCCGTTTATATCGAAAGTCATGAAACAAGTGTGTACCCAATTAGGCATTCATCAAATCAGAACGGCAGCTTACCACCCTCAGACGGACGGGTTGGTCGAAAGGTACAATGCAACACTTAAGACAACCCTTAAAAAACTGTTGGAGCTAGAGACAAGGAAATGGGAGGATATGTTACCATTGGCACTGTTTGCCATACGGTGTAAAATACAAAAAAGCACTGGATATTCTCCTTTTGAATTGTTATATGGCCATCAACCCCGTACATTTTTAGACATAGCTCAAGAAAAATGGGAAAACGAACCTGACAATACTAAACCTTTAGTTGATTATTTCTCAAATCTGAAAATACATCTTGGACACATCCGGACTATTGTCCGTAGTAATCTAGAAGAAGCACAGGCTGCTCAGAAAACGCAGTATGATAAAAAAGCAAAGGAAAGAAAGTTCGAGGTGGGAGACCTCGTTCTATTGATGATGGCCTCCTCTGATCACAAATTGCTTGGCCAATGGCAAGGTCCTTATAAGGTCACTGAGAAAGTCACCCCTGTGACCTATCGAATAGAATTAGACGCAACCAGGGGTACTTCACAAATCCATCATATCAATTTGTTAAAAAAATGGGAAGGACCTCTGCCTACCCTAAGTGCGCAAACAGAGACCGAGACTCCTTTATTTACCCAGTGCATAGATGATAGTCTTCCGAGCACTTTGAAAGAGAAGTTAACCCAGAATCTCGCTCCCCTTGGAGGAGTGTTTTCACTAACCCCTGGGAGGACCACTTTGGTACAACATGCCATTAGGACACCTGTAGGGAAAAGGGTGCGACTTTGGCCCTACCGGATACCCGAGGCACGTCGTCAAACCATACTAGAGGAAGTCCAAAAGATGCTGGAGATGGACATTATTGGACCCTCTTCTAGTGAGTGGAACTCACCGATTGTCTTGGTTCCAAAACCGGATGGTTCGGTCAGATTTTGCATTGACTTCAGAGAAGTCAATAAATTTTCCGAATTTGATACTTATCCACTACAAAGAGTGGATGAGATGGTAGAGAAAATAGGGAGAGCCAAATATATCAGTACGCTGGACCTGTGTAAAGGGTACTGGCAAATCCCTTTACGTCCACAAGACAAAGAGAAAACAGCTTTTTCTATCCCTGATGGGTTGTACCATTTTAAGGTTATGCCTTTTGGTTTACATGGGGCACTAGCCACCTTTCAGAGAGCAATGAATTGCATATTACATCCCCATGAGAGGTATGCCTGAGCGTACATCGATGACATTGTCATCTTTAGTGATACATGGGACCAACATGTACATCACCTGAAACAAGTCATTGAAACATTAGGAGGATATGGTTTAAAAATCAATCCTTCAAAAAGCCACTTAGGTGCTCAAACAGTAAAATATCTGGGATACTTATTAGGCGAGGGAATGATTAGACCACAAGATTCCAAACTGACAGCCATATCCCAAATACCCCTTCCTAAGACAAAGAAGGATCTTCGGGCTTTTTTGGGCCTCTTGGGGTATTACAGGAGATTTATCCCTAATTTTTCTCAAATAGCATCCCCTCTCACCAACCTACTGCAAAAAGTATCTAACACAGAAGAACGTTTAAAGCATCCCACTCCAGACATTCTAAGAGCCTTTCATACCCTGAAGGGTTCGCTTACGTCCGAAACAGTGCTAGCCAGTCCTAACTATTCTTTACCGTTTGTCCTACAGACGGATGCATCGGATCAGGGGTTGGGGCGATGCTCTCTCAAGTATCCCGACAGGGACAAGAACAGCCAATTTTGTACATCAGTAGGAAATTATTTCCTAGAGAACAAAATTATGCAGTCATCGAAAAAGAGGCCTTGGCTGTGAAGTGGGCCATAGAAACACTGAGATATTATTTGGAAGGAAGGGAATTTACCTTGTTCACTGACCATGCCCCTTTGGAATGGTTATCCCGAAACAAGGGAAACAACGATCGGGTGTTAAGGTGGTTCCTGGTGTTACAACCCTATAGGTTTCGCACTCAACATCGGAAGGGGTCAGAACAAGGGAATGTAGACTTCCTGTCCCGATATCCACAAGACAGAAACCATAGTAACAGGACACCAAGGGAAAGGGAATGTGAGAAAGATCTTGTCGGAACACCTGATAGGGTTGGACTACAGAGCCCAGACTTCCCTGCACGAACCAGGCTGCATCACGTCTCACAGGAACCATGGACGAAGACCCATGTCTCTCCTCTCTTTCCACAGCGTGAGGCAACGTCTAGAGGAGGTGCTACAGAGAATGGACGAATAAAAACGGACGCCATACAGGAAGCAGGATCGCAGAACGTTGAGGAGGCGGGACCTGAGACGGAACACGCGGAGGATGCCGCATCTCGGAGCCGGGAGCCAGAGCTGAACACCGAGAGTCAAGACAGCGTTGCTGAGCGTGGAGAAGAGGCGGGGGAAACCGAAGACCGCTGGACGGAGGAGTGGTGGTGTCCCCCGGAGGAGGCTGGAGAGCGTGCCGTGACTCAGGAGAGTTACGGCGGGGCCGGTGAGTGACATTGATCCGAAGCTCATTGGGGAATTGCTTGTTGTTGTGGGTGGTGGGTGGTGGAGTATAAACCTGTGGGTGGTGGGTGGAATGGACTAAGGGGGAAAAGCTATACTTTCACAAGTGACTAAGACATTACTAGAAAGTAGCACTTTGGTTGTTTATCTTGGGACAGTTCTGCTTGGTCTACGACTATTCCTCCGCTATATTCTTATCCTCGCCTTGTACAATTCACCGCCTACCCCTTATCCTTCACGTCCATTATCTTTGTGCACAACCCTTCACTGTCCCCTTTTCCGTGCACTACCTTCCGGTGTAGGAGCAAGGGTTTCAAACCAACAGTCCAACTGACGGCCCTTTCTCTTTTTTCCCTCTCGGTACCTCCGGGTAAAACAACACCACGGAGACCCCATCGTCCCAGGAATTACATCGACTGGTAGAAGAGGGAGGAACATCGAGTACCCCGGCTAATCCTTTCCATCCTGAAGAAACCGGTGCTGCGGGAGGAAGTGCGGAACCCGTTGTGAAATCTAAAACCTTGTTTCCTGATAATAAAAGTGCTGTTCGCCAATATATTCAGCCTCCGCGTCTGTATATCCGACCTGCCCTCCCAGAGGGGGTTATAATCCAGCATAGAAGCCAATGCCTTAATTCATCACCTCTGCTTTCTCCCCCTAATACTCATTCTAGTGAATTGAACAGGTCACTTCAAGAACAAGCAGGCCCACAAACCCAGAATTGTTTAAAAACAAAGAAAGGGACAAAAACATGCTTAAAGACCAAGTGAACAAAGGCGCAAGATGCATAGAGAAAAAAGCGCCTCCAAGAACCAATCAGTAAGGAAACGCACTCAGTAGAATTACAAACTGATGCGGCCAACTACCTACCCACAGAACAATCAGCTTCCCTGCCAAACCTCCCTGCAAATTGTTCGTTCGACTCAAATTCAACCATAGAAACGTTTATCAGGGGCCTTTCAGAAGCACATTCCAAGAACATGATGACACTGATGAGCTCCCTCATAAATAAAAGATTCAGTACGCTAGAGCGTAAGCTAGACGAATTAAAAAAGGATCTAGAGATCTATAAAATATCCTCAACTAAGCAAATCTCAGTTCAAGATGCTAGGGTAGGCGCACCCACACGAAACGAAGGCCCTGGGCTGAGTTCCCAGGAGGCCATGAGAGTTAGAACAAGGGACCCACAGACAGAAAGCCAGAAAAACCAAGATTCTACGTCTAACGTCTTAACGATTACTTCCAGGGTAGAGCACAATAAAAGGCATGATCTATCAAACAAGGTTAACCAACCCTCCGGAATATTACAACCAAATCCAGAAATGTTAGATTTTTCCCCAGCGTCATGTCCTTACGCTCTAATTCTTACAGGGGCTCCACCCCTGAAGGAAGATAAAAACGAAACTTGGTTTTCGCTTCGAAATAAAGTAGTAGACTGGCTGACTAAGTACAAGCGATTCAACCCCTGTAACATTAATGAAATTCTTATGGTTTGCAGAGTGGGCTGGTTAGGTTCCTCAGCGAAAACAATCTAAGGCGATTGTATCGTTGTTAACTTTAGGTCTCCCCGAATGGTTTGCTCTTTCTTAAGCAACAAACAGCTTACTTCCTCATCTGATCCTACCTTCATGGCTGTCCCTTTGGGATATTTTTATAAACCAACAGCAAACTTTAGGGGAGAAAGAAATGGTTCAGTTATATCCCAAAATAGGTTCAACCATATATCATACCTAGAAGAAATAGATTGATCATCAACTGCTGACCATGGGCCTACTCCGAGAGTAAAGGTAGGAAAAACCCCTATATCCCTCCCCGAAATTCTCCTGCGAGTGGAGCTAGTGCCGTTACTCATTCATTTAAGCTACTGGATCCGATTATGAACCCCCTAGAACGGAATTACACAGTGCCGCACTCCTATTCATCCACCGACTACATTATTCAGAATAGACCACACAACATTTCCTGTACGCCAAATTTGGAATTGCAGTCCGGTCACATGCAGGGAAAGGTTGAACCCAGGGGCCTCATTTATGAGGCTGCGCGTCACTTCTACGCCGCCGGTGCGTCACTTTTTGTGACGCACCAGTGGCATAAAAAATGCGCCTTGTTGTGCCATATTTACAAAGTGACGCATCTAGATAGATGCGTCAATTTGTAAACCCCTGCGCCACATTATACCTGCGCCAGGTATAATGTATGCAAGGGGGGCATATTGACGCAAGGAAGGGTCGTAGAAGTGACGCAGTGAAATCTATGAGATTTCACTGCGTCACTTTTAGGACACCCTTGCGCCTGCCTCACAGCAGGCGTAAGACTGACGGAGGCCCTTTCACATGGGGCTTGCCCCATGTGAAAGGACGCATTGCTGGAGTTGCGTCACTTTTGTGGCACACTCCAGCAATGCGTCACTTTTGCGCTTACAGATACGTCAGAAATACTGACGTATCTGTAACTCCTTGCGATATGATGCATCATACATTAAATATGACGCATCAGGAATGTTGCAAGGAGTGCGCACTGATAAGTGACGCATCGCTGCTTTCACGCAGCGAAGTGTCATTTCTCATAAATGAGGCCCCAGATATCTAGTAGTCTCCTTTGTTTCACCAACTGAGAGAAGGGCCCTCTTTAAAATCATTTTTTGGAATATCGCAGGCCTTCGCCCAAAGGTCAACACGGGTGAGCGGCCTAATTTTGTTCGGGATTACGACCTCATATGTTACAAGAAACTTGGGTAATTTCCCGCGCCCATGTAAATGGCTATAAAACCTATTTCGCCCCCGCTATTCCATCTTCTTCAGGGCGTGCAAAAAGAGGTCTAGTGGTATATGTCACCAATCTAATTAAATTTCGAAAAATTATGGCCCTAAAAACCGAACCCAATTACCAGATAATCCAAATTGATATAAATAACATGGACCCAACCTTGATAGTTAATTTTTATAACAATTTAACCCAAATTCAGCTAATTGTCGTTTTTAATTAAATTCGCACCTTCCTTTTAGATTTTAAAGTTAGACATCAAGGAAAAAACCCTATATTTGTTTGGGGTGGTGATTTTAATTTGACTCTTTGTTCCCATAAAGAAAATAATATATGTGGTCTAACAGATGAAAATGGCATAAACATTACTCATTTTACCCACTCTCAAAGTGGGGCCTGTTTAAACGAGTTAATTTTGAGCCTCCAACTAACTTTGGCTAATGAAACGGTCTCTCCTATTGTCCCTTTGAAACCACCTTTTCATGGAAATGAGGCATCTACTTGTATTGATTTCATATTCTTAACAAATAGTGCTTCCTCCCTTATTGTAAATTTTCAAACACATAACTCTGATTTTAGTGATCATTTCCCTATTTTAATATCCCTCTCCCTTCCTACGTTAGGAAAAAGGAACAAACAGTGGGATATCTACCGAGAAGAAGCTATAAGACTGGGCAGACTGAACGGTTACGCCTTAAAACGGATTAAACTCGACCCAGTACAAATAACAAAAAAGTTGTAAAGAACTTCCTGAATGAAATAAATACGTGTTTGGCAGATTTATCCTCACCTCAGGAGATTGTTGATAATTTTCTGTTAGTTACCACTTTTGTTCAAAAAGTCTTAACCACGAAGGTCAAAAGAATAACAGACAAACAGCCCGGTTGGTTTAATTCCACTTGCACTAAAGCCCACTCAAGCTTGAAAAAAGCACTAAAAGCACCAGATAGGGATAGAAAAGAGATCGCTCGCTTGAGGAAAATGTTTAATCAGGCTATAGGGACAAGACAATTAGAATTAAAACAGGAATTGTGGGCAGACCTGCACAAAAGCTGCCAACTTAACAATAGGATTGCCTTTTGGCAAGTGATAAATTCTCCCTTTTTGACAGCACCCAGAGATACAAACAAGATAGAGGTCAGTATAGATGAACTGTCCTGGATTGCCCATTTCTCAAATATATTTGGAATAGTAGAAAATCCAAATCTAGATCAGCCTGCCGGAACGCTGAATCCAGCTTGTTCCACCCTTTCATTCACTCCACGGGCCTTGGATTTTTACGATGTGGAGAATGCATTAACAGCCAGTAAAGTCGGTAAGGCCGCCGGCCCTGACGGGGTCCCCGTGGATCTCTACACATTCAATCCAGACCTCTGGGCCCCCATTTTATTAAGGGTATTAAAAGCCACCTGTAAAATTGGCCTTCCAGGTTTATGGTCACAATCCATTCTTATTCCAATATTCAAAAAGGGTGACCGTTCAAACCCAACTTGTAACCCCCTATCTCCTTATTGGATTTGTTCGGAAAACCGGTGGGCTGTATCATTTTAGATAGACTACAGGCCTGGTCCAAAGAAAATCAGATTATATCTGATATCCAGTACGGTTTTAGAGAAGGTTTAGGCACCATCGAGCAGGTGTTAAATTTGTCACTAATAAAAGGGAAATATGTGGACGTAAAAGGAGGGAGTCTTCGACTGGCCTACGTAGATCTTACAGCTGCGTTTGACTGCGTGGGCCATTCGAAGCTATGGGCAATATTAACTGATCTGGGAGTTGACGACCTGTTAGTAAAATTCCTTCGGGAAATGTACTCTAATGCTACTGCTAGAGTAAGATTCGGTACTGGGGGTGAATTGACTGAACCGTTTAGAGTAGAGAGGAGGGTCAGACAGGGCTGCGTTCTGGCCCCTTTCCTTTTTATTTTATATACCAACGGCCTAGAAACAGTCATGCTGGAGGGGTCAAAGGATCTACCCTTAATGCAGCAACATCCGATCCCCACCCTCCTTTATGTGGATGACGCTGTGATAATAGCCCGCACTACCATCACACTCCAGGGTTCTTTGTCCCGCTACCACCTGTTCATGGAAAACCTTGTTCTGAAAATCAACGTTAAAAAAACTTTCATCATGAACTGTAGTAAAAGAGGAGGTAAAGGGATGAAGATTTACATCAATAACTCTAGCGTAGAGAATACCGCCACATATCCATACTTGGGTATACTGATTGATGAAAAGGGGACGTGGAAACAAGCCATTGAGGCCAGAAAACTTCAGTTCCTAAAACCTAACATGGCTCTGGTAAATTTTACCCAGAGATTGGGAAAAAGAGCTCCCGAGTAACTGATATGAGTATACCAGGCCAAATGTATTAGCACAGCCATCTATGGGGCGGGGGTGTGGGGATATGTTAAGGCTGAATCCCTCCAAACAGCGGAGAACAGCTTTTTGAGGTTCCTTCTTGCAGTCCCCCAGAGAACATCCATGTTTAGCATCCATCTTGAACTGGGCCTGCCCTATATCACTGATCCTATTAAGGCAAAGCCCATACATTTGTGGCACCGCATTTGGACCTCGGATAAGTTGCTCTTTTCTCAAAATATAGTGAAGGATTGTCTTGCCTTAGAAAACGTTTCAAAGATTGGATGGCTCCATTATGTAAAAAACCTCTTGACTGATATGGGCCTGGAGCAATTCTATCTGAACCCCCAAGAATTGAGTAACATCAGCAGGAAAGTGTTGAAAACAAAATGCTCATCCCATCTAGCGGAGCTCCGCTTGTCTGATGTAGCCCCCAAACCCACAACCCAACACTCTTTATTGATTCAAACCACACATTGCTGATTCATCCATATCTAAACTGGCCTCTAACAAATTATGACAGATTCTTGTTGAACCGATTCAGGTTAGACATAATCTTTAGGTTAACTACATTCCCTCAAAAAAATAATTGGTCGCAGCACCTCACCCAGTGCCCTTGTGATGGTATCTCCCCGCAATCCACATTACATATGACTCTTTTTTGCAAATTGTATTTAGAGCCGAGAAAGTGCTATCTAGTATCTGTTTTAAAAACTCTCGGCCTGTCGCTCTGCCCTCTTGTCCCTTCAATATCTAGAGTCTGAATCTTTTGCTCTCCCCACTGTTAGGTTTTTAAAATTTTGTATTAGACATAGAAAGAATCTTTAACTATATTCCTGCTATACTTTTTAATTCGTATCGGTGCGTATTTTACTGAATTGGTATTTTACATTGTACAATAATGTTTTCCCTTCATGAAGAATGTATGACTTTTTTTAATATATGTACTTTTATGGTTTGTTGAATATTGAAACCGAATAAAGTTTTACATTTACAATTCATACGACCAGTCATTCACCCATACAGCCACACACTTGCCCCTACAGCTATTAACACACCAACTTGTTTAACTATACAGCCAATCATACATCCACTCATTCACCCATAGAGCCACTCAACACAGCTACTCACTCAGCCATACAAGCACTCATATACCTATCCGTACACCCACATAAACACTTACATACCTATTCACAAATCCATACAAGCACTAACACATCCACTCATTCAAACATATAACTATTCACACAGACACCCACTCTCTAATAAAGCAACTCATATACCAACTCACTTAACCAAAGCCACTCAAAAAGCCACTCACTCACCCATACAGTCACTTACATAGTCAGTCACTCCCTCATACAGCCATTCAGACACCAACTCACTCACCCATACAGTCACTCACACACCCACTCACAGATCCACTCACAGATCCACTGAGACACCATACATTCACCCACAGACCCATTCAGAAGCACATGCACTCACTTTTAAACCCACACAGACATTCACGCACATACTCACAAACCTACTCGGACACTCGTGCACCCATTCACAGACCCGCTCAGAGACTGACACACCCACTCACAGATCTACTCAGCGACTTACACACCCATCTACAGACTCATGTACTCATTCAAAAACCCACTCAGAGAGTCATGCACTCATAGACCCATTCAGAGACTCGTGTACTTACTCACAGGCCTATCCACAGACTCACACATCCAATCACAGACCCACTCAAGACACTCACACACATATTCACACACCTACTCAGATACTCACACACCTATTCCAAGACCCACTCACACACTTTCTCAGAGACCCACTCAGACTCATGCCTCTACTCACAAATCCACTCAGAGACTCACACACGCACATGCAGACCCACATAGAGACTCGTGTACGTATTCACAGACCCATTCAGAGATGAGTGCACCTACTCACAGACCCACTCAGACGTGCAGTTATCTACTCACAGTTCCACTCACTGACGTATACATCCACTCAGAGACTCACACACCCACTCAGGGACTCACACACTCACGAACAAACCCACTCAGATACTCATGCACTCGCATGCCTACTCAGAGTCTCAGATACTCACTCACAATCCCACTCACATACCCACTCACAGACCAACTCAAACACTCAAGTACCCAGTCAGATACTCACTCACAAAGGTTACAGGGATGTTGTAGTTAGGCTCTGATTTCCATATTTCAAAACCAGTGAAATTCTGCTGTTACAGTTACCTGAGCTAACTATCACTTATGCTCCACAATGCAATGCTTAGGACTTCACATATTACATCACTCATGATAAGGTTAATGACATCACTGATTACATCAATGAATACCCTGATCACCTAGCTCTGGTCGTGGGGTCCCAATAGGGCAAGAAAGCATTTTTTTCTATTTTCACCAAAAATCACAGCTTATCGCAAACTCTGGAAAAACAAAAAACCTAGTGCGGGCTCCTGTACAATTAAAAGAAGACCCCCATTGTGTTAGGAATGGATCCCAATCATTCCATTCTCTCAGTTTGTCTCCTTACCCCTCCCCTGCATGTTCAGACAACTGCAGCAGTAGTGTGTAGACTTCTGGCCAATACAATGTGCCACGCAAATCTGAGAGGAGCCATAAAATGCTTCAGTCTTTTCCAGGGAGGTGCACGCCATTGTCATAACTCTCACAAGATCAACGCAGGAGTAGAATGATGACTTTTCCCAACGCCATTCTCTGAATCCCTCCTTCTTCCTAAAGCGGCCCAAAGGTGGTAAAGGGGATGGCAGAGAAAGAATAGACAGTCTGTCTTTCTTTGGTTTTCTCCTCCTGCAAATCTTCTCTCTGGTAATACACAGACAATTGAACTCATCAATTGTACCCCACAGGAATTAGAAGACTCAAAAGCACGTTTACATTTTTTTTAATTTCTTTTGTAATTTTTTAATGCGTTTACAACTGTGTACAATTAATCAACAAACTGACTTCTTCTCCCATGCCCACACACCCGCCCAACCCCCACGGCCCCACATAGATCAACAACTGTAAACGACAATCCAGGCTAAGTCTTTTTGTGTAGATTACTCCATCTTATACACAATGCTAAATTTATAAAAACTAGAGGGCATAAAATGATAACCGAGAGAAGTGCATGAAAAACCCAAACTCTTAAAGTGCTAAGTGCCAAGAACCAACTGCGTATACAATACAATTTAAACTAATACTAGTCCTTCCTCGGGCGTTTTACATTGATAACAAAGTACACAGAAGATATCCCAGGATAATTAAAAAAAACTGTGATATATAACGTGTCCTATGCAAAGTGCGAGTGCAGCAGTTTAGGGGCAAGAGACAATCTTTGCATCTCGCACAAGTGAAAAAATTAATGTACAAATATAAATATTTGTTTTATCAAGTATACAGTACATATAGCTTTGTTTGCCCGAGCCCCTGGTTTAACTACAAGGGTTCCACACCCCTCTTATTGCAAAGACAGCTGGCGAAACCACTTAGTCTGCAGTTCCCAAATAATCAGTCCCTTTTCTTTGGGATGAATACCCTTTTTGGCGTATATTGCTTTTTCCAAATTGAGAGTAATCAGGCTTCGCACAAGTTGCAAACGTATATACAGAATCAGCAAATTAGCTGAAAGTAAATCGCTTTGTGCAAAGTGGAGAGCTTGCAGGAAAGCATTATCCGTAATGCCTAGTTTCAGGTGCCATTTCCCAGAGATATTACTCAGGTCATAGGGCATCAGGATATTAAGAATATCATAAATATTCCCAATTCATGGTACAATAGTCTCGGATAATTTCTCCATAGGTTTTTTATTTGACAAACCCCAAAGACCCGCCTACCTTACATTGTAAAAAGTTCCTAATAGATAAGAATTTAAGGAACTCATTTTGACTGATGCCACATTTTATTTTAAGATCAAAAGCCATAACCCCATCAGAGGAATAGAAAGCTCCCAATTTATTGATCCCTGCGTTAAACCAAGCTGCAAAGTAATGTCCCCAAATATATCCGGCAGCTTCTTATTGTTTCTAATGGGAGTATAGTAACTAAGTCTTCCGAATTCTAATAGTTTGCAGACAGCAGTAAACACCTATAGGTCCCCATGAGAGTCTTGAACCTTACTCTCTTAAAGAATCCATATTCTAATTGCCGCCACAAACAACCCCAAGCTTCTGGGCCGATTAAAAACTTGAATGGTGAAGCAAGTTCAGTTGTTCGTGCTTGGGAATCATTCCACAGCAATACAGGACATATCTGCATAATAGTGGCCCAATAGTAAAGTTTTAGATTTGGAAGCGCCCATCCACCTCTCTCCATAGGGAGTGATAAATACTTTAAAGATCTGCTAGGCTGAGATTAGTCCCATAAAAACTATTAAAAAAGATTTCAAATGTATTTAACATTGGGTTTGTAATTTAGCTCTAAAGAAATATAAAATCTTTGTGGAAAAAAATAATTTTCAAAGCGTATCACTGACTCACTAAAGAGAGATGTTAATTGTTTAGTCGATGCAATGACTTCTTCATCTCTGAGACTAAGGGGGCTAGATTTTCATCAGCAATCATATTGATATTGGACAAAATATTCACCCCAAGATATCTAGCCTTGCTAACCACACTGTGATCAACCCATCTGATTTTCTCATTCACAATGATCTGAGTTTTTTCCTTGTTTTAAGCATAGCCCGAAACCTCCCCAAAGCTTTGAGCCTCGCATTCAATTGACTTAATTGATTTTGCGAGATCAGGGATCACAAGTGCTAAATCATCGTCGTAAGCCATGATTTTGGTGTTGAATCCATGCCTATGTATTGGAAGTATACCCTGGTTCATTTCTAGCTTCTTGATAAATGGGTCAATATACATTACAAAGAGCAGAAGGGAGCAGGGGCAGCCTTGGGGAGTCCTCAGTGTAATTGCAAATTGCTCTGTCTGCGTCCCGTTTATCATGACTCTAGCCACGGGATTTATGTACAGTGCTTTAACAGCCTGAATGAAACTGGGCCCTAACCCCATTCTTGGCATGATAGCCCACAGGAAAAGCCAGGAGACCTGACCAAAGGCCTTTTCGGTATCAAGCAAGATCAATGCCATTGGGTCTCCAGTAACCTGTGTAGCATCAAACATTGTAATAGACTTCCTTATATGATCAGTAGTGCTTTTTTTAGGAATGAAACCATGTTGCCATGTAGATACTCGTCTTTCAATTATAACCAATAGTCAGGAAGCTAGAATTTTGGAGTACATTTTGGAGTCTCCATTAATTAGGGTTATTGGGCTATAGGAGAACATTTACAGGAAAGGTTTGTCTTTTTGGGGAAAATAATGATTTTAGCCAGTGACCAAGAAGAAGGAGGGGCCGAGCTTCTAAAAATGTGTTCAAGCAGGGTTTTAAACTTATCTTTGATTTGATCAATAAATACTTTATAAAATACGACCGGAATAAGGACAGAGCCTTACCATCAGGTAAACTAGTTAATGGAGTAGCAATCTCCTCCCAAGAGAGGGAGCCATCTAAAAATTTACGATCCTCCAAATTCAAACTTGATATCAAAATTGGATCTAAGAAATTATCAATAGCATTTTGTCTAGTTGCTAATGTGCCGACCCCTTTC
The DNA here is from genome assembly GCF_964263255.1 of Lissotriton vulgaris. NCBI lineage: Eukaryota > Metazoa > Chordata > Amphibia > Caudata > Salamandridae > Lissotriton > Lissotriton vulgaris. The sequence continues at coordinate 986,355,781 of NC_141696.1, read as the reverse complement.
TCTGTGTACAGGGCTTGGTAGAACTGTCAGAAATCTGTTCTGATTTTGTCTAGCTCAGAGATTACCCTGGCCACTGGGTCTCTGTTTGAGTGTTCCGTTATTAGTAATGCGCTGTCTAGTCCTCAAGGCTCACTGGTGGCCAATTTGCTTGCTAAATTCATACATATTTTCCCTGGCGGCGGCCCACTTGGAAGCGGCTTTGTTGGCTAAGATTTCACCAATTGCTGCTGTAGCTGACGCAACCTCTAAATGTGCTGGCAAAATATCCATCCGTTGTAGAACTGCCCCAATAAGTTCTTCTTCTGCACTTGCTAGTTTCTTTTGTAGCTCTTGAATTAGCTGTTTTTCACTTTTATTCTTTCTTAGTGAAAACTGGAGCAGTTCCCCGCATACATGCCTTTAGGGCATCCCAGACCACCCCTATTTGAGCGGAATTGTTATTTCTTTCTGGAAACTCCTAAATCCAGCCTTTCATATGGTCACGATATACCTTGTTGAATAGTAAGGCCCTCTCAAAGCTCCAGCCAGAGATTTATTTGCCGAGGAGTATCCCCTTCACCCCTAAAATTATAGGATTATGATCTGACATAAATCAGGAGATAAGCTCAATATTAACAGCCTGGATCAGTGAGGCATAGGTGTATCCCAAATGGAGCGGTCTCAGATGATACCATACATCAATTAGCCCGTGAACGTGAAATAGATTCTCAGAGCCGGTAGAACTTTTGGTTGTCGACCTGTATAGGGCCATTGGTTATCCATGGCCCAATCGCAGAGTAGATTAATGTTCAAGTCCACACAAATTATAATGGGGGGAGGCCAGTGTGCCAGCTCCCCCGTAAGCCAATTATTTACCCCGGGGTCGTATGAAGTGCTACCGCATATCGAACATTAGGTAAAAGAAGGCTTAGATGAAGGCCCACACTCTGGTAAAACCCATATTCCATGGGGCTCAGCCTTAGCTTGAATAATTTTGAAAAGACTACTGCGGTGGGCTAAAATAGCTACTCCTCTAACACAAGCACTCTGTGAGGTTCCTCCTATCAAAGTATCTCCCAGCGTGTTTAAAAGACCAGCCTGTGTCTGTTCAATGTGTGTTTCTTGAAGGCAGACAAGATCTGCCCCCAGCAATCATAATCCCTGGGAAACCTTCTGCCTTTTTTCGCAAATAGTTTAACCCACAGACATTAAGAGTGACAATTCTAAAATACGCTAAGTTCGACATATTAATTTATCTGGGTTTCCATTGCCCTTATGACAGAAAGAAATACCAAAAGCAACAAAAAAAGAAGAGAAAAAAAACAAAGGCCAAAATCCAGACACCAGAAACCAAGAGCTCAAAATAGGCCGATCCCAAAACACTCCACATCAACAAAGCCTAATTTTGGCACATATACAAACATGCCTCAAAGTGTGGGTTCCCTGTCCCCCTGAGCCCCCTACACCCTCCCCTCTGCCTCCCCTCCCCCAAAGTCCAAGCAATCAGGACTCGCCTGAATGATGGATGCCAAAAATAGAACCACCACCAAGCAACGTAGTTTAACCAATAGGCCAAACATGTCGGGACTCAAATTGATTTGAGAGATTCTAGATTTTGCTACCACCCCCTTGCTCTGACCCCCAAGAAATGGAATGATATCAAAGCTCTGTTTCAAAATCATAGAATTTCTTGCTTAGAGTGCTGACTATGCCCAGATTTTGACTTAATTTCATTAAGATATTCTTAGGCCTTAATTTCCAACGTAAAGCTGTGTGGAAGAGCTACTTAAAATGATTTTAAGCTTAGCCAGATTCATTAAATAAACTTGTGCTCCTAGCTGTTGGAAAGGGACAAACAACTGGCGGAGACGCCATCTGCGTCCGACAGTAGCATGACTAAAATCTGGTTTAGTAGAAAAAGACTCCCCTTCAAACATTTTCTTTGAGTTCGGGCGAGCGTGTTCATATACAAATTGTCCTAGCAGAAAGTTGCCAAAATACACCAAAATTACTCTTGGTTTCTCTCCTTCATTAGAATGATGGTTTTTGATGTAAAAGGAAATTGGTGGGCCTTTTGTATCTCTGAGTCCCAGTTCCAGTAAGGATGAACGGGAAAGGCACCTTTCAGAAGCTTCGAGATAATCTGTTGGGGGTTGTCTCCTTCAACCCTTTCGGGATCCCCAAAAGTCGGAGGTTGTTCTGGCGCTGCCTGTTATCCTGGTCCTCCAACTTCCACATGACATCAGTCATGCAAGCGCCTTGAGTAATACTTTACGTTTTTAAAGAGCTAACTTCAGCTTCAAGGCCCTCAGTGCAAGTTTCGATCATTGTGACACGTTCAGCAATATCTAAGCTAGTCTTGTTCAGATTCCTTATCCACCCCTGTAGATTTTTGGCTGCACCTTTGCTTGGCTATTGTCCGCTCAAGCTACTTCTTGAAATTGTTTGATTGAGAGCAGAATGGCAGACAAAGAGGGTTCTTCTTCTATCTCTGTGCTTGTCCTGGTTCCGTCCGACCCAGATGGCCTGGGTGGTTCTTCTCCATTAGGAGAGGTAAGCTGCGTGCCAGAGTAATCCCATTCTAGTTGGCTGTGGCTTTCATGCCATTTCCGTTTTTGCATGCTTGATGCAGTCCTCCGGCGTCGTGAGGTGCCTACCTTTTTTGTGGTGCAACTGCAATTAGAGTCTGACTGCGCATCATTGCTTGAAGATGAGTTCCCACCGACCCGAGGAGTCTGAGCCATCAGTGACGGAAAATAAATGTTCCCCCGCCAGCTCTGGGGAAGTAATCAGTTGTAAATACTGCCCTCTGACTACTATGCCCTTTTCAATCCCGGCGGCATTAGGGATGTTTTCTCCTTGTACTGGTTCTGCCAGGGGCCTCCCAACCTGACCCACAAGATCTGCAGTCACACCTTTCGCTGAAGCTTTTTCCATGATTATTCCTTTGGGGTTCCCTCAAAACCTGGGAGTTAGCGACTGCTTCAGGCCAGGCCACCTGAATGACTGGTTCAAGGCATGGGAGTAATTCCTGGCCAGCAATAAGGTTAGGGTGGGGGGGTGAGGGTCGGGTGGCTGCACGAAATCCAGAAGCTCAGTAGTTGGTTCAGAGGCTACCCCCGCATTATCAGGGTCAACAGTTCTCCTCACCTTAGGGCTCATAGGAGGGTGGAAACAAATTTGCAATAAGGGTTGAGAGCCCCCCTCTTTGGGTGCAGCCCCCCCACCCACCTGTTGGACCGCTTTCTTGCCACCTCCTCCCATGTCCCTTTTACTTCAGGTGCTGCTTTCGCAGTCAAGCTCCAGTGCAGCCGTGCCAGTAATTCCAGTGCTCACAGAAAGAGCTCGAGTCTTAGTACACCATGCGCCTCAGGCTGCCACGTTGCTCCTCTGTGATGTCCTTTTTGAGAAGGCCTACCGAACCTCAGCAGGTGCTGCAGAATGAAGGAAGGAAATGACAGGGGCCGTCAAGAAATAATCCAACAAAATTAGACTGCCGCCCGGATCGGAGTAAAATCCGTGGGTGAAACGCCAGCGTTCGCCCAGCGCGAGGAGCAGCAGCTTTTTGATCAGAGGCCAGACTCCAGAATGCCTGCCAGCACTGTGTGGGTTTGAAGCAACCATAATTTGAGAATGCTGTGGTGGGTGGCGGCAAGTCGTGGACTCGACTCTTGGACCGAAGCCGAGCCCGTCGTGCTGGGGGAAGACATCGCACCAGAGGGCATTCTGACCCGTACCGTAACCAGCACTGCTCGTACAGTAAGTGCCTTTTTACTGCTTTAGTCCACCGTTCAGAGTAATGTGGAAACCGGTAGTGAATAGCGCGAATATCCTTTTCACCTGGCCCAGTTTATTTAACACCATAGTTTTCATTGTATTGTACCTCTACAGTGAGTGATGAGCAGTCACGCGCTGTGTGTCAAATGGGACAGTTTCAATCAGGGGGAATACCAGAGGGAATACCATGGGGTGGAATACCAGGGGGTGCTTATGTGTGTGCTTTCCAGTACTAGCCTCCCTCCCTTCCTTGGACTAGTAGTGCAGGTTTAAAGTAGAGAGATGCACAGTAAACTACCTGGCTGCACAGTTAGTATTATAGGAGGTTGGAGACTTAATGGTAGACTGCCAGGATATGAAGAAAAGCAAATGGCAGTGTTGGGGGAGGGGGTGCCGTGGGTGATCGTTTGGTCGCTGAGGGACACAATGATGGACAAAAAAAGTGTAGCTAAGTCGTGAAGGTGGCTCTCCTGAGGCTTGCCCGGTGCTCCTGCAGGCTGGGCAGCACTCTGAATCGACGAGTCAGCCGATTGTAGTGACACAGGAATTATAATATTTTATTAGCAGGAAGCTGAGATCATCCGCTCTAGGGCCTCAATTTTCCTATTTGGTACAGTCAGGTCCCAAAGTGCCCTTCTATTTGCAGCAATTTTAGGATCTTCTTAGAGTTTCTGATTGCTCAAATGGGTATAATTTCTTATATTTATATGTGTTCCTCTTCATTGCTTGATTTTGCTCACGAGAAAGTGTCACTCATAGTCGTTGAATGTCACTAATAATTTCACTGAAATGTTCAAAATGTCACACATAAGCAATCTGAAACCTTGGCAGCTTTGCGCATTGCTGCACTGCCGGTAACCAATTTAGCCTGTCTGCAGGTGACCTTATTGGTATTTATACATAATACATATGCAATCTCACCAAATGCAAACAAACCACCTCACACGCACCTGTGCAAGGTTTTCAACATGCTTTTATTCTGGCTGGCGCGGCCTTCATTAGTGGCGCTTTCTATTGCATTGCCATGATATGTTACCCTTTCTCTTTCTGGACAAGCAAGAGAACGACGCTTAAGTAATTGACTGAGTGATCGCTCACGGAAGAATGGACTGCTTGGCAGAGAAAATTGGGAGGTTATGGAGGATATTTACATGGCAAAACGGATCGGGTTATAGTTTGCCCTCCAAATGTGAGTGCCTCAAGACGGGGCTCTGCAGGGCAGGTGGAGGTGGACAGGAGCTGGCACTTATGTCATGGATGCCACAGGGCCGTCCCGCAAAGTGGTTATCATTCACCCACTCTGGAACCCTTCTGTGCTTGTCGGATTTCAGTGCTGGGCTGCACTGTTTCAGTCCTACATCAATCACTTTTGCACTGTTTGCATAGGGATAGTGCCGAGCTGGCAATGATGTTGGTTTTGCTTTTCTAGTGTGAAACTTGAGCCCAATAGCTTATCTTGCTTGAACTGACATCCATCACTAAAAATAGTGCAAAATTACACAGTGGCAAATTTCGGATAATCCCTCTCACAGCTTTTACATTTCACAAATTTTGCAGGTGGCAATAAAATGTCACACAGAGTAAGAAAAAGATCATTAGTCCAGGTACCCAAAACAGGTCTTTGGGAAAAATAAAGTACTTTTTGCAGCATATACTTCACAAAGGGCTTGTGGAAATATATGGTGGGAAAACACACATATCTGTGAAACTCATTAAGTGCAGGCTGTTCCAAGAATCAAACAAAAATGTGAAGTGTTTTTTATTGTTTTATTTGGAGCCTTCCCCCTTGCAGTTAGCCCACCCTCTAAGCCAGAGGTCTTCAAACTTTTGTAGGTTGAGCCCCCCCAGCTGAATTTTTTTAAATGTCGAGCCCCCCCTCACCATTCACAAACTCCTCACCTCAGGAGATTTAAGTTATTCCCTCTGACAAATGCAACCAACTCAATGCTCTGTTAAAAACCAAATCTATTTTGGTGCATGGAGCCCAAGGCGTGGAATCTATGCAAAGGGAGGAAAACATTGTTAAAAAAGCAAAAATAGAAAACTGATTATTAAAAATGTTACAGAAGTCATTCTATTACTGGTCTATTTCAAAACTGCTTCATAATCGTTAATATTTGCCTGAGCACCAGGGCCACAGGAATTATGCGGTAGGGGAAGACAAAATTAGGTAGCAGGGTTGACTAGATTATTTGATGGTTAAATGCAAATTATGCAGAGTAATGTAGCATATTTTGTGATAGTTTTGCTTCATTGTTTTGTACTTTTTACACTGTTCTTACAAGGGTTCACCTCATTATGCGGAAAATGCCGCCACCGCAGAATCAGATAATTCTGGTGGCTCGGCCCGGTCGAATCCCTACGGTAGCCTTCAAAACAAAGTATGGTGAGAGAAGAAATGAAGCCCCAGCGCCTGAGAATCCATCATAGGCAGGCCTTCCCTGGAACCAATGATATCAATCAGTACTTAGTTGATTTACAAGGACAGCAGCCTTGTTCCTCTCCCCTTTTCGCAGTCCTGCCCTGCCATGATCAAACCCCCAAGACTGGATACCCTCTGTCACCCTGTTGGAGTGTTTGGCTTTGGAAAGTTGTTCATGCCCCCACCCTTCACGGTTGAACTCGCAACCTCAGTCACCCCTTCTTATTTTGCACATGCTCTCTCCCCCCACATCCTGATCTGCTGGCTAATCCAGCTCCCTCGCTGCCCACACCAACCTCCTACCCCCTGCATCAGATTCTCCCCCGGCTACCTGTAACCAGAAACACCCCAGCCCCCAGCACACTGAGCTTCACATTCCTACTCCATTCATAAATTCCTTGCCTCAGAGGATTTAGCGCCATTGAGATGTGAAAGCATTTCTTGTTATAGCCTTCACAGTTGAAAGCCAGAGCACAAAAACTGCTTTTCCAACCTTCCCTTGACCAGAGTGGAGATGATCAGCATGAAATTGCATTTCCCCTATAAACGTAAAGCATTTCTCATACATTGAAATGGACGCTGACTCTTCATTTCTTTTTACAAGAGCATGACAGGGACATTCAGGTTTACTATGTTAAAAAATATGAATATATATATATGTATATATATTCACTGAAAAAAACATAGGTTTCACACCAGTTATAGTTAGCTAGAAATTTTACTGACATAAAACTATTGAAATTCCCACGTTATAGTTAGTTGGACTCACTATAACTTGCGCGCCTGCAATGCACTGCTGATGACGTCACATATTACATCACTCATGACATGGTCAGTGACATCACTCATGACATCACTGATGACACCATCCAGTGAATGTGTGTCTTTCTGAAAAATAAATATGTTTTATATATGTATATGAAAAAGGACGATGGAAGAATAAATGTTTAAGTAAGTGTCTAAATGGATGTTTTTTAAAAAAAAAATGATTGGTTAACTGGCTTATTAGGTGTATCTTAGTGAATACATATATTAGCGAGTAAAGTTTAAATATTTAAATATATGTATCAGTGTTTCACTTTGTGTATACGTGGCTGCATGGGTTGGTGAGTAGCTACATGTGTGTGTATATGGGTTATTAGATGTTTTTTAGTATCAGTATGAATGTCTGTATGGTTTGGTGGGGGTATTACTTAGCACATAGATGCATCAATGACTGACTCACTGTTGGTATGTGTTTTGAAGACAGCATATGTGCAGGACTGTATGGGTGGATGAGTGTGTATATGTGTGTGTTAGTGAGTGAATGACTGTCTCACTAGTGTCTTTATCAGTAACGACATATGTTTTAATCTAGTATATGTGAGTATTGATGTATATAAGTGAGTATATGTGAGATTGTAAGAGTTCCTGTTTAAATAAGTATGTGTTTCTATAAGTGATTGTTTAGGAGAGTAAGTATGTGTAAGGTTCCTTAGAAGTAAGGTGGTAGTGTGTGTATAGTTGTATATGCAAATAAATGGATGTTCAATAGTTTATTTGCATGTGTGAGTATGTGTGTGAGTAACTTTTGGATGACTGTCGGTGTGTAACAGGATGTATAGGTGTTTCACTACATTTGATGAGTGAGTATATGTATGAGTGACTATATAGAACTGTTGGTGAATTAATATGTGACGTCATCAGCAGTGCATTGCAGGCGCGCAAGTTATAGTGAGTCCAACTAACTATAACGTGGGAATTTCAATGGTTTTATGTCAGTAACATTTCGAGCTAACTATAACTGGTGTGAAACCTATGGTTTTTTCAGTGAATTTAATAGGTTTTTTAAATGCTAATTCCTAACTATAACTGGTGTGAAACCTATGGTTTTTTCAGTGAATTTCTTAGGTTTTTTAAATGCTAATTCCTAACTATAACTGGTGTGAAACCTATGGTTTTTTCAGTGAATTTCATAGGTTTTTTAAATGCTAATTCCTAACTTTATATAGGGCTTCATACCTATGTGTTTTTTATTGAATTTCTAAGGTTATTTATTAGCAAATGTCTATAGCTAAGAAAGGTATTTTTTTCTAAAAATGAATCCTATATTGTATATTAATATAATACTTTTTTAAAAAGTATATTCATTTTTTTTTATGTTTCACACTGGAGCGCTCCCGGTGCGCGTACCGGTGAGCGCACCGGTGAGCGCAGTAAATCGACGCGCCCCGGTGCGCGTACCGGGGCGCATCCCGGGAGCGCACCAAAAAAATAATTAAAAAAAATAATGAAGGAGTGAGCATGAGCAAAGGGGACAGAGACAGTGGTGTAAAGAGAAAGAGAGCTAGAGGGAAGAACACAGAGGGACTGTGTAATAGATAGTAAAACAGAGAAAAGGTATAAGTGGAAGTAACTGAGAAAAGGAAAATGAATAAGGGAGCAAAAGAAGAGAAGAAAGAGGAAGAAGACTAAAGCAGAGGTTCTGGGAGAATGTGAATGGGTGACGAAAGTAAAAGGAAGGAAAGTAAAGGATGGGGAATGACGGGTAGTGACGGAACCAGAGAAAAGGAACAGTGGTGACGGAGGGAAAGAATAGAGCAGTGAGTGTAAGTAAAGAGGGGTGAAAGAGGGTGGATAAAAGTGAATAAGGGTAAGACATGGGGAGTGATAGAGAGAAAGAACAGAGAGAGTAAAGGAAGGAGTGACAGAAAGGCACTAAGTGAACTAGAAAAAAAAGGTAAGTGAGGGAGTGTGGGTGAGCAGGGGCACTGAAAGAAGTTGAATGTGGTAGGAAAGTAAGGAAAAGAGAAGTAAACATGGAGGATAAGAATAAGTGAGGGAAGCAGAGTAAGGAAACAGGAATGAGGTAGGGTGAGAGAAAAGTAGTGAGGTTAAAACAAAGGGTGATGACAAACTACATTTTTTAGTCACACTTACCATATCATTAATGTAAACTTAATTGCATGTTTAAACTACACTTTGTACCTGTGAAAGACAAAAGAAAAAACAGTTATAATTAGTAAAATATATATTTTAAAATAGAAGAAACAGGTCAAGAGGTTAAAAATCAAAAAAATGTACTAAGAAATAAAGCAAGAGTGAAGGATACAGAAACGGAAATAAAGTAATGTACAAGGACAAAAAGAGGGAAAAAGAAATAGAAGGAGAGCAAATTATTGAAGGTAAGTAAGATACTAAAAGAATGTGAGATACCAAAACGAAATCAGGAAAGAGAAGTAAGTAAAAGGAGAATGAGTGAAAGGGAAAGGAGTCTTAATGAGGATCCATTTACAAGAAAGAGGAATGGAAGATGACTGAGATTGGCTGAAGGGGAGTCACAGAGTGAAGGGATGAAGGGAATGAGGTTAATATAGAACAATAGAGGAAAAAGGAGTGAGGAAGTAAGTACACAGAAAGACTAAGGGAAGGACTGAGTGAAGTGCAGTACAATGAGTGAAGAAAGGAAAAAGAGTAAAGGAGCAAAACAAGGAAAGAGAGGGGAAGAGAACTAAAGCAGTGGTACTGAGAGAATGTGAGAAAGCTGAAAAGTGGTGCAAGGGAGAGGGGAAATGCAGATAGTTGAAATTGGATTGAGGGGTTGTGAAAGAAGTGGAGTAAAGGAACAGCGATGAAACAAAGTGAAAAAAAGGCAGTGTAAGTGAGTAAAGAGAGCTGAAAAAGGGTGGAAAAAGGAAAATGAGTGTGAGACAATGGGAATACAATATAAATTACACAATGCAAACTATAGAATAACTTATACAACATGTTAGATAGTTTATTTTTGCTGTTCTCAGAATATATTGAATTTCACTAAAAACAGTGAGTTCAAACTCTTCATCATATAACAGTGGGAAAAAAACCACAATCTAAAAGATTGTGTTTTAAAAAACCCATATAAACTTACAAATCATATATGTACACTAATCTTTGATTCACTTACTTTTCCTTGAGGCCAAATAGTAGATAGTGAAGGTCCTTTTCGTTGGAAAATACTCTGCTGTTCTCTAAAACTTCCATTTCATCGACTTTCTATAAAAAAAGCTCTAAGAACATCTGAAATAATTCTCAACGTTTTCATTTTCCTCCTTGTGTTCAGTTATAACTTATTGCTCATACCTTCAACTTTCCTTACGGCCAAATAGTGTCAGATATATGAGTATATTTTAAAATGTCTTTAATTAAACTCTGTAATTACCGTTTACCCGAAGTTTTCAAAGAAAAGCTCATATAACATTTTCACAATGTTTAAAAATTCATATTCCCTTTTTTGATCACTCATGTTCAACATTTCCTATAATACTGATATCACTTACTATGAGATCCACTTACAGTACCTATATGAGATAAATAATTTTAAACATTAGGCTAAATAAGTAACTAACTTTTATTAACTGCTCCCGTCTTCATAGGCCAATTACCTTTGCTAAAATTTTGGTTCTAAAAACACTAGGTAAGAAATTTTTAAGTCAAAAGGCAAACGTTGTTTATAAGTCAAATGAGAATCATTGCAGTAACTCCAACCTTTTTGACATTTTAAGTAGCATGTATAATGTCCTGATGTTGTCGAAGGACCATCATGATAAATAATAGCTACAGTTGTAAAGGTTCTTCCTGAAATTGATAACTGAGAAGCCACAGCATTTTTGATACAAGTTGTCAATTTAGTTCCATCAGGTCTACATCGTTGGAAAACTAAAATGACATACTGACCATAAGTTTGTATAAATAATGTGGACAGCATTGGACACTTACATTGGGTACACATCATATTATGATCAGCTGCTTTAACTAGATTATTAAATGACACTGAATTGCAGTCTGGTAAAGTCAAATATATAAATCTTTCAGTGTCTATTCTAGTAGTACTTGATAAACTACAATTGTCGCAGTCATGCTGCCATTGATAAGAAAGACTAAAACGATTTTCTACATCTACACCTTCATCTTCCAAAACACCAAACATATACATTAAAAATTCCTGACAATCCTGCTGAATGTTCTGTGAAAAATTTTCTTGACCAGAACACATGTCTAAAATATTTCGAATTTCTGTTACACTTTCTATTTTTGCTCTATCACTGCTACATTTCTCAAACACAGAATTCAATAAACCGCACAATCTTTGATCCCGATTTTCAACAATCTGTTCTTGTAAAGTTTGAAGAAAACAAACAACATTAACCACTACATTAGCATGGCGGTTGACACCAGAACTGTTTTCAAACTGAAATCCAACAACATTTTCATCAGAATCCTTTTTCTTTCTGTTTTAAATTACATTTTAATCTACTTTTTGTTTTTTTGCTACTACCTCACTACAATTACTCTAATTTCTTCTTTTTCGGCCTACCACACGTTTTTCAAACAGAGGATATTGTGGCAAATGTGGAGCATACTCTCTTCTTAATCTATTGTATTCTTTAACACAATCCAGATCTGCACAAATCTTTGTGTCATCACACTTAATCAAATACAATTCTGATAAAGTTCTGACTCGTGATAATGCCACATATGCCATACCCTCTTTAAACACAGAACTTCCAATGTTCACCAAAGCACTATCTACACTTAAACCATGAGATTTATGAATTGTCACCGCATATGCCAAAAAAACAGGAAACTGTTTTCGGTAAACATATAAGTCTTTTACAAGCAAAAATCTAGCAGAACAACGACTGATTTGTTGTACTTGCTCAATGCCATCAAATTAAATTTTTAAAAATTCAATTCCATCTCTATTTCTATAAGTCATAAAATCAACAACATGACCCATTGCTCCATTTACCAGACCTCTTTCAACATTTAAATTCCTTCTCAAAATAATACGACAATTAAAACACACATTCAGAGTCTTTTCAAAACCAGCTGTTTTAGATATATTCTTCTCTAATGAATCCAATTTTGATTTCAAATTTTCTGACAAAATAATTGTTGCTCCCATATGCTCAATTTTATCTATTGCTTCTAGTTTCACAATCTCTTCATTTTCTAACTTTAACATTTTGTTGTTGAAGATGGAACATTCTTGCAGAGTTGGCATCAAACATATTCCAGATTTGTTCTCAGTAATTTTCTTAAAAATATTCTCTGGAAGAATGTTTTCATTTGGATACAAATTTGAAATTAATCGTGCATGTAAAGCTTCTTTCCCATGCTCGCTTACTTTTCCGATTCTTATATCTTGTAGAATTTTTTTATAATCTTCATCCTTTGCCTGTCGCATATTTTGAAACAGTTCTGCATATTTGAAATTTAACCATATATTAACGTTTCCAATGCTTCCAAGGGACTTCCTGGTATCTTCATGTGTAAGCATTTTAAACACTGGTTGTCCTTTTACTGGGGTCACCTGCAATATATCTCCAAAAACAATAATGTGTTTTCCTCCAAATAACACATCATACTCTGTTCTAGGAATTTCTTGCATTCTCAAATGCACAAAAGCACGCATTAGATTTGAGACCATGCTTACTTCATCAGTGATAAGAAGTTTCATTTTATTTAGGACTCTGGAAAGTTCAGAACACGCATCTCCAGATAACTTGTTGTAATGCAATTTATTATCATGCTCAACTGACAGCATCAGTAAACGATGTAGAGTAATCCCTTTAATGTTATGTGCTGCCAGTCCAGTTAGAGCAGTTACAACACAAGACAGCGGTGATTCAGTCCTTTTCTGCAGATAAGTTGCAATTGCTTTAATCAGAAAACTTTTTCCTGTCCCCTCTTCTCCACTTACGTACAGTCGGACAGGCTTAAATGATGTACATGAGCACTCTTTTTTCTCATGTCTGAATCCATGTTCAATCTGTTAGGTGACTTCATCATATATCTTTTTCTGCTTAACGTTTAGTTGCTTTACCAAATCTTCTAAGTTAACTACATCCTCTTGAGCTTGTTCCATAGCTCTTTCCACCTCATACATGGCAGTGGCAGCTTCATTTTGGATAATTGGTCCTCCTAGTGGAACCTGACTCAATGAAGTAGAACTCTGACTGTCTTGAGAACTGTCTCTGGCAATCTCTTCAGCAATTGTGGCTTCTTGCTCTATTTCTTTGTTCAACATTTGCATGTAATTTGGAAAAACAGGACATTCTATGGTATCCTTGGTTGCATTAAAAGAATCTTTGTAACAGAGAAAATTTCCAAGTAGTTCCTCTTCTGTACGCCATGGCTTAAAGAGTTGCAAAAGAGCTAAATAGTAAAATTCACGTTTGTCTTCACTAGACATCCTTCATTTCCAATGACAGCATATTTTCCATTATTGATATCTTCTGTGATGTTCCTTTTATAACTATAGTTTTGCAGAACTTCATACAAACAAGTGTTCTCAAGGTGACTACTTCTATTTGGATAGTATGTATCCAACATGTTTGTCTTCAAAATATCTGTACTATTTGGTTCTTTCTCCACCAAATACTCAATTTCTAGTACAGATTTCAAAACTCGGTTTCATGTTGCAGCAAGACCTAGACTCACCCAAATTATTGTTCTAGATTTGGTATAGAGACTTGCTGATGATAACCGATCAGAACATTCATATGCTCCAATTTCTCGATGCGACAACATCTTCAGACTGTAACTGTATAATTTCTTGCTTAGACTCCTTTCATGTGAAATGTCCTCCCACATTTCCTTAATTTCTGTCTTTTTTTTTGTGATGTAAGATGTCACATATCGAGCCACAGCAATAGAGTTGTCAGCAACGAACTGAATGCCCATGTTAGCATTCCACATGGACAAAATCACTGGGTTGTAGTCGTTGATGTACTTGGACTCTTCGTTTCTTTTTAAATTGTATGTATTTTTTGGTGATTTCCTCGTCACAGTATGTCGTAGAGATGACATCAAATTATTTACTCTTCCCTTAGAAATCACTGGTCGTGGAAACGCAAAATGACATTTTGTGTAGAACTTTTCCTTGTTTTTGAATTTTCGACGACAGTACTTCCCACAATGATGGGATTGAAAGCGTAAAACTTGTTGCCTTAAATTGTTTTCTTCAGTAGTTTTCGGAACAGCACATGTTGAATACTCTTCAATGAAACTCATCACTGTTTCATCCGAATCTGATCCAAATTTGGGTGCATCTTGATACTCCTTTCTCCAAAAGAAATCCAAAACCTCTCCAAGAGGAGAATTTTTTGTATTGGTAATAACAGACATCATAGCTTCAAATCTATGATTGAAATATCTGCATACATTCACTGGATCCAAAGAACACCGTTCTCCTGGTGTTTTCAATTCTATATTTTGTATATTAGCATTTGCCTCGCATCAAAATTCAAGTGAGTCGTCCCATGCATACTCAGCACAGCTAAGAGTGAGGAACCTTGTAGGAATTCCTAAGTTTCTTAGCATACATTTAAATTCCCCATGACGACGGTACCAATACTCGTTTGTACCACGCTGACATGCCATGAGATTGATTAGATGAGATTCCAAAATATTATCTTGCAGATTGACTTTCTCCATAAAGTCCCTCGCCGAAACATTTTGCAGATGTGCTCCACTTTTCAGTATATGATTTACTGCATATGAAAGTCCAGACAAGTCACTTTCATACAGTAGATGAAACAAATATAGAATGCATTGACGAAACCTTGAATCTTCAGAATATAATCTTAAAGTCCGGTATTCAGAAGCAGGAATTTTAACTGGTCGATCGTCATATCGTCCACCTCGACCTGTTGGAAATAGCTGTGGAAAACAACGAGCTTCCAAACTTTCTTCCCATACACTAATGGGACTTCCTTTTGCTGCTTTCATTTGAAACAAGTCAATTGCATTCCCCATTACTTCTTTGGAATGCAAAGGATGAACAGTATAATGTTCATATATTTCTTCACCTCTAGACACATCAACTTTTTCAATTTGGCCGACTGAACAATCACTGTCTTCTTCTGCAACTATTTCCTCTGCTTCAAACACATACATGTTTGTAGTACTCATTGTTTTTGACCAAATACAACGTTGCCTTTTTGACTTTCCTAACATCCACTAAATCTTGCCAGATTTTCTTACTCTTTGTCGGAACCCCATTAACTAGAATAACTAAAAGTTCCTCTTCCACTTATTTTACACCAATTATATCAATATTTTTCTTGAAATCTAGAGGCAAATAAACAACTCTTCCCTTTAATCCTCTCTGTAAATCTGAAGGAGGCAATTTCCCTGTCTTAGGCTCCATGTGAACAATTGCCTGAAAAGGATGGACACATTGAATCAAAATAGATTCATATGTATTTAAATCCATCAATTCAGAAGGCATGTCTACCAACTCCAGATTATTATAAACAGCTCTAGCAGGCATTCTGTTTTCATTTAATTTATTATAACAATATTATATAAATACGCTGATCAAAACTCAAATCAAAAGAATTCTCCACCAACAAATAAGTTGCAAAATTCCTCCATTCACTATTATTTTCCATTTCACTTTTTGCATATAAATCAACTAACCTAGTCTGAATCTTATAATGAGTCCGTCGACAACACACACAAGTAAAATTAGGCCTTTCACTTGATTTCAACTGAAACTTGCTAATTTCCTGGTCAAACTTTTCTATACTTGAAATCTGTACATTGTCTTCCACATTACCTTGTATTACTGTGTCAATTTCTACACTGTCCTCTTTTTCACAAAAATAACAAATCTCAATTTCTTCACAAATCTTCTTCACATCTAATTCAGTTCCATGCAAAAGAGCACTGTTTAACTGTTTAAGCTTAAGTGCTGGACTTTTTTGCATAATACAAAGTTCTCACTAATTTCCTCATTTTGTTATGATGCACTTCTAACATCCTAAAATGATGAAAAACACTCTGACATACTTTTCTAGAAAGACAAGCCAATGAATGTCCATGCAAACCTGTGTTTTCTCTCACTCTGCAAGGATCTAAGTCTTGCAACATCTTCATTTTCTGTTTTAGACTTTTCTTACTATATGTACGTAAGAAATTATGAAGCACATTGATGGAATCCTGTCGCACACTACAAATACTACTACACTTCCAATTGTACACTGGACCCTTAGTACGTCTTCCTAAAACTTCATCCCTTAATACCTCTTCTACATCTCTAGACACAAGTTTCTCTTTTTCAATCGAACAACCGTCTTTCACCTCATATGCTCGACCACTGGTGTCAACTGCATGCATCAAATCATTCTCCTGGAAGTAACTCTCCTCATTAAAAAATGGCTCACAACTTGAACTATGCATCCATTCTCCAGAAAAAACTTTACAAAAATGAGTTTGATTAATTACTCTTTTGGATCTACTGTTTGATTTGAAAACATCAATTGTCTTGTTAAGTGTCCTAATTCTATTGATTACTAAAATAAATAATTTGTTCTTAACTTCAAAAGCTTGATCAACAATCTTCTCTACATTTTTCTTTTTTTTATAAAAAGCAGCTCTCTGTGTACCTTTCGTAATGTTTTTTAATAAATTTAAAACTACCCTATTGTGAAACATTTGTTTACGAATGTCCCTAAATTCATCTTGCCTTCTATTCCTATACATATTATTGTCTCCTGCTGCAGTAGTAAGATTTTGGGGGGGCCTCTCCTTTCTCTTCAAATTTGCTCTCTCCTTCTGTAAATTCACATGTACATTATCATTTTTTTTAATCTACATATGTTCCGAAAAAAAGACTTTGTTGTCTTACCAGGAGCTTTTTTGCCGTTTTTTGTAATATTTGTTGTAGGGCACTGCTTTAATTCCGTTGTTGTTTTTGTTTTTTTCCGCATAGCATCTTTCCTTCTCCTCTGCCTTGAGGGCATATTTCCTTACTATTGAAATGTTGATTTAAATCTGTGGTAAACAAAAAAAAACACATTATAGACCACTATTACCAAACAACAAAGCAATGACAATAAGTAAACAATATAAACACTATTATGCTTATACATATGACCTTATCTCTGTTTTTTAAATGTTATTCTAAAAAAATATTTTGAGCACATGAATTGGTTTTACATTATTGACAAGGATTAGATAGTACCATTGATTTGCCCCCCAAATCGTTTTTTGAATAACATTTTAGAAACACAGCGCAGGTCCTATGTACAAGCATTCAATTTCACTACTGAAACCTCACTATTTCACAAAATATAAATCCTCTATCTTGCAAATGTTGATAGCAAGCATTATCAAAAAGCAAGACACAAACAAACAGCAAAGAAACTCAGGGCCTTATTTATGAAGGCCTTGCGCCACCGGTGCGTCACCTTTTTCCCATGTTAAAAGTGACGCAGGGGCGGCACAAGGCAATCATAAATAAGACCCAAATGTAAATACCATTGATTTGCCCCTAAAATCGTTTTTTGAATAACATTTTAGAAACACAGCGCAGGTCTACTGAAACCTCACTATTTCACAAAATACAAATCCTCTATCTTGCAAATGTTGATAGCAAGCATTATTAAAAAGCAAGACACAAACCAACAGCAAAGAAACTCATGGCCTTATTTATGAAGGCCTTGCGCCACCGGTGCCTCACTTTTTTCCCATGTTAAAAGTGATGCACCGGCGGCACAAGGCAATCATAAATAAGGCCCAAATGTAAATACCATTGATTTGCCCCTAAAATCGTTTTTTGAATAACATTTTAGAAACACAGCGCAGGTCCTATGTACAAGCATTCAATTTCACTACTGAAACCTCACTATTTCACAAAATACAAATCCTCTATCTTGCAAATCTTGATAGCAAGCATTATCAAAAAGCAAGACACAAACCAACAGCAAAGAAACTCAGGGCCTTATTTATGAAGGCCTTGCGCCACCGGTGCGTCACTTTTTTCCCATGTTTAAAGTGACGCACCGGCGGCACAAGGCAATCGTAAATAAGTCCTAAATGTAAATACCATTGATTTGCCCCCAAAATCGTTTTTGAATAACATTTTAGAAACACAGGGCAGGTCCTATGTACAAGCATTCAATTTCACTGCTGAAACCTCACTATTTCACAAAATACAAATCCTCTATCTTCCAAATGTTGATAGCAAGCATTATTGAAAAGCAAGACACAAACCAACAGCAAAGAAACTCAGGGTCTTATTTATGAAGGCCTTGCGCCACCGGTGCGTCACTTTTTCCCATGTTAAAAGTGACGCACCGGCGGCACAAGGCAATCATAAATAAGGCCAAAATGTAAGTACCATTGATTTGCCCCTAAAATCGTTTTTTTGAATAACATTTTAGAAACACAGCGCATGTCCTATGTACAAGCATTCAATTTCACTACTGAAACCTCACAATTTCACAAAATACAAATCCTCTATCTTGCAAATGTTGATAGCAAGCATTATTGAAAAGCAAGACACAAACCAAGAGCAAAGAAACTCAGGGTCCTATTTATGAAGGCCTTGCGCCACCGGTGCGTCACTTTTTCCCATGTTAAAAGTGACGCACCGGCGGCACAAGGCAATCATAAATAAGGCCAAAATGTAAGTACCATTGATTTGCCCCTAAAATCGTTTTTTTGAATAACATTTTAGAAACACAGCGCATGTCCTATGTACAAGCATTCAATTTCACTACTGAAACCTCACAATTTCACAAAATACAAATCCTCTATCTTGCAAATGTTGATAGCAAGCATTATTAAAAAGCAAGACACAAACCAAGAGCAAAGAAACTCAGGGCCTTATTTATGAAGGCCTTGCGCCACCGGTGCGTCACTTTTTCCCATGTTAAAAGTGAAGCACCGGCGGCACAAGGCAATCATAAATACGGCCCAAATGTAAATACCATTGATTTACCCCTAAAATCGTTTTTTGAATAGCATTTTAGAAACATAGAGCAGGTCCTATGTACAAGCATTCAATTTCACTACTGAAACTTCACTATTTCACAAAAAACAATTCCTCTATCTTGCATATGTTAATATCAAGCATTTCCAAAAAACATGCCACAAACCAACAAGAAAGAATCTCAATCTGCTTCCAAATCTGAGGTAATGCAAGTGACATCATTGTAAAAGGTTCAAATATATATATTTAATGAGGCAAACACTATTAATTTCTTCTCAAAAATATAAAAGCCATCCATTTACCCCAAAATTGTTTTTAAATAACATTTTAAAAACACAGCACAGGTCCTATGTACAAGCATTCAATTTCACTACTGAAACTTCACTATTTCACAAAAGACAATTCCTCTATCTTGCATATTTTAATATCAAGCATTTCCAAAAAACATGCCACAAACCAACAAGAAAGAATCTCAATCTGCTTCCTAATTTGAGGTAACGCAGGTGACATAATTCTAAAAGGTTCAAATATATTTCTTTACAGAGGCAGACACTATTAATTGCTTCTCAAAAATATAAAAGCCATTCTTTTACCCCAAAATCGTTTTTTAAATAACTTTTTACAAACACAGCACAAGTCCTATGTACAAGCATTCAATTTCACAACTGAAACTTCACTATCTGCTTCCAAATCTTCTCCATAGAGCAAACAAGTCTCTATCTAAATTAAATAAATCATTACTTACCTTTACAAATGCTTTGGGAGATTGAGAACAGTGTCAGACACACACACCAATTTTTCTTTAGCAGAGCAAAAGGTATGCACTCAATACACTAAAACCAAGACTGGCACAGAAAACCTCCAATTCTACACACATTTGCCCCATTTCAACCAATCAAAACTCTTCCCTCACTATTTTCAAACCAACACCCTTCCCCCTCTCAGACCTTTCTACCTGTTACCATAGCAACTCCCTCCTAACTGAACTCTCAGGTTCAAAAGTTTATTCTACAATGTTGCAAATTAAGTCAGCAAGGATGTTTGACCTCTCAATACACCAGTTTATCCAGGGCATTATTGCTTTAATTGACTTTTTCTTAACCATTCAAATTGCTTCTTTCACACAACACAACCATGCACCCTAACTTTCAGAATCCACCAATCATTGCTTGTGATTCAAGAGCAGGGAAACTCCACAATTATTTTTTTGTAAACTCCTACTGTTCCAACTGCCATTTCATTCCCACACTTCATCTGACTGCACCAGAACCTTCTCTCATCATGTATTCTGTGTGGATTATTGGACATAGCTACATCCACTGGGCTCAAAGGTATGCAGCTAGCAGAAATTTTCACAACCTTGATTTATCAAATGTGGAAATCAAGTGGATTGGCCAGAGAGGATTGAGATGTCACCAATTGATACCATTGGTGAAAACCTTTTTGCATCTGCCAAACCCTGACCTCTTAATAGTGCACTGTGGTGGAAATGACTTGGGCACTTTGACTGGGGTTGGTCTGGAAATTCTTTTAAAGGACACTTTTGATCAAGTGATGACACTTTTTCCACAAACTGCCTTGGTATATTCCAATATATGCCAAAGACAGAAATGGAACTGGTCCAACCAATTTTGTTCACAATTTGAGAAAGCACGGAAACATGTGAATAAATCTGTTTCTGCTTACATGAGAGACTATGGAATGGGTTCAATATACAACAATAACTTGCGTTACGACATGCAAGACATCTACAGAGGAGATGGTGTGCACTTCTCAGATGAGGGGAATAGAATATTTCTCCTGAATTTAAGACTGTGCATTGGAACCTACTTGTAGCTACTTAAATCAGCCACAGAACCCAAAAGTTCTTTTCAGGGCTACCCTACCTCTGATCACTCATAATGATTTTCTTTTTCTAACTTTTTTCACTATTTTTCACCAAAGTACGCTCCCCGGTACGCACCCCGGTACGTTTCCCGGTGCGCGTACCGGGCGCTCCCCCCGTGAAAAATTTAAAAATGTTTTTTTGGGGGGGACATAAATGGGCCTCCTAAACCCCCCTCAGAAAACCTAGAGTGTCAGGAAGTGTCTACCGTGCCCCCTTCTACTTATTCCCAACGTTGTTTGTCCTCCATCTTGTGTCTCAATTCTACTGAAACACAAAATGGAGGACTCCCGTAACGCTGCTGGTGCGCGTACCGGGGCGCGCACCGGTAAGCGCTCCCTAAAAAATTGTGGGAAAGTAATTTACATAAAAACCACTGGAGACACTTACACCAAATATAGAATAGGCCCTACTACATAGCAGTCCCTACCATTTACCCAAATTTGGTGGTATTCCATTGAGCCATTTGGGCTGTAGCCCTGTCTAAATATCCTCAGGTATATTACATGACAAAAACACATATGAAACTGTTTGAATTTTCAACCAATTAAAATGTTACTTACATTTTGTACTATATATACCTACTGGCAATCGCCAGTAGGTATATATAGTTAGGACCTAGTTTCCATAGAAAATCCGCAACATTCTATTGGGAATAACTTTGGCGCCAGTTGTTGAATCTTCGCGAATTTCTCAAAGAAGAAGTCTCGGGTAGATTCGTCAAGCGGGGGCCGTGAAAAAAGGGGAGTCCCAAAACGTGTTTTCCCCATGTTAATTTTCATAGGACCTTTAGACACGGCTACAGCCCGTACCGCTGAACGGAATTACACCAAATTTGGCAAAATGGTAGAGTCTGATTCGCAGATCACGCTTTTGCTTAAATGGTGTAAATTCCTCCAGTAGTTCCTGAGAAAATCAAAAGAGAAAAAATATATATAGCTATAAGCGCGCACCGCGCCGGCACCGTGCGCGTACCTTCCCGTGCACAAAAACTGCTTTTCCAACCTTCCCTTGACCAGAGTGGAGATGATCAGCAGGAAATTGCATTTCCCCTATAAACGTAAAGCATTTCTCATACATTACTATACTATACCTATATAGTTAGGACCTAGTTACCATAGGAAATTCCAAACATTCTATTGGGAATAACTTTGGCGCCGATTGAGGGATCTGCCTGTAATTTTCCTTAAATTTGCCTCACTGCGCTCCGCTCCTTCCCTGAAGGTTTTGGGGGGATTCCTCAAGCGGGGGCCGAGAAAAAAGTGGGCTCCCAAACGTGTTTTAACCATGTTACTTTCCATAGGGACATTCTGACAAGGCTACAGCTCGAACGGCTGAACGGAATTACACAAGATTTGGCAAAATGGTAGGGACTGGTATGCAGTAGGGCCTTTTTTATATTTGGTGAAAATCGCTCCAGTAGTTGTTGAGAAAATTGAATTTTCCCAAATTATATATCTATGAGTGGGACACCGTGAGACATCACTGATGACATCTCAAATGACATCACTGATGACATCACTGATGACATCTCAATTGACATCACTGATGATATCATTCATGTGATAATACGATGCACCTCTTCACACTCTAATATAACCTATGATACACCCAGTGTTAAACACAGACTACCATTCTTGAAACCATTGACACACCAATACCAGTTACTACATGCGCACACACTGATTGCTAGGTCTATACAGACATCCAATCATTTACCCATAGAATCACTCATACATACAGTCACTCATCAATACAACACTATCATCTGCACTCAAACACCGATACAGACACTCACACTCTGCCACTCATCCATGGAGTTACTCACACATCTAGTCAGTCATGCAAACAATCAATCACACTTTTATTTCCTCAACTATACAGTTATACACACAACACCATACTTATTCAAAAAAATACTAACACATACTTACTTTGTTATACAATTACTGGTACAAGTACACAATGATCCATACAGCCACTCGCACAATCAGTGGCTCTTATGTATAGTCATTTATATATGCCAGCTACCCACACACACACTCAGTCTCCCATACATATACTCGGGCAACCAATCAATAACACATATAGCCACTCATATAGCTACTGAACAACACATGCAGTAGCTTACACAACAACAGAAATACTGATGCACACATTCAGACAGCTTAGTCACTAACCCATGCATTCAGTAAGACACATTTAATCACTCACTCATACATTTAATCACTCACTCATACATTCAGTCATGTACCTACTAAATTTTTCATCCAGACACTTATACATCCACTCATTCTTCAATATGTAAAACATATTTAAACTTTACAGAAACACACAGTCACTGGATGATGTCATCAGTGATGTCATCAGTGATGTCATTTGAGATGTCATCAGTGTCAGTGATGTCACTGCCCATGTCATGAATGATGTAATATGTGACATCATCAGCAGTGGATTGCGGGTGCGCGAAATATAGTTAGTACAACTAACTATATAGGAGCAATTTCAATGTTTTTTTAAATGCTAATTCATGTTATGTAATGTCTCTTTTATAGCGCACGGCTACCCCGAGGGGTGTCCCGGCGCATATAACTATATATGACCTGAAACCTATGGTTTTTTCAGTGAATTTGCACGGTTTTTTAAATGCTAATACCTAACTATATATGACCTGAAACATATGGTTTTTTCTGTGTGTATATATATATATATATATGAACACATTCCACGCGCAGCATGCAGCAACGTGAAACCGGCCACACAAGCGTACTTTCGAGAATCCTTTATTCCAGGCAAAATCAGCATTACGCGTTTCGAGGTAACACACCTCTTATTCATATGCTTGCTTTCTTTGCAATGGTGGGTTTGTTAGCTTGTTTTAAACGTAACTAAAACATTGAAGAAGGACAATGTCCGTTCATTTAAAGAGGCAGTCCGTTTTTATGGCATTTTTCATTTTTCATATTTGAGATACGTTTTTTTGGTTAAGGGTTAAGAGTACTTATATTGTTCTTTAGTATTGCTAGTGCAAAGGTCTCATTGTGCTTAAATTGTTCACCTTAACTGTTTGTGCTGGCTTCACTCGGACTCCAATTACCACAATGCCTCTTGTCAATCTGACTTTCAGTGATACTTCAATGCTGATCTTGGCAAACTTCACATATGTCACCCCAACACTTTCCAAAGCCTTTCCTGGTGTAGTACCATGTTACGGCTGCATCCGATGGTCCGGGTGACAAAATGGTTTTTGCAACCTCCATTGTTTTAGCATGTTCATCCTTGCCATCTGCGAGTAAAGTTCCGTACGACGTGCTTCAGGAAAAAATCCTTTTTGCAAACTCTGGCAAATTCAAAAAGGTTCAGAGTTCAGATGAGGCGGGCCATTCTGTGTGGCCCTTCCATTCAGCCTAATGTCCGTTACAATTTTCTTCTGCCGGCAGGCGCTCCCAATATTTGTTTCTCACAAATGTCACCGAAGCCTGACAAGATGAAGCGCCACAGCCTTTCGAGTTAGGGCCGGTCCCAGGTGTGTCAGACACCTCAACAAATGAACACATTCCACGCGCAGCATGCAGCAACGTGAAACCGGCCACACAAGCGTACTTTCAAGAATCCTTTATTCCAGGCAAAATCAGCATTACGCGTTTCGAGGTAACACACCGCTTATTCATATGCTTGCTTTCTTTGCAATGGTGGGTTCGTTAGCTTGTTTTAAACGTAACTAAAACATTGAAGAAGGACAATGTCCGTTCATTTAAAGAGGCAGTCCGTTTTTATGGCATTTTTCATTTTTCATATTTGAGATACGTTTTTTTGGTTAAGGGTTAAGAGTACTTATATTGTTCTTTAGTATTGCTAGTGCAAAGGTCTTATTGTGCTTAAATTGTTCACCTTAACTGTTTGTGCTGGCTTCACTCGGACTCCAATTACCACAATGCCTCTTGTCAATCCGACTTTCAGTGATACTTCAATGATGATCTTGGCAAACTTCACATATGTCACCCCAACACTTTCCAAAGCCTATATATATATATCATTGAAAACCCCATCGGTTTCAGGCCTTATAATGTTAGGAATTAGCATTTAAAAAAACTTGCAAATTCACTGAAAAACCCATAGGTTTCAGGCCTTATATAGTTAGGAATTAGCATTTAAAAACCTTTGAAATTCAATGAAAAAACCATAGGTTTCAGGCCTTATATAGTTAGGAATTAGCATTTATAAAACCATCAGTGATGTCATTTGAGATTTCATCAGTGATGTCACTGACCATGTCATGAATGATGTAATATGTGACATCATCAGCAGTGGATTGTGGGTGCGCAAAATATAGTTAGTACTACTAACTATATAGGAGCAATTTCAATGGTTTTGTATGAGTGAAATGTCCAGCTAACTATAACACCCCTAAAACTTATAGTTTTTTGAGTGAATTTCAAAGGTTTTTTAAATGCTAATTCCTAACTATATAAGGCCTGAAACCTATGGTTTTTTCATTGAATATATAAATAAATATATATTTATATATATATATATATTACCTACTGGCTGTCGCCAGTAGGTATATATAGTTAGGATTTTTTTGAATAGGGATTTCTGAAAATTCTATTTTGAATAACTTTGGCGTTGATGGACGGAATTGGCTGAAATTTTCAAGAAAATGGCACATTTCGTTTCTGAGCATCCCCTGAAATTTTGGGAGGTTTCGTCAAGCGGGGGCCGAGAAAATAGGGGGGTCCCCAAACGTGTTTTTAACATTGATTTTTCCATAGGGCGGTTGGACTCACTTTTAGCGCGAACGGCTGAATGGATTTCCACAAAACTTGGCAAAATTGTAGGGACTGGTAGCCCGATGCGCCTTTGCTATGTCTCAAGATATATGCTCCAGTGGTTTTTACTAAAATTAACTTTGAAAAATATATATTGGGCTACATTGGGCTATATATATGTTAGAGCCCAAATGTAGCCCAATGTAGCCCGAAGATGGCCACCAGAGACAAAAAAAACAAATGTAGCCCAAATATCAGCCAGATGTAGCCCAACTATAGCCCAGTGACAGAATGTCCCAGAGTGTTCTAAAGAACAACTAGAGCGCTAACAGTCTTACTTATGACAAAAGTATGGCACACCTGAAGTCATCTTGATTGGAATAAAGTTTTAACACTTAAAACATTTAATTTGCAAAGGAACAAAATGAGGGGGTTCATTTTGCCATAGACATTATGATTAGTGCTGAAGAAAGAAAAATGAGGGCACATTTTGAGTGACTTCTCAAATCCTCTTATATTTCATTAAAAAATTCTGATATGCAGTCTCCCAAGATGGCCACCAGAGACAAAAGAGCCCAAATGTAGCCCAAATATCAGCCAGATGTAGCCCAACTATAGCCCAATGACAGAATGTCCCAGAGTGTTCTAAAGAACAACTAGAACGCTAACAGTCTTACTTATGACAAAAGTATGGCACACCTGAAGTCATCTTGATTGGAATAAAGTGGTAACACTTAATACATTTAATTTGAAAAGGAACAAAATGAGGGGTTTCATTCTGCCATAGAAATGTTATATATATATATATATATATATATATATATATATATATATATATATATATATATATATATATATATTCACTGAAAAAACCATAGGTTTCACACCAGTTATAGTTAGGAATTAGCATTTAAAAAACCTATTAAATTCACTGAAAAAACCATAGGTTTCACACCAGTTATAGTTAGCTGGAAATTTTACTGATATAAAACCATTGAAATTCCCACGTTATAGTTAGTCGGACTCACTATAACTTGCGCGTGCAATGCACTGCTGATGACATCACATATTACATCACTCATGACATGGTCAGTGACATCACTCATGACATCACTGATGACACCATCCTTGTGACACAGTGACAGACCTCCTTTCACTATAATGTAACCCATGAAACACATATTCAAAAATAGAAACTAATATTTTCAAAAAAGTGGATATACCCATACCAGTTACAACAACCAATTCAGTAATACCACCATCTAATACACATCCACTCATGTGTATGTATATGGGTTATTTGATATTATTATTAGTATCAGTATGAGTGTCTATATGGTTTGGTGGGGGTATTACTTAGCACATAGATGCATGAGTGACTGACTCTTTGTTTGTATGTGTTTTGAAGACAGCATATGTACAGGACTGTATGGGTGGATGAGTGTCTATATGTGTTTGTTAGTGAGTGAATGACTGTCTCACTAGTGTCTTTATCAGTAACTACATATGTTTTAATCTAGTATATGTGAATATTGATGTATATAAGTGAGTATATGTGAGAGTAAGAGATTGTAAGAGTTCCTGTTTAAATAAGTATGTGTTTCTATAAGTGATTGTTTAAGAGAATAAATATGTGTAATTTTAAATAGAAGTAAGGTGGAAGTGTGTGTATAACTCTATATTCAAATAAATGGATGTCCAATAGTTTATTTGCACGTGAGAATATGTGTGTGAGTAACTTTTGGATGAATGTCGGTGTGTAACAGGATGTATAGGTGTATCACTTCATATGATGAGTGAGTATATGTATGAGTGACTATATAGAACTGTTGGTGAATGAGTGGATGTGTATATAGATAGTGGAATTACTGAATTGCTTGTTGTAACTGATATAGGTATCTCCATTTTTTTAAAAATTTCAGTTTCTATTTTTGAATATGTGTCTCAAGGGTTACATTATAGTGAAAGAAGGTCTGTCACTATGTCACAAGGATGGTGTCATGAGTGATGTCACTGACCATGTCATGAGTGATGTAATATGTGATGTCATCAGCAGTGCATTGCACGCGCAAGTTATAGTGAGTCCGACTAACTATAACGTGGGAATTTCAATGGTTTTATATCAGTAAAATTTCCAGCTAACTATAACTGGTGTGAAACATATGGTTTTTTCAGTGAATTTAATAGGTTTTTTAAATGCTAATTCCTAACTATAACTGGTGTGAAACCTATGGTTTTTTCAGTGAATTTCATAGGTTTTTTAAATGCTAATTCCTAACTATAACTGGTGTGAAACCTATGGTTTTTTCAGTGAATTTCATAGGTTTTTTAAATGCTAATTCCTTTGTATATCGAGTTTCTAACCTTTTTTTTTTTTTTACAATTTGCTGTTTTTTTTAAAGTTTTTTTATAATTTTTTTCTTTTGCGCTCTGGGTGCGCGCTCCGGGAAGCTTTCAGCTAAGCTCTCCTGTAAGCTTCTCCGAGAGCTCATCTGAAAGCGCACCCAGAGCGCAACTGTCGTTCGTGAAAAAAAAATATGAATGAAAAGTTAATAATAATGCAAAACATTTCGTACCATACAAATAAAATTTGTTTTTTTTAATATGGAAAATGATTATGCATTTCTATAAAAGATTGATGACGTCACTTCGGCGCGCAACGTAAGTGCCCTCGGAAGCGCATACGTGCGCGGCGCCTAAACGCACGGAAAAGCGCCTACGATCGCGCCACGTTTGCGCCCCGGAAGCGCCTACGATCGCGCTGCGTAAACGCACCCGGAAGTGCTCCGGAGCGCGCAGCGTAAACGCGTCGGGTCATGTGACCCTAAAATAACACTTTTCATTGGTTGCTAACAGTTTTTTTTTACAATGAATGAAATCCCCACCCATTTCCTTCACTTCTTCTTTCACTTTTGTGACTGAAAGACCTGCCTTTTTTGCTGCTCCATATTCCTGGATTCATCATGGCTGCCAGACCATCCAGCAGTGAAGATGACTCCAATGATTTCATTGATGAAGAGCCTCCTACCCCAAAGGTGAAGGAACATTTCATCTGGAAATTTTTTAAGTTTCCAGCAGGCCAGAAGAAGGTGAATGCACCAAAAGTAGAGTGCAGGATCTGCAAACAGGTCCTGTCACGGGGTAACCCCCCAAAAAAATACTCTTTTGGCAACTTCACCATGATTCGCCATGTGGAGAGGAAGCACCCCCAGAATTTTGCCCGGGAAAGTGTCAGGGCTCTGGCACAAGAGGTTCCCAGAGATGGGGCCTCTACATCAACAGGAGGAGCAACTTCTTCTGGAAGAGAACAATCTCAGGGGCAGGTAGCAAACATTCAACCTGCATTCAACCATGGGGTCGTCAGATGCAGATACTGCAATCAACTCCTCACCTATGGGGAGCAAAGTGTCCTGCTCATGGTTCGGGCATTGGAGAACCATCACTGCCCTTCCCACCCCTAATTTTTTTCTTTTCTTTTTGCTCCTGTTGAGCAGTTTCTATTCCCTGTTTTTGTTCCTGTTCAGTTAAAAGAAGAAAACCAAAAGTTCTTTTCAGAACTACCTCCAATTCTCATCAAAGAGCTATAATCTTAAAAAATGAAGAGTAAGTGAAATATAGTGCATTGATAATTGAAAGGAGAATGAGTAAGAAAGAACAGAAAGGTATGAGAGGTGAAAGGAAGTGAAGTAGGAGGAATGAAAGAAGGTGAGTGTTAGAAAAGAAAGTTATGACACAGTGAATAAACTGGAGGCCTCATTTCTGAAAAGTGACGCATCGCTACGTGAAAATAGCGATGCGTCACTTTTCTGGACGCACTCCTTATGACATTCCAGATATGTCATATTTAATATATGACTAATCAATTCGCAAGGAGTTACAGATATGTCAGTATTTCTGACATATCTGTAAACACAAAAGTAACGCATTGCAGGAGTGCGTCACAAAAGTGACGCAACTCCAGTAATGTGTCCTTTCACATGGAAAAAGCACCATGTGAAAGGTTTGCTGTGAAGCAGGCGCAAGATTTTGGCGCAACTGCATCCTAAAAGTGACGCACTGCGTCATTATTACCAAGCTTTTTGCAAGGAACACCCCCTCTGCATGCATTATACCTGACACTATTTTTTAAAAAGTGACGCATCTAGGTACATGGGTCACTTTTTAAAACTCTGCGCCATATTGTATCTGCATCAGGTATAATGTATGCAGAGGGGGCAATCCCTCGCAAAAAGCTTGGTAATAACAACGTACTGAAATCTATGAGATTTCTCTGCGTCACTTTTAGGATGCTATTGCGTCAAAATCTTGCGCCGGCCTCGCATCACTTTTATGTTTACAGATATGTCAGAAATACTGACGTATCTGTAACTCCTTGCAACATGATTCGTCATACATTAAATATGACACATCTGGAATGTCATAAGGACTGTGGACAGAAAAGTGACGCATCACACCAGCAGTGTAATAAAATGTGCCTCGTTGCACTATATTTAAAGGATGCAACAGCATCCTAAAAGTGACGCAGTGAAATCTCAAACATTTCACTGCGTCGCTATTACAAAGCTTTTAGTGGGAGAACACCCCCTCTGCATGCATTATACCTCACGCAGATATAATGTGGCGCTTGATTTTAAAAAGTGACCCATCTACCTAGATACCTCACTTTTTAAATATAACGCAACGAGGCACATTTTTTTACACTACTGGTGCAATGCGTCACTTTTCTGTGCGCACTCCTTATGACATTCCAAGTAACGCATTGCTGGAGTGCGTCACAAAAGTGACGCAACTCCAGTAATGTGTCCTTTCAAATGGGGAAAGCAGCATGTGAAAGGTCTTGCCTCAGTCTAACACCTGCTGTAAAGCAGGCACAAGATTTTGACGCAACAGCATCCTAAAACTGACGCAGTGAAATCTCAAAGATTTCTCTGCGTCGCTATTACAAAGCTTTTTGCGGGAGAACACCCCCTCTGCATGCATTATACCTGACGCTATTTTTAAAAAGTGACGCATCTAGGTACATGGGTCACTTTTTAAAACTCTGCGCCATATTGTATCTGCATCAGGTATAATGTATGCAAAGGGGGCATTCCCCCGCAAAAAGCTTGGTAATAACGACGTACTGAAATCTATAAGATTTCTCTGCGTCACTTTTAGGATGCTGTTGCGTCAAAATCTTGCACCTGCCTCGCATCACTTTTATGTTTACAGATATGTCAGAAATACTGACGTATCTGTAACTCCTTGCAACATGATTCGTCATACATTAAATATGACACATCTGGAATGTCATAAGGAGTGCGCACAGAAAAGTGACGCATAACACCAGCAGTGTAATAAAATGTACCTCGTTGCACTATATTTAAAAAGTGACGCATCTAGATAGATGCGTCACTTTTTAAATATTGCATAACAATGCGCATTTTTTTACACCGCTGGTGCGTCACAAAAATTGACGCACAGGAAGCGCAAAACTAACAGCGCAAGGCCTTCATAAATATGGTCCTGGATTTTCCCCGTGCTTCGCCGGTGCGCGTACCATGCGCTTCCCCCGCGCAAAACGAAAAAAAAATTTTAATGCCCTGCAGGACCCTATTTTAGTCCCTACATCAAACCTAGGGGGTCAGAGGGGGTCTACTCTTCCCCCTTATGGTCATTTGCCCCTTTTTTTTCAAACCCCTTGTGTCTCGATTTTACCGAGACACAAGATGGCGGCCGCTCCGCACTGTTTAGAATGTTTACAGACAACTGAGAGCCAATCAGCTTCCTGCGCGCAAGTCGCGTGTCGCGCCTGGAGCGCACTCCGGTGCGCGCACGGGAGAGCGCCTATAGATATATATATTTTTTTGAACCTAAATTACTCAAAATCCACTGGAGCACATATCTTGAGACATAGCAAAGGCACATCGGGCTACCAGTCCCTACAATTTTGCCAAGTTTCGTGGAAATCCATTCAGCCGTTCGGGCTAAAAGTGAAATCGACCGCCCTATGGAAATTAACATGGGGAAAACGCGTTTTGGGACCCCCCTTTTATCTTGGCCCCCGCTTAACGTATCCCCCCCAAACTTTCAGGGAAGGACCGGAACCCCGCGAGGCCATTTTCAGGAAATTTTCAGGCAGATTCGTCAACCGGCGCCAAAGTTATTCCAAATAGAATTTTGAGATTTAACATTGAAAAAAATCCTAACTATAACTACCTACTGGCGACCGCCAGTAGGTAATATATATATATATATATATATAAACAAACGCGACCCCTCGAAGTAGAAGGAGGTCAGAGGACACCATGGGGCTTCAGAAGATTCTTTAATGTAGATTTTGCTGGGCATAATGCATTTCGGCGTATTGTGCCTTCGTCAGACGCCCATCACAAAAATGAGGAATGCACCACATCTCCCTCGAAGTGTTCCGGTCCTCCTCTAAATGTGAAGTCAGCTGACTCAATCAAATTCAGCGCAGCTGTAGTTGGGCAATGGAAACTACAGCTACCATGATGTAGTGTTCGGTAAGTACCTTTGTTTGATGAGCGCTGTAATACCAAGTTCAAAGGGATCCTTGATGCAGCCTGAAGTGTAGCTAAGAATCTTCCTCGGGTCCCCACACGTTCTCCCTCGATCAGCAGGATGAGAGCGTACCATGCAGCAACATTACAATGAAGCTGCTGCCGAGTGAAGTCACAAGTCGCTGCTAGTGATGGCCGTGTGCTCGCCCTGGTTGATGAGGCGGGACTGCGACGTTCCGATACCTCGGAGAAAGAAACGCAGTGTTGCCACTGGATCCGGCAAGTACACAGTCCTCTAGTAGAACGGGTCCTCTGAACGCGGCTTGCCAGCTGCCGCGGAGATAAGTAAACAAACGCGACCCCTCGAAGTAGAAAGAGGTCAGAGGACACCATGGGGCTTCAGAAGATTCTTTAATGTAGATTTTGCTGGGCATAATGCATTTCGGCGTAGTGTGCCTTCATCAGACGCCCATCACAAAAATGAGGAATGCACCACATCTCCCTCGAAGTATTCCGGTCCTCCCCTAAATGGGAAGTCAGCTGACTCAATCAAATTCAGCGCAGCTGTAGTTGGGCAATGGAAACTACAGCTACCATGATGCAGTGTTCGGTAAGTACCTTTGTTTGATGAGCGCTGTAATACCAAGTTCAAAGGGATCCTTGATGCAGCCTGAAGTGTAGCTAAGAATCTTCCTCGGGTCCCCACACGTTCTCCCTCGATCAGCAGGATGAGAGCGTACCATGCAGCAACATTACAATGAAGCTGCTGCCAAGTGAAGTCACAAGTCGCTGCTAGCGATGGCCGTGTGCTCGCCCTGGTTGATGAGGCGGGACTGCGACGTTCCGATACCTCGGAGAAAGAAACGCAGTGTTGCCACTGGATCCGGCAAGTACACAGTCCTCTAGTAGAACGGGTCCTCTGAACGCGGCTTGCCAGCTGCCGCGGAGATAGGTAAACAAACGCGACCCCTCGAAGTAGAAAGAGGTCAGAGGACACCATGGGGCTTCAGAAGATTCTTTAATGTAGATTTTGCGGGGCATAGTGCATTTCGGCGTAGTGTGCCTTCGTCAGACGCCCATCACAAAAATGAGGTATGCACCACATCTCCCTCGAAGTGTTCCGGTCCTCCCCTAAATGGGAAGTCAGCTGACTCAATCAAATTCAGCGCAGCTGTAGTTGGGCAATGGAAACTACAGCTACCATGATGCAGTGTTCGGTAAGTACCTTTGTTTGATGAGCGCTGTAATACCAAGTTCAAAGGGATCCTTGATGCAGCCTGAAGTGTAGCTAAGAATCTTCCTCGGGTCCCCACACGTTCTCCCTCGATCAGCAGGATGAGAGCGTACCATGCAGCAACATTACAATGAAGCTGCTGCCGAGTGAAGTCACAAGTCGCTGCTAGCGATGGCCGTGTGCTCGCCCTGGTTGATGAGGCGGGACTGCGACGTTCCGATACCTCGGAGAAAGAAACGCAGTGTTGCCACTGGATCCGGCAAGTACACAGTCCTCTAGTAGAACGGGTCCTCTGAACGCGGCTTGCCAGCTGCCGCGGAGATAAGTAAACAAACGCGACCCCTCGAAGTAGAAAGAGGTCAGAGGACACTATGGGGCTTCAGAAGATTCTTTAA
Source organism: Lissotriton vulgaris (assembly GCF_964263255.1). Lineage (NCBI taxonomy): Eukaryota > Metazoa > Chordata > Amphibia > Caudata > Salamandridae > Lissotriton > Lissotriton vulgaris. Next base: position 986,322,075 of record NC_141696.1, on the reverse strand, counting down.
TGTAGATTTTGCTGGGCATAATGCATTTCGGCGTAGTGTGCCTTCGCCAGACGCCCATCACAAAAATGAGGAATGCACCACATCTCCCTCGAAGTGTTCCGGTCCTCCCCTAAATGGGAAGTCAGCTGACTCAATCAAATTCAGCGCAGCTGTAGTTGGGCAATGGAAACTACAGCTACCATGATGCAGTGTTCGGTAAGTACCTTTGTTTGATGAGCGCTGTAATACCAAGTTCAAAGGGATCCTTGATGCAGCCTGAAGTGTAGCTAAGAATCTTCCTCGGGTCCCCATACGTTCCCCCTCGATCAGCAGGATGAGAGCGTACCATGCAGCAACATTACAATGAAGCTGCTGCCGAGTGAAGTCACAAGTCGCTGCTAGCGATGGCCGTGTGCTCGCCCTGGTTGATGAGGCGGGACTGCGACGTTCCGATACCTCGGAGAAAGAAACGCAGTGTTGCCACTGGATCCGGCAAGTACACAGTCCTCTAGTAGAACGGGTCCTCTGAACGCGGCTTGCCAGCTGCCGCGGAGATAAGTAAACAAACGCGACCCCTCGAAGTAGAAAGAGGTCAGAGGACACCATGGGGCTTCAGAAGATTCTTTAATGTAGATTTTGCTGGGCATAATGCAATTCGGCGTAGTGTGCCTTCGTCAGACGCCCATCACAAAAATGAGGAATGCACCACATCTCACTCGAAGTGTTCCGGTCCTCCCCTAATATATATATTAAATATATATATATATATATATATTAAATATATATATATATATATATATTAAATATAAATATATATATATATATATATGTCATGTGATCAAGGCTCCGTTAGAGCCGAAACGTTGGTGACTCTTTCTGCGTGATTAAAAGCTGAATATACCTCGAGGTCCGTGTCCTGAGTTTTCTTGCTGTGGTTGCGCAAGCGTGCGAGCTGGGAAACAGACGGTGCACAGGAGATATAGCCAGTGGGATTCGTCCTGGCTTTACACGGGACCCTCTTTGAAAACTGGTCGGCATCTGGTAATCGAATCCTTTTCCAGAACGGCGTTCTGGGAAGTTGGAAACTCCGGTAGGAGTACGGTGCCTGACCCCCGGCTTCCGGTAATTGACCGAAATACGGAGCGAAGGATTTGAACGTCCAGGGCTGTACGCGACTCGGGCTCGAGTCTAACGGAAACTATACAGCCTATAGCAGCGTGGACGCTCAATCAAGGAAGCTCATCTACAACCTTGCAAGCTGGGGAAAGAGAGAGGACGAGCCGGATCCTAGGCTGAGCGCCGGTAATCTGGTAAGCGGCCAGCCTTGTGTGACCGGCATTTCATTTTGGAAACATTGCAGAAAGATGTCAGGTGACAGCGTGAGGGAGCGGGAGACATTGGCTGCAACAATGTTCTCCGACGACACCCCTATCCCTGATAAGACTCCAGGGAAAAAGAACACAGAAGCTAGTGGCAGCAGTAACACTTCAAAAATTAAGGAATTATTCAAAGTATTAGAAAAAAAGTCATTTCAGGAGCAGGCTAAGTGGTGGGAGTCTAAGTCGCTGCAACGCTACATTGAGGTGAACAGAATCCCACGAGGGTTGAGAATTTTAACGGCCCCTACCTATGAAAACCCCAATGCTGACCTAATGAAAGAGTGGGCAGAGATTAATCTGGAGGCTTCTCGACGCCAGGTGCAGGTGCTCATTAAGTATGCAGACATTGATAGAGCCAAGCTCCTCACGGAAATATCGGAACTATATGATGAAATTGATGATCTTGGGGAAGAGGATGAGAAAAACAGACTTCTCAAGATAATGCAGGAACGTCTGAAAAAAGAGGAGGCAAAGATTGTGGCAAGAAAATCGTACAAATTCCAAAGGGACAGGAATGACTACGAATTGGGCCAGATCTTCACTTTTGCGCGTAAATTCAACACTTTGCGCAGGGGTGGCCAGAGGCAGCAACAACAACCTAATAAAAGAAACCCCCCCAGCCATCTTAACCCCGCAAGGAAAGATGTAAGTGGAGCGAGCGATTCCTCTAATGCCACAGTAAGTTCGGATCCGGACTCTGATTTGGAAGGGGAACGCCAAAGACAGGCAGAAGCAGCGACATTGCCAAAACTCACACCAGGCCAGGAGATTGTTTTTTTAGGCCAGGACAGGCGGAATACCCTGCGATCATACACGAAGGGAAATCAAGGAAACACAGGGCAAACTACAGGCGCCGCCAGAGGTCGCGGATGGCAAAAAAGAGGAAAGCAGGAGAAGAGAGGCAGGGGAGCCGGACGGAACAATGCTCCACAACAGGATTGAAGCCAGCCTCAAATCGCACGATTATCAACCTCACTGATCTTAAACTTACGGAAAAAGAGGAGAGCATACTTAAATTGGGCCTATCATATGCTCCCCCATGCGACTTTGACTATGCCAATACCAGATGTAACATCTACAAGGCAGTTAGAAAACTGAAACTGCGCAAATTCTACGCCCTAAAAAAGAAAGGTGAAACAACGCCAGACATGGAATATCAACAACCGGAAGCCTCGCAAGGAACGCGCATTATTAGCGAGCTTTGGGAAACGGAAGGCATGGGATATGATAATACCCACAGTGCAAATGGAGCCAACAAAGGGTGGGATGAGAGTGGCAATAGAACTACCACAGCCACAAATTTCAGAGCACCATCCACCTTCTATCCCATCCTCCTACGTGACAATATAGACATTTTTCATGAGAATGTAGTATTGGACCTGAAAAAGTTGCAACTAAAGATGGGGAGCACTAAACGGAGATACTCAGCCCAAGATCAGCAATATAAAGCGCTGACTGAGAAACTGAACAAGGAAAAGAATGTGATAATCAGAAGCAGTGACAAGGGGGGCAATGTGGTCCTCATGACGAGAATGAACTATGATAAAGAAGCCTACAGCCAACTCAATGTTAGTGAGTGTTATGAGAAGATCAACAACCGTGAGCTCCTGACCATCAAGGAAGAATATTATCGCAAATTAAGTAAGTGGCGGTCAGCCAAACTCATAACTGACAATGAATTTGAATTTCTTAAGGTTGAACACCCAGTAACACCAATCCTGTATTTTTTGCCAAAAATACATAAAGACCCCATTCACCCACCGGGAAGGCCGATAATATCAGCAAGGGGGAGCCTCCTAGAACATACCTCAATGTATATAGACCATTTCATACAAGGATATGTTCAACAACTGGGGTCCTATATACGTGACACTGGGGACTTCCTAGTAAAGATTAAAGATGTACAAATTCAGAAGGGGGATTGGCTGATAGCCCTAGATGTAACATCACTATATACTAGTATTTCACATTCCGATGGTCTTGATGCAATACGATACTATCTATCAAGACGGGAACCTGGCAATGAAAAGCACACTAAAATGTTGTTAGACATGCTGAATTTCTGTCTTTCAAATAATGTGTTTTTATTTAATCTCCAACTGTATCGCCAAAAACAGGGGGTGGCAATGGGGGCCAGCTTCTCACCGAGCTACGCATGTCTGCACATGGGGGCTTGGGAGGAACTGGTCCTGGGGCTTGGTTTCCAACATATCATCAAAAATAACTTAGTGGCATGGTTCCGCTTCATTGACGACCTTTTCGTCATATGGAGAGGGAGTCAGGAAGAGGCCCTGAAATTTATTGAGGATATCAATGATAACCCCCTAAACCTCAGATTCACTGCATCACTTAGTCAGGAAACAGTTACCTTCCTGGATACTGAGCTTTACACTAATGGGTGCCGTTTGGAATCTAGGATCCATAGAAAAAAGACAGCAGGCAACAGCATTTTACATGCTGCTAGTGCTCACCCGGCCCACCTCATCTCCAGTATTCCATATGGGGAAATGCTGCGGTTAAGACGCATATGCAGCAACCCAGTGGAATTAAAACAAGCACAAATGGAGAGCAGGGATAGGTTCCTTGAAAGAGGTTACTCTGCAGCGATGATAGATAAGGCTGTGCAAAAATCCCTATTAAAGAGCAGAGATGAGCTCCTTATCAGCAAAACAGACAGGAAGCTCCCCAGTGGAGAGATATCTAAATTGAACACAGCAGAACCAGAATGCTTCAGACTAATTACAGGATTTACCAGACAAGACCGGCAAATTAAGAGCATAGTGAATAGACATTGGCCCATTGTGTTGAGAGATGGTGTTATAGGCAACAGTTTACCTAAATCTATCTCTGTTACCTACAGTAAAGCACCCTCTCTTAGGGACCACATTGTCAAAACCAGTCCGGACCCTTTTACCAGAACAGAGTGGTGGCAAAGTAACAAGGGTTTCTATAACTGTAAAATCTGCAAAGCATGCTCCCATGGTGAAAACACCAAAATCTATAGGGACGGGTTCACAGGCAAGGAACATCGTATAACCCAAGTGCTCACATGCAAGACAGAATATGCTATATATGTCTTGCGCTGTCCATGTGGTCTACAATATGTGGGCAGCACCAGGAATGCTGTCCACAAACGTATTTTGCAACACTTGCGAGCTATTACTAACATGGACAGCACGTATCCTGTTGCGCGCCATTTTAAGGACCACCATCAGAGTAACAACAGTGGTCTCAAATTCTGGGTTATGGATTCTGTCATTAACACCAAAAGAGGTGGTGATAGGGAGAGTAAGCTTAGAAAATTGGAAACAAAGTATATCCTCCTGCTCAACACCAAGGTGCCTCATGGGTTAAATGTGACTGAAGATCTTCACACTTGCCTGCTCTGAAAGTCTTAGGATTGTGTGCTCTCCCCCACGTGGCTTATGTCCATGGTACATACCCGGCTGGGAGAGTGCTGGGACAAATCCCGTGGGGGCTGCGAGTTAACACAATCCGGAATAATCTTCATTGTAAAAAATAATGCTGCTTTAAGACGACTATTATCAATAACATTATTATTTTCCACTGTGCACGTTTTCTCTTAACCAGGTTAATTACCTTATAAATGTGATGAATTGCATAGGTATTTTAACATTTGGTTATATATTCATTTATACCTTTTGTATTGTTTTGATACCGGGTTACAGGCTTCCTGTGGACCGGGTGGTGTTGGTTTTTATATCATTTTAGCACACATACTGTTTTATACATGGAAACCTTGGCATTTTTGTAGTGAGTCTCAACCCATATGCGTACAAATATACTATGATCACGATTTGGGAAGGTGTACCCGTTCAGGACTAGTAAATTGTAATGGATCACACTGCACAGAGACCGATATGAGCCGAGTCATTTTAACTTGTCTCTTCACCCCCAATTTACATAGTGATTTCTGTTCACTAATTTTGAGTGGACTTAATCAGGACCCCAGTGGGTTGTATTACACATATATTTGCACATTGCCAACTTTGCACATATTGAGGCACTTTTCTAGCACTGTATGCACTTTAGCAAGCCAGCACGTAGCACTTTATTTGTACTCCTCTACGAGGGTTCCTGAATTGTGGAAATGTATTTATTTATATTTTGATCCATGTAAGAAGTTTGGGAAAACAACGACCGAGGTCTCTATTATCTTATGTCCTGCAATCATGGTTTTAAAATGGGTCGGCGCAATAGATTTGTGTATTTTACCTCAATACTCTTTTTTTCTCACTCGTGTCATTTAACCTGTTGTTTGTAATCATTTTAGAGATTTGAATCAAAATGTATTTTACCTTCATTGTATAATCTCTTGATAATTTGATTGTATTTTACACAAATTTGGTGACTTCAATGAAAACCAATTGCCAAGTACAATGTATAGTATGTTTTCCATGTTTAGTAGCGTACTTGCACAGGTGTCTTCTGTTATTCACTTGCTTTCACTTTAAAAGGTGTACCCAGTGAAATGCACGCTGTCATGTGATCAAGGCTCCGTTAGAGCCGAAACGTTGGTGACTCTTTCTGCGTGATTAAAAGCTGAATATACCTCGAGGTCCGTGTCCTGAGTTTTCTTGCTGTGGTTGCGCAAGCGTGCGAGCTGGGAAACAGACGGTGCACAGGATATATATATATATATATATATAAATATATATATAAATATATATATAAATATATATATATATATATATATATATATATATATATATATATATATATATATATATATATATATATATATATATATATATATATATATATATATATATATATATATATATATATATATATATTACCTACTGGCGGTCGCCAGTAGGTAGTTATAGTTAGGATTTTTTTCAATGTTAAATCTCAAAATTCTATTTGGAATAACTTTGGCACCGGTTGACGAATCTGCCTGAAAATTTCCTGAAAATGGCCTCGTCGAGCTCCGGTCCTTCCTTGAAAGTTTGGGGGGGATACGTCAAGCAGGGGCTGAGATAAAAGGGGGGTCCCAAAACGCGTTTTCCCCATGTTAATTTCCATAGGGCGGTCGATTTCACTTTTAGCCCGAACGGCTGAATGGATTTCCACCAAACTTGGCAAAATTGTAGGGACTGGTAGCCCGATGTGCCTTTGCTATGTCTCAAGATATGTGCTGCAGTGGATTTTGAGTAATTTAGGTTCCAAAAAATATATATATCTGTAGGCGCTCTCCGGTGCGCGCACCGGAGTGCGGTCCCGGCGCGACACGCGACTTGCGCGCAGAAAGCTGATTGGCTCTCAGTTGTCTGTAAACATTCTAAACAGTCCGGAGCGGCCGCCATCTTGTGTCTCGGTAGGATCAAGACACGAGAGGTGGCCAAAACAAAGGGGGAAATGACCATAAGGGGGCAGGGTAGACCCCCCCTTGACCCCCGAGGTTTGATGCGGGGGCTATAAAAGGGCCCCGCGGGGCATTTAAAATATTTTTTTTTTTCATTTTGCGCGGGGGAAGCGCCCGGTACGCGCACCAGGTAGCGCACCGGGGAGCGTAAAATGAGGGAAAAAGATGACAGTTTATAAAAAAAAGAAGCCTTTATTTAGAAATTGGAGGTAGTTCTAAAAAGAACTTTTTTTTTCTTCTTTTTGTTGTTTTATATTTTTTTTGTGTTTTTTGAACTTTTTGAACTTTTTTTGGCTTTTCAAAACAGTTTTATATTTTTTTTGTATTTTTTTAGGGGGAGAAACAAAAAAAGGGAATTGAAACTGGCTCAACTGGAGCAAAAAAACAAAAAACCCAAAAAATTACTTCTTTTTGGGGCACTTGTGATCATCACCTGCAAGGACGATGAGCTTAACGCTTTTTTCACCATAGGCGATAAGCTTGCCACATGCAGAACAAGTGATTTTAAAATCAGCAAATCTTGGCTGAATGCAAGGCATCATCTCTGATGTTTCTGGTCCCGATGAAGTGGGTTGGGTTCTTTGGGAGGTGGACCTTGACGACTGGGGGAGGTTACTGGCCAGTTCCCTGAACTCTGCACGAGAGTAGTTGTTTGGGTGCTTTCGGGTCATATGACGAATCATGGTATGGTTACCAAATGAATAATTTTTGTTTGGGTTGCCCCGTGAAAGTTCTTCATTGCAGATTAGGCAAGTTACCTTGGCCGCATTCACTTTTTTTTTGCCCTCTGGGATTGAAAAAAACTCCCATACAATGTGTGGCTTGGGTTTGTATGGGGTATTTTCTTCAGGCAGCCATCTTCTCCTCCCCTCCTCCTCTTCATCTTCCTCCCACTCCTGTTCTTGACCACCAATATAATTTGGAGCTGGTCCTCTTGGTGGTTGTGGTGGTGGTGGTGGGGCAGATGCACCAGCTGCTGCTGCTACTGAAGCCATTATTAAGATCAAAAAGGTACAGAGATGTACAAACAGGTCTTCCTCAGTCAAAGGACAAAGTCAGAATAAGGAAAAAAGGTGGGGTCTTTCATCATTTTGAAAAAAAACTGTCCTGAACCAATGAGAAGTGTTATTTTCAGGTCACAAGACCAGGGGCTTCATCATTATGAAACTAAAACTGTTATGAACCAATGAAAAGTGTTATTTTCAGGTCACATGACCCGACGCGCCCGGGGGCACTCCGGGTCGCGTAGCGTAAGCGCGTCGGATGTTTACGTTGCGCGATCATATTCGCTCGAGTACTTCCGGGTGCGCTTACGCCGTGCGTATCACGCGGACGCGGCTACGCGATACGTCATGATCATGTTTTCGTTCGCGATATTGGCGCTTACGAGACGCTCCCCGGAGCGCGCCCGGGGGCGCTTTATAAAAGTACGCTTTTCGGGGCGTTCCCCGGGAAGCGCACCGGAAGCGCTCCAAAGCAAAAAATAAAAAAAAAAATGGGAAAAATTGTAGGGAGTGGTAGCCCTATTCTTAAGTGGTTTTTACGAAAATTAACTTTGATAAAATATATATTGTGCTACATTGGGCTATATATATGCCAAAATGTAGCCCAAATGTAGCCCAATGTAGCCCAAAGATGGCCACCAGAGACCAAAAAATCCAAATGTAGCCCAAATATCAGCTAGATGTAGCCCAACTGTAGCCCAATGACAGAATGTACCAGAGTGTTCTAAAGAACAACTAGAGTGCTAACAGTCTTACATATAAACTGAGACTTATCGTTAGGAATTAGCATTTAAAAAAACGTTTGAAATTCACTGAAAAAACCAGAGGTTTCACACCAGTTATAGTTAGGAATTAGCATTTAAAAAACCTATGAAATTCACTGAAAAAACCATAGGTTTCACACCAGTTATAGTTAGGAATTAGCATTTAAAAAACCTATTAAATTCACTGAAAAAAATAGGTTTCACACCAGTTATAGTTAGCTGGAAATTTTACTGATATAAAACCATTGAAATTCCCACGTTATAGTTAGTCGGACTCACTTTAACTTGCGCGTGCAATGCACTGCTGATGACATCACATATTACATCACTCATGACATGGTCAGTGACATCACTCATGACATCACTGATGACACCATCCTTGTAACACAGTGACAGACCTCCTTTCACTGTAAAGTAACCTTTGAAACACATATTCAAAAATAGAAACTAACATTAACAAAAAAGTGGATATACCCATACCAGTTACAATAACCAATTCAGTAATTTCACCATCTATATACAAATTCACACATTCACCAACAGTTTTATGTATTCACTCATACATATACTCACTCATCATATGTAGTGATACCCCTATTCATTCTGTTACCCACCGACAGTCATCAAAAACTTACTCATACATATACTCACACATGCAAATAAACTAATAAACATCCATTTATTTGCATATACAACTATACACACATTAGCACATTACTTCTAAGGAAACTTATACATACTTACTCTCTTAAACAATCACTTATAGAAACACATACTTATTTAAACAGGAACTCTTTCAATCTCTCACTCTCACATATACTTACTTATATACATCAATTCTCATATATACAAGATTAAAACATATGTAGTTACTCATAAAGACACTAGTGAGAGAGGCATTCACTCTCTAACACACACATATACACACTCATCCACCCATACAATCCTACATAAATGCTGTCTTCAAAACACATACAAACAGTGAGTCAGTCATTGATGCATCTATGTGCTAAGTAACAGCCCCACCAAACCATACAGACACTCATACCGATACTAAAAAAACATCTAATAACCCATATACACACACATGTAGCTACTCACCAACCCATGCAGCCACTTATACATAAAGTAAAACACTGATACATATATTTAAATATTTAAACATTACTCGCTAATATATGTATTCACTAAGATACACTTAATAAGCCAGTTAACCAATCAATTTTTTTAAAAAAAACAAACAATTAGACACTTATTTAAACATTTATTCTTCCATCGACCTTAACATATACATATATAAAACATATTTATTTTTCAGAAAGGCACATATTCATTGGATGGTGTCATCAGTGATGTCATGAGTGATGTCATCAGTGATGTCATGAGTGATGTCACTGACCATGTCATGAGTGATGTAATATGTGATGTCATCAGCAGTGCATTGCACGCGCAAGTTATAGTGAGTCCGACTAACTATAACGTGGGAATTTCAATGGTTTTATATCAGTAAAATTTCCAGCTAACTATAACTGGTGTGAAACCTATTTTTTTTTCAGTGAATTTAATAGGTTTTTTAAATGCTAATTCCTAACTATAACTGGTGTGAAACCTATGTTTTTTTCAGTGAATATATATATATATATATATATATATATATATATATATATATATATATATATATATATATATATATATATATATATATTACCTACTGGCGGTCGCCAGTAGGTATATATAGTTAGGATTTTTTTGAATAGGGATTTTTGAAAATTCTGTGTTGAATAACTTTGGCGTTGATGGATGGAATTGGCTGAAATTTTCAGGAAAATGGCACATTGTGTTTCTGCGCGTCCCCTGAAAGTTTGGGGGTGTTTCGTCAAGCGGGGGCCGAGAAAAAAGGGGGGGTCCCAAAACGTGTTTTTAACATTGAGTTTTCCATAGGGCGGTTGGACTCACTTTTAGCTCGAACGGCTGAATGGATTTCTATGAAACTTGGCAAAATTGTAGAGACTGTTTGCCCGCTGTGCCTTTGCTAGGTCTCAAGATATGTGCTCCAGTGGATTCTGAGAAATTAACGTTCAAAAAAATATATATATCTGTGACAGCGTCCCGGTTAGCGCCCCGGTTTGCGTGCCAGACGCGTAACGGAACTTCGCGAGGAGAAGCGGATTGGCTCTCCGGTGACTGTCAACATTCTAAACAGTCCGGAGCGGCCGCCATCTTGTCTCTCGGTAGGATCGAGAGACAAGAGGTGGAAATAAACTAAGGGGGAAATGAATGAAAGGGGGCAAGGTAGACCCCTCATGACCCCCTAGGATTGATGTGGGGGCTATTAAAGGGCCCCGTGGGGCAAAAAAATTAAAATAAAAATGTTCGATTTTTCGCGGTGGAAGCGCTACCCGGTACGCGAACCGGGTAGCTCACCGGTAGCGTAACGGGAGTCCGCCATCTTGTGTTTCGGACGAATTTAGTCACAAGATGGAGGATAAATAATGTTGGTAATGGGTATAAGGGGGCAGGGGAGACATATCCTGATCCCCTAGGTTTTCTGAGGGTGGCTGAGGAGGCCCATATATGTAAAAAAAAAAATCTTTTTTTTTCAAATTTTCGCACGGTTAGCGCCCGGTCCGCGCACCGGGTAGCGTCCCGGAAAGCGTAACAAGGGGAAAACCAAGGGAAATATTAAAATAATATTTTAGAGTGCTTTGAGGTAGGGTAGCTCCGAATAGAGCTGTTGTGTTGTGTGGGTGATGTAAGTACCAACATGTAGGTACCAATGAAGAATCTAAAATTCAATGTACACCGTCTCCTCTGTAGATATTTTGTATGTTCTAATATGGGTTATTTAAATGTAAATGTGTGGAAAAGCACTTCATGCTTTAAAGCAATTGTATTTTTGAACTTATTGTTCTTTCCTCTTAGTCCTCCTCTTTGGTTTTTGTTCCCCACACTCTTCTTCAGCATGATAGTTGATAAATTTGTTCCCTCAAAAAATGTATATACATAAAAAAATTATATTAAATACATATAAAATATATTTTTCCTTTAAAAGAAGAATACATTTTACAGCTTTTGATATTTGCTATTAAAAAACCATTGAAATTCACTGAAAAAACCATAGATTATAGACCATATATAGTTAGGAATTAGCATTTACAAAACTTTGAAAATTCACTGAAAAAACCATAGGTTATAGACCATATATAGTTAGGAATTAGCATTTACAAAACCTTATTTTACTCACACAAAACCATTGAAATTTGCATATATAGTTAGTTGCACTAACTATATATCGCGCACCCGCAATCCACTGCTGATCATGTCACATATTACATCATTCATGACATGGTCAGTGACATCACTGATGACATCACTGATGACACCTCAAATGACATCACTGATGACATCACTGATGACAACATCCAGTGACTGTATGTTTCTGTAAAGTTAAAATATGTCTTACATATTGAAGAATGAGTGGATGTATAAGTGTCTGGATGAAGGATTTAGTAGGTGCATGACTGACTGTATGAGTGAGTGATTAAATGTGTCTCACTGAGCGCATGGGTTAGTGACTAAACTGTCTTAATTTGTGCATCATTATGTCTGTTTTTCTGTAAACTGCTGCATGTGTTGATCAGTAGCTATATGAGTAACTATATGGGTTATTGATTGGTTGCCCAAGTATTTGTATGGGAGACTGAGTGTGGGTGTGGGTGGCTGGGAGGTGTATGACTCTGTACATAGATGTGTGAGCAGTTGATTCACTAGACGTATGGGTTCAAAAGGGCATGTGGAAACAGCTGTATGGGCGGTTGACAGTGTGCATGAGTGTATTGGTGAGTGAATGGATATCTCAGTGCTACATGTCAAAGTAAGTACATATGTAAAACACAGTACATGTGAGAGTTGACATATATAAATAACTGTGCATAAGAGCCAGTGAATGTGTGAGTGGTTGTATGGATCATTGTGAACTTGTATCAGGGATTGTATAAGAGAGTAAATATGTGTTAGTATATGTTTGAATAAGTAAGGTGTGTATAACTGTATATTTGAGGAAATGGAGGTGTGATTGATTCTTTGCATGACTGACTAGGTGTGTGAGTAACTCCATGGATTAGTGACAGTCTGTGAGTGTCTGTTTACACTGAGTGTATCTAAGGTTATATTAGAGTCTGAAGCGGTTCATTGTATTATCACATGAATAATGTCATCAGTGATGTGATCAGTAATGTCAAATGAGATGTCATCAGTGATGTCATCAGTGATGTCATTTGAGATGCCATCAGTGATGTCATCAGTGATGTCACTGACCATGTCATGAATGATGTAATATGTGACATGATCAGCAGTGGATTGCGGGTGCGCGATATATAGTTAGTGCAACTAACTATATATGCGAATTTCAATGGTTTTGTGTTAGTAAAATAAGGTTTTGTGAATGCTAATTCCTAACTATATATGGTCTATAACCTATGGTTTTTTCAGTGAATTTATATATATATATACACAAAGATGAACTGTGCCCCCCAGGGAGGCCCATAATATCGGCAATCGGGGGGCTTTTTGAGAATACCAGCAAGTTCATCGACTTTTTCTTACAACCCTTTGTACGTAGCCTACCCTCGTACATAAAAGACAGTGGTGATATTTTGACAAAAATCTATGATACTGACTGGCATTCAGACTTTGTCCTTGTAACGTTAGATGCGCAAAGTTTGTACACAAGTATTCGGCACCATGATGGGCTGCACGCAATCAAACATTATCTTGACACTAGGGACATAACACTACATCAGCACACAACCATGTTACTGCAAATGGTGGAATGGTGTCTCGAGAATAACACCTTCATGTTCAACAAGCTTCTTTATCGTCAGATTCAGGGGACTGCCATGGGTACTTGCTTCGCCCCCAGCTATGCTAAATTGCATATGGGCTGGTGGGAGGAGCAAGTACTCATGGCAGAACATGGCACAGAAATGTCCAGCAATGTGCTGAAATACAGTTGTTACATTGACGACATTTTTTTGCTGTGGAAGGGCAGTGAAGAGAGTGCAAGATTATTTGCTGAGAAACTAAATGAGAATTCTCTGAACTTAAAGTTCACATGCAACACCAGCAAATCTTCTATTGTTTTCTTGGACGTAGAGCTTTTTGTTTCTGAGAACAAGATTCAAACAAGAACCTATAGAAAACCCACTTCCGGCAATAGCATCTTACATGCCGGAAGTTTCCACCCACATAGCCTGATTTCCAGTATCCCCTATGCTGAGTGTCTCAGAATGAAACGTAATTGCAGTACGCAAGAAGGTTTTGAAACATCTAAAGACCAGTTATTCAAGAGATTGCGTACAAGAGGCTACTCAGAAAAAATGTTAAAAAGAGCAGAAGATAAATGCCTGACGAAAAGCCGAGAGAGCTTGTTGATTCAGAATAAACCTATTGTAACATCTATAGACAAGAATGAGACACCAAGAATTATCACTGGGTACAATGCCTACCATACCCAAGTACGTAAAATCTTGTACAGGCACTTGCCCATAGTGCGTAGTGATCCTGCATTAGGAACAATGTGTACCAAGCTGCCGCAGATTACTTACAGAAGGGCGAAATCTATGAAACAGGAACTGGTATTTAATATTCCGAGCCAACCAAAAAACACTAACTGGCTCTCCAATAAGAAAGAATTTTTTAAGTGCACTAAGTGCAAAGCTTGTCAGTATGGTGTAAATGTCAGTAAAGTACACCTTCCATTAAGGAGAACACCATTGGAGTTGAGAGGGGCCTACAATTGCAAAACAGATTACGCAATTTATGTCCTTCAATGTACATGCAAAAAGCGTTATGTTGGCAGCACCTTACATCCGGTCCATGTAAGAATTTTACAGCATCTGCGAGCAGTGACCAATGACGATCAGAGCTACCCGTTGGCTCGCCATATTAACGCTTTTCACAAAGGGAGAACAGAAGATCTGCAATACTTTGTCATCGATAGTATTAGCAAAAACATCAGAGGTGGCAATAGACTCCTAGCACTTAGGAGACTGAAGTCGAGATATATAATCCTTCTCGACACCAAGACTCCAAATGGGTTAAATTCTGACGAAGCTTTAAGTGTACACCTGTAACATCACATCTTATTGGAAAGTATCCCGGTACCTGTAATTCATAAACAAAAATAATTAGCTCCATGCTAATCCACGTATCCCACTCTTCTGAACCTTAACAGTGTGGATACTAGTGTAATATCATAGCATCAACACACTTTAAATAAAAAACATGAGGCACTTTTTTATTTAGTTAGGAGCACAAAGGATAATTATAATAGGTTAATCACAAGTAATGAACCCACTAATCTTGTACTGAATTGCCTTGAATTATCATGAATTGTGGTACTTATAAATAAGCAGAGAATGTCCCAATAATGATTTGCCCACTTGGGCTTAATTCCAACGTAATAATAATTTTTTATTGCCACTACAAAATGATTGTCAAAATTACAAGACAAATTATGTGATGGTATTTGTGCAAGGCATATACTGTGTCAGTAGTGAAACAAAATCAAAGTGTGGTTTGACTATTTCTTATTAATGTAATTAGTCACAGTTGGTGTTTATTTTTAGCACTTTCGTAATTATTATTTTTTTGTGATGGTCGCGCAAACATAGGCATCTATATTGGCAAGAGCATATGTGAATGAATTCATCACTATTGTTCTGGGCATAGAGTTTCTAGTAATGTGAGATTTGCGATTCACTGAATTTGAGTAATTTGAATTAATTCATAATTATGTATAGCAATCGCAAACTGCACTGGCAGTGGATTTTAATCACAAAGTAATGCCCAAGCACGACAAAATCTTGCATTTGAATTATGTGTGAAAACATTTCTTTTATGTCTATCCAATAGCCGATGTAAACAAAGAGCATATTTACAACAAGGGGTGGTGAGGGACAGAGTCTCTGAATTAAGCAGAAAGCTCTGGAGTCAAGCAAGCCGGGCCGAAGACGGCTGAAATGCCAGAAACCGGTCCCCGGTAGCTTGTCTCCTTTCTGGTGAAGAATTGGCTTGGTAGTTTAGTCTGCCCTGTTCCCATGATGCACTGGGCCAGGGACAGACTGATTTGCATATAGCCAGGTTCTGAGCTGGGATGGTGCAGTGAGATAAATAACAGTGATGGATCAAGCCCTGATCTTTGGACTGGGTAAGAGTGGTCTGCTTAATCCAGACACTCTGTTCATCACCACCCCCTTTTCTGAACCGTTTTTGGCCACTATAGGTGTGGCAGGGTATACTCAGACATGAGTCCCTTTCTCACTTCACCATCAGGAGTCAAGCAAGCCGGGCCGAAGACGGCTGAAATGCCAGAAACCGGTCCCCGGTAGCTTGTCTCCTTTCTGGTGAAGAATTGGCTTGGTAGTTTAGTCTGCCCTGTTCCCATGATGCACTGGGCCAGGGACAGACTGATTTGCATATAGCCAGGTTCTGAGCTGGGATGGTGCAGTGAGATAAATAAAGGTGATGGATCAAGCCCTGATCTTTGGACTGGGTAAGAGTGGTCTGCTTAATTCAGACACTCTGTTCATCACCACCCCCTTTTCTGAACCGTTTTTGGCCACTATAGGTGTGGCAGGGTATACTCAGACATGAGTCCCTTTCTCACTTCACCATCAGGAGTCAAGCAAGCCGGGCCGAAGACGGCTGAAATGCCAGAAACCGGTCCCCGGTAGCTTGTCTCCTTTCTGGTGAAGAATTGGCTTGGTAGTTTAGTCTGCCCTGTTCCCGTGATGCACTGGGCCAGGGACAGACTGCTTTGCATATAGCCAGGTTCTGAGCTGGGATGGTGCAGTGAGATAAATAACGGTGATGGATCAAGCCCTGATCTTTGGACTGGGAAAGAGTGGTCTGCTTAATTCAGACACTCTGTTCATCACCACCCCCTTTTCTGAACCGTTTTTGGCCACTATAGGTGTGGCAGGGTATACTCAGACATGAGTCCCTTTTCTCACTTCACCATCAGGAGTCAAGCAAGCCGGGCCGAAGACGGCTGAAATGCCAGAAACCGGTCCCCGGTAGCTTGTCTCCTTTCTGGTGAAGAATTGGCTTGGTAGTTTAGTCTGCCCTGTTCCCATGATGCACTGGGCCAGGGACAGACTGATTTGCATATAGCCAGGTTCTGAGCTGGGATGGTGCAGTGAGATAAATAACGGTGATGGATCAAGTCCTGATCTTTGGACTGGGTAAGAGTGGTCTGCTTAATTCAGACACTCTGTTCATCACCACCCCCTTTTCTGAACCGTTTTTGGCCACTATAGGTGTGGCAGGGTATACTCAGACATGATTCCCTTTCTCACTTCACCATCAGGAGTCAAGCAAGCCGGGCCGAAGACGGCTGAAATGCCAGAAACCGGTCCCCGGTAGCTTGTCTCCTTTCTTGTGAAGAATTGGCTTGGTAGTTTAGTCTGCCCTGTTCCCATGATGCACTGGGCCAGGGACAGACTGATTTGCACATAGCCAGGCTCTGAGCTGGGATGGTGCAGTGAGATAAATAACTGTGATGGATCAAGCCCTGATCTTTGGACTGGGTAAGAGTGGTCTGCTTAATTCAGACACTCTGTTCATCACCACCCCCTTTTCTGAACCGTTTTTGGCCACTATAGGTGTGGCAGGGTATACTCAGACATGAGTCCCTTTCTCACTTCACCATCAGGAGTCAAGCAAGCCGGGCTGAAGACGGCTGAAATGCCAGAAACCGGTCCCCGGTAGCTTGTCTCCTTTCTGGTGAAGAATTGGCTTGGTAGTTTAGTCTGCCCTGTTCCCATGATGCACTGGGCCAGGGACAGACTGATTTGCATATAGCCAGGTTCTGAGCTGGGATGGTGCAGTGAGATAAATAACGGTGATGGATCAAGCCCTGATCTTTGGACTGGGTAAGAGTGGTCTGCTTAATTCAGACACTCTGTTCATCACCACCCCCTTTTCTGAACCGTTTTTGGCCACTATAGGTGTGGCAGGGTATACTCAGACATGAGTCCCTTTCTCACTTCACCATCAGGAGTCAAGCAAGCCGGGCCGAAGACGGCTGAAATGCCAGAAACCGGTCCCCGGTAGCTTGTCTCCTTTCTGGTGAAGAATTGGCTTGGTAGTTTAGTCTGCCCTGTTCCCATGATGCACTGGGCCAGGGACAGACTGATTTGCATATAGCCAGGTTCTGAGCTGGGATGGTGCAGTGAGATAAATAACGGTGATGGATCAAGCCCTGATCTTTGGACTGGGTAAGAGTGGTCTGCTTAATTCAGACACTCTGTTCATCACCACCCCCTATTCTGAACCGTTTTTGGCCACTATAGGTGTGGCGGGGTATACTCAGACATGAGTCCCTTTCTCACTTCACCATCAGGAGTCAAGCAAGCCGGGCCGAAGACGGCTGAAATGCCAGAAACCGGTCCCCGGTAGCTTGTCTCCTTTCTGGTGAAGAATTGGCTTGGTAGTTTAGTCTGCCCTGTTCCCATGATGCACTGGGCCAGGGACAGACTGATTTGCATATAGCCAGGTTCTGAGCTGGGATGGTGCAGTGAGATAAATAACGGTGATGGATCAAGCCCTGATCTTTGGACTGGGTAAGAGTGGTCTGCTTAATTCAGACACTCTGTTCATCACCACCCCCTTTTCTGAACCGTTTTTGGCCACTATAGGTGTGGCAGGGTATACTCAGACATGAGTCCCTTTCTCACTTCACCATCAGGAGTCAAGCAAGCCGGGCCGAAGACGGCTGAAATGCCAGAAACCGGTCCCCGGTAGCTTGTCTCCTTTCTGGTGAAGAATTGGCTTGGTAGTTTAGTCTGCCCTGTTCCCATGATGCACTGGGCCAGGGACAGACTGATTTGCATATAGCCAGGTTCTGAGCTGGGATGGTGCAGTGAGATAAATAACGGTGATGGATCAAGCCCTGATCTTTGGACTGGGTAAGAGTGGTCTGCTTAATTCAGACACTCTGTTCATCACCACCCCCTTTTCTGAACCGTTTTTGGCCACTATAGGTGTGGCAGGGTATACTCAGACATGAGTCCCTTTCTCACTTCACCATCAGGAGTCAAGCAAGCCGGGCCGAAGACGGCTGAAATGCCGGAAACCGGTCCCCGGTAGCTTGTCTCCTTTCTGGTGAAGAATTGGCTTGGTAGTTTAGTCTGCCCTGTTCCCATGATGCACTGGGCCAGGGACAGACTGATTTGCATATAGCCAGGTTCTGAGCTGGGATGGTGCAGTGAGATAAATAACGGTGATGGATCAAACCCTGATCTTTGGACTGGGTAAGAGTGGTCTGCTTAATTCAGACACTCTGTTCATCACCACCCCCTTTTCTGAACCGTTTTTGGCCACTATAGGTGTGGCAGGGTATACTCAGACATGAGTCCCTTTCTCACTTCACCATCAGGAGTCAAGCAAGCCGGGCCGAAGACGGCTGAAATGCCAGAAACCGGTCCCCGGTAGCTTGTCTCCTTTCTGGTGAAGAATTGGCTTGGTAGTTTAGTCTGCCCTGTTCCCATGATGCACTGGGCCAGGGACAGACTGATTTGCATATAGCCAGGTTCTGAGCTGGGATGGTGCAGTGAGATAAATAACGGTGATGGATCAAGCCCTGATCTTTGGACTAGGTAAGAGTGGTCTGCTTAATTCAGACACTCTGTTCATCACCACCCATTTTTCTGAACCGTTTTTGGCCACTATAGGTGTGGCAGGGTATACTCAGACATGAGTCCCTTTCTCACTTCACCATCAGGAGTCAAGCAAGCCGGGCCGAAGACGGCTGAAATGCCAGAAACCGGTCCCCGGTAGCTTGTCTCCTTTCTGGTGAAGAATTGGCTTGGTAGTTTAGTCTGCCCTGTTCCCATGATGCACTGGGCCAGGGACAGACTGATTTGCACATAGCCAGGTTCTGAGCTGGGATGGTGCAGTGAGATAAATAACTGTGATGGATCAAGCCCTGATCTTTGGACTGGGTAAGAGTGGTCTGCTTAATTCAGACACTCTGTTCATCACCACCCCCTTTTTTCTGAACCGTTTTTGGCCACTATAGGTGTGGCAGGGTATACTCAGACATGAGTCCCTTTCTCACTTCACCATCAGGAGTCAAGCAAGCCGGGCTGAAGACGGCTGAAATGCCAGAAACCGGTCCCCGGTAGCTTGTCTCCTTTCTGGTGAAGAATTGGCTTGGTAGTTTAGTCTGCCCTGTTCCCATGATGCACTGGGCCAGGGACAGACTGATTTGCATATAGCCAGGTTCTGAGCTGGGATGGTGCAGTGAGATAAATAACGGTGATGGATCAAGCCCTGATCTTTGGACTGGGTAAGAGTGGTCTGCTTAATTCAGACACTCTGTTCATCACCACCCCCTTTTCTGAACCGTTTTTGGCCACTATAGGTGTGGCAGGGTATACTCAGACATGAGTCCCTTTCTCACTTCACCATCAGGAGTCAAGCAAGCCGGGCCGAAGACGGCTGAAATGCCAGAAACCGGTCCCCGGTAGCTTGTCTCCTTTCTGGTGAAGAATTGGCTTGGTAGTTTAGTCTGCCCTGTTCCCATGATGCACTGGGCCAGGGACAGACTGATTTGCATATAGCCAGGTTCTGAGCTGGGATGGTGCAGTGAGATAAATAACGGTGATGGATCAAACCCTGATCTTTGGACTGGGTAAGAGTGGTCTGCTTAATTCAGACACTCTGTTCATCACCACCCCCTTTTCTGAACCGTTTTTGGCCACTATAGGTGTGGCAGGGTATACTCAGACATGATTCCCTTTCTCACTTCACCATCAGGAGTCAAGCAAGCCGGGCCGAAGACGGCTGAAATGCCAGAAACCGGTCCCCGGTAGCTTGTCTCCTTTCTGGTGAAGAATTGGCTTGGTAGTTTAGTCTGCCCTGTTCCCATGATGCACTGGGCCAGGGACAGACTGATTTGCATATAGCCAGGTTCTGAGCTGGGATGGTGCAGTGAGATAAATAACGGTGATGGATCAAGCCCTGATCTTTGGACTGGGTAAGAGTGGTCTGCTTAATTCAGACACTCTGTTCATCACCACCCATTTTTCTGAACCGTTTTTGGCCACTATAGGTGTGGCAGGGTATACTCAGACATGAGTCCCTTTCTCACTTCACCATCAGGAGTCAAGCAAGCCGGGCCGAAGACGGCTGAAATGCCAGAAACCGGTCCCCGGTAGCTTGTCTCCTTTCTGGTGAAGAATTGGCTTGGTAGTTTAGTCTGCCCTGTTCCCATGATGCACTGGGCCAGGGACAGACTGATTTGCATATAGCCAGGTTCTGAGCTGGGATGGTGCAGTGAGATAAATAACGGTGATGGATCAAGCCCTGATCTTTGGACTGGGTAAGAGTGGTCTGCTTAATTCAGACACTCTGTTCATCACCACCCCCTTTTCTGAACCGTTTTTGGCCACTATAGGTGTGGCAGGGTATACTCAGACATGAGTCCCTTTCTCACTTCACCATCAGGAGTCAAGCAAGCCGGGCCGAAGACGGCTGAAATGCCAGAAACCGGTCCCCGGTAGCTTGTCTCCTTTCTGGTGAAGAATTGGCTTGGTAGTTTAGTCTGCCCTGTTCCCATGATGCACTGGGCCAGGGACAGACTGATTTGCATATAGCCAGGTTCTGAGCATGGATGGTGCAGTGAGATAAATAACGGTGATGGATCAAGCCCTGATCTTTGGACTGGGTAAGAGTGGTCTGCTTAATTCAGACACTCTGTTCATCACCACCCCCTTTTCTGAACCGTTTTTGGCCACTATAGGTGTGGCAGGGTATACTCAGACATGAGTCCCTTTCTCACTTCACCATCAGGAGTCAAGCAAGCCGGGCCGAAGACGGCTGAAATGCCAGAAACCGGTCCCCGGTAGCTTGTCTCCTTTCTGGTGAAGAATTGGCTTGGTAGTTTAGTCTGCCCTGTTCCCATGATGCACTGGGCCAGGGACAGACTGATTTGCATATAGCCAGGTTCTGAGCTGGGATGGTGCAGTGAGATAAATAACGGTGATGGATCAAGTCCTGATCTTTGGACTGGGTAAGAGTGGTCTGCTTAATTCAGACACTCTGTTCATCACCACCCCCTTTTCTGAACCGTTTTTGGCCACTATAGGTGTGGCAGGGTATACTCAGACATGAGTCCCTTTCTCACTTCACCATCAGGAGTCAAGCAAGCCGGGCCGAAGACGGCTGAAATGCCAGAAACCGGTCCCCGGTAGCTTGTCTCCTTTCTGGTGAAGAATTGGCTTGGTAGTTTAGTCTGCCCTGTTCCCATGATGCACTGGGCCAGGGACAGACTGATTTGCACATAGCCAGGCTCTGAGCTGGGATGGTGCAGTGAGATAAATAACTGTGATGGATCAAGCCCTGATCTTTGGACTGGGTAAGAGTGGTCTGCTTAATTCAGACACTCTGTTCATCACCACCCCCTTTTCTGAACCGTTTTTGGCCACTATAGGTGTGGCAGGGTATACTCAGACATGAGTCCCTTTCTCACTTCACCATCAGGAGTCAAGCAAGCCGGGCTGAAGACGGCTGAAATGCCAGAAACCGCTCCCCGGTAGCTTGTCTCCTTTCTGGTGAAGAATTGGCTTGGTAGTTTAGTCTGCCCTGTTCCCATGATGCACTGGGCCAGGGACAGACTGATTTGCATATAGCCAGGTTCTGAGCTGGGATGGTGCAGTGAGATAAATAACGGTGATGGATCAAGCCCTGATCTTTGGACTGGGTAAGAGTGGTCTGCTTAATTCAGACACTCTGTTCATCACCACCCCCTTTTCTGAACCGTTTTTGGCCACTATAGGTGTGGCAGGGTATACTCAGACATGAGTCCCTTTCTCACTTCACCATCAGGAGTCAAGCAAGCCGGGCCGAAGACGGCTGAAATGCCAGAAACCGGTCCCCGGTAGCTTGTCTCCTTTCTGGTGAAGAATTGGCTTGGTAGTTTAGTCTGCCCTGTTCCCATGATGCACTGGGCCAGGGACAGACTGATTTGCATATAGCCAGGTTCTGAGCTGGGATGGTGCAGTGAGATAAATAACGGTGATGGATCAAGCCCTGATCTTTGGACTGGGTAAGAGTGGTCTGCTTAATTCAGACACTCTGTTCATCACCACCCCCTATTCTGAACCGTTTTTGGCCACTATAGGTGTGGCGGGGTATACTCAGACATGAGTCCCTTTCTCACTTCACCATCAGGAGTCAAGCAAGCCGGGCCGAAGACGGCTGAAATGCCAGAAACCGGTCCCCGGTAGCTTGTCTCCTTTCTGGTGAAGAATTGGCTTGGTAGTTTAGTCTGCCCTGTTCCCATGATGCACTGGGCCAGGGACAGACTGATTTGCATATAGCCAGGTTCTGAGCTGGGATGGTGCAGTGAGATAAATAACGGTGATGGATCAAGCCCTGATCTTTGGACTGGGTAAGAGTGGTCTGCTTAATTCAGACACTCTGTTCATCACCACCCCCTTTTCTGAACCGTTTTTGGCCACTATAGGTGTGGCAGGGTATACTCAGACATGAGTCCCTTTCTCACTTCACCATCAGGAGTCAAGCAAGCCGGGCCGAAGACGGCTGAAATGCCGGAAACCGGTCCCCGGTAGCTTGTCTCCTTTCTGGTGAAGAATTGGCTTGGTAGTTTAGTCTGCCCTGTTCCCATGATGCACTGGGCCAGGGACAGACTGATTTGCATATAGCCAGGTTCTGAGCTGGGATGGTGCAGTGAGATAAATAACGGTGATGGATCAAACCCTGATCTTTGGACTGGGTAAGAGTGGTCTGCTTAATTCAGACACTCTGTTCATCACCACCCCCTTTTCTGAACCGTTTTTGGCCACTATAGGTGTGGCAGGGTATACTCAGACATGAGTCCCTTTCTCACTTCACCATCAGGAGTCAAGCAAGCCGGGCCGAAGACGGCTGAAATGCCAGAAACCGGTCCCCGGTAGCTTGTCTCCTTTCTGGTGAAGAATTGGCTTGGTAGTTTAGTCTGCCCTGTTCCCATGATGCACTGGGCCAGGGACAGACTGATTTGCATATAGCCAGGTTCTGAGCTGGGATGGTGCAGTGAGATAAATAACGGTGATGGATCAAGCCCTGATCTTTGGACTGGGTAAGAGTGGTCTGCTTAATTCAGACACTCTGTTCATCACCACCCCCTTTTCTGAACCGTTTTTGGCCACTATAGGTGTGGCAGGGTATACTCAGACATGAGTCCCTTTCTCACTTCACCATCAGGAGTCAAGCAAGCCGGGCCGAAGACGGCTGAAATGCCAGAAACCGGTCCCCGGTAGCTTGTCTCCTTTCTGGTGAAGAATTGGCTTGGTAGTTTAGTCTGCCCTGTTCCCATGATGCACTGGGCCAGGGACAGACTGATTTGCATATAGCCAGGTTCTGAGCTGGGATGGTGCAGTGAGATAAATAACGGTGATGGATCAAGTCCTGATCTTTGGACTGGGTAAGAGTGGTCTGCTTAATTCAGACACTCTGTTCATCACCACCCCCTTTTCTGAACCGTTTTTGGCCACTATAGGTGTGGCAGGGTATACTCAGACATGAGTCCCTTTCTCACTTCACCATCAGGAGTCAAGCAAGCCGGGCCGAAGACGGCTGAAATGCCAGAAACCGGTCCCCGGTAGCTTGTCTCCTTTCTGGTGAAGAATTGGCTTGGTAGTTTAGTCTGCCCTGTTCCCATGATGCACTGGGCCAGGGACAGACTGATTTGCACATAGCCAGGCTCTGAGCTGGGATGGTGCAGTGAGATAAATAACTGTGATGGATCAAGCCCTGATCTTTGGACTGGGTAAGAGTGGTCTGCTTAATTCAGACACTCTGTTCATCACCACCCCCTTTTCTGAACCGTTTTTGGCCACTATAGGTGTGGCAGGGTATACTCAGACATGAGTCCCTTTCTCACTTCACCATCAGGAGTCAAGCAAGCCGGGCTGAAGACGGCTGAAATGCCAGAAACCGCTCCCCGGTAGCTTGTCTCCTTTCTGGTGAAGAATTGGCTTGGTAGTTTAGTCTGCCCTGTTCCCATGATGCACTGGGCCAGGGACAGACTGATTTGCATATAGCCAGGTTCTGAGCTGGGATGGTGCAGTGAGATAAATAACGGTGATGGATCAAGCCCTGATCTTTGGACTGGGTAAGAGTGGTCTGCTTAATTCAGACACTCTGTTCATCACCACCCCCTTTTCTGAACCGTTTTTGGCCACTATAGGTGTGGCAGGGTATACTCAGACATGAGTCCCTTTCTCACTTCACCATCAGGAGTCAAGCAAGCCGGGCCGAAGACGGCTGAAATGCCAGAAACCGGTCCCCGGTAGCTTGTCTCCTTTCTGGTGAAGAATTGGCTTGGTAGTTTAGTCTGCCCTGTTCCCATGATGCACTGGGCCAGGGACAGACTGATTTGCATATAGCCAGGTTCTGAGCTGGGATGGTGCAGTGAGATAAATAACGGTGATGGATCAAGCCCTGATCTTTGGACTGGGTAAGAGTGGTCTGCTTAATTCAGACACTCTGTTCATCACCACCCCCTATTCTGAACCGTTTTTGGCCACTATAGGTGTGGCGGGGTATACTCAGACATGAGTCCCTTTCTCACTTCACCATCAGGAGTCAAGCAAGCCGGGCCGAAGACGGCTGAAATGCCAGAAACCGGTCCCCGGTAGCTTGTCTCCTTTCTGGTGAAGAATTGGCTTGGTAGTTTAGTCTGCCCTGTTCCCATGATGCACTGGGCCAGGGACAGACTGATTTGCATATAGCCAGGTTCTGAGCTGGGATGGTGCAGTGAGATAAATAACGGTGATGGATCAAGCCCTGATCTTTGGACTGGGTAAGAGTGGTCTGCTTAATTCAGACACTCTGTTCATCACCACCCCCTTTTCTGAACCGTTTTTGGCCACTATAGGTGTGGCAGGGTATACTCAGACATGAGTCCCTTTCTCACTTCACCATCAGGAGTCAAGCAAGCCGGGCCGAAGACGGCTGAAATGCCGGAAACCGGTCCCCGGTAGCTTGTCTCCTTTCTGGTGAAGAATTGGCTTGGTAGTTTAGTCTGCCCTGTTCCCATGATGCACTGGGCCAGGGACAGACTGATTTGCATATAGCCAGGTTCTGAGCTGGGATGGTGCAGTGAGATAAATAACGGTGATGGATCAAACCCTGATCTTTGGACTGGGTAAGAGTGGTCTGCTTAATTCAGACACTCTGTTCATCACCACCCCCTTTTCTGAACCGTTTTTGGCCACTATAGGTGTGGCAGGGTATACTCAGACATGAGTCCCTTTCTCACTTCACCATCAGGAGTCAAGCAAGCCGGGCCGAAGACGGCTGAAATGCCAGAAACCGGTCCCCGGTAGCTTGTCTCCTTTCTGGTGAAGAATTGGCTTGGTAGTTTAGTCTGCCCTGTTCCCATGATGCACTGGGCCAGGGACAGACTGATTTGCATATAGCCAGGTTCTGAGCTGGGATGGTGCAGTGAGATAAATAACGGTGATGGATCAAGCCCTGATCTTTGGACTGGGTAAGAGTGGTCTGCTTAATTCAGACACTCTGTTCATCACCACCCATTTTTCTGAACCGTTTTTGGCCACTATAGGTGTGGCAGGGTATACTCAGACATGAGTCCCTTTCTCACTTCACCATCAGGAGTCAAGCAAGCCGGGCCGAAGACGGCTGAAATGCCAGAAACCGGTCCCCGGTAGCTTGTCTCCTTTCTGGTGAAGAATTGGCTTGGTAGTTTAGTCTGCCCTGTTCCCATGATGCACTGGGCCAGGGACAGACTGATTTGCACATAGCCAGGTTCTGAGCTGGGATGGTGCAGTGAGATAAAAAGCTGTGATGGATCAAGCCCTGATCTTTGGACTGGGTAAGAGTGGTCTGCTTAATTCAGACACTCTGTTCATCACCACCCCCTTTTCTGAACCGTTTTTGGCCACTATAGGTGTGGCAGGGTATACTCAGACATGAGTCCCTTTCTCACTTCACCATCAGGAGTCAAGCAAGCCGGGCTGAAGACGGCTGAAATGCCAGAAACCGGTCCCCAGTAGCTTGTCTCCTTTCTGGTGAAGAATTGGCTTGGTAGTTTAGTCTGCCCTGTTCCCATGATGCACTGGGCCAGGGACAGACTGATTTGCATATAGCCAGGTTCTGAGCTGGGATGGTGCAGTGAGATAAATAACGGTGATGGATCAAGCCCTGATCTTTGGACTGGGTAAGAGTGGTCTGCTTAATTCAGACACTCTGTTCATCACCACCCCCTTTTCTGAACCGTTTTTGGCCACTATAGGTGTGGCAGGGTATACTCAGACATGAGTCCCTTTCTCACTTCACCATCAGGAGTCAAGCAAGCCGGGCCGAAAACGGCTGAAATGCCAGAAACCGGTCCCCGGTAGCTTGTCTCCTTTCTGGTGAAGAATTGGCTTGGTAGTTTAGTCTGCCCTGTTCCCATGATGCACTGGGCCAGGGACAGACTGATTTGCATATAGCCAGGTTCTGAGCTGGGATGGTGCAGTGAGATAAATAACGGTGATGGATCAAGCCCTGATCTTTGGACTGGGTAAGAGTGGTGTGCTTAATTCAGACACTCTGTTCATCACCACCCCCTATTCTGAACCGTTTTTGGCCAGTATAGGTGTGGCGGGGTATACTCAGACATGAGTCCCTTTCTCACTTCACCATCAGGAGTCAAGCAAGCCGGGCCGAAGACGGCTGAAATGCCAGAAACCGGTCCCCGGTAGCTTGTCTCCTTTCTGGTGAAGAATTGGCTTGGTAGTTTAGTCTGCCCTGTTCCCATGATGCACTGGGCCAGGGACAGACTGATTTGCATATAGCCAGGTTCTGAGCTGGGATGGTGCAGTGAGATAAATAACGGTGATGGATCAAGCCCTGATCTTTGGACTGGGTAAGAGTGGTCTACTTAATTCAGACACTCTGTTCATCACCACCCCCTTTTCTGAACCGTTTTTGGCCACTATAGGTGTGGCAGGGTATACTCAGACATGAGTCCCTTTCTCACTTCACCATCAGGAGTCAAGCAAGCCGGGCCGAAGACGGCTGAAATGCCAGAAACCGGTCCCCGGTAGCTTGTCTCCTTTCTGGTGAAGAATTGGCTTGGTAGTTTAGTCTGCCCTGTTCCCATGATGCACTGGGCCAGGGACAGACTGATTTGCATATAGCCAGGTTCTGAGCTGGGATGGTGCAGTGAGATAAATAACGGTGATGGATCAAGCCCTGATCTTTGGACTGGGTAAGAGTGGTCTGCTTAATTCAGACACTCTGTTCATCACCACCCCCTTTTCTGAACCGTTTTTGGCCACTATAGGTGTGGCAGGGTATACTCAGACATGAGTCCCTTTCTCACTTCACCATCAGGAGTCAAGCAAGCCGGGCCGAAGACGGCTGAAATGCCAGAAACCGGTCCCCGGTAGCTTGTCTCCTTTCTGGTGAAGAATTGGCTTGGTAGTTTAGTCTGCCCTGTTCCCATGATGCACTGGGCCAGGGACAGACTGATTTGCATATAGCCAGGTTCTGAGCTGGGATGGTGCAGTGAGATAAATAACGGTGATGGATCAAACCCTGATCTTTGGACTGGGTAAGAGTGGTCTGCTTAATTCAGACACTCTGTTCATCACCACCCCCTTTTCTGAACCGTTTTTGGCCACTATAGGTGTGGCAGGGTATACTCAGACATGAGTCCCTTTCTCACTTCACCATCAGGAGTCAAGCAAGCCGGGCCGAAGACGGCTGAAATGCCAGAAACCGGTCCCCGGTAGCTTGTCTCCTTTCTGGTGAAGAATTGGCTTGGTAGTTTAGTCTGCCCTGTTCCCATGATGCACTGGGCCAGGGACAGACTGATTTGCATATAGCCAGGTTCTGAGCTGGGATGGTGCAGTGAGATAAATAACGGTGATGGATCAAGCCCTGATCTTTGGACTGGGTAAGAGTGGTCTGCTTAATTCAGACACTCTGTTCATCACCACCCATTTTTCTGAACCGTTTTTGGCCACTATAGGTGTGGCAGGGTATACTCAGACATGAGTCCCTTTCTCACTTCACCATCAGGAGTCAAGCAAGCCGGGCCGAAGACGGCTGAAATGCCAGAAACCGGTCCCCGGTAGCTTGTCTCCTTTCTGGTGAAGAATTGGCTTGGTAGTTTAGTCTGCCCTGTTCCCATGATGCACTGGGCCAGGGACAAACTGATTTGCATATAGCCAGGTTCTGAGCTGGGATGGTGCAGTGAGATAAATAACGGTGATGGATCAAGCCCTGATCTTTGGACTGGGTAAGAGTGGTCTGCTTAATTCAGACACTCTGTTCATCACCACCCCCTTTTCTGAACCGTTTTTGGCCACTATAGGTGTGGCAGGGTATACTCAGACATGAGTCCCTTTCTCACTTCACCATCAGGAGTCAAGCAAGCCGGGCCGAAGACGGCTGAAATGCCAGAAACCGGTCCCCGGTAGCTTGTCTCCTTTCTGGTGAAGAATTGGCTTGGTAGTTTAGTCTGCCCTGTTCCCATGATGCACTGGGCCAGGGACAGACTGATTTGCATATAGCCAGGTTCTGAGCTGGGATGGTGCAGTGAGATAAATAACGGTGATGGATCAAACCCTGATCTTTGGACTGGGTAAGAGTGGTCTGCTTAATTCAGACACTCTGTTCATCACCACCCCCTTTTCTGAACCGTTTTTGGCCACTATAGGTGTGGCAGGGTATACTCAGACATGAGTCCCTTTCTCACTTCACCATCAGGAGTTAAGCAAGCCGGGCCGAAGACGGCTGAAATGCCAGAAACCGGTCCCCGGTAGCTTGTCTCCTTTCTGGTGAAGAATTGGCTTGGTAGTTTAGTCTGCCCTGTTCCCATGATGCACTGGGCCAGGGACAGACTGATTTGCATATAGCCAGGTTCTGAGCTGGGATGGTGCAGTGAGATAAATAATGGTGATGGATCAAGCCCTGATCTTTGGACTGGGTAAGAGTGGTCTGCTTAATTCAGACACTCTGTTCATCACCACCCCCTTTTCTGAACCGTAAACAAAGAACGTCATCAAACTGCTCCGACGATCGAGTTGTGCACTTGTATATAAACTGTCTCTTTTATATGAAAAGGTGTTGTGACCAAGGCGGTTTGGCCGCCGAAACGCGTAAAGCCATTTGCATAGGCTGAATAAATTCCCTTTTCGTGAAGCCCACGGTGTCAGCGCCTTTTCTTTTTATCCTGACGAGCAAGGTTTGGATTGTATATATATATATATATATATATATATATATATATATATATATATATATATATATATATATATATATATATATATTACCTACTGGCGATAGCCAGTAGGTATATATAGTTAGGATTTTTTCTCTATGGGATTTTTGATAATTCTATGTCTAATAACTTTGGCGTTTGTGGACGGAATTGGCTGAAATTTTCAGGAAAATGGCACATTTTGTTTCTGAGCAGCCCCTGAAAATTGGGGGGGGTTCATCAAGGGGGGGGCCGAGAAAAAAGGGGGGTCCCAAAACACGTTTTTCTCATGTTAATTTCCATAGGGCGGTTGGCCTCACTTTTAGCCCGAACGGCTGAATGGATTTGCACGAAACTTGGCAAAATTGTAGGGACTGGTAGCCCGATGTGCCTTTGCTAGGTCTCAATATATGTCCTCCAGTGGATTTTGAGAAATTAACGTTAAAAAAAAGATATATATCTTTAAGCGCGCTCCGGGCAGCGCTCCGGTTCGCGTACTTTTCGCGTTACGGAACTACGCGAAGCGAAGCTGATTGGCTCTCCGGTGTCTGTCAACATTCTAAACAGTCCGGAGCGGCCGCCATCTTGTCTCTCGGTAGGATCGAGAGACAAGATGTGGTGAAAAACGAAGGGGGAAATGAAGGAAAGGGGGCAAGGTAGACCCCTCCTGACCCCCTAGGATTGATGAGGGGGATATTAAAGTCCCGCGGGGCAAAAAAAAACCATTTTTGCGATTTTTCGCGTAGAGGCGCGTCCCGGTACGCGAACCGGGCAGCTCACCGGGCAGTTAACCGGGCAGCTAACCGGGCAGCTAACCGGCAGCGTAACGGGAGTCTGAGGAGAAGCTGATTGGCTGTCAACATTGTAAACAGTCCGGAGCGGCCGCCATCTTGTCTCTCGGTAGGATCGAGAGACAAGATGTGGTGAAAAACGAAGGGGGAAATGAAGGAAAGGGGGCAAGGTAGACCCCTCCTGACCCCCTAGGATTGATGAGGGGGATATTAAAGTGCCCCGCAGGCCAAAAAATAAAAAATTACATTTTTGCGATTTTTCTCCGTAGAGGCGCGTCCTGGGACGCGAACCGGGCAGCTAACCGGCAGCGTAACGGGAGTCCGCCATTTTGTGTTTTTGGAGCGTCCGGTTCGCGTACCGGGTAGCGTCCCGGTAAGCATAACAAAGAGAAACAATAAAAAAAAGATTTCCAGCAAACTTGGCAAAATTGTAGGGACTGTTTGTTTGATGTGCCTTTGCAAGGCCTCAAGATATGTGCACGTGTGGATTTTGACAAATTAAAGTTAAAAAAAATATATTTATCTGTAAGCGTGCTCCGGCGCGCTTACGTTACGGGTTTGGTTTGCGCTGCAGAGCCGATTCGTCGCGACACGTCATGAGGCGTCTCACGTGGCTACGTGATACGTCACGTAATAAAGAATATATTTTACAGCTGTAGATATTAGCTTTTAAAAAACCAATGAAATTCACTGAAAAAACCATAGGTTATAGACCATATATAGTTAGGAATTTGCATTTACAAAACCTTGAAAATTCACTGAAAAAACCATGGGTTATAGACCATATATAGTTAGGAATTAGCATTTACAAAACCTTATTTTACTCACACAAAACCATTGAAATTCCATATATAGTTAGTTGCACTAACTATATATCGCGCACCCGCAATCCACTGCTGATGATGTCACATATTACATCATTCATGACATGGTCAGTGACATCACTGATGACATCACTGATGACATCTCATATGACATCACTGATGACATCACTGATGACAACATCCAGTGACTGTATGTAAATGAAAAGTTAAAATATGTCTTACATATTGAAGAATGAGTGGATGTATAAGTGTCTGGATGAAGGATTTAGTAGGTGCATGACTGACTGTATGAGTGAGTGATTAAATGTGTCTCACTGAGTGCATGGGTTAGTGACTAAAATGTCTTAATTTGTGCATCATTATGTCTGTTGTTCTGTAAACTGCTGCATGTGTTGATCAGTAGCTATATGAGTAACTATATGGGTTATTGATTTATTGTCCAAGTGTTTGTGTGGGAGACTGAGTGTGTGTGTGGCTGGCTGGGAGGTGTTTGACTCTGTGCAGATCAATGTGTTCTTGTATCAATGATTGTATAAGAGAGTAAGTATGTGTTAGTATATGTTTGAAAATGTAAGGTACTCCATGTTTAACTGTATTGATTAGAAAATGGAAGTGTGATTGATTCTTTACAGGACTGACTAGGTGTGTGAGTAACTCCATGGATGAGTGGCAGAGTGTGAGTGTCTGTATAGGTGTATGAGTGCATATGATAGTGTTGTAAAGATGAGTGATTGTATGTATGAATGATTGTATGGGTGAATGAGTGAATGTGTGAGTAGACATAGGAATCAGTGAGTGCGTATGTAGTAACTAGTATTGGTGTGTCAATGGTTTTAAAAATTATATTCTTTATTTTACACTGGATGTAACAGAGGTTATATTAAAGTGTGAGGAGATGCATTGTATTGTCACATGAATGATATCATCAGTGATGTGACCATTGATGTCAAATGAGATGTCATCAGTGATGTCATCAGTGATGTCATTTGAGATGTCATCAGTGATGTCATCAGTGATGTCATTTGAGATGTTATCAGTGATGTCATTTGAGATGTCATCAGTGATGTCATCAGTGATGTCATTTGAGATGTCATCAGTGATGTCATCCGTGATGTCACTGACCATGTCATGAATGATGTAATATGTGACATCATCAGCAGTGGATTGCGGGTGCGCGATATATAGTTAGTGCAACTAACTGTATATATGGAATTTCAATGGTTTTGTGTGAGTAAAATAAGGTTTTGTAAATGCTAATTCCTAACTATATATGGTCTATAACCCATGGTTTTTTCAGTGAATTTTCAAGGTTTTGTAAATGCAAATTCCTAACTATATATGGTCTATAACCTATGGTTTTTTCAGTGAATATATATATATATATATATATATATATATATAGATATATATATATATATATATATATATATTTCACTCCA
This sequence comes from Lissotriton vulgaris, assembly GCF_964263255.1. NCBI lineage: Eukaryota > Metazoa > Chordata > Amphibia > Caudata > Salamandridae > Lissotriton > Lissotriton vulgaris. The sequence goes on along the minus strand of NC_141696.1, from coordinate 986,289,220 downwards.
CCAAAACCAGTAAGAGCTTTGCGGTTGTCGTGAGCGGTCCAGGTCAGGTCACTGGCAGACCTCTATTTTCGCTCCAAATCACCTCTCAATCAAGAAGGTCACTCAGACACTCGGCGCTTGCTTGTGATCCTTTATTTCGGCAAGTAAAAAGTTATGACGCGTTTCACCATTACGGCTTGTTCACGCTCGTCTGACCAACAAAGTTGGCCATTTTTAAGTTACCAAAACACACCCATAGTGCAAATCATGTGACATACATTGTGAACATGGCGGACATCTTTGTCTAGGCAATAACATGTAGCTAAACAGTGCATTATGTCTCACTTGTATGCAAAATACACTGATAATCGATGTATTTTACCACATTAGGATAACATTATCTTTCACTTTTCGTTTCTCATCTGTTGTATGTTATCGAAAGCAAATGTGCGATGTTAAATTTCATTAATGCATGAAGTTATACAATGAGTGACATAGACAGCCCAAATGCATTTAGCCCAATTAGCTATTCAGAAAACGATTACCAATGATCTGTGGCACAGTTTGGAATGAATATTATTTCGTCCGTATTATCGTCATTCGCTACAAATGATTGGTCGTATCCGAGTGGCTGCCTTGCTGCGCCAATTATGACGCGGCCCGTACCGATTGTAAACAAAGACATATATATATAAATTCACTGAAAAAACCATAGGTTTCACACCAGTTATAGTTAGGAATTAGCATGAGTGATGTCACTGACGATGTCATGAGTGATGTAATATGTGACGTCATCAGCAGTGCATTGCAGGCGCACTTGTTATAGTGAGTCCAACTAACTATACCGTTGGAATTTCTATGGTTTTATGTCAGTAAAATTTCCAGCTAACTATAACTGGTGTGAAACCTATGGTTTTTTCAGTGAATTTAATTGTTTTTTTAAATGCTAATTCCTAACTATAACTGGTGTGAAACCTATGGTTTTTTCAGTGAATTTCATAGGTTTTTAAATGCTAATTCCTAACTATATATAGGGCCTCAAACCTATGAAATGTAATATTTTTTATAATGAATCCTACATTGTATATTTATATAATATTTCTTTTTTTTTTTTTTGCCCTGGTGCGCTCCCGGTGCTATCTGGTGTGCGCACCGGAAAGTGCAGTTTCCCGGAGCGCCCCGGGTCGCGCACCGGTGAGCGTCCCGTTAGCGCTATTGCCGCGAACGAAAACATCATCGTGACGTATCGTGTAGCCGCGTCCGCGTGATACGTACGGCGTAAGTGCACCCGGAAGCACTCGAGCGAATACGATCGCGCAACGTAAGCATCCGACGCGCTTACGTGACGCGCCCCGTGGCGCGGCGCGTAAGCGCGTCGGATCATGTGACCTGAAAATAACACTTTTTATTGGGGCAGAACAGTTTTGGTTTCCAAATGATGAAAGCCCAGGTCATGTGACCTGAAAATAACACTTTTCATTGGTTCAGGACAGGTTTTTTTTCCAAATGATGAAAGCCCCCACCTTTTTTCCTTATTCTGACTTTCTCCTTTGACTGAGGAAGACCTGTTTGGAGATCTTTGAGTAATATTTTGTACTTTAAAATGGCTACAGTAGCAGCAGCAGCTGGAGCATCTGCACCACCACCACCACCAAGAGGACCACCACAACATCACATTGGTGGTCAAGAAGAAGAGGAGGAGGAGGAGGAGGAGGAGGAGGGAAGGAGGTGGCTGCCAGAAGACAATACCCCACACAGGCCAAAGCAGCACATTGTATGGGAGTTTTTTTCCATCCCAAAGGGCAAGAAGAAAGTGAATGCGCCAAAGGTGACTTACCAAATCTGTGGCATTGAACTTTCAAGGGGGAACCCTAATAAGAAATATTCATTTGGTAATAACACCATGATTCGGCACATGCAGTGCAAGCATCCCAACAACTATGCTGCGGCAGAGGTGAGAGAACTGGCCAGCAACCCTCCCCAATCTTCACCCAGCACCTCCAAACGAAAGCAACCCACTCCATCGGGACCAGAAACAAGGGAGATGGTCCCAAACATTCAACAAAAGTTTGGGCAATACAAGATCTCTTGTATTTTTTGTGGTAAGACCATCACCTATGGTGAGCAAAGCATAACGCTCATCAACCGTGCTGGTGACAACCACAAATGCCCCAAAAATCCTTAATTTTTTTCATGATTTTTTTTTTGCTCCAGTTGAGCCATTTTCAATTCCCTGTTTTTTGTTTCTCCCCATAAAAATAACAAAAAATATATAAAATAGTTCATAAAAGCCAAAAAAAGTACAAAATGTTCAAAAAAACATTAAAACAAATATAAAACAACAAAAAGAAGAAAAAAAACAGTTCTTTTTAGAACTACCTCCAATTTATAAAAAAGGCTACATTTTTTAAAAAGTCTATCATTCTTTTTTCCCCATGGTACGCTCCCCGGTACGCTCCGCGGTGCGCGTACCAGGCTTTCCCCCCATGCAAATCATAAAAGTATATATATTTTTTGTCCCGGGGGCCCTTTTAAAGCCCCCACATCAAACCTGGGGGGTCAAGGGGGGTCTACTCTGCCCCCTTATGGTCATTTCCCCCTTTGTTTTTGCCACCTCTTGTGTCTCGATCCCACTGAGACACAAGATGGCGGCCGCTCCGGACTGTTTGGAATGTTGACAGACACCCGAGAGCCAATCAGCTTACCGCACGCAAACTCGCGTAGCGCGCTGGTTAGCGCCCCGGTGCGCGTACCGGGTCGCGCTTATAGATATATATATTTTTGAACCTAAATTACTCAAAATCCACTGGAGCACATATCTTGAGACATAGTAAAGGCACATCGGGCTACCAGTCCCTACAATTTTGCTAAGTTTGGTGGAAATCCATTCAGCCGTTCGGGCTAAAAGTGAGGACGACCGCCCTATTGAAATTAACATGGGGAAAACACTTTTTGGGACCCCCCTTTTTTCTCGGCCCCCGCTTGACAAATCCCCCCTCAACGTTTCAGGGAAGGACCGGGGCGCCGCGAGGCAAATTTGAGGAAATTTTCAGGCAGATTCCTCAACCGGCGCAAAAGTTATTCACAATAGAATGTTGAGATTTTCTATTGAAAATAATCCTAACTGTAACTACCTATATATATATATATATATATATATATTACCTACTGGCAGTCGCCAGTAGGGAGTTATAGTTAGGACCTAGTTTCCATAGGAAATCCGCGACATTCTATTTGGAATAACATTGGCGCCGGTCGACGAACCTTTGCGAAATACTTCAAGAAGATGGGGCGCTCAGCTCCGCTCCTATCCTGAAAGTTTCGGGGTGATTTGTCAAGCCGGGGCTGAGAAAGAAGGGGGGTCCCAAAATGTGTTATCCCCATGCAATTTTCCATACGGACATTTAGACACGGCTACAGCCCGAACTGCTGAACGGAATTACACCAAATTTGGCAAAAAGGTAGAGTTTTATTCAGAGATCACGCTTTTTGTTAAATGGTGTAAATCGGTACAGTAATTCCTGAGAAAATCAAAAGTAAAACCATAGATATATCTATGGGCGTGTACGGTACGTGTATCCTCTGAGGATCATGCGTGTACCCGGGCACCCTCAGGATTCAAGGGGAGTTAATCCGCCAACTTAAAACACGCCACGGGGCGTGTTTGCACAGTGGTGAAGGGAGGGGGCGGGGTCTCAGTTCACATGTGTGCAAACACCCTGTGGCATGGTTTAAGTTGGGGAACTAATTCCTTGTCAATCCTGAGGTTCCCTTGGGGCCAACTAGCCCACCAGGTACCTCCAGTAAGCGTCACGGAGCTGTGTTGCAGAGTGTTGTAAAGAGGGGCGTGACCTCTAAACACCTCTCTGCAACGCAGCCCCCTAGTGCATACTAGAGGTACCTGGTGGACTAGTTGGCCCCCATGGACCCTCAGTATTGAGGAGGAATTAATTCCTCAACTTAAAACGCGCCACAGGGCGTGTTTGCAGACATGTCACCTTAGGCCATGCCCCTTTCCTTCACCACTGTGCAAACGCTCCCCGTGGCGTGTTTTAAGTTGGGGAATTCATTTTCTTTCAATACTGATGGTCCCTGAGGGCCAAATAGCCCAGTACTGATCCTGAAAAGTAATTTTAACTGTACTTACAGTAACTTGAATTTCCTTCTATTGGCTAACATTGACTGGTTTCACTTGGAAATTCTTCTAAGTGTGGAGTTTTGGAACTTTAAAAAATTCCTCTAAAATCAGCCAAACTACGAATTCCGATTTACTCACCTGTTATCAGGAGGGACCTCCGTGCTGCATCTTTAAACCCACTACTGATCCTGAAAAGTAATTCTAACCTTACTTACAGTAACTTGAACTTCCTTCCATAGGCTAACATTAACTGGTTTCACTTGGAAATTCTTTTCAGTGTGGAGTTTTGGAACTTTAAAATATTCCTATTGTTAGAACTGGGGGTCTCTAGTTGGCAGAGGTAGGTACCACTGTCTTGTCAGGGTAAGGAGGAAACACTCTTTAGATAACCTCTGCTCACCCCCTTGGTAGCTTGGCTCAAGCAGTCAGGCTTATCCAAAAGCAATGTGTAAAGTATTTGTACCAACACGCACAGTAACACAGTGAAAACACCACAAACTGACTCCACACCAGTTTAGAAAAATAAAGGTATTTAAAACTAAACTACACAAGACCAAAACAACAAAAATCCAACATACACAGTTCAAGAATATGGTTGCAAAAGAGTTCTTAAGGTTGCGATAAAATAATCCAGAGTTGCGTGAAAAGTTCACAGTTGCGTCACGTTTTGCCAACAGTATCTTTTAAAAGTGACAAAGTTTCAAAACAGAAGCTGGTGCGGTGGAAAACAAGCGATGGGTTGCTCCTGAGACCCTGGGGACGTGATGCAACAACCCCGCTGCAGCGCCGGGAGTGTAGCGATGAATCCGGTCTGCATGGGGAGGAAGGCGGACTTGTATGGATTCCGGTGCGTAGGTTCCAAGGTAGGAAGTTTTCTCTCACAAAGGCACGATGCGATTGTCTTTGGAGTTGCGACGATCTCCGGATCGACGATGCGCGGACCACCGATGATCTCTTTCTCACAGCTCCTTGATGCGATGGCTTCTGCGACGACACTCGCAGCGACGTGATACGGTCCGCAAGCAAGCGGTGCGGCGATCTCACCCAACGACCACAGGCTCTGCGACGACACTCGCAGCAATGGTAATCTTCCTGCACCGGTCTGGTGCATCCCACAAACGAAGGGTGCGACTACTGGCAGCGGCAACAGGCTCTGCGACGATCTCGACCTTCGTAGAGGCGGGAATTTCCTCGCACTGTCGGGGATGCGCTCCGCAAGCGAGCGATGCAACAAAACTTGCAGAAAGTTTTTAAAGGCTTAGTTTCCAGCTTCTCAACACAGGTACAACTTCGAGAGGCACCACACATGGGCCACATACTCCAGGAAGGACAAAACTCTCTCAGTAGAGTTCAGGGAAGCTGGGGGTGACGTCCTTTTGTTCCTGGGACTTCAAAACAGGGAGCTAGCTCTTCTCAGGCCCTTGGAGATAAGGGACACAGCACAAAGCAAAGTCCTTCCCCTCTCCTTGGCAGCAAAGCAACAGCAGGTCAGTCCAGCAGAGCAACAGCAGGACAGTCTTCCTTCTTCAGTTTTAGCTTTCTCCTTCTCAGAGGTTCCTTCTTGATTCAAGGATGATCTAATTTTCTGTTGTCAGGGGTCCTGTACTTATACCCCTAAAAGTCTTTGTTCTCTTTATGCAAGTGGGCTGAGAGCCCGGTCTGAACCAGTTCTGGGTGTTCCTTGAGCACTTTGGTTTCCTGGCTTCTCCTTTCCTTTCAGAGTGAGGGGCAGGGTCATCAGCCGCCCAGCATTGTGGAAGGCAGGCACAGCCCTATTCAGGCCCAGGTGCTATTTCCTCCCACCGCCTAAGTTGTAAATGCAGTCATTCTGACGAAGCAAGCCTCCTGGGGGCTCCCAAGCCTCTGTCACTCTCAAAGCAGACAGTCAATTCACAAACAGGCCAAGGCACACAATGTTAGGAATAAGTGATGTGGAGGGCCCCTATTGTGTACTCAGCCTGATGTGACACCAGATTGAGGAAGCTTTTTGTTAACACTCCCTAAACTTCAGACGCTTCCTTTGGGAATGAAACCTTTTAGACGGTCCCTTTCAGCCTTAAGGAGACGCCCTTCAAGTAAACCAGTGCTTGGCTTACTGACCTTGTTGTCACCACGCCCCTTTCCTGTTTGTGGCATTCCTGGCATTTCTCGAGTGAGATTCTGCTTTGCTTTCCAGCTCCTGTGAGATCCTGCTGTTCCACTCCTTCCTCCTACTCGAGCTGGACGGTGCCGCTCGCTTTCCCGCTCCTGCGAGCTCCCGCTGTTTTCCTCCTTCCTCCTACGCGGATCTGGGCAGTGCCGCTTGCTCTCTTGCTCCGGGGAGCTCCTGCTGTTCCGCTCCTTCCTCCCACACGGAGCAGGACAGTGCCGCTCGCCTTCCCGCACCTGTGAGCTCCTGCTGTGCCGCTCCTTTCTCCCACACCGAGCTATACGGAGTTGCTCGCTTCCCACACTGGTGAGTCTTCGCTGTCCCGCTCCTTCCTTCCTCCCACACCGAACTGGACGGCGTTAATCCAATTCCTGTCTCTCAACAATTTTGGCCAGCTATTCTGCCACATTCTTGACTCAAATTATTTAACTATTTCGAGCCATCCTTTAGTCCTTTTTTGCTCCCAATCCTTTATTTTAGAGGGAGTGGCTGTTCCGCCTTCATTCCTGATACTGAGGGCCGGACGACACACCTCTTGAGTTAGTGTCTGCTCCGCCTCTGCAGTCCATTTCTCAGGGGCCGGCCAGAGCTTCTCAGATTTCTTTTTTTTTCCTACGGTCCCCTATTTCCCATTCTGAGTATTTCTGGTAGATCCATATTCATTGGTACCTAATCCAACCCATCCTGTAAAGCTGCTTCCTTCCACATTCAATGAAGCTCATTGAAGATCTCCTTGAGGTTCCTGATTTTAAGGCATTTTCACCGTACTCTTGGGGTAAGTGGAGCACGGAAGTTGAGTACACTATAGGGGTATGGTTCACTGTTTATTTACTCATTTTTATTGTATGCATTGTTTCATATGCAGTACCTTCTATACTACCATACCTCGACCTTCAGCTCAGCTTCCTATGTTTGGGAAGAGTGGTGGACACTCCTTGGAACATTCCCCCATACTTTTAGTGGATAGCCCTCATCGAGTGCTTCAGGAGCCTCCTGAGTGTTGTTCTCTGGAAGTTGGGGGAGCTCTCATCTTCGTTCCTGTGGAATCTTGGCATAACGTAAGAACACTGACACCCAGAAAGGTCAGACAAGAGAACAGCAACTTTCTAAAAGTGCTGTTCTCAAACACAGGAGTTAAAAACTATCTTTCCTAAAAGATGTGTTATTAAATTCTGAGTTCAGGGATACCAGATTTTTATGTCCTACCTTGGTCCTGTGGGAAGATATGCTGGTAGCCACTGTAGCCAGCATTCCCCATGATAGCCTATGGGCAAGGTAGCCGTACAAAAGTGAAAAAATGAAAATTGGCTGCCATTCGCTACCTGAGCATGTCACCTGCACTAGTAAATGCTCTAACTTTCACATACACTGTACCCTGCCCAGGGGGGGACCCTGGGCCTTCCATAGGGGTGACCAATGTGCACAGAAAGGGAAGGGTAAGGCCGGGTCAGTGGGGACACTTGAGTCCAAAACAGGTAGGGCCTCAGCTTCTTCAGAGCCCAGACCACGGCAAAATCTTCCCTTTCGATTGCACTCCACCTCTGTTTCTTGGGGAGTAGCCTCCTACTAATGAAAGCTACAGGCTGATCCCAGCCCTTCTCAGTGATCTTTGAGAGTACTGCTCCCACACCATGCTCTGAAGCGTCTGTCTACACTATGAACTCACTGGAGAAGTCAGGTGCCTTGAGCACCGGTGCTGTGCACATGACAATCTTCAGGGCATCAAAAGCAGTCTGGCAGGCTTTGGTCCAATTCACTTTTCTGGGCTGCTTCTTGGAAGTCAGCTCTGTCAAAAGGGCAACGATGGTGCCATATCCCTTGTCAACCCGTCTGTAATACCCGGTGAGACTTAAAAAGGCTCTCACTTCTGTCTGGGTCTTGGGGGGCTCCCAAGCCAGAATGATATGAATCTTTTCCTGTAGGGGCGCCACCTGGCCGCTCCCTACCTGGTTTCCCAAGTACACCATAGATCCCGGCCCTATCCGGCACTTGCTGGCCTTGATAGTGAGGCCTGCCCTTTGCAGAGCCTTCAACGCTTCACAGAGGTGTTGCAAATGTTCCTCCCACGTGGAGCTGAACACAACAATGTCATCCAGGTATGCAGCGCTGAATTCCTCCAGCCCGGTCAGTACCTGGTTAACCAGTCTCTGGAAGTTGGCAGGCGCATTCTTCAACCCAAAGGGCTCTAATCAGAACTGAAAGTGCCCCTCTGGCTTTGAGACGGCAGCACCTCTCTTTGGCCCCACCAATTAAAGGAATCTGCCAGTACCCCGAAGTTAAATCAAATGTACTGAGGTACCGGGCAGCTCCCAACCGATCCACGAGCTCATCAGCTCTGGGGATGGCGTGTGCGTAAGTCTTGGTGACCGCATTGATCCCACGGTAGTCCACACAGAACCTGAGTTCTGGAGTAGCACCGGGCACAGCAGCTTTTGGGACTAAGACCAGTGGGCTAGCCCAGGGCCTGCTGGAGGGCTCAATTACCCCTAGCACCAACATCTTGTAAACCTCTTCCTTGATGCTGGCCCTGACCTTGTCAGCTACCCTGTAAAATGTCTATTTCACAGGCAGACTATCTCCAGTGTCCACATCATCGATGCACCGATTGGTGACTCCTGGGGTCAGGGAGAACAGGGAGGAAAACTGACCCAACACCTGGCGACAGTCCCTCTGCTGTTCTGGGGTCAGGGTGGGCAAGAGGACCACACTATCCACTGACCTGTCTTGCTCCTTAGCTGCCAGGAGGTCAGGGAGAGGATCACAATCCTCTTCCCCTCCAGCTTCTGTAGCCATGAGCATTGTCACTTCAGACCTCTCAAAGTGTGGTTTGAGGCGGTTCACATGCAAGACTCTCAGTCTTCAAGTTAATCAGGTAGGTTACCACCTCATATGGCCCAGTCCACTTGTATTGGAGCGCACAAGGCTTCACTGGCGCCATCACCCATACTTTCTTCCTAGGTTGAAATTCAACCAGAGTGGTATTCTGGTCGTACCATCTTTTGATTTCTTCCTGGCTAGCTTCCAGGTTCTCCTGAGCGAGCTTCCTGAAGCGTTGTGTCTGGCTGCGGATGGCCAGCACATTGCTGAACACATCCTGGGGGGTTTTCCCATGGGATTTCACCCACCCCTCCTTCACCAGTGTGAGAGGTCCTCTAACAGGGTGGCCATACAGGAGTTCAAAGGGACTGAACCCTAAGGACTTCTGAGGCACCTCCCTGTAGGCAAATAACAGGCATGATAACAAGACATCCCACTTCCGTCTCATGGGCTCCGCTAGGCCCATAATCATACCTTTCAGGGTGCGGTTGAACCTTTCAACCAACCAATTTCCTTGAGGGTGGTAAGGAGTGGTGAACTTATAAGTTACCCCACACTCCTACCACAGAGACTTCATGTACCTAGAGATGAAGTTGGACCACCTCTCTGGGGAACCCCACATGGGAAAAGATCCCCATCAATGCACGGCCCACTATGGGTGCTGTGATTGTCCTGAGAGGGACTGCTTCCGGGTACCTGGTGGCATGGTCCACCAAGACCAGGATGAACCTGTTGCCTAAGGCTGTCTTGGGGTCCAGGGGCCCCACAATGTCGATGACCATGGGCTCAAAAGGGGTGCTCACCACAGGAAAGGGTTGGAGGGGTGCCTTGCACTTCACTACAGTCTTGCCACTGGCCTGACATGTTTGGCAAGATCTGCAAAAGGAACCAACGTGCTTCCTCCTCTCGGACCAGTGGAAGTGGGTGACAAGCCTGTTTAGGGTCTTGTCTTGCCCCAGATGTCCTGCGAGAGGCACGTCATGAACCAGACCCATTAGGAAGTTCCTGAAACGCGCTGGTACCACCAGTACACGGGCTGCACCGGTCTCAGCAAACTTAGGCTTGCTATACAACAAGTCATCTTCCCAGTAGATGAAGTGATCTCTGGACGCTCCACCTGCTGCCTGGTCTGCAGCCTATTGCCGCATACCAACGAGAGAAGGGCACTCTTTCTGCTCCTTGCAGAATTCCTCCCTGGAGGGCCCACCTTCTTGCTGCCAATGGGTCAGCTCAGGCAGGTCGCCCAGTTCGGCCACCTGTTCCCCTGTAGGTTCCAGGGCATCCCCCTCAGGTTCTGCTCCTTCCTGGACTGTGGGAACGGCTGGGGTTGGTTTCCAGCACCCTCTGCCCTTTCCTCTCCTGGCAGGTCTCTGGGCCACTGTCTCAGGCTCCAGTTCAGCTGAATAACCCCTACTGGCTGCCATAGCACGCGTGGTCACACAGATCCACGCAGGCAAACCCAACATCTCCAAATGAGTTCTGTGTTCTACCTCTACCATGGAGAACTCTCCAGGTCATTACCTAGCAGACAGTCTACAGGCAAGGCATCACTGACAACAACTTCCAAGAGACCAGAGACCCCTCCCCATTCAAAGTGAACACTTGCCACTTTGCAGAGGCGCACTGAGCTATCAGCTGCAACTACCGGGTGGAGTACATTGGGGGTACACTGCTCTTCAGATACCCACCGACACCTCACGGATGTCACGCTGGCTCCTGTGTCTCTTAGAGTCTCTATCTCCCTCCCATTGATGATCACCTTCTGGTCGTATTTCTTAGTGTTAGGGGGCAGTAAGGTTTCCTGGACCATCTCTTGGTCTCCTAGAGAGACAAGGGTCATAACTGCTAGTTCTCCTTCCCCACTAGAAATCAAAACCCCTCCCAAAGCTACACTTGCTAACCGTGGGGCGGGAGCACCAGCGAGTGCTGGGGGTTTCTTGGGGCACCTGTTGATAACATGTCCCACCTCATTGCAGTGAAAGCAGGTAGGGGGACCTCTGTTTTCCCATCTGCCCCTAGGGGGCCATGGGTGCTTGGGTCTGGGGGTTGGGACTCCTTTCCCTGGGAACTATTTTGGGGACCTTGAGATAACTCCTTTCGATTACCCTTGTCCCCCACAATCTTCTGCTGGGGACCCTGCCCACCTTTGGCTGTGTGTGAAACCTATGGTTTTTTCAGTGAATTTAATAGGTTTTTAAATGCTAATTCCTAACTATAACAGATGTGAAACCTATGTTTTTTTCAGTGAATATAAATATATATTGGTTTTTTTCTATTCAGTTGTGTCTGACTTTTGGTGATTTGAAGGATAACATTCTTCCAATATTTTGTGTCTATGACAGAATTCTTTATTTCTCAAAGATTCTTGTTTGTATCTTTCTTTACTGGGTCTAATCACCATCATGGCTCTTTCCAAGGAGTCTACTCTTCCCAATATGTAGCCAAAATATTTGACCTACATTTTTACCATAATCTATTCTAGTGAAAGTTCTGGTTTTATCTTGTCAAGTATTGATTGATTAGTTCTTCTTGCAAACCATGGAATATGCAAAAGCCTTTCCCAGCACGAGAGTTCAGAGCAGTCTATATAACTTTCAAAAAATGTCCAGATCACAGCACACAATTCTACATCTGGTACAGAGTCAGGCATGCTAAGTCCACTTGAAGCCCCGGACTCAGCACTTGTAAGGAATGTGCATTCGATGCATTTATGTTGTGCTGCCCAGGTTCCAATGCATTTTCACCTATGGGGCTTGAATAGGGGCATAGGGAACCCCCCACTTAAGCAGCCTAAAAGGGAGCTGCAGCTGTGAAGAGGGTCCCACAAACATTAATTAGATGTTTATAGGCCTTTTCAGTCGGCATGCCTGCAAAGTGCTCATAAATACTATTGTTAAGCAATGCGGTGGCAGAGGGGTGTAGTAAGGGGACTGATAGGCACAGTAAAAGAAGGAGAAATTATGAAAACAGGGGAAACACTAAGAGAGGGACAAATAGTAAAAGGGAGCCTTAGAGAGAAATGTACGGAAAAAATATGGATGAGAGACTTGAGAAGGGTAGGTAGAAAGAAGAGGATCGGTGAAAGGAAGGACATGTGAAAGATATAAGGAGGAAAATGTGCAAGGTAGAATGGAAGGTTGCAACAATGAATGGATAAAAGGATGAAAGTATGGATGGAATAGTGAATGTGTTTATGGGTTAAAAGGTGAATGAATGTAAAGAAGAAGAATGGATAGATGGGGAAGTGTGAAACGATGGATTGATGGATACATTGACGTTGATGGGTGAATGCGAATTAGGATGAAGGTATAAATGGATGGATGGAATATCGAAGGGTGGTGGTAACTCTCCTAAGGATATTTGGGTTTGCTCTCCTTATGTGCTCGATGGGATTCGAGGTTTGGTTCATGCGGTTATTTTAATTTTTGGGCCCCTCTCTTGGTACTGAACAGTGGTAGCTGTCATTTTTGTGTTACTATTTATAGTCTGATACATGATTTCGTCATTGTGTTACAGTATTCCCGTTAGTACATTGTGTGAGGTACAGTGCCCGAGTTCACGCAAATTAAAAAGATTGCAATGAATAGTAAAATAATATGCTATTATCGATTTTGCAGTTAAATATGTAGTATCTCAGGCGTGTGTAAGACCTCCACAATTCATTTTTATCTCATTACAGTGCCATTTTTCATGCCCTCTCATTCCTTTGGATGGCTCTGCACTTCTAGTTAACTCTCTCCAGTGGGCTATTACCAGCAAATTCTGAATGATCATGTTTTAATGAAGTCGCAGGTACCAAGAGTTATGTTACTGTTCAAGATGTACTAATAACTCAGGGGCAGCAGCACAGTGTGTGTAAGTAAATTTACTGAACATATATTCCATAGAAGTGCCAAGCCGTTCTATAAGAGTCAGAAGATTGCTACATATATTTGCAAGCTTTTACTAACCGACTATTTCACGTTCTCAGGCATTTCTCGAATTAGGCTTCGAAACAAACATGCACAACATTTTGTGCAACCATCCTAATGCCTCTTCTCCCACAATCTATAAATTATGTTAAGGGGTGCCAGCCTGCCAGCCTCTATTTAATTTTACACCGCGATGTCAGAATTTCTCCTATTAAACTCATGCCCCATACAAAGATACACAGAGAGAAGGCTACATACAGGTTGCATCCTAAAAAAATATGATCAATCTCTGCAGGGATGTTTAAGTCCTTATATGCACAAAGCAGGCATCCGTCTTAACTTTCTTTATTATGTGTAGCACACAAAGGAACATGAACAAATGCAAGTTTTGTGCAACCTCGGCTGTGTGTTATGCTGTTCATTAAGCCTCTCACATTCTAGGCATTACCATTGATGTGATCCAGAGGAGATGTCAAAGTGTTGCTACTGGGCATATAGAGTATACAGCGGAAATCCTTTAATTGTTAATGTTATTGTACAGACAATATTATTGATGGATTTTCACTTATATTGTAGTTTAGCATTTGCTGTATATTTTGTTACCATTAAAAGGGAAATAATGGTTCCTCATTCAGATGACAGCATTTGCAATAAAAACACAGAAATTTCAGTAGAATACTCAAAGTCAAGGGAGATTAAAGTTAAAACCCCACGCCTAAATTCCACAGTCATTTTCCAGTTATGGTGAACAACACAAATATACTGAGCTCAGACTTAACTTCATATGTATTATACTGACCTCTATGTTAGCCATGTGTTATATTTAGACTCTTAAGAGTCTATTTCATGAGACTCGCAGTGTGAGGCAAGGCTCCATGCAGCGTGTGTCATGAAGAGAAACGACCGTTGAGGCGCAGGCGGGCAGCTCCCTCCAGATGTTCTGTGCGCTTGTAATAAAGTCAATTTAACTCCCTATTTTTGATCGGCGCATCTATTTAATGTACCTGAGAAGTAGAGCCACATCAGGAGGAGAGCACTCGTGAGGGCCAGCAGCATTGTAATGGGCGGAGCTGCTGAAAATCGTCCCGTTCATCACAGCATTGTATGAGTCAAGGCATGATGATTATTAATGGAGAGTTGACTAACAAAGAAATAACTATGGGCCACATGTATCAACTCTGATTTTGCGATTCTCAAATTGCGATTTTTTGCGAATCGCTATTTGAGAATCGCAAAACTCTATGTATGTAGGATTTGCAAATCATTTTGCGAATCCTACATATTCCTTAATTGCGAATTGCAAATTGTGATTCCCAATTAAGGAATACCTCCCTATTCATTCCTTTGGGCGTAGAGGCCCATAGGAATGAATGGGAAGACATTCTCAATTTGTGATTCTCAATTAGACAATCGCAAATTGAGAATGCAATTTCAAGGGTGCCAGGGTGTCAAAAGGACTCCCTGTTGCACCCCTGAAATGTGCATGTGTGCACATGTGGCAAACATACACGTGCTAAGGGCATGTATGTGCGCCACATGGCACTTTGAAAAATGCAAAAAAGTGAATTTTTCAGAGAAATCACAAATTACCACCAACTTGAAGTTGGTTGTAATTTGCGATTCCTTATGGCCAAATTGCACTTTTTCTGTGTTTCTTACATTTCATTTAAGGAATAGCAATTTGCGATTCCTTAAATGCAATTTCAAAATAGGGATTCCCAACTTTTGGGATTCCTTATTTTGCGAGGCAGTTTTTCTTCCATACATACCACTGAGCCCAATTGCGATCACAAACGCCAAAATTCTGTGTATTTCAGCGATCGCAATTTGGAATGATACATATGGCCCTATATCAGGTGTACATCTGGACATCTCCCTTATAACGTAACTGTATTTGGGCAAGAGTGAGCAGCTGCACTGCAGGGAGGTTTAGCGGCACCTTGCTTGAGGTGGGTTTTCTTCAGTGCTGCACTCAAGCATCTAATCTTTGCCATAGATGTCAGTTCCAAGACTTTTAGGTGGTGCACTTGGTAAAGCGAGTGAATAATTTTGTCGAGCCTGCTTCTTATCGCGTGTTTGTATGGATCTTGACAGTTTTTATTTCCCAGCCCAGCCTCATACTCCTTCATCGTTTGATCCCAGTCGTGCTGTGTGGAAGTTGGTCAGCGACGATCCCCGGAGTCGGGTAGCACAGCGCCAGCAATGGGCCATTGGCATTGCTAACAGCTATTAGTACGCTTTCAGCGCATTTCATCTCAGCGATTGGCACACTTTTGTGGGGCTTTGTAATCCTGTGTGGACTTGAATTTTTGTTTTACATTAAAAAAACTGTTTAGGATTACTTGTGGTGCTTGTGTTGATGCATTACAGTGACAGGCACATCTGGAACTGGTTACTGAGCTTTGTCTGTCCATTAACCTTCACCTGAAGCTTTTGTTGGAAAATATTAGGGAAAAAAAGAATAGTTGCAAAATATATCTTGGTGCATTCGCTAATGGTGATGCTCACACTTTTTCTTTTGATTGCATTAATCTTTAATCTTAATTTCACATTGACAGGCAGTGTGTCATCCCTTGTGCTGTCTGTGTTGTTTTACAATTCTTAGGTATAATGGAAGGGTTAATGGCACCGTTGTAATTCCAGAACTTACCAGGAGAACCTTATGTTTTTTGGGATGTTTGGAAGGATGGTTTTCAAGTGTATGTAGCTGCTGCGGGTGGTGATGACTTCACTGCATTGCTGAAGTTGGCCATGCTCAAACAGTATTTGAGTGCAGAAGGGAGAACTATTCTAAAACATTTGCCTTTGTTACCTGTGGAAGGTGATGAAGATTCAGAAGGGGTTGACAATGAGATAGCATTGTCGAAATTAGATCAGAATTTCGGAAGAAAAAGAAATGAAGTGGAAGAGGGATATAAAGTTTTGAAAAGTACACAACATTAGGGAGAATCAGTAGACAACTTCGGTGCAGCACTTAGGATGTTGGCATCAACTTGAAACTACAAAGGGTTTCTGCATGAGTAGTTGAGAGACCAGTTAGTATAAAGTTGAAAGATAAGAAAGTTCAAGAGAGAATGTAAAAGACAAAGAGATTCACTTTACAAAAGGCTATTGATATGGTGAAAAGAGCTGAAAGCATTGAGAAAGAAATGGCGACAGGTGATATAAAGAAGATGGGTGGGGTTCAAGGTGTGGTGTATAAAATGTCCAGGGTGAAAAAAGAAATGACCGATTCCTCAAGAAAAAAAACCTGGGGGGAAGGGAGAACAGAGGTTTGCTACAGATGTGGGTGTAAGGGTCATGTAGCAACTGATCCTACTTGCCCAGCTGTGGACCAAGTGTGTGGGAAGCGTAAAGCAATAGGACATTTTGCAAGAGTTTTTAAAGGAAAGGGGATATTTCAGGCCAATGCATCCATTGGGGGAAAAAGTATTAATGGGTTTGATGACTGGAGACAATGACGGGAACTGCAGGAGGAGTTCTTGTTGGAAGTGAGTGAAGTAGGAAAATCAGGGGAGAAGGATTATCTGTTTGTGGTGTCACAATTGATGGAATGGGTGTCCCCACTTCCGCTCCATCAATTGATGGAAGACTCGGGCGCACCACACTCTGGTTGAAACTACAAAGGGTTTCTGCATGAGAAGTTGAGAGACCAGGAATGGAGAGCCCAGTTTCCTGAAAAGGAACTACATGCTCCATATATCAAGCTAGTGGCACATGGGAACAAGCCTATACACTTGGTGGGTTATTGGATGGGTACTCTAGAGTGCAAAGGTGTGAAAATATTGTCCACGGTGTATGTAGCCAAGTATGTGTAAAATGTGTTGGGTTGGCCACAGCAGAGAGACCTTGAAATCAGATTGGATCCCAATCACCCAGACCACGTGTTGGGGGCACAAACTGATGTGAATGTGATTGGAGAGACTAAATGGGAGAGTGAATTTCCAGGGGTCTTTCAAAAGAAACTGGGTCTATTGAAGGGGTTTGCACACAAAATTGTACTAAGCGATGGTGTGTGTTCCATAACACATAAACCTCAGGGAGTGCCATTGATGATTAGAGAGCCTTTGCAGGAGGCGTTGCAAAGGTTATTGAAGAAATTGAAGCTTCGGAGTGGTTAGCCCCAGTGATTTTAGCAAACAAAAGTAACGGGGACTTGTGGATGTGTGTGGATCTGCCTGATTTGAACAAATGTATCTGAATAGATCGGCATTCACTTCCCAATATTGGTGATATGTTGATGGCGATCAAAGGTGCAAAGTTTTTCTCTACTCTGGGTCTGTCATCAGCGTATTACTAGATTGCATGCATAAGGAGTCAAGCCTACTCACTTCTTTTATCATGACTGAGGATGTATACCGGTTCAAGCGCATGCCTTTTGGTCAAGCATCTGCAGCAGCAGTACTTCAGAAGGCGATGCACCAACTGTGTAAGAAAGAAGACAAGGTGACTTATTCTCACTGGGATTTGCAAAGTACTATTCATGTTTTGTTCCAATGTTTGTGGACAAAACAGGATGCATGAGAAAACTCATGGCAAAAAATAGCAAATTTGTTTGGAGTGTGGAGTGGCAGAAGGAGTTTGACTTGATAAACAAATGCATTGCATTGGATCCTATCTTTAAGCCATTTGATACAAGGGATAGAAGTAAACTTTGCACTGATGCCTGCGGTGTAGGCTTGGGTGCTGCATTGATGCAATACTGGGATGGTTAGGAGGTAACCATTCCATATGCCTTCAGACCTTTGAGAGGTTCTGAATTGTCCAATTCCACAATTGAAAAAGAAGGTTTGGCATGTTGGTGGGTAGTATGCCATTCTTGGATGTTTGTGTGAGAAATGGACTTTGTGATTTGCACGGATGATCAATCTTTGGTGGATGAGTTTACTAGGAAAGGTACAGGTCAGGTTCCATCTTGAATGACTGAGTAGGTTTTGAGATTGATGGAATACAATTTCAGAATAAAATACTTACCTCAAAAAAATAATGTTGTTGCTGATTGTTTGTTGAGGTTACCAGTTAAGAGTGAAGATAGAATGATGCAAGGAGAGAAGGAGTGGCTGGTAGGAAATGTGGAAATACTTACTGAGGGTCATATACCTCATGAGGAATGGGTATAGGGAGTTAATGAGGATACCACATTGGAAGAAGTGAAGGAGTATATGACAAAGGGATGGCCAGCCAAAGGTAAAGCTTCTGATAAAGTGTAGTTGCTCAGGAAGGTTAAAACAGAATTATCAATCACTAGTGGGATATTTCTCAGGAGTAAGTTATTGGTCATGCTGGAGGTATTGAGAAATTGCACTGTGAGATTGGCACATGAAGATCATGCTGGCGTGAGTGCAAACAAGAGCAGGGGGAGGTCAGAGAATTGGTAGCCAGGTGTATACAAGAGATGGAAAGAGTATGAGAGATTGTATACCATGAGCGTGGAGTGGCAAATCACAAAAAAAGAGTATGCACCATTGGAGGTGGACTAAAGGGATGCCCCTTGGACAAAATTGGGTTTAGATATCTCTGATTCATACAGAGTGTTGGTTTATATCCAAAATTGGTCTTAGTAGCCATAGATTTATGCCCGATGGCCAGAGGTAAAATGTACTGATCACATGACTTCTGAGGATGTGACAAAGGTTTTGGGGGAATTCTGACATACAGAAGGGATACTTGAAAATATAGTAACTCATAATGGCGTGCAGTTCGTGTCACAAAATATGAAGGCATTTTTGGGGATGCATGGTGTTGAGCACATCAGATCTTCAGTTTAATATTCCCAGAGTAATGGACTTGTGTAAAGATGGAACAGACCTTTAAAGGTGGGTTTACAACTGGTGTTGAGCCACGGTTACCAATAAAAGAGGGCAGTGGAAATATTGGTGTGGGCTTATCGCACTACACCCAACGGTGTCACAGGAAGAGTGAGGTTCAATATATGTGGGGAAGAAAAGCGAGAGGGTTGATGTCCAAGGGAGTGGAAAGGAGAAGATTGGCTGAGAACATTGAAGGACCAGGTGAAGGATTCAGAACTGGCGAGTGGGTGCGTGTAAGGAAAGGACGCAGAGAAAACAAAGGTTTAGCAACGTTTTCAGACCCTTTACAGATTAAGAAGGTGTATCCATACACTGTGTTGCTGAGTGATGGAATGAATGAATGAATGTATTTATTTTCATAATTACTTAAAATCATTGCAGAATTACAGTTCACTATCAAAATGAATGTATAAAAACGTATCTCACACCATTGTAATACATGTATCAAATCGTATATCAAAAGAAAAATAGCATTTCGGTGGTCTTGGACCATTTGTGAAATTGGGTTTTACCCTAAAATATGTGGGTTAAAACTATGTTAATAGATGGCAGAGTCCCTTATATGAGCTTGGCAAAAAAGTCAACTTGGTGCGTTGTGGGTCTTGTGGGGCCCACATGAACATTTTTCTGGAGGGGGAACCTGACCACTTGTCCTCTTCTGTAAAAACATGAATCACAACAGTTGCGACCTCACAATTTTCATCTGGGCTGTTTTCAATTAGGACCCTTCGTGTCATGCTCATGAATTCACCAAATTTAGCCAGGTCTGAGGGCTTTGTGCAGGACTGGAGCAGGGCCACTGCGTCAACGCATTTTCTGAGCCCATGCCTTAAAAACATTGGTTTAAACAATTTGCAACGGTGTTGCAGTAGCGCAGGGCAGCACCATATTAAGTGTATGAAAGATTCTGCACTGTAGTTGCACACCCTGCCTCTGGTTATATTACTCAGCGATTTCCAACCCGGGTTCAGTTCCTTTATTGGCAGAGGCACCCGGCATGCCCATTGAATTTCTTTCAAGCACTTCCTTCCTAGGGGGTTATTCATGTATGGCTGTATTTTGTGCGGTTCATGTGCTTTCATTAGTCCGACCTACCATCTTATGTCCTTGAGTCTGGCTATATCTTCATTCCTTGATATCTGGGTGATTTGGTTGTTTAGCGCCCACTTTATTGCTGGATAATTTAGTTCCTCTTGGGACCTGGACTCAGTGGTTAACCCCTTCAGCGCTGCGCGAATTCTGCTGCGGTGCTGAAGGTTCTAAAGAACCTATGGAACCATGACGGAACGGTTCCGTCATGAGCACAGGCCAACCGACGCTCATGACGGAACCGTTCCGTCATGAGCATGGAAGGGGTTAAGCCCAACTCAGCCACTGTCTCCAGACAGTACTTATGCCATGGATTTGGCCCCCTTCAAATATGGTTCTCAAGGCCTCCTTAAGGGATCCTTCTGGGATTTTAGTATCTTAAACCAGAATTTGACCAAGGTGTCCTGTATTCGTATTTTTGTTGTACCAGGCCACACTCAAGTCGGATCAAGGCGTTTTGTGTATATTTAGGGAGCCCGAAAAGCCTTTTATAACACCTGCACTGAGCTTTTTCCCTCATCTTTCCCATCTTGTGCTGCGTACCCAGCAACAGTGAGCAGTTTAGATTTTGTTGCTCTCATTAAAGGTTCCTTGGTAGGGCTATGTAATTCACTTTGTAGCTTGCACAGTGCGTAGGTGGTGGCTTGTATTTTGGTTGCGTCTTAGCCTGGTGCAAGGTTGCCTTTCCTTTATTATTCAGCCATGCTCCTAGGTAGTGGCATGCTCTTTATGTTGCTATGATATTACTGCCCAGTTTCCACTTCAAGCACGCTTTCTTCACATATTTACCAAACGCCACGAATTTCATTTTGCCAAGATTAGCCACAAGTTCATTTTGCTGGTTGTAGCTGTTTAATGCATTCAAAGCTCTTTGCAAACCTACTCTGGTGTCGTCGAAAATCACCAGATCATCGGCATATTGGAGCAAGTGTATTTGTTGATGTCCGATTTTCGGGGTCACAAACTTGCTCCTTGTAGTGTTTTCCCCAGGTCGGCCATGTAAAGGTTGAAGCGTGTGTGTTCTAGAACACAGCCCTGCTTTTGGCCTCAATCGGTTGGCAGCTTGTGTGTGACTGTGTCCCCTGCCAGTTTGATTCTCACCCAAGTGTTGGTGTACAATACCATAACTGCCTTCAGTAGTTTACTAGGGATATTCCAGCTGGCCAATTTGTGCAATAGATTATTTTGGTTTACCCCATCGAAGGCTGCTGAATAGTCTATCAAGCATGCAAATACTGGCAGATTGTCACTGGAATTTGCCTGTAGTGCCAGGAACGAGATTGCCATTATGCTATCTATAGTCTAACAGCCTTTTCGAATCCAGTTTGATAAAAAAGGTAGTATTTCATTGTCCTTGATCCAGGCTGTTAGTTCCTGTAGTAGGGTACTGGGCTATGCTTTACCTTCGATGTCTAACAAGGCATAAAGTCTGTAATTTTTTGGGTCTGTTTTTGCTCCCTTCTTGTATGTTGGCTGCAGTAACAAGCCGCACCAGGAATCCAGTGCATCCCCCAAAGCTTTGTATTTCTTGTACAGTGGAATCGAAGCTCCGTCCACCCCCTGGGGTCCTGCTTGAACAGTCCACCCGGTAGGTTGCTAGGTCTTGGGGCTGTGTCCCTTTTTATCCTTTTTATGCCCTTAATTTTTTCATGATTTTTTTTTTGCTCCAGTTGAGCCGTTTTCAATTCCCTGTTTTTTGTTTCTCCCCATAAAAATAACAAAAAATATATAAAATAGTTCATAAAAGCCAAAAAAAGTACAAAATGTTCAAAAAAACATTAAAACAAATATAAAACAACAAAAAGAAGAAAAAAAACAGTTCTTTTTAGAACTACCTCCAATTTATAAAAAAGGCTACATTCTTTTTTCCCCATGGTACGCTCCCCGGTACGCTCCTTGGTGCGCGTACCAGGCTTTCCCCCCATGCAAATCATAAAAGTATATATATTTTTTGTCCCGGGGGCCCTTTTAAAGCCCCCACATCAAACCTGGGGGGTCAAGGGGGGGGTCTACTCTGCCCCCTTATGGTCATTTCCCCCTTTGTTTTTGCCACCTCTTGTGTCTCGATCCCACTGAGACACAAGATGGCGGCCGCTCCGGACTGTTTGGAATGTTGACAGACACCCGAGAGCCAATCAGCTTACCGCACGCAAACTCGCGTAGCGCGCTGGTTAGCGCCCCGGTGCGCGTACCGGGTCGCGCTTATAGATATATATATTTTTGAACCTAAATTACTCAAAATCCACTGGAGCACATATCTTGAGACATAGTAAAGGCACATCGGGCTACCAGTCCCTACAATTTTGCTAAGTTTGGTGGAAATCCATTCAGCCGTTCGGGCTAAAAGTGAGGACGACCGCCCTATTGAAATTAACATGGGGAAAACACGTTTTGGGACCCCCTTTTTTCTCGGCCCCCGCTTGACAAATCCCCCCTCAACGTTTCAGGGAAGGACCGGGGCGCCGCGAGGCAAATTTGAGGAAATTTTCAGGCAGATTCCTCAACCGGCGCAAAAGTTATTCACAATAGAATGTTGAGATTTTCTATTGAAAATAATCCTAACTATAACTACCTACATATATATATATATATATATATATATTACCTACTGGCAGTCGCCAGTAGGGAGTTATAGTTAGGACCTAGTTTCCATAGGAAATCCGCGACATTCTATTTGGAATAACATTGGCGCCGGTCGACGAACCTTTGCGAAATACTTCAAGAAGATGGGGCGCTCAGCTCCGCTCCTATCCTGAAAGTTTCGGGGTGATTTGTCAAGCCGGGGCTGAGAAAGAAGGGGGGTCCCAAAATGTGTTATCCCCATGCAATTTTCCATACGGACATTTAGACACGGCTACAGCCCGAACTGCTGAACGGAATTACACCAAATTTGGCAAAAAGGTAGAGTTTTATTCAGAGATCACGCTTTTTGTTAAATGGTGTAAATCGGTACAGTAATTCCTGAGAAAATCAAAAGTAAAATCATAGATATATCTATGGGCGTGTACGGTACGTGTATCCTCTGAGGATCATGCGTGTACCCGGGCACCCTCAGGATTCAAGGGGAGTTAATCCGCCAACTTAAAACACGCCACGGGGCGTGTTTGCACAGTGGTGAAGGGAGGGGGCGGGGTCTCAGTTCACATGTGTGCAAACACCCTGTGGCATGGTTTAAGTTGGGGAACTAATTCCTTGTCAATCCTGAGGTTCCCTGGGGGCCAACTAGCCCACCAGGTACCTCCAGTAAGCGTCACGGAGCTGTGTTGCAGAGTGTTGTAAAGAGGGGCGTGACCTCTAAACACCTCTCTGCAACGCAGCCCCCTAGTGCATACTAGAGGTACCTGGTGGACTAGTTGGCCCCCATGGACCCTCAGTATTGAGGAGGAATTAATTCCTCAACTTAAAACGCGCCACAGGGCGTGTTTGCAGACATGTCACCTTAGGCCATGCCCCTTTCCTTCACCACTGTGCAAACGCTCCCCGTGGCGTGTTTTAAGTTGGGGAATTCATTTTCTTTCAATACTGATGGTCCCTGAGGGCCAAATAGCCCAGTACTGATCCTGAAAAGTAATTTTAACTGTACTTACAGTAACTTGAATTTCCTTCTATTGGCTAACATTGACTGGTTTCACTTGGAAATTCTTCTAAGTGTGGAGTTTTGGAACTTAAAAAAATTCCTCTAAAATCAGCCAAACTACGAATTCCGATTTACTCACCTGTTATCAGGAGGGACCTCCGTGCTGCATCTTTAAACCCACTACTGATCCTGAAAAGTAATTCTAACCTTACTTACAGTAACTTGAACTTCCTTCCATAGGCTAACATTAACTGGTTTCACTTGGAAATTCTTTTCAGTGTGGAGTTTTGGAACTTTAAAATATTCCTATTGTTAGAACTGGGGGTCTCTAGTTGGCAGAGGTAGGTACCACTGTCTTGTCAGGGTAAGGAGGAAACACTCTTTAGATAACCTCTGCTCACCCCCTTGGTAGCTTGGCTCAAGCAGTCAGGCTTATCCAAAAGCAATGTGTAAAGTATTTGTACCAACACGCACAGTAACACAGTGAAAACACCACAAACTGACTCCACACCAGTTTAGAAAAATAAAGGTATTTAAAACTAAACTACACAAGACCAAAACAACAAAAATCCAACATACACAGTTCAAGAATATGGTTGCAAAAGAGTTCTTAAGGTTGTGATAAAATAATCCAGAGTTGCGTGAAAAGTTCACAGTTGCGTCACGTTTTGCCAACAGTATCTTTTAAAAGTGACAAAGTTTCAAAACAGAAGCTGGTGCGGTGGAAAACAAGCGATGGGTTGCTCCTGAGACCCTGGGGACGTGATGCAACAACCCCGCTGCAGCGCCGGGCGTGTAGCGATGAATCCGGTCTGCATGGGGAGGAAGGCGGACTTGTATGGATTCCGGTGCGTAGGTTCCAAGGTAGGAAGTTTTCTCTCACAAAGGCACGATGCGATTGTCTTTGGAGTTGCGACGATCTCCGGATCGACGATGCGCGGACCACCGATGATCTCTTTCTCACAGCTCCTTGATGCGATGGCTTCTGCGACGACACTCGCAGCGACGTGATACGGTCCGCAAGCAAGCGGTGCGGCGATCTCACCCAACGACCACAGGCTCTGCGACGACACTCGCAGCAATGGTAATCTTCCCGCACCGGTCTGGTGCGTCCCACAAACGAAGGGTGCGACTACTGGCAGCGGCAACAGGCTCTGCGACGATCTCGACCTTCGTAGAGGCGGGAATTTCCTCGCACTGTCGGGGATGCGCTCCGCAAGCGAGCGATGCAACAAAACTTGCAGAAAGTTTTTAAAGGCTTAGTTTCCAGCTTCTCAACACAGGTACAACTTCGAGAGGCACCACACATGGGCCACATACTCCAGGAAGGACAAAACTCTCTCAGTAGAGTTCAGGGAAGCTGGGGGTGACGTCCTTTTGTTCCTGGGACTTCAAAACAGGGAGCTAGCTCTTCTCAGGCCCTTGGAGATAAGGGACACAGCACAAAGCAAAGTCCTTCCCCTCTCCTTGGCAGCAAAGCAACAGCAGGTCAGTCCAGCAGAGCAACAGCAGGACAGTCTTCCTTCTTCAGTTTTAGCTTTCTCCTTGTCAGAGGTTCCTTCTTGAATCAAGGATGATCTAATTTTCTGTTGTCAGGGGTCCTGTACTTATACCCCTAAAAGTCTTTGTTCTCTTTATGCAAGTGGGCTGAGAGCCCGGTCTGAACCAGTTCTGGGTGTTCCTTGAGCACTTTGGTTTCCTGGCTTCTCCTTTCCTTTCAGAGTGAGGGGCAGGGTCATCAGCCGCCCAGCATTGTGGAAGGCAGGCACAGCCCTATTCAGGCCCAGGTGCTATTTCCTCCCACCGCCTAAGTTGTAAATGCAGTCATTCTGACCAAGCAAGCCTCCTGGGGGCTCCCAAGCCTCTGTCACTCTCAAAGCAGACAGTCAATTCACAAACAGGCCAAGGCACACAATGTTAGGAATAAGTGATGTGGAGGGCCCCTATTGTGTACTCAGCCTGATGTGACACCAGATTGAGGAAGCTTTTTGTTAACACTCCCTAAACTTCAGACGCTTCCTTTGGGAATGAAACCTTTTAGACGGTCCCTTTCAGCCTTAAGGGGACGCCCTTCAAGTAAACCAGTGCTTGGCTTACTGACCTTGTTGTCACCACGCCCCTTTCCTGTTTGTGGCATTCCTGGCATTTCTCGAGTGAGATTCTGCTTTGCTTTCCAGCTCCTGTGAGATCCTGCTGTTCCACTCCTTCCTCCTACTCGAGCTGGACGGTGCCGCTCGCTTTCCCGCTCCTGCGAGCTCCCGCTGTTTTCCTCCTTCCTCCTACGCGGATCTGGGCAGTGCCGCTTGCTCTCTTGCTCCGGGGAGCTCCTGCTGTTCCGCTCCTTCCTCCCACACGGAGCAGGACAGTGCCGCTCGCCTTCCCGCACCTGTGAGCTCCTGCTGTGCCGCTCCTTTCTCCCACACCGAGCTATACGGAGTTGCTCGCTTCCCACACTGGTGAGTCTTCGCTGTCCCGCTCCTTCCTTCCTCCCACACCGAACTGGACGGCGTTAATCCAATTCCTGTCTCTCAACAATTTTGGCCAGCTATTCTGCCACATTCTTGACTCAAATTATTTAACTAATTTCGAGCCATCCTTTAGTCCTTTTTTACTCCCAATCCTTTATTTTAGAGGGAGTGGCTGTTCCGCCTTCATTCCTGATACTGAGGGCCGGACGACACACCTCTTGAGTTAGTTTCTGCTCCGCCTCTGCAGTCCATTTCTCAGGGGCCGGCCAGAGCTTCTCAGATTTCTTTTTTTTTCCTACGGTCCCCTATTTCCCATTCTGAGTATTTCTGGTAGATCCATATTCATTGGTACCTAATCCAACCCATCCTGTAAAGCTGCTTCCTTCCACATTCATTGAAGCTCATTGAAGATCTCCTTGAGGTTCCTGATTTTAAAGCATTTTCACCGTACTCTTGGGGTAAGTGGAGCACGGAAGTTGAGTACACTATAGGGGTATGGTTCACTGTTTATTTACTCATTTTTATTGTATGCATTGTTTCATATGCAGTACCTTCTATACTACCATACCTCGACCTTCAGCTCAGCTTCCTATGTTTGGGAAGAGTGGTGGACACTCCTTGGAACATTCCCCCATACTTTTAGTGGATAGCCCTCATCGAGTGCTTCAGGAGCCTCCTGAGTGTTGTTCTCTGGAAGTTGGGGGAGCTCTCATCTTCGTTCCTGTGGAATCTTGGCATAACGTAAGAACACTGACACCCAGAAAGGTCAGACAAGAGAACAGCAACTTTCTAAAAGTGCTGTTCTCAAACACAGGAGTTAAAAACTATCTTTCCTAAAAGATGTGTTATTAAATTCTGAGTTCAGGGATACCAGATTTTTATGTCCTACCTTGGTCCTGTGGGAAGATATGCTGGTAGCCACTGTAGCCAGCATTCCCCATGATAGCCTATGGGCAAGGTAGCCGTACAAAAGTGAAAAAATGAAAATTGGCTGCCATTCGCTACCTGAGCATGTCACCTGCACTAGTAAATGCTCTAACTTTCACATACACTGTACCCTGCCCAGGGGGGGACCCTGGGCCTTCCATAGGGGTGACCAATGTGCACAGAAAGGGAAGGGTAAGGCCGGGTCAGTGGGGACACTGACCAGGAGGACATGGCAGTTCACAGACTGCACACAGGTACTGCGGTGGCAGGCCTGAGACACCATTTTAGGGCTACTCATGTGGGTGGCACTATCAGTGCTGCAGGCCCACTAGTAGCATTTGTCATCACCAGCCCTGGCACACCCAGTGCACTTTACTAGGGACTTCTTGGTGATACAAATATGTCAATCATGTATATCCAATCACAATAACAATTTACACAGGGAGCACTTACACTCTGACACTGATTAGCAGTGGCAGAGAGTCCAAAGCATCTAAACCAGCAAAAACGAAATCCAGCACAGCATCAAAAACACAGGAGGTAGAGGCAAAAAGATAGGGGGAAACCACGCCAAGGATGCCAGGTCTAACACGTGTCCCCTCCAGCTGAAAGTGGGGAGAACTGCCCAGCCTCTTGGTAGTTCTCTTCACTAAGGCGGAAAAACCTGGACAGACCATCAGCATTGGCGTGTTCAGTGCCAGGGCGGTGTTCCACCGTGAAGTCCATTCCCTGTAGGGATATGGACCACCTCAACAGTTTTGGGTTCTCAGCCCTCATCTGCATTAACCAGCTGAGGGGTCTGTGGTCTGTCTGAACACGGAAGTGAGTCCAAAACAGGTAGGGCCTCAGCTTCTTCAGAGCCCAGACCACGGCAAAATCTTCCCTTTCGATTGCACTCCACCTCTGTTTCTTGGGGAGTAGCCTCCTACTAATGAAAGCTACAGGCTGATCCCAGCCCTTCTCAGTGATCTTTGAGAGTACTGCTCCCACACCATGCTCTGAAGCGTCTGTCTACACTATGAACTCACTGGAGAAGTCAGGTGCCTTGAGCACCGGTGCTGTGCACATGACAATCTTCAGGGCATCAAAAGCAGTCTGGCAGGCTTCGGTCCAATTCACTTTTCTGGGCTGCTTCTTGGAAGTCAGCTCTGTCAAGGGGGCAACGATGGTGCCATATCCCTTGTCAAACCGTCTGTAATACCCGGTGAGACCTAAAAAGGCTCTCACTTCTGTCTGGGTCTTGGGGGGCTCCCAAGCCAGAATGATATGAATCTTTTCCTGTAGGGGCGCCACCTGGCCGCTCCCTACCTGGTTTCCCAAGTACACCATAGATCCCGGCCCTATCCGGCACTTGCTGGCCTTGATAGTGAGGCCTGCCCTTTGCAGAGCCTTCAACGCTTCACAGAGGTGTTGCAAATGTTCCTCCCACGTGGAGCTGAACACAACAATGTCATCCAGGTATGCAGCGCTGAATTCCTCCAGCCCAGTCAGTACCTGGTTAACCAGTCTCTGGAAGTTGGCAGGGGCATTCTTCAACCCAAAGGGCATGAATCGGAACTGAAAGTGCCCCTCTGGCTTTGAGACGGCAGCACCTCTCTTTGGCCCCACCAATTAAAGGAATCTGCCAGTACCCCGAAGTTAAATCAAATGTACTGAGGTACCGGGCAGCTCCCAACCGATCCACGAGCTCATCAGCTCTGGGGATGGCGTGTGCGTAAGTCTTGGTGACCGCATTGATCCCACGGTAGTCCACACAGAACCTGAGTTCTGGAGTAGCACCGGGCACAGCAGCTTTTGGGACTAAGACCAGTGGGCTAGCCCAGGGCCTGCTGGAGGGCTCAATTACCCCTAGCACCAACATCTTGTAAACCTCTTCCTTGATGCTGGCCCTGACCTTGTCAGCTACCCTGTAAAATGTCTATTTCACAGGCAGACTATCTCCAGTGTCCACATCATCGATGCACCGATTGGTGACACCTGGGGTCAGGGAGAACAGGGAGGAAAACTGACCCAACACCTGGCGACAGTCCCTCTGCTGTTCTGGGGTCAGGGTGGGCAAGAGGACCACACTATCCACTGACCTGTCTTGCTCCTTAGCTGCCAGGAGGTCAGGGAGAGGATCACAATCCTCTTCCCCTCCAGCTTCTGTAGCCATGAGCATTGTCACTTCAGACCTCTCAAAGTGTGGTTTGAGGCGGTTCACATGCAAGACTCTCAGTCTTCAAGTTAATCAGGTAGGTTACCACCTCATATGGCCCAGTCCACTTGTATTGGAGCGCACAAGGCTTCACTGGCGCCATCACCCATACTTTCTTCCCAGGTTGAAATTCAACCAGAGTGGTATTCTGGTCGTACCATCTTTTGATTTCTTCCTGGCTAGCTTCCAGGTTCTCCTGAGCGAGCTTCCTGAAGCGTTGTGTCTGGCTGCGGATGGCCAGCACATTGCTGAACACATCCTGGGGGGTTTTCCCATGGGATTTCACCCACCCCTCCTTCACCAGTGTGAGAGGTCCTCTAACAGGGTGGCCATACAGGAGTTCAAAGGGACTGAACCCTAAGGACTTCTGAGGCACCTCCCTGTAGGCAAATAACAGGCATGATAACAAGACATCCCACTTCCGTCTCATGGGCTCCGCTAGGCCCATAATCATACCTTTCAGGGTGCGGTTGAACCTTTCAACCAACCAATTTCCTTGAGGGTGGTAAGGAGTGGTGAACTTATAAGTTACCCCACACTCCTACCACAGAGACTTCATGTACCTAGAGATGAAGTTGGACCACCTCTCTGGGGAACCCCACATGGGAAAAGATCCCCATCAATGCACGGCCCACTATGGGTGCTGTGATTGTCCTGAGAGGGACTGCTTCCGGGTACCTGGTGGCATGGTCCACCAAGACCAGGATGAACCTGTTGCCTAAGGCTGTCTTGGGTTCCAGGGGCCCCACAATGTCGATGACCATGGGCTCAAAAGGGGTGCTCACCACAGGAAAGGGTTGGAGGGGTGCCTTGCACTTCACTACAGTCTTGCCACTGGCCTGACATGTTTGGCAAGATCTGCAAAAGGAACCAACGTGCTTCCTCCTCTCGGACCAGTGGAAGTGGGTGACAAGCCTGTTTAGGGTCTTGTCTTGCCCCAGATGTCCTGCGAGAGGCACGTCATGAACCAGACCCATTAGGAAGTTCCTGAAACGCGCTGGTACCACCAGTACACGGGCTGCACCGGTCTCAGCAAACATAGGCTTGCTATACAACAAGTCATCTTCCCAGTAGATGAAGTGATCTCTGGACGCTCCACCTGCTGCCTGGTCTGCAGCCTATTGCCGCATACCAACGAGAGAAGGGCACTCTTTCTGCTCCTTGCAGAATTCCTCCCTGGAGGGCCCACCTTCTTGCTGCCAATGGGTCAGCTCAGGCAGGTCGCCCAGTTCAGCCACCTGTTCCCCTGTAGGTTCCAGGGCATCCCCCTCAGGTTCTGCTCCTTCCTGGACTTTGGGAACGGCTGGGGTTGGTTTCCAGCACCCTCTGCCCTTTCCTCTCCTGGCAGGTCTCTGGGCCACTGTCTCAGGCTCCAGTTCAGCTGAATAACCCCTACTGGCTGCCATAGCACGCGTGGTCACACAGATCCACGCAGGCAAACCCAACATCTCCAAATGAGTTCTGTGTTCTACCTCTACCATGGAGAACTCTCCAGGTCATTACCTAGCAGACAGTCTACAGGCAAGGCATCACTGACAACAACTTCCAAGAGACCAGAGACCCCTCCCCATTCAAAGTGAACACATGCCACTTTGCAGAGGCGCACTGAGCTATCAGCTGCAACTACCGGGTGGAGTACATTGGGGGTACACTGCTCTTCAGATACCCACCGACACCTCACAGATGTCACGCTGGCTCCTGTGTCTCTTAGAGTCTCTATCTCCCTCCCATTGATGATCACCTTCTGGTCGTATTTCTTAGTGTTAGGGGGCAGTAAGGTTTCCTGGACCATCTCTTGGTCTCCTAGAGAGACAAGGGTCATAACTGCTAGTTCTCCTTCCCCACTAGAAATCAAAACCCCTCCCAAAGCTACACTTGCTAACCGTGGGGCGGGAGCACCAGCGAGTGCTGGGGGTTTCTTGGGGCACCTGTTGATAACATGTCCCACCTCATTGCAGTGAAAGCAGGTAGGGGGACCTCTGTTTTCCCATCTGCCCCTAGGGGGCCATGGGTGCTTGGGTCTGGGGGTTGGGACTCCTTTCCCTGGGAACTATTTTGGGGACCTTGAGATAACTCCTTTCGATTACCCTTGTCCCCCACAATCTTCTGCTGGGGACCCTGCCCACCTTTGGCTGTGTGTGAAACCTATGGTTTTTTCAGTGAATTTAATAGGTTTTTTAAATGCTAATTCCTAACTAT
The DNA here is from genome assembly GCF_964263255.1 of Lissotriton vulgaris. Classification (NCBI taxonomy): domain Eukaryota; kingdom Metazoa; phylum Chordata; class Amphibia; order Caudata; family Salamandridae; genus Lissotriton; species Lissotriton vulgaris. The sequence continues at coordinate 986,257,959 of NC_141696.1, read as the reverse complement.
AACAGATGTGAAACCTATGTTTTTTTCAGTGAATATAAATATATATTGGTTTTTTTCTATTCAGTTGTGTCTGACTTTTGGTGATTTGAAGGATAACATTCTTCCAATATTTTGTGTCTATGACAGAATTCTTTATTTCTCAAAGATTCTTGTTTGTATCTTTCTTTACTGGGTCTAATCACCATCATGGCTCTTTCCAAGGAGTCTACTCTTCCCAATATGTAGCCAAAATATTTGACCTACATTTTTACCATAATCGATTCTAGTGAAAGTTCTGGTTTTATCTTGTCAAGTATTGATTGATTAGTTCTTCTTGCAAACCATGGAATATGCAAAAGCCTTTCCCAGCACGAGAGTTCAGAGCAGTCTATATAACTTTCAAAAAATGTCCAGATCACAGCACACAATTCTACATCTGGTACAGAGTCAGGCATGCTAAGTCCACTTGAAGCCCCGGACTCAGCACTTGTAAGGAATGTGCATTCGATGCATTTATGTTGTGCTGCCCAGGTTCCAATGCATTTTCACCTATGGGGCTTGAATAGGGGCATAGGGAACCCCCCACTTAAGCAGCCTAAAAGGGAGCTGCAGCTGTGAAGAGGGTCCCACAAACATTAATTAGATGTTTATAGGCCTTTTCAGTCGGCATGCCTGCAAAGTGCTCATAAATACTATTGTTAAGCAATGCGGTGGCAGAGGGGTGTAGTAAGGGGACTGATAGGCACAGTAAAAGAAGGAGAAATTATGAAAACAGGGGAAACACTAAGAGAGGGACAAATAGTAAAAGTGAGTCTTAGAGAGAAATGTACGAAAAAAATATGGATGAGAGACTTGAGAAGGGTAGGTAGAAAGAAGAGGATCGGTGAAAGGAAGGACATGTGAAAGATATAAGGAGGAAAATGTGCAAGGTAGAATGGAAGGTTGAAACAATGAATGGATAAAAGGATGAAAGTATGGATGGAATAGTGAATGTGTTTATGGGTTAAAAAGTGAATGAATGTAAAGAAGAAGAATGGATAGATGGGGAAGTGTGAAACGATGGATTGATGGATACATTGACGTTGATGGGTGAATGCGAATTAGGATGAAGGTATAAATGGATGGATGGAATATCGAAGGGTGGTGGTAACTCTCCTAAGGATATTTGGGTTTGCTCTCCTTATGTGCTCGATAAGATTCGAGGTTTGGTTCATGCGGTTATTTTAATTTTTGGGCCCCTCTCTTGGTACTGAACAGTGGTAGCTGTCATTTTTGTGTTACTATTTATAGTCTGATACATGATTTCGTCATTGTGTTACAGTATTCCCGTTAGTGCATTGTGTGAGGTACAGTGCCCGAGTTCACGCAAATTAAAAAGATTGCAATGAATAGTAAAAAAATATGCTATTATCGATTTTGCAGTTAAATATGTAGTATCTCAGGCGTGTGTAAGACCTCCAAAATTCATTTTTATCTCATTACAGTGCCATTTTTCATGCCCTCTCATTCCTTTGGATGGCTCTGCACTTCTAGTTAACTCTCTCCAGTGGGCTATTACCAGCAAATTCTGAATGATCATGTTTTAATGAAGTCGCAGGTACCAAGAGTTTTGTTACTGTTCAAGATGTACTAATAACTCAGGGGCAGCAGCACAGTGTGTGTAAGTAAATTTACTGAACATATATTCCATAGAAGTGCCAAGCCGTTCTATAAGAGTCAGAAGATTGCTACATATATTTGCAAGCTTTTACTAACCGACTATTTCACGTTCTCAGGCATTTCTCGAATTAGGCTTCGAAACAAACATGCACAACATTTTGTGCAACCATCCTAATGCCTCTTCTCCCACAATCTATAAATTATGTTAAGGGGTGCCAGCCTGCCAGCCTCTATTTAATTTTACACCGCGATGTCAGAATTTGAAAAAAATATGATCAATCTCTGCAGGGATGTTTAAGTCCTTATATGCACAAAGCAGGCATCCGTCTTAACTTTCTTTATTATGTGTAGCACACAAAGGAACATGAACAAATGCAAGTTTTGTGCAACCTCGGCTGTGTGTTATGCTGTTCATTAAGCCTCTCACATTCTAGGCATTACCATTGATGTGATCCAGAGGAGATGTCAAAGTGTTGCTACTGGGCATATAGAGTATACAGCGGAAATCCTTTAATTGTTAATGTTATTGTACAGACGATATAATTGATGGATTTTCACTTATATTGTAGTTTAGCATTTGCTGTATATTTTGTTACCATTAAAAGTTAAATAATGGTTCCTCATTCAGATGACAGCATTTGCAATAAAAACACAGAAATTTCAGTAGAATACTTAAACTCAAGGGAGATTAAAGTTAAACCCCCACGCCTAAATTCCACAGTCATTTTCCACTTATGGTGAACAACACAAATATACTGGGCTCAGACTTAACTTCATATGTATTATACTGACCTGTATGTTAGCCATGTGTTATATTTAGACTCTTAAAAGGCTATTTCATGAGACTCGCAGTGTGAGGCAAGGCTCCATGCAGCGTGTGTCATGAAGATTCGAAGAAGAGAAACGACCGTTGAGGCGCAGGCTGGCAGCTCCCTCCAGATGTTCTGTGCGCTTGTAATAAAGTCAATTTCACTCCCTATTTTTGAATGGGCGCATCTATTTAATGTACCTGAGAAGGAGAGCCACATCAGGAGGAGAGCACTCGTGAGGGCCAGCAGCATTGTAAGGGGCGGAGCTGCTGAAAATCGTCCCGTTCATCACAGCATTGTATGAGTCAAGGCATGATGATTATTAATGGAGAGTTGACTCACAAAGAAATAACTATGGGCCATATGTATCAACTCTGATTTTGCGATTCTCAAATTGCGATTTTTTGCAAATCGCTACTTGAGAATCGCAAAACGCTATGTATGTAGGATTTGCAAATCATTTTGCAAATCCTACATATTCCTTAATTGCGAATTGCAAATTGAGATTCTCAATTAAGGAATACCTCCCCATTCATTCCTTTGGGCGTAGAGGTCCATAGGAATGAATCGGAAGACATTCTCAATTTGTGATTCTCAATTAGAGAATCGCAAATTGAGAATGCAATTTCAAGGGTGCCAGGGTGTCAAAAGGACTCCCTGTTGCACCCCTGAAATGTGCATGTGCGCACATGTGGCACACATACATGCGCTAAGGGCATGTATGTGCGCCACATGGCACTTTGAAAAATGCAAAAAAGTGAATTTTTCAGAGAAATCGCAAATTACCGCCAACTTGAAGTTGGTTGTAATTTGAGATTCCTTAAGGCCACATCTCCTATTTTCTATGTTTCTTACATTTCATTTACGGAATAGCAATTTGCGATTCCTTATGTGCAATTTCAAAATAGGGAATCGCAACTTTTGGGATTCCTTATTTTGCAAGGCAGTTTTTCTTCCATACATACCACTGAGCCCAATTGCGATCACAAACGCCAAAATTCTGTGAATTTCGGCGATTGCGATCGCAGTTTGGAATGATACATATGGCCCTATATCAGGTGTACATCTGGACATCTCCCCTATAACGTAACTGTATTTGGGCAAGAGTGAGCAGCTGCACTGCAAGGAGGTTTAGCGGCACCTTGCTTGAGGTGGGTTTTCTTCAGTGCTGCACTCAAGCATCTAATCTTTGCCAAACATGTCAGTTCCCAGGCTTTTAGGTGGTGCACTTGGTAAGCGAATAATTTTGTCGAGCCTGCTTCTTACCGCTTGTTTGTATGAATCTTGACAGCTTTTTTTTCCCAGCCCAGCCTCATACCCCTTCTTCGTTTGAACCCAGTCGTGCTGTGTGGAAGTTGGTTAGCGACGATCCCCGGAGTTGGGTATCACAGCGCTAACAATGGGGCATTGGCATTGCTAACAGCTATTAGTACACTTTCAGCGCATTTCATCTCAGTGATTGGCACACTTTTGTGGGGCTTTGTAATCCTGTGTCGACTTGAATTTTTGTTTTACATTAAAAAACTGTTTACGATTACTTGTGGTGCTTGTGTTGATGCATTACAGTGACAGGCACACCTGGAACTGGTTACTGAGCTTTGTCTGTCCATTAACCTTCACCTGAAGCTTTTGTGTGAAAATATTAGGGAAAAAAAGAATAGCTGCAAAATATATCTTGGCGCGTTCACTAATGGTGATGCTCACACTTTTTCTTTTGATCGCATTAATCTTTAATCTTAATTTCACATTGACAGGTAGTGTGTCATCCCTTGTGCTGTCTGTGTTGTTTTAGAATTCTTAGTTATAATGGAAGGGTTAATGGCACCGTTGTAATTCCAGAACTTACCAGGAGAACCTTATGTTTTTTGGGATGATTGGAAGGATGGTTTTCAAGTGTATGTAGCTGCTGCGGGTAGTGATGACTTCACTGCATTGCTGAAGTTGGCCATGCTCAAACAGTATTTGGGTGCAGAAGGGAGAACTATTCTAAAACATTTGCCTTTGTTACCTGTGGAAGGTGATGAAGATTCAGAAGGGGTTGACAATGAGATACAATTGTCGAAATTAGATCATAATTTCGGAAGAAAAATAAATGAAGTGGTAGAAAGATATAAAGTTTTGAAAAGGACACAACATTAGGGAGAATCAGTAGACAACTTTGGTGCAGCACTTAGGATGTTGGCATCAACTTGAAACTACAAAGGGTTTCTGCATGAGAAGTTGAGAGACCAGTTAGTACAAAAGTTGAAAGATAAGAAAGTTAAAGAGAGAATGTAAAAGACAAAGAGATTCACTTTATAAAAGGCTATTGATATGGCGAAAAGAGCTGAAAGCACTGAGAAAGAAATGGCGACAGGTGATATAAAGAAGATGGGTGGGGTTCAAGGTGTGGCGTATAAAATGACCAGGGAGAAAAAAGAAGTGACCGATTCCTCAAGAAAAAAACACCTGGGGGAAGGGAGAACAGAGATTTGCGACAGATGTGGGTGGAAGGGGCATGTAGCAACTGATCCTACTTGCCCAGCTGTGGACCGAGTGTGTGGGAAGTGTAAAACGATAGGACATTCTGCAAGAGTTTTTAAAGGAAAGGAGATATTTCAGGCCAATGCATCCATTGGGGGAAAAAGTATTAATGGATTTGATGACTGGAGACAATGATGGGAACTGCAGGAGGAGTTCTTGTTGGAAGTGAGTGAAGCAGGACAATCAGCGGAGAGGGATTATCCGTTTGTGGTGTCACAATTGATGGAGCGGAAGTGTCTCCACTTCCGCTCCATCAATTGATGGGAGACTCGGGTGCCCCACACCCTGGTTGAAACTACAAAGGGTTTCTGCATGAGAAGTTGAGAGACCAGGAATGGAGAGATCAGTTTCCTGAAAAGGAACTACATGCTCCAGATATCAAGCTAGTGGCACATGGGAACAAGCCTATACACTTGGTGGGTTATTGGATGGGTACTCTAGAGTGCGAAGGTGTGAAAATATTGTCCAAGGTGTATGTAGCCAAGTATGTGTAAAATGTGTTGGGTTGGCCACAGCAGAGAGACGTTAAAATCAGATTGGATCCCAATCACCCAGACCAGGTGTTGGGGGCACAAACTGATGTAAATGTGATTGGAGAGACTAAATGGGAGAGTGAATTTCCAGGGGTCTTTCAAGAGAAACTGGGTCTATTGAAGGGGTTTGCACACAAAATTGTACTAAACAATGGTGTGTGTTCCATAGCTCATAAACCTCAGGGAGTGCCATTGATCATTAGAGAGCCTTTGCGGGAGGCGTTGCAAAGGTTATTCAGAGTGGTTAGCCCCAGTGATTTTAGCAACCAAAAGTAACGGGGACTTGTGGATGTGTGTGGATCTGCCTCATTTGAACAAATGTATAAATAGATCGGCATTCACTTCCCAATATTGGTGATATGTTGATGGCGATCAAAGGTGCAAAGTTTTTCTCTACTCTGGATCTGTCATCAGCGTATTACTAGATTGCATGCATCAGGAGTCAAGCCTACTCACTTCTTTTATTATGACTGAGGATGTGTACCGGTTCAAGCGCATACCTTTTGGTCTAGCATCTGCAGCAGCAGTATTTCAGAAGGCCATGCACCAACTGTGTAAGAAAGAAGACAAGGTGACTTATTTTCACTGGGACTTGCAAAGTACTATTCATGTTGTGTTCCAATGTTTGTGGACAAAACAGTATGCATGAGAAAAATCATGGCAAAAATGTCAAATTTGTTTGGAGTGTTGAGTGCCAGAAGGAGTTTGACTTGATAAACAAATGCATTGCGTTGGATCCTATCTTGAAGCCATTTGACACAAGGGATAGATGTAAACTTTGCACTGATGCCAGCGGTGTAGGCTTGGGTGCTGCATTGATGCAATACTGTGATGGTTAGGAGGTAACCATTCCATATGCCTTCAGACCTTTGAGAGGTTCTGAATTGTCCAATTCCACAATTGAAAAAGGTTTGGCATGTTGATGGGTAGTATGCCATTCTTGGATGTTTGTGTGAGAAATGGACTTTGTGATTCGCACGGATGATCAATCTTTGGTGGATGTGTTTACTAGGAAAGGTACAGGTCAGGTTCCATCTTGAATGACTGAGAAGGTTTTGAGATTGATGGAATGCCCTTTCAGAATGGAATACGTACCTCAAAAAAATAATGTTGTTGCCGATTGTTTGTTGAGGTTACCAGTGAAAAGTGAAGATTGAATGATGCAAGGAGAGAAGGAGTGGCTGGTAGGAAATGTGGAAATACTTACTGAGGGTCGTATACCTCATGAGGAATGGGTATAGGGGTTTAATGAGGCTACCACATTGGAAGAAGTGAAGGAGTATATGACAAAGGGATGGCCAGCCAAAGGTAAAGCTTCTGATAAAGTAGAGTTGTTCAGGAAGGTTAAAACAGAATTATCAATTACTAGTGGGATATTTCTCAGGAGTAAGTTATTGGTCATGCTGGAGGTAATGAGAAATTGCACTGTGAGATTGGCACATGAAGATCATGCTGGCATGAGTGCAAACAAGAGCAGGGGGAGGTCAGAGTATTGGTAGCCAGGGTTATACAAGCGATGGAAAGAGTATGAGTGATTGTATACCATGAGCGGGGAGTGACAAATCACAAAAAAAGGGTATCCACCATTGGAGGTGGACAAAAGGGATGCCCCTTAGAAAAAATTGGGTTTGGATATCTCTGATTCATACAGAGTGTTGGTTTATGTCCCAAATTGGTCTTAGTAGCCATAGATTTATTCCCGATGGCCAGAGGTAAAATGTACTGATCACATGACTTCTGAGGATGTGACAAAGTTTTTGGGGGAATTCTGGCATACAGAAGGGATACTTGAAAATATGGTAACTCATAATGGCGTGCAGTTCGTGTCACAAAATATGAAGGAATTTTGGGTGGATGCATGGTGTTGAGCACATCAGATCTTCAGTTTAATATTCCCAGAGTAATGGACTTGTGGAAAGATGGAACAGACCTTTAAATGTGGGTTTACAACTGGTGTTGAGCCAATGTTACCAATAAAAGAGGGCAGTGGAAATATTGGTGTGGGCTTATCGCACTACACCGAACGGTGTCACAGGAAGAGTGAGGTTCAATATATTTGGGGAAGAAAAGTGAGAAGGTTGATGTCCAAGGGAGTGGAAAGGAGAAGATTGGCTGAGAACATTGAAGGACCAGGTGAAGGATTCAGAACTGGCGAGTGGGTGCGTGTAAGGAAAGGACGCAGAGAAAACAAAGGTTTAGCAACATTTTCAGACCCTTTACAGATTAAGAAGGTGTATCCGTACACTGTGTTGCTAAGTGATGGAATGAATGAATGAATGTATTTATTTGCATAATTACTTAAAATCATTGCAAAATTACAGTTCAGTATCAAAATTAATGTATAAAAATATATCTCACACCATTGTAATACATGTATCAAATCGTATATCCAAAAATAAAAAAATAGCATTTTGGTGGTCTTGGACCATTTGTGAAATTGGGGCTTACCCTAAAATATATGGGTTAAAACTATGTTAATAGATGGCAGAGTCCCTTATATGAGCTTGGCAAAAAAAGTCAACTTGGTGCGTTGTGGGTCTTGTGGGGCCCACATGAACCTTTTTCTGGAGAGGGAACCTGACTGTTTGTCCTCTTCTGTAACAACATGAATCACAACAGTTGCAACCTCACAATTTTCATGTGGGCTGTTTTCAATTAGGACCCTGCTCATGAATTTACCGAATTTAGCCAGGTCTGAGGGATTTGTGCAGGAATGGAGCAGGGCCACTACGTCAACGCATTTTCTGAGCCCATGCCTTAAAAACATTGGTTTAAACAATTTGCTACAGTGTTGCAGTAGGGCAGGGCAGCAACATATTAAGTGTATGAAAGATTCTGCACTGTAGTTGCACACCCTGCCTATGGTTATATTACTCAGCGATTTCCAACCCGGGTTCAGTTCCTTTATTGGCAGAGGCACTAGGCGTGCCCATTGAATTTCTTTCAAGCACTTCCTTCCTAGGGGTTGTTCATGTATGGCTGTATTTTGTGCGGTTCATGTGCTTTTGTTAGGCCGACCTACCCTCTTATGTCCTGAGTCTGGTTATATCTTCATTCCTTGATATCTGGGTGATTTGGTTGTTTAGCGCCCACTTTATTGCTGGATAATTTAGTTCCTCTTGGGACCTGGACTCAGTGGTTAAGCCCAACTCATCCACTGTCTCCAGACAGTACTTCTGCCATGGGTTCGGTCCCCTTCAAATATGGTTCTCAGGGCCTCCTTGAGGGATCCTTCTGGGATTTTAGTATCTTAAACCAGAATTTTACCAAGGTGCCCTGTATTCGTATTTTTGTTGTACCAGGCCACACTCAAGCCGGACCAAAGCGTTTTCGTGTATATTTGGGGAGCCCAAAAAGCCTTTGATAACACCTGCACTGAGATTTTTCCCTCATCTTTTCCATCTTACCTGGGAATGCTTGTGCTGCATACCTAGCAACAGCGAGTAGTTTAGATTTTGTTACTTTCATTATAGGTTCCTTGGTAGGGCTATGTAATTTACTTTGTAGCTTGCTCAGTGCGTAGGTGGTGGCTTGTATTTTGGCTTGCGTCTTAGCCTGGTGCAAGGTTGCCTCTCCTTTATCATTCAGCCATGCTCCTAGGTAGTGGCATGCTCTTTCTGTTGCTACGATATTACTGCCCAGTGTTCACTTCAAGCACGCTTTCTTCACATATTTACCAAACGCCACAAATTTTACAAGCTCGTTTTGCTGGTTGTAGCTGTTTAATGCATTCAAAGCTCTTTGCAAACCTACTCTGGTGTCAACGAAAATCACCAGATCATCGGCATATTGGAGCACGTGTATTCATTGATGTCCGATTTTCGGGGTAACCAAACTTGCTCCTTGTAGTGTTTTCCCCAGGTCGGCCATGTAAAGGTTGAAGCGTGTGGGTTCTAGAACACAGCCCTGCTTTTGGCCTCGATCGGTTGGCAGCTTGTGTGTGACTGTGTCCCCTGCCAGTTTGATTCTCACCCAAGTGTTGGTGTACAATAACATAACTGCCTTCAGTAGTTTACTAGGGATCTTCCAGCTGCCAATTTGTGCCATAGCTTATTTCGGTTTACCCCATTAAAGGCTGCTGAATAGTCTACAAAGTATGCAAATACTGGCAGATTGTCACTGGAATTTGCCTGTATTGCCAGGAACGAGATTGCCATTATGTTATCTATAGTCTAATAGCCTTTTCGGAATCCAGTTTGATAAAAAAAGGTAGTATTTCATTGTCCTTGATCCAGGCTGTTAATTCCTGTAGCAGGGTACTGGGCTATGCTTTACCTTCGATGTCTAACAAGGCAATAAGTCTATAATTCTTTGGGTCTGTTTTTCCTTCCTTCTTGTATATTGGCTGCAGTAACGAGCCGTACCAGGAATCCAGTGCATCCCCCAAAGCTTTGCATTTCGTGTTCAGTGGAATCGAAGCTCCGCCCACCCCTTGGGGTCCTGCTTGAACAGTCCACCCGGTAGGTTGTTAGGTCCTGGAGCTGTGTCCCTTTTTATCCTTTTTATGCCCTTTATGATGTCTTTTAGGTCCTGAGCTTGGCCTGTCTTGTGTGTTTGGTCTTCTTCCTCCACTTCATCCCCTTCTGGCCTAGGGGACTTTCTGATGTTTTGGCTTCAGGGTTTCATTGTGTCACTTTCTGCTGTGTGGGCCAGCCAGGTTTCCGCTGTAACTGCATTCCGCCGGTCCATCTTTGAGCTTTCAATCTTACAATGTATTCCCAGAATTGCTTCTGTTTGTTGGGTTTGCACAAGTCAAATAGCTTGATCCAAGTGGTAAAAATTGCAGACTGTATGTTGAAAGATTAAATTGAAGATGTGATTAATGAAGATGAAAAGTAAAGTGTGCAGGATGAGAGGGGGAAGAAAGATGAATTGCAGGCTGGCTGGACAACAGAATGTGGCAGAATTCCTGCGAGGGTCGGACAAAAGCCGGTGTGACATGGAGATTACATCATGGGGTAATGCAACATGTGTTGTTACATAAGGTTTTAGGCATGTGGTGTTTTAATTATCTATTTAATTACATGTATAGCAACAGTTGGAAAAGATACTTGCAGGTGAATGTTTTATTTTGTACTCACAAGAGTATTGTATTTTTTCTATGAGGTTTTTTTTTCCTTTTATATTATTATTGTTAGGTTTCCCTAAATTTACAATGTTTCCTTGGTCCCTATAAGGGGTAAATGTGTTGTATTTGGACTCCTAAGAATCTATTTCACAAGACACATGGTGCAAGGCAAAGCTCCATGCAGCGTGTGTCGTAAAGATTCAAAGAAGAGAAACGACTGTTAAGCCGCTGGCTGGCAGCTCCTTCCTGCTGTTCTGTGCACTAGTAATAAAGACAAATTAACTACTTATTTCTGATCAGCGCATCTTTTCACCGTGATTAAAATGCATTAGCTACTACATATCTGGCATAAAAAAAGTGATGGTGGCTCCTTCTTGAAAATGAGGTCTACCGCTCACAATCTCTTGCAAAGTAATTATAAGTTTGTGTGTTTTCCGGATGTGAGGTTTTGCATTAAGCAAGGTGCATCCATCACTATCACTTTACTCAGAGGTATGCTGGTTAATGTATGTCAATTAGGGATAACCTAAAGGATATGGAGAGTAAACTGTGATCTGATTGCTAAGCTCCAGTTTTGATAATGTCCTAGGCACACTGCGTTAAATGTCTCTCTGAGACTTAAATCGAGTGACTCTCTGCAAACCTTTCTCTGCCTCTAAAAATAGCCACCTCAGTTGATTGTGAAATCAGTGGCTACAAAAATGTGACTTCATCCACCTTGGGTAAAAATAGATACTCTCAGCTAGAGGTGACACTACACCCGAGCCCTTTAAAGATATGGTCTACTACTTGCATCAGACTGGGGACAAGATGTTCAAATGGCAACATTATATACTGAAATAGTTGTGTATTTTACATGTATGCATACAGAGGTGTATGTTAACCACAATTTTTATACATTAACTGACATATCTCTGGGGCAAATCACTGTATGAGGCTGTACTGGTTTTAAGTGATTCTGATTAATCCAAAACACTCGGATAGCAGACTTTTTTAATTGTCTGACATTCTGTCTTGCCTGTTAAACACAATTAATACACAGAATCTAACATTCATCTGAAAGAAAATATAGTGACAGTTGATGCTTCTAAAAACTATGATCTACTACTCAACACACTGGAAAAAAAGATCTGTAATGAAACAGATTCCCAAGTGCAGTGTGTTCTGAAAGGTAAGCCTGACTTTTGAAAGCAACCATCCCTCCTTATCGGTTTACTTAGAGAAATGTTGGTTAATGTGATGAATCGAGATTACCCTATGGTACAGTATGATCTTCAGCCACGCTGTGCTCTCAAATCTCCCTATAATTAACGAAACAACTGCCAATGCTGTTTTTTCTTTAGAGTATAATCAATACTGTCATGTAGATAAACCAAACAACATGCGCTAAAGACTCCTAGTTCTGTCTGAATAAATCCCCTTTTAATTCTTTTTTATATCTGAATAAAAAGAATTTTCTCAAATTTCCAAAACATTTAAAAAATTTTCATGATTGCAACACAAAAATCACATGCAAGCATTCACCTGTATATATTTATAGTTTCCCCAAACAAACTCACAATCTCTCTTAATCACCTTCTCGACACTCAGACACACATACAATGCATTCACAACTATCATTATCTATTTACAATTCAATTTTGACTCAATGTTTTGGTTTTGAAACAAAGCCGTAGAAACCACAATATCAGCACTTTATCTTTGTAAGCATAATTCAAATTGTGTTCAAATATTCTTATGGCTGCAAGAAATGGTCTACGCATTTCGAACTCTTGTTGTTTGTAGAGTTCTCTTCAGGACCAAAAGCTGCAAGAAAGAACAAAAAGGAGTTTTTTTCTAACCCTTGGTCTGCAAAAACTAGCTGCTCAACACCTTTTGTCTCTTAATCCACTCTTACCTTCTTTTGCACAAGCTTTAATCAACCCCGATGATGGAAACTGTATCAAAAAACAAAACCACAACAAATGGCCCATGAGGAGAGGTTATCTAATAACAGGGGCGGCTGGTCCATAGGTGCGTTGGGGCAGCGCCCCCAAAAGAATCGGGCAACAGAAGAACAGAAATGTAAGCAGACAAATTGACAGTTTACAATTCGTCTGTTAACATTTCCGGGCCGCCTGTGGACTTTGCTTGTGAAAGTGCTCAGTTCACGCACAGTGCACGCAGGCAGAGACGAGCAGGAGTTCCGAAGATGTGTCTGCGCATGTGAGAGAGGAGCGTTGCCCCTCACTCACATTCACAAACCATAGGTATGCTGCGCATGCCCAGTGTAGTGCAGCAGTTTGAAGATAGGCTCCTGCTCGGGCGGTGATGCGTTTTACGCAAAGTTGCCCCATGCCCTATTAAATGGCAGGACAGAGTAAACAAGGTTCAGTCGCCTGGCACCCCGTCGCATCCAGTCTCCTAATTGGCAAAAGAAAAGAGCGAGGACTCGGAGAAGTTACTTCCACCACGCTGCAGAGGAGACGTGATGCACCGCAGGACCGGAGCCGGAGGGGATGCCTGGTAAATTCTTTTATTCATTCAATCATCCCCTTCCCCCCCCCCAGCTCCTCCCCCCAACCCCCCCCCCCAACTTCCCCCCCACGAGTCATGCCGGTCGTGTTCTGGGTTGAATGTGTGCATACAAATACAATTGACATGCACCTTTGTCTTTGTGTGAGCACTCTGAAGCCACAGCCAACGCTTGTTTGTTATCTCCCATTACGTCTGGGCATTCACAAGACACGACCCTCCCACAGGTGCCCGCACCACACCGCACACTGCCCTTGTCTCTGCCCACTCATCAGACTAAGATACAAACGTTTATTGGCCTGTAACAGAGGGGTTAAAACAGGGGGCTGAAACATGGTTATTTTACCACACAGGGACTCTGTCACGAAAGCGATCGTATTTGACTTTTTTTGTGTGTCTAACCTCCTGTGTCACTTCATTAACACAGCAAGTTAACTTCGAAAAACGATCCAGGTACAATTTTAATAAACTGTAATCTGGCTGATTATTAGAAAAAGGAGCAGTGTTTATCAAAATATAGCATTCAGATAATTGTGATTTATATATTTGAGTATTCAGTTTTACAAATATTTCCTTACATCTTTAATGTAAAATATACAGTTATATTGGCATATAGCAAATACACTCGATTCCCGTGCGTGGCGTTTGAGGCCATTCAAGGAAAAGAGAGGTAGTGAGTAAAGTAGTGGGAGTTACAATGAGTGTGTGATTGAAAGGGAGTGGGAGTGAGTCAGAGGTGCCTCTATCAATGGTGCAGCTGGTGCAGTGGTACCATGGCATAGAGGCCCTTGTGCAGCTGCTCTCACTGCGCATTAAACAACTGTACCTTAGGATTTCAGATCAGAGCCCCTGTAAACCAATGGTTATGATTGAGGGTCGGTGATTATAAAAGTGTATGTGCGTGTGCGTTTGTGTGCAAGAAGCAGTGTTAGTGTATGGGTGCTTTAGTGTGTTAAGGCACCTAAGGCAATTTTTGACAGTTATGAGGGGAACCAGTGGCACGTATTACGCCTCACCACTTTCAGGGATCACCAGCCGCCACTGTCTAATAAGCTTTCATATCCACTGCAAACACACCCGACACTTACATCAGTTTTTTGATGATGCCCTCGTCTACTTCAAAAATCCTCACCTTTGCCTGCAGCACCTAGATAAGTATGTCACCATTAGTGCACGTTCATGCTACTTCAAAGCCAGTGTATTTTAACTGAAAGTATTTCCAACTGACTTCTATCGTTCAGTAAGTTCTCTGCAGGTCTTGTTCTTTTAGTGGCGGTTGGGCACTCGAGGGGAACCTGTATAAGAACAAACCGTGCACGTGAGCTAGGTGCTTTCTGGGGTTAAGGACATAACGGATGGTCCTCTTCAGCGTAGATTACCTGTAAACGATTCGGAAACGCTCTGACAGTCTGTTCGTGCGCACTGCACGTCGCAATCATTCAATTCAAGGATGGCGCGTCACTTACTTGTGTTGATTTCCTGCCGCCGGGGGTTCTGGGAAATGTAGTCGGGCGCATGAACGTTGAAACTTACAGTGGCATATAATCAATACATCTTGTATGTCTGTGTTGTTTAGATGGAACAAACCCCCATTTGTGTCATATGGTGAAGTTAAATGCACAAGCGGAGGCACTTTGTCCTGCATCACTGTGTGGTCTGACACAAAGGTTTGTTGGGATATGTAGTCACTTGGCAGATCACGGCTAGAGATATTAAAGGGCCCAATTAATGGCACTAAATAACGGCCACTATTTACACTAGGGCTGGCACAATGCCCTCGTAAAAAAACCACGGATAAGGAAAAGGGGGACATCATCCTTAGTCGTTTTTTGTTTTGTTTCGAATGTTTATGAAACTTTATTAGTCCTGTGGGGAGGATGGCTGTGAACGCTTGAATTCTCTTATGAATCTCTGAAGTTGGATTATTTTTTAGTATATTTCAGCAAAGGTCTGGCCGGTCACCGTGACTCAAAATCAGGGCATTAGTCCTGTATGGATTCAGTCTGGATCTAACAAGGTCAGTCCTACCAATACTCCACTTGTGGCAGGATGCAGCTGACGTGAGTGTCCTTCCTCAGAGATGCGTTTATTAACTCAATCTATCAATTTCAGACACCTCATTGAGTCCGTTGACGGCAGTATTAAACTTGACAATTAGCATCGCTTCTCTTCTGGACAGTTTAGCGTTGAGGTCTCCACCTGTTATATCAAGCTCAACTTTTGAGATAATTGTCCAAATCAGATCTTTGTCTGTGTGATTATTTAACCGCCAATGACGGGCCGTTTGGATGTTTTTATTAATTCTGATTTATGTTGTGAGATTCGAATTCTTATTTCTTGGTTGGTTTTCCCTATGTACAACATGTTGCACGGGCATTTGAATCCATAAACTACGTATTGTGATTTGCAGTTTGTAAAAGTCTCGTGTTTCCAGTAGATGTTATTGTGTTCAAAGAGACTTCCTTCCTCTGTAGTGACACAACAATTACAGGTACTACATTTGGTGGTAATGATGGATTGATTAATTTTATTGTTTGGTTACTCAAAACCATTACATTAAAACCAAAGTACAAAGTTACAAAAATTAAAACAACAAGTCCGTCAGCTGGCAAGTCTATATGATGGGTCCCTGGACGCTGGTAGGCTCAGAGGAATAGTATCCATAATATGGCGGCCCAGCGTGGATCTACCAAGTCTCTAATCATTTGTGTCCTAGGTGGCCATCAGCTTGGACCGTGTCTGTTGGATGAACTTACCAAATGAGGCCATCTGCTTTACTATGGTCAATGTGTATAATTGATGAACCTTTGCGGTGTCTGTCCCCATTTGTCTTAAGATAGGCCTGAGGTAAAGCCTGCCTGCTATGCGCAGGGCCGGGCAGCAAAATGAAAGATGGGCCAGCGACTCACGTTTGTAATTGCAGAGCCTGCATTCCGGAGCTCCAAATCCTGCCCGTTCAAGGGCATAGTTCTTTAAGGGGCAAGGGGTGTAGTCTATAGGCTAAAATCTTGTGAAGGGCTGAGCGGCACACGGCCTGCGTGAGATGGTGTTTGGGGTTGTGCACTGTGTGCGGCAGGCATAGGGATTCATGGAAATCTCATTTTGCCAACAACTCCAAATCTAGTTCCCGGGAGAGGATGCAAACTTGTTTTTTTATCGCGTTTTTGATTGCCGTGTAATTGGCTAGCTCAGGGTTCCAGAGATCGATGGCGAGGTTAAGGAGATCCTTCGCCGTGGTAAGGGTGACTGACCAAGGGTTCCCAGGTTCCGTGAAAATATATTTCAGAACTGCCTTCAGTGTCTTGTCTTGTGCCGCTGTTGTGAGATACTAATATTTGTTCAAGGTAGCCATCTCTTCCAGCTTTTGTAGGTTGAGCGAAAATTCTAGGCAGACAAGAGTGTTTCTGGTGCACTTGGGTAGAAGGAATAGTCTCTTGTAAGCTCTGCAGTTGATTTTTTCCAGTTCCTTATTGAGTTTGCCCGGGAATGCTTGTTGGGCGTAATTGAGGGCCGGCATTAGTTTTGCCTTAAGTACTCTTTGAATGGCCGTTGTAGATGGGCTATGTAGGGTGGCTTGTAATTTGCAGAGGGCATAGGTGATGGTTTTCCCTTTGCATTGGATTTTCTTTAAGTGAGCACCAGAAAGCCCCGACTCGTGGTAGCAAACGCCCAAATAGGTATATTGCTGTGTGCTTTCCGAAGACAAGTGACCAAGCCTCCATTTGGCTAGGTTTTTTTTTGGATAGCACCCAAAGATTACTATTTTTGACTTGGAAGGATTAGCTACCAACCTGTTTTTATCGTTATATATTGCCAGGGCAGTCAGCGCCTTTTGCAGGCCTATCTTAGTGTGATCCAGGAGTACCAGATCGTTGGCGTATTGCATGAACTGGATTTTGGTCCCCCCGATCCTTGGAGTGGCTAAGGCTGCCCAGGACAGGGCTATCTCCATGTCTGCTGTGTATAGATTAAACAACAGTGGTGCTAAAACGCACCCTTGTTTGAGACCTCGGTCCGTGTCAATCTTCTCAGATGCGGAGTCGCTCGATAGTTTTATTCTGACCCACGTTTTTTGGTACAGCGACTGAATTGTTCTTAGCAGGGTCGGATTGATATTCCATTGTGCCAGCTTTCTCCATAAGATAGCGCGATCTACCCCATCGAACACTGCAAAGTAGTCGATGAAGCAGGCGAATAAAGGGAGGCTTTTGCGCAACCGTGCTTGGTGGGCCAGGTAGGAAAGTGCGGTGATGTTATCCACGGTTGAAGACCAGGGTCTAAATCTGGTTTGACAGAGGGGCAAAAGACCTTCTTCGCTTGCCCAATCTGCAAGATCTGTCAAGATGGCACTGACATAGGCTTTGCCCTCGATGTCCAGGAGGGCAATCATTTGGTAGTTAGACGGGTCTGATTTAGGCCCTTTCTTGTGGATTGGGTGTAAGAGCAAGCCTCTCCAGGAGTCTGGCACATCCCTCAGGAGCCAGCATTTGGCATATAGGTGGGTCAGGTTTTCGGACCAGAATTCTATGTTTGCTTTAAACAATAGACCTGGGAGGCCGTTGGGGCCCGGTGCGCCGTTTTGCCTGATTTTTTTGAAGATTTTAGACACTAGCAATTTTCCAGGAGGGGCCTTCTTATGAATAATGGAATCTGGCTCTTCTCTTACAGTGGGTACGTTCTTTGAGTGAAGGGCGGCTTGGTCTTCGTTGTATAGGGCTTTTACGTGGGCAACCCAGGTAGAGGCCTCGAGGGAGTTTTCTCTATGATTTGTGCCTCGTCCGAGATTGCTTAAATAGCTCCAGAACTCTTGCGATTTCCCGGGGCTCAGCAGGTCACAGATTTTCAGCCATTGTGCTTCGCAATGTTCGCGTTTTGCGTCCACACCTTCTTCAAATGGCCTTTTGCGGTCTCTTGTAGCTGTTTTTTGTCTAAAGCTGTGCCATTTTTCCGGAATGCTTTTCGTTTTATATTCAAATGTTTGGCACTTTCTTTAATTGTCCTGTTGAATCTGAATGTGGATGGTGGGTGCCAATGGGTTACCCTTGCTGTATCCCCTCGAAGTATCGCCGCTAAGGTCCCGGTAATTCCATCCCATGTTGCTATTGCGCCCTTGTTGTGGTCACTCGGTGGCCAGCCTGCCCACAAAATTGTCCAGTTATTGAACATGCTGGTTGCTGCCTGCCCCCATTTAATTCTTCTGGGTAGCTTTATCAGTTCTTCGCCGTTTGCGGCCCCAATGTATTGTAGCCTATGGCGTGTTTTTGCTGTTAGGTTCAGTGTAATTGTTAAGGCGGCATGGTTGCTTTCGCTGCGCAGGTGAACTGAGTAATCCGACATCAAGGGTTGCAGTTTGTCACTTAGGATGATATAGTGGATTGTCGTTTGGTTGTTGTACGTGGGGGCAACAAAGGCCCCTGGGCTGTTCTTTAGATGGACTGAGTGCGCTGTCGCCAGTTTGTAAGATTTTAATAAGGCGTTCAGTGCATTGGTGGCCCCAGACTGGTGACTTTGTGTAGGTGTGACCCCTATATTGTGGATATTGAGGTCACCAAGAAAGATGCAATCCAGTGATGGGAATTGTAATAATAGGGCTTCTAGATGCTTTATTAACGTGGCAAGTTGGCTGTGGACCCATGCGGGATATGGTAAATGTTGATCACTAAGATAGAAAAAGTTCCGTTGGTCGAGTGGGGGCCTTTCAGGATGCCCGCCTGGAGCATGATGGGTAGGTTATTTATTTCCATGAATTCTAGATTCAGCGAGTGCTTGATATAGACACATGTCCCCCCTGATGGTCTTCCGAATATGTTGGTCTTTGTTGCAGGTTTGTCGTATTCTACATATCCTCTTAGTGAGAGTGGATTAGTCACCCACAATTCTTGTATGCAGATAATATCTGCCTCCTCCAGGAATGTCACTGCAGCATGATTTTGTAACAGCGTTTTGAGTCCTGCGACATTCCAGGACATAATTTTTAAGCTCTTGATGGTCAGGGTTTGGTTTGTGTATTTCACTTGCCCATTAGTCGTGCGTTGAGAGGAGCGACCTATTTCTCTGGGGCATTGTGTGTTAGGAGCTGGGGTTTAATGCTGACGGCAGCCAGGACCAGTCTTTTCTCGCGCACCCCCTTGTTACGCACGAGCGTTTGCCTTGACTCAGATTTGTTGTTATCTTAATTGGGGTTCCGTTGGTTAAGCCTGTGCTCGTGCTGCCTTTGGACCCCTGGAGAATGGATGCCGCATGTGGGGCGCGATTAGGGAGAGCGTTCAAGCGTGTGTTCCCCCCAATAGGCTGTTACTGGTTTTCCGAGCTGAAGAGCGGGTAATACATTTTTAAAATTAAGGGGTATTTTTGTACGGGCTGAGGCTTTATTTTTATGCCCCAGCTTTCCAGTAGTGTATGTTGTCTCTTCAGTGCCTCTACTATGTTTGAGCTGGTGAAAGTTAGCTCTGTAGTTTCATTTTTCTCCTCCGGGTCCGACGGTAGGAAGGAGATAGCCTTGATGTCTGTGGTTTTTGTCCCTTCCAGCCCTGGGATGTTTGCGCAGAGTGTTAAGAGTTTGCCGCGGTTGAGAATGTCCGACTTACCCTGTGAGACGTATTCAGGGTACAACATTATTTTCCGGTCCTGGGGTGTTATTTGAGTTAGGTTGTTGGCAGAGTCCACGTCCTTCCAGTTTTTGGCCTGTATGCCAATAAGTGTTGCGCTGGACGAATGGATGTTTGCCTGCTTTATTGGCCCTGTTTTCTGCTGGGGTGCCGCGGTGAGGGGTGGGCTAAGTGGTCTGGTGTTGAGTGACCAATTCCCGGCCTTCTCGGGTTTAAGGCCGAGAGTGCCTTGGGTTGCCCGCTGAGAAGTTTCCGACATTATAGTTTGTTGGCGACTGGTGACACTTGGGTCACTCTGGTCATTGTGGTCTTTATGTGAGCGGAGGGCTGGAAACTTGTTGGGCGAAACTCGCGGTCATTTGAAGGGACTTGATTTACTTCCCCATCGCATTGTCATTGCGGGTCGGGCACTTGGTTTTGTATTTTCAATGCCAGAGCTAGCTGGGGGGCTGCGGGGTGGGCGAGCATGCTCGGGTCTATTGCTGAATTAGTTGTATGTAAGGCTTCCCCGGTTGACTCAATGTTTCCTGTCGTTTTAGTTATGACTGCCGAGTGGGTCACTTTCTGAGTCTCAGTGTGACCGGGCATCTGGTTGTCGGGCAGTAGCCATTGCCGAATTTAACTGGTGGCATGTGATTTATTTTTGCTCTTCTTGTTGAGTTTTCTTAGTTTTTTCTTGTTTTTCCTGGATAGATTTTGGAGTTCTGGGCTAGCCAGTTTGAAGGTATGATGAGAGTCTTGATTGTTGGCCTGAGTCAAGATAGCATTTGTTCCGCTCCCGTTAGTCGTCGCTGGGGGCACTGGGCCCGCCGTCTTCTCCCCTTCAGGAATTTCTGTGCTACAAATTTGAGGTTTTGTTGTGGCTTGTGTTTTTGGAAATGCCTGGGCAATGTCCTGTACAGGTAAATTCTGATTCTTACTTGCTTCGTTCTTAAGATCCTCGATTAATGTGGTCATGATGTTTGGTAATTTTTCTAGACTGTGCAGAATTGGGCTGCAGCCACATGACTCTGGCTTTAAGTGTGTACTGTCCTGTGCTCTGCTGATCAGAGAGTTCAGGTGGTCCAATTTAGAGTCTATCCCAGAGATCAGACCCGCGACAATGTGTAAAATGTTGATTTGGGCGTCGAGCTTGTCCGCGTGCATTATTGCTGCGCCTGTCATTGAAATGAGGGCCTCGTTGATCAGCGATAGATGGTTTGTGATCAATGGGGACTTCTCCCCCTTGTCCGCACATCTGCTCGCAGAAGTTGGAGACTGGGCCATTTTATCGTATTCCAGAGCGCTCGGTCTTGACAGGTTCGGGGGCTGGGTTTGTGGGATGTCAGGTGATGTCGGTGTTCTTCCTTCATTGTCAACATAGATGCTATTAGGCACGTCGGACATGGTCGCTCCATTTGGAGTGGGACTCAACTGAGGGACCGGTTGGCTTGGTCTCCCACTTGGTTCCCCACCAGGCCCCCCTCCTGAGGCACAGAAGATCAAGTCAGGAGAGTTGGAGAGTCAGCAGGCCGGCGGTGCACGGAGCACGGAGCTGGCGGGTGAACCCTGCCTGGAGGTGAGGCAGAGGCAGTGAATCTGAGCCTAAGTCAGAGCCCAAGCCCCGAGCCCCGAGCCCTGAAAGAGAGGGTGTCGCACTGGCATCTAGTACATGGCCCCGGCTCGCGACGCACGGCATGCAGAACACTGTACACAGCCTACGGAACCTGGTGCACCTGGGGGCCGGTGGCCCAGTTACCTGTACGGGGAGCCGCCAGAGGAGTAAGTGGCGGAGGAGGTAGCGGCATGAGTAAGGGGGGTTGAGAGGTCCGCAGCCCCGCCTTCCTCCACATCTCTGTATCTCGAGGCACGAGCTCAGATCTAGTGTTTTCTTTTAGTGTTACAGAGTTTGTTAACGAGAGAGAGTGACGTTCTTCCTGATGTTCATGAATTTTAGGAATAATCTTTTTTTAAAGGGGCCCTCCATCAGAAAAAAGAGCATTCTGCAGCCTATTCACCGTTATGAGGGGTTTCTGTGTGTTTGACCAAAAAAACATATTTTCCTGCGTTACCTTAACTTTGTTTCTGACTATCTAATGTTTGTCAGTAAAAGTGAGGAAAACAAGACGGCTGGCCGCTGAGAATGTATCAAATGGTTTCAAACCATTTCTTGTCAGGTTTAAAGCAAGTGCAAAACCACGGTAGATAAAGCAACTCAAATATGGTCTTTTCATAAAGGATTTCCACAAATTTTTTTAAGTCACCATAGGTCAGGGAAAGAGACTATGGAAGACAGGTAGTTGGAGGAATCCAACGTATTCCTGATTCTAGGGCAAAAACTCCAGGGCAAAGGGGAAAGAAACATTATAAAATCTGCTCCTGAACTAATTTAGTGCCTGGCTCTATTCCTTTCAGCTACTTCGCTACCACTTATTTCGTCATTGACTTTGTCCCTGCACTTTTGTTGTTATTCCCCTCTCAAGTTACATCTCTCTGACCTTTGATATTGCCTCGAAAATCTCCCCTAATGGACTCATGCCAAACCTTGAATCTTAACTTCTTTTCACTGAGTCTGGCTACCATCTTTTATCATCACAGGACTTCGGAATTGGTTCCCTATCAGATATGGAGCTCAACAAGGCTCATCTTCGTTAAAAAAGGGGGTATGTTTTCTACTGAATAAAAAACATATCTAGATATTTGTGCGGTGCGAATGATGATTTGTCTGTGTTGTATTCTTTTTAAAGAGACCTGAGCAATGGTTCTATGAAGGTCCGGAGTCGATATCCAGTGCTTGTCTTTAGCGTGTCTCTCTAATATCTCTCCCTTTCCCCAAAGTCCCCTCTTGTTCCTTACTGAGATGAGTCCTCATACCTTATTTCAGGTGAAATGAGAGGACAAGTGTGATTCTCGATGAGCTCCATTTTGTAAATCTATTTTCCCAAAACCCTGACAATTATTTTCATTCTTAAACATGGAAATAATCCAGAAAATCAAGGGGTTACTTTCCTTTTTGAATCTTCAAATGTTCACAAATAATTAAAAGAAAAGTACATTTACACATTGGATATCAACATTATATTTAACTGCTGCCTAACAGTGGAAAGAAATTCCCCAAAAATGTTCAAAGGGCACTGAAGGAGACAAGCAGTAAAAGGTTCCCAAAGTCGTTGTACTTTTGCTGAGCTTTTTTCTATTTTGTGAACAAAGTACACTTCCGAAGTTTGTTGAGACATTGGACCCTCATATTTGCCCCCCCCCCCCCTTATCAATCTGCGATAACTCTAGCAAAATTATTTTACATATACTGGACTTCCTGAAGGCATTTTGTTAGACACCCACTGTCATAAGCTCTAAACATATTAACAATGCAAACATAGCGCTTCATTTGGAACACACATCTCAACTTTAACACACAAAGGCAAAAATGTTGCCTGTAATAGTATGAACCTTTTTCATCATTCCATGGAGACTTGGTAGCTACTATCAACATCAAGTGACCATGTTTAACACAGTTTTTGATTTGCTTGTAAATTGACTCAAACTGTAGCCATAATCAGGTATATTTAAAAAAAAACAGAAAGCATTTAAAACACTCACCGACGCTAATCTTATTGACATTTGGCTAAATGTATAGAGGTGCCAAAAATATTGTTTAGGAATTACACTCCTAAGGAGAATTAATTTAAATTGCAAAAACAGCTGTGCCAATTTACACCCACTTTTATGGCAACTAAGTTCTAACTATAGAGGAGCATTTTGAAACTACGAGGGAGTGTCTTGTCCTGGAAAAAAACATGTTCATATGGACAACTACTGCACACAGTTCTGTAATTCAAATAGTGTTATCGAAGACATGTAAATGCTAATTGATCTGTGTTGTGATCATTCTACAAAACAAACCACCAATCAGTGCACAATAGAAACTAAGGCACAAGATCTTTGGAATATGCTTTCAAACTGACTTGTACTTAATATTTACTGACATATGTATGCTTAAATAACCATGTTAGAAGTATTTAGGAGGCCAGTGAAAAGAAACGTTATGGAGGGCCTACCGTATACTTTTTTTCAGCTTTTGCCAAGTGCAGGCTTGTACTAAAATCCATAAATTTTGCTTCAGGAGTAAAGGACCCTCAAAAGCATAGCACCATTTAGGCTGAAAGTGTACTGTGCGCTTCACCAAAACTGTTATGCAAGCAGTGAATATTTGATATAATTCGTTCAAAATACAGCTCTTTCCAAACTTAGATGACCACCATGAAATATTTCTTTTAGAAACACATAATTCAAGCATATCTTTAGTTTACCTGTAATGCTTTTCTGGGGGCAAAATAAGTATTCTGTATAAGAGCAATCAAGCCTCACGACATAAGTAAACCTGCCCCCCTCTCCAGATATATCTACCCCCTTAACCAAAGCCAACTGTTCAGATATTTCACAACTCAAACACAATACAATATATACACCCATACACTAGGGAAGTATAATGACACCAAAGCCTTGCAATCAATGTACTTCCAATCAATCGCATTATAATTTCTCGTGTAGTCCAGGGGGAGGGACAATTCCTCTATTGGCTACTCTCACTAAAGGCATATATACTAACACATTTTGCTTTTGCAACGGGTCCGATTTGCAACTTTAGGCCCTTTGCAAGCGCAAAACAGTATTTGGTATGTATCAATTTGTGATTTGGTAACACAATACCGAATCGCAATTTGGGTCTGTGACTAGAAACGTAATCGCTATTTCAAAGGGACATATTTAGGGCGTTCCTTCAAAATAACGATTTTCAGTGGGATATATCAATGTTTTGTGACTGAAATCTGGTCGCAAAAAATGTATATCTTACTATCTACTGAAAGGTAGTGGCAACCCGTTTGCAAACTGGAAGGGATCCCGAAGGGACCCCTTCTCCTTGGTACATATTTAAAGAAGCTTTTTTATGAGTAGACAGTGGTCCATTAGGAAACTGATTACTACTAAAATAGGTTTGTAAAAGTTTACTTTTATTTGTTTTAATGCATCCAGATTTCCAATTGAGAAAACAGGTTGCATTAAAAAATAAAAGATTGCTTTATTGAAAATCAGTTACATAAAATGTTGTCTACTGAGCCCAGCAGGTCATCATTACTTTGATTGTAGTCAATTATAGTGGGTCCAATTTGCGACCTGCCTCACGCATATTAGTAGGGTAGGTCGGATTGTGACCCACTATGAATGGTGCTTTAAGAAATCGACCTATTAGTACATAGGTCAGTTCACAAAATTAAAATAGATCTGGTAAAAATCCGAGTTAATTTATCGAATTGATTTTTAGTACATTTAGCCCGTACTGCGACTTTCTATTGTCAATATCTCTCATACTGCTTTATCCCACTCTCTGACCCGATCTGGAATTTGGTAGATGTGTCCAGCAAAGAGTGAGAACAAGGTAGACTGACTGGGGAAGTAGAGGTGGAGAACCTCCTAACCAAAGTCCATAATGCTCCATAAATCCCATGCCCATACTGTTCCATAAATTCAACTTGTCCCCACTTCCAATAATAATCAGGCACTGACTTTGAGCGCAGCCCTCACAATGACAAGATTGGTTACATTGGCTCAAGGCAATGCAGCGCATGAGTCATTCATCTATGCTGCTTTAACCAATGTCATGCCTCATTAAGCCCCACAAATGCACTATGATCCATGAACTTGACTGTCTTCTAAGCCTACTCACGTTTGTCTGCTAACATTTGTCCAGCAGTTGGCAGATGAGAGATTACATACCAGAATACATGAACAAACATGCTATTACCAGTCATGAAACCTATTCATGAAAAGGTGACACAATTCAAACCATGTAGACTGTGGTAACGTACATTTTCATTCTTCATGGAATTCAAAATAATGGCTGCGAAGGGGAGAGGAAACATTGTGAACTCTTTCGCTTTAAGTCTCACTTTCTATATTAGGGAAATAAATTAACAGACCCCCTGTTCCATATTCTGCTTCAGCTCACATGTTACAGACAGCAAAGGCCACAAAATGCTGTCTAGTGCAGCATATCCTAATTTGCAGAAGAAAGTTTCAACTGGACATTTCACTAGATAACTACTGTATTGCAGACAGATGCAATTACTGGAAATGTCCATTGATTTCTCATATAACAAAACATAATACATGGTGATGTTTGGGCAACTTTCCACTGGGTTTGCATTTAATTGTGTGCATGTATTGAATTTCCCCTTTCCTCTTTTTCTGCAGTAAGTAATCTACAGAGGAAATAAGTATGGTTGGGCCTCTGTCTTTTTCAGTGAGTGTCAGAAATTGCATGATCTGTAGTGTTACCTTGTTGTGAAGGTGCATTTAGGGAAGAATATTGGAAAATAATGGATATTTAATATGATGACAATGTTTTCACCTAAACTTTGTGGGTCCATTTAAGAAACTTCAAGATTAAGTCTAAAATGTGTTTCACTGCATTACTTCTATTCCTGGAGCAAATTATTTCCAACTTATTTTTATAGGATACACCACGGATTCCAGTAGAACACAAAGAAAATCTACAGCAGTTTTAGAGTTCCTTGAGGAGTCAAAGCAGAACCATCTCAATACATTTTGGGGACAGGTGCATGATCTCTTTTGTGGCCTCCTCATTGGAACACTTTTGAATGCATTAACCACTTTTAAGTGATTCAAGCCATTATGATAACAAACAATGTTAAATTAGCGGAAAGCTAAAGCTGATCAGCACCCATCAGTCAAATAGTACCAAAAGAAAACTTCAACAATCTTTTTAAAACCTTTTATTTTAGTGCTTGGAACGACATTTGTTTGTCTTGCAACAAAGTTTTAGTTGGAAGTCAGTGTCTAACTTGCCTGTCATTGTAGGAAAGACATGGTAAGGATGATGGAGCAAACATTTAGTGAACAAACCCATGACATTAATTATAGCCAAAAATAAACCCTCCTTAACAAATGGCATTCTCAATGCAACTGTGACAATCTGAGCACTGCTCCGATGATTTTTACAATTCTATTGAACTAGACAGTTACCTCCGATTTTGGAGACTAATAGAAATTAGAAGGGAGAAGGGTAAAGAACAGTATAGTAACAGATGTGAAGAAGAGGGAGAAGTGAGGTAGAGATAGATGATGTAGTGAGAGAGGGTAGGTAAACAAATAAAGGTGAGGTAGCTACAAAGAAAACTATAGAGCGATAGAAAGAGGAAAAGGTGTGTGCAGAAAGGAGACTGAAGTTTTAGAATGAAGTAAACTACAGAAAGGGATAAGGAAATGCAGAGAGAGGGAGATGGGTATTGTACAAGAAGGGGCTAGTATAGTATAGAGAGGCATGGTAAAAAGAGGTGAGTTAGAGAGGTACATACAGACGGAGGTTTGGTAATGAGGGAAGTATAGAAAGATGTAAGGAAAGGGTGCCTGGCAAAATGAGTAGAGGTATAGAAAGACCTATAGGTATAGAGCTTAATGAGGTAGAAAGGAATTTTGAAACGTGTGAATGGTACAAAGATGAGTAGAAAGAAAAGAGGCAAAGTTGGGGTGAGGCAGGGAAAGAGAGGAGAGGCTCTACCTCTGTATCAACGAGAAAGGGTTAATTAGAGAGAGCTGCGAGGTAAAAACAGTGAAGTGAGGTGCAGAAACGTACACAGTGAGTGGGGTGAGGTAACTTGGAATAGAGGAGGAGGTGCAGAGGCGAATGAGAAAAAACGCAATGACATAGGAAGGGTGGAGGGGTGATAACTAGCAAGAAGTAAGGTAGTGGGAGTTGAGTTGAGTTGGAGACAACAAAGGTAAAAAGTAAGAGGGCGGGTAGAGAAGTCAGGTAGTGAATGAATGGTGCAGTAAAATGAGAGGTTATGTCATGAGAGAGATAAGAGGTGGCGGTAGAGAAAGGACGTGATAGAAAGAGGGGTTAGAGAAATGAGGTAAAGAAAGGGGAGAGATAGAAAGGGTGGGAGGAGAAGTGAGGATAATGAAATTGAGAGAGAAGGGGGTACGGGAAAGAGCTGAATTTCGAAGACGTGAAGTCAAGGGCCGAGAGATGCAGAGTGTTCAGCAGTCAGGTGCAGAGAGGTGTGAGGTACAGAAAAGAGTGGAAGCAGAAAGAGAAGGTAGAGATCTGCAGAGATGGGGTTGATAGACAGACATAGAGAAGTGTATTGAGAGAGGAAAGTACACATACATGGGGGAGACAGAGTTGAGATAAAGAAGGGGGTGTTGAGACAGAGATGTAAAGATAGACGGGTGAGGTAGAAGAGGTCCTGTGAAGTAAGTAGAGTAAGACAGAAAGGTTATGTTTTAATTAAATAGCAACTAGCTGCCTGAAAGCATGAGGGTTAAAGTTGGGCAAGCCAGGCATGCGTAGATATTAAACTAAAAAATAATCTGACCTTTAATTTAAAAGAATTATTGTTGTTTTACCAGGAATCTGTGTGTAATTGCATTTCATAATGACAGGTTACACAGCAAAAGCTGTGCTCAATAATCATTGAAAACATTTAAGATGTGCAACAGATGTATCTAAAGCCATGTTCTACACTGGGAGACACATATCATATGGCAGTCCCCATTACAAAGCAAAAAATATATAATAAACTATATTCTAGGTGAGTAAGGCTTTGCAGATTTCGAATACAATGCAAATCAAGAGTTATAAGTCGTTATTATTAAATCTTCAAGGAGATTTTTAAGCATCGTCAAATGATAAAAAACTAGATAATTCTTTGAACATGTGTCTATATATATTTACAATTGAATGGCGAATTAAACTTGGGTGGAGATATAACTATACATATATGTATGTATGTGTATATTCTCTCTCACACACACACGCACCTGATACAGAAAGGGAAAAATGAAATATAAAGTATTTAAATAACATGGCAAGATCTATTTGAAGCACTTTGTTTGCTGAAAACAGTTTATTTCATACAAAAGTTATAAAAATGAAACAAAGAGCTAAGAGAAAATCCTAGTTCTGGGTTATTAATGTGTGTACCACCGGACAGTTATTACTTGTGTTTTTCATTTATTGGCGAATTCCTACAAAGTATGCACAATATGATAAGACATAGGGCAACCAGAAGGGATTCTGCACTGTGTTGCACTAGCCCATGTTCTTGGTCTTATTGCTCATCTAGCTTTAAAAGAACAACACTCACTTTCCAAAAGCAAGACATCTCACGGTATATACATTATGGCAATAAATACATAGTGCACCAATATCCAAGTCTGTGGTTAAGACAGGTGAGCAAACTACTGCTACAGCAAACTCAGGCTGGACTATCATATAGCAAAAATGAAAATGTACACTTTCGCATGTAAGCACGCACTTATATTGCCATTTTTTAAAATGTGGCACAACATATAGGATATACGTTCGAAATTAGCAGTTACTTATATGGGGAATTCAAGTAGAAAGGTACTGCTGATTTGGAAAGGTTGAGAATGGGGAGGATACAAAATATTTCAAAATAAAACCTTACTGTGAAATTCTTTGGTTAGGTCATAAGTGCCTACCACCTGTCCAATCATGCCAGGAATGTCTCGTGTGTCATAGCTTATAATATTCACTCACCAGTGCTATTTTTTAGGGTGCATGTGGAAGAACTCTAATCAGTGGTTAACTGACAGCCTGAGCAGAAAGCTCATTTATAACTAGGAGGAGGTGCTGTTCTAACCGATAAAGTGCCTGTGTAATAAGAAATAAAGGTAGACTACTGACAACTCAATTTGTAGCTAAAAAGATACCTTGTGCTTTTCAGCCCATTACGAATTGTGCAAATACACTCAGAAATAATTGTTTCAAAAGTGTTATACAAATAACTTGTGCACGTGAATGAAAATGGGTCTACCATGTTCTGATGGAATACATAGAGTAAATTTAAATGATTGAATCTGTTGCTTGTCCTTACATTGTGCTGTATGTATCAATAAACTTAAGTCCCAGTCCTGGCTAGGTGACGGTTGGATACAAATATACTACAATCTTGGCTGTTGTCGACTTCAAGAGGGCAGGCCCGTCCCAAAGGATTTAATTGGTCATTGCTTAAGTCTAATGACATGACAAGCGCTAATCATTGACCACGTGCTCTGCCTTTTCCACTGAGAATTGATCAACCATAAAGTAGCTGTCACAGAAGAATAATCTGTGATCAACAGGCAAATCTTTTGGGGTGCTTTTTCCAATAAAACCTGACAATGTTTAAGTAATATTTTTAAACGCTTATGTTCAAAGGTGAATAATACAGATGGCACACCAAACAAAAAGTTATGACTTGTAGGAAAATACAGCGCTTTGTGAAGTAGCCATTAAGATGTACATATTGTACTAGAACTAACATTCGCAGGGTTGAGTGCCTCTCTATCAGAGTGTGTGTGCCTGTTTCCAAATTAAGTGACCCGTTTTCCTCTCGCATCACTTCAGAGGCAGCCAAAAAATGTTGAGGAAGGAATCAAGAGAAGGAGAACTGGAACAGGTTTGTCGGTGATGGAAGGTAGAGTCCAGTAGAACGATCGAGCTAGAAGAACTGGAAAGCCATGAGATTTAGGTAGAGGCAAGTTCATAACATTGGCCTTAGGCTATAGTATTCACCACAAACTAGACCGTCAGAAGGCCTTTTATCATGGCAACAGTGCATTAACAGACTATCACATAACATGGTGAAGTTTGGGTGCAAGTGGTGGAGGTGCTAGCAGAGACAGTTTAGCATCGTAATTATAATTCTTCTAACCCCACCATACTATGTGAAAAGCACTTCTGTGCCAATACAGTCGTGGAAAGGAAGCGTAACTGCTGTATTTCAAACTGTACCCCAGCAGGCACAGCCGAAGGTCACAAGAATTTCCAGCCTCTACCTCTGGTTCATTAGCTTCTTTCTATTTTTTTCAGTAACTTTCAACGTTGCCAGTCAGCTCAGCTGTGGTGTTTAAAGAGCAGGTAGGAAATGATGGGTGATAAACCAGATAGGTGTAGTCTTGGCACATGGAGCTGGTGTTGTTGATAAGTCATATTAGATCCTTTGGTCCGCTTTACATTCTTTGCACTGCCATAATTGCTTCAGATAAGGGTTAGTAGAGATGGATTACCTTATACTGTTCAAAATTGTGTTCAGGTGTGTAGACAAACTCATCTCCCATTGAGCGCCACAGCCTCTTCCTAAATCCGACAAAATAAAGGAAGAATATTTTGAGTTGAAATGACACTGACCATTGAGAGAAAGTGAGTTTGTGGATTCTCAGGCAGTGAGCACAAAATAAAAGGTCTATTAGTATTTTCTCAGATGAAAGCCACCCACGACACCCTCCAATAGAAACATGTAAAGAACTTTATGTAAAGCACTCAGTTATTTTGCAATATCGACTGAATGCTAAGGTGGGATTAGAAAGAAAACTGGGTCAGCGAATTCTGGCCTTCCAGCATAACAGGTGCAACTGTCAGCTCAGATAAATTTCCCCCACTGTACTAACTTGCTGTATAAGCACTAGTTTCTATGACTTTCTTCAGAATGTAAAATATTGATAGGATATCCATCTAGTGTTGGATATAGTGAGGTGAGTTATTTGTGAGTATATGCAGATCGTTTGCCAACCAGTTGGTACATTATTCACTGGTATAGTGCTTGGCTGATCCTGGACATGTTCTTTTTTGACGTCTCAAACACAGAGTAAGACGGGAATGCACTATTTCAGCATGTGACCAAATCATTTTAGTTTGGCGGGCTTTTGTTCTTTCTCAGCACATCTAGTCCTTGAAGGGTATTGTTGGACTTTTTCTTGGATAGTATATTTAGATGTTAACTAAAGGGTAGGACCACCTTGGGTCGGCCCTATTTGAAAATAGTAGCTATTCTTGGTGTGAAAGGGTATGTACTTTTTACTGTGTCTGGGTCATGAGTAATGTAGTTAGGAGTTTGTTGATTTTAGTTTGTCTAAACACTGTTTGCTACAGCAGGTTGCTGTTCTGTTAGCACACCTAGTTCATGTTAAACATTGCAGACATGTGTTATTCATTAACATGCCCAAGCAATGCATGCTTTGGCAGGCCTGTGTCAATGATTAGCAGGTCTAGCTAGAGTAGGGTATGGTGGGTTGCGTTTACATGAATAGTATACCTCAATAATTTTGAGAATGTCCTACCCCTTTGAACCATTTCCTGGTTGTTAACTTTTGGGAATGTTGGATACTCTTGTGATACTGTATGTGGATTGTTATCCTGGTTAGATCATTTAGGTATGGCAGTTAATGTTCTTTTTATAGCTTGTCTACATTAAGCAGAGTATAGTAAGGACATTCTTGTTATTTACATTTCTAGGCAGGGAGGGGTATTCTGAGGCACATTATCCTTTAGCATGTCTACATTACAGGGGGTAGAGTAAGGGCATATTTGGTAGCCTTAGGGACTTGAGTTGGGGGTAGGGATTGGGTTCTTGTCTCACAGTACTCTAGACTCATGATGGGTATAGGGCGTATGATCTTTTTAGCAAGTGCACCTCGAGGGACATTAGTACCCAGTTTCACAGGAGGACCAGCTAATGACAGTTAGGGCAGGTCATGCTTCCCGAAAGCATGGCTCCAATATGCTGACTGTGGAAAGGCCATGCTGTTCGATAGCATTCCCATTTCAATCCTTGGTATGAGGGATGTGCATTCCTTGCCGGAAAACTGTTTCATGTCGGGCTTGGTTATTTTCCGCGATTACACGTCCAGCTACCTTGGCACGGCCTTCAACTCATTTGCACGGCTCTGTCAAGGGCAGAGTTCAGTCTCGGCAGAAGACATACTCGGTGTAGCTGGTCCACACCTTGTCCTCGCTCTGGTCACCGCTGGCGAAGGCACATGTGCCGGTGGAGCTGCAGGCAGCCATGCGGAAGCCGGCCTCGGACAGCCGGTCGAAGGCCTGCTCCAGGAAGTTGAACTTTAGATAGTAGCGGGAGGTGTAGCGCTCGGGGGGCCGGTCGGGGTCACGGCTCTCGTTCAGCGTGTCGCCGAACACCTCCTTGGCCAGCGAGGTCTTGCCGCAGACGGTGATGCGGGCCACGCGCCTGAACTTGGCGTCAGCCTGCGCCTCGCGCCCCATGGTGTACGAGCCACGGTAGCCCACGGTGATGTAGCCCGAGCGGCGGCCCTCCAGCGACTGTGAGGGGGTGAGGCGGGGCCCGCGGTAGGGCTCCATGGTGGGCGAGGGCACGCCCCCTGGGGAGCAGGAGGCCGCCTCGCCCAGGTCAGACTCCTGGTAGCCCAGCAGCGCGGACGGCGGCAGCAGCAGCTCCTCGCCGCCAGGCTCCTCGCGGCCGCTGCGCGCGGGGCTCTGCAGCAGCAAGAGGCGGCGCGCGAGCTCCGGCAGCGCGAAGAACTCGGCCTCGCGCTGCAGCCGCAGCCGCTCGGGGAAGTAGTCGGGCAGCACCAGGCGCAGGTCCCGCAGGTAGTCCAGCACGTAGCGGAAGAGGAAGCCGTCGCGGTCCAGAAAGTAGCGGCCCTTGCTGTCCCGGGCCAGCGGCGGCCGCGTCTCCCCGCGGGGCGCCGGGGAGAACATGCGCCACAGGAGGGAGTCGGGCACTGCCACCAGGGTGGAGCGGCGGGTCACGTACACCTGGCCGCCCACGTTCAGCTCCACGATCTCCGAGAGGTCCGGGGGGCAGGCAGCGCTTCCAGCACCCGCAGCGCCCCCGGTCCCGTTGGGCAGTCCTCGGGTGACGTCCTGGAGGGCCATAGGGGGGCTTGGGGGAGGCAGCGTGTGGAGGGCAGCGGCCTCGGCGGGCGGCGGTGGGCGCAGGGAGCCTCCGTGCTGCTGGTGGCCCCCGCGGTGCCGCTGTCGGAACGACTGTAGATGGCTGTGCAGGTAGGGTTGATTCGCTGGGTCAGTGCTGCCAGCTGTGAGAATGATACACTTGTGCAGTTATTTATCCCCTGCCTGTGGCTCACCGTGTGCAGTCCGTGGTGCCAAACAACTCCTTGGTGAGCGTGCGCAGGGTGTTGCTTCTTGTTCTACGGGGTTTCTGGGTGCCAGTCGGTGCTGCTTTACCAACTCTGGCGGCTCCCGCCTACCTTCTCGCCCAGCTGTGGGAGCACTGGGCACAGCTGCTTATCCTCCGGGAAACGGCGATGCCCTTGGTGGGGGCAGAAGGGACCTCGCATACGGTTAGTTCTTAGAGTGCAGCTGTCGCCCTCTCTGGTCTTTTCCTCGGGTTATCACTTGTCACCTCACGACATGCGTTGGTCCTGCTGCCCAGGTCTGGATTTTTGCCTTCTGCTAGTAATGTTCCTGTGTAGTGAGTTTCAAAACCTGCGGTGTCCCCCAGTGCTGCAGCTGGCCTCCCAAAGTGCTGCGGTTGGTGTCGCAATGTAGTCGTTGCCTGCCACCGGTGATACTTCGGCTGTTACCGATGCCTCTGGGCTGTTGTTGCTCTTTTCCCAGTGCTGCTCATTTCCACCCAGTGCTGTTGCTACCGGCCTATCTCCATTCCTGCTATAGCTGGTCTACAAGTGCTGCTGCTTCTCTTCCACCGCTGTCCCCAGCCCACGGATCTTCTGTTTGCTGCTGGCAGTGGCGGTGTCCTCTGTGCAGCTGTTGCTTCTCGGTGCACTGCTGATCCAGCCAGGGACAGTTGCTCTCACTCTCCTCCCAAGGAGCTTGCTCATCTGCCGTCCTCCGCGGGTCTCGGCTGGAGAGTCACGGGGAGCTGCCGGGCGGTTGGTTTTATGTGCAGTTGCTGCACATTGGGGGCGTGAGAGAGCAGGCGGGGGAAGGTGGGATCGACACGGGCAGCTGACAGCGCACAGTCTCCTTCGAGGATGAACTCCTTCAGCTCAGAGCTCTGGTCTGCCCTCACGGTGTCGGTGTAATACACTGACCGTGCCGAGAGGAGCCGGAGGGACCGGGAAGACGTGGCCTGACGGCAAAAACTGCCAACTGTAGAACCAGGTTCAGGTCCTGATTTCAGCTCAGCAACCTGGGATTATGGGCGAAACCCTTGATCTTCCCGAACGTAAAAGAAAATAATAATAATCTGCCACTGTATAATATGATGCTCATGTTAAGTGCTCTAATAGCCTTGGCAAAGTTAGCGCTATATTGTATGCAAGTGCAAAAAAAGTAAAAAATTAAGAAGCATGGTGGATGCAAGCCCAGCACGGCAAAGAGATACGACAGGTGCCAAACGTTGGGCACATTCTCCTCTCTATTATTTTCTGCCAAAAAATCAGGTACAACAAAATGTAAACACCATATTTTTCGGCTTCAGAACTACAGAAGCACGGCAGAGTGTTGTATTCGATGCGCAAAGATCGCTGGGCATTACTGATGTTTTTCGGTAGCGTTGTGTCTTGTCATGTCAACACTTAACGAAAAGCCCTGACTTTAGCCAGCGACCTCCACGCTGCTTATGTAGCCCCAGGAGACCCAGGTAGAAGTGAGCTGTATGAACTGCAGTTCTACACCCATCGTCACGGACATTTGTCAGTATACGGGGTTTATGAAAATGGCAACCGTGATTTGGAGCCACTCTTTCCGATATCGCAGCAGGCACGCGCAGAACACCATAACAAGGACAGCAGAGAGATTTTTTTCCAGTCGGGGCTGCCTGTTCTTGTGACTCTAGGCTGCAGGCATTTTAATGTGAAGCAGCTGTGCCGTCGCGCAGCAGCGGAATAGGTCTCGTAAGGCGTTTACAGTACTTAAACCTGGACACATGCCAAGAGACTGGGCTCAGTGGCGGGGCTCCATTAGTACAGCAGGCGGAGTGGCACCGGGGTTCACAGGAGTGAGGGGCCCTTTCAGCCCTTATTATTGCTGCGTTTTACAGATCAAACAGCAGCGGTGGCCCTCCGTAACACAGAGGCTACGCTATTGAAAGAATGGTCTGACAGTTTCTCGAGAAACCAAGCCTTGCGTAATTTTGTGAAGAAAGAGTTTTGGGTTCAATCTCCCGAAAAACACAACTAAGGTGACTTTGCGCCATTACCGCAAGACTTCGCGTTCTGCTTTTAATGTGGGTTTCATATCCTCGGAGTAGCAGAATTCAGAGCAGGTTGCTAGCAGAAGGACGCCGAAAGGGAATTACGGTAAAATTTAAATTATGTCTGTAAATGTGCGTTATATGCCTAGCGGCACCTGTTGTGGCAGCCGCATCACGTCTCCAAGGAGGAGCTGCAGTTCGATGCTCTCAGATTCTGCAAATAGAAAGCCTGCTGGGCATTGCATCTTCATCTTGCACGTCTTCATTCCCATGCTTGAGATGCGTGGCACTGTGTTTTTCTGATCACACCCTTCCGTCTTAAACGCCAGTAGGAAGTTTGTCGACACGCTGATTTTTGTTCCTGTTTAGTTGCTACAGTTATTTCATACTCCCCCAGGTTCTGCTTCACAGCTGACCCAGCGAAAGGAATACGACCTCCTGAACCCCATCATAGCATCTCTGAGGACAGCAGTGCAGAAGACGATGCGACCCTGCACTGCGTGTACCATGACGTTCAGAAATTCAAAAAGTAGGGCCCTGCTGCTGAGCACGAGCGCCCCCTCCAGGAGCTGCGTGGGAATGTACACAACTCTGTGTTTTAAGCTAAATTGAGTCGCAATTGAAAAAGCAAAGCGGAAGCTTGAGGAGGGGATAATATGTAATCGGAGACGGCGGTGTTTAAATAGACTCTCGCTTATTGATTCTCGATAGGTGTCGTTTATGTTATCCAAATCATTACGACTCTAGAATACAGGGTAAAGAAAGTGCTTTTCCGTTGATCTATTTTTCAAAGTGTGACCCTTACACGAGCCTCAACATCTCTCGCGCCATGTTTTCAATATTCTTTCAATATGCTGCTCTGCAAGGATGAGTAGACTGCACCTAATTCGAAAGCGTGGCTCCCGACTCTGAACTTTTCCCCCACAAGATCTAAGAATGGGGAGTGGTGTTGGGCACAGAGCATGGTCCCGTGTTAACCATTATGCATTGTACTTGGTGGGCCAGCTATATTTTCCAAGCGCTATGCACACCCTGCGGCACTTCTGTTGTGTTTTCTGTACTATCTCGTGCGCACACGCCTAGATGCAGTTTCTATTACCCACGTTTAACTTCATAGAATTGAAACATTGTTATGTTGTTGTTTTTCCATATGTTTTCTTGCTACATTTATTATTGCTTGTGCTGCCCATGTTTGTTACGCTTTACCGTTAATATGACTTTTTTTTCCCCCGTTCCCCGCCCCCCCCCCCCCCCCCCCCCCCTAGTTCCATTGAGTCTCCCCTGCGTGTCTGGCGCTCTTGCAGACAATCGAATACTTGTATGCTGCGCTGGAGGCGGTTGGGTTCTCACCACCATTTTTTCTGTATTCACCTCTGTGGCTTTGGGCCACTTAATAGAAAAAAGTCTCCTCTAATATTCCTCACCTACCTCCAGTGCCCTCTTTATTCTGGCAATGGGTGCCTCGGTCCCCAGCTGTACCCTGCCAGTACTGCAGCGAAGCCTAGGTCTGATGTCTTCAGGGCATGCTGTCCAATGCTCCACTAGAATCACTTGCTACTGCTTCCCTTGCAAGCATCTCAGACCAACTTAACGGTTAGATGCCTCCTCACGAAGTTTTTCTCGCCTGTTTTCAAGGACTCTCGTCTGTTTTCAGCCGCCCTGGCGATCTTTATCATCTCTCTGAAGTCAGCAAGCGGCAGCACGGCACACTGCTGACAAGGCCACCTGGCTTGCACGCCATTAATGTACTGCCATGTTTATTTTCTACAAAATGGTTAGATCAGACTATATCATGGGGCAGTTATCGGACTGGGTCATTGACACTTCCATTCTTTCAGAGTTCCAGGTAGGCTTTAGAAATAGGCTCAGCACGGTGGACCAAATTCGCCGATTTTGTTGCCTCTATTGGAAAACTGTAACTCTCAACAAAGGCCCCTTATATGTGGTTGTGGCGATTTAGGATTAGCCTTTGATTCCATCCCTAGAACAAGTTGTGGGAGGTTCCCTGACAACCTTTTGTCTGTTCTAATTAGGCGCCATGCCTATAATACGGCCAGGGTTAGATATGGTAGCAAAGGTGAGCTCTCTGACCCGTTTAACATTGAATCTGGTGTTCGCTAGGGCTGTGTGTTGGCCCCTACACTTTTCACTCTCTGCATTAATGATTTAATTTCAGAACTCGATTTCCCTGGTGATGATACATCTAAATTGGGTCCCCATAAAAGAACAGCGCTGCTTTTTGCCAATGACCCGTTATTAATATCCAAACTCTGTGTGGTCTGCAGACAGTGGTAGATCATTTCTTAAACTTTTGCAGCACACAAGGTCTGTGCTTAACATCAGTAAAACTACATTTAAGGTGATTAATCCTTATAAATCAGCCACAGCTAAGATCGTGTCTCAGGGTGCTTGACATGAATATGCGCACAAGTTTATGTACTTGGGGGAATGTTTAAATAATAAAATGAGTGGTTCCACACACACACAAGAAAAAGCGCATTGAAACACCAACAAGAAAATCGGGTTGTCTAAACTGCAAGAAGGCACATGCATCTTCTCATGCTCCGGTGGTGGAGACTTATATTCTTAATGTGATAGCTCAGCTACGTATGGTGCAGAACTCTGGATACACGCTGGGTCTGTTGAACTCTGTAAATGGAGAACAGGTTTGTAAGGAGTGTCCTTAAGCTCCTGCAAAGTGCCCCTTGTCTTCTCCAGCTACTAGACATGGGTTTCTACTCTATAAATCACATTATCATGGCCATACCCAGAATATGGCATGCTACATCGCATGCTATAACAACGCGTTACAACGACCACATTGTTTGAACGCAATACCTTTACATCGCAAGTCATTAGATAGACTTGCTGTAGGGGGTGTGCTGGACTTGAGAATAGTATAATTTACTCTTCCAACTCCAGCGTGTGCAACAGTAGGGAAGGTGTTGAAATAGTAAATTATACTATTCCTTAGGTAAGACCGCCCCCTACAGCAAGTCGATCTAATGACTTGCGATGTAAAGGTATCGGGTTGTTGAAGGAACTCAATGTATTGGCAGCATTGTAAATGCTGTTTCCACAATAACGATTATGTATTAGCATGGACTTTAGTCTACAGAGGAACTGAAATGCTTCAGAGCTTCAATTAGGGTACTTTTAAATTCCCCGGGTGTGAGAAGATCACTTGGTTTGCTTATATCAAGTCCATGCTTTCTGAACGAGGTATGCCCTGTCTTTAGGCTTCACTGGGCATACCTAAGTCTGTTTCCTGTTCCTTGATTAAAAATCATTTAAAGGAGCATTTGTGGCTGAGGGAACTGAAAATTGGCAAAGCAGGGAGTATAGCTGATTCATTTTTGGATATAAAGTTCCAACTACTCAGACTCTCACCTAAGTGTACCGAGATTCTGCCCTTGAAACTTGGCTACTTTTATTTACCTCCATCCTGGAAGGACTGAATGGGCCTGAATCCACCGCTGCTTTCGAGGGAGGTTTACACACAGTCGATTCCTCTAGAAAACTCACGTGTGCCGCTTATAAATAGATTCGCACCTCTTTCAGGCATGTACCAATGTGATTGACTACCCCTACCTCCTTTGGAGGGCCCCCTTATACCAGCAAGCATACTGACCGGTATAAGTGACCCCCTAGGCACATTTAATCAGAAATTACACTTTCCGAGATTAGTAAATCTCCTTGGCCCATGAAACGAGAGTCTGGGCAGTCTAACTCCTTTTTACTAGCAGCCTGGAATGTGGCGGGCATAGCAAATAAAGTGGACAATGTTCATTGGGCAAAAACTTGTCAGGAATGTGATTTAATTTCAGGAGACTTGGGCTACGGACCCAATTTTTGTTAATGGCTACCGTTCCTTCCAACCGAGGGCAGTTCCAAAAACATCAGGGAGGGACAAGGGGATTTGTTAACATTGCTTCCAAATACATCAGTTGTTAAGTTAATAAAGTTTATAGAAAGTACCTTTTACTTTCATATCCTCATCCTAGAGCCCCCAAATTAGGCTCCTCGGATTTAATACATTTTTATAACAACAACTTTGGACCCAACATCCATTTGGCTGTAGATGAGGTAAATAGGGAACTGAATCGTACTCTAAAAACAAAAAGGCTTAAATAACCCATTAATGTTATCTGGCTTGGAGACTTTAATATCCATCCCTGTAAATACAGAGCAGAGAAAGTATGTGGTATGACTGATCTTATGGGCACTCCGTTACATCATTTCTCTCACACCACCTATGGCCACACTCTGAATCAGACACTTTCGGCCAGGGATAGGGTGATTGTGAACAAGTACTCTTCTACCACTGAATCCCTACCTAAAACATTTAGATGTGGCGCAAATGAGTCAACCATAGACTGTTTTCCGATTTCAAACCATCTCAATGAGAGCTGTATCTATGCGGATGCCCAATTTACATCTTTCAGCGATCATGCCATTGTAACGTGTGAGATCCACTCTGCTCCTAGAGAACTTCATAGACAAGAGGAAATAGCTCCACCTTTAATTGCTAGGAGAAATGGATATCAACTAAAGTGGGCTAAGATTG
The DNA here is from genome assembly GCF_964263255.1 of Lissotriton vulgaris. Lineage (NCBI taxonomy): Eukaryota > Metazoa > Chordata > Amphibia > Caudata > Salamandridae > Lissotriton > Lissotriton vulgaris. The sequence goes on along the minus strand of NC_141696.1, from coordinate 986,217,755 downwards.
ATTGCGCTAAAACTCTCTCTGAAATGGTCAGTAAATCGTTAGATAGTACAGAAACATGTTTGGAACCAAATAGTTTCCAGAGTGCACCATTAGTAGGCTTCACAAACCTACTAGATTACATAAAAGATGCATTAACGAGGTACAATCTTGATAGACGCGTACAGTCTAATGGTTGGGTTGATTCCTCTTGCACAAAAGCTAGAAAGGCCCTAGTAACAGCACTAAAGACATTATGTTATGTTATGCTATGTTAGATTGTATTTATGGAGCGCCTATCACCGGAAGGTCTCGAAGAGCTATAACATAAATCAGAGGTCCAGAAAGCCTACACGCAACTATCCACAACCCACAACGGAGTAAGCTTATCTAAATCCCTCTGTAAACAGAAGGGTTTTAAGTCTCCTACTGAATGGTAGTAGCCTGATTTCTTTACGCATACCGACATATAGTTTATTCCAAATCTGGGGAACAGTGACAGAGAATGCCCGCTGCCCTGGGGTTGTTCTATTAAAACGTGGACAGGCTAACAGACAAGAATCTGATGACCAGAGAGTGTGACCCGGCACATAAGGCCTCAGGCAATGTTTGATGTGTTTGGGTGCCTCTTTAAACTGGGACTGATGGCAATGCACAGCCCCTTGAATTTAACCCTTTGCTTGATGGGAAGCCAGTGTAAGTGCTGCAACAGGGGGGTAGCATAGGCTTTTCTTGGCAACTTATAGATCAACTTGGCCGCATCATTCATGACCACTTGTAGCTTCCCCAGAATTTTATCAGGAAGCCCAATGTAGACTGCATTGCCATAACCTAAGCATGACAAGATTAGTGCTGTCACAACAGTCTGCATGGTGGAGAAAGACAACAAGGTCACCACTTTCCAAAGTTGCTGCATTAGGCCAATACAACTCCATATGACAGCAGATACCTGGCTCTTTAGGGTTAATCCAGTGTCCAGCTTTATGCCTAGGCTCTTCACTGCTGGCACTAGGGTTGGAGTGGTGCCCAGCTCGTGAGGCCAATAAAGTCTGGACCAGGGCAAAACCCCTGTGGTCAAAGCCATTACTTCTGTTTTGTCTGGATTTACCTTCAGGGAATTAGAGTTTATAGTGAACCGGAGGAAATTCTGGACGTTACCCTGAGCGGAGGGAACGTTGTCAATATGCACAATTAGCTGGGTGTCATCAGCGTAATTAAACACCTGACAGTCTGTTTTTGCTAGTGCGTCTATCAAAGGCTGCAAGTAAATATTAAAAAGTAGAGGAGGCAGCGCGGAGCCCCGTGGGATCCCCCCATTGTAGGCTGCCCTGTCTAGATGTACAATCTCCCACTTGGACTCTTTGGGACCGATCCTCCAGGAAGGAGGTGATCCATTGGAGGACCATCCCAGAGACTCCTAGCTGCCGGACTCAGGCTAACAACCGTATGTGGTTCACCGTGTCAAATGCGTCTGAGAGGTGAAATAGGATTAAGGCTAAGGGGGGTCTTCTTGTTGGCTGCAAGCCGCAGGTCATCCAGCACTGAGAGCATCACCAACTCAGTGCAGTTGTGCTCCTAGAAGCCGACTTGCCTAGTGTGTAGATAATTATGACAAGAACCAGTGCTTCCTGTGGGCTAGTATCTATATATTAAATGAATGTACTAGTGCACAATCACAATAAAAGGGGTTTGTGTGGATGTCATAGAAATAGGGACCAAATACACTGAAGGTTTTGTTATAAACATATGTATTATTCACACAATATATCAACTATTATATTCATAAAATATTTGTGAAGAAGTGTCTCAAGTGTAGCATGAACCTAACAATTGAGTGACAAATTGTGACAATATTTACAAGGTTTCACTTTTACTGCTTATTCTGAGGAAATCACTCTCATGGTCGTTTTAGTGAAAAAATATGTGAAACCTTGTAAATATTGTCACAATTTGTCACAAGCATGACTTAAGAGGTGTGCCATTGGGTGCTAGGAAGGAGTTAACCAATTAACCTAAAGAATTGCAACATGTGGGAGTCATTAAGCCAGTAGGTACTTCAGAATGAGTATCTCCAGTACCTTTAGCCTGCAAAAAGTCAAGGTCCTTAAGATTGTGTGCCGATTTAAGATCGCTTCATAAACAAACATTGGTTAATTGTCATACCCAACATTAAAAAGTTACTTGCATGGCTAGAGGGAGGAACAATTTTTTGTTTTTTCTTTGCCTACCTAGATCCTGTCTGCATATTAATGAGTAGATAATTGTTGTGTGACACTGGATCACTCAAAACTGTACTACTTATTAATATAGTTCCAAAGAGCCAGTCTGTGTTTTTCATTTATTTCCTTTATTTTCACGACTTCAACTGTTGCTGATAATTTTGATTGTAAAAGACATCAGGCAGCCAACGTGTTTCATCTGCAACAAGACTGTTTCAAGCCTGCAACATCTACAAAATATATACCGTGCAATCTATATATTATTACAAAAATATATTTTGTAATTGTGTATTGTGCTATTCATATGGCTACAAAAGAAAACCTGAATAAGAAACTAAAAAACTCCTCAGACCTGAAGACATGTCTATACAAGTGCAGAAGGAAAGATAATAATAAAAGGTTATCTCAAAGTGATATACCATTGAGAAATCTGATGGATGACAGACACATGTCTGTTATGCAGCTCATGAATGTGTCTTATGGATATTTTATCCACTGTTCCGTGAACAGAAACAGAAACGTTCAAAGGGTGCAATGTCAAAAGGCAAGGTGCATCCCTAGTAAGCATGGGCGGAAAATCCGTTCCGCTCGCGGATTTTGCAGATTTTCGGTAAATTTGCAATCCGCGAACGCTCGCGAATTTACCGAAAATCCACAAATTCGCACGCAGCGGATTTTTTTTTCTTGGTGATACAATTTTGCGGCGCGCGGCGTTCACTTACCGTCATTCAGCGTTTGCCGAGTTGTTTTTCTCAATATTTTGCGAGTGCTGCGCCATTTTGGATCCTGCTGCGAGATCCCGCGGGAGTTTGGCGGCCGCGATTACGTCATCGCGTCCGCCACCTTGCACAGCAAGAGTTTGTCAACGCGAGTATGCCGTGATCACGTATCGCGGGAGTTCGCCATTGCGAACTTGTACATGCGGAGGGCAGCAACAATCTCGCACTCGCGAAAATACAAAATTTGCAATTCTGCACAAGAAATCCACCAGCAAGCAGCATAAACCTTCTGAAAATGATGATATTTATCAGAATAACTCCTCAGGTTAACATTTGCCTGCACTTTTTTTTGCAAGGAGTCCATTTTGGGGGGGGGGGGGTGGGAGGAAGGAAGTGCCCCACAGTCTCCAACTTCCTGTTCCTGTCCAGCAGGCTCCTCCCAGTGCTTTCTTCATGTGCTGGTCACTTTCATTCGGATTCTTCACCTGGAAGGATTACTTTTTGTGGATGCTGCTGGATATTTGGATTTGAGGCCTTTTTGACTTTCTTTGGATCACTTTTGGATTAGAAATTTCACAAGTAAGTTTGTTTGGGGCATTACAGTTGCTGCAACTACAATTTTGGAATTTTCGATTTTTGGGCTGTTGTTGGGGCCTTTTGCCCAGGGGTACTCAGTGGTGGGTGGACTGAGTCTTTCTGTGGGGTCTCTTTAATAAAAACATCATTGAGTGCCTGGATGGCTTGGGATTGTGCTGATTTTTCTGTGATGTTCGTTTTTTTGGGCTGTTGTTGTGGCCTTTTCACCAGGGGTAGTGAGTGGTGCATGTGCCTAGTCTTTCTGTGGGGTGTCTTGAATTTAAACATCATGGAGGGCCTGGATGGCATGAGATTGTGCTCATTTGTCTGTGTTTTTCGATTTTTTGGGGGTGTTCATGGGGACAGGCCATGTGGGTGGGGGCCATTTTGAGTGCTGCTACTGGCCATGTGCTGGGAGGGAGGGGGCCATTTTGAATGCAGGCAGTGTTCTTAGGTCTGCAACCATTTTGCCTCGCTTTCAACCTTTATGCCCAGGGGTAGTGAGTGGTGCATAGGCCTAGTCTTTCTGTGGGTTGTCTTGAATTTAAACATCATGGAGGGCTTGGGATTGTGCTGATTTTTCTGTGATTTTCGTTTTTTTGGGCTGTTGTTGTGGCCTTTTCACCAGGGGTAGTGAGTGGTGCATGTGCCTAGTCTTTCTGTGGGGTGTCTTGAATTTAAACATCATGGAGGGCCTGGATGGCATGGGATTGTGCTGATTTTTCTGAGTTTTTTGATTTTTTGGGGTGTTCATGGGGACAGGCCATGTGGGTGGGGGCCATTTTGAGTGCTGCTACAGGCCCTGGCCATGTGATGGGAGGGAGGGGGCCATTTTGAATGCAGGCAGTGTTCTTAGATCTGCAACCATTTTGCCTAGCTTTCAACCTTTATGCCCAGGGGTAGTGAGTGGTGCATAGGCCTAGTCTTTCTGTGGGGTGTCTTGAATTTAAACATCATGGAGGGCTTGGGATTGTGCTGATTTTTCTGTGATGTTCGTTTTTTTGGGCTGTTGTTGTGGCCTTTTCACCAGGGGTAGTGAGTGGTGCATGTGCCTAGTCTTTCTGTGGGGTGTCTTGAATGCAAACATAATGGAGGGATTGGGGTTGTGCTGATTTTTCTGTGATTTTGGTTTTTTTGGGCTGTTGTTGTGGCCTTTTCACCAGGGGTAGTGAGTGGTGCATGTGCCTAGTCTTTCTGTGGGGTGTCTTGAATTTAAACATCATGGATGGCATGGGATTGTGCTGATTTTTCTGTGTTTTTCGATTTTTTTGGGGTGTATAACTGAACTGATGTTCCTCTGTCTTCCATTGCTTTTAGGTGCACAAGACTCAAGAGAACCACCAGTGCCAGGAAGAAGTCCTGCAGGGGTGTGTGTGCAGCATAACGTCACGCGACGTCACGTCTGGCCTCAGACAACTCTGCAACTCGTGCAACTGCGGCCTGCTGTTCTGACCTGCTCTGAAGAAGATGGCCCCAAAAAAGTTCCCCGTAGCTCCTCTAGCAAGAAAGTTGCCAGTAAGGAGCAGAAGAAGCAAGTTACCAAGGAGACTGGTGTGCCGGCCGCCACATTTTTTGGGAGTAAAAAAAAAAGTACGCCTGCAGCAGCAGCGGGATCTGCTGGGGACCAAGCTGGGAGCAGCACCCCTGCTCCATTGGGCTCAGTGCCACCACCACCACCACGCCAACTTAAGTCCAAGCCCTTGAGTGCTGCAGAGGCACTTAGTCTAGTTGTTTAATCACCATCGACCAGTGATGTTGGCTCATCGCAAGAAAGTAGCAGCAATGTCCCTCAATCAACACAGGTTGTTGTAACTCATCTGGCGAGTGTTGAACAACCACAGCCGCAACAACAACCACATGTGCAAGTACAAGCACAAGTACATGTGGAAGGAGAGGCAGCGCAAGGAGATGCGCAAGCAGAGGTGCATGGAGGGTCACAAGTGCCCACAATAGTTGTACCTCCCGAATTAGGGGCACATCAGGAAATCGACAATCAAGCCGAGGTATCATTTGAGGAAGCCACTCCTCCTGATGATCATTCATTGTCTTCCACATCCCTAGCAAGGAAAGGATCAAGGGTGGTGTCTACATCTTCTTCAAGCCCACCTCCTTCTGAAGATATGGATCAAAATTGGGAACCATCACTGCCGTCTGAGAGTGAGGCACACCATGATCTGACAAAGGTAGTTAAGCGTAAAAGGAAGGTCGTCGAAAAACTCATAGTGTTGGAGTGTGATGAGGCTCAACAAGAAGTTGCGGATACTGCTGCTGATGAAGACTGTCACGACGATGACCCAGTCATCATAAAGGTCACTGCAGCCCCAGCGGGCATGCAGCAAACAGACATTTTGACCCTAGCCCGAGAATCTGCTGAGTGTGATGATGTTGTCGGCGAGGAGGCAATGGAAGAAACACCACAATCATTGGAGTTAACTACTACACCAACACGTACCGCTTCCATATTTCTTCCTCCCCAGAAGGGACCTCCATCCACCTCGACCTCAATTAGTGGTGGTGAAAGTGAAAAACGTACTAAAGTTCGGCAATCCACATCCTCCACTTCATCTGGCATTAGCAGCAGGACCACCACCACTAGTATCGCCGCCTCCTCCGGCCCCCAAAGACATTTCAAGTCCGCAGTTTGGGACTTCTTTAGTGTTTGCCCAAAAAAGGAAAACCTCGCCATTTGTAGCATTTGTAAGCATGCAGTTACTCGTGGTAAGTTTGGTACCAACTATGGTATCGGAGGCCAGAGAGGTCATCTTGAGAGACAGCACGCTGTCCAATGGTTTGCGCACCTAAAGGAGATCAAGGAAGCCCGATTTGCAAGTCAGGAAAACGTTGATGTTTCATCTGATGATGACGAGGAGGAAGAAGACGTGTCAAACACTTCACTTACACCCAGTACCCCTGTCAGCAGCACACCCCATGTGAGCAACACTAAGAGTGTGGGATAGAGTGAGACACCAATGCGAAAAAGTTCATCAGTGAGCGTAACTGTGTCGAAGAAGTCATCATCATCATCATCCCGTAAATGCTTGGTCCAGGGCAACATTAGAACCATGTTGTTTACAGAAGCGCCATATGAACGCAACCACCCACTGACGCGTCTGTATAACACTAAGCTGGCTAAAATGCTAGCTCTGGACCTTCTCCCTTTTTCTTTTGTAGAAGGGATTGGTTTTCTAGAATTAGTGGCAACGCTCTGCCCTAAATGGATGGTTCCTAGCCGGTTCTATTTTGCCAGAGTTGCAGTTCCAGCACTACATGAAGATGTGCTGGAGGTGATTGGGGCAGCTTTGCAGAAGAGTGCTGTTCACACTATACATCTGACAACAGACATGTGGACCAGTGGCGCAGGCGCTGATTACATGTGCATCACTGCACACTGGGTCTCTTTTTCAGGGGTTAAAGCAAAGCTAAACGCAGGTGTTGACCCGGACCAAGTTTTTAAAGCTGCTCGGAAACATGCAACACTAGCCATGTTTGGCTTGGAGAAACGTCACACAGCACAAAACATTTTGGATGAGTTTAACACAAAGGTCCTTCACTGGCTGTCCCCAAAAAAACACCAGATTGGGTATGTTTCCACGGATAATGGCGCCAATGTAGTTAAGGCCATGGAGCTGGGTCACTATTTCAGAGTGCCGTGTTTGGCGCACTGTATAAACCTGGTATTAAAAAATTCTTGAGTGATAAAGACAGTCCAGCGTGCGAGGTAGTGGACACCTGCCGAAAAATGTGCAACCATTTCAGCCATTCTCTTAAGGCCCGGAAGCATCTGAGGAGCCTGCTACATGAACGTTGAATGCCAGTGAAAGCACTCATCCAGGAGGTGGCAACACGTTGGAACTCAACCTTCTACATGCTTGAGCGTCTGTATGAGCAGTATACGGTACTCGATCACTATTTCTTAAAACAGGGTACAGCTCAGAAGGACCTGAGGATGGATGCGGGGCAATGGGACATAGTTAAAAGCCTGACAGACATGCTTCGTCCTTTTGAGGTCTTCATGCGTTCAGTCAGCAAGGAGGACTGTAATTTGGGAAAAGGTATCCCATTGTTGTACATGCTGGAGCACCAACTGAAGGCGGTGTCTTCTGTGTTTCAAAAAGATGAAAAAAAACAAGACCCTTTTGTTTTGGCAGAGAAATTATTAGAGCGCCTACAAGGTGATGAACGTCTTAAAATGATCCACTCAGAACAGCATTACATTTGTGCTACTATTCTGGATCCACGCTACAAAAAGGCGCTGGCAGGCAGAGCATTCTTCCCTTTTGCTGATGAAGATGTTACAAAGTACAAACGTTGGCTAGACTTGTCAGCCAAGAGGTTTGAAAGAGAACGGCAGCTCATTGAAGGAAAAGGCAGTACATCAGCATCAGCATCAGCAGGCCATCCCCAGTCAAAACAATCCACTTCTGCACCTGTGGCTGTGGCACAAGTGGCCTCTCAGCCGTTAAAGACACCGGCAACCGGATCATCTGCACCAGACACAACAGTAACATTGGATGCTGAAGAGGATTGGCTAACTCGGCTTGGGTTTGGTTCTCAAAAGGTCACAGCAAAAGCTAAGCAAAGTGGAGGAACCTTGGGGGACTTTGAGTCGATGGTGCAGGACTATCTGAATGACTCAACAGAGGTCTATGTTAATGCTGACCCATTGGCGTGTTGGCATGGGAAAAAAGAATTGTGGCCACAGCTCTCCAACCTGGCTTTAAACTACTTGTCTTGCCCACTCGCAAGCGTGTCTTCTGAACATGTTTTCAGTGCTGCTGGTTGCATTGTAACTCCCAAACGGAGCCGCCTCTCGCCCAAAAATGTGGAGAGGTTAACAATGAGCAAGATGAATCAGCACCTCATACCACCAGATTACAAAGTATGAGAAAGCACGCCGGATGAAGACGAGGTGGACAGCAACGTAGATGAGGGAATTTCTTCTCTGTTAGGTGACACTGAGCTCACCCTGCCTGAATTCGCAGAGTATGATGACGAAGCCTTATTCTTATTCCCTGACACTGAGCCCTGAAAATGAGACAATGAATCAATAACTTTCTTTTTCGTCCTTATTCACTTTTATTCCTGTGTGTCTGTCTTTCTTTGTTGTGCACAGTTAATATAATTCAAACTTTAATCACCTAATCACAAAAACAAGCCCATCAGTAGAACTGTCTTCACTTGTTTGCTTATTGATTTGAAGGTGCCGCAGTCTGCATTCTTCAGGTTCACAAGTTCAGAAGAACATGCTCCTCTATCCTCCTCCTCCAGACTTCTATTTCCCTCAAAGCAGAGGGCTGGATTACACCCAATGAAGAAAGACTCAGCACTTGTGGGGGTGTTCTACTTCTTTGCGGGTGAGTTGACAGCTCTGAAGCCATTGCTGGGAAGCTCTAATACCGGAAAAAAGTGGTTTGGACCAAATCGGAGGCGGAATTTTTTTTGTGTTTTTGCTGACTTGCTTGCCTTTGAGGTGCTCTTTGGGGCGGTTCCGGGTGTTTGTGGGTGAGTTTTGGGGTCTGGGAGCACTGCTGGGACAGTCTAATCTTGATTGCATTTGCTTTTCAGGAAATCCGTGGTGGAAAACGGGAGTTATGACCTCGCTGCACAGCGCGTTTGGACCAAAGGCCGAGAAATATTGTAAGTATGAGATTTTCCTTTTTGGCTGTTTGGGGGTGTTGTGCTTTTTTGCGGGTGGGTTGGCGGGTCTTGGGGCATTCCTGGGAAGGTCTAATACCGGATAGAAGTGGTTTGGACAAAATCCATGCAGAATTTTTTTTTGCTATTTCCGAAATTTTGCTCAATGTAGCGTTTTCGGGGGCCTGTTTGGGGGTCTTCCTGGTGTTTGTGGGTGGGCTTCGGGGTCTGGGAGCACTGCTGGCTATGGATACTTTAGTTTGCAAGAGGTTTGAAGCAAATCCATGGTGGCAGAGGGGAGTTAGGGCCTAACTGCAGAGCGCGCGCTGAGTGATTTTGGAAAATGACTAAGTCCCCATTTTTGTACTTTTGCTTTTGGGCTGTTTGGGGGTCTTCTACTAGTTTTCTCCTGGGTTGACGGCTCTGGGGCCATTGCTGGGAATCTCTAATACCGGATAAAAGTGGTTTGGACCAAATCGGAGGCAGAATTTTATTTGTGTTTTTGCTGACTTGCTTGCCTTTGAGGTGCTCTTTGGGGGGGTTCCGGGTGTTTGTGGGTGAGTTTTGGGGTCTGGGAGCACTGCTGGGACAGTGTAATCTTGATTGCATTTGCTTTTCAGGAAATCCATGGTGGAAAACGGGAGTTATGACCTAGCTGCACAGCGCGTTTGGACCGAAGGCCGAAAAATATTGTAAGTATGAGATTTTCCTTTTTGGCTGTTTTGGGGTGTTGTTCTTTTTGGCGGGTGGGTTGGCGGGTCTTGGGGCATTCCTGGGAAGGTCTAATACCGGATAGAAGTGGTTTGGTCAAAATCCATAAGGAAAAGTCTTTTGGCACTTTTTGTAACTTAGGGTTCGTTAGGGTTAGCCCTAGCAGCAGGATTGCATGTGTTTCGGGGTGTTCTAGATTTTTGCAACTGAGTTCTGGGGTCTTAGAGCACTCATGAGAATGTGTAATTTTGGTTGCAAGTCATTTGAAGAAAATCCATGGTGGGAAAGGGGGGATTTGGCATAGTTAAAGAAAGCCTTTGCCACTATTCTTAACTTAGGGCTTGTTAGGGTTAGCAGTATTTCTATTGCATGTGTTTGGGTGGGGGCGGTTTCGAGTCTTGGAGCGATGTGGATACTTTTGCTTGCTTGCAAGTGGTTTGAATACAATCCACGGTGGGTAAGGGGGTATTTGGGCCTACTTTTTCTTTCAAAGTACGTTTTGTCACCAGTTTTCTGCTAGGCCTCGTTTTTTGAGATCTGATTGGGGTCTTCTACATTTTTGCGACTGGCTTTAGTAAGGGTCTCGGTGGGAGCACTGCTGGGAAGGTCTAATTTTGTTCTAAAACACACTTTAGAGTACACCTAGCTTAAGGGGAAAGATCCACTAAATTAATTTGCCCATACTTATTTATCCATCAAAAGGTGACTCAGACAGAGTACGCACTTTCAAAAATATTGTACTGCCTATTAGGAAAATCAAAGTGTGACTTTTTGCACTACACAGCGTACATACCTTATATTTATTTATCAGTGGTGTTGTAATATATCACGTCCTGTTTTTCGTTCAATAATTACAGGCCGGGTTTCAGTCTGTGCAATGGGGAAAAAAGGATGGAGTCAGGCTTCACATTAGCGAGCCGCAATTCAGCATCCGCCAGGCAGGCAGTGGAGAGGGTGTCTTCTGGTCACCAACATTGATGGACGAAGCGTCAGCTGGAATGGAGGAGTGCCGCTAATAAGAGGAATTGTTTGCTGCATGCAACTTACTTACCAAATTCAACAGGACAACTACAACAACATACAGATACAGTATCCATTGTTTTCTTCTATGAGTGTGACTGCATTTCTTGGATCTCTCTCTGCTTCTAAATTGATCCCTACAGCCATTCTATATTTTTTACTTCGGCTATTTTTTAAACCTAATTTAATGTAAGAAGTGTTTCTCTGAGTACAGAGATAGGCAAGTGAAAACGCTGCAGCCCTGTACTGTCGCATTCTAGTACTACTTACTTTTCAGTAACAATGCATGCAGTAGTGCATGCACTTCCTTTATGTCACTAAAAAGATTTATGGTTAGGTTTGTACCCAAAGATTTCTTGTCCATGCTGTGCTTTTTTCTTCTTCTCTCAACAAAACCTACCCAAAAAGAAACCCCAATTCCCATCCATTTTCCAAACCCTAACCCTCTTCCCCCGGGCTGTGTGGTTTTGCTTGATGTGTGACTAAATGGCATAAATAATTCCACACACTTGCTAGGGAGGATACGGTCATAGCAACAGGCTGGTGAAGGGATCCGAGGATATCTTCTAGACTTACTCAGCTTCAGTACTATTTCTTGTAGTAGTAGCCAATGTCAAAGAAATCCAACACAAGTACAAGTTATACTTTCAATACTTTACCATTTGTTAGGCTACATTGTGGCACTGTTCTAGTGTACTGTCACCTGCTATATTCTCTATCGTACCGTTGTAATGCTACAGTAAGGACAAACCAGGTTTCATTTTCTTTTTTTCCATAGGCATGCAACTGCCACTGTGTTACACCACTAGTACCACCGCAATGAGGAGGACATTTCATCCGCCCAGGATTGCCAACCTTAATCGCCATTTCCTGTGGAGCCAGCCCTGGGCCTAGCCCTACTTTCAAACACAAATTACAGGTAAGATAAGCGTTTGGTTGGAGGTAGTATAATGGAGTATTAGGAGAGACGAGAGATTGACGGTAGTACTACTAAAGTCCTAGGACTATTCAGGAAAACAAACTTACTGTTAAACCCCCACCCACCAGACTCAAAAGCAGTAAAAAACAGGTATGGTCAGATAAAGTTTCAAAAAGTATATTTTTGTAGCCCTAACAAAATAATCTCCCGCAAGACCCTCCCTAACCTCAACGATTGTCCTTCAAAAGTCCCCAAAACAACCCAACTCCCAATTCCCACCCCCCAAAAGTCTCTAAAAAAGGGGCAAGGGACACTACGGCAGGGTGCTGTTGACTTTAGCGGCCAGGGCATCATGCTCCTTGCAGAGGGTGGCATGGTCGAAGCGGAGGCCCTCCACCAAGTTCTTATAGGCTAGGACCTCCTGCTCCAGGTAGGACACTCTGAAGCATAAGCGGCGCTGGCGTGCCTTGCAAATCCTGTGGGGGGCAGCTGCTGTCTTTGCTGCTCGGCGGTGGCGGTTGGCTTTGGTAGCCCGGCTCCGTACCGCTGGAGCACTGCGCTGGCTGGCAGCCCATGGGGGCACGGAGGAGGATGCAGCTGTCCCAGTGGATGTTGTTGTTGTACTGGTAGACTGCGTGTCCTCCTCCTCCAGGGCCACCAGCCGCCGATATTCGGCGACAGTGGCATCCAGCCTCCGTTGCAGGGCCATTCGAGCCTGCTCCCTCCTTGATGGTCTGTTTGATTTGGAAGGAGCAACTATATGAAGAAAGAAACACATAGTCTGTAACCAATGCTCCGTAAGATTAACACAAAATGATTGAGCAGAAAGTTGTGTCACAGTACAAGTAGCAAGTTGAAAGCACAGTACATAACTATTGAGGACAGTATCTATGTAACCTCCGACTACTTCATCCTTGCTCTAACATTAGTGGTTGTTTAAGGAACAAATTCTACGAGCACTATGGACTTCCATTACAGTTGACTATGACAGTACACCAGTCTTATTCTCCTTCTTCTCTCTTGTTTAGGAAAATTGGTATGTTATCTTATGCAAGCTGGCATAATGCCAGCGCAGTGAACTTGCACCCGAGAAAAACAGACGCACACCATGATGAGTGAGACAGACTTGCGTTACTGTACCGGTCCAGTACATGCAGGTGGTGAAGTTCTTACTTTTCTATTATGGGTAGCACTGAGAATTCTCTGTTAAAAGGGCTACTGCTTAATTAATTTAGCTTTCACACTACAGTGCAAATGAGTACTAGAAAAGGAAAATGAAGAAGCTAAATAATCTGATTATCTATCACTTCACATGGGATGTATTTGATGACATATGGGATGACTTTAGGTGCTTTGCTTATTATTGAGTGAACAGTGATACACCCACACATGAATGATGTACTACTACTAAACTAAAGTTATTAAGAGAGGTAGGGAGTGTCCACCGTAATAACCGGATATATGCCGTGCTTGCATTTGCAATACAAACTACTGCTACTATTCATGGTATTATTTGGACAAAATTACAACTTCTTTTCCTTGCCTTTCCTACACTGGAACGGACGTGCAGGTGCGGTGTTACATGCTCTTCAAAGTAACACTTAGTTCATCCAGTGACGGTCTACTCTCTCTAGATACACATATGCTATCTAAGAGTCAGATAGTACCATGATCCAGGCATCCATCCATTCAAAGTATATGCACACATACAGTTTCTGTTTCACCCACCCAGGCTGTTCTCCTTCCACCCATCCTTGCTTCATCATTCACCCAGCCATGCACCATACCATATTCTTTCCTTCCCAGCCACCTCGGGGACCAAGCAAACACATATCATTCTTCTTTGCCAGTCATCATTACATTTCTCGTCCTTCCACACTTACTTACACCCTTCTTTCGCTTTTCGTTCATCTCATCCATCAAGTTCATCTCAGATCTGATTGGGATTCTTCTCGCCAAAAACTTCACAGCTAAGTCGAAGTACATTTAGAGGAGGCTACTACCTGGTTGATTTATACTACACCCGTGCAGAAAGCACACTCTGCAGTCTTCAATCTCAATAAGAAAGGAATATATAGCTTACCTCTGCCCGCCACCACCGTGTTAACCCTCAAAGGCATGTCCGGCACTTGCACCGCCTCCTCCCCAGAGTTGTTCCCCTCGTCCAATACCAGCACCTCCGCGCTGGCCCCGCCTCCAGATGTTCCACCTACAAAGTACATTCAAGAATGTTAGAATACACCACTCACTACTATATAATATTTGGTCTAGGAGGAAGAAAGAAATGTGAAAAAAACAGAATACAATGTAATAATTTGTGACTGTCTACTCTAAAGAAAAAATGTCCCTTTTTCCAGGGAAGGCTGTTGTCTTGCTGCACTTTTTGGCACAACTGATGAATGCTTGCTTTTTATTTTTAACACGCACCACTTTTTCTCCTAACAGACAGAAGCTTGACTTCTAAGAACACGAGCATGATCAAGTTTAAACCAGGTGAGAGCTCAGCTCGACCACAAGAAATGTGTCCAATTAATCGTCAGCACTAAGCACTTTTCCATTTTCAGTTAAACGTTTAGTTTTATGACAAACTTGATTTTAATAAATGTGTTTAATAAAGCTTTTAAACTTAAATAAACTCTGTGGTTTTTGGTCCTCCAGACTAGAGTGGATGAGCTAAAGGTTTAGGAATTTTTGCAAGCATGAGTCCGTGCCTCTGACATCATTGGGGATCAATCATCGATGACTTTGGGAGCTAAATGACTCTGCCACACTATCTAGTCAGTAAGGAGATTGGGGGTTCAACTACAAAGTCTGTTATCACTGAGGTATGTAGAAAGTTTAACAGCACCTATTATAATTGACAAGCTAAGCAATGCATTATTTAGTGTCCATAGTTCTGTTTGTGCAGATTTGTCCCTGCAACAGTAGTAGAATGGATTGTCCTACTATCCAAACCAAAAGTAAAGTAGTATCTTATTCTTTCTTGGTGGTCATTCACCTTTTTATTGTTGGCAATTGTCAAAGCATAAACATTTAGGAGACTTGAAAAGACATTATGGACAATCCCAGAGGACTGCACTGTGCATAGAGCTATTGCTGACTAGAATGGGAGTCCAATGGAATTTCCAAATGTGCAATCTTAGTTAGCTACACAGACAGACTAATAAGAATAATCTAGTAATACCACAGGGAGTCATAGTCGAGGCAGGATAAGAATTTAGATCCAGTCTACAAGAAGATCAAAGACGATTAAGAAAAAATCGAATGAGGAACGCTAGGAAAAAATAAGTACTCTATATTAAAATCAAAACTTACTGGGGCCAGCAAAGGAGCCCTCGCCTGCCCGATCCTGGCCTGCATCCTGAACAGCACCCTCCTCCTCCTCCTCCTCCTGTGTCCTCTTGCCCCTGGGGGGGAGCTGATGTACAACATGAAAGAAAGAAAGACCAGAAAACATGGATGATATTTGTCAACCAAATCAAACATTTCAAAAGAACAATAACAAAATATTTTGGCAAAATAGCAAATAGACAACTATTCCACGGGCTATATTGACCGATCTCATGTGGTCTACTTTGTTATTAGTATTGCTTGATTTGCGGACCGTCGAATTGGAAAGTTCTTATGTAACTCACTAAAGAAAGTACTAAAAAGGTTTGCCTAGGATTGGCAGGCAGCAGTCCGCAGCACGCGAAGTGACAGAAAAAGTCCATCGTGATTGCAGATCAGCGGCAACACTAAAGTTTCCTACTTCATTAACCAGTCATTAAAATACTCAAACTATCAATCCACCACCACTATTTCTTCTTATCGCTATGTGTACAAAGGAAGGACTGGACTTGAGTCTGTAGGGGCTGATTTAGAAGCCCCTTGCGGCTCTTTTGCTCCATTGTTGCGTGACTTTTGTGACGCAGCGGCAGAACAAAAGAGGCGCAATGGTGCGGCGTATATTAACAATGTGACGCATATGGGAGATGCATCACGTTGTAAAGCCCTGCGCCATTAGGGGGCGTTCCGGCGCAAGGGAGGGCGTTCCTGCGCAGGAACGCATCCTAAAAGTGGCTGAGGGAAATCTACAAGATTTCAATCAGTCACTTTAAGGACAATGATACGTGACTCAAACCCAGCGCCTGCTTGAAGCAGACGTACGGCTTGACACAGCATTGGGGAGATAGGGCACCCCAGAGCATTGATGGAGCTGCGCCATCGTTGCGACGCAACTCCAGCAATGCGCCGCCTTTACGGCACAGATGCGTAACGCTTTGGTGACATTTTGGGCCCATGGTGCGCCGCATTGTAAATACAACGCACCATGGGTGATGGTGGCGTGGCGCACAATTACTGGCGCATCCCTGCTACTTTGCAGGGATGCGCCGGTAATTAAAAATCTGAACCTTAGTGTCTAGCATTACGCAGTTCTTTAAACTACACTCATACATAATTTCACAGGCCAATGAAATGAACACAAAATCGAAAACAAATAAGCATAGTAGCAACACTACTGAGAAGGAGAGCAGTGCACCTGAAATGCACAGACGATTTTGAAATATAATTTACCTACAATGTAATGAGCAGCATTATTGCTCTTGGTAAAAAAACAAAAAATTGCAATATAATAACACACAGAGCAGGAGAAAACAGATTAGTAAAGAAATAGCTACTACTACTCACCAAGCCCGGGGATCTCAAGGCCAAGCAGGTCGAGCAGATCGCGTTCACGGTCCAGGACATCCGTCCAGCGGTGGGTGGCCTGGTTGTAGGTGCGCCGGACCCAAGAGTGGTGGTACATGGCCTAGCACACCTTCTCCCACCGCTTCCGGCGCTCCCGGATCCCGTACCCGCTACCGATCTTGCCGCCTGCCATGATGGTCCTGGGGAGGCGGCGCTGAACATAAAAAATTAGTGCGGCCACCTCCTCCGGGCTGAAGATCTCCTGGGGTACTACCTGCTCCCCCCCTCAAACGCCCGCACGGGAGCCGGGCACGGGGTGCGGGACCCGTCCCCTTATGCGGCATAAAAGAGAGAAGGGTATATCGATAATGCAGGCTGCTATACAGTTTAAAGATAATGAAGAAGAACAAGAGAGTGAGCAGCTGCACAGGCAACGTGAAATGGCGATCGATAAATGTTATCCAGCTTTGTTACCTCTTCAACAGAGTGCAACGAAGGACCTTGAAAAAGATTCTTTGATGACACATTTGTTGAGTTCTCCACCCCCTTATGTGCAGAGTGCTACAGCACCTCCGCAACCTTTAGTTGCGCAACCTCCAGCTGTGCCTCTTGCTGTTTTTCAACCGCCAGCTCCTCTTCAGTTGGCTCCTATTCCTTTGGCGCAGCCTTCTCAAGGGCCGCCGACTTTGCTATCTGTTCTGCCTCCAATTCCTACGACTTTGTCTCCTGTATTTCCTGCTTCCTCTGATAATCCCGGCTCCCTTCACCATGGTCTGGGCAGAAAGGAAGCTAAATAATAAAGAAAATAGAATAGGGAAGAGAAGAATAGTAAAGAGTTGAAAAAAGTAGTTTAAAATTAACCAAAAGTAGCAGAAAACACAAAAATATAGAGCAAGAAAAATTGAGAGATAGATAATAAGTAAAATAGATCAAAAAAAACTTCAAACAAGCAAAGGATGGCAGAGATACAGAGAGGATACCAAAAGCATGCCCAGAACTATAGCAATGAATGAGAAACAAGATGGCTGCGCCCGTTCCCGACCGCGCGGGTAAGTTCGCGCGAGATTTTCCTCGCGAACACCCGCGAAATTGTACTAGCGAGCCGCACACTTTGCGAGATTACACTTCACGCACGGATACGGAAATACGTCATGCAAACAAGATGGTCGCGCCCTTGAACGACCGCGAGGGTAACTTCGCGCCTTGCGCTACAAGCGGCTCACTAAAACGCACAAAACCTTGCGAACTAACACGCCGCCAAAAAAAATTGCATATTCGCACGAATTTGCGGCTTCCGAATCCGATCTCGCGCAAGTTCACGCCCCGCGAATCCTGCGAAATTGCAGAAAAACAAGTTTTGCAAAACTGAAAGCACTCAGCAGGTGCAAGAGTTCAAACTCATCATTAGTAACCATTCCCTGTAGTGCTTCCTGACTGGGGCCCCTCCAGAGTTCAGTTGCTAGTTGCAACAATTGTATGACCCTGCTCTGACCCTCACAGCTGGCTCATAGAATAGCTACAAGTAGGCCACAAAGGTCCTGGAAAAAAAATTGCACTGCAACAGAAAGCAAATTACTGATAAGGAAGCAGGTGCCAGACCTGGAATTTGAAAACAGTGACACATTAACCCTTTCCATGTGGCCGCGATTCCCCTGGTGTGCTGTAAACAGCACGAACAGGGACGGCCGTGACGAACCCCAGCCGTCATCAGCACACGAGCACCGTAGTGCATGACGGCTGGGGTTTGTCATCAGCATGGAAGGGGTTAATAAACCAACCCCAAATTAATTCATGTCAGTTGAAGCAGGGCAGGTGTGCTTGCTTTCCCCCCCCCATAATCTACAGTGATGATGAACCAGAGGGTGGCATTGATGTAACAGAGGGTGGCATGGGTGAAACAGGGGGTGGCAGTGGTGAAACAGAGGGTGCTGGGAACCTGTGATGATGAACCAGACATAGAAACAACATAGTTGCGACCGTTGCGAGCCGACAAGTAAGTTCGCAATTGCGAACTAGTACCAAACACTCGCGAACTTGCAGAAACCCTTGCGAACACACAAAAAAAAATCCGCAAATTTGCGAGAATTCGCAGATTTTGCGGATTGCGAGTTCGCAAATACGCAAATTCGCGAACGCCAGATTCGCAAAATTCGCCCATGCTTAATCCCTAGTCTATTGTGAAGGAAGACTTCTAACCAAGTAAAATATAGGGTGATACCTTAAATAGTGCTGGTTGTGGAACAGTCCAAATGAAAAATATCAAATCGTCATATTGTAACAACTCTTTACAGCATCTGAAAAATTGAAAATAATATCCTGAAGTCTATTAAAAAAGGGAAAATTGTGAAATCACAATAAAGAAAAAAATCCTCACCTATTGCTCATATATATAATTCAATTGTTGAGAAGACAAGTGTAAATGTCAGTCTGTTTGTTGTAAACCAAATAAAGCCTCAGCTTATGCATGTGTAAATCTCAATCCATGATAAACTTAAAACAAAAAACAAACAAGTATTTGTGTGTGTGTGTATATATGTGTGTGTATGTATATATATTCACTGAAAAAAACCATAGGTTTCAGTCAAGTTATAGTTAGGAATTAGCATTTAAAAAACCTTAGAAATTCACAGAAAAATCATAGGTTTTAGGGGTTTTATAGTTATCTGGACATTTCACTCATACAAAACTATTGAAATTCCTCCGTTATAGTTAGTTGTACTAAGTATAACTCGCGTGCCCGCAATCCACTGTTGATGATGTCACATTTTACATCATTCATGACATGGTCAGTGACATTACTGATGACACACGGATGACATCTTCCAGTGAATGTGGTTTGGTTCAATATTTAAATAAGTATTATATATATAGAAATCTGCATTGGAGACTGAGTGGATGTATAAGTGTCTGGATGGAGGATTTAGTAGCAGTGTGATTGACTGTCTAAGGGCCAGATGTAGGAGTCCAAATACCGGTCGGTAACGGCCGATTTCGGACGTTACAGACCGGTATTTGGGTTTCAACATGTAGGGGCCTTAAAGTTACAGAATCGGTAATTTTACAGATTCAGTAATTACCGAATCGGTATTTGCCATTGATTCTTATGGGCTTCAAGGCCCATAGGAATCAATGGCAAATACTGATTCAGTAAGTACAGAATCGGTAAATACCGAATCCTA
Source organism: Lissotriton vulgaris (assembly GCF_964263255.1). NCBI lineage: Eukaryota > Metazoa > Chordata > Amphibia > Caudata > Salamandridae > Lissotriton > Lissotriton vulgaris. The sequence continues at coordinate 986,198,131 of NC_141696.1, read as the reverse complement.
CCGATTCAGTATTTTTTACCAAATAATTACCTACATTAGATTTACCGATTCATAAATACTGAATCGGTAAAATTCGGTATTTATCAATCGGTAAATCTATTTAACCTACATCTAGCCCCAAGTGACTAATTTAAAGTGTCTCACTAAATATATGGGATAGTGATTAAACTGTGTAAATATCTGTATCACTCTTTCTCTTGTTGTGTAAACTACTACATAAGTTGGTTACTATCTATGTGAAAGTCTATATTAGTTATTAGTTAGTTATGTGAGTATTTGTATGGGATAGTGAATGTGTGTGTGATTGGGTGGGAGGTGTGTGAGTGTCCAAAGATGTGTAAATAGTTGATTTAGTAGGTATATGAAGATAAGACTGTATGTGGAAACAGTTGTTTGGGTGAGTGAATCTCTTTATGGGTGTGGTGATGAGTAAATATATTTCTCAATGATATATGTTGAGGTTCCGTGATTCTGAACCCATTTTATAAAGGTCATAGTTTCGTTACGATTTTGGTAGTAGCGGACCGCAAATGACGAGTGCGGCAAGTACAAGTGTTTTCGTCATGTTTGATTGATGGATTCACTGTGTATTTGGAGATTTCGTTCTGAACCTTCGGGTTCCATTTTGTGTACGGCAGCCATTTTGTGGTTGCCCTCACATAGGCCGATGACTACGGCCGAACGAGTCTTTGGGACACGTATACCCTTTAGTTGACTTTTGAATGACCTGAACGAACTGACTCTGTTGCCTGAAGCTAACCTTGCTGAGCCAGTTCCTTGTCCGACAGCTGGTCAAGATAGAGATCAAAGAGCAGGACATTGCTGAGTTTATGGTACACGCACACGCCCTTCTATCTTGCTTTACATCTGTTTCTGTTCCTTCTTTTATGGTCTATTTATGGTTTGGGTTGTGGTCTTTTATTATGGGTTCGTCCGGCCTGTCCGAGCAAGAATGTTGGGTCTTCCCGTGTAATTGATGGTGGGCTGGACAACTGAAAAGTGGGCTTGTCGTTATATGATACCTATTGCAATGTCATCGGTGATTGGATAGTTTGTAAATAATTGGTGTTTGTCAGGAATGTGATTTTTAGCATAAAAGACGATGTCTCGCAATACGAAGATTGAGCAGTCTCTAGCGAACTACCTGTGTCATACTTCGTAGACTTCTGTTCCTGGTTGCAGCCAATAAATTTGATCTTTTACGCCACCAAGAAGTATCCTGTGTCTCTGTATTCTAAGACAGGTGAACTCCAAGACTTCGGGCGTTTCCCCTGGTGCCGCTGGGTTCCAAAACCCGGTTCTTCAGTTGGCGCCCAACATAGGGCGACTTCAGTGGTACCGGTCCAAGCCTGAAGATCGTGAGGAGCTTCGTGAGAAAATTCTGGAGGAAGGCCAACCACTTCATCGACCCCTGTATGTCGTTGTGGTCCGAAAGTCTTTGCGGCAGGGTTCCCCGCTTTCCGACGGCTTCAAAGGACTGCTGCCCTGACTGTCGCCCTGTATTGGACCCTTTGAAGATTTGTAAAGCGAGACAATAGATGGGTCTTCTGGTGACATGATCGATACCTCAGTTAAGAATAAGTGGAGCGTCTCCCAGTCCTTAGTTTTTGGGTATCCTTCAGGATCTTTGATTTGGAATTTGCAAGTGCCAAAGCCGAGGGACTCGTGTATTTGCGAGACTATCGAGTTTGATAATCCCTTGAAGTTTGAAGCTAGACTAGTGAGCGAAGATGCCTGGTCTTAGCAGACTTGGAAAGATATTTTGTTGTGGTTGTAATAGGGATTCCTGATTGGCGGATTCGTGTCCGATACCTCAGGTTGGAACTCCGACCTATGAGCTCTATTCAAAACATGGTGTGGGCCCCATTACGTATAATGAAGTGTGGATTCGCTACACTAGAAAAGATGGTGTTTTAAAATGGCCCCAACATTGTAGCTATGACACTGAGATTTTAGATAATCTGGAAGTTAAACTATTTAAGAAGAAAGCCCGGCCGGCGATGTTTGACTCTTTCCGCCTCTGGCGAAGGGAAGCCAAACAGAAAGAAATTAAATTAGCGAAGAGAAATAAAAGAGAGAAGGGTATATCGATAATGCAGGCTGCTATACAGTTTAAAGATAATGAAGAAGAACAAGAGAGTGAGCAGCTGCACAGGCAACGTGAAATGGCGATCGATAAATGTTATCCAGCTTTGTTACCTCTTCAACAGAGTGCAACGAAGGACCTTGAAAAAGATTCTTTGATGACACATTTGTTGAGTTCTCCACCCCCTTATGTGCAGAGTGCTACAGCACCTCCGCAACCTTTAGTTGCGCAACCTCCAGCTGTGCCTCTTGCTGTTTTTCAACCGCCAGCTCCTCTTCAGTTGGCTCCTATTCCTTTGGCGCAGCCTTCTCAAGGGCCGCCGACTTTGCTATCTGTTCTGCCTCCAATTCCTACGACTTTGTCTCCTGTATTTCCTGCTTCCTCTGATACTCCTTCTGATACTACTTCTACGTATACTTTGTCTCAACCTGCCTTGCCTCCTGTCCTATGGCAACTTCTCCTTCTGTTCGACAAAGAATGACCGATACTGTTACAGGTCTTTTGTCTCCTTTATTTGGGTCATTGAGTATGACCCCTGCTTCTGCGCGTAAACAGTTGCGTAGCCACTTGCCTGGTCCCGAAGAGCGGGCAGTATTGGATCATTTGGCTCGTAAATGGGTTACTAATTCTTCGAGATATGGTTTAGAGTCGGGAATGGATGTCTTCCATCAATGGGAAGCACCAAAGCAGAGGTATGTCTTCGACATGATGTGTACTTTCCTTCATGAAGAATGGGAAGATGGTTAGTTGGGACATACTCCGTCTGAGTTGTTCCGTGTACAGTCCGTCTTCGGGAAAGGTACTATAGTGGGTTTCGAAGTTGAAAAAGCAGTTGCGACATTGCTGTCATTTAGAAATGCATCTCCTTCCCAGCCATTGTTTGAGCCTGATTCTTCCGTTAGGAGAAAAGTGTGACAATATCCAATGAGAGAGGTTCCTCCGGTGTGGAAAGATGCAGTTCAGGCCGATGCCGCTAACGGTATTGCAGCGGTAGATGCTCATTTTCAGCGTGTTTGGGTACATGTTCCCTGGAAGCGAGCTGAAGTCTTGGCTCTTAAGCAGACTTTACCTGATCCCCATAAAAATCCTGCAGGGTACTATAAAGAGTTGTCACAGACAGCTGACACGTGCATTATGAATCTAGCCGATATAGATATGTTGTTTGGGAATGTGGTTCCTCAGCCCTTATGGGGAATGATTTGTCATGTGGATCATGCGCAGGAGTTAGGTGATACATGGAATAATATTACAGCTGCAGATGGTCTCCAAGGTGGAGGAGCTAAACCTGAAGCTTTAGTTGCAGTACTCCCCGGTAGGATCATTACTTACATGAAGACTTTGATGCCTGCTATGCGAGTGAATTGGGATAAGTTGTCTGCATGCAAGCAGAAGAAAGCCGAAAGTGTGTCTGATTTCTTCACTAGGTTTGAAGAGACGTTTATAGATCACAGTGGTCAAAACATGAGTACGGAAGGTGGCCAACGGTTGTTCTTAGATAAGTTTGTGCATAACTTGCTTACCGAGTTGTGTACTAAGTTGAAGGATTCAGAGAGTTCATGGGCTGTTTCTTCGTCGGCGCAGATATTGGCTACTGCACAGTATTACGAGAATAGGGATAAGGATGAGAAAGAGAAAGCGGATAGAAAGACTAAAGATTTGAAGACGTAGGTTCTTTTGCAGCAAGCAAATCCGCCTCGTATTAATCAGTGTGACTATCAGCAACCTCAGCAGTTTCAGAGAAATTCGCAAAGGTTCGAGTCTTCTCAACAGCGTTTTCCTGTAGGCCCTAATCAGTGTGCATATTGTAAAGAAGAAGGTCACTTCAAGAGTAGTTGTCCGGTTCTGTTACAGCGTACGAATGGTGCTTCTGGTATGAGAGGTCGAGGTGTTCAGCAAGCTCCTAGAGGTAGGGGACGTGGTGTGTTCCCCCAGAATGCACAATCCTTTCTCCCTCAGAATTCGATGAACTGTTTTGATCAACAGAATGGTGCGTCTGGTAGGACGACTCAGTACTATACTGACGACTACTATGTCGAGGGTGAGAGTATCGACGGTAATGATTGCTAGGACAGCCATAGACAAAGGGAGGGAGTTGTGTCAGTTCCAGTAGATCAGAGTGGACCTTATGTTGAAGTGATTACATCAGGTGTGTCAGAGCCTTTTTCTGTTGGATAGTGGTGCTGCGAAGAGTTCTATCATGCACTCTAAACTCCCTGGCGCACCTTTGTCTGGCTTGACGAATGTCTCAGTAGGTTTTTCTGGCGCGCCAGTTTGTAATCCGGTTTCTAGTCCTTTGTCCCTTTCTGTTGGACCTTATAAATTTGAAGCACCCCTCATTTTAATGACAGGTTGTGGTGAGAATTTGTTGGGATTGGATTTGTTGAAAAATTGTATGCGACACTACATTGTTCTCCTTCAAGAGTACAGCTTACATTGGGTAAGAGAGTGGTCTCTCCGATGTGTTTGTCTAAGGATCGACTTCCATTGGAATTGCGTTCTCTCCCTGATACTCTTTGGGCTACTGGTCCTAATGATGTGGGTCTTTTGGAGATTCCACCATATGTTGTGACGTTAAAGGCGAATGTTAGATTGCCACGTATTCCTCAATATCGGATCTCTAGTGATGGTGAAAGAGCGCTTTTAGCGATCATCTATGATCTGATCGATAAGGGTGTGATTGAAGAAACAAGAGGTAATGTGTGCAATAGTCCAGTATTGCCTGTTCTTAAACGTACTGATTCTTCGCAACCGCCTGTATATAGGTTTGTGATCGATCTCCGCGAGGTGAACAAGATCGTAGTAACGCAATTTCCTGTTGTTCCAGATATTACTGCTTTGCTAACTATGATTCCTGCTTCTGCTGCCTGGTTTTCGGTGATTTATCTGAAGAATGCTTTCTTCAGCATCCCGATTGCCGAGGAGAGTAGAGATATTTTTGGCTTCTCTTTAGGAGGCCGAAGTTTCCGGTTCAAGCGCGCTCCTCAAGGCTATTGTGAGAGTCCATCCATCTATAGTCAGGCTTTGAAAACACAGCTTGATACGATTGTCCGACCTGATGGTGCTGCTCCTATTCAGTATGTCGATGATTTGCTAGTTGCTGCTGATGATGAGGAGATTTGTAAAGAAGCTACTTTGTCATTGTTGCGACATTTGTCTGATCTCCATCATAAAGTGTCTCTTTCAAAATTGCAGTATTGTTGACAAGAAGTGACCTACTTAGGTCATCTCTTATCGAAGGAGGGAAGAAGATTGACCCCAGAACGAATTCAAGCGATTGCGAGAATGAATGTGCCAACCACACAGAGAGAAGTGCGTGCTTTTTTAGGTATTACCTCATACTGTAGGCAATGGATGCCAAATTTTTCGCTTCTTGTGAAACCTTTGTTAGCACTTACTGTTAAGGATACTCCGAATCCTCTTCCTTGGACTGACGAATGCCAGAAAAGTTTTTCTGAATTGCGTGATGCGTTGTGTTCGGCTCCTGTATTGGGTACTCTCGACTACAGTAAGCCTTTTACACTCTATGTTCACGAGAGAGCGGGATGTGCATTGTCAGTCCTCACACAGCAGTTTGGCGATAAACAACGTCCATGTGCGTATTTCTCGTCGACTTTGGATCCGGTAGCTAGAGCATTGCCGAGTTGTTTGAGAGCTACAGCAGCAGCAGCTGTTTCTATCCGACAGTCTGCTGGTTTGGTGATGGATAATACCTTGATTGTGATGGTCCCACATGAAGTAGATACCTTGTTAAACAGGACTAAGACACAGCACTTAACTATTGCTCGATTGTTAGGTTATGAGTTGACACTTTTAGCGAGTCATGTGCATATAAAGAGATGCAACACGCTGAATCCAGCTACGTTGTTGCTGATTTCTGTAGAGACGGATGTTTCTGAACAGCATGATTAGTTTCTTAGGACAGAGGAGGAAACGAAGGGTAGAATATACCTTAGGGACACTCCTCTTGCGAAGTGTGATAGTACTCTATGGGTAGATGGTTCGTGCTTTAAGCTTCCTAATGGTGATACGACTGCGGCATATGCTGTTACGACTTTGCATACGATTATTGAAGCTTCACGTATCCCACACAATTCAGCTCCAGCAGCGGAGTTGATTGCATTGACAAGAGCGTTTGTGTTGTCGAAAGGGAAACGAGTGACTGTGTATACCGATAGTCAGTATGTGTTTGGTGTGGCTCACAGTTTTGGTCGCTTGTGGAAGGAACGTGGGTTCCTCACGTCTCATGGAACGAAAATCCAGCATGGTCAGTTGGTAAATGAACTTCTTGAGTCGCTTACGTTACCGATGCAAGTTGCAATCGTGAAATGCAGTGCACACAAGAAGGTTACCGATGATGTTGGTTGTGGTAATGCGTTTGCAGACGAAGTTGTGAAAGAGATGGCAAAAGATGTGATGAGTCGAATGTATGTTGCAGGTCCGGCAAGATGGGTTCCGGATAGAGGAATGTGTGAAGATACGATAGAGAGCGTGAAGTCGATTCAGGCTGAAGCTACAGAGAAAGAATTGAGTGTATGGAGAGATAGTACGGGAAAATTGGATTCGACTGGTTGTTGGATTGAGTTGTCAGAGCATCAGTGATGGTTGTTACCTGATGCGTATGTTCTTGCAGTGGTTACAATGGCTCATGGAATGGCTCACATTAGTGCGAAAGGGATTTGTAAGTTGTTGGCTCCAGTATGGCAGAATGCTGGAATTCCTAGGTTTTGCAGAGAACTTGGTTAAGAATTGTATGGTTTGTCTGATGTATAATCCTGGTAAGGGAACTCCAACTCCAGCTGGTCATTTTGCACCTCAGACGTAACTGTTCGAGGTTTTACAGTTAGATTTCATCCACATGGAAAGATGTAACAACCTGAAGTACGTCCTTGTGGTTGTTTGTGCCTTTTCAAGATGGGTAGAAGCATATCCCCTGAAAGATAATACTGCTTTGTCCACAGCTAAAGCCCTAGTTAAGGAATTTTTCCCTAGGTTTGGTTTGCCAAGAATAGTCTGGAGTGATAATGGGAGTGAATTTGTTGGTCAAGTGATGAAGAGAGTATGTGATGGTTTAGGCATCAGACAGAAGTTTCACGCTGCAAATCATCCCCAATCAGCTGGTCTAGTTGAATGCTATAATGGCACTTTGAAGCTGAAGTTAGCCAAGATTCAGGCGAGCTCTGGTCTCCAATGGCCGGATGCTTTGCCATTGGCACTTTTGTCAACTAGGATGACAGTACATTCTCGAGTGGGCCTTAGTCCGTATGAGATTGTGTTTGGCCATCCGGCAAATATATGGGGAGTGCCGAGGCCGACAAAGTTTAGTGAGATCGAACATCCTGTATTGCTTGACTATCTGCATGAATTGACAGCTAAATTGATTGTTTTACACCAACAGGTTCACAAAACATTGCCCCAAGCATCTGAAGATCCGGGACACGCCATTGATCCTGGATCCTGGGTCCTTATTCTAAACTTTCAGCGGACAAAGAATAATCAGCCCCGCTGGACCGGCCCATTTCAGGTTCTGTTGGCGATGGGTACTGCAGTGAGAGTGCACGGTAAAAAGAACTGGATCCACGGCGTACATTGTAAGAGGGCCCCTTTGCCTCTGCCGTACGACCAGTGGGTTCAGGAGGGTATAGGCGATTCAGAGACCAAGACCGTGCCTCGTTTTGTGCCGTTCAGCGATGCATGTTTAATTGGGACAAGTTCTGAGCGTGAGAACGACGATATTCTTCAAGAAGCTGTGCCTCCATCAGTTCGACTGGACACCACTGAACCTGAACTATTGTTTCGTGAACAGACATTGCCTGGTAAAGGCCGCTATAATTTACGCCTGAGAGTCGATGGACAAATAAACAAATAATTATTTTCTTGCTTTTTTGAAACTAAGCTCTCCCGTCTGAGAAACTGTTTTGCTCGATTTTTTGTTTTTCGAACCGCCATCCGGGTTCAGCTGTAGGGTCGCGGTATAAAGACTCAGAGCGTACGGCCATGTAGACACAAGGTCGACAGTTGTGGTTTGTTCTAGGGCGTTCCCTGGAACATTCAGAGGTACACTGAGCGAATCAAACTAACTGCTGCGAACAGCACGGTTAGAGGATGGAGTTTTTCGAGATGGAGAGAACTGTTGAAGAAATGAACTTTAAGACAAAATTGTGTAAAATAATGAGTAAGAAATGTTTTCTGATAATGTGCCTTTTGATGCTAGCCTGATGATGTTTTTGGTGGGATATATTATTTTCTCTTTTCAAGTGACGTTTGCACCCACTACACAACCCATATCTTCTTCTACTATGTCTTCGCATTATTTTCACCCTTTTCCTGAACATAAGTCTACTAGAAGATTGGAATTTATTAATAACTCCTTTGTTCAACTTTTGCACCAACACCAGTTAGTAGTGAACACCACTAATTGTTGGGTGTGTGGCCTTATGCCTCATACTACTGATAAAGGTATTCCTTACCTGGTCCTGCCTTTCAGCTACAATGGTTCCATGTGGGCATACAGAACAATGTTTATTTATGCTCGAGAAGTTTACCCCCTGCGTTCTGTGAAAGACAATCCAAAGAATAGTGCTCTAGCTAAGGGTATAGTAGACATGATTAGATGAATTGATTCCTATGAGACTATCCCGAAAGATGAGTCACTAGCGTATATTGGATGGAACGTGACTGGATATGGTTATGTAAGAGCAGAGAGGCGCACACAGTGAAGTCAATAGTATAAGAAAGTCCAAAAAGACATGTAGATCTTCGGTTCTTATTTCTAAAAGTATTCTTTATTTTCACGTACAACGGCACAGCCGGCGCGTTTCATTCCCATTCGTGCCTTGGGAATTTCATCAGTGCGGTATTTCTCGAGGTCGTGCAGGGTTTGCGGTCTGACTAAGAAGAGCAAAAAAATAACTTTCAGCAATGGCACGGTCTGGGAACAGAGAGCTTTTAGCAACTGCAACAGTGTGAATGTTATATATCTGATCACCTGTCCCTGTCAACTGGAATATGTGGGCATGACAAGCAGGGCAGTCAAGGTCAGGATAGGTGAACACAAGAGCACGATAAAATGCAGGAAATCCAGTACAAAACTGACGAACCATTTCCTTGAAATGAACCACAAACCAGAGGAAATTACATGGACGGTAATAGAACTGGTAAGCAATGAAAGATTTCTGTTAGAGAAGGAACAGAGATGGGTGTTCCGTATTCAGTCACACAAACAAGGGCTGAATGATGATATACCCTGGAGCCAACTGTAAGGTACCGTGCCCCTCATTTCATTAAATCTATATCCCCCTCTACTTCCATCTGCCACCACGAGGATTCTGCCCGCAGAGAAATTCACTCCTAAAAATGGATTGCATCATTATGAATATTTTCATGACTTTATGATTTTTTGTAATTAGAATTGCTTTTAAATATTAGAAAATTTCCTACTCTAAGTAAAAATTAGACACTGCGGAAAGACTTCCGCTTTCACACTCCGGCTGCGCCACTAACAGGCGGCCATTTTTGGAAGTTAACGCTCTAGCGTTACGTGGTAGGCGGCACCCTCGAAAATGACAAACGCGGAAGTGCGAGGCCCTTTATAACAAACGGACACTCGAGCCCGGCAATCCTCGGAGGAGCACGGGGGTAGGAATAATGATTTCTTTCTCTGGCAGACATGTGAGTAATAGACTTTGACCTCGAGTCTCGAAAAACGGGTCACAGGGGCTAGACAAACAAACAAAATCTCGCTGATTCTGAAACCATTTAACACGAGGTTTTGTTCCTTATAGTAAACTGCGCAGAATACCCCTCGCCTGCAAACTCATGGGGTGATGACAATTATTGAGATAAGTATGTTACTGATACCCTGACTATTTATCATGAAAATGTTGCGAAGGGGTTCCCCTTTCCCCTTTCAAATTGCTAGTTTGTTGGAAATGCATGGAGTCATGATTGGTTAGTGTGTGTGATGAGATGATAGTGGAACCCACAGTATGGAGCCACTATTTGTCTCTAACGACAGACAGTTGATGTCGAGAGACACATAACAACTACATGCTGATTTTCATGTAGGAATACAATCGCTTTCAGATTTACAATGCGGTTTTCTTCCAATAATGTGGTATATTTGTCTGTTTGTATTTTCACTCAGATTAGAATGCTTATTTACGCATTTATATTGGCTTTTCTCTTCCCTTTCTCTTACAGAGACCACATCAGGTCAATTTTTCCTGCTTCACCTGGGCCAACTCATGCCCCGAAGCCCAAACAGCCAGCTTATTTTTGCTGGTTGTTTGTAGGACAGTAGGCACTATCTCGTAGAACTGAGTAGTAACTTGTAGGGATCGTTATATGGTCCTGATGAGTAAGCAGTAGGGGACTGCTTACGAAACATGTCGACTAGGTAGCAGCTAATGCTCTACCACACAACCCCTTCTTAATGTTCCCAGCTAGAGAAGTTAATAAAATTGATTTTTTCTACTAAGCCAGTGAATTTTTAACCTTTTTCCATTTTTTTCACTTTTTGCACACTCACTAGTGTTAGGTCCCTACACTCTCACTGATACCCATGCACCTACACATAGCCTCTGTCACATCTTAGTGCTCCCGCGTATTTCGTCTGGTCGTAGCATGCCCTGTCCCGTTATAGGGGCGGGAAGACCCCTATGATGAAGCATGACACTAACGGTTTTTTAGTGTGTGAGGGGTATTTTAACAAGCACATTGTGCTCCCATCTTTCCATGTGTAAGAGAGAGCCTAGCACCTTTTTAGAAACGGTTAAAAATTAATAAACCATCACTTTTCACTTTTCTTGATAGAATCTCTGTGGTTATAAAAATAACATTGGGATTACCTTGTTACAGAAAATGCCACTTTTAAAAAAATGCAAAAGAAACAATTGATGGACGGAATACTGAACAATGCAAACATTCACCCCCAGTCACAAGGATCTGGATTTAATCCATCATTCTTTTGCTCACCACGCCACCTTGGTTTGGACCTAGCCATATACAAATCAGTCTTGACCCTGTTCCTTATGGGAATAGTCCAGCTTGAACTGCCAAGCCAGCTCCTCCCTGGACCGGAAACAAGCATCCTGAGACCAGTTTCGGGGCACCACCACTTATCAGCCAGGCTAGCTGGAATCCAACCTTTCCCACTTAGGATGACAAATGTAAAAGAAACAATTGATGGATAGGATTCTGAACAATGCAAACATTCACCCCCAGTCACAAGGATCTGGGTTTAATTCATCATTCTTTTGCTCACCACAATACCCCAGTGGGAAAGGTATGCCCAGACAACGTTTTTATAATTTGCACTTTTTGTAACAGTCATTTAGTGTTGCTTCCATTTCTGTTGGACATTAACACCGTCTTTTTCATGACCATCATGCATAACATCAAATGCAGAGTTCATAATTGAGGCTTTAAAGCAACACTGTTTATTGGTATATAAGTCCAAAATCTCTTAATTGGGTACCAAATGTATTTCACACGCACCCTTTTTCCATTACTTGTTTTCATTAGAATTTCTGTTGAAAATGAAATGAAAAAAATGAAAAAAAAATATTTAATAAAGCGCACTGCGGCCAAGCGGCTTCCTGGCGCTAGGGACCTGTTCAGAGCTCACAACGGGAAACCAGGAGAACTAAGAGGGAAAAGCCTGAGAAAAAAGGAAAGTTTTAAGGGCCTTACGAAAGTGAGTGTAGATGGGAATGGAGCGAATAGAAAGTGGGAGGCTATTCCATAACTGGGGGGCCAGGACAGAAAACCGAGTACCGCCAGTTCTGGATTTGCGAAAACGAGGGATGTGCAAGAGAGAGAGAGAGGAAGATCGAAGAGTGCGACTAGGGGCGTGAGAAGAGATGAGAGAAGTGATGAAAGAGGGAGCAGAGCGGGAATGAGCTCGAAAAGCTAAGCAAGCCAGTTTGAAGAAGGATCTGAATCGGATAGGGAGCCAATGAAGAGATTTGAGAGCGGGAGTGATATGAGAGGATTTGGGGAGAGACAAAATGAGGCGGGCGGCCTGATTTTGTATGGCCTGGAGGCGGCGAGTTTCGTAAGCAGGTATGCCCACGTAGAGGCCATTCCCATAGTCGAGGCGGGAGATGATTAAAGCCGCGACTATGGTTTTGAGTGCGTCGGTGGAAAAGAAACGCGAGATTTTCCGGATGAGACGGAGGGACAGAAAACAGGAGGACACGACGGAACTGATCTGGTTGTGCATGGATAAGTCATGACTGACTTTAATACCAAGAGTGCGAACGGAGGATACAGGTGAGGGAGGGGGTCCAAAAGATGGGGGCCAGTGTGCAGGGGACCAAGGGTTAGAGGGACCACCAGTGAGGACAAGTTCCGTTTTGTCAGGATTGAGCTTAAGATGATTAGCGCTCATCCACTCGGAAATGAAAATTAAAGTGGAACAAAATTTAGGAAGAGAGTCGGGGGAAGAAGAGAGATCAAAGACGAGCTGCAGGTCGTCGGCGTAATTGTACACAGAGACCCCCAGCTCGAGAAGGGAAGAGATGAGAGGACAGATATAGAGATTGAAAAGGAGGGGAGAGAGGGAGGAACCTTGGGGAACACCACAAGAGATCGAGCGGGGAGGGGCAGAGAAACCGGAGAGGTGAACAGCCTGGGACCTATCCCGAAGGAAGGACGCGAGCCAAGAAAAGGCCGCGCCCCGAATGCCCGCTGCGCTGACACGGTCGAGAAGAATGGAGTGGTCAACCGTGTCGAACGCAGCGGACAAATCGAGGAGGACCAAGGCTTGGGGAAGGTTAGAATCGGCTTTCCTCTTGAGTTCATCCAGAACTGCAATGACCACTGCCTCCGTGGAGTGGCCCGGGCGGAAACCCGCCTGATGGGAAGCCAGGAGGCCATTCTCCTCGATATACGAGGAGAGGCAGGAGGTGACATGGGTCTCAAGGATCTTGCCGAGGTAGGGAAGAAGGGAAATGGGTCGAAAATTAGAGGGGAGAGAGGGATCCAGACCAGTTTTTTTTAAAATGGGGAGGACGATTGCAGATTTGAAAGATAAGGGGACGGAACCAATAGCCAAAGAAGAATTAAGTAGAGCAAGAGGGGGAGTAGGACAGTTGGTGAAGAGGGTTTTAAGGATGCGTGCAGGTGCACAATCCGCGGGAGAGCCAGACTTAACTTTGATCAGATATTTGAGAAATAAATCAGGTGAGATAGGAGGAAAGAGAGTAAAGGAGGACGGGGGAAGTGCGAAGGGACGGGTGCGGCTGGGTTGAGACACGGTAGGGATGTTAGCTTTGATCTTCACAATCTTGTCAATGAAAAAGTCATTGAGTGACAAACAGAGGGACTGAGAGGGAACCAGAGAAGGGGAGGAGCGTTCAGAAGTGGCAAGATTGTGAACCAGGGAGAAGATTTCACGAGGTTTATTGACGGAGAGAGCTACTTTCTCAGTGAAATAGGAAGTTTTGGCCGTTAAAATGGCTTTTTTATATTCGGTGAGAAGTTGTTTATATTTGGCGCGCAGAGAAGGACAGTATTTCCGTCTCCAGAGGCGTTCCGACCGTCTAAGGTCGAGTTTTAGCGCTTTGAGTTCTGGGGAGAACCATTTGTGCGCGTCATAGGGGCGAACTGCTTTGATCTTTCTAAGCGGGGCCACTAGGTCACACGAAGAGGACAGCCATGTGCTGATGGCATAGGCCTGGGATTCAAGGGGGAGATCAGTGAGGTCCGGGGCGGATGAAGCCAAGGAACACGAAAGAGAATCAAGATCGGTCTTATTCCAGTTGCGGGCTAGAATGTTTTTGGGAAGGGGGGGCTTGTCAACCACACCCAGGTGAATAGAGAAGGAAATGATAGAGTGATCCGACCAAATACAAGGAGATATAGAGGGAGGTGAAGCGAGGGGACAAGAGGACCAAATTTGATCTAAAATGTGGCCTTGAACATGGGTGGCAGCTGTGACATGGGATGTGAAGTTCAAGCATTGGAGGGTAGCGGAGAAGTCTTTAGAAGAAGGATCTTCCCTAGGATCACCCGGCCAGAAATTAAAGTCGCCGAGGAGTAGGACGGAGGAATTATTGACCACCAAGGTGGCCAGAAGGTCCTGAAGGGAAGCTACAAAGGAGGGCATAGATTGAGGGGGACGATAGACGAGGACAACAGTGAGGGGGGCAGGAAGATTGAGAGAGCGGGCCACTAGGTAGTCCACATTAGGTATAGGGGGATGAGGAAGAAGTTGGAATTTGAGGGTCGACCGAATGATCATTGCCACACCTCCCCCAGCCTTGCCATCCGGGCGATCAGCTCGGAGGGCATAGTAGGAATCGGGGAGAATGGCTAGAAGATCAGGAAGGGAGTCAGCTGTGAACCAGGTTTCGGTCAGGAAAAGAAAATCAGGGGAATCGGTGGTCAAGAGGTTAAAGAGTGCTGTCTGGTGTTTGACTGCCGAGCGGGTATTAAGTAAATGAGCAGAGGCTACAGTAGGAGCAGGGGAAGGACGGGAGACAGGGGGAGATTTAACAGATAAAGGAGTAGGGCTATGGGAGGCCCGTGTCAGGTGAGATGGGGGAGAGGTGAGGATACCAAAAGAGTCTAAATGATGCAGTAGGGAGAGTGAGGGAGGAGAAGTTACGGAGAGAGCAGTGAGTTGGGAGGAAGAGTAAACCAATGAAGGGGCAGAGTGGATGGTCCCTGGTCCCGGACCGTCGCGGACGGGCGCAGACGGGCTTAACTTAGGCGCAACTTCGGCGCGCCTTCGTCGTGCCCGCTGCGCCCGTCCGCTGCGCCGCGGGAAAAGAGGAGCCATTATATAGGGGCACATGGGGAAGGAGGGTCAGGGGGGCGTGGCAGGAGGGGAGGAGCCAGAGAGCTGCAGCGCGGAGCCCAGACCCGCCCAAGATGGAGGAGCCGCCCATCCCACTCCGAGAGTCAGGCAAGGAGGGGGCGGTCAGCGGAGGCGGTCTGGGTCGCGTACAGTAAGGGGCAGCCAGGAGGATCTGAGCGCTGGGTCCGAGGCGCTTGAAGGCAGGCAGTGCAGGCGAGCAAAGTTTAAAAATCCAGGAATTAAAATCCGCGTTGCTCCCGGAGAAGCCTCGGGAGATCTGAGGAAGAGCGTTGCTCCCGGAGAAGCCTCGGGAGATCTGGCAACAGGTGTGGGCGTGTGAGCAGGTGAGTGCCTAAAGTGCTTGCCAGGAGGGGAGGAGCCAGAGAGCTGCAGCGCGGAGCCCAGACCCGCCCAAGATGGAGGAGCCGCCCGTCCCACTCCGAGAGTCAGGCAAGGAGGGGGCGGTCAGCGGAGGCGGTCTGGGTCGCGTACAGTAAGGGGCAGCCATCATAAGACAGATTCCTTTGCCAAACCTATTTTTTTTAAATGTTAGCCAGTTGCATAATTTTTTGCTTCATATTTAGAAAGTCTATTAATTAACAAGAAAATTAATTAGCTTAGTAGCTGAAATATGCAAAGATAAATGAATAATGTAATGCTAAAAAAGACGCGCATTTAAAATGTGCTGATTTGCAATAGGCAACCATAGTTATCTGTATAAGCCATAAAAAAAACTAAGAAGCAAGTTTTCTCTAACTAGAAGCCAACCTAATATTGCTGAAATGTGCACAATGTGAATTAGAAGTTTGACCTTTAAATAACATGCTTAGAAAAGGCTGTCATAACTGCATAATGTTCTGGTTTAACAAATGCATTACTTTATACTCATCATTTTATTAATAAATTTCAAGAAGCTCATAGTTTCTCATGTTTCATGGAATGTGCATTATAGACAATAATTCGTGTTCGTATTAAATGGAATGCATTACCTAACAGTGATGTTGCCCTCTAGTTAGTATTTCATTGTTCTGACAATGAAACAGATTGAGATGTAGAAGGCCAAACTATACTAAAATGCATATGGGAATTAAGCCATATGTTTCCAGAATCTAACTACACAAGACTATACCTAATCTTGCAAAAAAGGTTTGATCGCTGCTTGTATTTTCGTGGGAACGGAGGACCTGAACCTGCTTACTGAAGAATGCTGCCATCTTATTGGTCCTTGAAGGAAAAAGCCTCATACAATGTTTTTGACATATTTTCCTGACTTTCATATTAGTTCATGTTCCACAGTAGATACGTGGCTTTGCGTTTTTTCCCTTTTCACTTGCCGGAGCCCTGTCTGTTGTGGCTACTGGTGCTACTGTTTCCCTTTTGCCTCACTTTGCTATTTGATTTTTTAAAGATTGCTACGGCAATTGTATGCTGATCTATTTGCATTTATTGAGACTCTGCTGATTCTTATGAACTACTCTGTATGGGAAATTCTGCGGTTCAAATTTGTCTTTTAAGCTATATGCTCCTCTGATCTCACTCTTTTCAGTTTGATTATGACCTCTTCATGGGTCCTACAAATCTAAAACTCTGATTTGCTCTTTAGAAAAGGGACTTGGGCCCTAATGTGTGAAACGATTTTTCATTTCTTAACGGACTGAATCGCTTTTTGGGCATAAACGTGGTTACTAAATGTGGTTTCTACCCAGTAGAAATCGCATTTTGGAAATCCCAAAAATAGGAATTCATAAATAGTGATTTCCTATTTTCGAATCGTGTCCGCATGTACAAATGATTTCCTAATTGCGACTAGTCACTAAGGGCCAGATGTATGACCACTCTGTTTTGTGGGTAGCAAATTGTGATTTTTTTGCTATTCACAAAATGGAGTGTACTATTCTGTCTCAGACACATTTAGCGATTCCCATTCGGGTCGCAAATTACTTGCATCATAAATATTTATGAGGTAGGTCGCAATTGGGAATAGGCTACAATCACATGGAAGGTGGCCTGCTGGAGACAGCAAACCACTATGTCTGTGTTTTCTATTTAAATCATGCAACTTTTTTGTTTTCAAATGCAGCCCGTTTTCCTTAAAGGAGAATGGGATGTGTATAAAAGTAAAATATGAAAAGGTTTCTTTTCATATTTTAAGGGCAGGCAGTGTTCTGTGGGACCACTGGTTGCTCTTGAAAAATATTTTTGCTTCCTAACACAAAGGGGAGGGGGTCCCCTGTGGACCCCTTTCCGTTTGTGACTGGCTTCCCATTATTTTGAAATTGGTGGTAACTGTGATTGTTTTACAACCTTATTTACGGTCGCAAAACAATCGTACACCCCCCTGCGACTCGCTATAAGGAAGGGATGCTCTTGGCACGCCCCTTCCTTATAACAACTCGCAAACCCTATATTTCTTCAATGCAGTTGTGACCTGCACCAGCCCACAAGCTGTCCTTGCAGCAGTGTGCCATGTCTGTCTGTGTATTTTCAGTATGCCTTGCCAGGCTTAATGTTGTGGCAGCCAGCGGGTTGATTGACCTGTTGAAGGTGTCAAAGTAAGCCAGGTACTGTCTGTGCTGCAGCCGCTGCACACGGTGGTCCTGCTTCATCCCTGATAGCCATCGCCAGTGGCAGCTGGTGACATTTGAAAGCAGTGGGGCGTAAAAGTTGGGCATGACTTTTAAGCAGCAAGTGAAGCGAGCACAAGTTGAGTACAGGTTGGGTCCTCCTACCAAGAGAAAATTTGAAATGGATTGGTAAATGGTGCATTTTAAAGCAAATGCATTCCATGATTGTTAGAACTGGCTTTTTCTGGTTGGCTAAGGCTGACGCCAAAGCTAGGCCGAAAACACCATTCTAGTCAGGGGAATAGAGTCACACGCCAAGATAACCCCTGCTCACCCCCTTGGTAGCTTGGCATGAGCAGACAGGCTTATCCCGGAGGCAATGTGTAAAGCATTTGGGCACGCACGCAACAACATCCTAGGCACACCACAAAAGGAACTCCACACAAGGTTATATAAAAATACCTTTTGTATTGTCAAAACACATCAGATAGTAATCACAGAATATACATTGTGCCAACTGGCACGGGCAATAATCACAAGGGATTATTTACAGGACAGGGCCACCTGTACTAGAAAGAACAACCACCTAAGTATCACAATACAATTAGGGGTATAAGCAAGAACACATTACACATGATGCATCACAACATTCAGAGATGTAGGGAAGGAAAACACATGATGCATAAAACATATATTCAGCAGTGTAATAACAAGGCACATGATGCATCAAAACACATTCAGAGGTGCAGGGAAGGAAAACACATGATGCATAAACCAACACGCTCAGAGGTTTAAGAACAAGGAAGACACATTATGCATAAAAACATTCAGAGGTGCCAGAACACAACTCAATAGCGCAAAAACACATGATGCCTAAAAACACATTCAGAGGTGCAATAAAACCACACAATTGCGCAAAACTTACATAAGCCACCACCTGTGGCAGGCCATGGGCCAACTGGCCTTGTTGGGGCTAGGACGCCCCTTGTCCCAAAGTCAGGGGCCTAAACATGGCAGCTGCCCACGAAGTGTTGGGCAGCTGTGAAAAATGATGGGGCCAACGAGGGAGCCTCACAGGCTCTGAAGAAATAAAATGTCCCCCGGAGCCTCTCAGGGCTCTAAACAAATGACTGGCCCCTTTGAGCCTCGCTGGGCTCTTTGCACAACAAAATGCCCCCTCTGAGCCTCTGTGGCCCTAAACACAAAATGGCCCCCACCGTTGGAGTCCCCCTCCTGGAGACTCAAAATCTCATCAATGCCTCTGAATCTCTCGGGGCTCAAATGAAACCAATCTACCCCCACGAGCCTCCCTTAGGCTCGAATCACCAAGCATACCCCTGAAGCCCTCGTGGGCTTCACACCAACTGTGCGCCCGAAAATCAGGAGGGGCACTTGGTAGGAGGGGGCGGGCACTGGCAATGTGCCCCAACGCCCCCTCTAACAGTATTGGCCCCTTCGCTGGATTCCCCCCGTCTGGGGACTCACTAAGCCACAACTGCTCCCCTCTCCCAAAGCGGCCCGCACTCACCGGACTGCTTCCTGGAGGCAGGTCTCTTCTCCGGCTGCGGGGCTCTCCCTTCACTCTGGGAGCCTCGCGGTCAGACTTGTCCGGTTGCTCTGGTGCAGAGCGGGCCACGCGCTGGGTCAGGTGGAGGCGGGGTGGGCTCTCGTCCTCCCCCTTGATGGTGATGCACCCTCGGCCGTCGGCGGGGCTCTCCCAGGGTACGGGAGCCCCGCGAGAGGGTCCAAGCACTTCCTGGTCGTCCTGTTGTCCTGCCGCAGCTTGCCTGACTTCCGGGTCGCGGCTGCGGCCAATCGCAGCGCGGCCCTGGGGTAGGGAGGCGGGACACCGCCTCCCAATCGCTCTCCGGGCCGGCGGCTGCCTCGATCACCAGAGGCGCTTTGGGCAAATGCCGGGTGGGCACCAGCTTGTTAAGAATAAACAATAAATCGAGGTGGGCACTTGATTTGATCAGCGATCCAGGCAAATGCCGGGTGGGCACCGGCTTGGACAATTACAGCGCCCCCAAGCGCTATGGCAGAGGCAAGTGCCCCTAAGCACTAGGGGGGTCAGGAGGACCAAGAGAAGCGCTCCCCAGCGCTAGTGGATAAATAAAGCGCTTCCAGGCGCTATAAAGACAAATCAAGCGCTCCCAAGCCCTAGCAGGCAAAAGAAGGTCTCTGTCACAAATAAAGCACTCCCCCAGCGCTACAAGCAAGGTCCAGCAGCAAAGTGAAGCAAAGGGGACCCAGCAAAAGGTCTCCGGAGTCCAGGACATCAGCAGTCCATCAGTATTCAGGGGCTGGGCAGGGCCCAGGGAGGCAAGCCTTCCCCTGGGCCCAAGCAGCAGCACACCCCTGGCAGGATTCAAGTTGGGAACATTAACATTTTGGAAGGGGACACAGCCCCATTTTATACTGTAAAATCCTTTGTCTAGCAGGGTGCAGGCAATGTGAGAAGCAGCTACAGCTGGTTATAGGGAACTCCTTTCACAGGCCAGGCTAGGGACATCAGACGCACCATAGGGGGTGGAGCCAGCATTGTGTGGGGGAAACCCAGCCCCATTCAGGCCCAGGTGCACCCCTCCCCTCACATCAGCATGCTAAACACTCCATTCACCACCGGGGCAGACCCTCCCAGACTCTTGGAGCCAGGCTCACCAGCCAATCACACGCCAGACACAAATTACACAAATATGCCAACTTCTAAAAGTGGCACTTCTACACTAGATACAATCATGCCGCATATATCATTGTGCAGCATTCAATCTCACAAGTTCGCACATACCAAACTCGACCCTGCACTCCCCACACATCAGGAACTACCATGGTCATACATATTCCCCATTCATTCCTATGGGAGGGTAGGTCACTCACTACACATACACAGAGAGCTCACGCACTTTACACTGTACCACAGTGAAAAAGTGCGCAGAGGCCTAAAATCATCAACACCAGGTCACAAAAACAGGCTAGGAAAAAGCAAAAAAGTTTCGGGGTGAACCTGCCAAAAGGGCTGGGTCCAACAATGATAAAGTCAGTCTTATAAGGCAGTGAAACACATAGTCTTGAAATAGTATGCACCGACCCAGAACCTCAACTCTGCACAACCCCATCAACAGGTCCAAACACCATCAGCCCTCATAAAAATGTTTACAACTATTTCCCTGATTGCCTGCATCATCATTAGCAAACAATCACTCTCTACAATAGTCATCTACTGCCAATTACATTATAATTGACACATTTAGATACTCATTGGCATTAAACCACTAACATCACCTCTGATAGAGGGCCACTTTCACTATTACCCACGCTATGCTTTCTCTGGACACCATGACCTCCCCACTGCCATTTTCACTCAAATCATATATTGCCACTCAGACCACCACTTCTCTAAAGCCACCCAAATTATCACTTTAACAGAGTCACCCACTCACCTAAACCTAGCCACACTACCAATCACTCACTGCCACTGACAAAGAACAAATTTGATTGCGACATTCATATTTTGTATGCTTTGTACCTAGACATTTTTGGCTTCCTCGGTGACGGACCGCCTTTGCCGTATCCAGCATTGAAATTAATTGACCCGGTAGCGGACGGACACTCCATTATCCTGACCCTGTGGAATTTATACGGTGGGACGCCAGAGCCGGCCCGGAGGGCTCCCCCATTGTGAGTTTATACTTGCCCTGCCTAATCTTCACTTGGGCTGTGCGCTCTCAAAATCTGGGAGCTCTTTATTTGTTCTTTATACTGAACATCTGAACTTTCAAGACCTGTTGTCCGTGACCTGTGCCCCTTCCCATTCATATGTATTTTAATTCAGTTACTCCTTTATATAAGGAGTGTGCCCCCGCATAACCAATTACTTGGAGTTTGGACCTGGTATCCTAATATCCAGAACAAGAAACTCTTATATGGAACCTATGATTTATTTGCGCCCTGACGAAGGAGTTTAGGACCAATAAGTTCCTTTTCCGAAACGCGCGTCAGCGCCTCTTTTTGCTTCTATATGGATTGTTATTTACAGTATACCTTTTGAATTTTGTGTGTAGTGAGTTTGTGATTGTGTTGAAACTGGTTGTTCAGATGAAGTGTTTGAGTGGTTTTGACTGACTGGGTATGTCTGGCTGTGTTCTTGATTCATGGGGGTTCGTTTGTGTGTATATAGTATAAATATGTATATATAGATAATTTGTTGGGTACTGTGGTCAAGAATATGAATATATACTGCTATTATGTTTCAAAGTATTAGAAAAATATGTAAATAGAAAGTGACAATATTTTTTGAATAACTTTTGTTTGTGGGACAATGTTTCTTAATATATGTATCTAGGATGTACCACCTAGTTTAAAATATTACTAAGTGAGGGGCTTGTTCTTGCTATTGTTCCTAGACATGATGCTGACATAACAAAACACTGTAATGTTCCGACTAACAATCACCATTTTTCATCTAAATGTAATAACTACCTTTCACTGAGAAACAGTCCCAGATAAAGAAACAATGGGTTTAGAAGGTAGTTTAAACAAGCAGGGATGATGAGAACTGAACCAGGAAGACAATCATTGAAAAGTGCCTGTTCAAACTTAAACAATCATCAGCAATACTCTTTGGTACACAATTACCTAGGGTAGTGAGACAGCAGTGCGCGGGGTATTACAGAATGACAAAGCAATTATTGGCCACCTCTATGCAGTTACATTGCCGTTAATTACACTGGAAATGTTTAATTAATTCATTTCTGTCCCACAAGATCCCAGTCAGAGTGACAGACACTACTTATTCAGGACAACATGACACATGAAAATCAGCCGCACAAGCACAAAACTTAGCTGTAGGCGAAGCACCAATTCTTCGAGAAGCTGGTGACACGTCCCTGGAGGAAAGCAACCCAGAGCCAAAATCCATCTGAAAACTTGAATAACTCTTGCCCTGCATTTCCTGTTTTTGAAATATCGAGCCAACCTGCGCAACTTCCTTACTCGTATTACACATCATGTTTCAGCATAAGAGCAGCAGTCATGTTTAAATAGGCTTCCTCGTAGCAATACCACCATGACTTTCCTATTGTTGTATATCTATCTAGGACCCTAATTCGATATTCCAGATTCATGCCCTTATGTGGTTATAATAAATAGTATCCTTATAAAGGCATAAGAATAATATCCATATTTAGTAATAGCCCATGCAGTCCAAAGCACGGCAAGGCTACTCCCATAGACTCCTAAAAAGCACAACGCGTTCTTTAAACAAACCAAGCCTCCAGCAGCCCAGGAATTCCCCCTGCTTTTGTTATGTTTTGCACAAGAACTCCTGGAGTCCAGAAAGAAATGTTAGTTCTTAGTGACGTCTTATGTCCAACCATACGTCAAACGCGGCACCTTTCAGGTATAAATATACCAATGTTGCCTTAAGCAAACACACGGTGGCGTGGAGCAGAGCGGCTATCTACTTATCAACCGAAGCCCAGCTGATGCGTGAGCCAAAGGAAGCCGCCCCTCCCCTTTGACGCGCTGGAGAAGCTGCCTTTTCTCACGCCGAGAAATCCAGCTCCGGTGTTCTCAAGTCACACTCGCGGGTTGCTGGGAGATCGAGTCCTGAGAAGCGAGATACAAGACCTCCTTCATTCTATAACCAAGGTACGGAGCTGATTAAAACCTTAGAGAGAATTCTTGATTCCGATACTTGGCAAAAACCCAACTTAACTTAAAACTGCAACTTACTTACTCCTTCCCACGTATTAGGCTTAGGTCAGGTACACTGGGGAAGGCGTATCTTAGAAGCACCAGTTGAGTTCGTTTAGTCAATGTTTTTATGTATGTATATATTTTATCCATTTTAAAGTATCATATGGCTACGAAACCATATCAATGCTTTTAACAGTGTTATTTCATAATACTACTTTTACTGTACACACTTTACTTTATGATAAGTATTGCAATTGTGGCAATTCATTTCTCTTGCATGAGAAAGAAGACTGCTCAATAAAATAACACCTTTTATTGAAAACGCCCGTCTCTCTATTTCTCTGCACTCTGGTGAAACGAAGCATGCACGATTGACTGAGTGAAATAGCTGCCTATTGTTTTCACACGACTCTAGAGATACACTCTTTATTCTGAGGGAGCAAAGTTGTCATGTTTATGCGGTTGTCAGAAACTAATCCCTTCTTGTCTAAATCAGGACGGTTAACCCTTTCCTGAACATTCGAGAAAGTTTTTAGTGACCTCTGAGCTAGCTGGCAAAACTAATTAAGTCTAACATAGTTAGTAGAGACCTAGATGACCTCAGTCCTACGTCTACACTGCTGTTTATGTTATTCCAATGCGCAGAGCCTATTGGGAATATAGGAACTACACTACACTATGGTACTATGATATTTCCCACATAATCATTTAAGCTTTTCCAGTTGCGGCTTTCAATATACTCGCGGAAGGGCAGATGGGGGGTTGCGTGGGGGTTATCACAGGGGACGTTAAAATAATAATAAAATAAAAACCTACCTGACCGGGTCCGCGCCGCCTCTGCCCTTTGCTCCTGGGCGGGGTTCCGGGCCGCCTCTGCTAACAGGAACAGGCATGCACCCTCCTCTCCTGTAAGCCAATCACAAAGCTGCAATGGCAGCGTTGTGATTGGTGGGGAGTCCCGGACAAAGCCCAGCTGGGCACCAGTAGGGACGCCATTTTCTCAGTATACTACAAACAACAATTGGTTCTGTCGGGTCAAACAGTTTCTTTGTGGTATCAAACATTTACAAAAGTGATTAACGTACACATAGCGCTTGAACACAACTACAAGAACAAAATTGTGTTATTCACAAAGAAGATAATATTTTACTTTATGTTTCAAATTATTCAAGTAAGGGCAAGAATTACCACGAATGACAAGGAAAGGCTGTCTGATAATTCAATTAATAAAACAGCACATGTGAGTGTGATTATACTGACATAGTGAGTGAAGTGACAAGGTAGCAAGATTTATGTATTGTATTATACAACAAGATGACATGATACTGTGCATATATTTATAAATGGAATTATTGAAAACAAGGTCCAATTTCAAATTTAAACCGCAAAGGCCCTAGCTCAATAAATGAATTACATGGATTTGCGTGCTAGCAGGCCCATTAATAACAAACAAAACAGGTGATGGACACAATGTGGATCAATGTCACACATTCACCCCAGTCCAAAGATCTGGGCCCAAATCCATCGTTTTTTTGCACTCCACACCACCCTGGGTTAGACAATGGCGATATGCAAATCAGCTCTGACCCTGTGCCCCATGGGAACAGTCCAGTCCGAACTACAAAAGCCATGTCCTTCCCAGAACGGAATCAAGCATCCGAGGACCGGACCGGTTTCGAGGTAACACCTCTCATCAGCCCGGCTAGCTTGACTCCAGTGGTGTGGAGTGCCTGGGACCCACGTCTGAGCATCCCCAGCGCACTTATGGCGGTATTGCAAACAAAACAGGTGATGGACAGAATGTGGATCAATGTCACACATTCACCCCAGTCCAAAGATCTGGGCCCAAAACCATCGTTTTTTTGCACTCCACACCACCCTGGGTTAGACAATGGCGATATGCAAATCGGCTAGCTTGACTCCAGTGGTGTGGAGTGCCTGGGACCCACGTCTGAGCAAAAGAACGTGCAAAAAAACGATGGATTTGGGCCCAGATCTTTGGACTGGGGTGAATGTGTGACATTGATCCACATTCTGTCTATCACCTGTTTTGTTTGCAAATTCCGCCCTAAGTGCGCTGGGGATGCCCAGACGTTGTTCCCAGGCACTCCACACCACTGGAGTCAAGCTAGCCGGGCTGATGAGAGGTGTTACCTCGAAACCGGTCCGGTCCTCGGATGCTTGATTCCGTTCTGGGAAGGACATGGCATTTGTAGTTCAGACTGGACTGTTACCATGAGGCTCAGGGTCAGAGCTGATTTGCATATCGCCATTGTCTAACCCAGGGTAGTGTGGAGTGCAAAAAAACGATGGATTTGGGCCCAGATCTTTGGACTGGGATGAATGTGTGACATTGATCCACATTCTGTCCATCACCTGTTTTGTTTGCAAAAAGCAGGCCCATTAAAGCATGGACAAATAACCGTCGATGTTTCGACCCTGACAAACAGCATAAGTTAAGGATATCAAAAATGGGTCTTCTTTAGGACAGGGTGAAGAGCTTGACAGCTGGTTGTTGGAAGTGGAGGTCCCTGTCGCTTACCGCCGCCATCAAATGCTGGAGGCATGCGTTCCCGACCCTTTGCTTCAATGTTAGGCTAAGTAAGGACACCGTTTGAGATAGCCCTCATCATCACCCCCTCAGTAAATTGTCATGAGCAGCCAGGCTTATCTCCCAGGCACGAGTGTTCAGTATGTGCAACCACGCTCACAGTAACCCCATGATGTCATCACATATAAACTCCACACAAGTATTGATAAAATTAGTATAATATTTATATAAGCAATTATACGATACGACCCCACAATACAAAATCCACATATAAGAATGGGTAGTATTCTTTCCGGTGGGTTGGTAGGTTCTAATCCCAACCACCGCTTCTAACCAACAGTTAAGCTCACTTCTAACTGTTTTCCAAAAGGTTAGGCAAGTCGTATTGCTAGAATCACACACGTTGCAAAAGGAAACAATACTTTAACAATATTCTCTTATACTGTGCAATAGAGAAACAATGCCATATGTAGTGCCACAGTCATGTACTTTGCAATTGAAGGAATAATGCAATGCGTATCACCACCAGCATGCCCTGTACCAGGAAGAAACAAAGGAATATGTCGCGCTACAATCCTGTACAGTGCAATGAAGAAATAATACACAGTGCCTTGTTATACGCAGATACTGTGAACTGAAGAAATAATGCAATGCGCAATGTTACAATCAGGTAATATGCAAGGGAGAAATAACGTCGTGCGTAGCGCACCCAGGATACAATTCGTCAGGCACAAATCAGGTCAGGCGTCATCCGACAGTTTACACAAAAAAGGGTTCAGACAGCACACCTATAGTCACTATTTAGTCAGCAAAGTATACTAGGTCGGAACTTATCATGGTTTTGACCATGCATTTGAATTACTGCTAGTGTGATACAATCATGTTCGTCGCATAGGAGAGGACAACGCTATTACTCAGAACATTGGTTGTGGCTTTGGTTGATTTAACAACTATAATTGAAGTGCCCTACTTGGAAGAAACAGACTGTTATCGAATCACCAATCTATTTTGTGTTATTGTTTTGACAGGATCATAGAAGTGCTACTGGTCGGATGGTTACTGAACTAAAGATTTATCTGGTGAGCCAACTTTTTACTATTGATCATTGTTGAAACTTATATCTATATGGTGGCTGCCTTTAGTTCCTACAGTGATTGATTGCAGGATAGTGTACATCCATTATTGCCTTGAAAAAGTCTTCTTGAAAGATGAAACACCTGTCAGCAAGTCGTGTGCTGGGAAGTTTTAATGTAATGATTTTGGAACAAAGATTATCAAGACTACTACAAGCTTTGGATCCTTATATTTTGACTATTGTCATTGTCAAATATTAATATATAGTGATGTTGAATGGGTTAATCTATACCCATTGATGTATCTTATACTTTTCTGACTAAATAGTGACTATAGGTGTGCTGTCTGAGCCCTTTTTTGTGTATTTTGTCATATGCACACTTTGTCTATTTGTGTGCAATTAACACCGTGGGGTTGTGGGTGTTGCTAGGGTCAATTGAGCACCCATCTTTGAATTTTGATTGCAAGATATGCATATTCCACGATTATATTGTACCACTAAACACGGTAAGGTTGACGAATGTGCGGACGTTTCTCTATCAAGAGAACACTACTACCCATCTTTTGTGTTGTCATCCGACAGTTTGATAGTTCGTTAGCAGCAATATTGTAAAGTGTACTAGGACAATTTTAAGTGCTCGGTTAACAGTGCCCCATTATGGATCAAATGATGACACAAAAAGTATTGCTTCCCACTCTGGCCCCAGTAGCGCCCCATCTTGGTTCTGCACAGGCCAGGATCTGATTGAAGCAACGGCTCGCGCAGCTGACTGAAGCGGGAGGCCTAGAGAGTGTCCCTCCGGGCCCGCACCCCACCCTAGGTGTTGATCCACATTACCTGGGGGGAGCGATCCCACTCTCCTTCCCGACATTAGCGACTTGGCCCTTGATCCAGAACTCTGTCATGCGCTGCGGTGGACTCGGGCCGGCGGCTCTCTTCTTCCGTGGCTGCCAGTCCGGACCCGCTGCTGATTGGCTCCGAAGGTCCCAAAGACTTGGCCCTCACTCCGGCGGTCTCAGTCCACACCAAGACCCGCCCTCAGCACTGTATTGACTTTACTACAATTTGGTGCCCACCCTAACCGGGCACTCCTCACCAGCACCTCAGGTTGCACTTCGACAGGCACACCGCACGTCCGGCGCTCGTCAACAATGCTCCGCTTGCACCTCAACACGCACCTTGCGAGTTCGAGCCTTCACCAACGCCCTGGCTGCACCACAACACACACTCTTGCGCATCTGAGTCCCACCTGTTCTCCCGGTGCACACGATGTCCAGGCGCTCTTCCCTAACACCCTGGCTGCACCACGACGCACACTCTTGCACGTCGGAGACTCACTTCTTCTTTTGGTGTCTAAGAGGCCCGGCACTCTTTACAAACATGCACGCCGGACCACGACACGCACTAAGCGCGTCTGAGACTCACTTCTTCCGTTGATGCACATGATGTCCAGGCGCTCCATACCAATGCCCTGGCTGCACCACGACACGCACACTACTCCTATTTCCAAACAGGGAGCCAGCTCACTTTGGGCCCTTGGGGTTACAAGACACAGTACGAAGCACAGTCTTCTTCAAGCATGGGGACCCAGCGCCTCCAAGCACAGTCCCAACAGCATCTTCCTTAGTTAAAACAGCAAACTGCAGACCAGCCCCAGATCACGAAGCAAGGATTGGTCTATCCACAGCAGTCTCTTCAGTTGTTCCTTCTTTAGCTGAGGTTCCTCTTGACCACAGAATGGGTCCAAGCCTTTTCAGTCTCAATCCATATCTGTATCATTTGAACGTTCAGGGGTTTCAGCTCTCATAGTTATACCCCTTAATGTCTTTGAAGTTTGTATGTGCTCAGGGGTCCCTGACCCCTCCCTAAATCAGTTCTGGGTGTCTCCATCACAGTGTCACCTCTCTCCCTTTGATACTTGGGATCTGGATTCTTAATCACTTAGCAGGAGATAGTTCAATTGGTTTATAGCACCAGCCCAGCCTTTTCACCTCCTGGGCTTCTCCTCCTCCTACTCTCCAGATGCAGGGCAGCCTGGTGCCACCTCAACCCCTCCATAGGTCAAAACCTCTCCCAGCTTCTCTCCCCTTTCAGTTCCAGACCGACAATCCACATTTCAGAGACACACAGAAATGCTCAGAGCACTAAACTCAGCCACGCTCTAACAGAGTGGTTATGAACACACAGTAACAAAACCACCTTCACAGAAAGATGTGTTATAACACTGAGTTCATGCATACCAAACTTCACCTCTCCATTATAAACTGACAGGAAACTGGGCTAACAAACACAACACCCAGCCTCCCCTATTGTGTCCTATGGGCATAATGGCCTTTCAGCAGTTGGACCAAACCCTTGGTGATTTCACCCTGAGGCTCTAGGGTTTAGCTCTTCCAGCATCCTTCGGTTTTTTGAATAACCGGCTGTCAAGCTCTTCACCCTGTCCTGAAGGAGACCGGTTTTGACATCCCTAACTTATATTGTTTGTCAGGGTCAAAATGTTGACGGTTATTTGTCCATGCTTTAATAGGCCTCCTAGCAAACAAATCCATGTAATTCATTTATTGATCTAGGGCCATTGCTGCTTGAATTTCAAATTGGACCTTGTTTTCAATAATTTCATTTGTAAATATATGTACAGTATCATGTCACCTTATTGTCTAATTCAAGTAAAGGTGCGGATTACGCACTCCTCTATTTGGTTTCAAGGTGAGTAGGTTGTGGTGTGCATCAAGGATATCACTCCCCGACGTGAAGTGTGGCAATCAATGTTCAGTCCGTGACACTTAGTGTAAGTGCCAGCTCCCTGAGCACAACCTCTATGTAAACGATTCCTGTTTCTTCTCAAAATTGACTTTCAATAAATTTTAAACCAAAACTGCGTTGGATTCTTTCTTTATTTATTTCATGTTATTTTCACATGAGTGTTGATTATTTTTTCAAATGGTTGTAATCCATAACATCCACGTTTCATAGTAGGTACAACACATACAGGTACATCGTCACCCAATGCATTTCGGACGGTCTGTCCTTCATCAGGGGTGTTCTGTAAGCAAGATAAACATACTATATGTATGATCCTCCCAAAAAATGTCTTGTAACATTAACTGAAATCATATGGTGAAATCGATAGGTGAACCAAAATCAGTACCTGAATCCCTACGATGTGGAAATAGAAAAGATAGAGCACCATGTGTTTTCGTATGGTGCACAATTATAAGAAAGGGTGAGTGTGAAGCAGATCGAGAAATAAAGTTCTGACCACCTCCGGTAGGGTGAAAGGTTCCAGTGACCGAACATGCTGAGATAAGCAAATAAGCGTTTTAAGCACCATTTTTTAAAGAGAACCACTGGTGCGGCAGAAAGGTGAACCAAACGATAAAAATACTCGCATGCGACGTTGTTTAAACTTACTGGTAAAGTGATGCAGGGTCGCGCGTCTACCTCGTACGCCCTTCGCTACCTGACTGTGATTTACCATGCCGTATATACGGAAGTGAAATTGCCCGAAAGTGGAGACATAGAAAGAGGACACTGAGACCCAGGAGGAGCCAGGCCAAAAGAAAAAGAGAAGGAAAGAGAGACGGAAAGGGATCTCAGGAACACGACACTCAGCAAGAGAGTGGAGAAACCAAAGAAGAAACCAACTTAGTGGTAAACATTTCATCATATACCCTTTCAGACCAAGAAAAGAGAGTATTGCAAAAGGGTACTTTTTTCATCCCAACCAGTCACACCAACGAATTAGAGCTTGAAATTAGCTTGTTTAAATTCATGCGCACCCTGCGTTTAAGACATTTCTTTGAGAACATTGTACCAGCATCAGATAGTAATCAAGTTGATCAACTAAAAGGTCTACGTGCCAAGAACACGTTTATGGCACCTGTCAGTCACAAATCCTTGGACATTTTCGAAAATCTAGTTAAGAATGACATCTCGAGCTTCAGCTACACAAGAAAGAACAAGCACACCAATATGACAAACAAGGAGTTTTCCATACTCAACAACCTAGCTAAAAGAGAGGAAATCACGTATCAATCTGCAGACAAAGGAGGTGCTTTAGTCCTCATGACTACAGCTTTTTATCAAGAAAAAGTGCAAAAACACCTTTCAGACACTAATACTTACAGTCCTATACAGCACAATCCAACCCGAAAATATATGGATGTACTAATCAACAGTTTATCTACAGCCTATGACAATGGCATCATCAACCAAAAAACCAAACAATACTTGACCCCCAGCAATCCAAAAACTCCCAGCATGTATATGCTACCAAAAATTCATAAAAACCTGACACACCCACCATTCAGACCAATTGTTTCCACCGGTGGCAGCATCCATGAAGGCACTGGAAAACTAATAGACAAATACTTGCAACCTTTGATTCAACTTTCTCGTACTTATGTGAAGGACACAACAGACTTTCTACATCAGATACGTGATATCACTTTTGAGGACAATGAATCTATTTGGTTATGCTCTATAGATGTGAAGGCACTCTATACCAGTATACCACATGATCTTGGCATGGAAGCTATCGAGAACATTTTGCTACATTCGGATTTAGAGAATGGTTTTCAGAACTTTATCATGCAACTCATGCACTTCACTTTATATCAAAGTTACTTTTCATGGGAGGACCAGTGCTATTCACAGTTGTCTGGAACTTCCATGAGCAATTGTGCGGCACCGGTCTACGCAAATGTGTTTATGAAATACTTTGAGGAGAACACTATCTTGAACCGTCATCCTTGGAACAAACATGCCAGGATTTTCTTGAGATATATTGATGACATTTTTGTCCTATGGCAAGGCGATCAAACATCTCTAGAAACAGCCCTCAAACAACTTAACCACATCAATGATCGAATTCAGTTCACTTTTGAATGGAGTCAACAAACTATCACCTTTCTAGATGTAAGTGTTACAAGACTCAATGATCATTAAGAGACCAATGTATATAGGAAAAAGGCAGACAAAAATAACATACTCCACTATAAGTCATTTCATCAAAAGCCTTTGAAGAATCATCTTCCGTTTTCCCAATTGCTCCGAGTCAAACGAATAGTATCAGACTCAGACAAATATGAGGGGCAAGCTATCAATATGATGAAACGTTTCAAGCAGAGAGGTTATCCCCAAACTATCTTAAAAAATGCAAAAGAGCGATGTGACAAGATCAACTGTCAGGATGCTTTGACAGTGAGAACAAAAGAAAATGTGAAGAGACCCGTGGTTGTCTCGAAATATTCAGTTGTGTCAAAAGCATACAAAGCTTCCATACTCAAACATTGGCCCATTGTCAGCTCTGAGCAGGATTTCAAACAAATCTTCAATGACCAGCCACTATTTGCATATACTAGGGCAAACAATTTAAAAGAGATCATCAAGAAGCCTAGACAAACCTCTGTTGCTATTTTCAAAGGCAATCAACCGTGTTTGAACTGCTAAAATTGCAATAACCTAATCAAAGGGTCGTCCATGAAACATCCAATGAAGGGCACGAATATTAACCTAAGACTCAATGCCACATGTGATACAGAAAACGTAATCTACATCATTAAATGCCCTTGTGGACTGGTTTACACTGGAAAGACTTCACGTAAACTGAAAACACGAATAAACGAACACAAAAGTAACATAAGGACTGGGAATGTTAAATCTACCCTAGCAACACATTTCAACGAGAACAAACACAATGTTAGCCAACTCAGATTTGCTGCTGTAGAGGTCGTGGCTAAGCGTGATGACAGAGACAACAATAATTTTCTATTGAAACGTGAAAATCATTGGATTACATTTCTGCAATCTTCCAAACCTCTTCGTTTAAATGACCGGATGGAATTTTTATGTTACCTTTAAAAAGCACAACCTTGAAATATTCCATTTATAAATGCAATGTGTATTTCTGTTACAATGTTTATTTCTGTTACTATGTTCATTGTTCTTCTTTTGTTCACTATCAGATCTAATTTATAGTTTAATCGTGATACACCCATACTCCATTTTAGGTTGATCACATTTTCTTAAAACATTTCACATCCTTGGGTTCACACTACTACAAGATGGCCACCGCTCTCGGTGTCCTCTTTCTATGTCTCCACTTTCGGGCAATTTCACTTCCGTATATAGGGCATGGTTAATCACAGTCAGGTAGCGAAGGGCGTACGAGGTAGACGCGCGAGCCTGCATCACTTTACCAGTAAGTTTAAACAACGTCGCATGCGAGTATTTTTATCGTTTGGTTCACCTTTCTGCCGCACCAGTGGTTCTCTTTAAAAAATTACGCTTAAAACGCTTATTTGCTTATCTCAGCATGTTCGGTCACTGGAACCTTTCACCCTACCGTAGGTGGTCGGAACTTTATTTCTCGATCTGCTTCACACTCACCCTTTCTTATAATTGTGCGCCATACGAAAACACATGGGGCTCTATCTTTTCTAATTCCACATCATAGGGATTCAGGTACTGATTTTGGTTCACCTATCGATTTCACCATATGATTTCAGTTAATGTTACAAGACATTTTTTGGGAGGATCATACATATAGTATGTTTATCTTGCTTACAGAACACCCCTGATGAAGGACAGACCGTCCGAAATGCATTGGGTGACGATGTACCTGTATGTGTTGTACCAACTATGAAACGTGGATGTTATGGATTACAACCATTTGAAAAAATAATCAACACTCATGTGAAAATAACATGGAATAAATGAAGAAAGAATCCAACGCAGTTTTGGTTTAAAATTTATTGAAAGTCAATTTTGAAAAGAAATGGGAATCATTTACATAGAGGTTGTGCTCAGGGAGCTGGCACTTACACTAAGTGTCACGGACTGAACCTTATTGTATAATACACAAATCTCACCACCTTGTCACTTAACTCACTATCAGGTAGATTCATCAAGCATTTTTGCGAGCGAAAATGGTGCGAATCGCAAAATTCGGCCGTTTGCGCCCGCAAAAATGGCATTTGGAATTCATCAATGGGTCATGAACTCGCAATTTGAAAAATCGCAAATAATTGCGATTTCTCAAATTGCGATCGCATTTAAGGAATCTCAATTAGTGATTCCTTAAATGCTATTCATGAACCCCCCGGTAGAGTTTTCTGAGGAGGAGGTGTTGAAGGCCATTTTGGAGACCTCAAAAAACAAGGCCCCGGGCGCTGATGGCGTACCTGCAGACCTTTATAGACATTCTCGGATAATTTGGTCTCAGGTTTTAACCAAAGTTTTTAGGGCAGCAAATGAAAACGTGTTCCCCCAATACCTGGGCAACCTCCATTATAGTACCAATCTTTAAAAAGGAACAAGGTGAGGACCCGGGGTGCTACAGACCTATTTCCCTCCTTGACTCTGCCATTAAAATCCTAGGCAGAGTCTTATTGTCCAAACTCAGTGGAAATTTGGAGGTCTATTGGGGGGCTCTCAAACATACAATACGGGTTCAGAGAGAAACGAGGTACCCTGGACCAATGTTTGAATTTGCACCTATTGATCGCCAAATATGCGGTGGCCGGGGAGGGGTCTCTTTATCTGGCCTTCAGGGACCTCTTCTCGGCCTTCGATTTGGTTAATAGGTCCAAATTGTGGTTAATTCTCTTGGAGATGGGGATAGACCCTTCCTTGGTCATGTTTATGGCCTCTTTACATCAGGATTTATTTGCCAAGGTTAGGGTCACAAATGAGGGGTGGTGCACGGACACGTTTAGGTCTGAGAAAGGGGTCCGACAAGGGTGTATCCTGGCCCCCCTCCTTTTCACTATTTATACAAACGGGCTGGGAAAACATCTAGAGGAGGGGGGTAGACGCCCCGCGTGTGGGAGGACTACAGGTTCCGGCCCTCCTATACGCGGATGACGCCGTATTGATTGCCCGCACAGGTATTGGCCTACAGAGATTATTGGACCGTTTTGGTTCCTTTATGGAAAACCTTGATCTGAAGGTTAATGCCAAAAACTCTCATTCTATGGTAGTGGGTAAACAGAGAGGAAAGCTTAGAACTAAAACATTTATATGTAAGGGTGAGGTGGTTTCAAGGGTTCCGGTCTTCCCTTATCTGGGGGTCCTTTTCAATGAAAGGGGGTCCTGGGTCCCTCAGATAAAGGCGAAGAGTTTATCCTTGGCCCGTTCGACAGCTGCACTGTTGGGTTTTACAAAAAGGTTGGGGGCTAGGCCGATGGAAGCTTTGTTAAAGGTTTATAACACAAAGTCTATTCCCATTGCCACCTATGGGGCCGCCTTGTGGGGCTACGCTACACAAGATAAAATCCAAAGGGTAGAAAACGGAATAATCAGACAATTGCTTTCAGTTCCCAAATCGACCCCTACTTTCTCCATTCACGAGGAAGTGGGTCTGCCCTACATTGCAGATAAGCTGAACCTGGCACCCCTTCTATTTTGGGCAAAGATATGGCTAAATCCAGAGTTAACTTTGAATCATATTATTCTGGAGGAGGTCATTTCTTTGGACCATGCCATGAAAATATCCTGGCTGAAGTATCTAAAAAATAAATTTTTTGACTTGGGTAGACCAGAACTTTTTTCAACTCCATCTAACATCAGGAGAGAAGATGTAAAGTGGATCAAGGTCCATTTTATGGAGAGAGCCCGTCTTAATAGAGAGGAGAAAGAACTAATGAAACCATCTGTAAGAATACACTCTATGTTAATTACTACGCCCTCTCTGGAACCATATTTGAAATACGTCACAAGACCTCTTCATAGAATACTATTAGTCAGATTTAGGTTTAATTTGATTCAATTTTCTTTAGGCTGCTATCTGTCATGGGACAACCCAGAAGACGCCCCTCCTTGTGAGTGTGACAATTTCTCGAAACAAGATATCATGCATTTTATGATGTTTTGTGGGCTTTATACTGCCGCTAGGAAAAAACACCTGGTACCTGTTTTGAGGGAGGCTGGCTTTATTCAAGTCAGACCTGCATTAATTTACCTCCAGATGTTGGGCAATGTTTATATTACTTTCAGTGTTGCCAGTTTTCTAGCGGAAGCTTTTAGAATTAGGAATAAACGGGCTCCACTGAACATTTTATTGTAAATATGGTATCATTCTAATGGATTATAACTCTATGAGCCAAATAATGTCCAATAATTATGGTCATCCCTGATTTTTGTATATAAATGAATTGCGATTTTAATGTACATGTATTGTATGTGGCTTTTATGATTTTTTTTTAAATCAAATAAAGTGTGCTTTGACCTGCTTTCCATGAACCTTTGAAAAATTGTGATTTCGCTATTTTTTACCACTATTTACCGCAAAGTCTGACTTCGTGGTAAATAGCGAAAACTTAGAAAAATGCACATTAGTGGATTTTTCTAAGTGGTATGTTACACACACACACATGTCCTTTGGACATGTGTGTGCGCAACACCAGTCTACATTGACATTTCAGGGGTGCTACAGGGTGTCCTTTGGACACCCCTGGCACCCTTGAAATCGCATCCTTATTTGCTATTAGCAAATTGATAATCGCAAATAAGGATTGACTCCCCATTCTTTCCTATGGGCCTTTAGGCCCATAGGAATAAATGGGGAGTTATTCCTTATTTGCGATTAGCAACTTGCTAATCGTAAATAAGGAGGCTGTAGGAATCGCAATTTATTTTGCGATTTCTACATGAATCCCGATTTGCAAGTCCTTAATAGCGATTCCTTAATAATCGCTATTAAGGACTCGCAAATTGGGACATTGATGAATCTGTGTGTATGTCACTATAATCATGCTCACATGCGCTGTTTTATTAATTGAATTATCAGACAGCCTTTCCTTGTCAATCGTGGTAATCCTTGCCCTTACTTGAAAATTTGAAACATAAAGTAAAATATTATCTTCTTTGTGAATAACACAATTTTGTCCTTGTGGTTGTGTTCAAGCGCTATGTGTACGTTAATCACTTTTGTAAATGTTTAGTACCACAAAGAAATTGTTTGACCCGACAGAACCAATTGTTGTTTGTAGTACATAGGCCCAGGTTCTGAGGGATACTGGGTTACCCCATTGCTTTGCATATTTTCTCTATGTAGGCTGCATGCAGCCTACAAAGAGAAAACGTAGAGTGTTCATGACAGCTTTGGTCTTCCCCAGGGCTGACCAAACACTCAGGGCACTCAGAGTGGTGCAAGCCACTCCACCCTGACCCGACCACCCACCCACCCTCAATTAGGCATACCCTCCCACCCGCCCCCAACCAGGTATACCCCTGCCCTTCTGCTTTCTCGCTGCGTGAGAAGCAGAAAATAAAATGGTATTTAAAATACCATTTTATTTTCTGCTCTCGCACTGCGAGAAGGCAGTGAGGCGGTGCTCCAACACCCTAATGGAGCGGCCGCCACTGACCATCGCTACTGCCCCTTCTCTATGGACTTTGCCATGCACTGCAGCAGCCTACTGACAGCGCCTATTCGTGTTTTCTCAAAATGGACCTCTCAAGGCCACCATACATGGGCAATGTATCCGACACATCGGACAGGATGTCTGTGTGCCTTCGAAGTGTCCTGGGCTCTGCTGTTGTGGGAACCCTGCTACGTGACTGACTGCTATCGCTGTCCTTAAAATTGTGCAGTGGGGAGATGGTGCCTGTTTTGCAAATTGGGTTTGTTGCAATAGGTTAAGGGAATGGTGGTGTTGTGGATTCAGGGAGGACTTCACTGCCAGTAGCCTCTTCGTCTGCTACGGGTCCTGACCGGTCTGAGTTGTAATCTATCAACATGCATTTATATGATTGTTATTATTAAATGGTTTGTTTTGCTGCAATGTTGTTGTGATATGTTTGTGTTGTAAATGTATGTTTGGTGTAGTCATCAGCATTCAGAGTTGCAAGCTAATGATGTGCACTACAACTCCCATAATGCATTATCTGGGTGGGCCAACACCTCAATGGAGTAAATCATGTTGTGATGTATGATATGTGGAATGCCTAATATTATGTTATGTATGGTACATAAATGGAAGATGACTTACCCTGGCTGGTGCCTGACTGGATGGAGGTTTTGATGGCCCCAACTCCCCCAATACCATCCAGTTTGAGAGTCCCCTCAATTAGCGTCTCCATGGGAGTCAGAGGGACATGTTTCACATCCTGCTGCCATCCTGCTGGCCAGCCTCTCCATGGTACGGGACCGCAGGTCATACCACCTCTTTCTAATCTCTGAATTGGTCCCCTGTGTCACTCCTAGGGAGTTCACCTTATCAAAGATCCCTTTCCAGAATCTGTTTTTCTGGGCCTCAGGGACTGTGAATGAGGCCTTGCCATAAAGCTGGTTTATGTTGGCAGCCCACTCTGCCATCAGGACCTTCAGCTCCCTCCTCGAAAACATCACTTGTTTTTCCTGCTGCTTCCATGGTCATTCCCTTCTTCAGCAACCATGGTGTGGTTTGGTCTGTCTGATACAGCCAGCAGTGAGACAGGGCTACTCCCTGCCTCCCAAAACTTTGTTAAACCTCTGGCTGGTGGCCACACTCTGCAATAAGCCTGCATGTGGGCTCTAACATCAGCATCCTATGCATCCTATGCATTTGGGCCTCCATTTCTGAAATTACGATTTCTTATTAGGAAATCGCAATTTAGTGATTTCCTAATAGCGATTGCAAATTCGTAAGAATCTCTATTTGGAAATAACAGGGTAAATACATTACGAGTTGCAATTCCCAAATTGTGATTTCTACAGATTTGCTATTTAGGATTCGCAAAGGAAAGATTTTCAAACATCCTTTAAGAAATGCGCTTAATGAAATATTTGATGCTTTATTCTAATCATTCTTTTTGATGAGATTTCCGTAAATGTATATGCTTTATGGATAAACTAGAGTAAAGATGGAAAAAGCAGAAGAACCTTTACTAATTTCTTGATGAGAATAATGGTTTTATGGTTTTAAAACTTATCCCAACTCTCATCATTGGCTGTACTTAAACTGTTGATACAATATATATTTTGAAGTGTTAAAAATCGATCCTAGACTCCTGGTACAATATTCAAAGATCCATCATGGGAAGAAAGAAGATCCCTGTGCAGAAACAGGGATTAATTGGTAAATTGGTAATTGAGCTCAAGCATACACTTATTATGTAAATGAGTAGGAAAAGTTAGGGCCCAGTCTGCACTATCAGCATGAAAGAGTCTAAGTAAAATTGCCGAAAGGCCTGCCTGCCACATTCAGGAACTTCTTTTTTTCTCCAGAAGGTGGCCTCAAATTCATCTCAAGCTGAAACTCTAGGCAACATCATCACTTGCTTCTGTAGACGCTTACTTCTCCTGCTGTTTTTCTGCTTCCTGAGGCAGAAACTGTCCCCACCCTCATCAGGAACCGAAGACTAACTGGCAAAGGGAGTATGGTGTTGTCTGTATTTATAATAACATAGCTACAAAGATCTGAAAACTCATGAGGTCTCCAAATTTATTTTCACAAGTTCTCGCACTGCTAGACCTTGACCAGCATTGCTACCACCATTTGTCTATAAAATGATGTACTCAACCATATGGTCTCACACATAATGCAATTGTTTTTAGGCCAAATTTACAAAGATGTTCTTTTTACTAAGCGCATCCTGTTGTTCCACTAAAGTCTGTAGCTCATCCCACAATGTGGGACTGAGGAGATATGACACAAAGTGCAAGCACTTGACACTTTGGAAATCAGCCCAGAATTTCCCAACTCCCTATTACTAACAGTTAAAAGGGGGCACAATCCTTTCAATTTGTACTAATGAGTATTCACATTTTATTTAAATGTTCTCCTCATTTAAATTTTTTGGTAGCAAATCACAAAGGCAATGAAGAGTGTGTAAATGAATGCTACAGGACTGCTACACTACTTACTTCAAAGTCCCTTTTTGAATAGGTCTGCAATGCTTAAACTGTTTTTGCACTTTGGGTAATGTGTTCGTAAAATACACCTTTTGATTGGCAAGAGGTCAGAAAATCATTGACCTATGTGAGAAATTGGGTTGTTGGTTGAGGGTGAACCACAAAAGTCACTAAGGGCCTTATGTAGGCAATCTCTATTTACCGATTCTTAAATACTGAATTTTACCGATTCGGTATTTAAGAATCGGTAAATAGTATGTAGGTAAAAATTCGGTAAATTTTACTGAATCAGTAATATTGGGTATTACTGATTCGGTATTTACCAATTCGGTAATTCCCATTAATTCCTATGGGTCTGGAGGCCCATAGGAATGAATGGGAAGCCATTCACTATTACTGATTCGGTAAATACCGAATCGATAGTAGGGGGTACATATTCAAGGGTGGCAGGGTGTCACATTGACACCCTGTTGCACCCCTGAATCATGCATGTGTGCACATGTGGTACACATACATGCCCTAAGGGCATGTATGTCTGCCAAATGGCACTTTTAAAAAAGCACAACATTGCTTTTATAAACGTTTTCGATATTTACCACCAACTTGTAGTTGGTGGTAAATAACCAATCCTTAAATCAAAAATGCACTCACTTGAGTGCTCCCTACATAGGATTTAAGGATTCGGTAATTTACCGATTCGGTATTTTAAGGATTCGGTAATTAACCAATTCCTTAACTCCAGCCACCTACATTAGAAAATAGCTAAATACCGGTCGATAACAGCAAATTTACCGATTTTGGGCAGTTACCAACCGATATTAAGCTGCCTACGTATGGCCCCAAACCTCTGCTTAACCCTCTGGTAGCTTGGCATGAAAACAGTCAGGCTTAACACGCAATGCAAGAAAAACTCCCAAGCCAATTTAGAAAAATAGAGTAAAATTTCATACATTATATGACACCAAAAAAAACAAATTCCAGTCAGTAGAACCAGAGATATTACATTTCTAATATTTAAAGGGTGGCATAGCGCCTAAAAGTGAAAACCGCCACTCACAGTTTTCGGGTTGTGCGAGACCGTGGGAAAGTCAAAAGTTCAGGCCCACTGCGATAAAGCATGGGCAGGATACAGAGACCAGGTTAGTCCATCTGGAAAAGTTGACACTCAAAGTCTGGCGCAAAGAGTCCAGTTCGTGGACGAGGAGTTTACGAAGAGCAAAGAGAGCATTAGGAATGGTTATCACTGTAGCACAAAAATCCTGATGAGCATCGTGGACGGTTGCGGCTGGAGCTTCGCGTTTGCGGTCACTCTAGGTTGTCGATGCCTATTGGGAAATGCAGATCTCACGTTGCCAGTTGTCGCTGGCGGTCACTGTAACATGAAGAGATGGTATACACCTGTTACAACGCATTTGTTACAACGCACTACTGTTACAACGCGACTTTTACAACGCATACCATTACAACGCATTGCGCTGGGGGGCGCTCTAGGATAGGGAATAAGTATAATTTACTATCCAACCCCTTCCCTAGGGTCCACGGGGACTGGAGTTAGAATAGTAAATTATACTTACCACTATCCAGCACCTCAAAGCGCTATGGGTTGTAATGGTATGCGTTGTAATGGTCGCGTTGTAACAGTAGGTAGTTGTAATGGTATGCGTTGTAACATGGTACATCCGCGGCAGGGTCAGCACAACAGACAATGCAGGGCACACAGCAGAGACAGGGGCATATCAATGGACCATAGTGGGAAAGATGGAGGGGGAAGAGGCACGTACAGGGTCAATGGATGTCAGGGGAAGTGGGGCAGGAGCAGCACGCTGATCATGCAGGACAGAATGAAGGGGCAGTGGAAACACAACACACCATGGTGGTCAGGAGGGAGGTGATGGAGTCACAAACAATGGAGGGAAGGTGGTTTGTGATCAGGGGTGGGGCAGCAACTGTTCATGCAGGGCAAGTGGGAGGGGCGGCAGCACAATGCACCAAGTACGGAAGGTGGAAGGGTATGTCGCAGTATAACTGACAATGGGGGCAGAAGGGAAGTTGTAGGGATTGTCTCAGACAAAAGAGGGAAGGGTGGAAGGAGGCAGGTGAAACACACTGACCATGCAGGGCGGGCTAGAGGGGCAGTGGCACCATGACAAACCATGGAGGGCAGGAGGGGAAGGGGATAGTGGCATGTACTTGAATGAGAGAGGAGATGGAAGCAATCTAACCAAACAGGGCAGTCAGAAGGTGAATTGGCAGCAAAATGGACCACATAGGGCTGCAGTGAGGAGATATGAGCATAGTATTGGACAACAGAGGGGGCAGGGGTAGGGACATCACGTTAACCATGGAAGGCAAGCAGAAGATGAAATGGCAGCACTTTGGACCATGCAGTGTAGGAGGGAGCAGCATGGATTCAGAAAACAGAGAGCACAAAGGAGGTGGATAGGAGGAGCAAGTTAAGTTTGGAGGTCAAAAGAGAGAGTGTCAGGGCCCTACAAGTCTTACCTTTTGCTTGTAGAGTGTTCTTGCAGGGATGACATGAACAACCTCCACCGGGTCCCACCTCTCCCCTGTCCTAGGATATATAGTGACCGGGCTGATGGTGAAGGCCGGGCGAAGGACTCCTAATATGTGGTGGTTTTGTCCTTTTAGTGTGCAGTAGGTACACCCAATGGAGAAGAAGGAACCGCTCCAGGAACTACCGCCTGTAAGAACAAACCGTAAGGTAATCAATACTCTCCCTTGTATCACAGCACACATACATTTGCACCATTTAGATAACACAGTGTAGTATTGTAATATTATGTTGTATTACTTTATTATTATTTGTATTGTGTTGTTAGTGTGGTATTTGCCTTTAAACAACATGTACTCATTTGAAAGGTTCTCGTGGTTCCGTGTACAGTTAGGTATTCACTCAAGTCAATAACATGTATTTATTTGAATGGTTCTCTTGGTTCCATGTACAGTTATGTATTCACTGTAGTTAGTTTCTCCTTGACCAGTGACATGTACGGACGTGCTCATTGAAATGGAATAAACTACTTTCTTCAACCTATATTGAATTACTTGGATGCAATTACTACAAATAATTGGCGACGATCGGGATTCAAGAATTTTGTTTATTGATTTGGAACTGGATTATTTTTTTTTTCTTTTTCTCTCTTCTAACCTCGACTACCTTTGTGGTTTGGATCCGATTCCTTATTGATAATCAGAGGACTCAAGGGGATAAGCTACAATGAATGGAATCTCCTTTCCTCTACCTGTTGTTTCGAGTATTCCATTTTCCTGCGATCCATGAGTAGATCGAGTGGTGTCTACCAGCTTCTCTCTCACCATTAGACTACGTATTAATTATCTCTTCTGACCGCTCCCTAACGTGTTATTTCTACTTATGTGCTAAATTTTATGCGCAATACTTATGCAGAAGATATTAATAAGTTTGTTTACTTTTAAACGTTTCGTTGCTGACTGCGCGGTTGCATCACGCTCGCGTTCTAGAGCAGCGCGCAACCCTTGGTAGCAGTGCATAGCAACGACTGACGCGTCCAGCATATGCGTCTGTATTCATTCGTCGGAGGTCACGCTGCGCAACCTCATGCATTAACATGCCTCCATTTTGGATTTTTGTTTGTGTTCACGAACAAAATATCTTCTGGCATGACATTTCGAGCACGTCTGTTCCTTCTTCGATACTGCGCTTGTAAGTCAATCTATTTTCTTCATTTTCTGGGAAGTTATTCAGACTTATTGTGTGTTTTCTTTTCTTTTAACATGAGCAACAACAATCCTAATGACAATTCGCCACTTTAGAAGATAACTTTGGACTCTGTCTCCTGAAAGGAAAATGAGGATGTTATTACATAGTCTTGGTCCAGAGGGTTTGAGAGTATATAACCAGATGCAGAAACCAGAGAGGTCTGGTGACTTTGATATTTTTAAGGCTGCTATTCTGGATTTGACTGAACATTATTTGCTCACTGTTTGATTTGGGGTCACAAGACGTGCTTTCTTCAAAAGATAACAACTTCATCACGAGTCTATTGAGGAGTATGTTTCCCAACTTAAATTGC
Organism: Lissotriton vulgaris; assembly: GCF_964263255.1. Lineage (NCBI taxonomy): Eukaryota > Metazoa > Chordata > Amphibia > Caudata > Salamandridae > Lissotriton > Lissotriton vulgaris. The sequence goes on along the minus strand of NC_141696.1, from coordinate 986,154,442 downwards.
TAGCTGCACATTGTAAATTTGGTGTTCTACATCATGAGCTCATTCGAGATCAAGTTGTTGTTTGTTTGAAAAGCAAAAGTATTCAAGATAGACTATGGATTGAAGGAGAGTCTAGTCTCAATGATGTAATTACCTTATTAAAGAAAGCTGAGCTATCAGATAGAAGTTTCAAAGCCTTATCTGAACAATCTGAATCAACTGCTTCTCCTACCGTTAACAAAATTTCTGTTAATAAGTATGATAGAGAATCTGCTAAAAAAAAAAAAGAAATTACAAGAACTTTCAATCCAACTTTCAAAAGAAATCTTCCAATTATAGATCATTTAACAAACCTAAATCAAACAGGAATGATTCTTTCTCTTTTGCTTGTTATCGTTGTGGAGATAAAAATCACAATGGGGGCTTTGACAAATGTCCAGCCAGATGCGTAAAGTGCACCAGTTGTGGCATTGTGGGACATGATGCTAAAGTCTGCATCAGGAACTCATCACGTCGCACTAAAGTGACATGCATTAATGACACTGAGTCTTCTGATTCTGATTCTGATTGTAATAGTTCTTCATCTAATTCTGCAGAAAAATTTCTGTGTAATATTGTTTTGAACGTTGATGATAATGTTAAAAGCAAACCTTTATGCATTGTAAAATTTGGTGGAATTCCTTTACAGGTTGCAGCAGATTCTGGGTCTCCATTTACTATCATTAACAAAGAATTGTGGGAAAAGGAGTTAGTAAATGATTTAGGTCCTCATCTTGAACCTCCTGATGTTTCACCAGAAAGTTTTACTGGTAACAGAATTGATATGTTAGGTTTCCGTCCTTGAATTTTTTAATTCAAAAATCGTACTGCTTTCTGTAAATTGTATGTTGCTATTGATGGTCCTCCGGTTTTAGGTTGGAAAGATCAGAGATCTTTACATATTATTCTTGATCCCAACAGCCCTGAACAAGTCCTGGTCATGGAAGTGAGTGAAGACACATAAAATTGGGTACTCAATGAATTTCCCAATATATTTCCAGGTAAGATTGGCAAATTTAAAGGGTTTTCTCACCACATTAAATTGAAACCTGACGCCATTCCCAAAATTCATAAGGTACGCAACATTCCCATGATTGTTAGAGATGAGGTCAAGAGTAAATTGTTGAAATTACAAGGTAGTGGTATTATACAACCTATAGAATCTTCTGAATGGATTTCTCCACTGGTTGTCGCAAGACGTTCCAACGGAAAAATCCGTTTGTGTGTAGATTTAAGAAATGTAAACAAAAATATAATTGTTGATCAGTACCCCTTGCCTAGAATATACGAGATGTTGTCCTTAACTCGTGGTGATAAATATTTCTCTACTCTGGATCTATCTTTAGCGTACCACCAAATTTCTCTTTATCATGCTTGTAGAGATTTGACTGCATTTTGCACTCCTTTTGGTTGTTTTCGCTTCCGAAGAATGCCTTTTGGGTTATCTTTGGCTGCTGCAGTCTTTCAAAGGCTCATGCCACAACTTTTTGGGGATTTGTATGGTGTTATTTTCTTCCAGGATGATATCCTCATCATGGGTCAACATGATTCTAGGCTTAGGAAAGTTTTACGTATTCTTAATGATAAAGGACTCACTGCAGAGATATCCAAATGTACATTTTTAGAAAACAGTGTGGTATATTTAGGGCATGAAATTGGTGAACAAGGAATTAGACCCAAAACTAAATTGGTAAGAGCCATTTTGGATGCCCCTTCCCCTAAATCGAAAGAAGAGTTGAGATCATTCTTAGGGTTAGCTGAATTTTATTCTAAGTTTGTACTCAACTTTTCTGAAAAGACTTATCCTATTGAGGAATTTGTTGAAGAACAAAGTTCCCTTTTCATGGTCGCAAGAATGCCAACAAGCTTTCGAGTGCATTAAAAAAGCTATTTGTTGTGCTCCAAACTTGCAAGGGTTTGACCCTTTTGCTACTACATTCGTCACTAGGGATGCCAGCGCTAAAGGACTAGGTGCTGTCTTAACCCAAATTTCTGAGTGCAATCAAGAAATGGTAATTGCTTTTGCATCTAGATCCTTAACACCCACTGAGGAAAAGTATTCTGTGATAGAGAGAGAGAGACACTTGCTGTTGTGTGGGGTTTAGAACATTTCAGAAAGTTTATTTGGGGCAAGAACTTTTGTGTAAGAACAGACCATAAGCCCCTTACAAAATTATTGACTATGGATGGTTTATATAAAGCTACTGCATGAATAGCAAGATTGTCAATGCGTTTACAGGATTTCCTTTTTGAAATTAAGTATGTCCCAGGATCTAAAAACGTCATTGCTGATTTTTTGAGCAGAATTTCTTTCCCGATCATTCAATCTGACAAAAGTTTTTGGAATGATTTTTCAGTTGCAAATGTAATATGCAATGACCAAATTTTTGACAGTATTTCTATTGAACAATGGTGTAAATCTGACTCAGATGACACCACTTTAAGTGATGTTAAGCCTAAAGTTTTAACTGGATGGAATGAATTTTCAAAAAAGAACATGAATGATAATTTGAGAGGTTTCTGGGAGGTCAGAGATGAACTTTCCTTTTCTGACCAATTCCTTGTTAGATGAGATAAAATAATACCTCCACAGTCTTTAAGAGAAAGGATAATACAATTATCTCATGAGGGTCATCCCGGTATTTCTCACACCAAATCTAGAGTGAGAGATCAGTACTGGTGGCCTGGAAAGGATAACAACATTGAGAAAATTGTTAGAGCTTGTATAAGTTGTGAAACATTAGACAAATCTAAGAAGACTTTTAATCCACCACTTGGTGAAGTTAATTCTCCAAATCTTCCTTGGGAAGATTTAGCCATGGATATTATGGGTCCAATTAATTGGTGTGATGAGACTTTGAAATACATTATTGTTATTGTTGACCTATTCTCTCGATGGTTTGAAGTAGAAGTGGTAACCAAAGCTACTTTCATTAATCTGATAAAATTCATGGAGAGAATTTTTATTCAAGAAGGTTGTCCTACTGGTATTTGCCTTTAAACAACATGTACTCATTTGAAAGGTTCTCGTGGTTCCGTGTACAGTTAGGTATTCACTCAAGTCAATAACATGTACTTATTTGAATGGTTCTCGTGGTTCCATGTACAGTTATGTATTCACTTTAGTTAGTTTCTCCTTGACCAGTGACATGTACAGATGTGCTCATTGAAATGGAATAAACTACTTTCTTCAACCTATATTGAATTACTTGGATGCAATTACTACACACAGTCAGGGGAAACATCTATAGTCACGTGGAATATGGCACTTTGAGAAGTTGTGGTGTATGAACCTGTAGGCAGGATCCGCTTGACAAGAAGCGGAGGCTCAGATGACTCTGGCTCAGATGACTCCGTCTCCCGCCGAGGTCGAATTCAGTATCAGAAGCAACCTGGGTTGAGTGCTGCTGGTCCTTATGTAGTCTAACCCAGAAGTGCCCTTGTTGTTGACCTCTAGGTCTACATCCTGTTTAAGGAAGCTAGGATGTTAACCCCACAGATTGCCCACAATGAAGTGGATCATACAACCGCAGCCACACAAACCCTGTCCATCACAGAGAGGCAGCAACAACACAAAGGACCAAATAGGGGCAGGAGAGAGTGGCAGGGACCAGCTCAAACAATGGAGGGCAGGGAGAATGTGGGCAAGGGAAGCAAGCTGACCATGAAGGAAAGACCTACAAGCGCAGAGGCAGCACAACGGATCATGTAGGGCAGGAGGGAGAAGGCAGTGTCCCACACACAGAGAATGACGGACAGGGAGAAGGGGCACAAGAGCAGGAGCAGTAAGCTGACCACAGGGGGCCGACGGGATATAGCAAGGGAACACATATGGCTAAGAGAGGGCAGGGAGAAGGGGAGCATGTTCAGCAATCTGACCACGATGAGCAGGTCTCCATGGGCAAGGTCAGCACAATTAACCATAGAAGGGTCTGACCATTGAGGGGCGTGCACATGGATAACAGAGGGCAGGGGTGGCAAGCTGTCCAAAGAGGGAAGGCTGTAATGTACAGGGGCAGCACAATGGTCCATGGCGAGCAGGCAAAAGGGACCAGGGGGATGCAGACAAAAAAAATAGAGGGCAGTGGGGCGATGGGAAGGGGCAGCAAACTGACCATGCAGGGCAGATGGAAGGACAGCGGCACGCAGACAAAGAACAGATGACAGGCAGGAGGGCAGAGGCAGAAAGCTGACCACATAGGGCCAGAGGTGTGGGCTGGGGCACAGAGATGGAGAACGGCGGGCCAGCAGGAGGGGCAATAGCATCAACCTGACTACAAGGGCGTGTTGCGGTGGATTAGCTACCACAAAGTGGTAACCCTATGCCAACCCCTGATTGCAAATGGCAGAAGGCTGTGCACTGTGCAGGGTCTGGCTAAATATGTTTAAAAAAACGAGAAATTCACTTATAAAAACAAAAATTAAATAGACATTATAGTCAGGTATGGAAATATAATCTTGCCTAACATTAAACAAAACATACAATCAATGAAATAATACAAAGGTTAAAGTGGCTTTATAATTAGGTATGGTTATAAGATATTTTCTTAATTTTAAATAAAAACCCTGACAATCCAATAAAACAGAAAATGTTAGGTGTCAAACTGACTTTAAAACTAACAAATAAAAAAAACACGAATAAAATTCCCCAAATATAGTTCAGTGCACTAGCTAAACTTGCAACCTCGCCATCAACTACTTATGACCTCACATATTACATTACTTATGATATTAAATGACATCATTGGTGATATCACTAATGACCTTGCCAGGGACACCATTGATGACATCACTGATGACAACATCACTGTTGACAACATTTCAAATTACTCTATAAATAACTCGATCATTTTGGAAAAGAAAATAATTAGTAAAGGTCCTACAAACATTTACAGCATGCATTTACTTATATACATGTGTGCTTGTGCATGTTTATAATCTGTGAAATATAAATGCTGTAGTTCGACAAGTTTGATTTGATTCAGTATAGTGAGCTGAAACCTACTTGCAAAATAAGGATTCGCAAAATTGCGATTCCTTATTTTGCTCTTGCATTTAAGGAATCGGAAATACCGATTCCTTAAACGCAATGTAAGTAGCACTAAAAAAGTGCACTTCACCCTTAAGGAATCGCTAATTACCACCAACAATTAATTTGTATAATATTTTTTAGGAGCAGCATTGCCGCCACGGAATTGCATGTGGATTTTACTGTTGGGGGCCCATTGCGGTGGATGCTGGGGAGGAGGAGCACATGGGGGGTACCATGCACCCAACATTCTAATAGACCCCTTAATATTGAAATATTTGTATTTAGATATTTCATGTAGATAATATATTACTTATATGTGACATTTTAATTTAATAAAACATGAATATAAAAAAATAATAAAAAAATTATATTTCTTTTTTATAAATTAAGAAATAAAATATATTATATAGTGTAGTCATTTATTAAAGGTGGTGTCAAATACTTAAAATGTTATGTATAGTGTAGTTAGTCATATTATATTAATATAATTGGCAAAATAAAAATATATATTTTAAAGGTCTGGCAACTCCTTTTATTTTACAGTAATTTCAGTGGGTCTAGTTAATTAACTAAGTTTAATGTCTAGCACTAATCCTAAATTAATAGCAAAGGCAAGATGGCGTCCACAGGAGTGGACGTGTAAGCTGCTCGCTCTCTGCTCCTGCCTACAAGTCATCATTTTTCGTGTCGGAGGAGTGGGGGAAGCAATGCTTACTGTAGCGGTCTAAGATTAAAGTCGTGATCTCACCTGCAAAGGCAACACTTTTACACAAAAACAAAAAAAACTCTCTTCTTCTTGAATATATATACAGCGGTAGTGGATGTTCGCAGCCTGGCGTTTTTTCTCGGCAGAAGTCCAGCAGTATCAATGGAGACACTAGGCGGTCCCTCTGGCTAGAGGCTGGATCGCGCACACCTGCGGTGTCTTTCAGAAACACTGTTTTGGCAAACGCAGAGAAGAGATGCCGCCTAAGGGTGTCCGCGGAAGACCAAGACTCGTGGAAGAGCAAACTGCAAGCGCAGTACAGAGGTGAGCAACTTAACCCCCAACAGCCCACCTAAGGTGTCTAAAAGCACCAAGGGCGATTTGGATAATAAAAAGAAAAATATGGTCGGTGCATCTAAGGATAAATCCAGGAGGAAAAAGGCTCACCTTTGTCAGACACTGGAACATTGGTAAGCTTGCATATGGGTGCAGCATGCGATCTATTAACACCGACTGCTGCTTCTTCGGCGGGGGTGTGCTGGCCAGTAGACAAGAGGCACATCCCCAGAATACGCCAATGGTGATGGAGATAGTAGAAGGAGATTTCACTGTTTCAACTATGGGGGAGGCGAGTACACTGAATGGCACATTAAGCCCTATCATTAATGGGAATGAACTCGCTATGAAACCGGACAATTTAGATATGCCATTGGAAGAAGTTCAAGGTCAGATGCACAAGGTTGAATCTGGAGAGTTTTATTCACTATCTGAACAATCGACGACCTCACCGTGCGAGGATTTAGTGCGCAATATACACAGCAAATGAGCTTAACTGGCGGCAGCCCCCATAGTAGTGACTGTTTAGATGACTCTGCTGATTTTGAGACTAGTCCTCTTACTGTTCGCAAAAAGCCTGAAAAAACAATAGATAAGGAGGCTGAGCAAGGCCGGAAGCACCAGAGTGAGGTAGAGCTGGTAGTTCATAGGGAGGAAGAAATATCCCTCTCGCTGATATACCAGTCAAGTATGTCTTTGAGAGAGGGGACACCGGCGGAGAGCCTGAGAGTTCAGAACTTGTGCCGCAAACTTCAAAACTCCGTTCGCAGGCTTGCAAAATCACAATCCGATTTTGCTTCTAGATTTAATGAGGCAGAATCTCGGATATCTATTTTGGAAGATGAAGCTGCACAAAAAAAAGTCAAGAATGAGACTCTGCACCTTATCAAGGAGGACACACAATGGAAATTGGCCGAATTGGAAAATAGGTCTTGTAGAAATAATTTGCGAGTGTTACAGATTCCGGAGGGAAAGGAGAGGCAGGATCCTCGCAAGTTTATCGTGGACCTATTTAAAACTGCATTTCCAGAACTTAATAAATGGGACTGGGACAGGGAGATAGAGAGAGCCCATCGCTTTCCATTTAATATTCGCCTCGTGCAGGCCAATCTGAAGTTAAACCTAGAGCTATTCTAATTGCCCTTAATAGCTTTTTGGCCAGAGAGGAGTTATTTAAGTTGGCCCGCCCAGATAAAAAGAGAGCTGGTCCAGATTTTGATTTTTTTCTTCAACCTGATTTTTTTAGATTTACGGTTGAGAGTCGCTGGCAATTACAGCAGCTAATCTCTTAATTTCAGGTCAAAGGAGCGCAGGCCTTCTTACTGAACCCAGCTAAGCGGAAGGCTATTTTTCAGGATCGCATACGCTACTTCACCTCTGAGGGCCCTGCAAAAGAATACTTGAATACTATTAAGGTTTAATAGTGATAATAGGGTAATGTTAGTACTATTAAATATGGTTTATACTTCATATTTAGAATAACTTTCTTTAATCTTCACATTTATATATATACTATAACTATTGTTGAATATGGATTTATTTGGTAATATGAATATCATTAAGCTTAGTGAGTAGGATGTTTTTTTTCCCTTATTAGATATTTTCTTTTTCTTTTTGGGTAGAATATAGTATATAGAGACAGTTTGTAGGTAGAAGCAGAGAATTGCGGTAGCTGACATCTGTAGGACAATCCTAAAGACTTGTTAATGGGAGGGGGTGGGGGGTTGATGGGTGGATGAGGGGAGCAGGGGTGGTTGGGGAGTTGGTGGGGTCACGGTGTAGGGGTAAAAAGGGGAAAAAATTCACAGTTCCAATAAGGGAGAAGTATAAAACAGTGGGAAAACGCAGATTTAAATGGATTGTGTCCTTTAGGGCAGTACTTAATGTTGATTCTCTATGGCTACTAGTGGGATCAAAATATGCTCTCTGAATGTTTCTTGCCTTAATAACATTAATAAAAGGAGGAGGATGGCTGCTGAACTCCGCAATATCCACCTGGACTTTGTTTGTCTGCAAGAGACACACGTATCTTGGAGTAAACAGCATATTTTAAATGACTTAGGATTCCCAATATATATATATGTGTATTCGAAGCTCAGCGGATAAACTCGGTCGGAGGGCTTTTGCAGAATTTTGTGGGGGCATGCACAATTTTAATTTCACTTTATGTACCATTTATGGATCAAATTTAGATGAGGCTATAACTTTGGAAGACTTGAATATAGAGCTAGCGGCTTGGCCAACTCCGCTGATCATTTGTGGAGACATAAATATAAATTTAACCGATGAAGCACTGGTGGGCTCCCAAGAATATAAAGGACGGAAACCCCGGGTCTTTAAGGCTCTGGCTAATTTGTTAAGGGATCACGGGTTGTTGGATATATGGGGAAAACTACATGGAACAGACCCAGGATATACTTTTTATTCCTACACTCATAAAAAAATGGTCAGATTGGATTATTTTTTCACATCTTCCGCTCTGTTGACTGGAGCAGAAATGCAGATATATCCTAGAATTTCGTCAGATCATGCCTCTTTTTTATTAGTATTGACAGGTTTGGGAGAGACGGTAAGGCTAAAAAAATTTACTTTTGGTTGGAAACTATGTCTTAATGATCAATTTAAAGTACAAATTGCCAGATGGCTGGAGGAATTTTTTGAAAATAATAGTCAGTCTGCTAGAATAGATATAGTTTGGGATACGTTCAAGGCCTGTTTTAGGGGTGAAGTAACACGTTTTGGGCTGTTCTTTCAAAGAAAAATAAAAAGGGAGATGCAAGATCTTTATTCTGCTTTGAAAGCGACAGAAGAGAAATTGACCCAAGGTATAATACATCAGGGGAACATTCAACAACCAGAGGATGATGTAGCCAGGAAACGTGCTAAAATAAGAGGTGTCTGGGATCAAGAAAATGCAAGGAAATACTTGGCCTATCGGAACCATTGCCATGAATATGGTGATGCAGTTGGGAGATGTCTCGCCCTCAAATTACAAATGAATGAAACAGCTAGACGCATACCAGGTCTACAAACTAGTGCAGGGACATTAGGAACTGATCCACCAGGTATCTTGGCTATCTTTCATCAGTTTTATACTGAGCTGTATTTGCAACAAACTGTAGGGGTTGATGGATTAGATATTTTGCAGCCCTGAAAATTTCCTGAATTGGATTCAGATTTAGCAGCTCAGCTTGATACTCCGATCACTATGCAAGAGTTGGAGTGTGCAGTTAAGTCTCTAGCGATGGGCAAAGCAGCAGGCCCTGAAAGCCTTCCGGGAGAGATTTCTAAGCTTTTTTTAATCAATTAAAGGATACGATGCTGGCAACATTCAGAGCAGCTCAATTGGGGGTGACTCCTAAATCCTGGGATGAGGCAACAATAGTTGTATTTAGTAAGAAAGGTAAATATCCAGAGATACCTAGTTCATATCGCCCCATTTTATTACCTAATTGTGATGGGAAAATGTATTCTAAGATATTGGCTAATCGTCTTTCCAACGTTATAACATCTTTAGTGTCAAATAGCCAACATGGATTCATCCCCGCTAGGGGCACAGTTTTACATATCAACAAAGTAATTACTATGTTTGATATTGCTCAAACTGAGAAGCGACAACTGGGGCTTATTTTATTAGACGCAGAAAAAGCGTTTGATCGGGTGGAGTAGGATTATTTATGGAGATTGATGGCAAGGGTGGGCTTTCAAAATGGTTTTATGACAGCTTTGAGGGTTTTGTATGCATCCCCAGTTGCGAGAATAGCTGCAATGGGTATGATCTCAGAGCCGGTAAAAATTACCAGAGGGACAAGGCAGGGATGTCCTTGCTCCCCTTCACTATTTGCCCTATATATTAATCCTTTTGTTGATATGCTTTTAAAAAGTCAGGGAATCAAGCCTTTTTCAGTTCATGATGCCCCTTATTCTGTATTCACATATGCAGATGACATCACAGTGATCTCAGAGGATCCGGCTACAGCACTTCCAGAGATAGAACGCTTAGCACTTGAATTTGGACAGACGACCGGTTATAAATTGAATCTCAATAAGACGCAAATAGTGTGTACAGAAAATACTAGATTCCAAGATCCGACAGTAGTTATTCAAGCTACATATTTAGGCATTAAAATTAGGACATCAATGAGGGATTTAGAAGATGCTAACTGGGGGGCATTATTAGGGAATATCAGAAATTCTCTGGAGAGGTGAGGACCGCTACAGTTTACTATAATAGGTAGAGGGAACATCTTAAAGATGAATATACTCCCCCGGGTACTCTACCTGTTCAGATCTATCCCACTTGAGATAACCCCACTGCAATTGCAAAATTTGCAATCTTTATGTGTTAAATTTCTTTGGGCCCCCGGGAGGCCTCGCAGAGCTGCCAAATATATGATGCTTCCAATTGTAAGGGGAGGTTTGGCATTTCCCAATTTTGTGTTATATTATTATGCTTGTATTTTGCAAAGAATGTCTGTATTATTGATTGGTAATGAAACTGGCACTATAGCTGAAGCCCCTTCAATTTTTCATTTAATTTTAGAATCAAAAGCAAAATACTGTTTATTTAAGGAAATAGATGGGAACTACTATAAAAGAACTCGTTTTAAGATTCTGGAAGCGGCGTTTAAAACTTGGAGGAAGATACGCAAAATATCTGAATTAGAAGGTGGGACATATTATACACCATTAAATGTGGCGAAATTGCCTCCGATTATATTCCTCCACTCACAATTTTTTTCATTTCTCCAAATTCGGGACTTCCTTAATTTCAGAAATGTGAAAGCTAGCCCAAACGTGCTTATTGAAGCAGTAAGAGCTCAGGGGAAGATAGGATCATTGTATAAAATACTGTCTTCATTTGCAATGGATGATTTGGCAAAGCATAATGTACAGTGGGAGGCAACACTGGGGGAAACTGATATATCTATTGCAGAGGCTATAGATAGGGCTAATACAGTTTTTTTGTCTGCAAACCTGAAAGCACAATTTTTAAAAACAGTATTTAATTTATATTATACTCCCGCGCGCATGCATAAGTGGGGTGATCGTTATGATGGAAGACGTTATTGTTGCGGGAGTGAAAATGCAAACAGTCTACATATATTTTTTAATTATGTTAAACTTAATTTCTTTATTCAGGGTATTGAAAAGTTCTTCTCTAATATGTTTAGGCAATCGCCAAAAATAATGTCTGCCCTAATGCTTTTAGGGATGGGACAGGTGGTTAAGAAAGGGAGCCCTTTGTATAAACAACGGTACTTATTGTTTGTAGCAATGACTGTGGCTCGATTATGTATAGCCGCAGAATGGCTAAGCCCCGATCCCCCAGTGTTTGAGACCTGGTGGGCAAATATGTATAATCTAGCTAATCTAGAACTGAGTCTTTACTCTATAAAGGGGGCACGGAAACGAAAAATAGGATTGTATGTATGGGAAGTATTCTCTGATTATATGAATGCCTGATGTAAGCCCATTTTGATTAACCTAGTACTTTGTAATCAAGTTATATGTATTATTCTTTACATTTTGATTTTTGTATGGTGCTGCATATCTTTTATGTTGGAACTGTGTTTAATAAATAAAATAAATCCTAAATTAATAGTAACTGGAGTGGGAATAGTAAATTAATAAAGCTTAGTGTCCAGCACCTACTCCTAATTAATGCAAACTGGAGTGGGAATAGTACATTAATTTAGTTTAATGTCCAGCACTAATCCAAAGTAATGGTATTTGGAGTAGGAATAGTAAATTAATTAACTTTAGAGTCCATCACCTACCCCTAATTAATACTAACTGGAGTGGGAATAGTAAAGTAATTACATTTAGTGTCCAGCACCTACCTCTAATTAAAACTAACTGGAGTGGGAATAGTAAATTAATTACGTTTTGTGTCCAGCACCTACCTCTAATTAATACTAACTGGAGTGGGAATAGTAAATTAATTAAGTTTAGTGTCCAGCACCTATCCCTAATTAATAGTAACTGGAGTCAGAATAGTAAATTAATTAAGTTTAGTGTCCAGCACCAACTCCTAATTAATAGTAACTGGAGTGGGAATAGTAAACTAATTAAGTTTAGTGTCCAGCACCTACCCCGAATTGATACTATCTGGAGTGGGAATAGTAAATTAAATTAGTTTAGTGTCCAACACCTACCCCTTAATAATACTAACTGGAGTGGGAATAGTAAATTCATTAAATTTAGTGTCCAACACCTACCCCTAATTATTACTAACTGGAGTGGGAATAGTAAATTAATTAAGTGTAGTGTCCAGCACCTACCCTAAATTAATACTAACTGGAGTGGGAATAGTAAATTATTTAAGTTTAGTGTCCAGCACCTACCCCTAATTAATACTAACTGGGAATAGTACATTAATTAGATTTAGTGTCCAGCACCTATCCTTAATTAATACTAACTGGAGTGGGAATAGTAAAAAAATAAATTTAGTGTCAAGCATCTACCTCTAAATAATACTAACTGGAGTGGGAATACTAAATTAATTATGTTTAGTGTCAAGCATCCACCTCTAATTAACACTAACTGGAGTGGGAATAGTAAATTAATTAAGTTTAGTGTCCAGCACCTACCCCGAATTAATAGTAACTGGAGTGGGAATAGTAAATTAATTATGTTTAGTGTCCAGCGCTTACTCCTAATTAATTAAAACTGGAGTGGGAATAGTAAATTGATTAAGTTTAATGTCCCGCACTGATCCTAAATTAATGGTAAGTGGAGTGGAAATATTACATTAATTAAGTTTAATGCCCAGCACCTACCCCAAATTAATACTAACTGGAGAGGGAATAGTAAATTATTTAAATGTTGTGTCCAGCACCTACCCCTAATTAATGCTAACTGGAGTGTGAATAGTAAATTAATTAAATTTAGTGTCCAGCACCTACCTCTATTTAATACTAACTGGAGTGAGAATAGTAAATTTATTAAGTTTAGTGTCCAGCACCTACCTCTAATTAATACTAACTGGAGTGGGAATAGTAAATTAATTAAGGTTAGTGTCCAGCACCTATTCTGAATTAATACTAACTGGAGTGGAAATATTACATTAATTAAGTTTAATGCCCAGCACCTACCCTGTATTTATGCTAATTGGAGTGAGAATAGTAATTTATTTAAATGTATTTTCATTTATAATTTAAAGAAATTAATATAGTTAAAAGTAGTATAACATTTTAATTATAAGACAGTTGTGAATGAAAAACAATACCATTGTATATATACCTAATTAAAACATATTATTTCACACAGTATACTTAATAAAAATAAACTTAATATGTAACATTGATAACATTAATAAAATGGTAGACTATCAATTAGATCTTTACATTTTTTTATTGATGTTTATTTATTGTAAAATATTTTGAAATTAACAAGAAATATATCTTTTTATTAAAAATATGTAAAATAAACCAATACATAGAGATAGGAAATCATATTTATTTTACAGAAACAACATATTTTATCCATATGTACATTTTTACATGTTATAATTAATGAAAACATATTTTTCAACATTAGTATATTGCTTTAAACAGTTGTTTAAAGTTAATAATATCAGATAATGTAGTTTCACATTTCTCTAGATACATTTAAAAATATTACCTACTGGCGGTCGCCAGTAGGTAGTTATAGTTAGGACCTATTTTCCATAGGAAATCCACAACGTTCTATTTGGAATAACGTTGGCGGTGGTGGACGAATCTTCGTGAATTTCTTCAAGAAAATGGCCTGCTCGCTTCCGCTCCTTCCCTGAAAGTTTGGGGGTGATTCGTCAAGAGGGCGCCGAGAAAAAAGGGGGTCCCAAAACGTGTTTTCCCCATGCAATTTTCCGTAGGGACCTTTAGCCAGGGCTACAGCCCGAACGGCTGAACGGAATTACACGCAATTTGGCAGAGAGGTAGAGTTCTGTTCGCAGATTGTGCTTTTTGTTAAAGGGTGTAAATCCGTTCAGTAGTTTCTGAGAAAATTGCAAGTAAAATCATAGCGATATCTAGAGACAGAGTTCAACACCCGTACTAAAATCTGTTCAATTACGAGCGCGAGCTGCATGCTGATTGGCTGTGAACTGTCTGTCAACACTTGAAATCAGGAAGTGTTGGTGGCCATCTTGTGCCTCACTAGAACCGAGTAACAAGAAAACAGTAAAAAAAAGTTGAGAAATAAGGGAAGGGGGTAGGGTGGAGACATTCCGACCCTCTAGGCTTGCTCAGGGGGTCATACATGGATGTTTAGGCTCAATTTTTTTTAAAAAGAAAATTCGCGGCGTACGCATATGGAAATACGTTTAATTACGAGCAGGAGCTGCATGCTGATTGGCTGTTAATCCCTTGCATGCTGCCACGATTCTGCGCTTGTGCGTCACATTCCGATCGCAGGTCCGGTCATGATATCCAGGAGCCGTGCACTGTGTGCCATGACGGCTCCCGGCCGTCATCAGCATGCAAGGGGTTAATACTCCAAACCAGGAAGTGTTGGCAGCCATGTTGTTTGTCGGGAGAGCAGAGTCAGAAGAAAACAATAAACAAAGTTGAGAAATAAGGAAAAGGGGCTGGGTAGTAACATTCTGAGCCTATAGTCTTGGTCAGGGGGTGGTACATGGATCTTTAGGCTCAATTTTTATTTAAAAAAAAAAATGGCAGGGTACTTGTGCAGTAGTTGTACGCAGTGGAAAAGGTAAAAAAAAAAGTAGAAGTCCGTTTTATTCATTAGGTCTCGGGGGGGGCAAATTATGGGGGCAATTTTTCTGCATAATGGGGGCCTGTAAGGTGCCCCGGGCACTGGGGAACAGAACTCCTCTGGTTTTATTTTGAAGTATGCGGAGGGTTACGGTCGTACTCCCCGCAGTCTTGGTGAGCGGCACCCCTCGGGTCTTTAAAAAAAAAATGTTTTGAGCTCTCTCTCCCCCGTACACGTCGCGGGGAATGCCACATTTCTGGGGCAGTGATATGTAAAATGACCTTCCAGCTCCGGGTACCTGCATTGTCTGGAGTTTTTTATTAATGTTGGGAGGGTGGGCTTGATAATACGTCCTTGTAAATTCCCATAGAAGCCTATGTTCTGGTGTTAACATGGGCTTCTATGGGAAATAACAAGGTCGTATTATGAGGCTCATTTTTGCCATTTTATCTGCGGTTTCCTGCCAATAAAACTGCGATAATTTTATTACTGGTCCTTGATAATATGCACCTAAGTTTACTGCTCAAAAAAAAGAGAAATGAGCCATATTATCAACAAAAGGCAATATATTATCCTTGCTTTTATTGGCAGGAAACTGCCGATAAAGCGGCGATAATGGGCTTGATAATATGCCCTTGTGAATAACCATGGGCTGCTATGGGAAGTTACAAGGGTCTATTATCAAGCACATTATCGCTGCTTTATCTGCAGTTTCCTATCGATAAAAGCGGCGATAATGTATTGCCTTTTGTTGATAATATGCTCCTTCATTTCTATGATAGTATGAAAAGCTTTCCTTTTTTTTGGTGTAGCAGTTGTACTGTCTTTGCATGCTCAGCATTGTTTCGAAGCCCACGTTTTCTTTTTCTTCAAGTTTAACAAGCAAACCTTTCTTTATATCAGTTAGTAAATCTGTTGCTTTCTTTTCCCGGTTTGTGTGTCATCCACTGCTGTACTTTTGTACAGTATTAATAGTCATATTTTTTATATATTTATTTGAAAGGTAGTGTCGAGGAGCCAAACGTTGATTACGTACTCCATCCACCTCCATTTTAGTAGAACACAGTAGTTTTCAATCCTAGTCTTGACTATCTTACTATAGTATTTCTCCATTATTTTTATTGTGGGCCGTCATACCCCTCCCCCACAAAATAAAAGAAGTATGTAGGTTTTTTTTAACTTTAATTAAACAATAAATATAAACAAAACTCAATTATAACTATATTAGAACTTGAAAAATACCTTAAACAATTGTGAAATGTATTCCAAAAGGTGTCCGATTGTTAATCTGCAAAAGAAAAAAGAAAATTAGAGTTTAGAATTATGCAGATGTGAGTAAATGAGCTGAAGCATTACAGGGCATATTATCAAGAACGGCGATACAATTATCGCTGTTTCAGTGGCAGGAAACTGCAGCTAAAGCGGCGATAATGGGCTTGAAAATATGCTGTTGTGAATTCCTATAGCAGTGCAGGTTCTGGAGTTAACATGGGCTACTATCGGAATTTACAAGGGCATAATATCAAGCTCATTATCGCCGCTTTAGCAGCAGTTTCTTGCCGCTGAAACGGCGATAATTTTATTGCCGTTCTTGATACTATGCCCCTACAAGTTTTGGTAACTCTACGGTTTTACGTGTGCAATGTGACTCGTTCATTCCAGTTCTGTTATAGTGCTGCTCTCAAGTGGTGTCTATATGGAAGTGCCTAGTGCGTTACTGATGCCTGTTATGGCGACTTATTTCTAATGCATTCCTGTGAAGGCTTTGTAGATCTAGGCCTTTGTGCTTACCGTTGTATAAACCTTGCAGGTAAACATTTCAGGTAGTTGGTGTCACAACTTATTCTGCGGTACAAAAGGGGGTGGTAATGGACGGAGCATCTGAACCAATCAAACACTCACACCCAGTCAAAAGATCAGGGTTTAATCCATCATTGTTCTTTAGCCCACTCTGCCACCCCAGTTCAGACATGGCTATATGCACATCAGTCTGACCCTGTGCCTCATGGGAAAAGTCCAGCCCGAACTGCCAAGCCATGCCTTCCCTGGACCGGAAACAAGCTTCCGAGGACCGGTTTCTGCAATGCCAGCCGTCTTCAGCCCGCTTGCTTGAATCCAGTGGCAAAGTGAGCAAGGGACTCACGTCTGAGCATACCCTGCCACACTTGTGGCGGCCAAATGCGGTACAAAAGGGGGTGGTAATGGACGGAGCATCTGAACCAATCAAACACTCACACCCAGTCAAAAGATCAGGGTTTAATCCATCACCGTTCTTTAGCCCACTCTGCCACCCCAGTTCAGACATGTCTATATGCAAATCAGTCTGACCGTGTGCCTCATGGGAACAGTCCAGCCCGAACTGCCAAGCCATGCCTTCCCTGGACCGGAAACAAGCTTCCGAGGACAGGTTTCTGGCATTCCAGCGGTCTTCAGCCCGGCTTGCTTGAATCCAGTGGCAAAGTGAGCAAGGGACTCACGTCTGAGCATACCCTGCAACACTTATGGCGGCCAAAAGCGGTACAAAAGGGGGTGGTAATGGACGGAGCATCTGAACCAATCAAACACTCACACCCAGTCAAAAGATCAGTAAGACATTGTTCTGCATTCTGTCCATCAACTGTGTTTTTTGCAATTTTCACCCTGAGTGGGCTAGGTATGCTCAGACATTAGTCCCAGGCTCTCCACATCACTGGAGTCAAGCTATCCAGGCTGAAGAAGGCTGATAGCCAGAAACCGGTCCTTGGATGCTTGATTCCGGTCTTGGAAAGACATGGCTTGGTAGTTCGGGCTGGACTGTTCCCATGAGGCACAGGGTCAAGGCTGATTTGCATATAGCCATTGTCTGACCTAGGGTGGTGTGGAGTGCAAAAAACCGATGGATTTAGGCCCAGATCTTTGTACTGGGGTGAATGTAAGACATTGTTCTGCATTCTGTCCATCAACTGTGTTTTTTGCAATTTTCACCCCAAATGGGCTGGGTATGCTCAGACGTGAGTCCCAGGCTCTCCACATCACTGGAGTCAAGCTATCCAGGCTGAAGAAGGCTGATAGCTAGAAACTGGTCCTTTAATGCTTGACGCCGGTCTAGGAAAGACATGGCTTGGTAGTTCGGCCTGGACTGTTCCCATGAGGCACAGGGTCAAGGCTGATTTGCATATAGCCATTGTCTGACCTAGGGTGGTGTGGAGTGCAAAAAAACGATGGATTTAGGCCCAGATCTTTGTACTGGGGTGAATGTAAGACATTGTTCTGCATTCTGTCCATCAATTGTGTTTTTTGTAATTTTCACACCGAGTGGGCTGGGTATGCTCAGACGTGAGTTCCAGGCTCTCCACATCACTGGAGTCAAGCTATCCAGGCTGAAGAAGGCTGATAGCCAGAAACTGGTCCTTGGATGCTTGATTCCGGTCTAGGAAAGACATGGCTTGGTAGTTCGGGCTGGACTGTTCCCATGAGGCACAGGGTCAAGGCTGATTTGCATATAGCCATTGTCTGACCTAGGTTGGTGTGGAGTGCAAAAAAAAGATGGATTTAGGCCCAGATCTTTGTACTGGGGTGAATGTAAGACATTGCTCTGCATTCTGTCCATCAACTGTGTTTTTTGCTATTTTCACCCCGAGTGGGCTGGGTATGCTCAGACGTGACTCCCAGGCTCTCCACATCACTGGAGTCAAGCTATCCAGGCTGAAGAAGGCTGATAGCCAGAAACCGGTCCTTGGATGCTTGATTCCGGTCTAGGAAAGACATGGCTTGGTAGTTCGGGCTGGACTGTTCCCATGAGGCACAGGGTCAAGGCTGATTTGCATATAGCCATATCTGACCTAGGGTGGTGTGGAGTGCAAACAAACGATGGATTTAGGCCCAGATCTTTGTACTGGGGTGAATGTAAGACATTGTTCTGCATTCTGTCCATCAACTGTGTTTTTTACAACTCATTCTGAACAATTCTTCTACACGTCTACACGTCCAAGACAGCAGTTTCTAAGTTTAAGAGAGAAAGAGAAATTATGTCACAGAGAGTGAGCGTGAGAGAGAGAAAGAGAGAGTAAACAACATTAAAACTGTGTCGCAGAGTCTGGAGTTGAGATTTTTTCCTTGCGTCACTTCACTCATGTTAAAAGTGACTCAAAAGTGGCGTAATAAGGTTGTGGATCTGTGTGTCAGACTGTTGTAACCTATCTGTTGTCATTGCTTGGAGGTAATTATAGATCAAACTCATTATAGCCACCTTAGCGGCAGTTTGCTGCCGATAAAGTGGCGATAATTTTGTCACCAAGGCTTGATAATATGGCCCTCTCTCGTTTCACAAATAAAGCTAACACTACAGTTTTACGAGTGCAGTGTACCTAGTACATTTTACTTGTTATAGTGCCGCGTTCAAGTGGTGTCTATATGGAAGTGCCTACTGCGTTACTAACGCCCGTTATGCCGAATTATTTCAAATGCATTTCTATGAAGGATTTGTAGATCTAGACCTCTGTGCGTACCGTTGTATAAACTTTGCGGCAAAACACATCTAACATGAGCTTCAATTGAAATTCCATAGAGCATATTTCAAACCTATTATGGCCACTTTAGCAGCAGATTGCTGCCGATAAAGTGGCGATAATATTGTTGCCAAGGTTTGATAATATGGTCCTCTCTCCTTTCATAAATAAAAGTTACACTACAGTTTTACGAGTGCAGTGTACCTGGTACATTTTATTTGTTATAGTGCCGCATTCAAGTGGTGTCTATATGGAAGTGCCTACTGCGTTACTAACGCCCGTTATGCCGAATTATTTCTAATGCATTCCTATGAAGGATTTGTATATCTAGGCCTATGTGCTTACCGTTGTATAAACCTTGCGGCCAAAAACTTCAGGCAGTTGGATTGACAACTTGATTTCAACAATTCTTCTACATGCTTAAGCAGACAGCAGTGTCTAAGTTTAAGAGAGAAAGAGAATTGATATCACAGAGAGTGAGAGAGAGAGAGAAAACAACATTAAAACTGTCTCGCAGAGTCTGGAGTTGAGATTTTTTCCTTGCATCACTTTAACCATGTTAAAAGTGTCTCAAAAGTGGCGCTTGTAGATCTGTTTGTCAGACTGTTATAACCTATCTGTTGTCACTGCTCGGAGGTAAATATAGAATTTAAAAAGAAGCTGCTGTACAGTACGCTCTCTTGGCCATAATATCAAGCCTGGGCGTCAAAATTATTGCCACTTTATCGGCAGGAAAGTGTCGCTAAAGTGGCAATAATGGGTTTGATAATATGCTCTATGGAATTCCAATCGAAACTCATGTCTGATGTCCTTTACATCTAACATGAGCTTCAATTGGAATTCTATAGAGCATATTATCAAACCCATTATCGCCACTTTCCTGCCGATAAAGTGCCGATAATTTTGTCGCCCAGGCTTGATAATATGGCCCTCTCTCGTTTCACAAATAATGCTAACACTACAGTTTTACGATTGCAGTGTACCTGGTATATTTCAGTTCTTATAGTGTCGCGTTCAAGTGGTGTCTATATGGAAGTGCCTACTGTGTTACTGACACCCGTTATGGCAACTTATTTCTAATGCATTCCTATGAAGGCTTTGTAGATCTAGGCTGCTGTGCTTACCTTGTATAAAGAGTGCGGCCACCGGAGTTCACCACTCCACTTTAACTCTGCTTTTATACGTCAATAAGTTGTAGAGAATTCCATTGCTGTTGCTCGATAGGCCGTAGTTGCTTCTGAACGATGTTTGCTGAAGGAAACAAAAAGACATTTTGATTAGTCATCGTAAACGGAGTTGCGTAACTACTATCAAAAATAAATTTTAATGTGGGTTCCTAATATTCCGTAGTTAAGACTGTTGCAGCTCCAGCAAACAAAGGAAGATCAATAAGCTAATAGAGGCCTGGGACGGCCTTGTGACGCAGAAAAAAAAGTACTATCATGCACGCACAATTAATAATAATAGGGGCCTAAGCACGTGGCGTAGTACAGAAATACTACACAGAAATGTATGCACGCACAATTTTTATAATTAGAGGTGAATAGGACTTCGTGACTTATAAAGAAATATTTCAATTATGTAAGTACAATTTAAAACCATTGAGGGGTAGGAAAGCCATATGAAGGATAAAAAAATAGTATTATGCATATACAATTTACAGTGGAGGCTGATGTTGTGACGTCTTCTCTTACCTTTGTTTTTGTTGTCGTTTGTTGTGTCTTGAAAGGCTGTGGTTTCGCTGAGTCTGGGGTGTTTTCGACAGTCTGTGTGTCATCGCAGTAGAAGCAGGCAAAAGAGAGCGTGCTCACGTCAGTGCCTGCATTATATGGGAACCGCGGGGGCTGACCAAACCAAGCCCAGGGCCGTCATTGGTAGCGTTTTTGCAGTCTACAAGAATGATGGCCCTGGGGGACATCCCATTGGCTAATGTATTGGTTTCCAGGCTAAATGATAGCAAGCATGCTTGCTGGTGGCATGTGTGTAGTGTGGTCGGGCGTGCACCACGCATGTGCAAGTATGAGTGTGTGTACTAACAATTAACAACAGAGAGAGATGGGGTGGTGTTATAATGTAAGCAGAGGCAGGCCCAGAATCGGATCTGCAATGAGTCAGCACTTCTAATCATTCTCCTTAGCGCGCCCTGAGGTCTTATTTGTCACTGAGAGGGTGATTGCACCATAGTTTGTACTGCTTATCATACTCAGCGTGTACCCGCGCATTCAGTACGAATATGCTTTCACGTAACGCGTCGCATTAAAGCTTCGGTGTGACGTCATGTACGGCGTTCTGTATGCGAAAGGGGGCAATGTTTCTACTTGGTTTAAAACATGTATGTATTTAATGTACATACTAAGGGCAGACATTTGGGATACCTATGAATTTTTTTTTATACTTGTAATAATCATATATTACTTTTAAAAAGAATTACACAAATGGCGGTAGAACATCATGCATACTCGTATTGAAAGAGTTGCGCAAGCGCATCATAAGCGTACGCAAAGCCATGTGACTTAAAAAGTGGAGATTTGATTGGTTCATAACTTTTCCTATTGCGACTGTTGAAAGTTCCGTCCCATTATAATTATTCGACTTTGACTTTCCAAGAAGAAGCATTTATTCTGAGAATCTTCTCAAATAGAAGGAAGATCACAATAATAGGAGCAATGGAGTCATCTTCCAGCAGTTCTTCAGAGGGAGATTTCATTCCTGAAGAACCTCCAAAGAAGAGGAAAGAAGCTCTAATTTAGAAGTTTTTCACTTTTCCAGAAGGTCAAAAAAAGGTTAATGCTCCAAAAGTAACTTGTAAAATTTGCGAAACAACTCTTTCAAGGGTTGATCCATGTAAAAAAATACTCCTTGGGCACAGCAAATATGGTGCGACACGTGAAGAATTTGCACCTCAAGAACTTTGCTCGAGCTGCAAGACGGATGTTGCACGAGAACCCACCTGCTGCTTCACCAAGCACATCAACTGCAGGAGCAGTATTTTCAACAAGCAGTCCACACCCACATATTGATTCTGACTTTGCTACAGTTAAAATTCTATGCATTTATTGCGATAAACTTTTGTGTTATGGGGAACAGTCTATAGACTTGATGAAACGCAGGAAGCAGGATCATTGCTGTCCTCGACATTAGTTGTCCTTTTTTTCATTCTTTTGTTCCGCTTGGAATTTGTTGAGAAAACACAAAAAAATACAAAACAAAAAAAACCAGGTTTTTTTTAACTACCTTCACTGGTTAAAGAAAGAACTATATTTCTATGTTAGTGTGTAAAAGTGTGTCAGAATGAATGTGTAGTTCATAAATGTATGAATGAATATGTTACTAGTGTATGGAGAATGTGAAAGTGCAGAACTATAAGGAAATGCTACAGCATAAATCTACAAGGTGAATATCTATAGTATACTGTAGTATGTCTGAAGCACTTGAATGTATCATATGTACATAAATATGTTAGAAGTCTATGTTTCAATTTCCGCTGCAGGTGAAAGTGCCTTTTGTGACACAGCGGTGGTGCAAAAGATGTGCCATGGTGTGTGGTATTCACAATGTGACGCATCTGGAGGGTGTATTACATTGTAAAGCGCTGCGCCACAAGAGGGTTTCTTGTGCAGAAGGGGGTGCAGCAAGGCCTCCTAAAAGTGACTGAGTGAAATGTATAACATTTTATTCAGTGACTTTTGAGCTTATGCTGCGTCAAACCCTTGCTCATGCTTGAAGCAGGTGTAAGGATTGATACTGCATTGTGAGCATAGGGGCCCAAGAGAATTGCTGGAGCAGTGTTATACTTGCAACCGACGTCAAGCAATAATTCATCCAAAAATTACTTTGCAATTTAGTTTTGTTATTATTTTATAGTAAGAATATGAAATATAATCTAAAAAATAAAATAAATATAAATATTTATATTAAAAATATAAGAAATTTGTATTAAAAGAAAGACATAATAATTAATACATTTATAAATTATCATTTACAAACCCTTTGAAATTCACTGAAAAAAATCATAGGTTTCACACATGTTATAGTTAAGAATTAGCATTTAAAAAACCATGTAAATTGTTTGAAAAAAACATAGGTTTCACACGTTATAGTTAGCTGAACATTTTTCTCATACAAAACCTTTGAAATTCCTCCTTTATAGTTTGCTCACCTAACTATAACTTACGCACCCGCAATGCACTGCAGATGACATCACATATTACATCGCTCATGACATGGTCAGTGACATCACTCATGACATCACTGATGACATCTCAAATGACATCCCTGATGGCATCACTGATGACATCATCCTTGTGGCAGACCTCCTCTTACTGTAATATAACCTTTGATACACACGATCAAAAATAGAAACTAAAATTTTCAAAAAAATGGAGATACCAATTCCAGTTAGAACAACCTATTGAGTAATCCCAAAATCTACATACACATCCACTCATTCACCAACAGTTATATATAGTCATTCATACATGTACTCACTCATCTTATGTACTCATACTCCTATATATCCTGTTATACACCGACACTCATCTATAGAGTTACTCACACAAATACTCACACTTGCAAATATGCATTTACTTGCATATACAGCTATATACCCACCACTAAACTAACTTCTACAGAATCGTAGACATACTTACTCTCTTAAACAATCACTTATAGTAACACATACTTATTTATACAGGAAGTCTTAGAATCTGTCGCTCTCAGATATACTCACTTATATACATCAATACTCAGATATACTAGTTTAAAACATATGTAGTTACTCATAAAGAAACTATTGAGACAGTAATTCACTCACTAACACACCCATACACACAGTCATCCATCCATACAGTCCTGCACACATACTGTCTTCAAAACACATACAAACAGTGAGTCAGTCATTCATGCATCTGTGCGCTAAGTAATACTCCCCACCGAACCATACAAACACTAATCTTTGTACTCAGAAAACCAACTAATAACCCATATACACACTCATGTAGCTACTAACCAACCCATGCAGCCACTTATATACAAAGTGAGACACTGATACAGATATTTAAATATTTAAAGAATACTCACTAGTACACTTATTCAGTAAGATATACTTAATAAGTCAGTTATCCAATCATTTTTAGCAAAAAAAACATCCATTTAGACACTTATTTACCCATTTATTCTTCCATCGACCTTTAGATATACATATATTAAAAAAAATATTTTTCAGAAAGACACACATTCACTGGATGATGTCATCAGTGATGTCATCAGGGATGTCATTTGAGATGTCATCAGTGATGTCATGAGTGATTTCACTAACCATGTCATGAGTGATGTAATATGTGATGTCATCAGCAGTTCATTGAGGGCGCGCAAGTTATAGTTAGCTGAGCTAACTATAACTGAGGAATTTTAAAGGTTTTGTATGAGAGAAATGTTCAACTAACTATAATGTGTGAAACCTATGGTTTTTTCAATGAATTTGCATGGTTTTTTAAATGCTAATTCCTAACTATAACGTGTGTGAAACCTATGATTTTTTCAATGAATATATAACAGTTGTTAATTTTAGATTTGTTTTATTAACATTTTTTATTTATTTACATATATTGGTTATATCTTAATAACATGACAGTTTGAATTTTAACATAGGAGTGATTACAATGGCGTAGCAATCACCACCACTGTGCCCGCTGTGAAGACTGTCACCTCATCGTAACGTGAATTACCCACCGCCTTCTAACGATGGCGGTGGATATCGCAGCGGACAGAAAGTCCGTCCGCCGCTTTTCCACCGGTCGGCAATCTTACGATTGCCAGATGGGTGGAGCTGGGGCTCATATATGGTGGCGGTGCCTAGCAGGCACCGCCATCCATAATATGTTTGATCTTTAAGCCTTTTCATGGCAGCAATGCCGCCATGGAAAGGCTGGAGTGGACTTGCTAGGGGGGGCCTTTAATGGGCCCCCTGGAGGGCAGGGGTAGAGGGGGTGCACTTGAGGGGTAACTGTCAGGATCTGCCAAGGCGCCTACCTAACTTTAGAAACTACAACTCCCAGAATGCCTACACAGGGGGCGTGGTCCTATAAAGCTGGGTGGACCCATTGCTTCCTGTTCGTGATTTTGTTACCTGCAGTGCTTTTGGTTCCATGGTGGAGCGCTGTCGTTTGTCTTCTCTCTGGTTTATGCACAGAGAAGTGTTGTCCCTTTCATTTTTGTTCCAGCGCGAGTGAAAGAGGTAACACGCTTGTATTTTGGATTAAATCGGATCCTTCCGAGTAGAGCGGGAGCTGTGCTTCCTGTTCGTTTGCTTTTTCCCTGGCGTTCCTGCTGTCACCAAACATGTGGCGGAAAGGAGAGGAACACGTAACGGAGGAATAGCGGACAGTAAAGGATCGGCTCAAGTACTGTGAGTTTCCAAGCAACGCGTGGCGTTTAACGCGTTGCTGGGATTGTAAATAACTGTTCTTCTTAGAGTGCGAGTGAAGGACAGCCGTGTCCTGCAGTGGATTCCTTGTGGTGATAACAAAGGAGAGCGGAGTGTAGTGGGGCAAGCCTTCTGCTCACTGCCACTACGAAGAAAGGCACTAGTGTCTACAGGGCCAATTGCCAAAGCGGAAGGTAGTGGGGGAATCCTACATCTTGCCGTGTTTGGAGCATTCTTATTTGAGAGGACACGGAGTTTGTTGGTTAGGAGCGGAAGACAGTAGTAGGAAGCTACGTCTTGCCGTATTCCTTAAGGATTATACTTGTACTTTCTGGAATAACAGAACTTATCTTTGAAGAGACTGACATTTGATTTGGATGCACTTGGTTGGTGGAAATACACACGTTTAATTTTGAGCACTGTATATTCAAGGCGGGGTAGGTACAACCACGCTACAGAGAATTGAATATTTGTTCTAGGGGTGACCTGAGAGTAACTGTTGTTTATATTCCATAGGGACTATCGGTGCAGTTATATACACCCAATATTCAGGGAGGAGGTGGAGTGCGCTTATTCGAGAAAGGTGAACACTTTAATGTACTTAGAGAGAGTGAAAGGAGAGCAGGGGTTTCTCAGTGAACAGTTGTAACCGGTATACTTGTTTTCTTGTCTTTCAGCCATCCCTTCCCAGCTGCCCCCTTCCTTCCCTTCCTTGTTCTGTTTTTTCCCTCGCCCTATCACGCGAACCCACTGTGTTTTTATTACCAGTGTGTTGGTGAGGTCGGGAGGTGGAGTTTTATGTACATCAGCCGGATCCTGCAGCGTGGAGTCTGACAGTAACTATGGTACCCCCTACATTTCCATGTACAAGGTGGCAGGCACCGCACGGTGCCTGCCTTGTTGTGCATGGAAATGCATAACATGGTATTTTACCATTGCAGCGGGTGCTGCAGCCATCAGCGCTCGCCGCAATATTAAAATGCCAGATGTGACCGCTGCGGTGGTGGTCGCATCATGATCAGGGGTGCGGGACGGACGCATGGCAGGTGGGCGGTCCCGTTCCGGCTAGGATGGCGGGCGGAATCAGGTCCGCCCGCCATCCTAATAGGCCCCTTAGTTGCATTTTTTAAACAAATATTAATACCTTTTAATTAATGATATTAATATAAAAATATTAATATTAATAATTATTACAATGTTTAATTTTCATACATTTTATTTATAAAGTAGATATTTTTTAAAGATAAAAATAAATATAGATATATTTTTTAAATAAATGTTGTATGTAACATGTAAATACATACAATTATAATATTAAATAATATGGGGCCTATTACGATGGCAGGCGGACGTACCGTACCGGTAAACTGGACTGTCCCACTATGGCAATTAGGATGCGACCGCCAGGGTGGCGGTCACATCCCACATATTAAACATTGTGGCGGGCGGTGCTGTAAACAGCCCCCCCACAATGTTGAATATGTATGTTGTGCATTGGCATGCACAACGTGACAGGCACTACTCGGTGCCTGCCACCTTGTGTACGCCAATGTAGGGAGGTACATAGGTACCCTGAAAGTGCAGCCCCCTCCCCCCAACCCCACGCGAGCCCGCAGAGGGGCCCGAAAGTAAACTCCGCAAGCCTTTCCATGGCGGAGTCTCCGTCATGGAAAGGCATTCTCCCGTACACATTGTAATAATGTGGCAGGCACCGCCACTATATTGTAAATGTAAATGCAATTTGTACTTGTAAAGCGCACTAATTCCCCAACTGGGGTGTCCTGGCATTGTAACGCATACCGCTGTGGAACCCTTCCTGACTTATCCCTGTGAAATTTCCACTCCTGGGCACCCCCAAGGTGAAGCCAGGCATTCCAGCGCTGTTGAGGCCGTTGTGGAGATTAAGTAAGCTATTGCCCAGAGTTGCAGAGTGGGACCCATGATTAGAATAGGCACGAGGCGAGAATTATCAGGCCCGAGGAAATTGAGCCCAAGACTCGCCCAGGCAGGAATTGAACCCTGGTCCCGGGCCAGACCTCTGCATCTGGGTCTACCGCTCTAACCATTGAGCCACACTTCTCCACTTTATTATGGGCCTTTTCCGCCCGGCAGACAATTGTGATGATTGCCTGTGGGCGGAAAAGCGGCAGACAGACTTTCTGTCTGCCGCGGTACCCCCACCATTCTAATGTGGCAGGGGTAAATGGATGTCCGGCAGTGCAATTTGGCGGGCAGATCGCCACTGCCAGTCGGGCGGTGGCGATCCCCCCGCCATGGTAATAGGCCCCTAAGTGTTTAATAATATTTTTTATTGTAATTGTACAATGCCAAAAATATTACTAATACATTTAAAAAAATAAGATATAAATTGTAGTATTTTAATTAAACATGTAAGTAATTTATATTTAATGTAATAACATATTTTAAATTAAATTACATTCATTTTATATGTTTAAAGATGCCATATTTGTGTGGAGCTTGTATTTTGTAAGCGCTCAAGGTTGTTTTGGGTTATTTCGAAGGGGAGAAGGTCGAGGTCGGGAGCTGCTTCGCGTCGAGGAAGGTAAGATTACTATAGCCTTATAACCCGCTGTAGAGGGCTATACCGGCTATTAAAGGCCCTCTCCTAACAAGGGACAGGGACTTTATTATCCGATATAGCCCAGCTATGAACGGCTATAAGGCTATTAGAACATTCTGCCACCAGAGGGCAGAATGTTCTAACAAAAAAAAAACAAAGCCTTATGGGAGCGTGAGGGGATTGGAATCCCCTCAGGCTCCCTGAAGCCTTTGTTCACAGCCAGAGCTGTGAACAAAGAAAGATTGGAATGTTGGAGCTCCAGGCTTATACCAGCCATTATAAGCTCGGAGCACTTCATTGTTTTCAATGGAGCTACCAACATCCCAATGTTCAATATAGTGAACATATAATATAGCCTTATAGCCCGCCGTAGAGGGCTATACCAGCTATTAAAGGCCCTGTCCAGCGTTAAAGGCCCGAGCCGAAGGCCTTTAACAAGGGAGAGGGACTTTAATAGCGGTATAGCCCATCTACGAAGGGTTATAAGACTATTAGAACTTTCTGTCACTAGAGGACAGAATGTTCAAACAAAAAAAACAAAGCCTTTTGGGAGCGTGAGGGGATTGGAATCCCCTAAGGGTCCCTGAAGCCTCTGTTCACAGCCAGAGCTGTGAACAAAGAAATATTGGAATGTTGGAGCTCCAGGTTTATACCAGCCATTATAAGCCCAAAGCACTCCATTGTTTTCAATGGAGCGCCCAACATTCCAATGTTCTAATTTTCTTTATTTAAACTACGTTTTTGATTAAATTTGAAGGTAGTAAAGTTGTAGTTAGTGTGTGTACAGTTAGGTTTTTGAAGTTATGGCGCTTTTTATGCATATGTTTTGACGATTTATGTATCGTTAGTTTTTGAGGCCTAGTTTAGAAATGTTGGTATGTAGGATATTTCTTATTATCGTGTGTATAATGTTTGCAATACTGATCTATTGTATGTCATGTGTATATTTGTTTGAGTGGGAATGTCTGTGTGTCTTTTTACAGTTTTTACTCTATAGATGTTGCATTACCAGAAGATTGCGTTTTTTTAATTAAGGAAGTGTATATTAGTTTTGGTAACTAATGATTATTTTAAACTTCCTTAATTTTGGGGTTTTTCATGGAGCGTTTCTTTTAAAAAAAAGTTTTTTATGTTTTATGGATTGTGAATTTACGGACCGAGCATTACTTTTTGGAACAGTTGGATTTTTTCATTTTTTGGGGGAAAACTTTTTATTCTATTTGGATTATGAGCTACCTGAATTGTTTTACTAGATGTGGAATTTTCTGTCTACAGCTACGGAAATGGTAAATTATTTTAATTATTTATTGTGGGAGGGAAATACTATGAATTTTACTATTGTTTATTTTTTCAAATATCTAATAATGTGTCTATATATATATATTTATTTATTAATAAAATATATTAGACAAATAATTAGTTTTGTAAAAAAAATTAAATTACTTTGTATGCATTTTAATATTTTAAACAGAAAGGTATTAAACATTTTACAGTGCTTTAAGAGTTTAGAGTAGGCTTTTGGCAATTATTGCTAAGTATTCTAGGCCTCTTGTTGAAGGGTATAATCTGACTTGTTGTGGGTATTCAAACATTTGTTTAGATTGTTTGGATAGTTTAGGCCTGATTTGTGTAACAGATTGCTCCATTCCTAGCTCTTGGTAGCTCTGTTCTTTTTGAAGCGAGAGGAAAAGTTTGTGTACAGTAGGTGTACCTCCTACTGTTGATGCTTGGAAGGCATTATGCCAATCTTCAACAACATTGTTTGTTTTTGCCTCTTGGTTTAGTGTGCTTAGGTAGACATTCCACCATGGAATTTGGTATTTTGGTTGTCTCCTATGTCCTGATCTATGAAGTCTTCCCACCCAGGTATCTTCAAACAAGTCTAGGAGGGGACTTGATTTTTGTTTGTGTTGCTGGTAGTAAGGACTTTCTAGTAAAAAGTTGTACTGTTCAGCCACGTCAGTAACTGGGACGTAGGCTAGTGTAAAACGTTTTTTTATTTGGTATGCGAATGAACTGTTTGTCAGATATTGCTAAATACTTACTTTATTAGTTAGATGGTTTTAGAAGCTGATCTGTTATTTTCTGAATGCTTTGGGAATTATCTTTGGAGGAGACATAAATTGAAAAAAGATCTATATTAAGTATTTGAGTATGATAAATAGTAGTTTTTGAAGATCTGCTTCCCTTCAGAAAAGCCCTAAAAACATGGCTGTTTCAGCAATAACGTAACACTCTGCGCTCTGCTTACTTGCCCTTTCTTTCTAGTTTAGTCACGCTCACTCAGAGCTTTATAAAACCCCGGTTAACATAACAGAACATAACATTAGTATTACTGTTCTTTTATATATGACAATTTACTTACTTTTTGAAGAATGCAATAGCTTTTTCTTTGATGAAGTCCTTGCTTCTGGTAGAAATCCAGCAGTGTTTCGGCTTCCTTATTGTTTTTGGGTAAGGTGTAAAATAAGAATACATTTTCCTTCCTTATATAGTGTTTATTTAATTGTTTGGTTAACCTCATTGGTTCATTTTAAGAGTATGTGTTTTTATTGGTTGATCTTTATTGTTTTAATTGTTTTGGTAGTTGTTTTCCATATATGTAAAAAATGATAATTAAGAGTCAGTTACTTGTTTTTTTTCACATGTTGAATTATTTTAATGTGCATTATATCATATGTGATGTTAAAACATGTGTGTGCATAATGTAAATATAACATTTAAATGGTTATTAATAGAGGATTTATCATTTAATGTTTTAAGATATGTATTACTATCTTCTAAAATTATGTATTTGCTTGTATTTTATATGCAGTGTATGTTTATTTATTTAAATATATTTATGGTGTTTAATATTTTTACAAAAGCGATAATATTGTTGTTATATTATTGTGATCCGTATTTTGGACATGTATATTTTTAAAGGATGTTCAATATTTTAAATAACAATATTTATGTGTTCGATATTACTGTATTCGATAATTATGTTTGATGATTTTTTGGGGTCGATAATAGTGTATTTTTTAAATTAAGTATAGGGTATCGATATTAGTGCCATCAATATTTTTGTGTTGATAAAAATGTAGGTTGATATTGTGTCTGTTGATATTATGTCAGTGATTCCCCCTTTATGTATTTGCAGAGAAATGAAAACATCAGTGTACTTTATAAATAAGAAATGCAAAAAGAAATGTCTTAAAATGATGGACCACACTTGACAGCCCTATGTAATGTTTTTTTACAGTCTAGTTGTTTTTTTAATAACAGGTGATGATGGACTATGGTGTTATGGGCACTTTTAAAAGGACAATCTAGATGGTGAAACTCTATGGTCCTGTGGAAGGGAAATGCCAAAACAGGTTGACTGTACTCTTTTTAAAAAAAAAAAAAATTGTATTTTTTTTATCCTCATTCGCCTACTCGCCACCCATTTCTACTAACGAATCGGCCACTGGGATTTTTATCTCAGGAGATGGTAGGAGGAAAGAATCATAAGCCTCCCCTGTTATTTAGTCTGGCCTGCTCGAAACAACCCACCGTTCCAAGCCAACTGACTCAACAAGTGTGCCCACCTCATCCTGTAATGTCGACCTGGAGTTAAAACAGAATAACTACCAGCTAGATAGACGGAGGCTTAATCATCAGATATATTTGTTATTTACATTATATCCCACCATCTTCAAAAACTAACTTACCCAAAATATAAAAGAAAAGGTACCCAAAACCCTCGTCTTTTCTTAGTGTGATCCAAAATATCCAACTTTGCTATGTATCTCATAGCTAATATCCAATCAGTTACTTTAGGGGAGAGTGGTGAAACCCACAACTTGCATAACTCTCTACGAGCTAACAAAATGGCATAAAAAATAAGTTTCACATTATCATTCATGCAGTTTCTCTTTAAATCATGTCTCCCCGTTATTACTAATTCGAGGCTTACCTCAATCTGCAGATTCAGGGCTTGAGACAGGCAGTTACTTACATATAACCAAAATTGTCTTATATTCAGACAAGACACAAACATGTGTAAATCGTCCGCATTGGGGGTCTTGCATTTTGGACATTCAACCACGCCACCAGCTTTAAATTTCAACAGTCTGCGAGAAGACCAGTACGCCCTGTGGATCGTGAACAAAAGATTTCGCCTTAAGTTTACAGGTTTAACAATTCTATAAAGCATAGCCATTGTTACTTGCCATTGATTCTCTGTCGAGATCTTTGGCAAGCATTCTTTCCACAGAACCTCCGGAAGCAGAAAAGGACCATCCTCCAAATCCAATGTCATCCAGTACCACATGGCCACCTCCTTCTTGAAGAACTCCTCTGTACCAAGTTTTACTTCAAAGTCATTTTGCACCCCAATTACATTCTCCGAATTGTTGGCCCAGCTCTGAATCTGAAAATACTTATATATTGAAAAAAAATGTCCCCACATTTGCTGACATTGACCCCAAGATACCGCTTGCCCTCCTGGAACAAATCCTTCCACCTCTGGTGTAAGCCTGCCCTCTCTAGTGGGAAAGTCAAAGCATCTTTTGTCCACGGCGGAGATCCCGGAGAGTCCCACACTGGAGCCATATACCTATAATATGGTAGTTTTAATAACCTCCTTATCTTGTACCAGATCTCCGCCAAATCCCGGAGGACCTTAAGCCTAACCTTCTTAAAAAATTTGGGGTCTGCAAATTTATACAAAAAAACAAAATCTTTATAGTCACAGCTTTTTAACATCACACTAACTAGTCCTCCAATTGTATATGAGGTCAGGGTACCCAAAAACATCCTGCAGTTTTTTAAACAAAGAGCCCACGCGTAGGTTTGCAAATCTGGGGCCGCCAAACCTCCTTTGCTAAGTTTCCTCCTTAGTTTTTTCCAGGAGAGGCATGACCCCTTTGAAGCCCAAATGAACGAGGCTATCTCACTCTGCAGATTAGCCAGCCATTCCTTCCTGAATCCAAGGGGATAGTCTCAAACAAAAACGTAATCTTCGGCAGGATCACCATCTTAATTAAATTAGTCCGGCCATATATAGACAAAGGTAGATGCATCCAACCCCTAAGAATGGCCGAAATTTCTCTCTTTATCTTGACAAAATTTACTGTTCTCTTTTTTGTAATGCACTGTCGGTGAAAGGATAATTAACAAAAAATGTTAATCCATGATTGAGGTGTCACTAGATTCCTACCTTGGTGGAGAGAAAAAAGATGAGTAACGGGAATTTGTTGTTATATAAGGCAAGGTAATGTTATAGTTAGGTGAAATGTTCAGTAACATTCATGCCCCCCCCCATTCACAGTTTTCTTATTCGTAATTTCACTGCAAATGTTGCAGTGGTATTACCAATGATGTCATAGAAGATGCCATGTTGGAGGTAATATGTGGATTAGTTAGCAGTGTATGACGAGGGCACATGGTATAGTTACCATAGGGCACGAGTTATAGTTAATGAGATAACTATAATTGGTGAGTTTCTGTGATTTTTAGAGTTTAAAACTTTACAGTCTTGCTGAGCATTTCACCTAAATATAAGATTACTTTAACCTTTGTTTTTTCAGGAAAGTTCTAGGTTTTTTTTTTACATAAAATAATATTTAGTCAAGTCAAGTCAAAAAACTTTATTGCGGTTATTTGTAACCATAAAAGTGCAAACAAATACTCAATTACAGATTCAGGTGGGGGTTTCAAAATGTTTTTTGACACATACATTAGCAAGTCGGGCTGTAAACATCATAAAAAATTCGAAAAGGTCTATACATAATAAAATACATGTATGCAGTTATAAAACAGTTCATAAAAATAAGATAAATATACAGTCTAAAATTCTACAAGCCAAGAGTTGATCGCCCTGTCCCATGTTAAATAGAAAACACTTGCGCCCCTTCTCTCTCCCACCACGAGAGACAATTAGTAAACAACGTGTCCTTTTGGCGTGGGCAATACAGTTCCGTAATTTTTACACGTACTAATTTAATAATTTCCTGCGGATTAGCCACATTGAAAATAGGAACTTTGCTATAGCAGCTACATATAAAGGGTTGGAATCAGTTCTTAGAATCCTGAAAAAAACAAGATAATTCCTAATTCCCTTTTCCGCCTAGGAGTTTTGTACGCCTCACAGAAAAGAACTACATAAACAGCTGTTTCTTCCTCTTCTCAACACCAGGGCAAGGACGTTTTGAAACTCCCGCCCATTTGCTGGTTGAAGCAAAGAGAGGTAGGGTACCATGTCTAAACTGGAGAAAGAGCTTTTTTGCTAGTAACGGCTGAATGGAATCTAGTACGTGCTCAAATCCGTAGTGGCACTTGAAGTCTAGGAATTCAGATGTAAGGACTGTTGTTTTGACAGACCTTAATACTTCCATCAATTTGGACTCCTTGACTGTAGCTTTCAGTTGTGTTTTAGATATTGCTACACAAGAAGCCTCCGGACTAGACCAGAGGTGTTCCATACCTATTGCATTAAAGGAATTCCTAACGTATGCTAACCACGGTATACTGCCTGCTCCAAATGATTCCATAACAGCTCTCAATTCTTCCCTATAACAGCTCAACTCAGGAGTAGACCACAGCCCCTGCCAATATAACAACGGGCGGGTTGAAATTACGTCAGAGATTGAAAGAATGTTTAGGTCCATCCTGAGTGGCACTAATGGTGTTGATTTTGGAAGGGACAGAATTTCCCTAATGAAGTTATTGTCAGTTAAGGATAAGGAGCTACAGGTTCTATGACCCCACAGTTCTGAGCCGTATAGCGATTCCGCCCTCGCCTGGACCTTGTAGATTTCCAGGGAGGGCTTATTGTTTTTACGGCACAATTCTTTTGCACTCTGAGTATTTCCCCCATGGCCTGGGTCAATCTAAGGTTGGCCTTGTCCATCTGTGGACCCAACCCCATCTTATCATTTATTGTGAGCCCCAAGTAGTCGAAGACAGACACCCTTTCCAGAGGTCTGTTATCCATTATTGGATGGGGACAGTTTGTAGAGTTCGCATTAAAGACCATGTACTTGGTTTTATTGATGTTAATCACAAGGTTCCTTTTTTTACAGAACTGGCAAAACGTGTTTAGGACACGCTGCATGCCCAGGGATGACTTAGAGAGCAGCAGCGTGTCATCCGCAAACACAAGTGCGGGAAAACTACATGATGCCAATTGTGGGCAATCTATGTCCTTGGTGGCAAGGAAGTCTACAATCAACCCGTTTAAAAAAAGGGAGAAGAGGGTTGGCGCAAGTACACAGACTTGTCTGACCCTCTTCTCCACGGGTAAAGGGGCTGTTAGTTGTCCAAACTTGCCACATCTAACTCTTGCAAAGGACCCTTCGTGGAGAAGCTTAAACTGGTGGCATAAGTATTGTGGAACCCCCATATCCAGAAAAATGCTTCAGAGCTGGTTATGGTACACCATGTCAAATGCTGACTTCAGGTCCACAAATGTTAGATATAAACTACCACCTCCTAATATGACGTGCTTCCAGTGAATTAACTGGAGCCTGAACAGCTGATCAATAGTGGAGGTTTTTGCCCTGAATCCTGCTTGCAAAGGTGTAAGGATATCTTGATTGATCATCCAATCTTGGAGGCGATCCAATAAAACCCTTGCGTAGATTTTTTGAGAAACATCAATAAGGCTGATTGGCCTGTAATTAGCTTGCTCCATAGGAGATCCCTTTTTATAAATAGGGATAATCTCTGCCCCCAACCATGTGGAGGGGCAGGTAGTCCCCCTAGAATTTCATTGAAGAGAGTTTTTAAATAGGGGCCCAAACTACTTGTTCTTCTCTATACACATTTCCCGGGATCTTATCCAGGCCTGGCGCTTTGTTCCCTTGCAGCTTAAGCAGAGCCAATTGTACTTGTGCCAAAGTACAGGGTGGTATATCCCATAGGGGGTCGGGATTTAAAAGGCATGTTGGTAGCTCACTCGCCTCCACTGAATGATTTGAATACAATTCTTTAAAATGTAGGCGCCAAGATTCTTCGCAGATGTTGGGCTCGATGGTGGACTTACCCTCTGGCTTACCGGTATGAACCAGATTCCAGAAGGTCTTCGCATCCTTAGCCTCTAATGCAGATTTAATAGAGTGCCATCGATCCACTTCCCCTTCTCTCTTGGCATTTAAAATAATTTTATTAAAAGCCACCCTAGCTTGCTTAATGCATGACTGATCACCCCCCTTAAGGGAGGATAGGAGAGTACGCTTAGCTTCCCTACATCCTTTATTGAACACACTGACTCCTGGGGCCCAAACGCTGTAGTCTCGCCGCACCGCACAGCTCCATCTCGCGGCCCGTGGCTGGAGACTACAGCTCCCAGGGAGCCTAGCGCCAACTTCCGGTTTGCCGACGCAGCGCGCCCGGAGGCGCTATATTAGCAGGACGCTCCCTCGGTGGAGCGGGAGGCAACATCACCGAGCAGCGGATTCCCTACCTGCCACACACCGACTCCTGGGGCCCAAACGCTGTAGTCTCGCCGCGCCGCACAGCTCCATCTCGCGGCCCGCGGCTGGAGACTACAGCTCCCAGGGAGCCTAGCGCCAACTTCCTGTTTGCCAACGCAGCGCGCCCGGAGACGCTACATTAGCAGGACGCTCCCTCGGTGGAGCGGGAGGCAACATCACCGAGCAGCGGATTCCCTACCTGCCACACACCGACTCCTGGGGCCCAAACACTGTAGTCTCGCAGCGCCGCACAGCTCCATCTCGCGGCCCGCAGCTGGAGACTACAGCTCCCAGGGAGCCTAGCGCCAACTTCCTGTTTGCTGACGCAGCGCGCCCGGAGGCGCTACATTAGCAGGACGCCCCCTCCGCGTCGCGGGACGCGCGCGGGCGACGCCGGGCGGAGCCCGGGCAGAGGTTGGGCCGTCTGTGGCCGTCCGTGGACGACTGTGGACGGGACGGGCCACCCCCCTTGACAGCAACACATTTTCCAAGAAGGACCCGGCACCCATTCGCAAGGTACTGTCATCTGCCTTTCCCCCCACTTGTGCCTTGTTGTCAGTTGCCCTCTTCTAGAGTGTGAGTGATATTCTACTTCTACACTGGTCTAACTGTTCCCTTCGCATTTCTCCTCATATTTTACTGTTTATTAACGAGGCAATCTACAGTAAATATGAGTATCCAGGGCAAGAAAGCTAAATCATCTGCATCACGTCCAAACACAAGACTTCAGGCCACAATGCCGCAGTCCCTTACATCACTGACGGCAATTGACAAAATGTTGAAGCAGACTATAGGGGTCGTTGCCAACGTCATTGAAGATACTGAAAGAAGATTATCCCTCCCAGCCACAATAAGTCCCACAGACCAAGGCATAGATTGTTGGGCCATTGCCATGGACCCCACGATCCTGGATTCTTACCTAACATCTACTTTTGCCGAGCTCCCCTGTGCACAGATTCCGACTGAAACTCCAGCAGTGGATGACTCATCTTTACCTCTAGTTGAGTCCTCCACCAATAATGATGATCAACCCTGCATTCTGCCTTCTTCTTCCCCTGTGGCTAACCCAAAATCTGGCAGAGTGGCCTCTAAGACAAAAAAGGATAGTCCCACTAAGAATGCAACTACGAAGAAACAGTCCAATCATAATTTGGTAACCCCATTTGACCATCCCCGGCACCCACCTACAGGGATACCTTGTTGGGTTACCAATATGGTGACTGATCTCCAGAACAGTTTAGGGCAAATAATTGCATCCCATATTACCCTCTGGTCTCTAAACTTGATAGGCTATCATCCATGCTAAACAACAAGTCTATGGGGACAACTAAACCACATAAAGGTAACCCGTTACCCACTGCTTCAGATGGTGCCTCTGTAAAGGTACCCTGTCCTGAGGTAGCTAAACCCACTGCCCCAGCAGTTTTAAATAGAAAACCAGGTCCGGTAACCACTGCTGTTAAAGCTCTAAACCCTGTACCACCTCCTATACCTCTAGCTAAACCATCAGGTTCTACCACTTCTCCCGCTGCGGGCCAGACTGCTAAACCCAGTCAGCATTCCAAGGAGGGCAAAAATATGGCACCAAAAAAAGCAACACCAACACCTAGACCACTCCCATCTAAAGCAACCTTCAAACATCTGCCAACAATAAATTTGCCTCCAGAAGCCCAACCATTTGTAGTGGCCCTAGTGGGAGTTCCACCCCTTAGTAAGGGGAAGAGAGAGCAGGAGGTGGAGCTACATAATAAATGTATACAGTGGCTAAGTTTGAATAGACCCTTACCCCCTAACATATCAGGCCACATACTGGCAGTGAAAAGAGTAGAATGGATTGGGAGGGGGCCTAAAACTGTGGCAGGGGATGTTATCACAATCAATTTTAGGGACTCATCAGCTGTTGATCATATTTGCAAAACCTCTTCTTATAGAGAGTCGCAAATATTCCCTATGCACTTGTCCTATTTCTATCCTATCCCACAAACTGCCCCAAAATAGGAGACCACAGAACATCAGGAATCCTGTCTTCCATCCGAACGGGAATCACTTTTGGCAGCCTTTTGGGGAGGATTTCCTACCACACGCCTGCTCTATCCGATACAACCCCATTGGAATAGGTTTAGCGTCCTCGAGGAGGTGGATTGACTCATGCAGTCATGCACCCCCCCAAGAGAACATAAAGAAGGCAACCCAGAGGAAGGCGTTGCAACTCAGGAAAAGTTACTACCCTTTGTTAGCTTTGTGACTCTCTCCCCTCAAGCCTCAATAAGGGAGGAGACAAAGGTTGAACAGAGATTGAATCAGGCACTACTAAGTGAACGAGGGGGAGAAAAGGATAAAGTAAAGGTCGGGGAAGGCAGTATAAAAATACTCTCGTGGAATGTTGCAGGCCTAAAAAGTAAGCTACTTATACCAGATTGGTCCTACTTTATGTCCACTTACGATATCTGCCTAATGCAAGAAACCTGGTCCCTTGAGACTAGTGAAAATCCCGGCTTTGTAACTTATGACATCCCTGCAGTCACAGGAGGGAAAGGCTGCCCTTCGGGTGGCCTTGCCATATGGGTAGGTCTACACTTAGGTATGCAGGGCGTACAGGTGGACACCAACTCGCCAGATATCCAATGTGTTTTGCTAACATCTGTCGGCGGATCCACACTGGCTATTAATAACGTCTATTCAAGGCCCACCATGAATGGAAAAGAATCGAGCACTATTCGAGCACTATTCAAGTGCTCGATCATTTCCTTCAGTCACTTGACCCCGCAACCTCGTTCATTCTTGGCTGTGATCTGAATTGCCAGTTTGAGCCACTGGGCGGATCTGAGTTGTGTGAGGAGGATGAGGTCGACTTGCTTTGGCAAATTCCCGCCTCAAAAATAGCCCCAGTAAAGGCCTGGACCCCGCTAGTCCTACAAATTAACGCCTTGACCCTTGCAATGTCTCTGTGGGCATGCAATGGAAGGGGCAACAACAAAAATTCCAGCCTGCCCACATATAACAGGATAAATCGAACTTCCACTATTGACTATCTTATGATGGAGGCTAAAGACTGGGGCAAGTTCAGAGATTTTGAGGTTGTCCCAAGGCATGATAGTGACCACAATGCCTTGGTATTATCGCTTAAACCTGGTGTATTTGGATTGACTAATCCTGCCTCTAACTCCACCTTGGTACCCCCACCATATATTATATCTAATAACAGGAGAAGAGTTAAATGGCCTTCTTGCCTAGACTCTCCTACCCGACTTGCACAAATCTATCAGCTAGCTGTCCCATTAATAAGTGATATGGGAAATTCCACCTCCCATGGGCAGACTATAGAAATTCACAGAAAGTTAGTTGAGAGTCTAGGGGAAGTTTTCTATCTGGTTAGTGGGACTAAGTTGCGCCGGAATAAGACACACCCCTGGCACAACCATGTATCCAAAAAACTTAAGAAAGACCTACTTAAGGCTATTAAATCTAAGGATGTCCCTAAAATTAGAACAACCAGACTGTTGTACAAGAAGGCGCTCACAAGAGCAAAGAGTGAGTGGGAGGAATCTAGGTGGGAAGAGCTGAGACAGGCACTACTTATAAAAGATTCCAAGACCTTTTGGTTAATTGTCACCTCTTCAGCGATAGGTGAGAGAGGCACTGGGGTCTCGAACATCGCCCCTATAGTGTGGTAGGCTCACTTTAAGACACTACACAAGCCCTGAGTTGGAGGACGCTAGGTGGCTGCCCCAGGGGGAGATCCTAGAACTGGCCCTGGCTACACGGGATGATGTGCCTCGGGACCTCCGGCATGAGAGTCCACTGCCGGGGGCCCGGGGGACTGGGAGTTTAGACCTTCGTGCCCGCGTAGCTTGGGACCCCTTGCATGAGTGTCGATTGCAGGGGACCCCGGTCATTGGGTCTTTCCTTTTCAGATTCTTAGTTCTGATCGGGCTTCCGAGGTCTCAGTTGCCCCAGACCCCCCGCATGAGAGTCGACGGCCGGGGGCCTTGGGATCCGGGATCTTGAACTCCTGTATCAGCACACCCCGGGACCCCCTGCACGAGTATCGACTGCAGGGGGTTCCGGGTTTAGGGACTTCCCCCTGTAGAACCCATGGCTCTAATCGAGCTTCCAAGCTCCCCATGGCCCCAGACCCCCCACATGAGTGCAGACTGCCGGAGGCCTTGGGCCCTGTACTCGGACCCTGTCCTGCAATAGTGAAAAAAGGTGCCCCTACTGGGGCTCCCACTTACTGCTCAGATAACATCACACTCAGGGAAGTTGAACTCGCAATTGAGAAATTGCTCCTGAATAAGGCCCCGGGCCTGGACAAGCTCCCTGGAGATCTCTTTAGATCTCAGCCAAAGATCTGGGCCCCATACTTGTTGGTTCTGTTCAATGCTGTCCTACGGGGCTCCCCAGTCCCTGAGACCTGGCTGGGGGCTGAGATTGTTCCAATTTTTAAAAAGGGTTGTCCGCTTGCTCCATCAAATTATAGACCAATTAGTCTACTTGATACCACTCAGAAGCTGATGGGCCGAATTCTGCTAGAGAGGCTACTGGGCTGGATGGAGGAAAACAACATTTTGACCACCCTCCAAGCCGGTTTTAGATCAGGGGTCTCGACCTTGGACCAGATCTTCCGACTCCAGGTCCTATACTGGAAAACTGCAAGAGTAGAGGGTGGCAGCCTCTACCTGTTTTTGTGGACCTGCGGGCCGCATTCAATCTGGTCCCGAGGGAGAGGCTCTGGACGGTGCTGGAGGAACTTGGTCTCCCTCCTTATTTACTAGACTCCATAACCTGGCTCCACACTGAAAATTATGCTCAGGTGAGGTGTGGGAAGAACGGGGAATTATCTGATCGTTTCCCTGTCACACGAGGAGTACGCCAGGGCTGCGTACTAGCCCCTACCCTCTTTAGCTTATATGTCAATGGCCTGATAGACAGACTCAATTGTGTCAGGGATAATGATGCACCACGCCTGTCCAGTGGTAGGGTGCCCACTCTGATGTTTGCGGATGACACCTTGCTGTTGTCACGGACATCATCGGGCATCCAGCGGGTTTTGGATGGGTTTGTTTCTTTCTGCGCCTCGCGGGGTTTGGAGATCAACTTGGAGAAAACCAAGTTTATGATATTCAACCCCCTGAGGCACACCGCCCCAACCCCACATTGAACGGAACCCCCCTTGAACGAGTCAAGACCTTCACATACTTGGGAGTGACTTTGACAGAACAATTAACATGGGACCAGCAAGTCTCTAAATCCTCCCTGAGACTTGCACAGATAATGGGTGGCATAGGCAGATTTTGCAGCGCCTTATCCTTTAAACCAGTTACCCCTGCCCTAGAGATGTATATAAAACACAGGTCAGGTCTGCAGCCTTATACGCTGCAGAACTCTGGGGACACCTTAACACATGTAACCTAATGAAAGTGGAACACTCCTTCATGCGCCATTTGTTTGGTCTCCCGCAAAGTACGCCTCTGCTCCCATTACGCTTGGACCTGGGCCTGGAACCTGTTACTGAGCTGGCGGCAGCCCGACCTCTGCTCTATTGGAGAAGGCTCTGGTCTGTGCTGGAGCTGGAACCGTTTAGAGCAGAATTCAAAATTATTTGGGGGCAGTTAAAGACCAAGAACATACCATGGTTGGCACATGTTAAGTCTCTTTTCTACCAAATCGGCCTTCCCCAACTTTGGGATACACCGGAGGATAGCTGCTTGAGGATCCAAAGGACTGTCCTGGTGGCAGCTGTAAAAGCGCACAGCCTTAAAATGCTACAATGCTCAAATTCCCTGGGCAGACTGTCCAATGAGTTCCTCCCAATAAAAGTTGAATTCAGGATGGGGCCGTTCTTGGACCTGGTGCAGCCTCCACTGGCAAGAAAGCTATACATCCAACTGAGACACGGCTCTCTACCAGTCGGGGAATTCACTTCAAGATGGACAAAAGCGACGAAGGCTAACTGTCCTGCCTGCAATCATGCCAGGGAAGACATTATACACATCCTCTTTTTCTGCCCAGCATATGGTGAAATTCGGAAGTGTTGGATCATTCCACTTTGCAAATATTTGGGCTTTAGGCACTGTGCTCTTGCCTGTAGAGTCTTAACCTATGACACTACCCCTCCCATTGTCTTTGCTGTTTCCCGGTTTCTTGTCGGCATGTGGAGGAGAAGATCCGCAATAATCCATAAGGACTAAGGGACCACTGCTTTTATTTTAACTACTCCTTTGATATCCATTGTTTAATAATTTTCTAACTTCGATGTATTTATAATATTAACACTGTGCTTGTATATATTTTATTGCACTTTTATGGTCTTTGACCGAAATAAAGTTATCAAAGTGAAGTGAAAATAATTTTATTAAAAGCCACCCTAGCTTGCTTAATGCATGACTGATCACCCCCCCTTAAGGAAGGATAGG
Source organism: Lissotriton vulgaris (assembly GCF_964263255.1). NCBI lineage: Eukaryota > Metazoa > Chordata > Amphibia > Caudata > Salamandridae > Lissotriton > Lissotriton vulgaris. Next base: position 986,111,301 of record NC_141696.1, on the reverse strand, counting down.
AGAGTACGCTTAGCTTCCCTACATCCTTTTAATGAACCATGGGTTCTTATGTCCATTGTTTTTACTCTTTGTGATCCTGGGATTAAAGAAGAAGTCCGCCAGGACTACAACCATTTCCTGGTGAACTTCTCCAAAATCCTCTCTACCTGCATTATTGCAAGGTTTTCTGAGGCTATAGATGCCCTTTCCAGCAACGGAATTGTACTTTTGTAAAATTTAGCCAATGTTTCTAAGGATTGGGTAATGTTATGGTCACTTTCGGAGCGTTGCACGATGCTAAAATCTAGGATTTTGTGCCAGAAGTCTATACTGGTTAATAAATAATCTATTACCGAGGTTTGACCAACTCGTTCAAACATCGGGTGGGCTGGGTTGTCGTTTGGCAGCCGCCCATTGCAGGCCCTCAAAGAAAAAGTTACGGTAAGGGAGGTCATCTGTGAAACAGCAGGTGACCACCCCTTAGCTAGATAACTATTTGGCGGGGGCACTGATTGCGTTTCGTCTTCTTCAGCAGTGAGTGGTTGTGCTATACCGTTCAGGGGTTCGAAGTGGCAATTAAAGTCCCCACCAATTATGAGATGTAAATCGCCCGGGAGGGATTTCAGAAAGCCATTCAAGATTTCTATGGTCCGAGAGGTCCCTACATGCTGTACCGGACAGGAGTAAATATTTATGAGTGCAAATTTCCCTGCGTTGTTAGTTGTCAAAACAATGCAGATTATATCGGGGCAGTGCGTGTCAACTCTCTTAACCGCCAGACCAAGATGAATTCCTAACCAAATGCAAATAGGTCCCTTGGTAGCTGGCTCATAGTAGGTTACAAAACCCACTCGATGAACAGGGGAAAGAGACCAGGTCTCTTGCAGGAGACAAATCCCATAGGAATCAACAAAATTGCCCCAATCAGGCGTATCTAATTTGGACCCAAGGCCTGCTATATTCCAAGACATTAGTTTCAGACCACCCCTATGGTTTCCCAGAGTGTTCCGTAGTGTGACCTCCCGGACTAGACTCTCATGTACATAAGAATCTGCGGGGCTAGGCGGAGAATAAGCAAAGGCCTCAGGCAAGGGGGTAGGAGGGCAAGGAAGGTTGACCAAAGCCTTGTTATATTCCAGTGTGCAGACCTCCACTCTATTGTTATCTATTTGCGGATCTGCGCTAACACTGGTCCCTACTTTCTCAAGGCCTGAGGATTCATGGATCGTCCTCCCTGGGAGTCCTTCAGTATACAGGACTATCTGTTTAGGAGGGGTAACGACCTGATTTGAACAACCCGGAGTCAGTCACTCCACTGAATCCAGTCGTGCAAATCTGTTGTACAGAGAGATTGAGGGGTTTTGGTTCCCATTGTAACCTATTGTCTTCCTGCCTGGTTGCATCCTCCTTCCTCCCACCCTTTCAATGTCAAACTGGGGGTCTGGTGGGATATAGAAATAATTTAGATCCCTGACCTGAATGGGGGAGTATGGGTTTACCGGGTCGCCCCAACAGGCATGCTCAGCTGCTCTTGTTTCCTTAAAGTTAACAATAATACAATCCTGCGTGCAATTTTTCTTTTTAGGACCCATCCAATCCACCCGTCTTACAAAGAGAATCTTTGACTGTACATTGATGGGAAGTGGTCTATTAGCATTTAACCAGTACATTGTCTTATTCCTCAGTTGATGATAGGTTTCTGTCTGCTCTTGCTTGAGTATTGGGACGCCAATCATAACAGCCACGTATGGCACACACTCTGGGGGGATATCTAGATGGTGATGAACAATTTCTGTCCCTTTCCCATTCATACATCCGAGGTCCATAGGCCAACGCTGGGACTGACCCCGGGGGGCACTGGGACCAGCACTTTGGCCTTCTTGATGCGTCGAGATAACCAATTGGGGGGAACTATTCCTCCAGGCAATTCGGGAGTTTCCTCGACTGGGCCACGGCCCACCCCTTTATTTAGGTTGGCATTTGAAGCTACTGGAACAGCAGACCCTATAGGCCCCCCACCATCGCCTGCCCTTGGAGTAACGCTCTTGAGACCACCAATTACCAGACTTTTCTTTGTGGCACTAACAACAAAGGACACCGATGTCTCAAGTTCCACCCGCTTATTTTCGATTGAGGTAAGTCTTGATAGAATAGGCTCCAACGACACTTTCATCAAGTTACTCATTTTAATCAAATAGTCTTTCATAATTGCTGGTGAACCGATATCACTTCCGTCCAAGATTTCAATATTAGTTCCTTTTAGAGGAAGTGGACTAGCCACGGTGGAATCCTGCCCAGCAGATATGTTTTCACTTGCTTTGCTTAATTTGGGGATTTTAGGACTCCTCCCCTTCTCCTGTGCTCCTCCTCTCTTTCTTTTCAGGATTGCCCCTTTGACATTGGTCGTCGAACCGATGTGCTGATTGTGAACCAAGGCTTCACATACTATGGCGTTTTTAGAACTAGGATGGATTGCTTCAGTAACAAGGCCCAACTTCTCCTGTACTTGACAGTCCCTTGAATAGGAGCCATTGTTCAGTTGCTGTGGTGGTGATGGGCTAGAAAGGCGTAATGCCCTTGGTGGTGAGGAGGTATTCATGATCTGGCCCAGAGATGACCTCTTAGAAAATGTTGGGTCCATAGAGAGTCTCCGCTCCGTAATTCGAATCTTATGAGCTAAAACGGATGAGATCCTTGTTAAAAATTGATTAAGTGTTCCTACAACAGAGCCTCCTCCTTCCACCCTCCTGCCGCGTCCCTCCCTTGCGGCCATGGTTTATCCTATAATTTTCCTCTGGAACATTCGCCCCGCAAAGATTTTTTGAGGTGTGTTCACTTACTGGGCTCGGATGTGACGCGTGTTCTTGATTGATCGGACCAAGAGATGTGGCCCAGCGCAGCCTCTCGCAGTCTCGAACAGCTCAAACGGTCCCGCCCTTGTCCCGAGCTTCACCCGCGCGTGTTCCGGGCAGCGGGAACAGTGAGGTTATTTGTAGTCCCCAGGTGCGGGCGTGCCTCTGGGAGAGTGAGTCCAACCACGGCCAAATCCTGGTAAACTGCCCAGCCTCCTCGTGTGCCTCAGGCGCTGCGGCGAGGGTATTTGTAGACCCCAGGTGCGGGCATGCCTCTGGGAGAGTGAGTCCAACCACTGCCAAATCCAGGTAAACTGCTCAGCCTCCTCATGTGCCTCAGGCGCTGCCGCTCCCGCGAAGCGGGAGCAGCGAGGTTATTTGTAGTCCCCAGGTGCGGGCATGCCTCTAGGAGAGTGAGTCCAACCACGTCCAAATCCAGGTAAACTGCTCAGCCTCCTCGTGTGCCTCAGGCGCTGCTGCTCCCTCTGCCCTCGCCGACTGTGTTGTCGAGTCAGGTCCCCTGCAAAGCTCGTTTCCACCTCGTCGCCCTCTGTGCTCCGCTCACATCTGCCCCATGTCCATGGCGTTGCGGATATGGTACTTTTCAGCTGCCCTCAAGTCTGTCACCGCCACATCTACACGAGCCTACTTGCTCAGACGTTCTTTCTTGCGCCTCCTTCTCGCCACTGCCATATCACAAGTCACCCGTATCATGCTTTTCCACGTTCTAAAATGTCCGGACGGTACGCATACGTGAAATCTTGAATTGTTATTTAATTAATATAAGTAAATCCAACCCCACACAGTGCATGGCCATTGGCCATATTTGGCATGAGGTTGTCTGCAGTGCCTGTGACCAACCTGCATGTGCAGCCAACCCCAAGCTGCACACACCCTTAACCGTGTGCGATTGGGGGTTGCCCACAGGGCCAGGCCCTGTAGACCCCATTCCCCAGGTTCTTTTTTTTTAAAGGGAAGGAGGCCACATGGCCCTCATCCCTGAACCTAATATTGCCCAGGGGATCCCAACCCCTCAGGGCCATAACTAAAAATTAAAGGGGGGGGGGGCTGCACAGTTCCCTTCCCCAAGGTGTTATCGGCCCCAGAGTCCCATCCCCTGGGGCCTGCATTTCTTAAGGTTGGGTGCCCTTGTGCACACCCATGGCTCCTCACACATACTTGTTGGGGGACGTGGAGGGAGCCCCTAGGCTCCCATGGGCCCAGGCATTGCTCCTGCCTAGAGGAAGCAGCTACCGATGCTGCTCCCTCCAGATGGGAGCAATATTTTGATCTGTTTCCCTACCATCATTAGTGTGGGCAGGGAAACAGATCAAAAGTATGATCCTAGCCTGGCAGGAGCTTTTTCAAAGTACCTGCCGGCTGTGAGCAGACTTAATGCTTGCTCCTGCATGGCAGGAGTTTTGAAAATGCTCCCATCAAGCGGGAGCAAACACAGGTTTCCTTTGCCCCGCTGGTGAGGGCAGGAAAACCGCTATGTCCCGGGGTAGGCTTTCCGGGACATAGATTGTGAGCTGACCTTGGGTGATGGGGTTCCATGGGCCAATAATGGCTCGGGGGGGGGGTGTGGCCTCCCTCCCTTTTGCTTAATTTCACAGATAAGGTTCCCGTGGCCTTTAGAGGCTTGAAGATGGGAGCTGCCCTCCTCCTGAAAAATGCATCAAGGCCAGACCCCAGGGGATGGGGTCCCCAGGGGAATAGCAGCCCTGGGAGATGGTCTACCTGCCCCTTCCCCCTAATAAAGATGCCAAGCCCTGGGGGATGGGATTCCCATGTTCAAAAGTGGCCCAGGGAGGAAGGGGGGGCAATCTTTTTTAACTAACTGGCCTACCTAGGGTTTTATTAAAAATAAGTATGGGAGCCCACTTGCCTTAGGGCATGACTTGAAAGTACTTTAAGGCACAACTTAATTAACCACAACAACTATAACTGATGAATTTCTGTGGTTTTGTTTGTTTAAATGGTATGTTTTAAGTAATATTTTCACCTATCTATAACTTCTCTTTAATCTTTGGGTTTTTCAGTGAATGTCTAAGGTTATTTTTTAATATAAATTAAGATAGTGTTATAATTACTAACTATAACATCACTTTATCCTTTTTTGTGTGCATTTCTATGGTTAACAGTAAAGTAAAATGTCCAACGCCATGCATGGCCTGGGGTTGGGTGAAGGGCCTACTCTGCAGCCAGGCCCTGTGCCCAACACTCCATGGCACCTATACCCTAGCTGACCCCCTACTCCCAGCTGTGCACAGCTTTCAGCTATGGGTGATGTGGGCTTATATGCAAGGACTGCACCGAACCCCGCAGGTGCCCAACCCTCTTCAGCACAATGTATTTGGACTTGGACGGCATGTGTTTTGGTGCCCTACCCCGGCTACACATGGCCTTTGGCATGGGGTTGGTTGTAGGGCTTGGCATGCAACTAAGCCCTGCACCTAGCCTCTCATGGATGTCCTACTGCTTGCTGAGCACGGAATTTGGATGTGTGCAGCGTGGTGTTGTGTGCTGGGTCTGGCCTTCTGGCCATGCCATTCACTGAAACCTTCGCAGGGGCCCAGCCCCCAGCAGGGCATGGCATCTGACCTTGGATGGTGTGGGTTTAGACACTCTAACACCTGATGCACATGGGTTTTTGGCTCTGAACGGCATGGGATTGAGTGTAGGGCCTGGCCTGCAGCTAGGCATTGCACCTAACTTCTCACAACACCCTATCCTCTGCTGTGTACAGAGTTTGGCTATGCACAGCAAAGAGTTGGGTGCAGGGAATAGCCTGTGGTCTGGCCCTGCACCCAAGCCCCCATTTGAGTGCACACACCTAACTATCTGATGTAACAATATAAGGGTATCATTTTAATTAAGGCAGACCTACTGACTTTGTAAAAGGGTCAGAACACCAAAATATGAAAAGTGGATGTATTGGCTTCATCAAAGATCAGGACATCAACATATATAAAGCAGACCTCTTGTCTGTGTCAAACAGTCAACAGTAACTTTAATCAAATGTATATTTTATAAATACACATATAGCAATGTTTAATAAAAAGGATGATCCTAAAATATTTTCAATAAAGCCTTTAAAAAAATGAATATGTCTTTGAATTTTGTATTTAATATTTTTCAACCCACAAAATACAGCCATAGAACCAGCAACAAGAGTTCCTTGCACTCCCGCTGAAGGGCATACAGTTCCAGCTTGGAGTGCTTTAGAAAAACTATGGTAAGATCTCCTGGGGTCCTGGATTCAATGACCCAGAAGACTTGCTGTGTTTGTATGTTTGTCTACACTCCCTGCAGCCCTTGACAACTTTACAAAAATGCCTAGTGAAGCCCTGCCCCTTCAAGGGTCACCAAGTTCCCAAAAATATTTTTTTAAAAAAAAATGCCCTTGCAGAGTATTATGTGGCTCTTCCCAGTTGAAGCAGTGAATATGAAATGAGCGGATACTCTGCTCCTTTCACACTGACTACTTTTTTCAATTGGGGATGGGAGCTTGGGTCCCGCCTCCCTGAGGCCTCTGAAGCCCCCAAGACGCTGTTCATTGGGGTTGATCAGTTTTTGTAAGGAAGAGGGGGTGTGCAGCACCCTTTCCAAAGCCATTTAATGGCCTACAGACCCCATGCCCCGGGTTCGACATTTATTTTTTGGGTAGGGGGTATGCAGCCCTCCTCTTTGAGCATCTGAAGTCTCCCTGGGACCCCATTCCTGGGTCACTTTTTGAGAGGAGCCATTGGGACCCCTGTCCTAGCCAACCAATAGCCCTGAGGACACTATCCTCCTTGGTCTGTTGGCAGCAGTAGCCAGAGGACCACAAACCCTTGGACATTACAGTTCTCAGTCGGCAAGAGCATGGGCAGGGATAACTTCAACCCCCTGCTTGAGTTCTTGCAGGCAAGGAGCACAGGTTTGCTCCCGCCCCATGGGAGCAGAGTAACACTACTCCCTCCTGGACAGGACCAGTCAGATAGTTGCAATCTGATGAGCCATTAGGGGCAGCGGGAGGAGAGGCAAGAGCTGCCATTGCTGTTGGTGTCCCTAGTGGGACTGGGGCACCCACCATTTCTAAAGTTGCTACAGCCCTGGAGGATGGATTCCCTGGAGCCTCCAGAAGGCTGAGGAGCGGGCCACACAACCCCCTCCCCAATATAATACAGTCCCTGGTTCACCCCAGTAGCGCTTATATATTTAAAAGGCAGGAGCCTGCATTTTTGTAACATGACTGCAGTTCTGCAGATCCTCCACAGTCCAATTAAATACAAAATGCAGTTGTTGTCCTGAAAGCGGTCCCTCTGTTAATCCCACTAGGCCTATGGGATCCTGCCTCCTATATGTTTTTTAAACTCTTTTTACAGTACAGGGGACTGAGTTCCCGAGACCTAAAATGGCTGCTGCTACATCTTTGTTGATGTGGTGGCAGCCAATCAGATCTTATTTTTAGATCTCTCTGCTCTATGAATCCTCCGTGGCGTGATATAGATATATATATATATACATACATATCATTTGAATGTTAATTTCTCAAAAACAACTGCATGAATTTACACTAAATTACAAGATGCACACTTTCCTTGCCAAGATCTAGCTTTCTACCAAATTTGCTGCAATTATGTTCAGTCATTTTTGCAGTATCACTATTCAGTTTTCCTATAGAAAATTACATAGGAAAATGCTTTATAGGATGCCCTTTTCCTTGGCTCTCACTTAACGGATCACCCCAAAACTTTCCAGGAAGAAACTGAAGTGGATAAGACATTTTCAGTGAAAGATTTGTAAGGATCCAAATTATGCCGAAGTTATCCGCGAAATAAAAAATCTATACCTATTGAAACGTGAGCCTAACTATAACTACCCAGTGTCGTAGAATGACATTTTTAAAACTGTATGCTTTGAAACATGTATTCAAGGAGAGAGGTGACCCTTATGTATATCCCAACACAAAGGATGATCCCTTCAAAATGAAGGATTTTGAATCAGCAGTAACATTGTACCGGCTTGAAGTACAATTGAGGTTAGTGGGCATAATAGCTGTGAGATATTGGGATCAGGTGAGCATAGATAAGCCCTAATAGAAATTGGATTCCTTGAAGAATCACGGGCACACAGAGACTATAAGGCTAAAAGCATATTTGTACCCCAAACTTAACACAATGCCATATACACCTTCCAAGAAGCAATGGTTGCTGCAATGAAAACAAGTGAGAGTCAGACATCTTCTAAACGTAACATCACAAAAGAACAGAGGCTTGCTTTGGAGTCATTATCCAATGATGCATCACTGACAGTAACACCTTCAGATAAAGGAGGCAATAAAGTCGTGCTTAACACACATAGTTACAAGTGGACCTCTGAAGGCCAAATAGATAATGAGGAGTATAGATTCCCTAAGGTGGACATTCCCATTACACCTACGATTTACTTTTCCCCAAAAATAGATAAAGATCCCATCAGACTATCTGGGAGACATATTGTATCAGCTAACTGTAGCCTTTTTGAATCAATCGCCATATATTTAGACCACATTTTGGCTCTGTATGTACCCACGCCCCCCTCTGTATTGTAGGGGCATTACAAATAATCTGAAAAAAGTCCATGACATACACTGGGAGCCCCAGTATCTGTTGATGTCCTTAAACCTATTTTCTCTCTAAACATCTCTAAATGCAACACCAGGGATAGAGCCCTGTATTTTATTTTTTAACTCAAAATGTTTGACCATACTAACATGCTGAGTCTGATTATGCAGCAGTGCCTAAAGCAGAATATCTTTCTGTTCAATCAAGTTTATTATAGGGAGAAACTGGGGGCATCAATGAGCACCTGTTCCGTCCCCATTTTCGCAAATTTAATATTTGATTGTTGGGAGAAGTAGATGGTCTGGTCCAACCCATGGCTGAGGTACATAGATTTCCTTTTCATCTGGGATGAATGTAAGGCTATTGAGTTTGTTGAGAAGCTACAAGATGACAATCTGAACCTTAGATTCACATATAAGATCAGCAGCAGTAAAATAGAAGTTCTAGACATTGCTTTGGAGGCAAAAAAAGGTAGCCTACACACTAAACTTTTCTGGAAAAGACAATAGCCTGTTTCATGTCAGCAGAAATCATTGTATTGGCCTTTAATTGAGTATCCTCCATGGGGAACTTCTTAGAGCCAAAATACATTTCTCAGGTGACGAGAGCTACCAGAAGGAAGAAATGGTCATCTTTAATAGATTTAGAGCACAAGTTGACAAAAAAGCGGAATTACTTATTATTTTTTTTAAAAAGACCTACCCCCAGTTTCATCAAAGTGCCGTTTTGCGGGTCCCTAATAGCGATTATTAAAGAATCGCTATTAAAGACTCACAAAACGGGATGCATGTAGAAATCGCAATATTTTTTGCGATTTCTACTGCTTCTTTATTTGCAATTCGGTAATTGCTAATCGCAAATAAGGAATGGCTTTCCTATTCATTCCTATGGGCCTAAATGAATGGGGAGTCATTCCTTATTTGCGATTAGCAATTAGAGAATCGCAAATAAGGAAGCAATTTCAAGGGTGCCAGGGTGTCCAAAGGACACCGTGTAGCACCCCTGAAATGCAAATGTACACTGGTGTTGCGCACACACATGTCCAGAGGACATGTGTGTGTGTAACATACAACTTAGAAAAATGCACTAAAGTGCATTTTTCTAGGTTTTCGCTACTTATCACGAAGTTACACTTCACGGTAAATAGTGGCCCCATATTGCGAATTTCGCAATTTTAAAAAGGTTCATGAATAGCATTTAAGGAATCTCTAATTGGAATTCATTAAATGCGATTTTTCGCAATTTAGCAATTTCTATAATTGCGATTTTTGCATTTGGTATGATGAATCCCAAATGTAAAAATAGCGCTCGCAAAGGGCCAGATTCTCAGAATCTGGCCCTTTGCGAGCCGATTTCAGCTTGATGAATCTGGCTGCTAACCCCATAATATGAGAAGATGCCTAAATATGCATTCAGGTGTGTTAAATACTGACCCCATTTGAGGATTAAAACTTGTGACACACATACATAACTTATATAAAAAATCTAACCCTCAGATTCATCAAAGTGCCGTTTTGTGAGTCCTTAATAGCGATTTTTAAGGAATCACTATTAAAGACTCGCAATACGGGATGCATGTAGAAATCGCAATATTTTTTGCGATTTCTACTGCTTCCTTATTTGCGATTCGGTAATTGCTAATCGCAAATAAGGAATGGCTTTCCCATTCATTCCAATGAATGGGGAGTCATTCCTTATTTGCGATTAGCAATTAGCGAATCGCAAATAAGGAAGCGATTTCAAGGGTGCCAGGGTGTCCAAAGGACACCCTGTAGCACCCCTGAAATGCAAATGTACACTGGTGTTGCCCACACACATGTCCAAAGGACATGTGTGTGTGTAACATACAACTTAGAAAAATGCACTAAAGTGCATTTTTCTAAGTTTTCGCTATTTACCACGAAGTTGCACTTCGCGGTAAATAGCGCCCCCATATTGCGAATTCGCAATTTTAAAAAGGTTCATGAATAGCATTTAAGGAATCTCTAATTGAGATTCCTTAAATGCAATTTTTCGCAATTTAGCGATTTCTCTAATTGCGATTTTTGCATTTGGGATGATGAATCCCAAATGCAAAAATAGCGCTGGCAAAGGGCCATATTCTCAGAATCTGGCCCTTTGCGAGCCGATTTCATCTTGATGAATCTGGCTGTAAATACCTAAGAGATATTATAACCAAATGCCTTTTAGAACCCAAGAAAACTGATACTGCGTTAGGCCCGGTCAATGGTTTTTACAGATGCACTAGGTGTAAAGCGTGCAGATACACTATTAATTGGGAAAGAGTTCAGTACTCACCTTGGCTGGAAGTATATTATTATTCATAAATTGTGCCACTAATTACTGTGCCTATGCTTTGTTATGTCTATGTCAACTAATATATGTGGGCAACACAATCTTCCCACGCAGAAAGAAGATATTGGACTACCTACGTGAAATCTGCAATAATGATATAACATATCCAGTTGCCCAACATTTCAATAGTGTAAACAATGGAGACCCTGATGTCTTACTATTTTTTGGCATCAAAAGGGCCAGGATGAAGAAATGTAGAGGTAACTTTGAAAAGGAATTATGGATCTTAGAATCATGTTGGATTACTGAGCTGGACACCAAGATCCCAAAGGGACTGTCACTTAACATGGATGAGGATCTATCTCTTCATGTTGGCTGAATCTGCACTGACTGATCATAACTTTGGTGAGATTTTCTTAACTTTGAAGCTGACTTTACTCCGACTTTTGTACATACAATGTACCATTTGGCCTTGTTTTCTTGTTAGTTCAATTTATTTTTATTTATCTACTGTATCTGTACCTTTGCTAATTTTCTTTCAGCGTCTAAGACACAGTAACTAATTACCATAGTATTATTCCGGAATGATATGGTGCATCTTGTTATGATTTGCTGTACCAGCCTAATGTAATATATACATTTGGGCAGGGACATACAGTTCAGTGGGATTCTTTTATGCTTTGTTTGTATTATGACAGCCACAAGGCCCCAATTAAGGTTTGACAATATTTGCTGAATGTAGAGAGTTTTCAAAAGGGCAATCTCTGGCCTGAATGACTTTGCCAGTCACCTTGGGCACAGGCTTTCAAAATTATTGACAGATATATGCACAGCCAAATGTTTCCCTATGGTTACATTTGGGTGCGAGAAATGGGGATATGTTCCTGTCGACCAGATCCAGGTGGGAGGGGACAGGGCATTCCAGCAGAAATTATTTGAAAGAATTGGGCATGAATTTTATCACAGATTTTATTCGTCTTCATCTACTTTTACTATGGTGCTCGGTAGGATACAAAGAGGCACTAAATCTAAATAGTTTCATTATCGAGGACTGGTTGTCCCTGGGTAATGTATCTCAGATACCATAGCTCCATTATATAAGTCTAACTTTAAAGATTACTGAGACCAAGCTTATTTTCAGATCCCGAGGGCATCATGAAAAAAGATATTGACTGGGTGAAGCAGACCTTCTTACTCAGGGTGACAGTTGAATGAGAGTCCTCTGCTTTCCCCAAGCAGTCGATGCGTAAATACCTTATGGTAAAATCGGTTAGTGGGATTGATCCATACCTCCTTTTGAAAATGCCCAACCATCATCATCGTCTTTTGACCTATTTTAGACTGGGCATATTTCATCAGCTAATGTTTACCAAGGGGGTCTGGCATAAACCGTCTAATTTGCCTCTTTGTATTTGTGACAATGCATCAGTTTGTGACACTATGCCCCTAGTACTTATTTGTTCCAGATTCACAATACTTCATCATAAATTCATAAGTCCCCTCTTGTTGTCTATGGGTTTTAACCAGTTTAGACCTGTACCTTTATATCTGCAACTTGTATCCACATCTTAACTGGGTTTTAATATATCAGGATTTCTGGCTGGTGAACTTAGGGCACGTTTTTAGTTTACTTGTGCATGGATATTACTCTAATGGTTGTCTTGACTGATAATCTTCTCTGTGAAATGACTCCTGCTTATGAGCGACTGTGAGCTATTGGCTTTTTATTGATATTTGCTGATAATACAGTCTTTTATCTATGAACAGGCTTGATATATTTGTGTAATGTTATTTTAATGTACACTTGCAAACATTTTTGTCACTAAATTCGTATAAAGTTCTGATGATGATAACAATATTTGCCCACTAGGGCAAGATGTATCCCTATTTGGCAAGTCTTGACTTGTGACAGTCTTCAATTTTTCCTTATCAGAGACAACAATATTGTGAGTCATTTAATATGGCACCAGTCATTCTTTAGAAACCTACTGACAATGCCATCATAGCTGTATAGCAATTAACACAATGTATTTGATCATGATACAGTCTTGGTGTTTTACATACGTTATGCATATCATTTATCTTTATTCTTTGGCTTATGAATGTTATTCGTTATGCATGCCAGTCTGGTTGCAGTATCCTTAGCGCATAAGCATGTCTATCGTATAACACCGAAGGGTCTTTTCCATGATGGCCACGATTTGGATTCAAGAAGTAGAGTGATGAGACCTACACAATACTTTAGTGCTCCTAAAATATAGAATGTGTTATTTCATTTGAATGAATTACTTGTGGGATTGTGATATAAAAATTGTAATGAACATTGCCCCTTTTACCAAACAATCGAGTATCTCAAACAACAAGAGTATTATAAAATTCTTGTTTCATGAATTGGAGTGCCTCTTCTTGATTTGGGAAGGATAATTTCCTTTCATCAAACTACAAGATACAGATGGGCTCCACAGCCCACCAAGAGCACTTGGGGCCCAACACACACACACACACACACACAAATGTGCACACACACACACGCATGCGCGCACCCACACAAACACACATCATGGGTAAGCCTTCATAATGTGTGCTTGCCAGTGGTTTCAAAGCACTTGTGTTTCTTTCAGTTCTGGCAACAACAAAAAAATCTTTTAGAATGGCAGTGCTGCTCTAAGAAAATTAATTCAGCACTCCTGACAAGCTCGCCCTTGCAGGCTCAGCCTTGATGTAAGTGTCTACCACGAATCCACCCCAGTCTGTCATTAAAATATTATACATTTGGAACCGTGTAAGCAAAAAGTTACACTGTCCCACATTTCACTTTATTTTCTTTCTTTATGTATGGCTTGTTAAACCTACAGTATACTGTGAATGTACTAAAAAAGAAACGTACATTTTAGACTTCATGTTTCTATTTTCTTTACAATGCACTTTCACTTTAAAGTTAGACTTACAATGATACACATTGTTTCCTAAAACATTGTCTTCAACAAGAACACACATTTCTCTAAACACTGACAGATATATCTACAGTATCAGGCAAATATTAAATACCGAATGGATGATACACACATGCTAAAATCTTTCTAAACAGTACTAAGATCAATTAATAAATCATGTAATATTACAAATATTCCTGGATGGCAATGTTGCCCTATATCACACATTTACCATTATGTATTCTTTATATCTCTCTCTCGCCACATATTTTAGTATAATTACCACAATATGCCAAGAGATTCACTTTCACCTTTCAGAATCATGCTGTCCAAGCTAAAATTGGCTTCGAAAAGAACATTATTATGATTTGCAGTAAATTGGATTCTAGGGATGAGCTTGGCTCCTTTCCAATAAAATGCCATTCAGGAAGCCAGTTACCATTTAATAAGGTCATTAGGTATCTTACTGCTTGATTGCATATGAATATGTACAGCATGCAATTTAAAAAATCAATGCAGCTTAAATGTCACCAAAAATCACCAGATTATCTTCCACTGCTCCACTTCCAACCGACGTTTCTTTTTGAAACGCTACCTGTCACAACAAATATTTCAGGAGGAAAACATTGTTCTGAAAATACCGAGTTTCACATTTCTGTCACGGTACATCAAACACCAATTTGTTTGCCGCACAAGAGGTAGATTAGCATATGTGGGAGGCTTATGCTATTTCTTTTATGATAAACGCCCATGCGCTTCGGATTGAAAGCGATGTTGCCTGCTGCAGCCTGCTGCACTAGTATAGTGATGAAGCATTTTAGCCACCCAAGAACACGAACAGTGGATGTGTAGACAATGTCACAATCCAAATGAAATTCATGGGTATACTATGTAGTATACCGCACCTATTTACAACATACATGAGACAAATTGTCAGGCTAATGGGGTGATGAAATAGAAGGTCAGAAAGACTGCAAGGTAATGTAACTGAAATTGCATATTATATATGAGATAAAGTACCCCCTGTCATGCATTATAAAGATTTTGCAAATCAATGAGGAGTTTTATGACCTTATAGAGGAATGAGGCCGGAGGCTGAGCTCCTTTAGAAGGTAACTCACAGTATGTAGCCACAGTGTTGCCGATGACAACCACCGCTCAGTGCTGGTGCTAAAGGCGGCATGTGGTGCCCATCAGAAAATTAAAAAGGAGCCCAATCCTCTATAAAGAAAGGAAATGGCACACCACCTGCAGCACACCTGTGCATTGTGTGCAGACATGAAAATAATAAGTTTTGGCTTCGCAAAAGCATTTGTCAAGTTGAAAAATAGTGTCCAACAAACCAAGGAAATACAAACAGTGTTCATGTAAATAGAAAACACACTGTGGGTATTGAAATCCCGGTATATGGTATCTCTGTTATATTATCATTAAACTTCAAGGCCACCTTATTCCTTATAATACATGATCACACCATAACACTTCCTGTAAAAAACTTAAATCCTTCGGGCGGGATTCACAAAATTACCTTATTCTTTTGAATAATTTACACTTTTGTGTAAGTTTACTACTTTTTGGATGTTCACAAAATCAGCGAGTAAATTTACTCCAAATGTGTAATTTTCACTCAGATTTTGTGAATAGCCCAAAAGTAGTAAACTTCATCAAAATTGTAAATTACTCAAAAGTATATAGCCCCAGGCCCTTCAATTTGGTGTACTCGAATTTTTTGAATAGCCAAACAGTAGTAAACTTACTTAAAACTGTGCATTTCGTAAAAGTGAAAGTTACCTCAGGCCAGCCGCAGCCGGTAGTGGCAGTATCTGCGGGGCAGTGACGTGGGGAGGGGGAGGGGTAGGGTGGGGGGTAGTAATGTCTGGACTACGGAGTTTAACAGGTAAGTAAAGATATAAATAAATAAAACGAATTTCATTGCGTGCACTGCATCACCAAATGCAATGCAGTGCGCGCAACGAAATTTGTTGTATTTATTTATATGTTTACTTACCTGTTAAACTCCGTAATCCATACATTACTACACCCCCCACCCTACCCCTACCCCTCCCCACGTCACCGTCCGGAAGGTACTCCCACTACCGGCCGCGGCTGCCTAAGGCCCATAGTGTGGTGTTGTTTCATATGAAAGAGATGGTATGTGTGTAAACGTAATGAATACAATTAGATCTCTAATGCAAAATTAATCATAAAAAAGCATCTAGTTATCTGTAGCAAAAAAAATGGAATCAGTTCAATACAAGCTGGATTATAACAAATGCTGTTGCTCAGAATAAGTAGAAATGTGCAGAGAGATTCTATCTTTCCCTAAAACCTGGAAAAATACACGTTGCCATAAATATCTCCTCTCTGCTTATCACTGTTTATCTAGAAAAACAGCAGAAGAACAAAAAGCCATGGTTTGGTTTTGGTTTTTAGAGTGCAACTTTAATTATTCTCTGTGACCTGCCATTCCCCTCAGCTGCTGGCTCTGGCAGCAGGCATTGTGACATCAGACCTCAACTGTAACAAGTCATTACAGGTGAGCGGTTGTGGCATTTCTTTATTTCAGTTGACTAGGTACATTACAAGTCATCAGTAATATGTAAGATACAGGAGAGTTCCAAGATCATGTAGAGAGACAGGAGACTGGAGGCTGCGTGCCTATACAGAAGAATGAAACTATGCAATTCCATTTTATGTTCCGTGTACGGGTGCATCCTCACCCCTAGTTTTGGGTCTTGAAATGCTTACTTGCTTTGTATTTTCGAGTAGGCAAAGGAAGTTATGCAAGTGTGTCATGGTTGTTGCATGTTCTGGCTCCATCTGCCTGATTGCGAATTATTCTGGTGCTGGGAGTGACAGAAGGAAGCAAGCTATGCAGGCGTTGGCATACACAGGCTGCTCCTGAACTGGGATATTCAGGGTATGGTGGCAAGTGTGTAGCTATTGATGGTACAGCAGATGCAGTGGCACTGGAGTCCAAATGCCTGTGGTACACATTGAAACCTAGATAGTGCTGAATTGATTGTACTACCCAGCCACAGGGCAATGTGTCTATTTTCCTTGCTTGCACCAGGGCCCACAACATGTTTCCTCAGCGACTGGATAGCAATCTGGGCAGATGGCAAAATGAGAATTGGTCTCCTGCCACTGGTATATTCAGATGGAGGAGGGCCATTTCCGGTCGCACAAAGAGGCAGCGGATAGTAGTGTGGGCAGAAACCAGCATGCACGTCTGCCTCACTCTTTTTTGTTGTAATACTTTATTCGATAGATTTATCATAAAAGTAGGTACATGTCCTATCTATTACAACAATGAAATACATAAAGTAAACTGCAACCAATAAAAACTTTAAAAAAGCTTATTTACAATAAAAAGTACAAGGTCATTTTAAAGTGCATCAGTGAATATAAGCAATTCAATCTCATCAACTTGACCACAATCAACTAGCAGATTTATTTTTTAAAATAGTGGTACGAATCAACCATGCCCTACCCAAGAACTTTGCAACCCCACATATCAGGGAAAGAGACGATGTATCAGATGTGAGAATACGTAGGGCCGTCTTGCATTGTCTTACTCCGAGTTCTTTACAAACTGGTTTTAGCCATTTTCTTCTAACATCCCTATATGCTTTACAGGCAAACAGAAAATGTGGTAGGGACTCACTAGGGCAAGAACAGCCCGGACAGGTAGCTGGCTCTAACCCAGACCCCTTCCATCTCGTCTGCCTCACTCTATTGAGGTAGAATATCGTGCTACTACTTCAAGGAAGGTAGAAGAGAGAGAAGACAACAGTGTTAGATATGAAGATGAGCAAGCACTGTCATAATCTCTACTCACTTATATTAAGTTATTACAGGAAATTAGTAAGGCACACTTCTTAATAAAGGTTTGTTCTGATGTCAGAATAGTTTGCAATAAAATAGTCTACGCTGTTTATAGGGATATAACAAATTCCAATTTTTTATATTGCTTTAAAGTGCCCCCTTCTGTACACTATAGGGATAGTTCAAGTCACTGAGAAGTTCCATGAGCATATAGAAGAACAAATTCATGGATCTCCGAAGTGATTTAAGATATTTTTGTAATGTAAGAACTAGTAATTTGTTCCTTATAATGCATGGTGACACATTCACCCTTACCACAAGCAGCTTAAATGCTTGGTGCATTGCTCTTTCAAATGAAAGAGATAGCATGTTTGCAAACAAGAAGAATAAAAGTAGAATCTCTGCTCCAAAATTAAATACAAAAGCGCTGTGGCTTGGAATATGTATATTCACACAGTTATTCTATTTGTTCTAAAATTACCTAAGGCTAGCAGAAAATACATTGCCATAAATGTATCCTTTCTGTTTCTCACTGTTCAGCTAGAGAGTAGAAGAAGGAAAAGCTTTGTTTCATTTAGTTTTTTGAAACTGCAGCTTTGTTTATGCTTGTATCCTGCCATTCACCTTGATTGCAAGCATTGTAATGTTCCAGCTCAATTGTAATACGTTATTATAGCTAAATACTTATGTCATTTCTTTGTTACGGCATCACAAGTCGCCTACAGTAAGGAAATCAGAGAGAGGTATTAATAAAGGGTTTGCAGGATCCCATGTTTTATAAACAGTAGAGCTCATACATATTGGCCTATCTATACACCAGACCAGGAAGAGTTTAGAGAGCCTGGCTTCATTGTTTATAGTGGGCTTTCCCTATAACCCACAGAATCTGAGCAGAATAACATCTCTTAGTTCCTTTGCTCTGGAACCCTGAGGAAGGCTTTATGACAGGGTGCTTGGCTAGGCAGAGGGGCTGCTTGGGTGGCAGCAAAGAGTAATCTGCTGCCTCTTGCTCATGCTCATTGGTGGAACCTGAAGTGCCTCCTCCCCACCTGCGGACCCTATGGGATTTTGAGTCTCCTGTGCTTCACAGGTACATTACTGGGCCACCTGATGGTGCAGAGGATAAGGGGGCAATAAGGATGGTCAGCGTTAATCTGGCATAGTCGTCAAGTTCCACTATACTTATATTGTGGGCCTCTGTTGCCAGGGCACACTGAAAATCCAAGAGTTCCAACACTGGCTGGGACTTTGTTTTCGAGACTGTGCTTACCAGGAAATGTGATATGCACAGCCTTTGATACTTCTATATGAATTAACATAAATAAACGTAAATATATTTGTATCCAATTTCACATCACTGCTTTTCGAAAGTACATTCATTCATTCACTTTCTAAGTAGAATAAAGCAGGGGATACTTTTAACAATTGGGATAGTAATAGAATGGTTTTCTTGTCCATCTTGTGCACAACCCTGGGTATTGTTTATAAAATATTTAGCTAAGGATAGACCATTACCCAAGGACACTTGCCTACACTGTTGGTAGGAAAGACAAAAATACTTCTGCCATAAGGCCGATGAATACATATTGAAGATACTTTTAAAAGTGAGCATGTTTTAAGTCATGCAACACTTGCATGAATTTTCATTGTTATAAATAAATGGAGGAACATCATAGATTTGGATATATGTCAGCTTATGGGTCAATGAGGAATGATATCTGATGTATAGTTAGGTCAGAATTTCCAAAGGGAGAGCATTTTGTGTCTCTCTAATAAATTTGGGGCCATTTGGTGAATCTTCACAAAACTCTCTGAACGAACATCTCACCCACTCCGGCCACTTCCTGTAAAGTTTTATGGTGATCTGCAAGTGAGGCCAAGAAAAAAGGGGCATGTCCCAAAACCTTGATTTTCCATAGGAAATTTTGCGAAGCAATACAGAAAAACAGCTAAATGGAGTTACAACAAGTTTGGCAGAAAGTTTGAATTTTATTCAGACAGCATGCTTTTTGTTATTTGGCCTAAACTGTTCAGCCACTTTCGAGAAATTTACATTTAAAGAGGTCTCAAGATGGTCACAAAGGGTTAAAATATAGGTACAGCTGGGCTGTTGGTGCTCAGATGTTAACTTATAAGGGGACTAGTAAATCCTGATTGGCTAGCAACAACCTGAGAAACATGTTGACATGGTCATGCATCCTGACATTGAATAAATAAAAAAAATGAGGTTGCAGGGTGAGCACACTCTGATGCCAAGGGACATTTATTTTATTTATGTATTTATCTGTAGAGTTGTATACAGCGCAAGGCATCAGAGTGCCACACAGTGATTATATAGTATTAATTATGTGGTTTACATAGTACATATTGGGGTAGACATAGAGGCAAAACAGTACGTATATGAGCGAAACATATGAAACTGGTAGGATCAGTAGCTGTTACATTTTTGAGGTAGATGTAACTTATCATTATATAAATTGTTTTAGCAACACATAGTACAGCACCCGTTGGGGTGGGAATAAAGACATACTGGCAGTACGTAAGCAAAATATCTAAGGTGTTTTTGAAGTAGAGACAGCTTAAAGACAGATATTGTTTAACAGTAAAAAGCATCAGTACCTAGTTGGGTAGTCATAAAGACATAAATGCAGTACGTAAGCAAAATATATTAAGTCAGTAGGCTTGGTAGCTGAAACATAATTGAGGACGAAACAGAATAAATGTTTAAATTAAGTTTTTAGCAATGCATAGATACATTTCTGCAGAGTTACACGAGGAATAAGTAAAACTACAATATGACCAAAGATTAACAGTGGTCTGCGGCGTGTGCAAGTTAAACATATGAAGGCGTTGGGATCAGTAGCTGGTACATTTTTGAGGTAGACACACAACACATATATATTAAGGGGCTTGTTACAATGTCAGGCGGACCAGCTTCTGCTGTCGTGTCGGAGGCAGTCGTACCACCAAGTTATGATTCATCCGTATACATGGCTTTTCGACCGCCAAAGTTTCTCTGATTCCAACATGAAATTCCAACTGCTCAGGTCTAGGAAAGAACCAATGAACCGATTGGGGAGCGGTCCTTCTTATAAACCACCCGTTCAATTACGATGCATATTTCCGACATGCCGTCTGTGGTGGTCCAACCATCTCCTCAGAGCTGACGGAAGGGGAGGCATATAAGGCGGAAACTCATCTCTACTCAGCTTCTCAATTACTGTGCAGACATGGAACCCATCGCGCACCTCATACCGCTATTCTACCTACTCGATTATCTGCCAAATCGAAACCTTTGCTGACGTACCAGCTGATAAATGATAGACCTACCTGTAGACATTGTTGAAACAAAAAATCCATGGCCCACCAATGAAAATCTGCTCTGTAGCATGGACAGAATGAGGGGAGTGAGGGAATCTCAACCTCAGGTGACCAGAGTTGGAAAATAAAATACAGGGACAGGTCCAACATAGAGGTTGGACTAATATGTGGATATACACATAAATATGAAGAAATATGTATTGTAAGATCACCACTGCTATACGTGCCACATGGTATGGCAACATAATATACATGCACACACAAACGCAAGTGCCATTGATATCAACACACTGGCACAGAGCATCCTCTCTGACACAAATACCCTCCTCACCACTGCTGAGAGCAAGGACTGAAGGTCTAGCTGAGCTTCTGCTGTGCACCTAGAAGGAGGTTGTTACTGTGCAGCGTCAGGGTGAAAAGATATATTTTGAGAAGTGACACTTGAGGGGGCAGGAAAGGGCAGTGTAGGAGCGAGCACTGACAGATGTATAACAGATGTATAACAGGCCATGAAGTGGTTCGGGGAATTAAAGTGAATAGCATCGGGAGTTTGAGAACGCAGTTGCACAGAAGGGTTCCACCAATTCTCCATTGACTGCAGCACCTTCAGGAACATACAGAAAGCTTTCTTTGCAGCAGCATCTCCTACCACTGCCCCAGTAGTAACAGCTGAGATATCTGTAACATTACATTCATAATCTCCTCTTTCAGAACTGAGCCTACTACAAAACATCTATGGAATAAAGTCACACTTGTGTCACCAAAATGATTTTCAAATAACACCCATTGCCAATAACAATAAATATTGTTTCTTAGGTACAATGTAATGTGAACTATCACTAATTTAGTTCTTGTGCAATGCCAGAAGTAATGACACACCATATGTGTGCTACTAAATTCCAATCACATGTATGTGGCTTAGATGTCTGTAAAAGACACCCTCATGGACAGTGCCATCTGTCTTGCCTTCAGGACACACCCAGCGACGGAATCAGTTATGGAGTTGGTTGCTTTCCACAGTTGTGGCAACTGAAACCACGATTCCAGATGCGGTACCCAGAGGTCGGTGAAGTCTTTGTGGTCCCTGGGACTTCAGAACAGGAGGCAAGCTCTACTTCAAGTGCTTGGAGATATTCAGCACAAGTAAAGAAAGTTCAGTCCAGTCCTTTCACTGCCCAAGACAGAAGCAGCAACTGTAAGCCAACCCAACAAAGCAACAACACAGCAAGGGGGCAGTACTCCTCCCAGCAGTTCTTCCAGCTCTTCTTCTTGGCAGGTTCTTTTATTTCTGCGAGTTCTGAAGTTCTGGGGTCTGACCCCCAATATTTATACTTAGTTTCTCTTTGTTCTATTGGGCAGAGAGTGTCTGTGCCCAGCCCAAACCAGTTCTGTGCTCCCTGGCTCAGCTTCTTGGCAGTAGGGGGAGATAGCATTGTCCAAGGCAGACCAGGCCCATTCAGTTGCAAGGAAATCTCCTCCCACTACACAAAACACAGTCCAGGTCTATTCAGCCCAGCCCTGACTCATCCAGGAAAGGCAGGACACTACTTGATCCCCCAGTGACTGACTGAAGAGAATGCACATCCCAAGGCCCTGTCACTCCAAAGCCGGACAGTCAATCCACAACCCAGCAGAGGCACACAGGATGGCTAAGCAAGAAAATACCTACTTCCGAAAAGTGGAATTTTCAAACACAGAACATAAAACTCATCTTTACTAAAAGATACATTTTTATATTCTGAGTTCAGGCATACTAAACCCAGTTTCTCCATCTTATTCCCATGGGAAGATATGTTTATGAGATGTTATAAGTAAACTCCTAATCTATCCTATAGGACAGATAGCCTCACTCTAGTGAAAAATTAAATGCACTGTAATTCACTACCAGTACATGTCACACACATCAGTACATGTCCTACCTTAAGTATACACAGCACCCTGCTCACAGGGGTACATTTGGCCTGCCTCAGGGGTGACGTGCATGTAAGAAAAGGGAAGATTAGTTCCTGACAAGTGGGTGAACCTGCCAGGTCGACATGGCTTTTACACGTGGCGAGCAGACCCTGCAGTGGCAGGTCTGCGAACCCTTTTCAGGTCTGCTTGTGTGGGTATCCCAACTAGTGCTGCAGGTCCACCAGCATAATTTGATTTACAGGAACTGGCACTCTCAGTGCACTTTACTAGGGACTTATTAGTAAATCAGATATACGAGTCATGGAAACACCAATCCATAACACCATTTATAACCGGAGCACTTGAACTTTAACCCTGAACAACAGTGTGAAATTGTGCAAAGACACTAAACCAGCAAAAACAGAGTCAAAGCCGAGAGGTCAGAAATCAAAAAGACAGGGGAAACACGCCAAAGGATGCCAGGTCTAACACCTTTATGTCCAGGTCACTGACAATGTACAGACACAGACTTACATACTTTAACTGTGAGTTAAGCGTAGAAGCTGCTGTACATACGTGTGAAATGAGGAGTCATTCAAGACAATCTCCCCATGATTAAAAAGCTATCAACTCCTGTGACACGCAATCACTTACCATAAGTAACTAACACATACATCTTTATGGAATTTTCTGATAAGAAAACACAGCTTAACTCACAAAGCAATGTAATGGGCCCACACACATCACCCACTTGAAAAAGGCAGGTAAAGTACATGGGATTCCCACTATCCAAGTTCAAAAAGATCAGAAGCCCACAGTATATAGAGTCATTGCTTATATAGGTTACCAAAAACAGGTGGACTCCTGGAAACCTACAGGGCCAGGACACAGTCTGTATTACACCTACCCCCAAGCCTCCATATGGACAGGACATGTGGAATTAGTCTCCTCTGGGAATAATTGGTTTTGTCACAAAGCAGCATCCACATGTGGCAAATGTGTCATTGAAAGTTTGTAACAATGAACACAGTAGCGACAGCAATTGTCACATATCTAGTAAAAGAAATTTGGAAATCTACGCATTGCATTGGGTACATGTGTATCCAAAGTACCTATTATGTATGACAAAACAGCACCCCCAAGTGTGCAGAAATAAATTCCTACTTTGAACACATTAACTAGATTTGCAGCATACATCTCAGGGAGTACTGGACGCTGCCACACTTGGCCACTGACCAAAGTAAGCTGCAGTACCCATGATTGCATAGATCACCAATGCAATGTCTCTCTAGTTGGGTCCCCACCCCACATATACATCCTGTGGTGACCCTCGTCTTCTGTAAGTCCATATTTTCAAGCAAGGTCACAATAGACTTACTTACAAGAAAATCATACGCTATCATGGTTAAACAAACACAACTGTAGATGCACATCTAAAATGAAACAAGAATAACAATTAGCATCAGTAGCAATAGGTGGAATCAGGAATACAAAAACAGGTAAGTGTATTTGGGTGAGTTTTTTGGAGGGGTTGACGTTGAAGGGTATGGTAGAGGTAGCAAGGTACTCTTTTGGGGTTTGGTAGGGGGTGGGTCAGGTGGGATAGGGTAGAGGTCAAGGGTAATCATGCAGAGTTTTTGGGCAGATTGGGGACAAGGTGAGGGAAGGGGTGGGGTCTTAGATGGAGAGGGATGTGATGTCTGTGATGTGTCTGTGTCTGCCTGTGTGATGTCTGTGAGTTTGGAGACTGTAGGGGCTATGGTGTCTGCTTGTATGTCTGTAGTGGAGGTATGTGGTGTAGTGAGTGTGGTGCCTGCCAGTATGTCAATGGATGTGGTGGTAAGGATGTATTTTGCCTGCTGAGTGGGTGCATGCCTGTATTTTGCCAAATTTCTTTTGTTTGTGTTCTGGGCGTGGATGTTAAGGTGGATACGTGGTCATGTTTGCGTTTGTTTTTGGTAGGTACGGGAATAGGGATTGTGGAAGGTAAAGAGGCAGGAGGGAGGGAGAGCAGTGGAAGTTGGAATTGGTGAAGTCTGCTGTGAGTGTGAAAGCTAGAACCTGAAACGATATTTGTAGGGAAGAAATGTCAGAGTAAATACCCTCCAGGAACAACACCATCTGCATTTTCTGATCGCTATGCACCTGGAGTACATTCAGCACTGCTGTCTGACTCACAGAGATGTGCCTCAGGAGGTCAATGACCTCAACACTTAGGGCAGCAGTGGAGACAAGAACAGGGGGTGAGGTGCCAGGTGCAAAGGAGATGCCTCCCCTTCTAGGGCAGCGGGCACGGACAGCTAGCTGGGGAGCAGCAGTGAGGGTGGAGATTGTAGAGTGGGTGGTGGACTTTGATGTTACAGACGCAGGTCCAGGGCATCCACCACCACCTGGGAGGGCTCACTGTAGGTTGACTCCAATAAAGATGATATTGCAGTCATGTCAGTCTGCTCCTCCGTGGCACTCCCATCACCCTCTGATCCACTGGGTCCATCTAGCTAACTGCCAGCACGTGAATCACTGTGCGGCTAGCTCCTTCCCCACCAGTCATGGCCAGTCACCTTTGCTGCGGTGGTGTGATACTTAAAAACATTGAACAAATAAGTTAACTTCTATTGCATTTATACACTAGCTAAACAGGTCATAACACAACTCATTACACAATTGCATATTTCACCTGGGGGTGATAGGCCTAACTGGACCTTTGCGCTTTTCTGTCTTTAGCCTCTCAAGTCCTGTCACCAATTCCAACAGTGGCCAATGCGCTGACGTGTGACACCCAGGGTCTGCACCTTCCGGGCAATGGTCGTTCACAGGAACACCTTCTGATGGGTGATGAACTGCATGGATGCAATGGATTGAGATACCTAGGGGTCTAGGTCGATGTCGGGTGGATGCCATCTCGGAACTGGGACCAACCGACCTCCGATTGGCAGTCCTGACCTCCTGATTAGGATGTGACTGAACACTGTCCAATCGCATTCCAAACCGTAAACCGGCCGCAGTACCTGCTCCCATAGGGAAATGGGAGGTGGTGTCAATCCCTCCACCCTGTGGCGTCAACCTCAACGTGCCTGCTATGGGGTTCCGGGGAAAACAGGGGTGCCCCCTGGCCCCCTACCGGAGGCCGTGCACACAAGGGTCCCTGCTAGGGTCCCTCAACCATGCTTTCCAACAGGTTTTCCATGTCAGAAAGGCCAGCATAGAAACCCTGCCAGAAACCGTGTATCGTAATCTCGAGGGCGGAAAGACCGACCTTTAGGATTGTGGGCCAGCCTTGGACTGGCTGATGGGCTCCTTGAGCCCGTTGGAAGTCAGCCAGAATGACTAACCAGTTTAGTTTATGACCACCAGCATTGTAATGCGGCAGTCGGAAAGTAAAGCGAGATGCAGCCCGGAAAACACTCTGACCATCCGGTCCACTTCGTAATCAGCCCCTTAGTAGACATACAAGATGCACGTCATCTCCTAGGGTGCCACATAGGTTAGACACAGCTAGCTTAACCATCTAACAAGGTAGCACACATTACATCTTTGCAGTGCACATGGTGACCAAAATAAAAAGCATTTTCACTACATGTTCAGGTCCCGTGTTCAGGTCTCATTAGTACCATTCTCTATCCTGACCGTGCCATATTGAGTAAACAGGCCCACTTACTTCACGTAGCCTGGGACCAGACCATAGATGGTCTGTAAGGTGTTTCCGGGTAACCTAGCACACCAGTGTGTCTTCCTGATGGCAACAGTAGGAGGGCATCCCTGGACATAACCCTGATACTTCACTGCTACCTTGTTATTGAGTTGTATCAACATTTAGTATGACAATGTAAGGTAGTACATGTGTGTGTAACTTGATAATCCCACTCTGAGGATTAGTGGACATGTGTTACACCTTTGGACATCAGATTGCGTTTATATGTGTTACTATTGGGAAAACAGATTTCATGCAATACACCATATGCCATATGTGTCAGTTGGAAGGGGACAACATCAACATAGAATTGTACAACAATCATGATGTCACAGTATCACACTGCAGATGTTACCAACTATCTGCTGGTGACATGT
Organism: Lissotriton vulgaris; assembly: GCF_964263255.1. NCBI lineage: Eukaryota > Metazoa > Chordata > Amphibia > Caudata > Salamandridae > Lissotriton > Lissotriton vulgaris. Next base: position 986,084,541 of record NC_141696.1, on the reverse strand, counting down.
TTGACATGATAACTATGCCCTTACAATATAAGCATCTTACAGTCTGACTGCAAACAGGTATGAATAAGATGCCATAGGCAATCATACAGATAGACAAAATGAGCAAATGGACAGCATTCCAGGGTCTGGGCCTCACATCATGTACCTGTACCTATATTCCTACACTAAGAGCATAAATGCAAATCCGTGGTCCTGTGAAACTTGATAAGGCCACAACTGAGGATATGTAGATCAACAGAGGGACTACTCTGTACATCAGTACCATTGGCCAAATAACTGTGATACAGATGGGTAACGGACCATACAGGTTACAAATTATTGCCTGGGTTTAGTCTCTGCATGCTAGGCCTATCACCCAGACATGACCATCATATGGCCACACTTCCCATAACAACCTATACATCTGGTGGTCATCCTATATCTGACATGACCATTGCTGATCACTGTGAATGGGTCTGTGAGGTGTTGTTATATCCCTGAAGTCACGCTAACGTGTTGAGTGATTGGTGTGACTGGACAAATATCTCATATGATCCACCCATGCGACCCACAGATTACAATCGCAATTTGGGCATGAAGGACAACTGCTCAAGCAGCACATGTTTCACTAAAAGACTAGCACATTTAACATTGGCTACAAGAGAAATCTACATGCATAGAAAGGCCCACACAACGTGTGTAGCCTATAGCAAGGTATGAACATGACAAGTATGATGTAAAGTACATTACAGTACTGTCACACATACACTGGAAAATATGTCCCTTAACTTTTCCTAACCCAGATTCATACAAATATAACCCTGACGCCTGTCTGGGACTCATTGCCACAACCTTCCCCATGTGTTTGGGTACCTGACATGTAGCTGAGTACATTCTAGATAAATAGTGCTCACCTGCTCCACTGGTGTACAATAGAGCTACCTATACAGGGGATTTCCAGCTCCTAAGGTTGGATGGCAGGGTCCCTGCTCCCTGTACAGTGTGTCATTGAAGCTCCCAGAGGATGAAAACAGAATCTGACAGATGGGAGATGTGAAAAGCAGCAGTTTCTGGAGGTAAGTGGGTTAATTTAGAAATCGCAACATATAACTAGACCTCGTAGGCGGTCTTCTGTATTGGCGGTCAAAAAGATTGGTCCGCATCTGTCACATTTTGCGACTTCATCCAATGGACTGTCAATGTCGCGTGACAATCCACCCACTGCACGGTTCAAAGTAGCCGGCGGTCCGCTATGCAGCATGCTCCTTTGGCAAGTGTAGTTTACTGTGGCAGTCTAAACTGTATGCGGACAAATCAAATGAGGTGCGGCCATCACGATAACAAATAACCGCCTACAGTTGTGTCCGCCTGGGGTCGAAACCGCCATCTGCCATTTTTTATGTAGGCTGTATGCAGAGTACCTGCATTTGCGATTCGCGTGGGTTAGGCCTCCAGCATGTTTGTATTTCCATTACTATGTGTAAAAGGAGCATATACGTGAATCTCCCACAGTAGGCAGTCCTACTTTACCTGGACACTGGTTTCTTCCACTATACTGTAGCAAAATCTGTTGGAATTTCACAACCTATGTTCAGCAATGTACTTTGTGATGTACTATCAGCATTGATGAGACAGCATTGATGAGACAGCTACATTCAGTTCTCCAAGGGTGAAGAATTTTCCACTGTACAGGCTAACTTTTATGGATTTGGTCAAATCCCTCATGTGATTTGAACTATTGATGGCACACATATTGCCTTAATACCACTGCAAGCCAGTTAACAGGTGTATAGGAAGAGGAAGCACTTCCATTTAATCAATGTGCAATTGGTTTGTTTGTCAGATTTGTACATCTCACATGTCTGTGCCAGATTCCCAGGTTCATCCCATAACTACTACATACTACGAACAGCAATCCATTTGATGAGACAACTACTACCAGAGAGGACCTGGCTTGCTGGTAAGAATGATGTTTCTAACCTTTTTATGTGTGTTTTTTGTATGAAGATTGTGCAATTGTTTGCCTGATCATTGCACTCATATCTATCTTCCATGTAGGAAACTCAGGAGACTCAGGATATCCCAACCAGCCAAGATTGTTGACACCATTGAGAAATCCAATAACTCCAGGGGAATTCCACTTCAATGAGGGTCCATGAAAGAAGAAGACAGCCAGTGGAGCGGGCTTCTGGGCTCCTGAAGGCCAGATTTCGCTGTCTGTAAAAAACCGGGGGAGCTCTCCAATACTCACCCAGGAAGGTGTGTCAAATCATCATCACCTGTGGCATGCTCCACAACCTGGCAATGCAGAAAAATATCCCTCTCATCGCAGAAGATCAAGCCCAGAAAGAGCCACCAGCTAAGGATCCTGGAATGCCTAATGATGATGACAGTGGAGAAGAGGAAGAAGGTGACTTGCTACAACAGCTCTTTACTAACTTCTTCTCACAATTGTAAGTGTGCAGTGAGATGTTTTTCCAATGTTACAGTGATTGGTGTTGTATAGCTCTGAGCCCTATGTGTATGGATACCTGGTAGGCCTGGACATTTGTGCTAAACTCTGGGCATGCCTATTTATGCAAATAGGTAATGTCACATGCACACAGTATTGTAGTAGCTTTGCGAGAGTGACATTTACCAATGATCCATGCAAAGTAAAGGTTGACAGAGATACTTGTGGGATATACGGTTACATAGCTAATCTTTTTTTTTGTTTATTATTTTAGTGACCTTCACCATATCATCCTCATTTGGACATTTCAGAGTTCTGACATCAGCAGGTATTTGATGCAGTGTCTGAGTCCGAAGTGGACATGGATTGTTCCTTTGAATGTCTGTCACAGACTTTGAGTCTACAAATCTGTAACAAAGCCTGCTTGCACAGCGAGGTGATAGACGTTGCTGCAACTCCATTGGACTTGCTTCCTATCTTGTGGTGGACTTCTTGCAATATGTGTGCCATCATGTGCTCCAACACAAATGTTGTTGTGGCGACAAACCATGCTAGTTTTCTTTCACATTGGATATGTCCTCCATGTGTGAGATCTGGATGTAGCAGTTGATGTGTTGCATCACTGTGTGGCACAGTGCTTGTGGAACACAACTGACATATGTTTTGACATTCCACCAGATGCAGTAAGAATGTATTGGAAGGAACCTGTGCTTAAAGATTAGTAATATTGCCCTGTTTAATTTTCTTTTAACTAATAATGTTGGGTACCTTTTGTAAGGCATTGGATGTGACTCCAACTGATAAAATGAACACATTTTCTGTTTGCTATTTCATTTGGCATTGTCAGATATGTCTCCTCCTACCATGTTTAAAAAGTATGCAAATGACATATGTAGTCACTGACACAGATATTTAAGTGGGATATCTAGTTTTGCTGATTGTTTTACATGACAGTCTATTTTTTGGCACTATAGAATAAAGGTAGTCTGATACCATACATCTGCCTGTATGGGGAACGTCAGTTGAAACATGGCTGGCAAGTGAGTATGGAGACACAACACAGGTGCCTGTTGTTATAAGGTGAAGGTAGAGAGGCTGATGGTAGGTGCAGTCCTTTCAATTTACCGGATCTGATTACCTGATTAACTGGTTAGTATTACATACTTGGCAACTAGTTACACTATGTATGAGCCATAGTATTGGATATTTACACTAATTGTTGATTGGATGATTATTTATTGGGTATAAACCTACAACCTACATTTACATATGTGAATTTGTTATTGCTTTTGATAGTTGTCATCTTATGCGCAGGTACACTGATTGCCAACATTACTTACAAATAGTATATACTTTGGATACTGCATAATTTACAAATGGATGAACAAGCCTCTGGCTATTACTGTGATGTGTGCTAAAGTGAAAAAGATATCTTAATACAAATGTTGAGGTGTAATGTACCAGACTCCATTCCCTCAGGTATTCCAACCAAGCCCTTCAAATGCAGGATGGCGTGCACCTTCCCCTCCCAGGCAGTGCATACGAATGGTTGCCCGGGACTGTCACCGCCAGCCTTCTGTGCGGTCAGGTGGTGCCTGCTGGCCAGAGCCTTGACCCTCTTCTTTGCGTCATGCCACATCTTCCTGATATCCTCCTTTGTGTGCAGAGTGGTACCTACAGCGTTCACATTGTTGACCATATTGTCCCACATCTGACTCTTTTGAGTGACAGAGGTTTGTTGGACTTGGTTTCTGAATTCCTGTGACCCAACTCTGATGATTTTATCCATCAGCACTGTCAACTCGGTGTCCAAAAAACCTGGTTGTTTTTATTATGATATTGTGTAATTTAGAGAGTGAGAGTGAGAGAGGGAAATGAAAGGGGTGTACTGGAAACTACTTACAAAATATATGTGCTGTGAATGGTGCTATGAAGGTGCATGAATGTGTATAAGGGCTGGCTGCTGTGACACTAAAGAAATGTGACACAGTCAGTCCTGCTCTGCTGACGAATGGTAAAAAAGGATCATGGTCTGGGAAGGGGTGTTTTAATAGTTGGATTGATTGGTGTGTCTACTTTTTTTTAATTGGCATCAGCTGTGTCAGTTTTTTGAACGCATACTAAGGGGCCTATTAGGATGACGGGCGGACTTTGTCCGCCCGTCATCCTAGCGGGGAATGGGACCACTCGCCATAAGGGCGGGGGTCCCATGGGGGGTATTAGGATGTGCCCGCCATAGTGGCGGGCACATCCTGCATTTTTAGCATTGTGGCGGACAGTGCGCTCAGCACCGCCTACCACAATGCTAAAAATGCATTACTGCACTTGCATAAACAAAGCGGCAGGCACCGCGGGGTGCCTGCCGCCTTGTTTAGGCAAATGAAGGGGGTACCACAGGTACCCCCCCGTGTGCACCCCCACCTCTCCTTCACTCTGGGGGCCCACAGAGGGCCCCCTGAGCAAAGACCGCATGCCTTGAAAGGCATCCGATTGGGGCCATCCTAATATGGCTGGCGGTGTCTATTAGACACCGCCACCATAATAATCCTTTTCTGACCCGGCCGCAAGGCAATCGGGGTGGAAAAGCGGCAGAAGGTATTTCCGTCCGCCCCTGCCCCCCCCCCCCATGCCATTCTAATATGGTGGGGGGAATTCAGGACAGGATGTCGGACGGATTGCCGCTGCCAGGCCGGCGGTGGCTACCACCAGCCTGGTGGTGGCAATCCGCCCGACATCCTAATGGGCCCCTAAGGGTGGTGTTGTGATGCTTAGCATTAGTTGTTCAGCAGCATACTTGCCATGAGGTCTACAGACCGCCATGGAACAGCCAAGGTGTCAGAAGTATGATAATCTGCTCAGTGGTACAACAAATGCAGTTGCAGAGTCGGAATCCCTTTTGACAGCCTTTCTGACCGACGCAACCCATGCAAAGTCAACTCCGACTGGCCTAGTCAAAGAATAGTCTTGTATACATCATAATACACCAGGGGAGAAACCGTGTACTCAGAGGTTGGAATCTCACACCGGCCATATCGGTCAGACGGTCGATTTGACCGGCATCGTAATGAGGGCTATAATGTTTTAGCAATGCATAGAAACAATTTCACAAGGTTACCAGGGGGATAAGTAAACATACATAAGACCAGGGATTGACAGTGGGCTGTTGCATGCAGTAGATTGAATGGGTGAGATAGTTCACGGGTAGCTAGGGGCGGGCATCTTGGTGGCGTGGGACTGGAGGCATAAAAGTTTTTCCTCAGATAAAGGTGCAGAGGCTAAGACTTGACTTTGTGGGTGACAACATGGGTTGGTCAGGAGCTTTAGGAGGGTGAGTTCAGAAATTTGTTGAGGAGAAAGGAGTTTCAATTTTGTCTTAAAGTGGGGGGAAGGTTGTTTTTCATGTAAGTCTTGAGGTTGCATGTTCCTGGTTTAGGAGGCATTCCCTGAGAAGAGCAGGCGCAAGATTTCTCTTTCATGAATTTTGGCAAAATTAGGAGAAGGAAGTTTGAGCTTCATAGAGGTGTCTTTTGCCCTGCTTTTGATAATTTATTTGAAAGGTAGGCTGGTTTGTCCTTGTAGAGAGCTTTGTGAGTTATGCATGTAGTTTTGAATATAGCCCTTGCTTCCATTGGAAACCAATTGAGCTGCTTGAGAGTGGGGGTGATATGGTTATGTTGCCTCTCCCTCAATAGTAGTCTGGTCGCAGCATGGAGAGTTGCTTCCAGAGGGGCTAGGTATGTTTTTAGGATGCCCGTAATCGCTGTGTTACCATAGTCCAGCTTGGGGAGGATGAGGGCTTGTACCAAGATCATAGGTCATCTCTGGGTGTGAAGAATTAGATATTTTTTAGGTGTGTCTGAGAGTAGAAGGCACTTTTTGCAGAAGTGTTAATATACCCTTTGATACTTAAGTGACTGTGGAGTGTGATTCACAGGGATTTAACAGAGTTTGAGATGGACAGTTTGCAGTTTAGGGCAGTGATGTTGTTGAGTCAGCTAGCTATGGGAAAGATTTGTCTTTGGGTTGGATGAGGACAAGTTCAGTTTTGTTGGGGTTGAGTTTGAGGTGGTTGCTGGTTAGCCAAGATTGATCTATGTGTAGAGTACTGTTTAGGTGCTGTACGTCTCTGACTGACAAAATTGTCATGTACAGTTGGGTGTCATCCGCATATAGGTTATAGACATTTCTAGCTTGTTTCAGGATCACTGCAATAAGTTCTATATAGAAGTTGACTATGTGTATGGATACCTGGTAGGCCTGGACATTTGCGCTAAACTCTGGGCATGCCTATTTATGCAAATAGGTAATGTCACATGCACACAGTATTGTAGTAGCTTTGCGAGAGTGACATTTACCAATGATCCATGCAAAGTAAAAGTTGACAGAGATACTTGTGGGATATACGGTTACATAGCTAATCTTTTTTTTTGTTTATTATTTTAGTGACCTTCACCATATCATCCTCATTTGGACATTTCAGAGTTCTGACATCAGCAGGTATTTGATGCAGTGTCTGAGTCCGAAGTGGACATGGATTGTTCCTTTGAATGTCTGTCACAGACTTTGAGTCTACAAATCTGTAACAAAGCCTGCTTGCACAGCGAGGTGATAGACGTTGCTGCAACTCCATTGGACTTGCTTCCTATCTTGTGGTGGACTTCTTGCAATATGTGTGCCATCATGTGCTCCAACACAAATGTTGTTGTGGCGACAAACCATGCTAGTTTTCTTTCACATTTGCTATGTCCTCCATGTGTGAGAACTGGATGTAGCAGTTGATGTGTTTCATCACTGTGTGGCACAGTGCTTGTGGAACACAACTGACATATGTTTTGACATTCCACCAGATGCAGTAAGAATGTATTGGAAGGAACCTGTGCTTAAAGATTAGTAATATTGCCCTGTTTAATTTTCTTTTAACTAATAATGTTGGGTACCTTTTGTAAGGCATTGGATGTGACTCCAGCTGATAAAATGAACACATTTTCTGTTTGCTATTTCATTTGGCATTGTCAGATATGTCTCCTCCTACCATGTTTAAAAAGTATGCAAATGACATATGTAGTCACTGACACAGATATTTAAGTGGGATATCTAGTTTTGCTGATTGTTTTACATGACAGTCTATTTTTTGGCACTATAGAATGAAGGTAGTCTGATACCATACATCTGCCTGTATGGGGAACGTCAGTTGAAACATGGCTGGCAAGTGAGTATGGAGACACAACACAGGGGCCTGTTGTTATAAGGTGAAGGTAGAGAGGCTGATGGTAGGTGCAGTCCTTTCAATTTACCGGATCTGATTACCTGATTAACTGGTTAGTATTACATACTTGGCAACTAGTTACACTATGTATGAGCCATGGTATTGGATATTTACACTAATTGTTCATTGGATGATTATTTATTGGGTATGAACCTACAACCTACATTTACATATGTGAATTTGTTATTGCTTTTGATAGTTGTCATCTTATGCGCAGGTACACTGATTGCCAACATTACTTACATATAGTATATACTTTGGATACTGCATAATTTACAAATGGATGAACAAGCCTCTGGCTATTACTGTGATGTGTGCTAAAGTGAAAAAGATATCTTAATACAAATGTTGAGGTGTAATGTACCAGACTCCATTCCCTCAGGTATTCCAACCAAGCCCTTCAAATGCAGGATGGCGTGCACCTTCCCCTCCCAGGCAGTGCATAGGAATGGTTGCCCGGGACTGTCACCGCCAGCCTTCTGTGCGGCCAGGTGGTGCCTGCTGGCCAGAGCCTTGACCCTCTTCTTTGCGTCATGCCACATCTTCCTGATATCCTCCTTTGTGTGCAGAGTGGTACCTACAGCGTTCACATTGTTGACCATATTGTCCCACATCTGACTCTTTTGAGTGACAGAGGTTTGTTGGACTTGGTTTCTGAATTCCTGTGACCCAACTCTGATGATTTTATCCATCAGCACTGTCAACTCGGTGTCCAAAAAACCTGGTTGTTTTTATTATGATATTGTGTAATTTTGAGAGTGAGAGTGAGAGAGGGAAATGAAAGGGGGTGTACTGGAAACTACTTACAAAATATATATGCTGTGAATGGTGCTATGAAGGTGCATGAATGTGTATAAGGGCTGGCTGCTGTGACACTAAAGAAATGTGACACAGTCAGTCCTGCTCTGCTGACGAATGGTAAAAAAGGATCATGGTCTGGGAAGGGGTGTTTTAATAGTTGGATTGATTGGTGTGTCTACTTTTTTTAATTGGCATCAGCTGTGTCAGTTTTTTGAACGCATACTAAGGGACCTATTAGGATGACGGGCAGACTTTGTCCGCCCCTCATCCTAGCGGGGAATGGGACCACTCGCCATAAGGGCGGGGGTCCCATGGGGGGTATTAGGATGTGCCCGCCACAGTGGTGGGCACATCCTGCATTTTTAGCATTGTGGCGGACGGTGCGCTCAGCACCGCCTGCCAAAATGCTAAAAATGCATTACTGCATTTGCATAAACAAAGTGGCAGGCACCGCGCGGTGCCTGCCGCCTTGTTTAGGCAAATGAAGGGGGGTACCACAGGTACCCCCCCATGTGCACCCCCACCTCTCCTTCACTCTGGGGGCCCGCAGAGGGCCCCCTGAGCAAAGACCGCATGCCTTGAAAGGCATCCGATTTGGGCCATCCTAATATGGCTGGCAGTGTCTATTAGACACCGCCACCATAATAATCCTTTTCTGACCCGGCCGCAAGGCAATCGGGGCGGAAAAGCGGCAGACGGTATTTCCGTCCGCCCCTGCCCCCCCCCCCCCCCCCCGGCCATTCAAATATGGTGGGGGGAGTTCAGGACAGGATGTCGGACGGATTGCCGCTGCCAGGCCGGCGGTGGCTACCACCAGCCTGGTGGGGGCAATCCGCCCGACATCCTAATGGGCCCCTAAGGGTGGTGTTGTGATGCTTAGCATTAGTTGTTCAGCAGCATACTTGCCATGAGGTCTACAGACCGCCATGGAACAGCCAAGGTGTCAGAAGTATGATAATCTGCTCAGTGGTACAACAAATGCAGTTGCAGAGTCGGAATCCCTTTTGACAGCCTTTCTGACCGACGCGACCCATGCAAAGTCAACTCCGACTGGCCTAGTCAAAGAATAGTCTTGTATACATCATAATACACCAGGGGAGAAACCGTGTACTCAGAGGTTGGAATCTCACACCGGCCATATCGGTCAGACGGTCGATTTGACCGGCATCGTAATGAGGGCTATAATGTTTTAGCAATGCATAGAAACAATTTCACAAGGTTACCAGGGGGATAAGTAAACATACATAAGACCAGGGATTGACAGTGGGCTGTTGCATGCAGTAGATTGAATGGGTGAGATAGTTCACAGGTAGCTAGGGGCGGGCATCTTGGTGGCGTGGGACTGGAGGCATAAAAGTTTTTCCTCAGATAAAGGTGCAGAGGCTAAGACTTGACTTTGTGGGTGACAACATGGGTTGGTCAGGAGCTTTAGGGGGGTGAGTCCAGAAATTTGTTGAGGAGAAAGGAGTTTCAATTTTGTCTTAAAGTGGGGGGAAGGTTGTTTTTCATGTAAGTCTTGAGGTTGCATGTTCCTGGTTTAGGAGGCATTCCCTGAGAGGAGCAGGTGCAAGATTTCTCTTTCATGAATTTTGGCAAAATTAGGAGAAGGAAGTTTGAGCTTCATAGAGGTGTCTTTTGCCCGGCTTTTGATAATTTATTTGAAAGGTAGGCTGGTTTGTCCTTGTAGAGAGCTTTGTGAGTTATGCATGTAGTTTTGAATATAGCCCTTGCTTCCATTGGAAACCAATTGAGCTGCTTGAGAGTGGGGGTGATATGGTTATGTTGCCTCTCCCTCAATAGTAGTCTGGTCGCAGCATGGAGAGTTGCTTCCAGAGGGGCTAGGTATGTTTTTAGGGCGCCCGTAATCGCTGTGTTACCATATTCCAGCTTGGGGAGGATGAGGGCTTGTACCACGATCATAGGTCATCTCTGGGTATGAAGAATTAGATATTTTGTAGGTGTGTCTGAGAGTAGAAGGCACTTTTTGCAGAAGTGTTAATATACCCTTTCATGCGTAAGTGACTGTGGAGTGTGATTCACAGGGATTTAACAGAGTTTGAGATGGACAGTTTGCAGTTTAGGGCAGTGCTGTTGTTGAGTCAGCTAGCTATGGGAAAGATTTTTCTTTGGGTTGGATGAGGACAAGTTCAGTTTTGTTGGGGTTGAGTTTGAGGTGGTTGCTGGTTAGCCAAGATTGATCTATGTGTAGAGTACTGTTTAGGTGCTGTATGTCTCTGACTGACAAAATTGTCATGTACAGTTGGGTGTCATCCGCATATAGGTTATAGACATTTCTAGCTTGTTTCAGGGTCACTGCAATAAGTTCTATATAGAAGTTGAATAGGACAGGGGACAGGGTTGACCCTTGCGGGACACCTTGTGAGACTGGCTCTGCATTTGAGATTTCATTACTGAATTTGATTACCGATTCACGCTTGTTTAGGAAAGAGGCGAACCACTGAAGTATAGTTCCATTGATGCCTGCTCTCTTTGACAGGATGTTTAGGAAAATGTCATGGTTAACAGTGTCGGAGGTGGCTGATAAATCCAGGAGGACTAGGAGGCAAGCCTGTCCTTCATCCACAGATCTGTGAAGATCGTCTATGATGTTCATTATGGCAGTGTCTGTATTGCAGCCTTTCCCAAAGCCCAACTCGAAGGTGTCATGTAAGTTGTATTTTTCAATGTGGGTGAAGACATGTGCAAGCACACCTTTTTTGATGGTTTTTGCGAGGAGAGAAAGAATATTTATGGGTCTGTAGTTATTAAGGTTATGCAGGTCGGCATCTGTTTTTTTGACAAGGGGTGTTACTTGGGCGAGCTTGAGGAGAGCTGGCATGGAGCCGCTCAATAGGGAGAAGTTGATTATTTTGGTCCATATAGGAGAGATGATGTGACTGAGCTTTTGTACATGTGCCACTGGGAGAGGGTTAGAGATGTGCGATGCCGGCTTCATGTTCGTAAGCATTTTGTGGGTTTCTTGTTCACGGACATGGTTGAATTCCAACCAGGTTGCATTATTTTTCAGTTGTATGGAGTTGTGTTTAGAGAACTGTGTTGATGATGTAGAGAGCTGTGCTGATGAGGAAGGGAGGTGAGCTGCATTTGGAGGATGTGGTTTGGAAGGGCCCCTTCCACAAGGGGCAGCCTTGGTGTATGGTGGTGGGTGGAAGGCTCAAGAGAGAGTTTGATACTTTTTTAGAGAAAAATTCTTCACAGCTTGTGGTCAAGTTGTTAATTGCATGTTGGATGAAAGAGAATGTTTGCTGTTGAAAAGCTATTTGGGTCTGTTTTTGGAATGGTCCAGGTGTTCCTGGAAAAAGAAGGATTTTCCTCTGAAGATATGTTTTTTGTATTTTTGAAGTTGGGGTCAGAGGATCGAGAGATTTGATTCAGATGGTTGCTGTCCCCCGGTTCTTTCAACTAAACAGAGTTCACACCTCCTATTGTTTAGGTTGTTGTTAAACCAGGATCTGAAGTGGATACTCCTTGACCCCTTGAGTTTTTTTCAATAATTTGTTCATTGATTTAACTCACAGTCATATAGGATATATTTAGACGACATAGTACAATCTCTTAGACACAAGATCCTACACAAAACCACTAATCACAAGTGCCCATCTACATTTCTTCCTCATGTCTCCCCGGTCGACGCATCTCCATTTAAACAGTTGGAGACACACACAGGTCTCCCTTGTATTTGTTCCACTTTGACCATTTCAAGTCCTACTTCTTGGGGCATCCCCGAGCCTTGTATACCTCTGTCTCCGCCAGCATACATCTGTTCATTTCTGTAACCCACTGGGTGGTACGAGGCGGGGTTACACTCCCCCATCCCTTGGCCAGTTTCCTCTTTACTAGCATGTATCCCAACGTAGTGCATTGTTGCTTAACTTCGGTCAAGTCAGATGCTTCCCAAATATTCAAAAGTCCCAACTTTGGGGTCAGCTCAATAGGCTTCCCCAGGGCTGTGCACATGCGGGTCGTGGCTCCCTCCCACAAGGGGCGTATCATGGGACAGGACCACAGTGTGTGGTAAAATGTGGCTTTTTGGTCACAACCCCTTATACAGCGATCATCGGGTCTAGACCCTATCCTTGCTAGAACAGTTCCTGTCATGTAGGATCAGTGGAGTATCCTAAGCTGAACCAGTTTAAATCTTTGGGTAATTACCGCTACGCGAGGGGACATCAGCGCCACCTGACAGTCTTCATCGTCTATGGGTCCTATGTCACTTTGATACCTCTCTCTAAGCTTCGGGAAATTGTTTGGTGGGTTGTTTCTCAATTTCTTGTATGTCAAAGATATAGCCTTTGAGTCAAGCGGTCCATCAAGCAAGCGGTCTTCTAGCGACGATGACTCCGGAATGTCTTTTGGAGAGGGGAACGCTGCCTGCAGCGCATGTCTAATTTGCATGTATCTGTAGGTCTCCCCCTGTGTTAAATGATACTGGTTCTGGAGCTCAGTAAAGGTCATTATCGCCCCCCTTTTAACCAAATCTTTGAATGTGGATATCTCAATCAGATCCCATTTATCAAATCCAGGTTGGTAGCCCAGCAGACCCAGTTGTGGAGTAAACCACAGTGGTGTGGCCAGTGAAAGAGTGCATGTCCAACCCAACCTGGAGGTAACTATTCGCCAGATATCTAACGTGTGTTTGGTTGGGCCAAGGACTTTCCCTTATTTTTCCGTCCAGTGGCGTACAGGGCGCCAAGGTATCCAGATCTGTTAGTTTGGTATCTATCCAGGGAATACGCCGGGTCAATTGGGGGTGGTAAATCCAGTGATTGACTGTCACCAATGTGGCCGCCCAGTAGTATCGATGTATATCCGGGATAGCTATACCTCCATCGTACCAGCTTTTCGTCCGTTTTTTTCCAGAAATCCTAGAGGTCCTACCATCCCACAGCAGCGTGCAAACCTCCCCATTAACCGCTGTGAAGTACGAGTCTGGCACTCTGTAAGGGCAGTTTTGCAGCACATATAGAAAGCGAGGAAGAGCAAGCATCTTGAAGAGTACCGCCCTTCCAACTAGTGTCAGGGGCAGGTCCACCAATGCTTCACGTCTGTTAGTAGCCAAGTCAAATGTGGGGCCAAGTTGGAAGTAGAAACAGGCTGGGTCCGAAGTGATAAAAATCCCCAAGCAGCGGAAACCTTACTCAGCGACTGTTATTGTACAGTCCGTCGGGAGACAGGGCACTTCACCTTTCAGCATGAACAATACTGACTTATGCCAGTTAATTGCATACCCCGAGTATTTCCCAAAGTTCATAAAGATATCTAGAACCACCCTGATCGATCTATATGGGGATGCTAGATAGAGCAGGACGTCGACCGCTTATAATGATATGCGGTCTTGAACATCCGCTGCCCATCGCAGTCCACGCACCATCGCGTCCCTACGCACCCAGGCCACCAGTGGCTCCAGTACAAGAGCAAAAATCATCGAGGACAGCGGGCATCCCTGCCTCATTCCTCTGCGTAGCTCGAACGTCCGTGATGTAAACCGACCTCTTGAGTTTTAAAGGTGCGACTGCATTAACAAGTTCTGTCATTTTTGTGTTGTAATGGTCCATGAGGTTGTTGGCGGAGGAGAGGCAGAGCGGAGGTAGGATTTGGGAGTTGACGAGTGTTTTTAACTCTGCTTGGGAGATTTGATGGGTGTTCCTCACGCAGCGCTTAAGACAGCTGAGCTGGGGGTGGGCATTTAGATGGAAAGTCCTGAGCTGGAAAAGTATTAGCTGATCAGTCCAGCCTGATGGAAGGATGAAGGGCAGGGAAAGTATATTTGGAGATGATTGCATCAAGGGTAGAGCCCTTGTTGTGGGTTTCTTCGTTGCAGTGCTGGGTAAGATCTTTCATTTCCAAGAGTGTGGTAATAGTTAGCACTAAGGGGTCCTTTGCATTGTTCAGGTGTAGGTTAAGGTCTCCTAATATAATGTCATTGCTGTCATTTAGGTAGTTTAGCAAAACTAGGTAAGCTAGGTCTGGTTCACTGGCAAAATATCTAAACTGAAAATATAATTCTACAAAAATATTGTGACAGAAATGTCAACATCAAAAATCTTTATGATGTACGTGACAAAAATATAGGATTAAAAACATTTTTGTCACAAATATCATTGTCAAAAATATTGTTTTTTTAAATACATATAAATATTAAACATAGAGGGCCTCACTACGTCATCCCGTCAGAAACCATCCATAATCCATTCAGGATGTCATATCCGCCGTCAGGATTATGATGTTGGTTTCCGACAGCCTTTCCATGTCGGGCTATCCGACAAGGAAAGGCTGCCAGAAAGCAACTTTGGGGCCCCCACTGTTGGTGGGGTGATGAGGTTTGCAATGCAGCCCCCTGTTATAGTTAGCTGGACATTTCACTCATACAAAACCATTGAAATTGCTCCTATATAGTTAGTTGTACTAACTATATTTCGCGCACCCGCAATCCACTGCTGATGATATCACATATTAGATCATTCATGACATGGTCAGTGACATCACTGATGACATCTCAAATGACATCACTGATGACATCACTGATGACATCATCCACGTGACAATCACATACACCTTTTCATACACTAGTAAAATCTTTCTTCACTCTTCAGACCCTCCAGCATATCGCAATTTCGCGATTCACCAAAAAATCGCGAAATCAGCTGGGTAGCGCGATGGCCGCGATATTTGCCATTTCGGCCGCAAAAAAAGGTCTTCAGGCAGGCATAAAAAAAATGGTGGCTTCTTTTTGGCTGTACGCAAACACGTCACTACGTGTCTCCGTACAGCCTTAAAATAGAATAGCAGCTGGGGCTCATGTCTCATGCATTTAGGGAGCATGACGCTCACTGGCTAGGCTAGGCCCCCTCAGAAGAGCGCATGTTGTGTGGAACAGAATTATCAAAGAGAAAGAGTGCGACCGGCCGCACTCAGTATCCCCCGGATGATGGCAGAGTTCGGCAAAGGACAGTTTTCAATTGTTAATTATTAGACCGACAGAAACCACATCTACAGACGCACTAAGGATGGATTGACAGAGCGGCGAGCCTTGCACGGAGTTCAAACCACAGGTCTCCTGGGACGAGACTCAAAGACTGGCCCCTTCTGTTGAAAATGATATTCACTGTTTGAGCACATTTACGTTTGTATTGAATATTGCATTTCTTTAAAGTGGTGACACGGTTTACTGGGCAATATTCGAGGGGAGAAACTGGACAGACAGAGTTCCTCCAGGTACGCTTTTGTAACCTGCACTTCAGCTGGAGAATTTCAGCAGTTGAAATTAACCGATCCAGGACAGTGTCTTTCCCAAAACGTAGGTGAACTGTTTTTCTAAATTAAAAAGTGCAGACAAGTCGTCCCCCTCCCCCCCCCACTTCGACTATTGTTCTGTAACTAAAAATCTGCTGCCTACTGTGACTGCTCTAAGCAAACCTAGTTCTTTATTGCCTCAATATATTCTTTTTAATGTATGGCACTTTTAAAAACATTTATATTATTAGTATAATGGTTTATATGATATTCTTCCAATCAAACGTACTACTCTCTTTTGGAAATTGTGGGTCAGCGGCTAAGCAGTCCTGACAAGCGTCACTCATCAGGTGTTATACTAATGACAGTTTAGCAATGTTCCCGCATCCCCGCATCTGACAGAATTGTCACGCATATTACAATCTTCCTTAAGAGGACTGGCTGATTAATGACAGCACTTAAAGGTGGATGTAGGCCAGTGCTAGCCCATCAGGGATTAACTTAATCCTATGCTGAATTTGACTACCATTTCACTGCTGCCCATTTTTTTTTAAACGGGTAAAACAAAATAGAGAAATTCAGGGAAATCAGGTATTTTCTTTCTCCCTTGAAATATGAATTGAAACCGCAAATATAAGAGGGAATCACTCTTTAAGTATTTTAGAACAATAGGGAAACACCTAGAGTTTCATTTTTGTTTTGGTCTCGCCTACAGACAGCTTTAGCGCGACCTCCCAACATTTCGCAATTCACAAAGAAATAGCTAAATCAGCTGGGTTGCACAATAACCATGATATGTACTATTTCGGTTGCAAAAAAGGTCTCCCGGCAGGCACAATGTTAGGATTGGAGCTGTGCTTCCGTAGAGCTGCAGAACTTTAAACAGGCCTATTTCCAAGTGGAATACTCTGCTAAAACAGTTTCCATTGATTTAAGGCTGAAAACGAATGATTATGGGTAAAATAAAATGCCGCAAAAATGCCGCTAAATTTCCATTTTTGTGCCGCTAAATTTCCATATTTGTGCCGCTAAATTTGCAAATACATGCCGCAAAATCCTGGGGGTCTGACTCTTTGTAAAATACAGAGTATCATATTTGAATCCATTGTCACAGCAATACAAGTATCTAAAAACCCACTCAGTGATTCATAGATGTATACACACATCTAATCACTTACTGTAGATTCACTCATACATGCTTTCAATGAACAATAGAACACTATCAAAAATACTTATACACCCATATCGACATTACACACCAGAACACATCCTATTCACATATGAAGTCAACCTACTCCCTTATGCAAACAATGGATCATGCTTACATATTTACTTAGCTACACACTTATACAAACACCACTTCATCTATTCATTTAGATAGTAAGTCATACTTAGTGAATTATAAAATCATTATTACAAGTATACAGTTATCCACTCAGACACCCACTCAATCACTCATGTACTCACTCACTCATCCATACAGCAATTCATACAACCAGTAATTCACCCATAAAGGCGCACACTCGCTCCTACAGCTATTCACACACCAACTTGTTTACCCATACAGCAAATCATACATCCACTCATTCACCCATAGAGCCACTCAACGCAGCTACTCACTCAGCCATACAAGCACTCATATACCTACCCGTACACCCACACAAACACTTACATACCTATTCACAAATCCATACAAGCACTCACACATCCACTCATTCACCCATATAGCTATTCACACAGACACCCACTCTCTAATAAAGCAACTCATATACCAACTCACTTAACCAAAGCCACTCAAACAGCCACTCACCATACAGTCACTTACATAGCCAGTCACTCACTCATACAGCCATTCAGACACAAACTCACTCACCTATACAGTCACTCACACACCCACTCATAGATCCACTTACAGACCCACTGAGACACCATACATTCACCCACGGACCCATTCAGAAGCTCATGCACTCACTTATAAACCCACTCAGACATTCACGCACCTACTCACAAACCTACTCGGACACTCGTGCACCCATTCACAGACCCGCTCAGAGACTGACACACCCACTCACAGATCTACTCAGCGACTTACACACAGACTCATGTACTCATTCAAAAAACCACTCAGAGAGTCTTGCACTCATAGACCCACTCAGAGACTCATGTACTTACTCACAGGCCTATCCACAGACTCACACATCCAATCACAGACCCACTCAAGACACTCACACACATATTCACACACCTACTCAGATACTCACACACCTATTCCAAGACCCACTCACATACTTACTCAGAGACCCAGTCAGACTCAGGCACCTACTCATAAATCCACTCAGAGACTCACACACTCACTTTCAGACCCACATAGAGACTCATGTACTTATTCACAGACCCATTCAGAGATGAGTGCACCTACTCACAGACCCACTCAGACATGCAGTTATCTACTCACAGTCCCACTCAGAGACGTATACATCCACTCAGAGACTCACACGCCCACTCAAAGACTCACACACTCACTCACAAACCCACTCAGATACTCATGCACTCACATGCCTACTCAGAGTCTCAGATACTCACTCACAATTCCACTCACAGACTCACATACCCACTCACAGACCAACTCAGACACTCATGCACCCAGTCAGATACTCACTCACCTACTCAGATACTCACATACCCACTCAGACTGCCACTCAGACACTCATGCACCAGTCACAGACCCATTCACTCACACACCCACTCACACACCCAGTGAGCCACTTATGCAGCCACTCCCAGATCCACTCAGAAACTGAGACACCAACTGACAGTCCAACTCAGACACTCTCATACCTACTCACAGACCTACTGAGACACTCATGCACTCACTCACACACTCACTGTCAAAGGTTACTGTTACAGTTAGGAAATAAAATATAAAAAATCTTAGAAATTCACTTAAAAGACCAAAGGTTATAGGGGTGTTAACGTTAGAAAACAACATAAAAAAGCCTTAGAAATTCACTGAAAAAACAAAGGTTACAGGGATGTTGTAGTTAGGCTCTGATTTCCATATTTCAAAACCAGTGAAATTCTGCTGTTACAGTTACCTGAGCTAACTATCACTTATGCTCCACAATGCAATTCTTATGACTTCACATATTACATCACTCATGATAAGGTCAGTGACATCACTGACATCACTGATAGCATCAATGAATACCCTGATCACCTAGCTCTGGTCTTGGGGTCCCAAAAGGGCAAAAAAGCATTTTTTTAAATTTTCTCCAAAAATCACAGCTGATTCCCAACTCTGGCAAAACAAAAAACCTTGTGCGGGCACACCTACAATTAAAAGAAGACCCCCATTGTGTTAGGAATGGATCCCAATCATTCCATTCTCTCAGTTTGTCTCCTTACCCCTCCTCTGCATGTTCAAACAACTGCAGCAGTAGTGTGTAGACTTCTGGCCAATACTATGTGCCGTGCAAATCTGAGAGGAGCCATAAAATGCTTCAGTGTTTTCCAGGGAGGTGCACGCCATTGTCATAACTCTCACAAGATCAACGCAGGAGTATAATGATGACTTTTCCCAACGCCATTCTCTGAATCCTTCCTTCTTCCTAAAGTGGCCCAAAGGTGGTAAAGGGGATGGCAGAGAAAGAATAGACAGTTTGTTTTTCTTTGGTTTTCTCCTCCTGCAAATCTTCTCTCTGGTAATACACAGACAATTCAACTCATCAATGGTACCCCACAGGAATTAGAAGACTCAAAAGCGCATTTACAATTTTTTTTAAATTTCTTTTGTCATTTTTTAATGCGTATACAACCAAGTACAATTAATCAACAAACTGACACCTTCTCCCATGCCCACACACCCGCCCAACCTCCCGGCCCCACACAGATCAACAACTGTAAACGACAATCCGGACTAAGTCCTTTTGTGTAGATTACTCCATCTTATACACACTGCTAAATTTATAAAAACTAGAGAGAATAAAATTATTACAGAGAGAAGTGCATGAAAAACCCAAAATCCTAAAGTGCTAAGTGCCAAGAACCATCTGCTTATACAATACAATTTAAACTAATACTAGTCCTTCCTCGGGCGTTTTACATAGATAACAAAGTACACAGAAGATATCCCAGGATAATAAAAATAAACCTGTGATATATAAAGTGTCCTATGCAAAGTGCGAGTGCAGCAGTTTAGGGTCAAGAGACAATCTTTGCATCTCGCACAAGTGAAAAAATGTATATACAAATATAAATATTCGTTTTTATCAAGAATACAGTACATATAGCTTTGTTTGCCCAAGCCCCTGGTTTAACTACAAGGGTTCCACACCCCTCTTATTGCAAAGACAGTTGGTGAAACCACTTAGTCTGCAGTTCCCAAATAACCAGTCCCTTTTCTTTGGGTTGAATACCCTTTTGGCGTATATTGCTTTTTCAAAAATTGAGAGTAATTAGGCCAACCATTGCTGAAAAGAAGGGGGCTGTGATCCAGCCATGCCAAGATGATACATAGCCTGTTTATAGCCATAGCGATAAACAAATCAGGGCCCCGCCCTTGTTTCTTTCTATAGTATCTTGTACTCCCAAAAAAATAGTAGGAGGTGTTAGCAGAACATCTTGGGATAAAACTATCTTTAAAAAAATACA
The DNA here is from genome assembly GCF_964263255.1 of Lissotriton vulgaris. Lineage (NCBI taxonomy): Eukaryota > Metazoa > Chordata > Amphibia > Caudata > Salamandridae > Lissotriton > Lissotriton vulgaris. The sequence goes on along the minus strand of NC_141696.1, from coordinate 986,064,139 downwards.
TATCTTCCAAAAAAGGATTAAGCTTCGCACAAGTTGCAAACATATATACAGAATCAGCAAATTAGCTGAAAGTAAATCGCTTTGTGCAAAGTGGAGAGCTTTCAGGAAAGCATTATCCGTAATGCCTAGTTTCAGCTGCCATTTCCCAGAGATATTACTCAGGTCATAGGGCATCAGGATAATAGGAATATCATAAATAGTCCCAATTCATGGTACATTAGTCTCGGATAATTTCTCCATAAGTTTGTATTTGACTAACCACAAATACCCGCCTACCTTACGTTGTAAAAAGTTCCTAATAGATAAGAATTTAAGGAACTCATTTTGACTGAGGCCACATTTTATTTTAAGATCAAACGCCATAACCCCATCAGAGGAATAGAAAGCTCCCAATTTATTGATCCCTGCGTTAAACCAAGTTGCAAAGTAATGTCCCCCAAATATATCCGGCAGTTTCTCATTGTTTCTAATGGGAATATAGTAATTCCGTCTTCCGATCCCTAATAGTTTGCAGACAGCAGTAAAAACCTATAGGTCCCCATGAGAGTCTTGAACCTTACTCTCTACCTTACTCTCTTAAAGAATCCATATTCTAACTGCCGCCACGAACAACCCCAAGCTTCTGGGCCGATTAAAAGCTTGAATGGTGAAGCAAGTTCAGTCGTTCGTGCTTGGGAATCATCTCACAGCAATGCGGGACATATCTGCATAATAGTGGCCCAATAGTAAAGTTTTAGATTTGGAAGCGCCATCCACCTCTCTCCCTAGGGAGTGATAAATACTTTAAAGATTTGCTAGGCTGAGATTAGTCCCATAAAAACTATGAAAAAAGATTTCAAATGTATTTAACATTGGGTTTGTAATTTCCAGAGGGATAGCTCTAAAGAAATATAAAATTTTCGGGGGAAAAAAATAATTTTCAAAACGTTTCACTGACTCACTAAAGAGAGATGTAAATTGTTTAGTCGATGCAATGACTTCTTCATCTCTGAGGCCAAGGGGCTAGATTTTCATCAACAATCATATTGATATTGGACAAAATATTCACCCCAAGATATCTAGCCTTGCTAACCACCCTGTGATCAACCCATCACAATGATCTGAGTTTATTCCTTGTTTTAAGCATAGCCCGAGACCTCCCCAAAGCTTTGAGCCTCGCATTCAATTGCCTTAATTGACTTTGCAGGATCAGGGGTCACAAGCGTTAAATCATCGGCGTAAACCATGATTTTGGTGTTGAATCCATGCCTATGTATTGGAAGGATACCCTGGTTAATTTCTAGCTTCTTGATAAATGGGTCAATGTACATTGCAAAGAGCAGAAGGGAGTAGGGGCAGCCTTGGGGAGTCTGCGGTGTAATTGCAAATTGCTCTGTCTGCGCCCCGTTTATCACGACTCTAGCCACAGGATTTATGTATAGTGCTTTAACAGCCTGAATAAAACTAGGCCCTAACCCCATTCTTTGCATGATATCCCACAGGAAAAGCCAGGAGACCTGACCAAAGGCCTTTTCGGCATCAAGCAAGATTAATGCCATTGGGTCTCCAGTAACCTGTGTAGCATCAAACAATGTAATAGACCTCCTTATATGATCAGTAGTGCTTTTTTTAGGAATGAAACTATGTTGCCATGTAGATACTAGTCTTTCAATTACAACAAATAGTCGGGAAGCTATAATTTTGGAGTACATTTTGGAGTCTCCATTACTTAGGGTTATTGGGCTATAGGAGCACATTTTCTGGAAAGGTTTGTCTTTTTGGGGAAAATAATGAGTTTAGCCAGTGACCAAGAAGAAGGAGGGGCTGAGCTTCTAAAAATGTGTTCAAGCAGGGTTTTAAACATATCTTTGATTTGATCAATAAATACTATATAAAATACGACCGGAATAAGGACAGAGCCTTACCATCAGGTAAACTAGTTAATGGAGTAGCAATCTCCTCCCAAGAGAGGGAGCCATCTAAAAATTTACGATCCTCCAAATTCAAACTTGATATCAAAATTGGATCTAAGAAATTATCAATAGCATTTTGTCTAGTTGCTACTGTGCCGACCCCTTTCTCGGTGTACAGGGCTTGGTAGAACTGGCAGAAAGCTGTTCTGAATTTGTCTGGTTCAGAGATTACCCTGGCCACCGGGTCTCTGTTTGAGTGTATTCCGTTATTAGTAATGTGCTATCTAGTTCTCAAGGCTAACTGGTGGCCAATTTGCTCGCTAAATTCATACATATTTTCCCTGGCGGTGGCCCACTTGGAAGCGGCTTTCTTGGCTAAGATTTCACCAATTGCTGCTCTAGCTGACGCAACCTCTAAATGTGCTGGCTAAATATCATTCCTTTGTAGAACTGCCCCAATAAGTTCTTCTTCTGCACTTGCTAGTTTCTTTTGTAGCTCTTGAATAAGCTGTTTTTCACTTTTTTTCTTTCTTAGTGAAAACTGGGGCAGTTCCCCGTATACATGCCTTTAGGGCATCCCAGACCACCCCTATTTGAGCGGAATTGTTATTTCTTTCTTGGAAACTCCCAAATCCAGCCTTTCATATGGTCACAATATACCTTGTTGAACAGTAAGGCCCTCTCAAAGCTCCAGGCAGAGATTTATTTGCCGAGGCGTATCCCCTTCACCCCTAAAATTATAGGATTATGATCTGACATAAATCAGGAGATAAGCTCAATATTAACAGCCCAAATGGAGCGGTCTCAGATGACACCATACATAAATTAGCCCGTGAACGTGAAATAGATTCTCAGAGCCGGTAGAACTTTTGGTTATCCATGGCCCAATCGCAGGGTAGATTAATGTTCAAGTCCACGCAAATTATAATGGGGGGAGGCCAGTGTGCCAGCTCCCCCGTAAGCCAATTAATTACCCCAGGGTTGTATGAAGTGCTACTGCATATCGAGCATTAGGTAAAAGAAGGCTTAGATGAAGGCCCACACTCTGTTAAAACCCATCTTCCATGGGGGTCAGCCTTAGCATGAATAATTTGGAAAAGACTACTGTGGTGGGCTAAAATAGCTACTCCTCTAACACAAGCACTCTGTGAGGTTCCTCCTATCAAAGTATCTCCCAACGTGTTTAAAAGACCAGCCTGTGTCTCTTCAATGTGTGTTTCTTGAAGGCAGACAAGATCTGCCCCCAGCAATCATAATCCCTGGAAAACCTTCTGCCTTTTTTCGCAAATCGTTTAACCCTCAGACATTAAGAGTGACAATTCTAAACTACGCTAAGTTCGACATATTAATTTATCTGGGTTTCCATTGCCCTTATGACAGAAAGAAATACCAAAAGCAAAAAAAAAAAAAAACCAGAGAAAAAAAAACAAAGGCCAAAATCCTGTATTTTTTAGATGGGACTGCTGTCCCTTTCTTTTACACATTGCCTCTTTAGTAGGCCTGACTGTTCTGAGCCAAACTAACCCAAGGGTAAGGACAGGTTATACAGCGATGTGTAATCACCTGCCCTTGACGAGAGCAGTAGTTCTGCTTGGATGGGGGCATCCCTTCAGCCAACCAGACAACCAGACACTGCTGGTTCCAACAATCCCCTACTACCTGTATACCCTCTAGCTTCACGGTGGTCGCTTCCATCGCTCTAGAATACTGTTCAACAAAGGGCACAAGCATCCACTTTTTATGTTATTTTCATCATCACAGAACATTCCAATATAACAAGTTCCAGTACACAGTGGGACGTACCGTAAGAGGTTGTGCATGTCTGTATGTCTTGTTAATACCCTTTCACTTTACTTGGTGTGTATTCTATCCTCTCTTAGCATATCCTTGGATGATTTCCAGCTCAAACTATGGAACTTTTCACAATTTAGAGTGAGGGTAATATAACAGAAAACCTTTTTCCACATCATCACGAGCCAGATTAATGAAATACTATGCTTGTATCCTTTTTCAACCTTCAAAAAGTCTCTGTGACGAAACACGTGTTGGCTGCTGTTTCTGTATTGGTTGTCACGTCTTATTCGCAAGAGCTGTGAATAAGGTTGGGAAGAATTAATACGACCAACATATTTTTGGACTTTTGAGTACTTTATTACTGGCCATACATTATAACCACTGGACTTCTTCATGTGCTTCAGTACTTCTTCCTCATTGGTTTGCCGATCTGGAACCTTCTCACTGTTGGCTATTTCACCCTAGGTGGCAGGGTGTATGCACTATGAGATCACCAACCTATAACAATTATTGCAGTTTTATGTAATGTATCCCTAATTGTTGAACGGCTTGGGATATGCGAACATAGGGGCATAGTCATCACTTTCCTTTGCATTGCATAATATAATATTTATAAAAGTATCGCTGACACAAATATGTTGGAAAAGTACCAAGACTTTTTAGATGTTATCACACCTGCGATGGTATGGTAGGTGCTCAGTTCTGCCACGAATCAAGGGAGGATTGCATATCTCATCAGGAGCATCTAGATGCAGTGGCATTTGGCATTTCACGGTTGTGGGGGGCATGCCCCAAGGGGGGAAGGGAATAAAAAAAATGTTTCAAAACACTTACCTGGTGCTGCCTCCTTTCATTCCTCTTCCAGGGCAGGAAGCACCTGGCTCCTTATAGCCAATCGCAATATAGCGTTGTAATTGGTCTGAGTGCCGTGGTTTGACGCTCAGCCAGGGAATGGGAGGCTGGGCATGTTCTGCACCCAGGCTGTAATGCAGCCTGGTGCAGAACATGCTAAGTGTGCCTGACAGTTTGGCAAGTAAGAGGCGGCCTGCCAAAGCGTATGGCGCACTTGGAATAGGCAAACAACTCCTGCCCTGTGAGCAGAGCAGCCCCGCCCCTACCCAGTTGAGCGAGGACTGAAAATAAAATAATAATAACAATGAGTTATTAGCATTTTATTTTTTCCTTGTTGGCCTGCTCAGTAGGGCAACGCTCCTCCGCCTAATCGGAGGCGCCGGCATTATCTAGATATATGTTTGTATTCCAATGAAAAAAGTACCTCGCAGTTCCTGCACATGGCAATCTACTTGTGCGAGATACTGATACCGCCACAGTTTACCTTTGTGACTCTGATCCACATGCATATTGTTTGTGCGGAAAGTTTGATGCTCTAAAGGTATCGCGATACCTAGTGGTTTATTTCAGCTTGCTGTGGGTCATTGTGCAAAAATGGAGAGACTAATTAAATCCATGTGGATGGCTCGTTCTTCCATGAGTGGGTATAGAATACAGAGCATCATACAGACTGAAGCAGATTCATTGTCTATACACTTATTTGAGGTTGCCGAGAAATTGCTGTAGGTTGTTAATTAATGTTATCACTGTCATGGCTTCTACTAAGCATGATAGAGAGCGGAGAATTGGAAATTATGTCATATTATGACAGTTCATGTACAATACATGTCTAATTGTGCAGGTTTGGTTGTTCGGTGCAGCGTGTTAGAAATGTGTCTCCTCTTTTTTGTACCCACTGTCATCATTAACCCGTTCCGACTCCTGACTCGTATTCCTGTGTAGACAGAAAGCAGACTGAGAATTACAATTAGTTTTTCAACTAAAAATAGAAGTGTCTTCCGTTTTAAAGTTGTGTGGCACGGAAGGCAAGTTGCGCCACCCGGTGGTTTGAAATACATTTACAGTAACCATGGAACATGTATTACTTCAAATATATTTTCTAGGTTAGGCCTGCCTTAATTTATTTACAGTCTTTATGTAGTACCCGTGTTATTTTTTGTGTGGCCAGTTTTCTGGTGGCGGCTTATAGAATCAAATCAAAAAAGGCCCACTGAGGGGATTTTGTACAGTTAAAGCGTTTCACTAACACTGAAATATTTACAAAGTACTCAGGTTTGCATCTGTCTACAATATGCACCATTAATGCATTTGCAATGATTGTGTATATGTATGAAATAAGTATCTGGCCTCCTCCCTGAATTACTTGCATACAACTTGGAACAATGCCACATGGAGCATTCTCACTTTGGGTGCAAGGGAGGGCTTGCTTCAATGAATTCTATCTTGTGAATGACTTATAAAAGCTATGCTGCCCTTTTGAGGTCACTCCGCCCTTGCTTCCCAACTTGTGGATGCTCCAAGTGACAAAGCCTTACTTTGGGAACAAGCCATTCCAAATAATCATTGGAAAGGCACTTTATTCTATTGTAAATTAATTTATATAGAGCTTCATACCGCATTGCATAGGGTTGAAGCACTTTATCAGACGGACACCATACTATACTGTGGAGAGTGTGTTGTACTTGCGGTGAGCCTCTGTGGAAAGCTTTCTCGTTAGGACTGACTAGGAAACCAAATGCAGCCCTGGCAAAAATGCCCAAATCAGCCCAACTCCTTTTCTCTCCTCACTCTTTCTTTCCAGTCATCCATGAGCTGCAGCCAGTGCAAGAAAGAGCGATGGGGTGGGGATGGGGCAGGGCAGGAGGGAAGTCAATCGCACTCCTACCATATATTCTCTCTTTACCATTCTCTCTTCATTTTCTTCTCCTTTTTGATACCCTTTTCCCCTTCGCTCTCCCCTTTGATCTCTCAATTTCTCTTGAAGCTTACCCATGTGCCTGATGTCATTAACCTCGTGGAGCTTGGGAAATTGACAGAGGCACCAGCAGTAGCCCTGGACTTTCCAAACAGGCTTCCATTGGCTCCAGCCAACCAGGGAAATGCCAGCTCGGCCTCTGATTTTGGTGCTGTGCATGAGTGATCAGAATGATGCTCCTTTTGCGTTTTTTGTAACAGCACTTACTGATGTGATGAAGGAAGAATACGTGAAAATAGGACTTGCTGAGTTGATAATTACCTAGCAGCTGTAGTTTGCTGTGCAGCTCCTCTGAAGACTTTATGGAATGTGCACCCTGGATATCGACACCATAATATAGATGAGACACAATACCGATGACAAAATATTGAAAAAAAATATTGACAGGTAAATAAGTCTAGATTTTCTACACATATATGTACGTACAGGTTACATATCTTAAAGGTACACAGATATGGAGATAGGAATAGTATATCTATACTTCTCTATATGCACTTAACTGTGGATATTTTTTTCTGCCTTGATGTTTTATCATTAATATTCTTGTACCATGATATTCTGGGGATAGATATTCAAGTGGTACAACCAGCTTATGGTGACTTCAGATGACTCATGCAGCTTTTGTTTTTTATAAAACAAGTAGGCGCCCCACACTGTGAATCTTGTGCGTCTATGAAAGAGAATGATAGAAAAGAACTGCCTTAATGATGTACATTACAGTCATTCTCTGCACAGGTCATGCATTAGGGCTTCCAGTTTTGAACACAGTGAGGTTTGCACCATCTTAAAGTGCTCCTGGATGTCAGCCATATGTAACAGAGCTCTTCGTGCATTTGGTGCCTGCCCTCTTTAGGGGCACATTATCAAGAATGGCGTTAAAAATTATCGCCAGTTTAGCTGCAGAAAACTGCTGCTAAAGCGGTGATAATGGGCTTGATAATATGCCCTTGAGAATTCAAATAGAAGTCCATGTTCTGGTGTGAACAAGTGCTGACAGAACTGTTTACAGCCTACTGCTGCCGGCCGAGATAAAGAGGGTAAAATACAACGTTGAGAGTGGTGTCTTCACTTTGGGAGCGTTTTCGATTGGCGTATATGTGGCCTGCTCTGGCTATGAAGACACCCCACCGCAGGAAGAGCGGGTCCGTGTGTCCTTGATGTTTGTGACACACAAAAGGAGCAGCGTACCTGTTTAATTTACGTGAGACAAGCAGCAGACTGGTCCAGTGTCAAACCAGCAACCTAACCGAAATTGTATTAATGGAGGCAAAGGTAACAGCACCACTACAGCAAAATATTGCACTACGGTAACCACAATGCTTTGAGCAGACACGCCCATATGGGTGGCACCATGAACTTAAATCACCTGCAATGTACTGCAAAGCTGGTCCTTTCCCCTACGTCATGCCAGTGATCAAGGGGAACTCTTCCAAGAAACGTGTTTGGCGATTGCAGCGAAATCAAGTGCTGAGAGAATTGCTTACAGCCTACTGCTGCCGGCCGAAATAAAGAGGGTCAAATACAACGTTGAGAGTGGTGTCTTCACTTTGGGAGCGTTTTCGATTGGCATGTATGTGGCCTGCTCTGGCCACGAAGACACCCCACCGCAGGAAGATCTGGTCCATGTGTCCTTGATATTTGTGACACACAAAAGGAGCAGCGTACCTGCTTGGTTGGCGTGAGACAAGTAGCAGACTGGTCCAGTGTCAAACCAGCAACCTAAGCGGAATTGTATTGATGGAGGCAAAGGTAGCAGCACCACTACAGCGATATAATGAACTTCGGTAACCACAATGCTTTAAGCGTATAAGCCCATATGGGCGGCACCATTAACTTAAATCACCTGCAATGTACTGCAAAGCTGGTCCTTTCCCATACGCCATGCCAGTGATCAAGGGGAACTCTTCCCACAAATGTGGTTGGCGATTGTGGCGAAATCAAGTGCTGAAAGAACTCTTTACAGCCTACTGCTGCCGGCCGAAATAAAGAGGGTAAAAATACAATGTTGAGAGTGGTGCCTTCACTTTGGTTTTCGATTGGTATATATATATATATATATATATCTGAGCAAGGGCAACTGCCCGAAATGCGTCAGACTGTGAGCTATGTCAACTTTGTTGAAATAAACAACATCTTTGCCTGAATTTTGGGATTTGTAGTGGTCTCTGTTCGCCAAGCCGGCTGCTGGAAGTGCAGGGTCTATTGAATTTGGATTTTATATATACATATATATATATATATATATATATATATATATATATATATATATATATATATATATATATATATATATATATATATTACCTACTGGCTATCGCCAGTAGGTATATATAGTTAGGATTAATTCCCTATGGCATTTCTGAAAATTCTATGTCTAATAACTTTGGCGTTTGTGGACGGAATCGGCTGAAATTTTCAGGAAAATGGCACATTGTTTTTCTGAGCAGCCCCTAAAAATTTGGGGGGGTTTCGTCGAGGGGGGGCCGAGAAAAAAGGGGGGTCCCAAAACGCGTTTTTCCCATGTTAATTTCCATAGGGCGGTTGGACTCACTTTTAGCTCGAACGGCTGAATGGATTTGCACGAAACTTGGCAAAATTGTAGGGACTGTTAGCCCGATGTGCCTTTGCTAGGTCTCAATATATGTGCTTCAGTGGATTTTGAGAAATTAACGTTCAAATCAAGATATATATCTGTAACAGCGCTCTGGGCAGCGATCCGGTCCGCTTACTTTTCGCGAAATGGAACTTTGCGCGCAGAAAGCTGATTGGCTCTCCGGTGTCTGTCAACATTCTAAACAGTCCGGAGCGGCCGCCATCTTGTCTCTCGGTAGGATCGAGAGAGAAGAAGAGGTGAAAAACGAAAGGGGAATTTAATGAAAGGGGGCAAGGTATCCCCCTCTTGACCCCCTAGGAATGTTGTTGGGGTTATTAAAGGGTCCCGTGGGGAAAAAAAAAATGATTTTTCACGGTAGAAGCGCTTCACGGGCCGCGAACTGGGCCGCAAACTGGTAGCGAAACGGGAATTCGCCATTTTGTGCTTCGTTAATTAAATTACTAGGTATAAGTGGGTGCGGGAGACGTATCCTAATCCCCTATGTTTCCTGAGGGTGGCTGAGGAGGCTGATATATGTTGATACATCTCTTCCAGCGGCTGTGCGTGAGCTTTTTTTTTTTTTTGCTGCGTGACAGTCCGGAGCGGCCGCCATCTTGTCTCTCGGTAGGATCGAGAGAGAAGAAAAGGTGAAAAACTAAGAGGGAATTTAATGAAAGGGGGCAAGGTATCCCCCTCTTGACCCCCTAGGAATGTTGTTGGGGTTATTAAAGGGTCCCGTGGGGAAAATAAAAAAAAATGATTTTTCACGGTAGAAGCGCTTCACGGGCCGCGAACTGGTAGCGAAACGGGAATTCGCCATTTTGTGCTTTGTTAATTAAAGTACTAGGTATAAGGGGGTGCGGGAGACGTATCCTAATCCCCTATGTTTCCTGAGGGTGGCTGAGGAGGCTGATATATGTTGATACATCTCTTCCAGCGGCTGCGCCATCTTGCCTTTTTTCCAATGCCACAATTTTGTCGTGCACGGCAGCCATTTTAGATGCCAGGCTGGTCCCAGGCTATCACCTAACCCTGCGGATGTAGTTTATGGCCCCAGCTGTAGAGAATTCAGACATGCCAATCCTCCCGATTCAGGCGTGTGACTACTGATTTCAGTGCTAGTCTCCCGCCTCCCGATTTCTGCAAGCAAAAACCCGGGGGCATATTACGAACAACTAGCGATAATTTTTGTCTCTAACTTGTTTAGAGACAAAAATTATCGCCGTACATCGGCGATTTTTATCGCAGATAAACCTTGCTATTATCGCAGAAAAGTCAGCGATATTCATGTATTATCGAGCAAATGCTCTTAGCCATGTTATCCACCTCCCATTGGATAACATGGCTAAGAACTGCTCAGGGCAGGTGTTAGATTTTGGAGATATTCGCGCTTAGCGCGAATATCTCCAAAAGTTGGTAATAGGAGATAGCGATGTTAGGGACTGTTTCCAGTCGCTAACATCTTGGCACGCCACTTTGCATGTCATTAGTGATAAGTATCACTGACATGCAAAGCGGGGCCCAAGATGGTCGCTATCTCCTTTTAGCTGTCACTAACTGGTGTTAGCGACAGCTTGGTAATAGGGAGATAATTTTATCTCCGCTTTCAAGGCTTTTAAAGCCAAAAAAGCGGAGATAAACCCCCTTGATAATATGCCCCACGATTCCTTGGGGGTTTCAGCTGACAGGGCTTGGTATTGTGTTACATGGTAATTTTTCCAGGAAACGTCAGAGGGTCGATGCAGGGGTTCTAGAAGAGGTGATAAACCATTTAAGCCTCATGAACAAGCGCATGGTCTTTTAAAGATTTGTGAAGTACTCGGAGCGGCGGTGTGTGTGTTTCCTCTTTCAGGAGCGGGCGGGGGGGCACTGCCAGCAACTTGCCAGGTCAGGTAGTGTTCAACACGTGCATCACCCTTTCTCTGCTTGCTATTGCGCTCCATGCTTCGGAAAGGTAAGAAAAAGAACGTGCATTTGAGTTTGAAATGTCCGATCCTGCAGCAGCACACTTCCAAAGCCCACACATGACAATAACCCGATTCAAGGCCCCATTCACCCGTTTTAAAAAAAATAGATAACACTCCAACAAAGTAAGGTTATAAAACTTTATTAACTATTAACTTTAACGAACGGAACAAAAACTAAAGACATTTAAACATTTCTCAACACAAAAAGCAACAATGGTTAGAAGCTGTCTTTTGTGCGAATAGTCCCAAGGCAGCACAACGTGCAGAGTTCTGGACGGCACCCAGGTGATGTCGCCTGGGTGCCGCACTGGTTTAGGGATCCTACAATGCTGCTCCGAAAATTGGCGTGGGGCGTCCCGGGTGGGGCGGGGGGAGGCCTCGTCAGTAGCGGTCTGTTGTGCGAATAGTCCCAAGGCAGCACAACGTGCAGAGTTCTGGACGGCACCCAGGTGATGTCGCCTGGGTGCCGCACTGGTTTAGGGATCCTACAATGCAGCACAGAAAAACAGCGTGGGGCGTCCCGGGTGGTGCGGGGGGAGGCCTCGTCAGTAGCGGTCTGTGTCCAGTGTCACATGGCTGACACAACATGTACGACAGGCACCCAGGTGATGTCCAGTAAACTGCCGCACTGGTTTTGGTATCCTACAATGCTGCTCCGAAAATTGGCGTGCGGCGGCCCGGGGGGGGGGGGCGTGGGGGAGGCGGCGTGAACGGGCCTCCCCAGGTGGCGGCCATCTAGCTGAGTTGCGCCCGCTCTTGCGGTTACAGCGTCTCGCTCACCATGTTGTTGAGTTGCTCCCACTCTTGCAGTGCAGCGATAGGCGGCTGCCACATGGCTCTTAAAATGGCGGACGGCTCCTCGGTTTTGGGCCTGGTCCACTGAAATGGCCCTGGGACACTTTGGAACTCGGACGCTTGCCTGCTAGGGCTTGGGCTCCATTCTCGAAAAGCGTCCCCTCAGCCGTGAAGATTGTACAAAAGTCTTGGGGGCCCCCGACTCCCGCAGGCTTCCGGTGGGAAGCGGCTGCCATGATTGCTTGCGGAATGACCACGACGGAGCCACGAGATGGTGGTGCTCTCATGCTGACGCCAGCTTCAGTCTGAATGATCCAGAAACAAGGTGGGGCTTTCATCGTTTGGGAAAAAAAAATGTTCTAAACCAATGAAAAGTGTTATTTTTAGGTCATATGACCAAGCCTTCCATCTTTAGGAAACCAAAAGTAAAATGAACCAATGAAAAGTTTTATAAACAAGTCACATGACCTGTTATGCAGCATAGGGCTACAAAAAGCGTAGAAAATCCGTTGGCACGTGAGGCGGCGTCAGTAGCGGACCGATGTGCGAATAGGCCGAAGGCAGCACAACGGGCCGAGATCCGGATGGTACCGAGGTGGTGTCCAGCAAATTGCCGCACTGGTGTGGCCATCCTACAATGCTGCGCCGAAAGACGGCGTGTCCAGCTGAGTTGCGGTCACTGTTGTGGTACAGTGACTCGAACGCGCCGAGATCCAGATGGCACCGAGGTGGTGTCCAGCAAATTGCCGCACTGGTGTGGCCATCCTACAATGCTGCGCCGAAAGACGGCGTGTCCAGCTGAGTTGCGGTCACTGTTGCGGTACAGTGACTCGAACGCGCCGAGATCCGGATGGCACCGAGGTGGTGTCCACCAAATTGCCGCACTGGTGTGGCCATCCTACAATGCTGCGCCGAAAGACGGCGTGTCCAGCTGAATTGCGGTCACTGTTGCGGTACAGTGACTCGAACGCGCCGAGATCCGGATGGCACCGAGGTGGTGTCCAGCAAATTGCCGCACTGGTGTGGCCATCCTACAATACTGCGCCGAAAGACGGCGTGTCCAGCTGAGTTGCGGTCACTGTTGCGGTACAGTGAGTCGAACGCGCCGAGATCTGGATGGCCCCGATGTTGTGTCCAGCAAGTTGCCGCACTGGTGTGGCCATCCTACAATGCTGCGCCGAAAGTCGGCGTGGGGTGCCCCGTTGGCTTATGAGGTGATGTCAGTAGTGGACCGATGTGTGAATAGGTCGGAACCAGCACAAGGCGCCAAGATCCGAATGGCAAGTCCTGGATGTTGAGTGCCTCAGTTGAGAGTTCTGAGCAGTGCTTGTAAGACTGTCTGAAGCTTATTTGCACCTGCTGCAGCTTCACTAGGTCCGGCGGAACTTTTTGCCTTTTCCTTTCTGCTTCTTTTCCTACAATCCGTTTCATCTGAAGACACGATCAGGTCCCTGAATGTGTGCAGGGGGACGCTATTGATTGAATGAAAATGGCGGCTTGACACAAAGCTGACTCAAGCGTTACTGTTGGTGCTATACAGACAAAAATTGGTTTTCAGTTTGTACATTCTTCAGGTTTTTTTTTTCCATCCAAGTCTGATTGAGAGTTTGTAGAAAAATGGCTTCAGATTTTCCACATACTACTCTTCAACATTCTTCCTAAATGTAACAATGTGAAACTCACTAGGAGAACGGCTGTTTCTGTTTCCTTTCAAAATGCTGCCAACAATATTTTCTGAATGGAAGACACCATCTTGTAGCATAAAGGGCCGAAAGGGGTTCTGGTCTGGCCGATGGTTGGTGGAGACATTTTGACTATATCTTGGACCTGCCCGGCCTCGCCCAAAATGGCGCCGGTATAAATGGGACTCGTAACTCCTTGCCCGCAAATGTATATCTAGAAAATGTTATTGTAAGTGGCCCTGTTCTATTTTAATTACAAAATGTATGTCCACCGATTCCGCAACTGTTAGACACCTTAGTTCTTGCAACCTAATGGCCCGCTCGTTACGTTCCTCTACAGTGTAAATGTCTCCTCATCATATACGATTTCAGTTTGCTCCGTGGCCGGCCCACGTGGTTATAGGCCCGTATTTGTATACTGACATTTTCACAATAAAGGTTTTTAAAACAAAACACGGTAGTAGTATTTACATTGGTAAAGTTTTTACTTTTAGTCACTGTTTTCGAATCAGTAAAAGGCAAGTGAAATAAAGCAGTCCAATTACATGACGGATAAAAGGTATAATATGTAGGAACGCAGTAAAGATAAATGGTCAAGGGCAGTTGTGTTTTTCATGTCTGCAACATAAAGTGATCGATAAGAATCTGATAATCAGGCGTATCGGCGACTAAGACAGCAGGCCGAATCTCTTTCACTCAACGGCTCCGTCATGGAAGGAAGAAACGCCCTTTTTCTCGAAAAAGGAATATATTTTACTTGCAAGACAGTTGTAAATTTTCCGGGAAAGTACATTAGCCTGGAATATTATAACATATGTTTGAAAAAAAAATATTGTTCGAAAATAATAAAAAGCGTAATTTTTAGGTCATATGACCAAGCTTTTCATCATTAAATTAACAAAAGTAAAATGAACCAATGAAAAGTTTTATTAACAAGTCACATGACCTGTTATGCTTACGTTACGCGCTGCGCGCCGCGCCTCGGATCACTTCCGGGTGCGCTAACGCGGCGTGTCATAAAACGCATTACGCGGCAACGTAGGTCAAGAATATAGTCTAAATGTCTCCACCAACCAGCGTTCAGAACACAACCCCTTTCAGCAGTCCAAAAAGTTCTGTTAAATGACAACAGAGGGGACAGGCAACAAGAACCATCAGTCAAAGAGGGGAGGGCAAGTTCTTCTCTTCCGGGTCATGTTGGGGCGCTACCGGAACTGATCGAATTGGTAGTCTATAGTGTTTCTGGATGTTTCAGACTAAAGCAGGCGTCAGCATGAGACCACTACCATCTCGTAGCTCCGTCGTGGCCATTCCACGAGCAATCATGGCAGCCGCTCCCCACCAGAAGCCTGCGGGAGTCGGAGGCCCCCAAGACTTTTGTAGAATCTTCACGGCTGAGGGGACGCTTTTCGAGAATGGGACCCAAGCCCTATCAGGGAAGCGTCCGAGTTCCAAGGTGTCCCAGGGCCATTTTAGTGGACCAGGCCCAAAACCGAAGAGCCGGCCGCCATTTTGAGAGTCCTGTGGCAGCCGCCTATCGCTGCACCGCAAGAGCGGGCGCAACTCAACTACATGGTGAGCGAGACGCTGTAGTCGCAAGAGCGGGCGGTAAACAGCTGAATGGCGGAAGAGGCAAAGTGTAGCAAAAGCGGGCGGAATGGCAACTAAAACGATAAAGGGGCGCCCCACTACAGCTTGTCTTCAGGTCAAACGGATTGTGGGACAAGGTCCAGAATTGAAGAGTCATCAAAAGGCAAAAAGTTCCGCCGGACCCCGGGAGCCGGCCGCCTATGTCGGGGGCGATCTCAGGCTACACCAGTGCTATAAGACTTGGGGAGGGTGTCGGAGCCAAGCGTCTTCTCCGAGTCCATGGCCATCACAGCGCCCCTCAGGGGCCTCCGTCAAGCTGTTTAGGAAGGTAACATATCACATTGTTTTCTAATGCAGTCAGGTCCACAAACGACACTCACTTACTTTGAGAATAGTGAAGCTGCAGTAGGTGGAAATAAGCTTTAGACAGTGTTACAAGCACTGCTCAGAACTCTTAACTATGGCACCCAACATCCAGAACTTATGCTATTTGAGAATGGCAGTGACATCGAAGCATCTCAGGGACCAAAACCATTAACGTACTTTCACGTATGAAAATCTTACTTGGGGAGGGGGCAGGAGCGAAGCGCCCCCTCCCAGTCAGCGCCACCACACCGTATGTTGAAAATCTGAAGCCATCGTTCTACAAAGTCAACCAAACTTGGATTGAAAAATCTAGAAAAATGTGCAAACTGAAAACCAGTTTTGGTCTGCATAGCATCAGTAGCAACGCTTGAGTCAGCTTTGTGTCAAGCCGCCATTTTGATTCAACAAAGCACAGGCTTTGAAAAAGGCTGAAATTCAGAACTCTAAACTATGGCACCCAACATCCAGGAGCTTGCCATCCGGATCTTGGAGCCTTGTGCTAGTTTCGATCTATTCACACATCGGTCCACTACTGACATCATCTTATAAACCAACGTTATGTAAATAGTTTTTTAATAAAATGTTTTACCCTGTTTCTTTGCTGGTGTGTTGTCTATATTTTTAATATTTGCATAGGGTTTGTCGTTATTTTGTGCGGGATGGGTGATGGAGCCGAGCTGTCTTGCAGCCCTCATGGTGTGGAGCTCAGTTCATCTCACTATTTTCGTATTTCTCATGAAGGGTTGTTCCTAATATTTCTATTTTAGCGAGGTCAAAAAGAGATCCAATTAGTGGCCTACTGATTTTGCTCGATTACTTTTATTTTTTTACACGATTTTTCACTATCTGCAAAGACTAAACAGAGTATTGCGACTTTGTGCTTGTTTGTAAATAGAGAATGATCCAAAGAGAACCAATTCTAAAACAGTAAATGTTTGGACAACAATCAATCAAATGGAGAGACAAGGAGGCACGACGGATTACAACGGGGGTAAAGGCCTGCGTTAACTACCCTTCAGTATCTGCAAAGAGAGAGTACTACTAAGACAAAAGAGGGGAGGGGGGGGGGGTTCAAAGCACATCAGCGTGCATAAATACGAAAATGTTTTTATCTATCACGTACTTGACATTTTAAAGCTTTTCATATTTGCTATTAAAAAACCAATGAAATTCACAGAAAAAACCATAGGTTATAGTGGATATATAGTTAGGAATTTGCATTTACAAAACCTTGAAAATTCAATGAAAAAACCATTGGTTTTAGGCCATATATAGTTAGGAATTAGCATTTACAAAACCTTATTTTACTCGCATAAAACCATTGAAATTCCATATATAGTTAGAAGCGCTAACTATATATCGCGCACCCGCAATCCACTGCTGATGATGTCACATATTACATCATTCATGACATGGTCAGTGACAGTGACATCACTGATGACATCACTGATGACATCTCAAATGACATCACTGATGACATCACTGATGACAACTCAAATGACATCACTGATGACATCTCAAATGACATCACTGATGACATCACTGATGACAACTCAAATGACATCACTGATGACATCTCATTTGTCATCACTGATCACATCACTCATGTGATAATACAATGAACCTCTTCAGACTCTAATATAACCTTACATACACTCAGTATAAACAGACACTCACAGACTGTCACTCATCCATGGAGTTACTCACACACCTAGTCAGTCATGCAAAGAATCAATCACACCTCCATTTCCTCAACTATACAGTTATACACATCTTACTTATTGAAACATATAATAACACATATTTACTCTCTTATATAATCCCTGATACAAGCTCACAGTGATCGATACAGCCACTCACACATTCACTGGCTCTTATGTTCAGTTATTTATATATCTCAACTCTCACATGTATTGTGTTTTACATACGTACTTA
The DNA here is from genome assembly GCF_964263255.1 of Lissotriton vulgaris. Taxonomy (NCBI): domain Eukaryota; kingdom Metazoa; phylum Chordata; class Amphibia; order Caudata; family Salamandridae; genus Lissotriton; species Lissotriton vulgaris. The sequence goes on along the minus strand of NC_141696.1, from coordinate 986,046,698 downwards.
CTTGCACATGTAGCAATGAGAAATCCATTCACTCACCAACACACCCATGCACAGTCAACCGCCCATATAGCTGTTTCCACATGCACTCTTGAACTCATACTCCTAGTGAATCAACTGCTTACACATCTATGCACAGAGTCACACACCTCCCAGCCACCCACACACACACTCAGCCTCCCATTCAAATACTTGGGCAACCAATCAATAACCCATATGGCCACTCTTATAGCTACTGATCAACACATGCAGCAGCTTACACAACAACAAACATACTGATGCACAAATTAAGACAGTTTAGTCACTAACCCATGCACTCAGTGAGACACATTTAATCACTCTTTCATACAGTCAGTCATGCACCTACTAAATTCTTCATCCAGACACTTATACATCCACTCATTCTTCAATATGTAAAACATATTTAAACTTTACAGACACATACAATCACTGGATGTTGTGATCAGTGATGTCATCAGTGATGTCATTTGAGATGTCATCAGTGATGTCATCAGTGATGTCACTGACCATGTCATGAATGATGTAATATGTGACATCATCAGCAGTGGATTGCGGGTGCGCGATATATAGTTAGCGCTTCTAACTATATATGGAATTTCAATGGTTTTATGCGAGTAAAATAAGGTTTTGTAAATGCTAATTCCTAACTATATATGGCCTAAAACCAATGGTTTTTTCATTGAATATATATATATATATACATATATATATATATATATATATATATATATATATATATATATATATATATATATATATATATATATATATATATATATATATATATATATATATATATAAACATACACACCCATATATATGTATGTGTGTTCATTTTTTTGTAAACAGATTTTTATTACCTTTTCAGTTAAGCAATTCAATCAAACAATAATATGACATCCTTCTCATCTTACTATTCCCAATATATTTTATAAAATATGCTCTCCCCTTAATGATCTCTCCGGAAGCAAGTCCTTACCAGCCATTTCCATAACCCCAGTTCTAGTTCAGTTGTTTCTTGTATAGTATCAGTATTTTATGTAACACTAGCAGCCCGTCCCGACCTTCTCCAGGAGCAATCAGGCTTCCCGGACCCCCGCCCGCCCCGACATTGTGCAGCAGCCCGACCCCCGCCCGCCCTGACATTGTCAAGCAGCTCGGGCTCCTGCCCGCCCCATCCCCCGCGAGCAATGAGGCTTCCCGGACCCCCGCCCGCCCCGACATTGTGCAGCAGCCCGATAGCCCGCCCGCCCTGACATTGTCAAGCAGCTCGGGCGCCTGCCCGCCCCGTCCCCCGCCTGCCCCGACCCTCGCCTGCCCGGAGCCTTACCTCAGCCGCGCTCCTCCCCCGTGCTCCTCATTTCACCGCTCCGCCGTTCCTCGCCGCTTACCGCTCCTCCCGCCTGTCCACCGGTCCTCACCGCCATTCCGCCGTTCGTCACTGCTCCTCCCCCGCGCCATGTCCGTCGCTCCTCTTCCGCTCCTGCACGCCGCTCCTCCGGCGCTCCTGATGTCACCACGCAGGTCGCGGCCGGCGCTACTTGCAAGGGACTACTTTTTTTTTATCGTCAATTTTTTAAATAACGTATATTTTTTTTATTTATATAGCCTTTGTCCATCTGCACACCCTGACGATTACAATGATGTATCGGGTGTGTGGATTGGCGCTGTGGTTCCCGAGTTTACCCGCCTCAAAGGTGCAAAGTTCTTCCTTTATTATAGTAGTATAGATTTTGGACCTTAAACTTTACGACTCAAACGCATTTTCTTAAACTTATCCCAACTTCACCCCCCACCCTAACCTCCCACCAGGTGTGTCTTCCTAGTCTTTTACCTGCCCAGTCGATTGCTGGGCCACATATTTTGACTTTGAGGGTCGCTAAAAGACGCTCAAGGGAGTTTCTCCCATCTCTGGGAGGAAGGGGTTTATCAAACATCGGGTCATTGCACTTAATAGGGATACCGCAGGTGAATCAGACAGCTTCATCTTGGCCTTCTCCCTCTTGGTCACTTCCTCCTACAGTGTCTGGGTTTTTAATTATATCAAGCAACGCTGTCCACACTCTAGCCAATTCCAGCGATTTCTCACTTCCCGTTTGTTTAGCTATTCGCAATCTGACTGTGTTTTCACATTCAGCCTACTTAATGTACTCTTTTTCCCACCTAGAGAAACTAGGGCCAATTCTCGATTTCCAATGACTGGTAATGTCTCTCTTAGCCAAAACTAACCCAAGATCTTGGAACTTACTTGTTATCTTGTTTTTAGCAGTATGGGGGAACCAATGTTACAGACAGTATTCTGAGGTATTCACTATTTCTTTCTCAGTCACTTCTGGCAATAATAGGGTTACCTCCTCCCAGAAGTCCCCTATGTTCGGGCAGCTCCAGAACATATGCAGAAGTCAGCTCCTATTGTATGACATCTTGGTAAGCTGCTGTTTGCATATTTAAATATTTATTGAGCTTATCTTGGGTAAGGTAGACTCTGTGTAGTACATACAAGTGAAACCTGCATTTATAGTACTTTTCCATGCACTCTCCACCAGTATCCCCATTCTTTATCTGCTATAGGTTTGCCCAGGTCTGTTTCCCATTCTCTATGGATTTTAGTCAGGGGAGGGAGCGTTGTATATGTAAGTTGCCTTTACAGACATGTGACTGCCTTAAAGGAGCCTGCTGCAGTGACTAAAAATTGGCTTCCCATCGAGATTCCTGGCTCTGAGAGACCCTCTCTCCAGTGTTTCTTTATGGGTGCCGTGAGTGTTGTGTGTAATAGAAATTCTCCTCCTGGTATATCATGACGTTCTTTGAGGTCATTGAATGGGATCAGTGTGCCCTCCTCCTAAAGGTCCCCTATTGTAGATATTCCCAGATCCGGCCATGCTCCCAACCTACCCCAGTGAACACCATGGGGGAGTGCCTCACACATAGTCATGGTATATCCGGCGCATATGGGCGTTTGATCCTGGCTCTTCTCAGGCTTCTATTTCAGCAACTACGGGCTGTACTGAGGTCAGTGGGGAGGTCCCTCTCATGGCAAGGAAGTCTCAAAATTATTCTCGACAATGGTCGCAAGTCTGGGGGCTCTCCCCACATTTCCACAGGACCCCTAAGTTTAACCGCCACCCATTCTGTGAGCCATTGTAATTGCGCAGCTACGTAGTAGTGTATAAAGTCAGGTGCTGCTAACCCTCCCTCTATTCTCTGCCTCATAAGTGTATTAAGAGCTACCCTCCATCCCCATATGAACGCCATTACCAGTGAATTCAGTTGGGTAAACATTCGGGTTGGAATCAAAACTGGCAGATATCCAGCTTAATATAGCAGCCGCGGGGGCGTCCCCATTTTTAGGAGGGCCACTCTGCCTGCCACCGACAAGGGCAGAGTCCCTCAGAAGTCAAAGCTGCTTTTAACTCCCCGTATGGTCCGCCCTATATTCCCTTCTAATAAATCATCAGGAGAGGGATAGATCTGGGTGCCCAGGTAGGCCAAACAGTGGGATTGCCATTGTACCCCTTCTGTTACTAATTGGACAGCCACATCCACCCTGACCGTGAGCAGGGATGACTTTGCCCAGTTCACTTTTAGGCCTGCTACTTGTCCTAACCCATGTAGGAGATCCTTCACCCCTCTAAGTGCGTCGCACTCATTGCCAGAAACAACAGCAGATCATCTGCATAGAGTGTGATATGGTGAATCTGGTCGGTAACCTCCAACCCCAGAAAATATTGCCCAGTGTGAGCTCTAGCTGCTAATGGCTTCATGGCCAAGGCAAACAATAGAGGCGACATGGTACACCCAAGTCGTGTGCCCTGTTCTATCTTACAACTTCCGGAAATCAGTCTGCCCTTCTTGACCCTTGCAGTAGATTCCACATAAAGCAGGGCCATCCACTTAATGAATGTCGGGTCTAACCCAAACTTCCTCATCACCTCAAAGAGGTATACCCATTCAAGGCTATCGAAGGCCTTTTCAATATACACTGCAAAGATGGTCTTGCCACCCTCACAGTTGGATCTTGCTTCTAGGATCTGAAGGAGAAGTCTAATGTTTATTATTTTTAAATGTATTTATTTTTTACTTCAAAGTATTTTATTAAGAATTTTACACATACATTTAAACATCGCTTTCCCTTCATGGTCGTACCTGATTGGGGTACACAATATGGTTTACAAGATTGGATGACCCCCACAGCACTGTCCTACTATAGGAGTGCAGGTGAGTGAAAAGATGGAAAAGAAAAAGTGCGTATAGGAAAGGAAGAGTAGGATGTGCGCCAAAGTAATTTGCTCACTCTTCTATCTTCGTGTGTGGAGAAGGCCTTTTTGGTAGATCTCTCTGTGATCCTGGTGCTCATGAGGGTTTGTAGTGACCCAGGAGCATATCCAGTGTGGGGCACATACCCCTGGTTGCTGGCTTCCAGGGAGAGTTGCGGAGTGCAATGCTATCAGCACCTCTCAGGTATATAATGCAGTTGAGCCACCCCTTGAATGATGCCCTCCCTCTATCCTTCCATTTGGAGACCACCATTTTAACTGCAGAGGTTAGAAAGAGGTCTAGAAGGTCCCTGTCTTGTTGTGAGTTCAGGTTCATGCTTACATCCGCCGTAGTAAGGGTTGAGAAGTCTGGACTTAGTGTAAATCCCAGTATTTTTTTAAGAAACATAAATACCTCTTCCCTGAAGCTTTTTACTTTAGGGCAGTGGAAGATAAGGTGAGCTAGGTCTCCCTTTTCACTCTCACAGTTCCAGCATAAGTTATTTTCTCTAAGACCTAGTGAAGCTAGTTGTGCGGGTGTCCAATATGCCTTGTATAATAGCCAGAATTTTGTCTGGGCCAGTGTTGGTGCTATTTTGTTCCTTGAGTGGGATGCCCAGAGGATCTCCAGCTCGTGTTCGTTCAGTGCGCTGTTGTGTTGGTTTGTCCAGTAATCTATTAGTTTATCATTGATTTTGGTCAATGTAGGACACAATAGTTTATAGAGGTGCAATACTTGGTGACCTACTCTGTGTAACCTGGCCATGTATTGTATAATTGAAGAGCAGTGTTTAGCTAGCTTTGCCTTTGTTAGAGCTGTTGTTATTTTAGGAAGCTTTACAGCTCGATGTCTGCGAGTTTGTGCTCCTCTTTTAGCGCGCTGAATGTCGCCGGGCTGTTCTCCTCTTCAAGTTGGGCTGGGAATGAAATCCCACTCCTTTTCCAAACCTCTATGTCCAGGGTTTTCCCTTTGTACTTACTTGAAATGCGCCCATAGGGATTCCCATTTCGAGCCTTTTATACTGTGTTCCATTTTTTTTGTCTACCTTGAGCGGGGCCACCTTTGAGTTCTTGAATATTGGGTTGGTGCTGTGTGCATGTTTACTAGTAGTAGTGCCAATGGTTCGAGATTGTCTAGGATGGCTCGTTCTATTTTTAGCCATACCCGCGTGTACTTTTGCAGGGGTGTCAGCCAGTACTCGCCCTGTTTCGCTATGAATGCTGGTTGGAAGGCTCTTTAGTCCGCCAGATTCAGCCCCCCCATTTTTTAATCTAATCTTTTTTTAGGCTAATCCTCCCTGTAGGGTGAAGGGCTCCAAGGTCGCCCTGTTTATTACGATTCGCGCGTTGGGCGTCCCTGTATAGTGCCATAACCTTCCTAGTGTATGCCTCTCCCAGATTAAACGCCCTCATGCATTCTTCTAAAAAGCCCCAGGACACTCTGTCAAATGCTTTCTCGGCATCGAGAGTAATGGCCACTGCCGACTCGGGTAGAATGTTGGCTAACCTTGTTGCCAGAACTTTCATGTAGACCTTGCAGTCCACGTTAATTAGGGATAGGGACCTGTAGTTCTTTGGGAGTAGCAGGTCTTTGTCCTCTTTTGGTATGACTATTATGTTTGCCTCTGACATAGATTGTGATACTAGTCCCTCGTTCGCGCAGTGGTTAAATACCTTCTTCATGGGTGGCAGTAGGGCTGGTAATAGCGCCTTGTCGAAGGCAGCTGTGTATCCACCAGTGCCTGTGCCTCGTCATCCATCATTTTTGGGAGACGGAGTCTGTCTAGGTAACCTGCACATCCTTCCCGATCTAGGGTCAGGTGTGCCTTGTACAGGTCCTGGTAGAAATCTTGGAGAGTCTGCAGGATTAGCTTTTGCCTAGTGTGGGATTTTTTGTGTGCATCCATGAAAGCCGGGATTGCGAATTGTCTCTGCTTGTACTTTAAGTATGATGCTAGTTGTTTCCCCGCTGTGTTTGCCTCACATAAGTTAATTGCCTTATATTTCTTTACCCAAAGGCCCGCTCTTTCACTCAGTATTCTATTGTACTCATATTTCTTTTTGTTGAGCTCCTGAAGTGTTGTTTGAGTTTTGTGTGTCGCGTTCGTGCATCCTCTCTAGTCTTTTGATGTCGGCCTCGAGCTGGGACATATGTTTGTTTGTGTTTTTGTTGATATTGGCTTTGATGCTTATTACTGTACCCCTTATTGTCACCTTAAGGGCATCCCAGACAACCCTAGGGTCCATGTCTTTGGTGTCATTATGCAGCAGGTAGTCGTGTATTGCCTCTTCTATTCTGGTTTTATTTCCTTGGTCTTTCAGGATATCGCTGTTGAACCTCCATCTACGAGGGATGTACTCGCTATGACAACCACTCAGCTTCAAGCTGATGTATGAGTGGTCTGAAACTAGTCTTGTTGCTATGGTTGTGTCCTCTATCAGATCAGTGTATGTACCTGTGATCAGTATGTAATCTATACTACTGTATGAGTTGTGTGGGTTGGAGTAGAAGGTGTAGTCCCTAATGTCCAGGTTTTGGAGTCTCCATGGGTCCTTAAGGTTGAGGCAAGAGCACATGTTGTTTAGCGTTTTTTGTGCAGCCGGATGGTGTGAGTGTCTTTGTAACTGCCTAGGTAAGGTGTGGTCAACCGCAATGTTTACTTTCCCATTAACTGCTTGAAGTCCCCTTAGTGTCTGTCAGGCATGAGTTCTTGGTCTGTTAGCCTCTATCCCTGCTCATCGCCCCACCTCTCCTCCCCCTTTCTTATAGTAAAGGATATGCTGTCTGTGGGCTATTAGTGTTAAGTTCGGTACCAGTCTGTTCCATAACATGCTGGTTGGGATGGGTGGGGTTTCTTTTTGCTTGAGATTGCCTCGAGTGATGAGGTGGATAAGATTAGCTCCTTTTGTGGGACCTTCCTCATTGCTTGTTTCTGTTCTTGTGAGAATAGGTCCCAGTTTGTCCCAGCCCCGCCAATATCTACTTCCCTAAGTATCGTTGATTCACTGAGGTAGTTAGTGTAGTCGCTGAGGTAGCTTGGTGTATAGTCCTGAGTGGTTATCTGGTTCCTGTGATTGGTATCTTTTCGGTAATACCGCGCAGTCTGCTTCTGCTTATTCCCCTGTTCGCTCTGGTGATGCTCTTCTTTTGCTTGTTGTTGCCTGTGACGTTTCCATTTCTTGTTGCGACGTGCCATCCAGATATCTTGCCAGAGCTCTTGGGTCGTCGAAGGTCTGCGTCATTCCCCTGTCACTTATCCAGAATCTCTTAGGGCCAGCGAATTAGATCAGGATGTTTCTCTTCCTCAGTTTGTCTCTTTGAGCTAGGAAGCCCTTCCTGATGTCCACTGTTGGTTTAGAGTAGTCTTGGGTTAGGATCATCTTCTGTCCCTTCCATGCCTTTTTTCCTTGCTGCTGCGAAGATGCTTTCAGTGTGGTGCGATCTTATTGGCTAGCAGATTATCGGTCGGGCGAGACTTTGTGGTTGATTTGAAAGCTGGGAACCTGTAGGCTTTGTCCAGTTTGAAGGGTTGGTCGAATTTGATATTCGTGATCTTTGGGATCATGTCTTCGATGAGGGTCAGACATGAGCCAGCTTTGTCCTCTTCTCCTTCTGGCACCCATAGGATTCGGATGTTGCCCCTTCTGTTGCGGTCTTCCAACTCCGCCGTTTGCCTCAGTAGGGCTGTTGTAGCCTTAGCAATGGCCTTTATTTCTTTGCTCATGTGCTGGTCAGCGTCCTCTATGTAACTGATTGGCTGTTCCACGCTCGCAATTCTGTTATTTGCCGCACTTATATCTGCTCGTACCACTGCTAGTTCAAGTTGTATAGCTTTGGTGGTCTGTTTTGTTCGTGGACATCGGCTAGCTTTCTGAGGACCGATTCTAGGGTGCTGTTCATGTCGGATTTTTGTTTGATTGGAGAGTCTGTCAGTAGGTCCCCTTTGTTCCTTTTTTGCTGCTGTTGTGCTTTACCTTCGCTACCTGCCATTGTCGATAGCCCTCTCCTTGTCAGGTAGAGCTCGAATCAGAGTTCACCCTTGTTCGTGATTTTTTGCGCTTTGGCTCCCTCTTCTTGTCTCTGCTGTTGTCTAAGGCTCCGTTTTGGTGGGTTGATCAGGGTTATCCGTGTCACTGGGCCTGTTGACACTGGGCTGTTGGCTGGTTTTGACGACGCTCTGTGCGGTCGTAGTGCCATGTGTCTGAGGGGGCTGGGCCTTCTTTCACCTGCCCCGCCTTGTTTCGCTGGCTTTGGAAGCGCCACCTCCTTAGTGTGAACAACCAGATTTTTGTCTTGGTTTCCTCCTTCGCAGAGCTTCGCTTCTAATCCTTCGCCTCCCTCTAGACCCTTGTGCTATCTGCCCTGCTTGGCTGGTGCTCCCGCTTTCCCACGAGATCTTTGGCAGAGTAGGCAGAATGGTCGTTGCGTTTGCGCTGCTTTGTTTTATGTTTGGGAACTACGTTCTTTCACCAGAAGCTGATATGGGGTTGACTCCAGGTCGTTGACTCCTGTACCCCCTGGTACCTTAGGTTTAGTCATAGCGTTGGGCACCTGCAGTAGGATGGCTTGTTGGGCTACAGTGCCCTTGTCACGATGCCCTTGTCACAATGTTTTGTCTTACATATAGGTCGTTGTTGTGCTTGCTGTTAGGCGTCCGGTGGATGGGTGGTGTTAGGCGGTGTGTGGCAGGGTAAATGGCAGCAAGGGTAACTGGGAGCACTCCTTTTGCTCACAATCCCCTGCTCAGGGTGTTGCTTCCCGCTGTGCACACAGTGCCCCTTCTGCTCTTCTGTCCTCTTATCTGTTGCGTGTTCACCACCGTTACCACCCGTTGGCGTCCAACTTGTGCTAGTGTCTCTTTTGTGTTCTCCTGCGCTCCCCCTGTGCCTCAGCTATGTGTGAATTATCCATCAAGTGTAACTTCCAAGGGTGGTATAGCTTCTTTATTTTCCCTCAGTTCGCGGTGTCCTCCCCGTCCGCTGTTCAGGTTACACCCAGTGCACTGCATACACCCTCTGCCTGACTACACTCGGTGTGTGTAAGCTAAGATGCTAAGATGGCTGTCTTTCTCTTTGTCTTCCTCCTAGCGCCGATCTGGTTTTGGTTTCATTTTGCACGGGTGTGTCCGCAGTTCCATGTACTGTATGCACCCTCCTTTTCGGGGTCCCTTCCTGGTGCCTTATATGACTCTTGCTGTGCTCGCTGCGATCTGGGGGTTCTTCGTCAAATTTTCCTGGTGCTCTGGGTTTTACCTCCGGATTTCTCCACCCCCTCTCTTCTGCGCATTCTTGTCCTGCCGCCACTCTGCCTTGCACTACTTGTAACTCGCATCTAGTGCTTTTGCTGCAGTAGGGAGTCAAAAGAACTAAGTCGCTCCACCTGGGCAGCCACCTCTATCCTAGCCGCTAGAAGTTCCTCCTGCTTGGCTCTCTGTTCTGGGCATTGCGTCTCTAATTCCCAAAGTCTTTGCTCTGCTGATATCGTGTCTTGTAGTAAAGTCTTATGCACTCCCACAGACTCAGAGATACACTTCCCCCTGATAACTGACTTAAAGGCATCCCACTCAATTAATTTAGAGGCTGCTGTCTTGGAATTCTCTTTAAAATACTGCTCAATAGCAGTACCACTGCCGTTCTTTTAGCCTGATCCTCCAACGCTTCTGGTTTCGCCAGGTCGGGATTCTAGGTCGCTCACAAGACCATGTTAAGCCCAGTAGTAACGGGTTATGATCTGAGATTGTTCTAATGAGGTACTCGGTAGTCTATACATTTTCATGAATGTCTGGAGAGCACAATATAGAGTCCAGTCTGATAGAGAGTTCAGGCAGAGAAAAAGGAATAGTCCCTGTCACCTGGATGTTGTGCTCTCCAGGAATCTACCAAACATCACTGCATTTGCCAGGCAAGGCGTGCTGCTGCTTTTTTATGTGTATTTACAACAAGGGGTGGTGAGGGACAGAGTCTCTGAATTAAACAGAATACTCTCACCCAGTCAAGAGATCAGGGCTAGATCCAACACCGTTTTTTAGCTCACTGCACCATCCCAGTTTCAGAACCTGACTGTATGCAAATTAGTCTGTTCCTGTCCCAGTGCATGATGGGAACAGGGCAAACCAAACTACAAAAGCCAATTCTTACACTGGGAAGGAAACAAGCTACCGGGGACCGGTTTCTGGCATTTCAGCCTCTTCGGCCCGGCTTGCTTGAATCCTGATGGTGCAATGAGCAAGGGACTCACATCTGAGTATACCCTTCCACGCTTAGGGTGGACAAAAATATTTACAACAAGGGGTGGTGAGGGACAGAGTCTCTGAATTAAACAGAATACTCTCACCCAGTCAAGAGATCAGGGCTAGATCCAACACCGTTTTTTAGCTCACTGCACCATCCCAGTTTCAGAACCTGACTGTATGCAAATTAGTCTGTTCCTGTCCCAGTGCATGATGGGAACAGGGCAAACCAAACTACAAAAGCCAATTCTTACACTGGGAAGGAAACAAGCTACCGGGGACCGGTTTCTGGCATTTCAGCCTCTTCGGCCCGGCTTGCTTGAATCCTGATGGTGCAATGAGCAAGGGACTCACATCTGAGTATACCCTTCCACGCTTAGGGTGGACAAAAATATTTACAACAAGGGGTGGTGAGGGACAGAGTCTCTGAATTAAACAGAATACTCTCACCCAGTCAAGAGATCAGGGCTAGATCCAACACCGTTTTTTAGCTCACTGCACCATCCCAGTTTCAGAACCTGACTGTATGCAAATTAGTCTGTTCCTGTCCCAGTGCATGATGGGAACAGGGCAAACCAAACTACAAAAGCCAATTCTTACACTGGGAAGGAAACAAGCTACCGGGGACCGGTTTCTGGCATTTCAGCCTCTTCGGCCCGGCTTGCTTGAATCCTGATGGTGCAATGAGCAAGGGACTCACATCTGAGTATACCCTTCCACGCTTAGGGTGGACAAAAATATTTACAACAAGGGGTGGTGAGGGACAGAGTCTCTGAATTAAACAGAATACTCTCACCCAGTCAAGAGATCAGGGCTAGATCCAACACCGTTTTTTAGCTCACTGCACCATCCCAATTTCAGAACCTGACTGTATGCAAATTAGTCTGTTCCTGTCCCAGTGCATGATGGGAACAGGGCAAACCAAACTACAAAAGCCAATTCTTACACTGGGAAGGAAACAAGCTACCGGGGACCGGTTTCTGGCATTTCAGCCTCTTCGGCCCGGCTTGCTTGAATCCTGATGGTGCAATGAGCAAGGGACTCACATCTGAGTATACCCTTCCACGCTTAGGGTGGACAAAAATATTTACAACAAGGGGTGGTGAGGGACAGAGTCTCTGAATTAAACAGAATACTCTCACCCAGTCAAGAGATCAGGGCTAGATCCAACACCGTTTTTTAGCTCACTGCACCATCCCAGTTTCAGAACCTGACTGTATGCAAATTAGTCTGTTCCTGTCCCAGTGCATGATGGGAACAGGGCAAACCAAACTACAAAAGCCAATTCTTACACTGGGAAGGAAACAAGCTACCGGGGACCGGTTTCTGGCATTTCAGCCTCTTCGGCCCGGCTTGCTTGAATCCTGATGGTGCAATGAGCAAGGGACTCACATCTGAGTATACCCTTCCACGCTTAGGGTGGACAAAAATATTTACAACAAGGGGTGGTGAGGGACAGAGTCTCTGAATTAAACAGAATACTCTCACCCAGTCAAGAGATCAGGGCTAGATCCAACACCGTTTTTTAGCTCACTGCACCATCCCAGTTTCAGAACCTGACTGTATGCAAATTAGTCTGTTCCTGTCCCAGTGCATGATGGGAACAGGGCAAACCAAACTACAAAAGCCAATTCTTACACTGGGAAGGAAACAAGCTACCGGGGACCGGTTTCTGGCATTTCAGCCTCTTCGGCCCGGCTTGCTTGAATCCTGATGGTGCAATGAGCAAGGGACTCACATCTGAGTATACCCTTCCACGCTTAGGGTGGACAAAAATATTTACAACAAGGGGTGGTGAGGGACAGAGTCTCTGAATTAAACAGAATACTCTCACCCAGTCAAGAGATCAGGGCTAGATCCAACACCGTTTTTTAGCTCACTGCACCATCCCAGTTTCAGAACCTGACTGTATGCAAATTAGTCTGTTCCTGTCCCAGTGCATGATGGGAACAGGGCAAACCAAACTACAAAAGCCAATTCTTACACTGGGAAGGAAACAAGCTACCGGGGACCGGTTTCTGGCATTTCAGCCTCTTCGGCCCGGCTTGCTTGAATCCTGATGGTGCAATGAGCAAGGGACTCACATCTGAGTATACCCTTCCACGCTTAGGGTGGACAAAAATATTTACAACAAGGGGTGGTGAGGGACAGAGTCTCTGAATTAAACAGAATACTCTCACCCAGTCAAGAGATCAGGGCTAGATCCAACACCGTTTTTTAGCTCACTGCACCATCCCAGTTTCAGAACCTGACTGTATGCAAATTAGTCTGTTCCTGTCCCAGTGCATGATGGGAACAGGGCAAACCAAACTACAAAAGCCAATTCTTACACTGGGAAGGAAACAAGCTACCGGGGACCGGTTTCTGGCATTTCAGCCTCTTCGGCCCGGCTTGCTTGAATCCTGATGGTGCAATGAGCAAGGGACTCACATCTGAGTATACCCTTCCACGCTTAGGGTGGACAAAAATATTTACAACAAGGGGTGGTGAGGGACAGAGTCTCTGAATTAAACAGAATACTCTCACCCAGTCAAGAGATCAGGGCTAGATCCAACACCGTTTTTTAGCTCACTGCACCATCCCAGTTTCAGAACCTGACTGTATGCAAATTAGTCTGTTCCTGTCCCAGTGCATGATGGGAACAGGGCAAACCAAACTACAAAAGCCAATTCTTACACTGGGAAGGAAACAAGCTACCGGGGACCGGTTTCTGGCATTTCAGCCTCTTCGGCCCGGCTTGCTTGAATCCTGATGGTGCAATGAGCAAGGGACTCACATCTGAGTATACCCTTCCACGCTTAGGGTGGACAAAAATATTTACAACAAGGGGTGGTGAGGGACAGAGTCTCTGAATTAAACAGAATACTCTCACCCAGTCAAGAGATCAGGGCTAGATCCAACACCGTTTTTTAGCTCACTGCACCATCCCAGTTTCAGAACCTGACTGTATGCAAATTAGTCTGTTCCTGTCCCAGTGCATGATGGGAACAGGGCAAACCAAACTACAAAAGCCAATTCTTACACTGGGAAGGAAACAAGCTACCGGGGACCGGTTTCTGGCATTTCAGCCTCTTCGGCCCGGCTTGCTTGAATCCTGATGGTGCAATGAGCAAGGGACTCACATCTGAGTATACCCTTCCACGCTTAGGGTGGACAAAAATATTTACAACAAGGGGTGGTGAGGGACAGAGTCTCTGAATTAAACAGAATACTCTCACCCAGTCAAGAGATCAGGGCTAGATCCAACACCGTTTTTTAGCTCACTGCACCATCCCAGTTTCAGAACCTGACTGTATGCAAATTAGTCTGTTCCTGTCCCAGTGCATGATGGGAACAGGGCAAACCAAACTACAAAAGCCAATTCTTACACTGGGAAGGAAACAAGCTACCGGGGACCGGTTTCTGGCATTTCAGCCCCTTCGGTAGCTTGTCTCCTTTCTGGTAAAGAATTGGCTTGGTAGTTTAGTCTGCCCTGTTCCCATGATGCACTGGGCCAGGGACAGACTGATTTGCATATAGCCAGGTTCTGAGCTGGGATGGGGCAGTGAGATAAATAACGGTGATGGATCAAGCCCTGATCTTTGGACTGGGTAAGAGTGGTCTGCTCAATTCAGACACTCTGTTCATCACCACCCCCTTTTGTAAATCGATTTTGGCCACTATAGGTGTGGCAGGGTATGCTCAGACATGAGTCCCTTTCTCACTGCTCCATCAGGATTCAAGCAAGCCGGGCCGAAGAGGCTGAAATGCCAGAAACCGGTCCCCGGTAGCTTGTCTCCTTTCTGGTAAAGAATTGGCTTGGTAGTTTAGTCTGCCCTGTTCCCATGATGCACTGGGCCAGGGACAGACTGATTTGCATATAGCCAGGTTCTGAGCTGGGATGGGGCAGTGAGATAAATAACGGTGATGGATCAAGCCCTGATCTTTGGACTGGGTAAGAGTGGTCTGCTCAATTCAGACACTCTGTTCATCACCACCCCCTTTTGTAAATCGATTTTGGCCACTATAGGTGTGGCAGGGTATGCTCAGACATGAGTCCCTTTCTCACTGCTCCATCAGGATTCAAGCAAGCCGGGCCGAAGAGGCTGAAATGCCAGAAACCGGTCCCCGGTAGCTTGTCTCCTTTCTGGTAAAGAATTGGCTTGGTAGTTTAGTCTGCCCTGTTCCCATGATGCACTGGGCCAGGGACAGACTGATTTGCATATAGCCAGGTTCTGAGCTGGGATGGGGCAGTGAGATAAATAACGGTGATGGATCAAGCCCTGATCTTTGGACTGGGTAAGAGTGGTCTGCTCAATTCAGACACTCTGTTCATCACCACCCCCTTTTGTAAATCGATTTTGGCCACTATAGGTGTGGCAGGGTATGCTCAGACATGAGTCCCTTTCTCACTGCTCCATCAGGATTCAAGCAAGCCGGGCCGAAGAGGCTGAAATGCCAGAAACCGGTCCCCGGTAGCTTGTCTCCTTTCTGGTAAAGAATTGGCTTGGTAGTTTAGTCTGCCCTGTTCCCATGATGCACTGGGCCAGGGACAGACTGATAAGCATATAGCCACGTTCTGAGCTGGGATGGGGCAGTGAGATAAATAACGGTGATGGATCAAGCCCTGATATTTGGACTGGGTAAGAGTGGTCTGCTCAATTCAGACACTCTGTTCATCACCACCCCCTTTTGTAAATCGATTTTGGCCACTATAGGTGTGGCAGGGTATGCTCAGACATGAGTCCCTTTCTCACTGCTCCATCAGGATTCAAGCAAGCCGGGCCGAAGAGGCTGAAATGCCAGAAACCGGTCCCCGGTAGCTTGTCTCCTTTCTGGTAAAGAATTGGCTTGGTAGTTTAGTCTGCCCTGTTCCCATGATGCACTGGGCCAGGGACAGACTGATTTGCATATAGCCAGGTTCTGAGCTGGGATGGGGCAGTGAGATAAATAACGGTGATGGATCAAGCCCTGATCTTTGGACTGGGTAAGAGTGGTCTGCTCAATTCAGACACTCTGTTCATCACCACCCCCTTTTGTAAATCGATTTTGGCCACTATAGGTGTGGCAGGGTATGCTCAGACATGAGTCCCTTTCTCACTGCTCCATCAGGATTCAAGCAAGCCGGGCCGAAGAGGCTGAAATGCCAGAAACCGGTCCCCGGTAGCTTGTCTCCTTTCTGGTAAAGAATTGGCTTGGTAGTTTAGTCTGCCCTGTTCCCATGATGCACTGGGCCAGGGACAGACTGATTTGCATATAGCCAGGTTCTGAGCTGGGATGGGGCAGTGAGATAAATAACGGTGATGGATCAAGCCCTGATCTTTGGACTGGGTAAGAGTGGTCTGCTCAATTCAGACACTCTGTTCATCACCACCCCCTTTTGTAAATCGATTTTGGCCACTATAGGTGTGGCAGGGTATGCTCAGACATGAGTCCCTTTCTCACTGCTCCATCAGGATTCAAGCAAGCCGGGCCGAAGAGCCTGAAATGCCAGAAACCGGTCCCCGGTAGCTTGTCTCCTTTCTGGTAAAGAATTGGCTTGGTAGTTTAGTCTGCCCTGTTCCCATGATGCACTGGGCCAGGGACAGACTGATTTGCATATAGCCAGGTTCTGAGCTGGGATGGGGCAGTGAGATAAATAACGGTGATGGATCAAGCCCTGATCTTTGGACTGGGTAAGAGTGGTCTGCTCAATTCAGACACTCTGTTCATCACCACCCCCTTTTGTAAATCGCTTTTTTATGTGTAGGCGCTTCCGGGAGTTGCTGATGCGACCGGTCCAGCCCAACATCAGTAACACAGTTAAAATTTCCGCCTAGAATTACTGGAGGATAGCATTCTAGAAAGCTGGGCCAAGAACGCCAGTTGTTCTGTATTTGGTCCTTAGAGGCTGCCCTAGGCTACGTCTCTACCATACACTTTACCTGAGACTAGAATGTACCTGCCCTCGGGGTCAATCATTTGGTTTGTACTTTGGAAGGGCACTCCCGCTCTTACCAAAATCAGGACCCCCTGCGCGAAATCCGAGTAGTTAGTATAGAACACCTGACCTCTCCATCTACGCTGGAGTGCAGCCCCCTCTTTGGCCATAACATGAGTTTCTTGAAACAACGCAATCTGAATAGCCCTCCTGACTAGAAAAGCAAGTATCATATGCCATTGTGATTGTGTATGCATCCCCGTACATTCCAAGAGATACATTTAAGATCTATGAGAGGTACCATTGTGTTAGTTAAGACACCATTTTAACAACTTCTCTGTTATGACATGCCTGGCCCCAACAGTTCCCCAAACCCTAAAGATTGCAATAAAAAAAAACTCCCCCTCCCCAGGACAGGTGCAACCAAAGGATTTCACATCAAAACTCTGAGTAGTCTCCAAAACAGTGTTCTGTCTAGTGATGGGGCGGTGAAGCGCAAGCAGCGGCTCTCAGAACTCCACCGACACCTGCCCACTGATCCAAAGCATTATCTTCCCCGGGACCCAGGAGGATTTCAAGAACTCTGCGTTCGAAAGGTCATCGTCATTTCCTCTTCCCAAGTAATTGTAGGCCTATTGGTAAATATCCACATCATCCATCCACACTGTTCTATTCAGGCAATGTCATCCGCTGTTAGAGGAGTGACCTGCGGCAATTCTTCATCTGAGTTTTCATTAGAGCTAGCAGCCACCGAGCCGCCTGATTTATCTGCGTCCTGACCAGGTTTGTTTTAGCCAGGGCTGGAGTCCCCTCTAATGAGTTCCGCCTCCACCTGCAGTGCCTTATGCCTCTCGTTCCTGGCTTCTCTAGATAATGGAGCACATGCCACAAGTGTGTTCTTCCCTGCACGCTGTTGCGATCGTTCCGGTGACGCAGCCCCTTCATTCTGGCTCTGATGACTTTGCAGCCAGTCCCACGTTTCCTGCGGGGTGGTGAAAAATCGTGCCTTGCTCGGTTCACTACTTGCAGCCGAGCTGGAAATAACATGGCATAGGGTATCTGAAGTTGTCTCAGTTTTTTCTTGACAGCTAGAAATGAGGTCCTGACGCTGTACTTCCTTCGTGAAATCTGGAAAGATTATAATTTTACTGTTGACAACCTGCAGTTCCTGTTTTTGAAGGGCCTTAAACAGCACATGATCACGATCCCAAAAATGAAGCAATCTCGCCACTATGGGTCGGGGAGGGGCCGGGCTGGGACTCTATGGGCACATTCTAGCACGTAGAAGGGGGAGAGTACCTCTGGGTCCTCTTCAGTTTTGATCCAGCCGTCAAGGAAGCCCACCATATCTGTACCCTCCACTTTTTCTGGCATTTGAATAATCCTTATATTGTTCCTGCGCGATCTTCCTTCACTGTTCTCTGCTCACGCTTCCAGTACTTTGACTCAACCCCGACTGTGCTGAGCGCTTTTTGGAGCATCTCCACTTTCTCAGACATACCAGTGAGTTCCTTTTCCGAGGCTAGCACTCATTCTTTGAGTTTACGGTGGTCATCTTTTAGTAAGCTTAAGTCTGGCCCTATTAAGTAAATTTTCACCTTTAAGGCTTTTCTGGAGGCAGCAATAGCTTGCATGATATCTGCCAGGGTGGGGGTCATGCTGACCATCTCATTCCCCGTTTCTACACATTCCTCCTCATCATCTGTTTGGGTTCCTGTTCCCCCGGTGCTGAAGGCACTATATCTTCTTCTCTTTTATGGTTTTCAGATCTCTCCTTGTGGGCTCCCACTTGCGTGTTCCTGTGAAGTCCTCTATGCGCAGATCCCCATTGCAGGCTGGGCATGCAACGCTCTCAGGAAAAGACCCCCCCAGAACACACCTGGACTGTTGTGACGATCGCCTGCACAGTGTCCCTGGTGGTTTGGCCAAGCATTGTCCTCCTCAGTGATCCAATGCACCAAGACTATCAGGCTAATTGGATATAGCCACCATCCCAGTAATTAGCAGGGTACAGCATCTCACGTAGATTGTCCGGGATCCTAGTAGCAGGCCGCTTTCATTTTCATGGAGCCTCCCCTTCGCTAAATAGCGTGTCGATGTAGATGCTTGTGCCAGCCACACATCCAGCAAGATCACAGCTTCCCTCAAATGTTCCAGGCCTCTCAATCCAGTGCCCGGGACCTCTATATGGTCCCCTGCTAGATAGTCCAGAGTGTAGGCCCACCCAAGCCGAGGCTGCTAATGCCGGTCCACAACTTGTACGTTCCGGTTGGCTTCAGGTGCTATCTCAGCAATCTGGTCACTCTGCGTGCAATCGTCCACTCAGACATGCCCCCCACCACTATGGTGATGTCAGGGGAGGCCCGCTCACCTTCCTCCGATCATGCCCCCTTCCTCCTCCGGAATCCTCTCAGGGTAGTCAGAGGCTACCCCCTCCACTGGTCACGAGTGCCGCTGCCCTTAGCTCGCAGGCCTTGTCTTACCGGTCTTCGTCGGGGATGGGCAGGTCCACAAGTCTACAGTAGGGATCCCTGCATCACTCGCCCAGGGCGCTCCTCGCTCGCCTCTGCCTCGGCGTGACCTGCAGCATTCGCATCTTTCCCACCATCACTCCGCTAAACACTCTGCCTCCGCTTGCACTATCTTCAGTGGCGATCGCAGCTAGGCTTTCTTAGCCCCCAACTGTTCGTGCCATCCTCGCTCCACCATGGTTTGAGTATTCCGTCCTTCCCCGGCTGCCATCTTGCTCCTCGACGGAGTGTTCGCTGCCAGCTCGGGTCTCGGTCATTCCGCCTCTAAGCTGGCCTGCTGAGCAACGGTGTGGAGATCAGCCCACTCCCAGGATAGTTCTTTGCCGGGGGAATGTCAGCCGGAGCTCAGCAGCCCACGTTCTCTCACATCGGCTCCTGGCCACCCCCATTAGTATGTGTGTTCATATATATATTTTTATCTAATTTATAAAATCATTTATAAAGCGCCTGGTTACACCAACTGGTGTGTCCCGGCACTAGAAACTACTACCTAAAAAAAGTAGCTGAGAGAAACAATATTTATGTATATATATATATATCCAACAAGAAAGTGCTCCTTCCAGGAGCCAGAGACCCATTAGAGGGGGCGCGCTGGCTGGCGGAGCAGCCAGTAATGAATCTCCAAATCACAAGTTGCAAGTAGAGCACGCTCTTGTGAAAAACACGGAGATGTACAAGATTTATTCCCTCATAAATCCCAGCGTATAGCGTTTCGGCCTTACAGTGGTCTGGAACAAACAGTCTTGATCAAACAGTGAGATAGAAAACAGAGCGTATTTGCCAAATGATGTGTACTGAATATAGGAGGAGAGACGTATGCAGCCCAATCGCTTGTCAGCAGTCTTCAGCACCATATCCCACCCTATCCTAAGCCAATAACACAACAAATCAGGTATCCAGGGACTCACCCTTGAATGGATGTGCTCCTTCCCAGAACCCAAACCAGCAACACGCCCCCTTACACCTCTGCTGCACACAATCTTATTTTGGGATTCCCACAGGGCTCCTTGCTCAGCCCAACACTCTTCAACATCTAGATGACCCCAATGGCCAACATCATATGAGCTCACAACATAAACATCCTCTCCGACGCAGAGAACATGCAACTGATACTATCCCTCTCAGACAAAACACCCAACACCAGCAACAAATTCACCACATGCACTACAGAAGTAGCCACCTGGATGAAAGCCAGTTGCCGCAAATTGAATTCGGTGAAGACCAAGGTATTCACCTTTTGGGAAGAACGACACACCACGGTACGTAAGTAAGTAAGTAACATTTATTTGTACATGATTAGTTAAAATCTTTACAAACTTAAAAAAACACCAGTAGATACATTTAAAAACCAATTGTACTTGAGCTTATCGAGTTAGATAAAATTAAAGTAAGAAGTTGGTTAAGATCGGTTCGTGGTTATCCTCAGGACCTTATAAGGTTCGTCAAACGCTGTTAAGTCTTTTTCTTGTTAAGTCAAAGAACTTCACGACCTGGCAATTCAATTTTGTGTTTTTGGTGTTAAAGCACAGTTTAACTGCCTGCCGGCAAGTCCGAGCAGCATGTAGTTTAAAAGATGGTCGAAGGAAGTTATGCCTCAGGTCCTTTAGTCTAGGACAGATGCAAATCACGTGGACGATGTCCTCCTTGCCGGTTTTGCACAGGCGACACTGCTGTGAGGAGTTGTTTCTCTCCCAGGGTGGAAGGTGTGGGAATATAGGGATTACGCCGAATGGTAGTTTTAGAAACTTCTCTTTAAATTTTATTTTCATACCAATGTTGAGGTATGCTTGTGATTGTATTTTTCCATAATCACCCAGCTTTATCCAGCCATTCGCCCTATTTGCTAGATCCTTCTTGTCTTTAATCGCTGAAATAATACGTGCTGATTTTTTGGCGACTTTTTTGAAGGACAGAAGGTCTATTGGCGTTTCCCAGGTGTCGGTCAGGCCTAGAACTTGGAGTGATTCCAATAGGTAGTCTCTGGGCAAAGATTTGCGGTCCCGAAGTAACTCTTCCCATACGTTAGAGCTTAAGGAGCCGGTCTCTGCAGTGCAAATCTTGCGCCAGCTGGCTACGCACACACTCCGCCTTTCTAATGTTTGTTTGAGGATATCAAATTCTAGTCGGATCTGAGCAGGAGAGGCGTATTTTGGAAGGATGAAAATAGCCCTATATGAGTTGGCTAGGACTGTGTCCAGTAATGCGGCGTCCTTCCCATGAAGTGATTTGCTTTCGTATGTAAGAGTAGGCTGTAGTTTTGCACGCAAGATTTCAAGGAGAGTTTTAAGTGTGAGATCGGGAAGTTTGGCCTTTAATGGTTTTAATGCCAAATAGGTCGTTATCGCCTTACCTCGTAAGGAGTCAAGTTGTGCCCTAGACGTGTTTCTTGGATTGGAATTGGAAATCGATTTATTAAGCGCGATTGCTGCCCGAGGGCGTCCAAGCGCTGGGTGTAAGGCTCGCAGGACAGGTGACGTGACACATTAGAGCTCTGAGGCTTGGGTGAATAGTAGGGTTTTCAGCTTTTTACGGAATGACAGCAGGTCCTGGTTGGATCGGAGTGAGAGGGGGAGGGTGTTCCAAAGTTTTGCGGCATTCACTGAGAACGACCTGCCCCCGGATCTAGCTCTCTTTGCGCGGGGAACCACTGCCAGAAGGGCATCAGAGGAGCGGAGATTCCTGTTTGGGAGGTAGGGGATGACAAGCTTGCTGTTAATAGCGGGGCCTGTTTTCCAGAATGCCCGGTGTGCGATGCACAGCGCCTTGAATGACACTCTGTGTTTTACTGGCAGCCAGTGAAGACTTTTCAGTGCAGCTCTAGCTGACTGGGCTCGGGGAATTTTTAACAGGGTGCGTGCTGCACAGTTTTGCACTATCTGGAGTTTCCGGAGAGTCATCTCGGGAGCTCCCACGTATAGAGCATTGTTTGAATCAAGGCGGGACTGGATGAGGCCTTGAACTGCCACTTTCTTGGCTTCTGGAGGCAGCAATGGAAGGACCTTCCTTAGGGTTTTGAGGATACCGAAGCAGGTGGCGGATAGTTTGGTAGCCTGGGTGGAAAAGGACATCTTGCTATCCAGCCACACTCCTAGGCTCTTGACGCTTTCCTTGGGGGTGGGAGGAGGGCCCAGGGCTTGGGGCCACAAGGAGATAAAAGATGTTGGCGATGCTGGACCTAAAAGCAAGAGCTCCGTTTTATCTCCATTTAATTTGAGGGAGGAGCTAGTCATCCACTCCTTGATGTCCTCCAGGCAACTCAGCAGGCCTCCCTGAGGGTTGCTGATGTTCTTTTGAGCCAATGATACCACTAGCTGAGTGTCGTCGGCGTACGACACAATTTTGATGCCGTACGGATCGACGTTCTTGAGTCTAAGATTACTCCCAGGTACTTATAGGTGGTTACCCGATCGAGCTTTTCTCCATTCAGATGCCAGCAAAGGTTCATTTTTTTCCTGTAATTCACGGCCTTGACCTTTGACTTGTTGAAGTTTATTTGAAGGGCGTTTTTTGCTGAGAAAGTGTGAGCTGCATTCAAGAGATGCTGAAGGCTCGTTGGCGTCCGACTTATCAGCACCAGATCGTCCGCATATAGCAGGTTGGAGAGGGTAATTTTCCCTAATTTAGGTGCATTGTTGCGTTCTAATCTAGGACCCTGATCGATACTGTGACCTTATGCCCCTATACGGCTATAATCCCTTTGTACCCCCATATTAGCATAACCGATCAAATGCAATATTCAGAAACTCGTCTCTGGCCTCACACGATCAGAGCCACATTTCAGAATCTCTTCCTCTGCAACTTCCTTTGCAGCTCATTAGTGCAAATGACACAGCAGAAGCCACTATCTAAGATTCCTAGATTACACTCTGAGTTCTTCAACAAGATAAAAACTCAGCAACCTGGGAAAGCCCCGCTTGCTATGTTTTGATTAGTAATAGAACTCTAATGAGCACTGAGAGACGATCACTTCCTAGTGACATCTTTATTGACATCTTATGTCCAAAAACTTACGTCAAACAAGGCACCTTTCAGGTATAAATATTACCAACGTTGCCTTAAGCAAATGCTAGCTGCCTCATAGACATCGCTGCCGTTATCGCTGCTGATGCTATCGCTGCGAACGATCGAACGATGGTGTGGTGAACAGAGGAGCTGAACAGCCGTCCCTTGCACAGCCCAGCAGATGCAACCAGCCCACGGACGCTGCCCCTCCTCCTCCTCTTTGACGCGCTGAGAAAGACGCTGTCTTTTCTCCTGCCGAGAAATCCAGCTCCGGCGTTTCCAGCCTACTCTTGCGAGTGACTGGGATATCGAGTCCCTGGAAGGAGATACCAGACCTCCAACATTCTATTCCAGAGGTATGGTGTTGACGAAACCCTTAGAGAGAATTCTTGAAGCAAACCTTGGCAAAACCAACTTAACTAAAGCTACTTACTTACTCCCCTTCCAAGTATTAGGCTTAGGTCAGGTACACTGGGGTAGGCGTAGTTAGAAGCACCAGTTGAGTACGTTAGCCTAATGTATATATGAATGTATATATGTTTTATTCATTTTAAACCATTGTATGGCTAAGAAACCATATCAATGCTTTTACAGTATTATTTTGCAATCCTTGCATTTTTTATAATAACAAGTCTTGCAATTGTGGCAATTCATTTCTCTTGTATGAGAAGAAAGACTGTTCAATAAATAATACCTTTTATTGAAAACGCCCGTCTCTCTATTCTCTACATATTGTGAAAGTAATCTGCACAACAACTGACTGAGTAAAATAACTGTCTATTGTTTCACACGACTCTAGAGATTGACTCTTATCTGAGGACCAAAGTTGTCATGTTGCACGGTTGTTGGAAAACTGAATCCCTTCTTGGCTGTGCCAGGGAAGCTGATCACTTCCTATTCAGTCAAGAAAGTTCCCAGTGACCTCTGAGCTAGTTGGTAACAAACCCTATTAAGTTTAGCATAGTCAGTGGAGACCTGGAAGATCCGCACTTCTACGTCGATACTACTGTTTATGTTATTCCAATGCGCAGGGCCTATTGGGAAAATAGGAACTATACTACTCTACAGTGCAAATCTTGCGCCAGCTGGCTACGCACACACTCCCCCTTTCTAATGTTTGTTTGAGGATACCAAATTCTAGTCGGATCTGAGCAGGAGTGACGTAGTTTGGAAGGTTGAAAATAGCCCTTTATGAGTTGGCTAGGACTGTGTCCAGTAATGCGGCGTCCTTCCCATGAAGTGATTTGCTTTCGTATGTAAGAGTAGGCTGTAGTTTTGCACGCAAGATTTCAAGGAGAGTTTTAAGTGTGAGATCAGGAAGTTTGGCCTTTAATGGTTTTAATGCCAAGTAGGTCGTTATCGCCTTACCTTGTAAGGAGTCAAGTTGTGCCCTAGACGTGTTTTTTGAGTCTAAGATTACTCCCAGGTACTTATAGGTGGTTACCCGATCGAGCTTTTCTCCATTCAGATGCCAGCAAAGATTCCTTTTTCCCTGTAATTCACGGCCTTGACCTTTGACTTCTTGAAGTTTATTTGAAGGGCGTTTTTTGCTGAGAAAGTGTGAGCTGCATTCAAGAGATGCTGAAGGCTCGTTGGCGTCCGACTTATCAGCACCAGATAGTCCGCATATAGCAGGTTGGAGAGGGTAATTTTCCCTAATTTAGGTGCATGATTAGAGCATTTGTCGAGTTCCCCAGGTAGGTCGGCAAAAAAGAGATTGAATAAGAAGGGCGCTAGTACGCACCCCTGTTTTAACCCTTTTGTTGTCCTGCTGGGCTTCGAGAGGTGTGTATCTGCCCCAAGTTTGATTTTAATCCAAGTTTTTGAGTAGAGTAGTATTAGCACATCTAGGATGCATTTCGGTATTCTCCAATTGTCCAGTTTCAGCCATAGTTTGTTGCGGTCCACATGAACAAATGCTGCAGTATAGTCGATAAACGAGAAGTCTAAAGATGACTTGATCTCTTTTGCTGCTCCCATCAGCAAGGACAATGCCATGATGTTGGTTGTGGTTCCTTGGCCTTTGCAGAAACCGTTTGGTTAATTGGGATGATGGAGTTTTCAGATGCCCATGATGTTAATTCCTCCAGGATGGTTCCTGCGAAATATTTTGCCTCCACGTCTATTAAGACAATAAGTCAATAGTTGTTTGGATGCTTCTTGCTACCGTGTATGTAGATCGGGCTTATGACTGACCCGTGCCAAGACTCTGGAAGAGTCTGGGTATGCCTTATGTTGTTGAATACTGGAGCTAATGATGCACTCCAAAACTCTGCGTCTGATTTATACAGCATAGGTGGTATGCCATTGGGTCCCAGAGCACCGGTGGGTCCCCCCCTTGTTATTTGCCATCTGATGTCTGCTGGGAAAAGTTTCTTTGGCCCTAGCTTGACAACCTTCGCAGGGCGTTCTTCCATCTTTGACTTGTCAAGTTTTGATTGCCACTTCCCTTTTATTTTAGACCTTGTGGTATTTGTGCAGGGATTGTTTGTGACGGCGTCCTCAG
The DNA here is from genome assembly GCF_964263255.1 of Lissotriton vulgaris. NCBI lineage: Eukaryota > Metazoa > Chordata > Amphibia > Caudata > Salamandridae > Lissotriton > Lissotriton vulgaris. Next base: position 986,021,256 of record NC_141696.1, on the reverse strand, counting down.
TGGTGTCATCGTTATTGAAATGCGTCAATAGATATTTTGTCCATACCTCCTCTGATACATGTGAGTTTTGACCTAGGTGATCAGGATTCTGTAATCTTTTGACCATTTGCCAAAACTTACAGCTGTTTTTCTGCTCCCCTTCATAAATAAGTTTTACCCACAGGTCTTCATTTCTCTAGCTTCTGTTTTTCCCATCTCAACAGTTGTAGCTGTTTTTTTGCTTCCCGTAGAACGGCTTGCAGGCTGTGGTTTGTTTGGTCCTTTCGCATTTGTCTCAATGTTTGATTTATTAATCGTTTTTGTATTTTCATTTCTGGAGTTAGTTGTTTTCCATTTGAAATTCCCTTCCCTTGACGTATGTTAATAGGCAAATTTTTTACCATTTTCTCTCTAATGGCTTGAGCGAAGTTTTCCCAGACGTCCGACACCTTGTTTAAGGAACAGGCAATTTGGGTGAGAAGGGTTTTTGCTGTGGAGCTTATGGAGTCAATATTGCCGGCGTTACACCATAGCCGCTTTAAGTTTGAACTGACTTCTGTGTCGGGGCCTGTAAATGGCTCAGTTTCCAATTGAAAGTTAGATCTTATTTCGGCCTCTTGGGGCAGGTGGTCACTGAAGTCGCTCATCCCTATTCTGAAAGTTGTTACCCCACAAAACATGTTTAAAGATATGAACATGTAATCAAGATGAGAATGGAATTGTTTATGAATTGTGAGTCGTTGTACGGTGGTAACGTGCAGCGTTGAGATGGCGTTTGCACTGCTAACCTATTATTTGGTGCTGTTTGTTCAGAAATGCTGCTCAAGTTAAATTGGGGTGTCTTGGTTTGAGTCAGGGATGTGTTTAGCAATTGAGGTGGTTGAATTCCACTTCCTTGCTCTTCAGTTACAGTGGATGATTCTGTTGGTGCGTCTAGGGTTCCCTTCATTGAGTTCGGTGAGCTACTAAGTAGTTGATGAGGAGATAGATCTTCTCTTTCCTCCTCTTTGTGAATCAGTACCTTAACTTCCACTAGCGCGTCTTGATTTCCAAGATAAGGTGAGCTGAACTTCGTAGGATGAGTCTCACCCTGGTTCACTGTACATGGGTCAATTACTGCCTCTGGGGGCTCAGCTTTCTTTAGGTAGACTCCAGTCTTTGATGGTAATTTTTCTAGTAGGCGCCATTTCCAGAGTATTGTAATTGATGGGTTCATGGTCTGCTAGGTAAGTGTGTGCTGCTGCTTTTCTTAATTCAGACAATGTTGATTTTGTTGTGGCTGCGGCAGCCTCGATACTGGGTAAGTAGAGGACTTCAGCTAGTCGGGGTGGCTCTGTTTGGTTGCTGTTCGTGCGGCTGCAGTCAGGTTCACTTTGTAGAAGCGGTGTATGAAGACCTCTGATATTCCCTGTCTTGGAGTAAATACCTGTCCCAGGGTCTTTTAGGAAGGAAAACTTTGTATAAATCTTCGGTCGGTGGGAACATATCCTTTTCTTTGCTGGCATTCCGTCAATGGTTACTAGGTTGTCTGAGTCCGTTGGTAGTTACTTTGGCACTGGGGATAATAAGGTTTGTGTGATTCTCTGTGGTTACTGGAGAGCTGTAATTGGACATGGTGATGCGGCAGAAGCCTTGACTTGGGCGTTTTTGTTTATTGATTGAGTTGAGGTTGAATTTTGATTTGCTGCTAATGTCGACATTTCCAACTTGGGACTTTGGGACTTGGGCTTTCAGCAGGCAAATACACGGATGGTCGGAGAAGCTCTTAAACCGGCGTGGTTCCGGGGGGGCCGGAGCTGCTAGATAGTGGCGGCGAGACCCTAGGCGAGTGTCTCTGGGTTTTACCGGAGGGACAGCGTCATTAAGATCTGATGTAAGGGTGGTGGGGTCAATCTCCGATAAAACCACCTTTAAAATACCAGGCAGGGGTTCATGGAGTATGAGTAGTGGGGGGTCACCACCGATTGTGCGGAGAGTCATCGCGACATCCAGGCACTGTGGGAAAGTTAGTGCTGCAGTCAACATCAGAGGCAGCAGGGACTGGGTGAACCTAGAGGAGTTTTCAGAATACTGTGGTAAACTTATACCAGTCCCACTGTCTGCACAAAGGATCTTTTCAGCAGTAAACAGGAGAGGGCCTGGGAGCCTTGTATGGAGGAGAGGGACACTAACGTTGTCAGCCAGCAAGCTTGTAACCCTGTCTATCCCTTAAAAGTGTCTGCTGGTAAAGCAGGAGTGAGCCGCTATACCTTGCGCAATAGAGCTGGGGGTATATTGCCCGCTCTGCAAAAGTTGCTGGTGACTCCGCCGGTGATACAAATCCAGGCTACGTCCTGGATAGGGAAGGGGAACCATACTAGCTGTCACACTCCCACGAGGAAGGGGAAAGGCAAAAAGAAGACAAAAAGCACAGCATTGATTGCCTCTAAGGTTACCCCCTCCTTAAAATCATTCTACAAGGTCCTCTCATTGTCTAATACGGACAGAGTAGATAAAATGGCTTCTAACAGTACCTTAACTAGTATAGGACCGGGAGCAGGGTCAGGAGCGGTAGCCACAGCAATGAATTTATCTATGGCTGCACCCACCCAGAAAGCCCAACCAGTTCAGCCACCCCCATCTCTATCTCAACCTTTGGGGGGAGACATGGTGCACCCTTTAATTGAACTCTCAAATAGCTTCTCAGCATTGGAGATACAGGATTCTGTGCAGGAGTAGGTGCAGGAGGAGGTGGACAACGCAGGGGGCAATGTCACCCAGGCAACGGACGAGGGCTCTCATACGGGTCCTATTCCACTAACAGGTTCTACCCCGGTGAATACTCCTGTTACCCTTACAGAGATTCTGCTGGGAATAAAAGAGGATATGGGGAAGAAATTTGAGGAGATGGGGGAAAGGTTTACGATCTCTGAAGCCAACCAGGTCGCGATCCAAGCATCCTGTGACGTGCTGGCCAAGAAGGTGGAGGAGGTTTCATTACGGACAGAAGCCCTAGAAGCGGAGATACCCAGGATCAAAGAAGTACTATGTACTACTTCTGCCCATATGGAAAAACTAGAGCAGCAAAATCGTCGAAATGAAGGATGATATCGAGAGACTCGAAAATCATGCTAGAAAGAACAACTTAAAATTTCTGAATGACCCAGAAGATGTGGAAGGCGGAGACATTAAGGCATTCGTGGTGGCACTACTCAAAACTACAATCTTAAAAGATTCCACGGATGGAGACTCAGAATTATCGGTGGATATTTCGAGGGCCCACCGGGACCCATATAGGCAAAACCCAGGGAGAGAGCGCCCTAGGAAGATCCTGGTGAACTTTCTGACATATGCCATTAAAGAGAGGATCCTGTCCATGGCACTAAAAACGGGGACTATAAAGTCAACCTCCTTCTCCAGTCCGTTTTCCTTTACAATTCGATCGGACATTTCACATACAACTGCCACCAAACAATGGGAGATGGGCCAGAGACTCCCCATATTTAATTCATTAGTTGCCCGTGCCCAGTTGAAATTCCCGGCTTTACTCCGCATAATGTGGAATAACCACATGTATAACATAAGGCAGATTGAAGAAGCAGATATTCTTATTGAAAAGATTAAGGCAGGAAGTAAAGGGGGTGGCGGAGAACAGAGCGGGGCAGTGGCCCATAAGTAAAAGAGGATGTAGTCTATTCACAATAGGGTCTGATCCATTGGAGTCATTTTGAGTGAGTCATTTAATTACATTTCAGGCACACATGGGAGGCAGTAAAGATCACTGCCATGTGGCAAAACACAGGATGAAATTAAGAATGTATTAAATTGAACATATATGAAGAAAACAAGGTCCCCCTGGGGAGTGATTACTAAGAACTCCTAGGGCAGGGAAATAAAATATATGTGAAAAATTCCTAGGCAGTCTTAATAGTAGACAACAAATTGTATGGACCCAATAGTGATAGGAACAGGCAGACAATAAAAAGATAATAAAAAAATCATTTATTAAAAATAAACATGTCTTTAATATACTTGATAAAAATCATATAAAGAACAGAAGAGTTCAAGTTATATGACAGTACAGTAAAAATGCAATCAATACATCCAATAACACAGTATACAATCTTTGTACATAAAAAAGACACCAACTAATAATCAGTGGTGCCCACAAACAGGGTGAAGAAACAGTACTCGACGCGCGTTTCGGCGAAAACGCCTTCTTCAGGAGCCACAAGTTTATAATCTGTAATTACATGTAAAGAAAATTGTAAAACACACGATACAAACGTGGCCTGTATTATTACATAATCAGATTAAAAATACAATTTATAAGAACCAAGCTTTCAGTAAACTGAACCTTGTAATACTCTATAATCTCCTGTTTTGGATTATGTTGATCAAACAATATGTTAGACACAAAATATGAATGTTGGACCGTCTAGTTCTAGGGTATAGGCAGCATGTGATGTCAATATCTGTTTTTTAACATTGCATGGTTCTTATAAATTGTATTTTTAATCTGACTATGTAATAATACAGGCTATTAGTTGGTGTCTTTTTTATGTACAAAGATTGTATACTGTGTTATTGGATGTATTGATTGCATTTTTACTGTACTGTCATATAACTTGAACTCTTCTTTTATCAAGTATATTAAAGTAATTTTTTTTTAAATAATGATTTTTTTATTATCTTTTTATTGTCTGCCTGTTCCTATCACTATTGGGTCCATACAATTTGTTGTCTACTATTAAGACTGCCTAGGAATTTTTCACATATATTAAATTGAACATACACAGGGGGGAGGAGGACCCGTCTAAGGGCATATGCTCGAGAAGACAGGGAGGGCTCCCCAAGGGTGGTGGGAGGAGCTGGGGTTTGGGGAGGGGTGGAGGGGGGAGAGACACGGGTGGAGGAGTAAGGCGTAAAAAAAAGAGAAAATGTGGTCCTCATTTCTATCAAAGGTTCAGGGTTTCCCGGAGAACAGGCACGTGGGTGGTTGGATGGCTAAGGAGGGAAGGACGGAAAATATAAATGGCCCATAATAAAGTACCTTAAATCTCATGGAATGGGAATGGTCTCAGGTGCCCAAGGAGAAGGAGATTGATTATGAGTTTCTTGGAACAATCTCCGGCCAAAGTCATCCTCCTTCTGGAAACTCATTTAAGCTCTATTGAAAGTAAAGAGATCTTTGGGAAATCGAGATGGAAGGTGCATTTTGCTGTTCGGGCCAAACTGGAGTAAACAAGGTTGTTGCAATTCGGATCAAAGCCGGGATTAGGGGGGTCCATAAAATCAACATCTACAGACAAGTCAGGTAGATGGGTTCTGGCACAGGTCGATTTTAGTGGCAGCGAACAGACTATAGTTTCTTATTATGGCCCTAACATAGACGATTCTACATGGTTACTTAGAGTTCAGTCCAATGTAACTGGGACTACCTCCCCTGTGATTATAGGGGGGGGGACTTTAATGTACTTCTAGATCCTCGACAGGATTGATCCAATTATAGTCACCATGTCACCACCCCGCGTTCTAGACGAGCTATGGTCAATATGATGCATGAGGTGGGTCTCATCGACCTTTGAAGGATCAAGGGGGAGGCGGCACCGGTTTTTACGTATTCCAGTAAAAAACACGGGCATGCCTCAAGACTGGATTATGTCTTGGTAGACAGGCTAGGTCTGGAGTATATACACGATATTAAAATACTCCCGAAGATTCTTTCAGACTATGCCCCCATTATATTTACATCTTGGATGGGTAGCACTAGTCGAACTTCTATCAGATGGACTCTAAAGAGGGCTGTACTTCAGAATCAGGATATAGTCACTGCTATTATCACAGCAACTAATAACTACTTTTTAGATAATGTCGGCTCTGCCCCAATCGAGTTCGTTTGGGACGCGTATAAGGCCTATATTAGAGGTCAAATTCATAGCCTTACCAGTGCTAGCAATAAAGAGGAGGCTCTTAAACTTAAAAATCTGGAAGTTAAAATCTCACTATTAGAAAGTAAAAGCCACGGTGTCCATTTAGACAATCTGCTACAGGCTATAGCAGACCTAGAACATCTCCGGCTGGAATATCGCGGGTTGCTGGACTTAAAAGTCAAAGCACAATGGACAGTTCATGCCATGGAGAACTACGAGTACGGAGAGAAGGCGGGAGCTATACTGGTCAGCAAAATAAGAGCAGATAGGGTCAGAAACAACATAAATAGCCTAATTATTGATAATCAGGGAACCATATTCTCACAGCAGGTGGATATGGAAAAACATCTACTCTCGCTGTTCTCCAAACTATATGATAAAGATGATTCAGCACCAGACTCAGGCAACACCCTACGGTGGCTGGAGAGTAAGGCCTTGTCAACATTAACAGATCAAGGTCGAGAACTCCTTAATAGCCCCTTTACGCTGGAAGAAATCGGAGTGTATATCAAGAAAATAAAAAACAACAAAGCGGCCGGTCCAGATGCCCTTCCCAGAGAGCTGTATAAAGTCCTACAGGACACCTTAGTGTCACAGCGTTGTGATCTATTTAACTATGTCCATAGTCTGGAGGGTAGGGCACCTCCTTCATGGAAGGAGTCTATAATTGTGTTAATATTAAAACCTGGAAAGAATCCCCTCAAGGCTGACTCTTTTAGACCTATCTCCCTGCTAAACGGGAACTATAAGATTTTTACTAGCGTTTTGGCAGGGAGATTGGCAAAGTTAATTCCACAACTTATTAATTCTGACCAAAAAGGTTTTGTGCCCGGGAGACATATCCATGATTTAACCCTCCAGCTGATTGGAAGTATAGATCGAGCAGAGGCACGGTTGGAACCCTTGGCAGTTGCTGCTTACGACGCGGCTAAGGCTTTCGACCGTGTCAACTGGGGTTTTTTGTGGGATGTACTGTCCACAATGGGTTTTGGGTCAACCTTTATTAAGAAACTGAGGGATTGCTATGAGGGCGCATCTGCTGCAATTCTATTAAGCGGTCTATTAACACCATGTTTCAGTATAAGGAGAGGAACTAGGCAGGGGTGCCCTATCTCGCCCCTCCTATTCGACCTCTACATTGAACCTTGGGCTCAAGCACTGCGGCCGGATGATCGGGTCACACCCTTCAGGGCTGGAAATTTCACCTGTAAGATGGCACTATACGCTGACGACCTGTTAATTTACACTGATAACCCGGTGGAGGTACTTCCCAGAGTGGAAGAGATAATGAAGGACTTTGGCCAATACTCCGGGTACATGATTAATAACTCAAAAACTGAAATAATGTGCTGGGGGGTAGATAACTGGGGGGAGCTCAAAGTAAACAGTTTAGATACCTGGGAATAATAATAACACCGGATCTTAACACCATATCACAGACCAACATAAAGAAGGTGACGAAGGATATTGATAATCTTCTGCTGAGATGGCACAACCTTCAGCTCACAATTTACGGCTGGGTTAACCTGGTTAAAATGGTAATTTTGCCGAAGCTGACATACTTATTTAACACGATTCCACTGACCTTCCCACATAAATCTTTGGCTAAAATCCAGGGGAAAATAGGCAGCTTTATATGGGCGAATAAGAACTCTAGGATCTCCTGTAAAAAGTTAAAAAGAAGATTGAGGAAGGGAGGGCTGCGTTTCCGGATATCCTCTCGTACTCCTTTGCCTTCCAATTGAAAAACATCCTATGCCTCCTCTCCAGCCCCGATGATTCCAACTGGGGGGAGTATTGAACACAATGGTGGAACAAGAGGGTGGGGTCCTGGGTTCCTCTATAAGTTTGGTGCGCCAAAATTTTATAAAAAGGTCCGTCTAAAGGTTTTGAAACATGCACTCTTAGTCTTAGATTGTATTAGTGAGACCCAATGTCAACTTAAGAGCGCTATTTACTGAGCCTCTAGGCAAGCCAAGCCATCTTTTCCAAATATTAATTTCTATAATCTGCAACCAGGCTATATTATTCACAATTAAGTTCTCACAGAAATACAGCAGTAAATTTATTATTTTGTAGGTCTCTTAATATTTCAAAAGACTTATGCCCCAGTGCAAGATCCATCCTTCATAAAGCACCTGCAATAGCCTTAAGACCAAGCTTCCTAGCAATTTATCTGGGTTTAAAGTACAAATTATATCTGAAAAGAAGTCCTCAATATCTATTTTCTTTTACTACCTCTACTTGATCACCACTCAGCCCCCACGTATGCTCTATATTCTGTATAATTCTTTAAAAATAATCTGAGAATGCTTCGAGTTGCCTCTGAAAGCCAACTGAACCACGGTCAAATAGAACTGTGCCATCTGCATAATACAGTGAGAAAATACCCTCTGAGCCTAATTGAGTTCAAAACATACAAACCTGGGGCCAGAGTCACAAAAGTAATCTGAGACAAAACCCTAACTTTGCAACTTTCGGTATTCACAAAGGGCATTTAGGAGTAGTAAAGGTAGGATTTGAACACAGGAGCAGGGCCAGTATACACCCCTGTCTCAGACCATTGGGAGTAACTATTTTTCTGAACGATGCCCTTTTCCCCCATATTCTATCCTTGTTCGTGAGCCCTAATGTAATTGAATAATTGTTGTGTGTTTCCTGTATAGCCTATCGTCGTTTTCCCTATATTAGCCTAATTATGCACGTTGTAGGCCACTTTTGCTTTGCACACGTTATCAATTTCACGCTTGTTTTTGTGCTATATTGCATTTTCACACATAATCAGCACATAGTTTTGTATTTTGTTATATTCCTGGAATTTAGTCCGAACAGCCTAGGCAAGGTCAAATAACATTACTCCTTGTTATTCTCTGTGGTCGCACACACCTAAACATAACAGAGAAATTCAGCTGTTGCCTTTGAACACACATATTTTGTCATATAACCTGGGACGTGTCGGTCTAAAAAATACAGACAGAATGAAGGACCTGAGACGAAAGGGCTGCATCAGCTGAGATATAGAGTAACCATCGAGATATGCTAAGGTATGGAGTCCACCACTAAACCCAGTGATCTATAATCGATAACCACTTAGCTTTTGTACTTAGGGTGGGATTAGGCAAATCTGTCAGATGATATGACAGGGCTTTTTATTCTATATGGTCTGCTACTCATGCTAACAACATTAGTGACCTATATTTGTTTTATAGTTGTGGCACACTTATTGCATATTATAGCACAGTAGTTTAAATAAATATTGTTAACTTCCATTGTGTCTCTTTTCTATTTCATTGAGGACAAGCAAGAGTGAGAGAACGAAAGGGGGTGACCTCCTGCCGCGACCCTGAGAGGGTCGAGAGTGTTGTGTTCTGAGCTGCCAATTCACTTGTCTCTCTGGTAAGGTTAAGAGGTCAAGTGAGGCGCTATACGTTAATAAAATCTATGTGCATAGATACTGATGTGGTATGGTGACTCATTCCCTACATGCTGATGTTCTCTGGTCGGTATAGAGACAAAATATCGACTCCAAAATATCGACTGGACATAATATCGAGTTTTAAATATAGACTGGACAAAATATCGACTGGACATAATATCGACTACAAAAATATCGTTTTTCAGGTAAGTGAAGTAATATCGACTGTATAAAATATAGATAGCAAAAATATCGATTTTTTAATAATATATAATATTTTATAGTGTATTTTTATGTAATAATATGTGTGAATAGTGTGTATTAATGTTATAAAATATTTTATTACATGAATTTTGTTTTGATAATAATTGCGTAATGTAATTCTGTAGCGGGTTGTGGGTTTATAGGGGAATAGGGTGGGAAGTAATTTAATAATAATTAATTAATTAATATATGTTTGTTAATATTTTTAATTAATAATTAATTGATAATTAATTAATATTAATTAGTTAATTAATTAATATAATTTTGAATATATTTTGTATTAGTAAATAATTGTTAATTAATTAATTGTAATTAGTTAATTACATTAATTAGAGTACATTTTTTATATATATAATTTTGTGTTATTTTTAAGTAATTAATTTTGAAAAAATAATATTAATTATTAAAATAATTACACCTAATGTTCTAATATATTTACTTTATTGTTATTGTTAATTAATAATTAATTGGTAATTAAATAATATTGATAAATTTTGGGTAAAGGAGCATTTTTAGGGTTCAGGGTCAGTTTTCAGTTCATGGGTAAAGGGGTATTTTTAGGGTTCAGGGTCAGTTTTCAGTTCATGGGTAAAGGGGTATTTTTAGGGTTCAGGGTCAGTTTTCAGTTCATGGGTAAAGGGGTATTTTTAGAGTTCAGGGTCAGTTTTCAGGTCATGGGTAAAGGGGTATTTTTAGGGTTCAGGGTCAGTTTTCAGGTCATGGGTAAAGGGGTATTTTTAGGGTTCAGGGTCAGTTTTCAGGTCATGGGTAAAGGGGTATTTTTAGGGTTCAGGGTCAGTTTTCAGGTCATGGGTAAAGGGGTATTTTTAGGGTTCAGGGTCAGTTTTCAGGTCATGGGTAAAGGGGTATTTCTAGGGTTCAGGGTCAGTTTTCAGTTCATGGGTAAAGGGGTATTTTTAGGGTTCAGGGTCAGTTTTCAGTTCATGGGTAAAGGGGTATTTTTAGGGTTCAGGGTCAGTTTTCAGTTCATGGGTAAAGGGGTATTTTTAGGGTTCAGGGTCAGTTTTCAGGTCATGGGTAAAGGGGTATTTTTAGGGTTCAGGGTCAGTTTTGGGTTTTTGGGTAAAGGGGTATTTTTAGGGTTCAGGGTCAGTTTTGGGTTTTTGGGTAAAGGGGTATTTTTAGGGTTCAGGGTCAACAAATAAGATTTTAAAAAATTATTTTTATTATTTTCATTTATTATTTTATTATTATAATTTAATTTAAGTCGTTTTAAGTATATTTTAGTAATTAAAATTTAATATTAATTTAATTTAACACTGTTTTTAATAAAGTCGATATTTTTTACATCTATATTTTTGTTAACGATATTTTGTACTCGATATTTTTGTACTTACCTGTTTGTAGATACAAACTCGATATTTTGACTGTCGATATTTTGTCCACGATATTTTGGCAAGTCGATATTTTGTCAGTCGATATTATTTCAGTGATCCTCTCTGGTCCCAAGCATAGTCCTATTCCTAAGCAGAATTTCTGCAGCATGACAATGGGCTATGTAGGTAACACACAACATTATCAGCTTTAATAAGTCAGGTGGAATACTCCAGGTCCACATTTTTTCCCAAAGAAGCACCCGATTATTTGTCTCAAATGCCATTGACAAATTTATATATGACACATAGAGGGGCTGTTTTTTTTAAAGTCATATTTCTCAGCCAAAATATTGAGGATTATGCAGCCATCAACTGTTGAGTACCCTGTTTGAAAACCCAGTTGGACCTTAGGGAGAACTCTTTCCCTAGCTGCCCATTCTTCCAGTAAATCTAACAGGTGTTTCACATACATTTTTACTAGAGATGTCCAACAGGGTGATAGCTTGTGGGTTATTCATGCCCCTCTTTTTTATTCAAAGGGACCCTGATACTTCCTTTCCAGGTTTCTGGCAAGACATGGCCTCTTATTATAGCACTGGGGTCAGAACTTGGGCCCACAAACTAAGGTAAAGTTGTATTAGGTCTAAGGATAGGCCATCAAGACCTTGAGCCCCTAAGCTTCTTAACTTTCTTTTATCAAAACCTCAATTTCACTTACTGTGGAAGCTGAAAGGTCTCCTCCAGCCTAAAATTGGGTGAGCAATATTTTGAATTCCCCGTAATTCCTCTATTTTCTTGTCTTTGCTTATATAACTCAGATATATACCTGACCCATTTTTCTTCAGCCACCAGTGATTCTTCTATTTTTTTTCGTTATCCCAAGTACATTGCTGACTGTATTTCAAACACCCTTTGCTCTCCCTGTTCAAAGAGAAACTATTGCATTCGTCCAAGCTCTCTTGTTTCCTTTCCAAATAATTTGTCTTATTTCTTTCCTGTAGTTCTTCCAGTGTTCCTATTAGCACCACCCTCTTTACAAGCCTCTCTTACGTTCTTATTTAACCTCTTCGCTGCTGATGACGAGCTCAGCTCGTCATCAGCCACGGTGGTCGTGTGCGTCATGTAACGCGGCTTTTTTAAATTTGCTGCACACAGCGGGGAAAGCCGCCGCAGCGATGCGGTTAATTCAGTCTTTGTCCTCTCTTTATGCTATCTATGTATGCTCTTCCTTGTCAAGCCACAATTTAAGCTCACCATAGCTGCATCCCGAACTGAGGGAATCAGTCAACCATAATCTTTCAAGATAGACTGAGGCTTCTAATTAACTCGGGATTTCAGGAGCAACTCAATATTATTTTATTTTGCCATTTAGCTAACCAAACTAACCAACGCTCATTCCTGCAATAGACTGGTATGCCATTCTGCGAGGGATCTCCAAAATATTAACCACTATGTAAGGAACGAAAGGGCGGATTATGATCACTGCCTACTATCTCCCCAATTACAAAGTCTTTTTAGAGGAAATTACAGCATAGTCAATTAATGTAGCCACCCTTCCATTATCAAAAGTGTATTGCGCCAGCTGATCCCCTGAGTGTCTACCTTTTATAATAGTCATACTCAAACTATCTAGTAGTATGTCATGTTTTCTACCTTTCCCATCCCAATGCTGGGTCATTAAAGCCTGGCTTAGAATCCCATCCCCAAGGCATTTTCCTTTTCCAATTGTAGCTCATCCTTCATAGAATTGGAAGAAATATTTGCATTAAAATCACAAACCAATAAGATTGGCACATTTGGTAATTTCAAAGTGAGCTTTCCCAATAACACAACCAGATAATTTTGACTGTCTATCCTGGCTTTTTTTTTGGGGGGGGGATACATATTTAATATTATTAAATCTATGTCTTGTTTTTCCTCTCTTGAGCCCTCTTACTTAATAACAGAGCTGACATTGACATTGTTAAAAAGTTGATACATTCCCTAAATATTATATCAACCTTTATTTCATATGTTATGAACAACATGATAGCCAAGCCCACTGCAGGGCTACCATATTGCCCCTTAACTGCCTTAACACTAAAGACTCTGTTATCACTCAATGCCACATCCTCCATTTCCTGGGTTTTGTGCAAGCACAATGACCATGACAATTTATTACTCAAAACGGAAAAAAGTGATTCAAAGTCCTTTTCAATCCAGCAATATTCCATGACAAGAAATGAACTCCAAGGTCATCAGGACTGGCAAAATTGGGGTCTTGAAGCTACCTTTTTTAATTGATTGTTCCCACAATCCACTTCCAATCATTATCATGCTTCCCTGATGGTTCTTCTCGATTTGTGTAGATTTGTCTCCCCTTCTCTAATTTTATAAAAAAATCCTTACAGGCCTAATATCATCATAGCCCCTCATACACACGAGCGAGAGATCATATTTGGTCTGATTAGATTGTTCCCCTTTACATACCTCTTGGATATTATCATAATCTGACATCACCCTATTAGGCGCTGGCCATTGTGAATAATGCTCATAGATATCAAAGCCTTCCCATCGTAGTTCATCAATTGAGTTAAGAACTTCTGGGCATATTAGCAACAAATAGCGATAATTATCGCTAAATGCACTTAGCGCATTTTTTTTATCGCCACCTATCGCCGGATATTATCGCAGAGATAACGTGCTTTAGCAAAGTTTATCTCTAAAGCGATAAAATATCCGGCGATAGCAGGTCAATGCGTGAATATCGCTGGAAATCCAGAGATATTCAGGCATTAACGCCAATGGGGACATAACCTGAATATCCACCTTCCATTGTATAAAAAGGTTACGTCATGGTCTGAGCAGGTATTAGGTCCTGGCGATATTCGCACTTAGCGCGATTTTTTTTATCGCTTCGCCTGCCTTGCTTATAGGCGATAGCTGTGTTATTGACTGCTTTCAGGTGCTAACAGGTTGGGTACGCCCACTTTGCATGTCATTAGCGATAAATATCACTGACATGCAAAGCAGGCCCCAAACCTGTAGCTATCGCCTTCATGCTGTCGCTAACTGCTGTTAGCGACAGCTTGCAAATAGGGCGATAAAAATATCGCCGCTTTAGCAGGAATATCGCCCTTGCTAATATGCCCCGCCATCCGCTACAAACCTAGAATGAAAATGAACCATTACACGAGGCCAAAAGGATGAAATAGCACTTCACTTAGAGAAGGAAACAGAGGCAATGTCTTTAGATGTTATTTTGGGCAGCTGTGTTACCATTTTAAAAGATAAAATGTGTGATCTATTTAGGACCCATTCTGCATCAGAGTCAGCAAAAATATCCACCAGTTGAAGGACCCATTCGGCAGTATCATATAGGTTAAATGGAATTCCCTTCCCCCTCCGTTGTTTCAATCTAGCCGGCACGCCTCAACCCTGACTGCCGCGGTCGATGCAACATTACAGTGTGTAGTAACTGCCGTGCCCTTGACATTGTGTCCTTTCTTGTGGTCAGAGACACCTAACCTGGACCTGCTATTTTCCATTATTGGACCTACACAATCTAAGAGGACCTATCCATGACTGGGATCACTTGGTGGCATAGTACTCGAAAGCGACCACAGTGCAGAACTGCTTTCCACAGGTATTTCCTGGTTTTTTAAAGCACTTTCCGACCTTCTCTTCTGCAGATTCCTTTAAAAAAGTTAGGCTCAAACAGAAATGCTCTTTTTACTTTTTTGTTTTTCTGCATTTCCGTTCTGTTTGAGATTTAATGATGCCTTTAAAAACTTTAGTTTTCTTTGACAAAGTTACAACATCTTTTCCACTGGACCAACTTAATTCCCAGAATCGCAGTATTTTTTCCAGAGTGAACTTTACGAGTAATAACTACTGGTTCCTTTCTTAGGGTTTGTAAACCATCATTAGTACCCACACTTGGAGGCACAACACCCTTCAGGCCAGTCTGAGTTGCTTTATCGCAGATCGCAAGTGTATTAGCTTTTTACATACACATGCCCTCCTCACAGTGGGTACACTATTTATCACACTACCGAAATATTCAGCACTCTTATCAGTGGCGACTGGTGCCCCAAATATTTGTTGTGGCAACCAACCATTGGCCAACATGCCTTTAAGGTCAACGCTATAGCTTTCAGTCATGGTTCGTTATAGACGCATTGAGGCTGTAGGCAGTGCGAATTACAGTGCTTGTCAATCAATCATCAATCAGCATTTGTTTAATGCACCACTGTCACCCCTAGGGGTATCTTTGCGCTGAGGATGCAACCTCTCCGTTGGAGAGAGGCAGGTAGAAATGAGCAGAAAGAGTACAAATAAAGGTCAGAAACAAGCAGAAGGAGGAAAAAATAAAGATAAAAAACGAGCAGTTAGAGGAAAATAATGAGCAGAAAGAGAAAAAATAATGAGCAGAAAGAGGAAACATAAAGGTCAGGCATAAGCAGAAAGAAGTAAAATAAAGATCAGAAACAAGCAGAAAAAGGCAAAATAATGAGCAGAGAGAGGCAAAACATAAGGGCGCAAAAAGGGAGAAAAACAAGCAGAAAGCTAGCAGAAAAGGCAGCAGAAAACGAGCATCGGAGGCACAACCCTAATGCAGCAGAGGGTTGTGGACTGTGGGCAAGCTGGCCAGGAGAGCTGTCGCAGGGGGAGCTGTAAGTGGACAATACATTTTAAAAAAGGTACTTACTCACTCTGGTGACTCGCCTCCTCCGGTACTCTGCTTCAGTCCGTTGGCGCTGGTCTGCACTTGAAGCAATTGCATTCACTGCACCAATTCAGACACTGTTCTCATTCTGCTGTTGAACTGTTGCAGTGATTACCACTCCCCTGCAGCCAGTCAGCAGCAGTGGCCCCACCCTCAAACACCAGCTTGGGCTGGGGAATGTTAACAAATAAAATGGTAATAAATTTAATTTAGTTACATTTTATTTTTCACCTTTGCAGCGCTGTCAGCAAGGGGATGACGCTGCTCAGCACTAACGGGGGGCCAACGCTTATCTTTGCCCTTATCCTATTTCATCCTTAGTTCTCATAATAACTGTAAAATCACTAAATTAGTGTCAACATATTGTTTAGTATCTTCACAAGTTTAGACAGTCGTTGAACTACAGATTCCAAAATTGATTGTATTCATTGAAGCAATCCAGTCGAAGTTAATTGTAACTTACCCACCTTGTAGATGGTTATTTTAATCTAAGGAGTATTGTCTAACAATATGTCAGGATGCGCTGGCTGTATTTCATTAAGTAACAAGGCACTCTCCTTCAGAGAGGATGCTGAATCAAAAAGGCCCTCAACAACTAAGGACCAGCATACATGAAACACCGACCGAACTTCCAACAACCATCCAGAAATTGCAGCTCTGCCTCCTTCACCCTTGCAGAGACTCCGCGCATCTGTCATAGCCACAGCGGAGGCCGATATTTCTCCCACCTTTCAGCCAAGTACAGGAACACCCTCCCTCTCCACCTTCGAACATCACCCTCGCTGACGGACTTCAAGAACAGACGCAAAACCTCACTTTTGGACTAAGCCTAGCAACTCAGCCCCTGGATACCCTCACGAGTTAGTAGCTGCACTATACAAGTATTGATCGAATAAGTATTGGAGTGAGAGTCTCCTTACTTTAGCACTCTCTTGGACTCTATTTTGTCATCATGCGCTGCACAGGGACTTGACGACCAATTTGTGTCCCATAGTTCCACATTATCTAAAAGGGGTATGTCTATCCTATCCTCCCCACCCCTTTCTCTCTTAAGTTTGTCCAAGATTGACTTATCCATTAGTTGGTTCATGAAAGCGCAATGTTTCCCCTCACTGCCCGAGCGCACAACTGCCCAGAGTCTCCAATAACTTGTTATGTTATGTTATGTTAGCCGGATTTGTAGAGCGCACAGATGCCCCAGCAAAGGGGCGTCCTGGCGCTAGAAGAACAGAAAACCGGGCAAAAGCAATAACAGGAGCCCAGAACACAACAGCACTAGGGGTCTAAGGGAAAAAGGAAAGTTTTAACAGCCTTCCTGAACGTCAAAAGTCCGTCAATCGCACGGATATGAACAGGAAGGGAGTTCCATAACTTGGCAGCAAGCACTCTAAAAGAGCAGCCGCCGATCCTAGACCTCTTGAAACGCGGTACTATAGCCAAGTGGAGTCCAGAGGACCTCAGAGACCGTGATGGAACATATGAAGAGATGAGATGCTTCAAAATCTGAGGGGAAGAGTGTTTCAGGATTTTGAACGAAAGGCAAAGAGACTTGAACTTAATTCTCTGAGCAACAGGCAGCCAGTGGAGCTTGTGAATAATTTTTTTGGCTGAGCAGAATCTTAGTAAGCCAACCAGAGCCCTGGCGGCGGCGTTCTGAACGCGTTGAAGTCTGGAGAGTTCAGTCTGATTGGCTCCCAATAGAAGAGAACTGACGTAGTCTAACTTAGACAGAATCATAGCTTGTACAATAAGCTGTCTAGTAGGCGCATCAAAGAATTTTAAAATGGATTTGAGCTTACGCAGGGTCCTGAAACACATGGCAGCAACTTTTTTAGTATGGGTGGTAAAGCTGAGTTTAGAGTCGAACCAGACCCCTAGATGTTTAACCTCAGTAACAGAGATAGGACTAGGACCGAGCTCCGATGGCCACCAATTGTCGCCCCATAGATGACTCTGTTTTCCAACAATGAGCACCTCGGTTTTCTTAGCGTTCAATTGAAGGTAATTATCAGTCATCCAGCGAACCACAGAAATAAGCCCCTCACGGAACTTAGTAGCCTCAAGATCGGAAGCTCCACTTATTGCAACTGCCAGCTGCGTGTCGTCAGCGTAGGACACCATAGTCAGGTTCCCACGCTTGGCGACAGCAGCCAGCGGCTGGACATAGAGGTTGAACAAAGTGGGGCTAAGAGCTGATCCCTGCGGGACTCCCTGGGCAATCGCATAAGGTTTAGATTCAGAAGGTGGAGTGGCAACCTTGAAGGTACGACCAGATAGAAAAGATCGAAACCATTCAAGTGCCATGTTGTCGACACCCGCCTCAACCAATCGCTGTAGTAAAATATCGTGGGAGACCGTGTCGAACGCGGCACTGAGATCAAGAAGAACCAGTGCCGCAGTGTGATCAGAATCAACCAACATGCGTAGGTGTTCAGCCATAGAGAGTAACGCAGTCTCGGTACTGTGACCGGGCCGAAACCCATTCTGCGATGGATCTAATATATTGGCGGAATGGAGATGACTAGATAAGATGGTATTAACATGGGCCTCGGTCAGTTTAGCTGCCCACTGGAGGAGGGAGATAGGGCGACAATTCTCCAATTTTAGTGGGTCCAGGGCAGGTTTTTTTAAGATGGGAATCACCTGGGCCTGTTTCCAGGTGCCAGGGACGGAGCCTGAGGATAGGGACAGATTGATGAGATCACATAAAGGAGGGAGGCAGAGGGAGGCAGATTCTCTAAATTGAGCGGGTCGTAACAGATCCTTAGGAGAACCTGATTTAACTTTCACAACTAGTTTGTTAATATCCTCCATTGAAAGCTCTGGGAGGTGAGATAGAGATGAAGTAGTTTTCGAAATAGGTATCTGTTTCTGCGAATACCCTGTGGGGCCGGGAAAGGCACGGTAGATACCCTCCACCTTACCAATAAAAAAAGCAGCCAAATCCTCACAGTGGGAGGAAGAGCAGATCTCAGCAACTGGGGCTCTGCTAGTTGTGAGATCCTTAAGCACCTTGAAAATTAGTTTGGTCGGGTTAGTACTGGTACTAAATTCAAGAGAAAAGTAGGCGGCACGAGCCTTGCAGATTGCTCTATGATACTTCTTAATACTAGCAAGGTACTAAGTTTTTCTTTCAGGCTGATATGATTTACGCCAGGCTCTTTCGGCTTGTTTGCAAAATTTTTTTAGGAGCCGAAGCGAATCATCATACCAGGGGCTGGATTCAGTACGCCGCTGTTTGCTCTCAGCGATGGGAATCAACATATCTAAGGCTTTAGTCAGCCAGTTGCAGTAAAGATCATAGCCAGACTCCACATCAGTGAAAGGGCCCAAGGGGAGAGCACCGAGAAGCTGATGGAAGTCGGCCAGTTTCAGTTTTTTCCAAGGGCGTCTGAGAGTAATAGAAATAGAGGCTTTAAGGGGTGAATCATTCAGCCTAAGGTGTAATTCAATTAAATGATGGTCAGTCCAGGCCATAGGCCTCGGAGGCATCACCTTAACCATAGTAAGGTTAGTGAAAATGGGGTACAGAATATGACCGCCAACATGATTGTGATGTTCACCTAATTGAAATAGCTGAAGAGCCTCCAGATCGACAAGAGTACTACTAGCCGCCGAGGAGCATGGAGAATCAAAGTGGAGATTTAGATCACCGACAATGCTAAAGTTAGCAGCTTTTAGGGCCAGAGAACTAACTGCGTCAGGAAGAGCAGCCCTAAAGGCAGCATCCGGACCCAGGGGCCGGTAAATGAGCAGGCCAGAAAAAGTAAAGTGGTGGCTGACAGAGACGGAGAAGTGGGCGCTTTCGCAGCCAGCTATATCTATGGCCTTCCAGATGCACGCATAACAAGATTTAACAGCCGCCGCAATGCCACCACCTCTAGAGTTACGATTGAGGGTGAAAATTGTATACTCAGGAGGGAGTGCCAAATTAACTGCCGCCAAAGCATCGTCATGAAGCCATGTTTCTGACATGAAAAGAATGTCAGGAGTCTCCTCCATTAATAGGTCATGGATATCCAAATGATGCTTAACCAAAGACCTTACATTAAGATGGCATACCTTACTCCATGTCAATGTCTCTTATGTCTCCCATGTCTCTCACCTCAAATTATTTGCTTTCCAAACAACAGCATTGTTAACTGGTTTAGAGTAGGAGCAAAGGGCATTTAACAGGACCTCCTCCACTACCCATTTTTTTAGTCATGCCTGGAGGTGAAGCCAGCAGAGGCACAATAAGTCTACAGTAAGAAGTCATATGAGAGCGCAACTGCATTGGAGGTGTCTCTCGAGCATCTCTGGTGTTATGCAGGTGAATCTGGCAATACAGTTGAATCCAGGCTCAGCGTTTTATCAGAGTTATTGCAAGAAAAGTGAGTAAAGTCTCAACAAGAGAAACGGGTGCAGGACATTTTATCAAATGTATTTTTATGCATGGACGAGACAAATGACATTACCCAAGCCCACACTGAAAGATCAATATTGTAGGTTGGAAACGGATATTCCTTGCAATCTCACATGGGGGAAAGCTCCTTATACTCTAGAAAGTTGGAGACAGATTTTTTACCATCTATAGATGTCCATTTTGGTTGCTCACAGATCAATAGCCAATTGAACCAGAACACTTGCAATAAATTCAATTCAAATGATCCCTCAGTAAACAGAAATCTACAATAGCAGCAAAGGGGGCAGCTAAAGCTAGGTTAAAAAAGTATCATATCTCTGCTAGCTTTACTCCATTGCTCAATTCTTTTTTTCAAGATAATGGTGCATACAAATGTGGCCTTTCGAGACGGTCCAGCTCAATCAGTCCTGATAACATCTCAGGGAAGAGAGGAGGTTCGCTCTGCCCCAGAAAATCAGGTGCCAAATTTATGAAAACTTGTAAAAATCTAAATAGACCAAGTAAACAAGAGCTGTCAGGTACGTGTACTGTGTTCAACTAAGGGATGCTAATACTAACCAGGTTCGGAGGGTTGGTAGAAGGACCAACAGGTTAACAAGAGAGTTCTGGGCAATCATGTCGAGTGGGTGACATAATGAAATGACCCTATATAATTTCTAGTGTGGCCCCCCATGACCATTTAACTATGGCCTTCACCCTGATTGAGTAGAGATTTGAGATCACAGAATCAAATCAGAAATGTATCCAAGGAATGTGCCAAACTTTGAAAGCCTGTTACTGAAATGATGATGGCAGTAGAGATCAAAATTAATAAAATACACTGCAAACTTAGAAATAATGTTTCTGAGATAATAGCTGTAAAACAGCAAACTCAGAGTCTCCAAGGTGACACAGAAAGGTTGGAAAATCAGTCTTGTTGAATTAACTTGAGAATACTGAATGTTCCAGAAGACATGGAAGTGGATTGTGATCAACCTTCGTATAGGGGGTCCTTAAACACAATCTCAAGGTCAAAGCCGAAATAAAAACACGAAAGTCCTGTTGAACTTGTTAACATGCACCACTAAAGAGCAGATTCTGGGGCATGCATTTAAAGTCAAACCTCTTGTAGCAAAAGACTTCACACGTGCTATTCAATCAGACATATGCAGGTCCACTGAGCAGCGGCAGTGGGAACACGCGAGGTGCGTCCATTGGGGCGTGGGGGCGTAGCCCCCCCGCCCGCAGCTCCCTCGGCATCTTTGATCTTAAGTAAACTGATTCAGTTTACTTAAGTTCAAAGACCCGAGGGAGAACTGACAATCATGTCAGTCAGCATGACATCAGACCGCCCACCCCTTCAGAGTCTGAAGGGGGTGGGCGGTCTGGTGTCATGTTGACTGACATGATTGTCAGACCAGTGGGGGGCAACAGGCAGCAGCAAAACACAAGTACGCATGAGTGGGGACGGAGGGCGAATTTTCGCATCATGCCCACTCATGCGCACTTGTGTTTTGACTTGTTAGCGCATGCCCATTAAGAGCCCCTTGGGCTCCTAATGGGCATCCTACGGGTGAAGAATAGCCATGCCCTAAGCCTAGCTTGGCGCTGCTGGCAGAGAGGGGTGGTAGGCGCCAAAGGACCCGGCGGTGGTGCGGACCTGCTCAGGACCTCAGGTAAGATTTTTAAATGTATTTTAATGACCCCCCCCCGTGCGACATTTCTCCCCCGGCGCGACCCAGCGCGACCCCCCCCTCCCTCAAAGCCACAACTGCCAATAGAGCATCCGAGAGTGCAGCCTTATTTTTTAGTGGAATGCAATTTAAGAGGGTTGTCTTGACCCCGGGGCTGGCAACAGCAGTCAGAGAGTGCCGCTTTTGAGACTATGAGCTTTAGATTTTATTTCAGCTGCGGCGCTCGGCATCAATGGAAACGTTAAAGAGATTAAGGAGGGGGTGAGGAGATACTAATTTCTTGCATTTGTAGAAAAGCGCTTTGAAGCGACCGTAAAGTGGCAGATAAGAGCTAAAGAAACCAGTGTAAAT
Organism: Lissotriton vulgaris; assembly: GCF_964263255.1. Taxonomy (NCBI): domain Eukaryota; kingdom Metazoa; phylum Chordata; class Amphibia; order Caudata; family Salamandridae; genus Lissotriton; species Lissotriton vulgaris. The sequence continues at coordinate 985,999,212 of NC_141696.1, read as the reverse complement.
TGAAGCGAAGCGCAGAGGCGGGTATTGGGCTTCTTTGCTTCTGTAGCGAGTAGAGAAGCAGTGTATGCGCAGGAGACTTTTTGTGTACCTTCCAGGCGTGTGCAGGTGGTTACTGTGTGCCCCCTAATTGTGTGCGGATGCCTCATACTGTTCATTCCAAAGTGTGTGTGCGGGTGCCTGGGACAGTGCATCTTAGGTGTGCTTTGCAGGAGGCCTGTGCATCTGTTCCTCCCATGCCCAGGTATATGCTGTCTGCTGTTAATACACTTGTGCCCTGGCTATGGTTCACAAGGCGCTAGGAGGAAGAAGGCCGTTGAGTGATGTCACTGGTGGGCTATAATTTTTGGGTGTTTGTTGAGGGAAGAGGAGAAAGGGAGAAGACATTGTTATGAGTGTCTGAGCAACGGAGACTGCACAGCGGGGGCAGGGCGGGACTTTCTCATTTCTGGATGAACTAAAAATGGCTGAGGTCTGTCATAAGAGCGGAGTCAGTCTTCTGCTGAAGTGGGTTCAGCGTCATGAAAGATGTGACCTCCTGCTGTAACACCCTGTGCCCAAGGGAGTAGCTACACAATTAAAATAGCCCCAGGAAACTGTGGAGCCTCATGAAAAGCGGGCCATCCCAGTGGCTATGACAAGGAATCCGCAAGAGATTCTGGCGAGTTTCAAAGCTGTATTATTCCAGCCTTATTCAAAACATGCCTGAAAGGAGCTCCCCGAAGAATCTCTTTGTGTAATGTTTAAAGCCTTTGAGGTTTTTTTAAAGACCTTTATAAACGATGTCATATCACCAAGGCTTGTTGGGTGCGGACTACCGTCTGTTAGGCATTCTTGAAAAGCAGTCGGACGCTAAATGGAGGAATTCCAAGGTTAGGAAAATTCGTTTTGGAATGTTTTGGTTGAAACCCTCAGGAATATTTTTTCTGTTTATTTTATTTTAAAACAATGAGTATTTATTTTGTTACAATTGTAGCATAATACAAGTGATTCGGATAAGAGCACAATCTGGAAGGTATCGCATTGTCAGCATGGAGGGGTGGCTATGAAGGAGACGAAGAAGTGTGAACAGCTGTGTGAGGGTGACAAATCCTAGTCATGCAGTGCTTCCCTACTGTGCTAAGTAGACGTGAGAGACAACATATGCTGTACTCTCTGCTTCATGTGGTAGAACTGGAAATAGGGTGCAGTACTGCATGGCTGTGTGAGGGTAAAGTGCAATCAAAATGGATGCAGTGCCACCATTCTGTGTGAGCTAGAACTAGAAATCGAAAAGAAGCAGTGTGATTCAGTAGTGTGAGTTCGAAGTGCAATTAGGATTGCAGTACTTTACTTCAGTATAAGATAGAAATGGAAATAGGATGCAGTATGTCTCAAATGTTTGAGGTTGAGTGCAAGTAGAAGGGATGCTGTGCCACTCTTCAGTGTGTGGTACCAATGCCGGAAAAAAGAATGGAGCATCATTGTTTGTGTGTGGTGGAAGTGTAATTTGAAGGGATGCTCCGCTCGCTCACTACATGCCGCTCATCCTGAACTTTTACGCCTCACCACTTTCAAATGTCACCAGCCACCACTGAGTGGGAACAAGATCAGAGTATGGGTGAGATACAGAAGCTAGATGCAAAAGTGTAGTTAGGATTTCCAGTGAATGCTCAGGGTAATTTGGAAACATTAAATTCACATCAGAAAGACGGAGCAGATTAGTTCATAAAGAATATGCGTAGGGGAGGATAATATACCTCACCATTTATTCACAATTGGAAGGGGGCCCAAGAGGAGAGGGAAGACTGGGAAACTAAGTTAATTACCTTAATTAAATACTCTGACTTGTAGGATAAATTATTTTCCTCTCCCCCAGCCTTTGCTTAATTTAAGGTTACTTTCACAATCACTATAAATAATTAAAAAAATGTCTCCTGATGGCAAAAAAAGCATGCATTATTATGCCACACAGTTTAGGGTTCCCCAGGAGGGCGGTGTGGTTGAGTGACTAGGTGGAGAGCATAGTGGGATTTTTTTAAAGTCTTCTTTACGATTGCCACAATAAATTCAAAAATATCTCTTATTCTTTGAGTGAAGGACGAGGACCAAGCCACGTAAAATTATAATGAGTAGGGATATGATAGAAGAGATATTGATATTATCTTGGAATGTTAACAGCCTTCTTACCAAAAGAATGAAACGTTTGATGTAAGTGCTTGCAAAATAATGTATCTCAGGTCTTTATGCTGCAGGAAATGCACTTGACTTCATCAAAGAGCAGGGTCTTGGTGGTAAACTGAGTTGGGTGCACCAAATAGTATGAATCAATCAATCAATTAGTTCTAAAGGGGTGGCACTTCACCTTTGACTTGTGCTGGATTTTACGGTCTGAACTGCAAAGATACAGCTCCTCTCAAAATTGTTGGTCTGAATTTATTTGGTTTTCTGCCCCCCTTATGTGAGGGGACTTTAACATCTATTTAAACAGTGAGCTAGATAATTCAACTAACAGGCGTTGTGTATACCCCTAAGGTTGGAAAGGCACTAAGGACTCTGATGAAGGATTTTGGTGTATGAGATGCCTGGCACAAAACATCTGATTTATATTTTAACCCCTTCGATGCTGATGACGGAGCGGTTCCGTCATCAGCATCGGTTGGGCTGTGCTGATGACGGAACCGCTCCGTCATCAGTACAGCCCTTGTGCAGGGATCCTAGTTGTTTTTGCAGGGGTGGCAGCGGAAGACCTTCCGCTGCCACCCCCTGGCCCCCCCACGCTTTCTGGTGACGTCAGCGCGCACAGCGCGCGCCGACGTCATCAGGAAGCGCTGGACGCGCTGGAAGCCATTTGTTTCCAGCGCGTCCAGGAGCAAGGTGCGTGTTTGGTGCTCCGGTGGGGCGGGGGGGGGCGGTTTTCGGTGCCTTGAGGCATCGGGGGGGAGGAAACTGTGTTTCCTCTCCCCTGATGTCCCAATGCAGGGCATTCCTGGTGCACGATCGCGCACAGCGTCGCGATCGTGCACCAGGAATGCCCCACTAGACACCAGGGAGTGATTTTGGCGATGTATGTTTGTGCAGGAAGCGACCCCTTGGGCAAGGGTTGCTTCCTTTTGTGGCCAAATTATTCATCAGACTTTTATGCCCCCCCCTGGGACAGATCGTCCGTTTTTTTGGCCGATCTACACCCAGGGTGGGCAGAAAAGCCCACTAGAGCCAGGGATTACTTTTATTTTGAAATCGGAAGCGACCCCTTGGGCAAGGGTCGCTTCCTTTTGGGGGAAAATCATTTTTCAGACTTTTCTGCCCCCCCCCTGGGGCAGATCGGCCGTTTTTTGGGCCGCATCTGGACCCAGGGGGGGGGCAGAAAAGCCCACTAGACACCAGGGATTGATTTTTATTTATAAAGGAAGTGACCCCTTGGGCAAGGGTCGCTTCCTTATGGGCATAGAATATTTTTCAGACTTTTCTGCCCCCCCTGGGGCAGATCGGCCGTTTTTTCGGCCGATCTGCACCCAGGGGGAGCAGAAAAGCCCACTAGTCACCAGGGATTTGTTTTTATTTTGAAAAGGAAGCGACCCCTTGGGTAAGGGTCGCTTCCTAGTGGCCATAATATTTTTTTTAGACTTTTCTGCCCCCCCCTGGGGGCAGATTGGCCGTTTTTTGGGCCGCATCTGTACCCAGGGGGGGCAGAAAAGCCCACTAGATACCAGGGAATAATGTATATTTATAAAGGAAGCGACCCCTTGGGCAAGGGTCGCTTCCTTAGGGAGATAAATAATTTTTCAGACTTTTCTGCCCCCCCCCCTGGGGCAGATTGGCCATTTTTTGGCCGATCTGCACCGGGGGGGGGGGGCAGAAAAGCCCACTAGTCACCAGGGATTTGTTTGTATTTTGAAAAGGAAGCGACCCCTTGGGGAAGGGTCGCTTCCAGGGGGCATTATAAATATTGTAGACTGTTCTGCCCCCCCTCAACTTTTTTACCGTTTATGGATCCAGGGGGGGGGGGTAGAAAAGCCCACTAGAGTTCAGGGTTTTTTTTTTATAGGGAGCGACCCCTTGGCCAAGGGTTGCTTCCTTGTGCCCATTTCAAAAGTATGTTCTGCCGTGTCTTTATTTGGGCTCTCTGCCCTCCGTAGGGTTGCTTCCAGGGGGCCCACGTTTATAATGATTTATAATCTCCCCCCCTTGGGGACAGACCCCCCATTTGTGACATAGCCTGTTGTAATGTGTGTTGTTTTTGTTTCTTCTAATGTGTATTGGTTTTTTTTCTCTTTAGAGTGTTGCAGTGTGCGGTTCCGTTACTGGTGGTTCTGTTGTTCTGCTGTTTCTGTAGTTGTATGTGTTTGGTAAGAGACCTCTTTTTTGTTCAATTGTACTGTGATTGTATTTTTTTGCAAAGTGTGTAGTAAAATATGAGTATGTTTGGTTTCTGTTTGTTGTGATTGTAAAACATGTTTTGCATTTGTTTTTGATGTGTCCTTCTGTAGATGTAAGTTTTTTTTCTTCTTCTTTCTAGTGGGATATCGTTGCCTCTTTGCTGTGTCTTTGCAGAGTAGGTGCTGGTGAGTGTAGTTGTGTCTTGTAAGTGAATTGTATATATTTTCTAAATTAGTTTTTTTTTAAAAAGGCTTACATTTTTTATCTTACTTTGCGCAGTGTTGGGGTTGTTGAGTTGTTTGTGCAGACTCCTTTATTTGTAAGGATAATGGCTAGCCGCCGGATTACTGCTCAGCAAGTTGTTGGATTGCTTTTTGATTCTTCCTCTGACCATGGTCCAGAGTCTGACTCTGATTCTGAACCAGAGGTGGGAGGTGAAGATTCAGGTAGTGAGTTTTCTCTACACATGGCTTCATCTGATGATGAAGACACTCTGAGTGCTGATGAAGCTACTTTTGGTGTGGATGATGTGCCTGTGGTTGCGGAGGACGTTGCTGCACCTGTGATTGCAGAGGACATTGTTGTGTCTGTGGTTGCAGAGGACATTCCTGTGCCAATAGTGCGGCAAGAGACATCTGGGCTGGAGCCTGGGGTTGCTAGTATTCCAGTAGGTGCAGTGAGACGAGAGGCAGCTGGGCGGCAGCCTGTGGCTGCAAGACTTGATGTTGAAAGTTCTGGCCTCTGGGTTGCACCAGGCATGGTGCAGCCGGCATTGCCTGAATTTACTGGTGTTCCAGGGTGTAGGGTGAACACAGAAAACTTTTTGCCTATTGATTTTTTCAAGTTGTTTATGGATGATGTGTTTGTGGCAGAGATTGTAGAGCAGACTAATTTGTATGCTGAAAATTTTTTGAGGGTGAACAGTGCCAGCCTTAAGCCCCACGCTAGAGCTACCCGGTGGACTCCCACAAATTTGGAGGAGATGAAAAAGTTTTTGGGTTTAACTTTTTTGATGGGCTTGCTTAGGAAACCATCAATGGCTTCATATTGGTCTACTAGTCCCTTGATGGCTACAGCTATATTTCCGGCAGTCATGAGTCGTGATCGGTATTTGCTTCTGCTTCGGATGATGCATTTTGTTGACAATAGTCTTGCTTTGCCACGAGATCACCCTGATTGTGACCGTCTTTTCAAGATTCGGCCTGTCATTGATCATTTCGTTGATCGATTTTCTGAGATCTTTTATCCTGGGAAAGAAATTGCAGTGGACGAGTCTTTGCTGTTGTTCAAAGGCCGCTTGGTATTTCGGCAATACATTCCTAGTAAGAGGGCACGCTATGGAATCAAACTGTATATGCTGTGTGACAGTGAGACTGGATATGTCTCTAATTTCAGGGTGTACACTGGTAAGGAATCCAGGATTAACCCCCCTGGTTGTCCGTCGACTTTTGGAGTGACTGAGAAAATTGTGTGGGAACTTGGTCGTGGATTTTTTAACAAAGGCCATCATTTGTATGTCGATAACTTCTACACTGGTGTGCGGTTGTTCAGGGAATTGGGCAAAGTGGACACTGTTGCTTGTGGCACAATCCGCTCAAACCGTAAAGGTTTCCCAAAAGAATTTGTGTGTCAGAAGCTTGCTCGGGGACAGTGTAGTGCATTGCGTTGTGAGGAGCTTCTAGCTGTGAAGTTTTCAGACAGGAGAGATGTCTACATGTTGACTACAATACATGATGAAAGCACTGAACCGGTGACTGTTTGGGGTCAGGTTGCAGAAGTGCGCAAACCTGTGTGCATAATGCACTACAATAAGTACATGGGTGGTGTTGACAGAGTAGATCAGAGGTTGGAACCGTATGCTGCTCTTCGTAAGGCTTACATTTGGTACAAGAAGTTGGCTATCCATCTTTTCCACTTGGCAACCTTTAATGCTTTTGTTGTGTTCCAGAAATCTTGTCCCCAGTCAAAGATTACTTTTGAAAAGTTTCAGGAGTCTGTAATAGGCAGCCTTGTTTTAGTTGAACAGGCAAGTGTTCCTAGAGTTGGAGTGGTGGAGGATATTGCCAGATTGAAAGATCGCCATTTTCCTGGTCAAATTCCTCCTACAACCTCAAAAGACTTTCCCAGTCAGAGATGTAGAGTCTGTTGGCGAAGAGGTTTGCGGAAGGAGGTTCGTATGTACTGCCCTGACTGCCCTTCAAACCCCGGGCTGTGTGTACCTGCTTGTTATAGATTGTACCACACGCAAAAGAATTTTTGGGAGTATCAATGAGTGGTAAAGTGAACTGGTTGGTCTTATTGTTCAGTTTCAAAGTTTGCATTTGTGTAGTCTTTTTAGTGTAGTTGTTGAGTTAGTAGATTTGTATCAATTTGCAATTTGTTTTTGTTTTTCTTTTATTTTTAAAAAAAACTAAAGTATGATGTTGGTTTGCGTGTAGTGTCCATTGTCTGACGGTGTGCATGGTTTGGCGCTTGGCTGCCGGTGTCTGTGGACTGGTGCTTGTCTGGCGGTGTCTGTGGACTGGTGCTTGTCTGGCGGTGTGCGTGGTCTGGTGTTTTGTTGGCCGTGTGCGTGCTCTTGTGCTTGCCTGGTGTTGTGTTTGGATTTGTCCTTGGCTGGTGGTGTGCGTGGAGTGGCGCTTGGCTGGTGGTGTGCGTGGAGTGGCGCTTGGCTGGTGGTGTGCGTGGAGTGATACTTGTCTGTCTGTGCACGAAGTGGTGCTTGGCTGGCGGTGTGTGTGGAGTTGCGCTTGGCTGGTGGTGTGTGTGGAGTGGCGCTTGGCTGGTGGTGTGTGTGGAGTGGCGCTTGGCTGGTGGTGTGCGTGGAGTGCTACTTGGCTGTCTGTGCACGGAGTGGTGCTTGCCTGGCGGTGTTTGTGGAGTGGCACTTGGCTTGGGGTGTGCGTGGAGTGGTGCTTGTCTGGTGGTGTGTGTGGAGTGGTACTTGCCTCTCGGTGTGCGCTGAGTGGTGTTTGGCTGGCGGTGTGCATGGTCCGGTGCTTGGATGGTGGTGCGCGTGGAGTGGCGCTTGGCTGGCGGTGTGTGTGGAGTGGTACTTGGCTGTCTGTGCACGGAGTGGTGCTTGGCTGGCGTTGTGTGTGGAGTGCCGCTTGGCTTGCAGTGTGCGTGGTGTGTTGCTTGGCTGGTGGTGTGTGTGGAGTGGTACTTGGCTGTCGGTGTGCGCTGAGTGGTGTTTGGCTAGTGGTGTGCATGGTCTGGTGCTTGGGTGGTGGTGTCGGTGGACTGGCGCTCGGCTGGCGGTGTGTGAGTAGTTACTTTGGTCACTACACACACTGCTAGGTGAGTGACACTCCACGCAGTCCATCATTTTGTGTTGTTGAAATGTCAGAAATGTGGGCGTGTGAAAGTGATGGGCCCTTGAATGGCGCTGTCTGCTGGTGTGAGTGTTGAAATGTGATGGGTCCGCGGCTGGCGGTGTGAATGTTTTGTATGTGTCACACGTACGAAAGGTGTATGAATGGCCTGTAAAGAGGTTGGTGCCTTGACGTGGCTTTACAGCTCACGAGCTGTGAGTCAGTGGTTCAGTTTATCATACTTTCAATTATACGCAGTGTATTTCATTTTTTTGAAATTACTTGCAAATACAATTGTATGTACAGAATCATCACTCACCCTCGTGCCAAATCCAACCAGAATGTGTGTGTGCTTGCGGATTTGATGGCTGTGCAGTAATGTTTGTCTTTTATCTCTTTCTGAAGTAGGGTGTACCTTGTCCCTTATTGTGATTGTTGTAATGTGTTGCTGTTCTTTCCGGATGGTGTCAATGGTCTGGTTTGTATCAGGTATGAAAGGCGCGTGAATGGCCTGTAAAACGGTTGGTGCCTTGTCGTGGCTTTACAGCTCACGAGTTGCGAGTCACTGGTTCGGTTTTTATGCATTTATTTATTGACAGAGCATTTCATTTTTTGATATATCTTGTTAGTTAAATTTTATGTACTGAACCATCACTCGCCCTCGTGCCAAATCCAACCTGTATGTGTGTGTCTTTGAGGAATAGTTAGCCGTGCCTTGAATGTTTGACTTTTGAGTAACTCTGTTACGGTGTACATTATAGCCATAAATAACTTACTAAATTTAGTTATTATTGTTAAACCATGGAAGTATATGGTCATGTCTTTCTGGTGAATTCTATTGTTGATTTTTATCCAGAATCTCCTGCAAACTTGAAATTGTCTGTCACAATTTCCTTGAATCACATGCTCTCAAATTGAAAACTTAATTCTCCACTGTACGATTTGGACCGTTTCCTGTTGCAGCCACTATGCCTACCCACGCAAGTGAGGTACCATTTTTATTGGGAGACCTGGGGGAACGCTGGGTGGAAGGAAATTTGTGTGTGCCCAGTGATGCCACGCTTTCCCATGCAAAAAAGTGTGAAAAAACTGATTTTTTTTAGCTAAAATTGAGGTTTGCAAGGGATTCTGGGTAAAGGAACGTTGGAGGATCCACGCAAGCCATACCTCCTTGAAAGCCCCCGGGTGTCTACTTTTCAGAAATGTGTGGGTTTGGTAGGTTTCCCTAGATGGCCGTCTAGCACGGGGCCAAAAACCCAGGTAACCCCTCTTGCAAAAGCTGGTTGTATTGAATGTCAATACCGCCAGTTTTTGCAAGAGGGGTTACCTGGGTTTTCGGCCCCGTGCTAGACGGCCATCTAGGGAAACCTACCAAACCCATACATTTCTGAAAAGTAGACACCCGGGGGCTTCCAAGGAGGTATGGCTTGCGTGGATCCTCCAACGTTCCTTTACCCAGAATCCCTTGCAAACCTCAATTTTTGCTGGAAAAATCTTTTTTTCACACTTTTTATGCGTGGGAAAGCGTGGCGTCACTGTGCTCACACCAATTTCCTCCCACCCAGCGTTCCCCCAGGTCTCCCGATAAAAATGGTACCTCACTTGCGTGGGTAGGCATAGTGGCTGCAACAGGAAACGGTCCAAATCGTACGGTGGAGAAATTACAATACCCAAATGCAAAACAACCTTGAGTTTTGGGGGGGGGGGCACCTGAGTCTTTGGCCCGGGGCTCGGTGGTATTCTTTGGAAACTACCAAACCCAAACAGTTCTGAAAAGTAGACACCCGGGGGAGTCCAGGGAGGTATGGCATGCATAGGTCCCCCAATGTTTTCCTACCCAGAACTCCTTGCAAACCTTAAAATTAGGTAAAAATATCACTTTTCCAAACTTTTTGCGTGGGATCTCCGTGCCGGCAAAAATGTCTTACTGCCCAGCGTTCCCCTTGTTCTCCCGAGTAAAAGGATACCTCACTTGTGTGGGTGGGCCAAAGGCCTGTGTCTAAGGCAGGGGGCTTAATTTGTAATGCTCAAATACTACTTTTTCAAAATTCATTTTCGGACTGTTCTGCTTTGGGGCACCCACACAAGTGAGGTATCCTTTTACTCGGGAGAACAAGGGGAACACTGGGTGGTAGAACATTTTTGCCGGCACGGAGATCCCACGCAAAAAAGTTTGGAAAATTGATATTTTTACCTAATTTTAAGGTTTGCAAGGAGTTCTGGGTAGGAAAACATTGGGGGACCTACGCATGCCATACCTCCCTGGACTCCCCCGGGTGTCTACTTTTCAGAATTGTTTGGGTTTGGTAGTTTCCAAAGAATACCACCGATCCCCGGGCCAAAGACTCAGGTGCCCCCCCCCAAAAAATCAAGGTTGTTTTGCATTTGGGTATTGTAAATTCACCACCGTACAATTTGAACCATTTCCTGTTGCTGCCACTATGCCTATCCACGCAAGTGAGGTACCATTTTTATCGGGAGACCTGGGGGAACGCTGGGTGGGAGGAAATTTGTGTGAGCCCAGAGATGCCATGCTTTACCATGCTAAAAAGTGTGAAAAAAATGTTTTTTTTTAGCTCAAATTGAGGTTTGCAAGGGATTCTGGGTAAAGGAAGGCTGGAGGATCCACGCAAGCCATACCTCCTTGAAAGCCTCCGGGTGTCTACTTTTCAGAAATGTATGGGTTTGTAGGTTTCCCTAGATGGCCGTCTAGCACGGGGCCAAAAACCCAGGTAACCCCTCTTGCAAAAGCTGGTTGTATTGAATGTCAATACCGCGAGTTTTTGCAAGAGGGGTTACCTGGGTTTTTGGCCCCGTGCTAGACGGCCATCTAGGGAAACCTACCAAACCCATACATTTCTGAAAAGTAGACACCCGGGGGCTTCCAAGGCGGTATGGCTTGCGTGGATCCTCCAACGTTCCTTTACCCAGAATCCCTTGCAAACCTCAATTTTTGCTGGAAAAATCAGTTTTTTCACACTTTTTATGCGTGGGAAAGCGTGGCGTCACTGGGCTCACACCAATTTCCTCCCACCCAGCGTTCCCCCAGGTCTCCCGATAAAAATGGTACCTCATTTGCGTGGGTAGGCATAGTGGCTGCAACAGGAAACGGTCCAAATCGTACGGTGGAGAAATTGCAATACCCAAATGCAAAACAACCTTGATTTTTTTGGGGGGGGCACCTGAGTCTTTGGCCCGGGGCTCGGTGGTATTCTTTGGAAACTACCAAACCCAAACAGTTCTGAAAAGTAGACACCCGGGGGAGTCCAGGGAGGTATGGCATGCGTAGGTCCCCCAATGTTTTCCTACCCAGAACTCCTTGCAAACCTTAAAATTAGGTAAAAATATCACTTTTCCAAACTTTTTTGCGTGGGATCTCCGTGCCGGCAAAAATGTCCTACCACCCAGCGTTCCCCTTGTTCTCCCGAGTAAAAGGATACCTCACTTGTGTGGGTGGGCCAAAGGCCTGTGACTAAGGCAGGGGGGCTTAATTTGTAACACTGAAATACTACTTTTTTCATCATTCGTTTTTGGCCTGTTCTGCTTTGGGGCACCCACATAAGTGAGGTATCCTTTTATTTGGGAGAACAAGGGGAGCGCTGGGTGGTAGGACATTTTTGCCGGCACGGTGATCCCACGCAAAAAAGTTTGGAAAAGTGAATATTTTACCTAATTTTAAGGTTTGAAAGGTGTTCTGGGTAGGAAAACGTTCGGGGACCCACGCATGCCATACCTCCCTGGACTCCCCCGGGGGTCTACTTTTCAGAACTGTTTGGGTTTTGTACTTTCCAAAGAATACCACCGAGCCCCGGGCCAAAAACTCAGGTGCCCCCCCCCCAAAAATCAAGGTTGTTTTGCAATTTGGTATTGTAAATTCACCACCGTACAATTTGAACCATTTCCTTTCGCAGCCACTATGCCTACCCAGGCAAGTGAGATACCATTTTTCTCGGGAGACCTGGGGGAATGCTGGGTGGGTGGAAATGTGTTGATCCACGCAGATTCCGGAACTTTCCACCACAGAAATGTGAGGAAAATGCGTTTTTTTTCCAATTTCTTAGCTTTGCAAGGGATTCTGGGTAAGAGAACCTGGGGGTAGGCAGTTGAGTGACCCCATCCTGAATTCCCCTGGGTGTCTACTTTTGAAAAATATATAGGTTTGCTAGGTTTCCCTAGGTGCCGGCAGAGCTAGGGTTCTAAAACAAAAGGTAGTCTCTTTGCCCAAAAAGTGCACAATTTCACTGAAAAATTGAGTTGTGACCACGTTGCGTTTTGCACTGTTTCCTGTCGCAGCCACTATGCCTGCCCAGGCAAATGAGATACCATTTTTCTCAGGAGACCTGGGGGAACGCTGGGTGGGTGGAAATTTGTTGATCCACGCAGATTCCGGAACTTTCCACCACAGAAATGTGAGGAAAATGCGTTTTTTTTCCAATTTCTTAGCTTTGCAAGGGATTCTGGGTAAGAGAACCTGGGGGTAGGCAGTCGAGTGACCCCATCCTGAATTCCCCTGGGTGTCTACTTTTCAAAAATATATAGGTTTGCTAGGTTTCCCTAGGTGCCGGCAGAGCTAGGGTTCAAAAACAAAAGGTAGTCTCTTTGCCCAAAAAGGTCACAATTTCACTGCAAAATTGAGTTGTGACCACGTTGCGTTTTGCGCTGTTTCCTGTCGCAGGCACTAGGCAGACCCAGGCAAGTGAGGTAGCATTTTTTTCAGGAGACCTGGGGGAACGCTGGGTGGGTGGAAATTTGTTGATCCACACAGATTCCAGAACTTTCCACCACAGAAATGTGAGGAAAATTTGTTTTTTTTTTCAAATTTCTCAACTTTACAAGGGATTCTGGGTAACAGAACCTGGGGGTAGGCAGTCGAGTCACCCCATCCTGAATTCCCCTGGATGTCTACTTTTCAAAAATGTATAGGTTTACTAGGTTTCCCTAGATGCCGGCAGAGCTAGGGTTCAAAAACAAAAGGTAGTCTCTTTGCCCAAAAAGTGATCAATTTCACTGAAAAATTGAGTTGTGACCAGGTTGCGTTTTGCACTGTTTCCTGTCGCAGCCACTATGTCTACCCACGCAAGTGAGATACCATTTTTCTCGGGAGACCTGGGGGAACGCTGGGTGGGTGGAAATTTGTTGATCCACGCAGATTCCGGAACTTTCCACCACAGAAATGTGAGGAAAATGCGTTTTTTTTCCCAATTTCTTAGCTTTGCAAGGGATTCTGGGTAAGAGAACCTGGGGGTAGGCAGTCGAGTGACCCCATCCTGAATTCCCCTGGGTGTCTACTTTTCAAAAATATATAGGTTTGCTAGGTTTCCCTAGGTGCCGGCAGAGCTAGGGTTCAAAAACAAAAGGTAGTCTCTTTGCCCAAAAAGTGCACAATTTCACTGAAAAATTGAGTTGTGACCAGGTTGCGTTTTGCACTGTTTCCTGTCGCAGCCACTATGCCTACCCAGGCAAGTGAGATACCATTTTTCTCGGGAGACCTGGGGGAACGCTGGGTGGGTGGAAATTTGTTGATCCACGCAGATTCCGGAACTTTCCACCACAGAAATGTGAGGAAAATGCGTTTTGTTTCCAATTTCTTAGCTTTGCAAGGGATTCTTGGTAAGAGAACCTGGGGGTAGGCAGTCGAGTGACCCCATCCTGAATTCCCCTGGGTGTCTACTTTTCAAAAATATATAGGTTTGCTAGGTTTCCCTAGGTGCCGGCAGAGCTAGGGTTAAAAAATAAAAGGTAGTCTCTTTGCCCAAAAAGGTCACAATTTCACTGCAAAATTGAGTTGTGACCACGTTGCGTTTTGCGCTGTTTCCTGTCGCAGGCACTAGGCAGACCCAGGCAAGTGAGGTAGCATTTTTTTCAGGAGACCTGGGGGAACGCTGGGTGGGTGGAAATTTGTTGATCCACACAGATTCCAGAACTTTCCACCACAGAAATGTGAGGAAAATGTGTTTTTTTTTCAAATTTCTCAACTTTACAAGAGATTCTGGGTAACAGAACCTGGGGGTAGGCAGTCGAGTCACCCCATCCTGAATGTCTAGTTTTCAAAAATGTATAGGTTTGCTAGGTTTCCCTAGATGCCGGCAGAGCTAGGGTGCAAAAACTACAGGTAGGCACTTTGCTAAAAAAGGGTCAATTTGTAACTGCAAAATTTAGGTGTCACCACGTTGCATTTTGCGCCGTTTCCTGTCGCAGGCACAAGGCCGACCCACACAAGTGAGGTACCGTTTTTATCGGGAGACTTGGGGTAATTCAGATTTGTAAATCAACTGTTATTACCAATTGAGCTTTTGCGCATTTCTCCCTTTCAATGAAAGACATTGTGTAAAAAAAAAAAATTTTGAAAAATGACCAACAATTCTCATGCTAGTATGAGTGTTCCCAATTTTGAAAATTAGCAATTATATACTTTTTCTGAACTCTATATTTTGTACCCAATTCAGAAATACATAGGTGTCTTTCATACAGATTTTTCCATGTATACATTTTCCAAGACAAAGTGCTCTATACCCAGTAAATCAAAAAATACCATTGCAAGTTGCTGCTCAGTTTTTGGATCTGGGTTCGTCGGGTTCTTGGTGAAACTACAAGTCCTATATATCCCCACAACCAGGAAGGTCTAACGGATGTAACGGTATATTGCTTTCCGAGAGCTGTCAAAATTAGAAAAAGTTATAGGTGAAAACGTTGAGACAAAAGGCTGTTTTTTTCAACAAATTTTCAATTATTCCAATATTTAACTGTTAGTTTCTATAAAGAAACCTTCATGGATTTAGACAAATGACCCCTTTCTGAATTCAGAATTTTGTCTACTTTCCGAAAATGTACAGCTTTCTAGGATCCATTATTGCTTTCAAACTCATTTCTACCATTAACTGGAAGGAGGTGGAAAGCTCTAAAAATAGCAAAAATAGGCTATGTCCCAGAAAAATGCCAAAACTGTGTGAAAAATGTCGGTTCCCTGACAAAAGACTGTCATTTCCTAAAAGCTGAGAAAATGGAGATTTCAGCCCCACAAACCCTTTTTTGATAACATTTTCAGGGAAAAACCCAGAGGCTTTCATTTGCAGCCCGTTTTTCCCATTTTTCTGAAAAAAACAAAAAAATCACTATATTTTGGTAAATTTCTGGGACCCCTCCAAGGTAATCCACAAACCCTGGGCGCTTTTAGAATCCACATGATGTTGGAAGAAAAGGACGCAAATTTGGCGTGGATACCTTATGTGGTCAAAAAGTTACAAGGGCCTAAGCGCGAACTACCCTAAATCGCCAAAAAAGGGCTTAGCACAGGAGGGGAAAAGGCCTAGCAGCGAAGGGGTTAAAACAAAAAATATTGACGTTCCTCTAGAATAGATCTAATACTTCAAGACAGACATCTCCCGGGCCATTTTTCTAACCACTCATCTGTTCTCTTAACACTGAAATACCCTGAAGTAAAAACTGAGTTTAGATGGACAGTGATCTGAATACTTCTATCAGATCCTGCGATAATACATGACAATATTTTAAGAATAATACTGGGTCTGCTTTTCCCATACTGGCTTACAAGGTAGATATGTGAGGATACATTGTTAGCAAAGATCAATAAAATCATAAAGAAACTCTGGAGGTGGACAGGAAATGTGAAGAAGAAACTCACGAGCTAGAAAACACCCTATTAGTGTCCAGTTCTCTGAAGGAAATTGAGACAATTAGGCAAAATATATCTGGTAAAAAAGTGGCCTTAAAGGAGTTAATAGAGAGTAGACCGAGAGCCAAATGGCAGGTAGGTCAGCTGACATGTTTTGAATATGAGGAAAGAAGTGGTTGAATGCTAGCTTGGAAAAGAGGAGCAGGTAGAGCGAGGAACCATATTGACAAACTAATAGTGGAGAAAGCAGGTAATACCTGAGACAACTCCAAGCAGCTTGATACATGTACTTTGAAAATGTTCAGATCATTATGCAAGGAGACAAATAAGCTCAATTCCCTATTCATAAGGTTAAAAGATAAACAACATCTCACCTTAGCAGAGGCAGAAAGAAAACTCCTATTAGAGAAAATAACAGGAGATGAGATTTTACAGCAGTTTAATAAATCAAGTATTAGGAAGGCAGCTGGCCCTGACGCTCTTCAAGCAGAACTCTAAAAGGCTTTGAGAGAGATCATAATTCCTGTCTGGGAATTTAATATATTCGGATTAAGTTGAGATACCCTTACCTGAAATAATGCTAAAATCACTTTAATCTTGAAGCCTAAACAAAATCCGAAAACAGTAGATTCAAATAAACCGTTATTTCTACCCAGTTATGATTGTACGATTTACACGTGGGTCCTAGCAAGAAGGCTCTCAATGATAGCTAGAAATATAACATATCCAGACAACAAACACTTTTTGCCAGGCAAACAGATGTATGACCTCACCCATCATTTAAAATCTTCTACTACTATGGTGACTGTCAACTCTGACCCGTTGAGCATAGTCACCACAGATTCGACCAAAGCATTTGATAGAGTGAGTTGAGCTTACCCATGGAAGGTCCCTGGTGCATTTGGACTCCTCTTAGATTTTATAGAAGGAATCAGGAAATTATATAAGTCATTATCTGCTTGGATACTTCCTAATAGGAACTTAATCAGGAGATTTTAAAGGGACACAGCAGGGATGCCCACTCTCCAGCTTATATTTTGAGCCTTTAGTGCAAGCCTTCAGGAAAGATAAAGCGATTATACTGTTAGGAATTTTGAGAACAGGTTTGCTTCATATGCGGATGACATCATCCTGCACAATAAAGATCCAAGCAAATCACAGAAGAATGTAGGGCTTTGTCGGAGTACTCAATACATAAGTCGGAAACTGAGATAATGGGTGGAAATTTTAAAACAAATATTACTCAAAACATGCAATCTAAGACCAGTTATGTGTGCATTATAGTTACACAAAAACTCAAGGAGTTAGCAAGAACTCGTTTATTAAAGGTAATCAAAGAGATCAGTGACCTACTTAACAAATAGAAGGGTTTCCCTTTGACAATTTATGGGCGTACAAACCTGATTAAAATGATGATTCTCCTGAAATTAACATGTGTTTGACAATATACCACTGTCCTTCCCTAAAGATTGTATTGCGAAGGTATAGGGCAAACATGGCAGTTGCATTTGGACTTCCAAAGGAAATTGACTAAGGGGCTCATTAGGATCGCGGACGGACTTGAGTCCGTCCGCGACCCCAGAGTAGGAGGGAACGTCCACATGGGCAGCGGCGTTCCCTCCGTGCAGATTAGGATGTGACCGCCAGAGTGGCGGTCATATCCTCTATCTTTAACATTGCAGCAGGTGCAGCTTCAAGCTGCACCCGCCGCAATGTTAAAAATGCATGCACCGCATTTACGTGCATAAAGCGGCAGGCACCGCACGATGCCTGCTGGTTTGTTCACGCAAATGCAGGGGGTTACCATAGGTACCCCCCATGTGCACCACCCACCCCCCTTCACCCAGGGGGCCCGTTGGGCCCCTGAAGTGAAGGTCCGTATGCTTTTCCACTGCGGAAAAGCCGCCGCGGAAAAGCATACATTTTACACCATCCTAATATGGCTGGCGGTGTCTGATAGACACTGCCAGCCATGTTAAAGCAATTCCGCCGTGGTCGGAAGGCGACCGCGGCGTAAAGGCTGCGGACGGATTTCAAGACCCACTGCCATCCTAATATGGAGGTGGGTCTTTCGAGGCTCCGCAGTGGTTTTCCCGCATCCTCCAGGCCGGCGGTGGCTTCCGCCGGCCCGGAGGATGCGGGAAAACCGATATCATAATCGGCTCCTTAGTTTGGAGAAATTGAGAAGGAAGCTTGAGATTGGTTGCTTGGTTGTCCTCGACGTTCAGATGTACCTTTATGCTTTCCAGTTTAAGAACTTCGGAATACTTTTGTCCAGACCTGAGGACTCATGCAGTGGAGGGGTGTATTCCTTTGTTTAAACTCTCCAGGACAGGATAGTGTTTTTCACAAATTTGTGACAATTCCTTAAAAATGTCTGATTGGAGAAATTGCCAGATTTCTTAGAAGCTTGGCATAACCTGAGGAATACTCTAGGTACTGAATAGTATACAACATATGCCCCAATCTGTAATTTCTCTGGTATGCCAGCTTTTAGGAAAGACAAACTTAGTTGCCGAATAATAGAGGTAGGCCTAGTATATTAGGGCAACTGCAAAATGGACCAGAACTAGTGTAATGAGAGGCTTTAGCCAAGGTGGCAAAAAACACAATTTACAGGTTCAAATACCTTCAATTAGAATCCTGGTCATCTACACAAAATTGGATTGCAAGCAAAAGTTGATATCACGAGGAGAGAATACAAGACCCTTTGTCGCTGAAAAAGTAGTTTTCTATATGCTACTGGGAGCTAATGAAAGCAGTGGACAAGAAGCTTAAGATCCTACTACATCCCTGGGATAGATATGTGCCAACATTGAAGCAGCCAACATTCTGGCAAGAATCTTTGAATCTTCATTATTCACTCATTAGTCCTCCTACCTTAAAGAAGAAGCATTTCTATATGCTCCACAGAATAAACCGCAAAGGAAGATGGCGAAATTCATCGAAGAAGTGGTGCCTAGCTATAAAAGGTTCAGGAGATCAGCGCTAATAATGAGCACGTTTGTCACCTTTTCTGCGTTCATCAAATGCAGGGAAGATGTAAGTGGTACATACTTGGAGATCATGGGTTTGAGGATAAAGGTAGGCCTCTACTTGACTCCTTTTGGCTCTGATATCCATCTCAATGCACAGATATCTCCATCTCAGAAAATACTTCTCTTCTTTATGATACTTATAGCAAGGAGAGCGATTTACATAAACTAGCTTCAGGGCAGCTCTCCCACAGTACATCAATGGCTGAGATTGGTCGATAAAGGTTGTAGGTTGGAATTAGAGTCTTGTGGAAGGACAAAAATGCAAATACCTGTTGACTGAGTTCTCATTATGGGGAGCAAAAAAGGAGAATTAGCATATGTCCCTAAATTGCGCCAATACGTCTTGAAATAGTTTTGCTTCTAGGACCCTCCTGGGCCGAAAGATTCAACAGTACCAAATTTCAGACATTCAATTGCTTTTTTTCCCGGTATACAAACATCATCTGATGGTGAAGGGGGACAAAAAGAAATAAATGAAGTACGAGGCCTTATTCCATCCAGTGGGAAACACAAAATGATGGACCCCCCCTGGAGAATGTGGAGGGGGTACTTAGTCTCCCCTGTCTCACAGATGTCCATTGGTATTAGACTAAATGGGGACCCCTTGAAGGGCTGAGGGTCAGTGCATGTGTTACGCCCCTGGTTCCATGAACGACCTGAAACTTGATCAGATGTATCTGTTTTCACTAAATGTATGTTAAAACGTTCAGTAAAATTATTTTAACTCATACTGATATAAAAAAGAAAACTGGCAAGGTAAAGTTACGAATATTTAGAAAGCAATTTGACTTTTTTGCTGCCCTTATTTCAGTAGCAAAAAAAAAAAAGAATAGATCTTGGTGCCTAGTTGGTATGAAGCAAACAATGCAACCTTTGAAATGTTTTTCACCCAAAGGAAAATGCAGTCGAATTCAGATAGTCTTTCTTTTCTGCGTGAAATGTTTTGACGCCCTGGTTTCAATAAAAAGCATAATCAGATCCTCCAGCTATGGGGATGAAATCCACTCATGCCTGCCGGTGCATTCAAATTGGCAGCCAGCAAAATGCAGGCTTACATCTAAAGTCAGATTGTACCCGCAGTATGGTATTCTGAACGAATAGCCTTTTTTTTTGGTGACTTGTTTTGAATCAGAAAACCTTTTCTAGGGCCTCTCTGGGGCACCTGTCACATTTACATGTAGCCCATGGTTTGTTTTGTTGCAGCACCTTCTGCTCAAACAGTGAAGCATAACAGCTTCATGTCCCCTTGGAAAAGAAAAGCGTCACACTCGAGGCAGTATTGTGAATTACAGGCAGGTCTGTGTAAGGTAAATTCAGCATTAATGTGAACTTCCATACAGATGTTAAGAAGCTATCATAATAAAAGTGTAACAGCTTTTTCAATCATTGTGCAGCCTTGATTATAATTCATATAGCTGGAGACAATGGTGAAAGCTGGAATGTGATGCCTTCCAAGTCTATGCGCATACATTGGAACAGGCAGACGACAATTCTGGTGCTCTTACATGTTACAGGACATTTTATAGAACAATGTGGTACCCTCAATGGTTCGACGCAGAGATAAATTAAACGCACCAAGGTGCATATTTACAAGCCCATTTTCGCCGCTTTAGCGGCCGATTTCCGCCGAAAAGCTTCGAAATGAACATCTCTCTATTTTCAAGGACACGCTAATGCGTGTTTCCTTGATGCAGTAGTCGTTTTCTCTCCATTTTGCATGTCAGCGATTATTATTGTTAATGACATGCAAAATGGGCGTTCCTCACAATGTCAGCATGGTTTAGGTGGCAGACAGACCTTCGCATTATTAACAATGCGGCCCCAGTGATGTAAAAAACCACGCTAACTGCGGTTATCGCATGAATTTTACGTCTGATTTTACTTCGACTTAGCTATGATAATGGGAGGTGGATCGCCATGTTACGACCACACTCCCCTATCAGCAAGCATCTCCATTATCATCGCTGGATTTCAGGCTATGTTTCTGTTTCTCGCAGCCTATCGCTGGAATTACATCGCCAGTTCGCAAAGCCTTGATAATATGCAGCTAACCAGGCAATGTAATTCAGCGTTAGACGGCGATAAATAGAATTACGCTTGTAATGTTGCGACTGCACAGTTGCGGTCTAGTTGATCAGCGCACGTAGACGTGCGCATACGCGGTGGCGCACGGCGCCGCGTACGTTACATAAAATAAAGGTAGGCGTGTCCCCGGGTTAGTCGGGACCACGCGACGAACCAAGCAAGGTGTCCGTGTGAGTCCTTCATGGCGCGCCCTTATCCCGCGCGCCCCCCAGGTTTCACGGACCTGACAATGGCGACGAGGGGTGTCTGACCCCACGCTGTGCCCCCGCACAGCCCGTACTGCATTGACGATCCGGCCCTGGGTCCATGTACTGCCCTGCCTGACCCGGCGAGGCCCTGGCCGTGACCCGTGTGAGGGCATGCGACTGAAGCCGCCTCATGGTCGCCCTGCCACGCAACCACGTGGCGCCTCCTGGTCACAGCGCCTGCTGTTGATGTCTCACGGTAGCGGCGCACATCCACGCTAATCCACAACACGTGCCCAGCAGCTGCTGCCCTGCCGGTGGCGCCCGTCCCCACGTGGTGGAGCCTCGCCTCACGACCCAGAACGCAGCGCCCCTAGTGGAGCAACCGGTGCCCGCGCCACGATGACGACCATCCCCCCAATCGAACCCTTTGTGATCGACGGCGCACCTGCCTCGTTGGCGCCAAGATGGAAGGACTGGACGGAGCGCCTCAACTTCTACTTTGAAGGTGCGGGGACAGCAAGGGACCGCCGCCGAGCACTCCTCCTGCACCTAGGAGGTAAGGACATTCACCGCATCTACAAGACGCTGACAGAGGCCACGCCACACACCTACATCACACTACTGCAAGCGCTCAACGCCTACTTCGAGCCCATGGTCAGCAAAGACTACAATCGCTTCCTTTTTCGCCAAGCCCGGCAGGAGGCGGATGAGTCTCTAGACGCCTTCCATGGGAGACTGATGGAACTCGCTAGCACCTGTGGATTCAGGGAAGAGCAAGAAGAGATACGCGGTCAGATAATCCAGAACTGTTATTCATCCGATCTCAGGGTCAAAATTCTCCAAGAAGATGGAAAACCCCTTGCAGAGATCCTGAAACTAGGCCGCTCCAAGGAACTATCGAAAGCGAGGGCCTCTCACATGGAGGCAGCGCTGCACAGGCCAGCTAAAAGTGAACAAGTCAACGTCGCAGAACAAGTGCATGTCGTCCGCCCCAAACAACGGTCACTCGGAGGGAAGAAGCCACCGGAAAGGCGGAAGGAATGTGGATACTGTGGAGGCACACCTCACAGAGCAAAAGACTGCCCGGCGAACGGCAAGAAATGCAGCGCGTGTGGGCGGTGGAACCATTTCGCCTCGGTATGCAGGTCCTCGAAACAGAGGACGGAGGCAGCGCACGCCATCAGAGACAGCCCAGATAGCGAAGACATGGACGACGATGTCCATGACTACCCCGTACACTATGTGTTTGCCATCGATCAGCCGGCCAGGAAGAAAAAGCGCCTCCCGAAGTGCCGCATAAGAGTGAACCAGCAAGAGGTGAGAGCCACTATAGATACAGGGGCCTCCATCGAGTTAATGGCAGCAGACGTGTATAACCAACTGCGTGACAAGCCAACCCTGAGCAAAGCAAAGATCCGAGTGTTCGCCTATGGACAGAAAACCCCAATACCACTCATCGGGTGTTTCAAGACGAACATCTGTCATCTGGACAGGACAGTCCCCTCCACCATATATGTGACAAAAGAAGGGAGCGGCATGCTACTCAGCGGAAAAGCCGCCGAGGAACTCCAACTCATCTTCTACGCCATGGCCGTCCTAGAAGATGAACTCGATACTATCATCGAAGAATTTGACGACATGTTCAGGGGCATCGGGTGCCTCAAAGGGAAAGAGGTTTCGCTGCACATTGATCCATCCATACAACCCGTGGCACTCCGGCACCGGAGAATTGCCTTCCACCTCCGAAAGAAGGTCGAAGAAGAACTCGAGAGCCTAGAGAGACAAGGAATAATCGAGAAAGTGGATGGGCCCACGCCTTGGGTGTCACCGATCGTAGTAGCGAGGAAGCCCAAACAGCCAGGGCAGGTGCGCATATGCGTGGACATGCGCCTGCCCAACGCTGCAGTCAAGCGAGAGCGTCACCTGACACCCACTATTGACGACATATTGAGCGAACTCAATGGAGCCAAATGGTTTTCCAAAGTCGATCTCCGCTCGGGCTACCACCAGCTTCCACTCCACCCTGACTCCAGGTACATCACTACCTTTTCAACCCATGTGGGCCTACGCCGATATCGCCGGCTCAACTTCGGCATATCGAGTGCTGCAGAAGTTTTCCAAAATACTATCCGTGAAGTGCTCAGCGGACTCCCAGGCGTACTCAACGTCAGCGACGACCTACTGATATATGCCCAGTCTGTGGAAGAACACCACCAGCGGCTGAGGGGAGTTCTACAAAGACTCAAGGATTCAGGCCTCACCCTGCACCGCGAAAAATGCCAATTCCTCCGCAACACCATCAGTTTCTTCGGGTACACATTCTCAGACAAAGGCATTGCCCCCGATCCAGAGAAGGTCAAGGACGTGCAGATGGCTCCCGCCCCGACAAACATCTCCGAGGTGCGGAGCTTTCTAGGAATGGTCAATTTCTGTGGTCGCTTTATCCCTGACCTCTCCAACATCACCCGACCTCTCCGCGAGCTCACGAAGACATCCACCCCCTGGCAGTGGGGCAAAGAGCAGGAGGACGCGTTCCAAAACACGAAAGCAGCCCTATCGGCAGAGAAGACGCTCTCCTACTTTGACCCCTCCAAGCAGACCAATATCGCCGTCGACGCCAGTCCCTTCGGTCTGGGTGCCGTCCTTACACAACGTCAAGGAGAAGATAACTGGGCACCGATTGCATACGCCAGCAGATCGCTAACAGAGACGGAACAGAGGTACTCTCAGATAGAACGTGAGGCCATAGCTATCCACTGGGCGTGCAGACATTTCCACATGTACGTGTATGGACACCCGTTCACCGTCTCAACAGACCACAAGCCCCTAATTCCACTATTCAGGGGAACGGTATCAAAACCACCGCCCAGGATTGAAAAGTGGATTCTGCAGCTGCAGGAATATGACTACCTGCTAGAGTTCAAACCGGGAGCCACCAACCCAGCGGACTTTCTATCCCGCCATCCGAGGGCGGCCACCCCGGGAGAGAGGGAAGATGCTGAAGACACTGAGTCATTTGTGAATGCAGTGGTGGAAAGGTCCAGGCCGCTCCCCATGAGCATGGAAATGATCATCGAAGCCACCCAAAAGGACGAGATATTCCAGAGTGTCTCGAATGCCATACGCACGAACGAGTGGAAAACGCTCCAAGCGTCATTGGGCCAGAGAACGCCGCAAGCGAAAACAGCCCTAGAAGCATTCTTGAGGGTCAAGGAGGAGCTGTCAGTCGATAGCCAGGGTTGCGTGCTAAGAGGGCCCAGAATCGTGATGCCAGCTACTCTCACACAGCAAGCCATTGCCCTCGCTCACCGAGGACACCAGGGAGTGGTGAAAACAAAAAGCAGACTTCGTGCCAAACTATGGTTTCCAGACATGGACTCGCAAGTGGAACGGGCCGTCAAAGAGTGCCAGTGGTGCCAAGCAGCGGGACTCCCAGAAAACCCACCACCAGTCATCACAGAAGTTGGCCCGGAAAGACCATGGGAACACGTCAGCGCCGATTTCGGTCACCTGCCCGATGGAAGACACATGCTCGTCATCATGGATGACTACACGAAATATCCGGAAGTGGAGATTGTCGCATCCCTCACGGCAAAAGAGGTGATCGCCAAATTCGAGAAGACCATCGCAACCCATGGCATCTTCGTGAGAGTCAAGACCGACAACGGTCCCCCCTTTCAGAGCCAAGAATTCGCTGAGTATCTAGCGGAGTGGGGGATTCTACACCGGAAAATAACACCCAGATGGCCGCAATCAAACGGAGAAGTGGAAAGATTCATGCGCACATTGAACAAAACCATCCGGATTGCCCATGCTGAGGGGACATCGGTGGAAAGGGGAATCTACTCCTTCCTCCGAGAGTACAGGCTCACCCCACACCGCACCACTGAGGCAGCCCCAGGTCCGTCCACGATGGGACGTATAATCCGAGACACCCTCCCAAATCACCCCACCTGGAACCCCACCAGTGCGGAATCATGGAGGACTGTGCACAACAGGAAAAAGTCTAATGACTATGCAAGCTTCCGGCGGAAGTCCAAAGAGTCATCCATTGCCGAAAATGACCGGGTGTACGTCCGAGACAGGTATCCAGGAAGCAAATTCAGACTCCCGTTTGAGCCACAACCATGGACTGTCACTGCCCGGAACGGGACCATGGTCACCGCCCAGCGAGAGGGAGAAACAGTCACCAGGAATGTCTCCTTCTTCAAAAAGGCTGCCGACCCCCGGAATGATCCAGCCAGCTCCGAGAGGAGTGGGGGATCTACAGCATCACCAACCCGGCCAGGAAGCAACCAAAGCACTCCCGAAGCCGCCGTCCAGGAATGGGACGTGGACTCGGCAGAGGAACCGCGAGCCTCCGGCACCCCCAGTGCCACTCTCCCTGAGAACCCCCAGAGCCCCCTGGGCACAAGCACTCCCTCCAGTGAACCACCCCGGAGAGTGCTGTTCCGTGGCCAAGCTGCAGGCTATGGACTGAGAAGAAACCCGGTGCCCTCCTCCCGGATGGCCGACTACGCAGTGGGCTGAGAGATCATGGAGAGACTGGTAACAGGCCGGACGGCCATGTTTTATTATTTGGTTGGACAGTCAGAGCAATACCTTTTGTTAAAAAAGGGGGGGGGGGGGATTTTTGTTCATACTAAAGGTGAAAAGGAATGTAATGTTGCGACTGCACAGTTGCGGTCTAGTTGATCAGCGCACGTAGACGTGCGCATACGCGGTGGCGCACGGCGCCGCGTACGTTACATAAAATAAAGGTAGGCGTGTCCCCGGGTTAGTCGGGACCACGCGACGAACCAAGCAAGGTGTCCGTGTGAGTCCTTCATGGCGCGCCCTTATCCCGCGCGCCCCCCAGGTTTCACGGACCTGACAACGCTAAGTGCCCTTAGGGATGTTTACCGCTCTTCCTCGATGATATGCCCCTTAGTGGAGATGTACAGTGTTTTACCACCCCTGCCTCTGAACACAGCACAAAAAACATACAGGCATGTGCAAAAGTATTAAAATTCAGGGCTATTTACTAAATAATTTACACATGAGAGTAATTTACACGTTTAACTTGGCTCTTACACTTTTGAATACATTTAGTATTTTTGGCTATTCACAAGATCCGAGTGTAAAGGCAATCCATGGCGTAATCTTATACACTCCATCCTCCTAAAAAGGAAGAAAAGCCACATTTACGAGTTACTGCCAAAAACACAGTAGTAATTCTAGTACCACACATGGCAAACCCCTGGTATTGTGACACACTCCCACGAAAGATAATGGAGAAAGTGACGTAAATGTAAACCCCAAAGAAATATTATCAATTTAAAATGATTTTAAATAGTTAGCAAATAAGTCTAATTTGATATTAAACTGTATAAAAATGCATTTATTTTGTATTTAATTATACATATTTTAATAACTTTTTTGCATTTTAAGATTAATACAACAATAAATATTATTAACATATAATTACATTACTTTTAGTTAATTCTGTACATCACTTTTGATTATTATAAATGCATAATCAAAATATGTATTTTACTTTAGATGTGGACTTTTTTGTATTAAAACTTCAGAAAAAGTATATTAATTCCATATAATGTATTAAAAATGATTTGGTTTTTAATTGAAGGTTTTAGTGGAGAAGTGTGGTTCAATGGTTAGAGCGGCAGACCTTGATGCAAAGGTCTAGCCCGGGACCAGGGTTCAATTCCCCGCCTCGGCGGGTCTTGGGCTAAAAAATTCCATGGACCTGATAATTCTCGCTTCAGTGCCTATTCCAATCTGGGGGCCTCATTTATGAGAAATGACGCATCACTGCGTGAAAGCAGCGATGCATCACTTCTCAGTGCGCACTCCTTTGCGACATTCCTGATGCGTCATATTTAATGTATGACGCATCATGTCGCAAGGAGTTACAGATACGTCAGTATTTCTGACGTATCTGTAAGCGCAAAAGTGACGCATTGCTGGAGTGTGTCACAAAAGTGACACAACTCCAGCAATGCGTCCTTTCACATAGGGCAAGCCCCATGTGAAAGGGCCTGCGTAAGTCTTACGCCTGCTGTGAGGCAGGCGCAAGATTTTGACGCAACGGCGTCCTAAAAAGTGACGCAGTGAAATCTCATTGATTTCACTGCGTCACTTCTACGACCCTTCCTTGCGTCAATACGCCCCCCTTGCATACATTATACCTGGCGCAGGTATAATGTGGCACATGGGTTTACAAAGTGACGCATCTACCTAGATGCGTCACTTTGTAAATATGGCGCAACAAGGCGCATTTTTACGCCGCCAGCGGCATAAAAGTGACGCACAGCCTCATAAATGAGGCCCATGGAGTCCCACTCTACAACTCTGGGCAATAGCTTGCTTAATCTTCACAACGGCCCTCACAACGCTAAGGATGCCTGGCCTGGAGGCGCTAGGGGGTGCACAGCGGAATGGCTGGGTGAGACCGCAGCTCCGCCGGGCGACCGACAACATACGGGTCTGTGATCGCCCCAGAGCCCACAACGCCGTTATCTAAAGGTCATCACAGGCGTCTGAAACCGCCAGGATCATGATGGACTGAAGTCCGTGGTCTGCAGCTCAGCATTTGCGGACCAATTCTATAAAATACGGCAGCGAGGTTCCGCGGCGGCTAAAATGGCGGCCGCGGCGCCACACATCGCGGTACAGCAACCGGCAGCACAGTGAGTACAATGCCCACCTATCACCGTAAGCACGGAGTTAATGTGAGACATCACATATGCACTGAACAAACGGCGCCTGTAAATGGACATTAAATGTGCCCGCATTGGATGTTTTACTAAATTGCTCAGTTACTGGGTCTGTTTGGATGCAAGATGGCGGCGCCCAGTTATCGGCAGAATGGCGTGTGGGGTTAGCGCTGACCGAGGCTCGTTCGGACCTCGAAGCGAAGCGGCAGTGCACCATGCCAGCCAGTGCCCGGTCGCTTTTTGAGCTGAGGTGGCAGGATTAAGGCGTATTGCGGGCTGTGCGTACAGCGATCCGCGCAGAACTAGACACGCAGCAAAAGGCGCTAAAGGCTTAGGTGATATCCCCGGAGCCGACCATGCACGATTCAAATCTGGGCTTTCCCCTTTGATGCAGCTATCGCCACAACGGATCCTGCTGAGCTGCGGCGTGGGGACTGCGCTGCCCGAGGCGTTGGTGCCACACTACAAAGGGGGCTCCTATGTACAAGACCTTCGGAGCCATGCACTAATTACAGCCTTTGCTCCGCTGCAGTCACTGCTGTTGGCCCACGTCAGAATAACTCACGCAGCACAGTCCAACAACACGAGGGTGGTTGAACTGAACGTGATAGATCCAAATCGCAGCCCATGTTCCCATAATCACGGTCCATAGCAGTGGCCAAGACGGCGACGTCAACCAGAAAAACCAGGTCCACCCCTTAAGACGCAACATTGACGACACCTCCGTCAGTAACAATGGTAAGACCTGACAAACAACAGCAGAAGATATCATTTGAGGCCAAAAAAACACCCAAGATCATGGAAACAATGTCTGGAAGCGGTGCACTGGTTGATTCACCTCCCAACAACAACATGGAGAAAATACTACTGTCCATCCAGTCTAACCTGCAAGACAGTAACGGCAAACTGGATAATTTGACATGTAGGATGGATGGCATTGCGGCCAAGCTGGAGAAGCACGGGGAGAGGTTGGAGACGGCCTAGACACGAATTTCAGCAGTTGAAGATGAATCGCATGCCACTAACACCAAATGCACCAACATGGAGCGTGTACCGGAAGTGATAAAAGCGAAGGAGGAGGAATTGGAAGCGCGCTCTAGACGCAACAATGTGTGCATAACGGGCCTTCCGGAAACAACGAACACAGGGCGCATGGAGCAATACATAGAGAAATTGTGCAAAGACATT
This sequence comes from Lissotriton vulgaris, assembly GCF_964263255.1. NCBI lineage: Eukaryota > Metazoa > Chordata > Amphibia > Caudata > Salamandridae > Lissotriton > Lissotriton vulgaris. The sequence goes on along the minus strand of NC_141696.1, from coordinate 985,970,694 downwards.
TTTGGTGATGACGCGCTGTCGCAGATATTCGTAGTGGAGAGAGCGCACAGGTCCCTTGCGCCCCGTCCACCGCCTGGGGCTGCGCCACGTCCCATCGTGGCAAGAATACAGAATTATCGGGACAGAGATACCATTCTGAGGCTTGCACGAGAGAAAGGAACCATCACACATCAGGGCAATACCCTGGAATTCTACCCGGACCACACCGTTGCTGTTTAACAAGCTAGGAGGGAATTTACATCGGTAAAATCCAAGCTTCGAGACCTTCACGTTAACTACTCTAAGTTATACCCTGCCAGACTGCGGGTGATGTGGGAGGGCAAGGCTATGATACTGGCAACCCCCAAAGCTGCGCAAGAGTTCGTGAAAAAAATAACGAAACAGAACAGGCCCAATGCGCAAGATGGCCAGCAACTTGAATCTGATTGAATGCATCTGCAATGGGGTGTGCGCCATTCATGGGTGTTTGATCAGGTAGCCCTCCACGCTCACGTTGTGTGGGGTGCTGCAGTCAAGGGAATACCACCTTTCATCAGCTTCCATTGTCTCAGTGTCAGGGAGTACCCTGATTGTTTATAATTACAAGTAGATTCACTATTTGACACACTTCTGCACACCGAGTTCTATGGCAGAAAAGTACGTATCCTGAATCAGGGTCTCAGCAAGTGCCTCGGTGAAGGTAAGCCACTACATGCAATATAGAAGTGCTGCGGCTGATCCATGCTTGCCACCAGTGGGGCCTTATGTCATTGTGCGGTGCACACGTCATTTGCAGTGCTAGCATTAAGGGCCATATGTATCAAGATAATTAGCATTCGCAAAGGCCGAAATTCAGCGAATTTTGGCCTTTGCGAATGCTAATTAGCTAAATGGTATGTATGTAACATGTTTGATGCAAAATAAGGAATCGCGAAATTTGCTATGCCTTATTTTGCGATTGCACTTAAGGAATCGCAAATTTTGAGATTCCTTAAATGCAATGTATCAAAGAAAAAATATTCCAAAAATGCCATTAAGGATTCGCAAATTACCACCAACTTCTAGTTGGTGGTAAGCTGCGAATTCTTTTACAAAAGCTTTTTTCAAAAAACCCAAAGGTGCCATATGACGCTCATACATGCCCTTAGGGCATGTATGTGCGCCATATGCCCCCAAATGTCATTTTCAGGTGTGCAGCAGGGTGTTCTTGAGACACCCCTGCACCCTTGAAAATATTCCTAATTTGCGATTAATTGCAAATTCCCCCTTCATTCCTATGGGCCTCCTGGCCCATAGAAATGAATGGGTAATTTGCGATTAGCTATTTGCTAATCGCAAATTAGGAATGGTAAGGAATCGCTGTGAAACAGCGATTTTGTACATACATACCGTTTTGCGAATTCCAAATAGCGATTCCTTAAAATTCCCTATTTGGAATTCGCAAAATGGAACTATGATACATATGGCCCTAAGCATTTAAAAACAACGTCAGTTGCAATAGACATTAAGTTGATTGTTACTACTCATTAACACTGTTGGCGCGGATGCGGTGCTGCTTTCGACGGTCGCGGCACTCATGAGGCTGAGCCGGGAACCCGGATTCTCAGAGGGTGTCTAATTCGGGCCCATGTTGACATATGTACTGATACACCATGTTAGATATTATTGGACTTAATTTTGCATCACATAACCGGTCGCTGTAACACCACTCAGGAAGTAGTACTCAACGCCAAGTACATTACTGCTTTGCTGTCCTTGTTAAAGACTTTAGTGTCCTCAAACGTTACGAGTTGTTAATGACAATGGAGGCAATGTTGGTATATCCTATTGGGGTACTGTCATTTTCACTGATCGGCGTATCAGGGTTTTGAAATTCAAGAACACGGTTGTTAAATTGCATGACTGACCTCGTTTGCCATTTTTTACTGGAAGATTTGTTGTGTAATGATGCAGAGTAGATACTACATGCAATCCGTGATCATTTATGGGAAGGGCATGGGCGGATCTGGGGCATCAAGTTATATCACGGTTGAATTAAATTATCGTTATTAGAGTCGTCCACATCCATTAAGTTGGATGGTGTGTTGCGCCCAAGCGGACCTCCACTAGGGTGTTCCCCACAAAAGTTCCGCTCCAATGGTAGTTATGGAAAGATCCGATCAGTTGTCGGGACTAGTTTGGGAGGGCAAATGGCTTCGGCAGGATTGGGTTGCTAGAGTGGGTGGAGGGGGGAGGGATAGGGGTTTTGTTACTGTTCAGAGACCGAATCTTCTAGAACATGTCATTTCGATATATGTTGTGCGGCAGATAGTCGCCTGGACACATGTGAATACATACATTGAAATACGCACCGTTCTTATACATGAATATACTATGTCACCGATGACACAGAGGGTCAATGATACACGAAGTAATCACATTAATCTCCTCACATGGAATGTCAGGGGTCTCGCACAACCCAAGAAAATTAGACAGGTATTCGCCTACCTAAACAGATGTAACATAGATATTGCGTTATTGCAGGAGACGCACATCGCACCTAACACACATCAATCCATAGGTAAACGTTGGGCTGAAACGGTATACACTGCTACGTATTTCTTCTTACTCTAGAGGGGTGATGACGTTGATACATAAGGGCATGAATTTCACAACACAACAGGTAACTCAAGAACCGAATGGTAGGTATGTTATTGTAACAGGTATTATGCGTGGGCAGAGACTGACAATGCTTAATGTATATGGTCAAAATGTGGATGCACCGGAATTTTTTCAGGAATTGTGGGGACACCTACAGCAGTTAACAGACACACACATTATATGTGGAGGTGACTGGAATGTGGCATTAGCTGACGATATTGATCGTTCCTCACAATCCACCGAACCACACAAACAGGCTAGAGCTAAACTCCTTCACATGCTGAAGGATTTGTCATTAACGGACCTATGGAGACACAAATACCCCGACTCACCAGGTGCAACACATATATCTGCTATTCACAACAGCTGGTCACGCCTGAACTACTGGCTAGGCACAGATAACATCATACTATGGACACGGGACTTGCAAGTCCTCCCTAGAACACTTTCAGACCATAACCCCATATTGTGCAAACTCACTATACCAGATTACGTACCACCCCCGTTCCAATGGCGGTTCAATTCACGTGCCCTAACAGATATAATTCACGCTGCCACTATCAACAAGGCGATCAAAGAATACTTTCAGATAAATGAGCCAGTGGTGGAGGACCCGTGTCTCCTGTGGGAAGCCTTCAAGGCAACGACACGTGGTGTGTATATGAGCACTACAGTGGGCATACTTCGTTCTATACGGCAACAAATACATAATTGTGAAACACGCATGAGAGAAATAGAGAAGGCCTTCGAGATCACACGTGATATTACGCTTTTGGGTGAGCTGAGACAGGTACACACGGAGCATCAAACATTGGTCAATGACGAGATAAAATACTTAGACAAGAAACATTCAGCTAGGGCTTACGGAGAGGGCGGTCGGCCGGGCAGAGTGCTGGCAGCCAAAATATGCGAAGGCAGAGGCCATGCAGCCATTCTACGTATTAAATCGGAGGATGGGACGCTCCAGACACAAGCCACTGACATTCTAAACTGCTTTGTTGACACTTACGGGGCACTATACAGATCACAACCAATTGCATCGGCGGAGGAAATTGGCAGCTATTTAAGAGATGTAGCAATAGCTTGGCTATCGGATAGTCAGTGGGAATATTTAGCTGCACCCATAACGGTAGAGGAAGTCACGGAGGTGATCAAATCACTGCTGAATGGGAAAGCACCAGGCCCAGATGGGTACACAAACGAATTTTATAAACAATACGTTGATATACTGGCCCCTCACATGGTGGCACTGTACGGAGCTGCATTTGATCAGGCAGAGCTACCACCAACACTCATGGAAGCATTATTAATTGCCCTTCTGAAACCCTCTAAAGATCCAGACCTATGCGACTCCTACAGACCGTTGTCACTGATCAATGTAAATTCCAAGATACTTGCAAAAATTCTAGCGGTGCGGCTCACACCTCTGATGACAAATCTGGTACTACCTGACCAGGCGGGATTTATTCCTACAAGATCCACGTCCCATAACACCAGGACACTATTTGCCTTGTCCCATTATCTTCAGCCCAATACAAAGGCGATAGCGGTGATGCTTGATGCCTCCAAGGCATTCGATTCGATCGAATGGAGCGACTTGATCGCTATTCTACACCGCATGGGATTCCCCAAAAGATTTGTCCAATGGGTATCCTTAATTTACATCAAACCATGCGCCAGGGTCCGGGTAAACGGGTACTTATCCGAAAGTTTTGTTATAGAACGAGGCACTAGGCAGGGATGCCCATTATCTCCCCTCCTATTCGTCCTAGCCCTTGAACCTTTGACCTGCTTGATCCGCCAGAATTACAAGTCGTCCGCCCTACAATTCCATTCCAGACCACTGCATATATCTCTGTACGCAGATGACATGCTGCTCTACGTGTGTGACCCTGCTGTGCATTTGAATCAGCTGCTGAGGGAATATATCAAATTCGGTGGTCACTCAGGTCTGGGCATAAACTGGTCAAAATCCTACATTATTACCCTGACTGATACAACGTCTCCCCTGGACACTGAGTATCCATTAGAGTGGCAAACCGATCTGATACGGTATTTAGGGGTGCTGTATCATAGAGACCCAGAGGTAGTTATCCGATCGAATTATGGGTCCACCATCTCCAAATTGGAAGACCAAGTGAAACGCTGGATACAGCTGCCATTGTCCTTAGCGGATCGTATCGCGATCGTGAAAATGAATATGCTACCTAAACTCCTATACCTTTTTAATAATATTCCAATCACCCTCCCGGTGAAGTATTCTGCTGCATAAAATCACTCGTACTACAACTCATATGGGCGGGCAAACAAGCTCGCATAGACCTCCAAACGTTGACACTCCCATATGCCAGGGCAGGACTAGGGGTGCCGGATTTTAAATTATACTATTTATGCGCACAGGCCCAGTACGCTGTTTACTAGTTTCACGAAGTACCATACCTCACTCATACAGCGATTGAAGAAGGGGACGCGAAACCCATCCCATTGTCAGCTATTCTATCACACTAGAGGCAACCCCTACATGCTCAGGACATTAACATGATAGACACCACAGTAGGGGCATGGCGAGCACTTGGACAACTGGCACATAAGACCCCCCTATACGCACCAGACATGCCTTTACATAATCATCATGCTCTATCAGTCACGGGCGAGAAAGAGGGAATGTCATTGTTACAACAGGTGGGTATGGAACGTATGGGAGATCTGTTTAGGGATGGCAAATTTTTAGATCATGCAGACCTGACATACATTCAAAACAAATCACAAATGTTCAGTTTCACACACTACAGACTGAAACGGGCCCTGATGGAACTGTATCCCACCTTTTCTGACGAGCCAGAAAGTCTTAGCACACTACAGTTGATAATCACCACTCAATATCTATCGCACCTAGTGTCAAGGCTGTACACCACAGCTCAGGCAGAAATACCTCACACCACTGAGAGGGCCAAATCCAGATGGGACTCGGTGCTAGGGGATCCATTAACAGAACAGGAATGGCAACAGACCTGCGCATTAACACAAATTCTCACTCCTAATGGCAATCTTAGAATCATACATTACAAATTCCTCCATCAGGCATACTACACACCCGCACGAATGTGTAAATACGGTATGCAGGATGAAGACAGGTGTAAACGATGTGGTATGGAAGGCGCCGACTTTGCACATTTAGCCTGGTCTTGTTTCAGAGTCCGTGAATACTGGGTCGATGTAACTGCAAAACTATCTGCTATGGTTGGGGTTGAGATAGGCTGCACGATCCGTATATACTTGTTGGGCATTGTTCCACAACTTAAGTCTACCAAACGAAAGTTCTGTGCGGTGTCATTATTACTTGCCAAGACACAAATATCGCAATGCTGGCACAGTACCAAGGTGCCAACAATAGCCAGGTGGTTACAAGACATGTCCAGCTGTAGGGATAAACTCCTGACATACGAGGAAGAGCTACCGATGAGATCTAGACCAAAAGACTTCTGGGGATACCTTACCTGGATATATGCCCAAATTAGAAGCTGCTACAAATGAATGAGTTAAGATAGTGTTTTAAATTTATTATGGTGTGTGTCACTGTGGTTGGGTGACGGTGGACGTTGTATGCACAAACATATTAAGATGCATTCAGTATTTACGAAATTGACTGCTAGTAAGTGATGGTCTCATTCACTGGTTTATGAGTTGTTAATTTATGTTTTTTATTGTACTTCAACAAAAACTGAAAAACAAGACCTAATTTATCTGAGTTACGCCGCCGGACCTTGTGTTGTCGGCTACAAGGCTGTGTACAATCACTCCTGTACTGTATTATTTAATCCAACGCAGCCGGCCCCCGGGTTGTAGGCTCCTGGCTGTGTAATCATCTTTTGTCACAATAAAGGTCTTACAAAAAAAAAAAAAAGAAAAAGATGCCTGGCCTCCACCTTGGGGGTGCCCAGGAGTGGACGCCTCACAGGGAAAGCCAGGATGGGTTCCACAGCGGTATTCGTACAAGCGCCTTGAGACCCTTGCGGGTGAGTAGCACACTATACAAGTATCAATTTACAATTTTTTTTAGTGTTGTTAGAGTGTTTTTATTAATTAGAAAAATATTGCCTAATTCAGATTATCTTAAATTGGAATGAGTAATTTATTGTTACATTCATTTTTAAATGTAACAAAGATTATTACAATATTCTATAACTGAATAGAAAATTGTTGCTATATCTTTCATAACAATAAATTATATTCTGAACTATTTAAAAAAAATATATAGCATTTTGTTTGTATGGAATTTGATGTTAAGTCCCTATCTGCAATGATTTCTGTTGGTTGGTGTTGCAGTACCAGGCTTTCCCCATGTGTGATGCTCAGTGCTTAATTTGAGCCGGTGGTTTACGAAGCACGGCACCGTCACTTAATTGTCTACACCGGCACTTATGACATTCTGCTAAATAGTAGCACTGTCTGTGTACTTCAGAAATGAGCACACCAATACTCATTTATTAATTCAATATACATTTAAATGGACTGATATCTGCTGCTCAAGCCATTCTTATAGTTTTTAACAATTGGAATAGTCTGAATTGTCATAGGCAGCACTGACAGGGGCAATGTGTGGTGCAAGCTGCAGGGGCCTCCTGATGAGGGCCATGGCACTTATTTATTTACAAACTAAGCACTGGTGGCGCTGGACTTACTTCAGCTTGAGCTGGGGTAATTTACTATTATTTAAGGTCCCCTTTTAGGTTACAGTAACTTTAGAAGGGCAGTTTGTGAATGGTAACAGGCTTACTCTTTTATGAGTGGGTACACTTCCCTCCCTAACCTCCTATTTATTCTCCCTTAACCCCTCCTTATTCCTTCTTAACCCTTTCGCTGCTAAGCCTTTTTTGGCTATTTGGGGCAGTTCGCGCTTAGGCCCCTGTAACCGTTTGAACCAAATAAGATATCCACCCCAAATTGGCGCACTTTTTCTTCAAACATCATGGGGATTTTAAATGTACCCAGGGTTTGTTGATTCCCCTAGAGAGGACCCAGAAATTAGCCAAAATACAGCTACATTTTGGTTTTTGTGGGAAAAATGGGGAAAAAGTGCTTCAAAAGAAAGTGTTTGGTTTTTGCTCTGCAAATGGTATCAAAAAAGGTGTTGTGGTGTTGAAATCAGCAACTTCCCAACCTTCAGGGACAAGCAGACTTTTGTCAGAAAACCAAACTTTGTATACACAGTTTTGCCATTTTACAAGGACATAGCCTATTTTTGCTAATTTTTATGCTTTCAACTTCCTTCCAGTTAGTGATATAAATGGGTGTGAAAGCAATAAAGGATCCCAGAAAATGGTACATTTCTGAAAAGTAGATACAATTCTGAATTCTGCAAGGGGTCATTTGTGTAGATTCTTCAAGGTTTTCTTAAGAGTTGAAAATAAGAAAAATTGAAAATGAGTAAAAAAAACTGTCATTTGTGCCAACATTTTCACCTGTATCTTCTTCTAAGTATGACAGATGTTTAAAAGCAATATACCATTACATCTGCTGGACCCTTCTGATTGTGGGGATATATAGGACTTGTAGGTTCAACAAGAACCAGAGGAACCCAGAGGCAATAACTGAGCAGCGTCTTGCAGTAGTTTTTCATTGTGTACCGGGTATATAGCAATTAATTTGGTAAAACATAAATAGTGAAAAATAGGTATCAAAGATACCTATGCATTTCCGATATGGGAATAAAATATAGAGTTTGGAAACAGTAGCTATTTGCACATTCTCTGAAATTGTGGGTACCCATACTAGCCTGTGAATTGTAGGACATTTTTTAAAGTGACTTTTTACACATTGTCTTACATTAGGAAGGCACAAATGCATAGAAAGTCAATAGGTAATACCAGTTGCTCTACAATCCTGAGTTCCCCTAAGACTCCCGATAAAAATGGTACCTCATTTGTGTGGGTAGGCCTAGTGGCCACGACAGGAAACAGCCCAAAAACCAACGTGGACATACCACATTTGTACAGTGAAAACTGACCCTTTTTGTGCACAGTGCCTAGCTGTGGACTTTGAACCCTAGGTTAGCCGGCACCTAGGGAAACCTAGTAAACTTATACATTTTTAAAAACTAGACACCCAGAGGAATCAAGGATGGGATGACTTGAGTGGCTCTCACCGGGTTCTGTTACGCAGACTCCCTTGCAAACCTCAAACTTTGAACAACCATATTTTCCTCACATTTCTGTGATGGAAAGTTCTAGAATCTGTGTGGATCCACAAAATTACACCCACCTCGCATTCCCTAGAGTCTTTTGAGAAAAATGGTACCTCACTTGTGTGAGTAGGCCTAGTGCCCACGACAGGAAATCGCCCAAACGCAAAGTAGACACACCACATTTTTACAGTGAAAACTCACCCTTTTTTTGCGTAAAGTGCCTTGCTGTGGATTTTGAACCCTACTCCTGCTGGCACCTAGGGAAACCTAGCAAACCTATACATTTATACAAACTAGACACCCAGAGGAATCTAGGAAGGGGTGACTTGTGTGGCTTTGACCAGATCTGTTACCCAGAATTCCTTGCAAACCTCAAACTTTGTCACAAAAACACATTTTCCTCACATTTCTGTGATGGAAAGTTCTAGAATCTGCGTGGATCCACGAAATTCTACCCACCTCGCATTCCCTAGAGTCTTCTGATAAAAATGGTACCTCACTTGTGTGAGTAGGCCTAGTGCCCGCGACTGGAAATGTCCCAAAACACATCGTCGACACACCACATTTTTACGGTGAAAACTGACCCTTTTTTCGCAAAGTGCCTAGCTATGGATTTTGAACCCTAGCTCTGCCGGCACCTAGGGAAACCTAGCAAACCTATACATTTTTTAAAACTATACACGCAGAGGAATCCAGGAATGGGTGACTTGTGTGGCACCAGGTTCTGTTATCCAAAATCCCTTGCAAACCCTAAACTTTGTAAAAAGAAACACATTTTCCTCACATTTCTGTGATGGACAGTTCTGGAATCTATGTGGGTCCACAAATTCCACTAACCCCACATTCCCCAAAGTCTTCCGATAAAAATGGTACCTCACTTGTGTGGGTAGGCTTAGTGGCCGTGACAGGAAACAGCCCAAAGCAGAACGTGGAGCACACCACATTTTTACAGTGAAAACTGGCCCTTTGTTGGCAGACTGTCCAACTGTAGATTTTGAACCCTAGCTCTGTCGGCACCTAAGGAGACATAGAAAACGTATATATTTTTTAAAACTAGACACCCATGGGAATCCAGGAGGGGGTGACATGTGTGGCTCTCACGAGGTTCTGTTATCCAGAATCCCCTGCAAACATCAAACTTGTCAAAAACCCACACTTTCCTCACATTTCTGTGATGGAAAGTTCTGGAATCTGCATGGATCCACAAATGTCCACATTCCCCGCATTCCCCCAGGTCATCCGATAAAAATGGTACATCACTCTTGTGGGTGGGTCAAGTACCCATAACAGGCAAGGGCCCAAAGCGTATTGAGGAGACATCAAAATTACTAATCACAAAACGACCTGCTTTGCAAGAGGGGTCACCTGGGTTTTTGGCCTCTTGCTCGGTGGCCATCTAAGGAAACTTACCAAATGCACTAATTTTTGAAAACTAGAAACCTGGGGAAGTCCAGGGAGGTATGGCTTGCGTGGACCCCCCGCAAAGTCTTCCTATCCAGAATCCCCTGCAAACCTCAAATTTAGCTGAAATATTCACTTTTTTAATCAAAATTCTGTGTGGGAAACTTGTGGGATCACTGGGCTGACACAAATGTCTTATCATACAGCGTTCCCCCAGGTCTCCTGATAAAAATGATACCTCTCTCATGAGGGTGGCCCTAGTACCCGCAACAGGCAAGGGCCCAAAACGTACTGAGGAGACACCAAAATGACCTATCACAAAATGACATGGTTTTGCAAGGGGGTTCACCTGGGTTTTTGGCACCAGGCTCCGCGGCCATCTAAGGAAACCTACCAAACCAACACATTTCCGAAAACTAGACACCCAGAGGAGTCCAGTGAGGTATGGCTTGTGTGGATCCCCCAATGTTTTCCTACCCAGAATTACCTGCAAACCTAAAATTTAGCTGAAAAAATCATCTTTTTTTCAAATTTCTGTGTGGAAAAGTTGGGGGATAACCCGGCTGACACAAATTTTCTACCACCCAGCAGTCCCCCAGGTCTCCCGATAAAAATTGTACCTCACTCGTGTGGGTGGCTCAACTACCCGCGACAGGCAAGGGCCCAAAACATATTGAGGGGTCTTCAAAATTTTCTATCACAAATGACCTGGTTTTGCAAGAGGGGTCAGCTGGGTTTTTGGTCCCGGGCTCGGTGGCCATTTAGGGAAACCTACCAAATCCACATATTTTTGAAAACTAGACACCTGGGGCAGTCCAGGGAGGTACTGCTTATGTGGACCCCCTAATGTTTCCTACTCAGAATCCCCTGCAAACCTCAAATGTATCTGAAATATTCACTTTTTCATCAAATTTCTGTGAGGGAAAGTTGTGGGATCACTGGGCTGACACAAATTTCCTACCACCCAGCATTCCCCCAGGTCTCTGATAAAAATTATACCTTACTCATGTGGGTGGGCCAAGTACCTGCAACAGGCAAGGGCCCAAAAGGTATTGAGGAGACATCAAAATTACCTATCATAAAACGACGTTGTTTTGCAAGGAGGGTCACCAGGGTTATTAGCCCCAGGCGTGGCGGCCATCTAAGGAAACTTACCAAAATCACACATTTCTGAAAACTAGACACCCGGGGGAGTCCAGGGAGGTATGGCTTGCATTGATCCCCCAAAGTTTTCCTTCCCAAAATTCCGGGCAAACCTACAATTTAGCTTAAACAATCATTTTTTTCTCAAATTTCAGTGTGGAAAAGTTATGGGATCACCGGGCTAACAGAAATGTCCCACCACCCAGCATTCCCCCAGGTCTCCCAATAAAAATTGTACCTTACTCGTGTGGGTGGATCAAGCACCCGTGACAGGCAAGGGCCCAAAACATATTGAGGAGACATCAAAATGACTTGTCACAAAACAACCTGTTTTGCAAGAGTGGTCACCTGGGCTTTTTGCCCCGGGCTCGGTGGCCATCTAGGCAAACCTACCAAACCCATACATTTCTGACAACTAGATACGCGTGGGGGCCCAGGGAGGTGTGGCTTGCAGTGATCCTATAACATTTTCCTTCCATAAATTTGCTACAAACCTCAAATTTAGCTAAAACGTCACATTTTTCTCTAATATCTGTGTGGAAAAGTTGTGGGATCACCACACGGCACATATTTCCTACTACCCAGCATTTCCTTCAGTCTCCCGATAAAAATGATACCTTACTTGTGTGAATAGGCCAAGTGCCTATGATATGGAAGGGTAGCCCCCACATCTACGTATAATAAAAAGCAATCCCTGGGGCCTGGTGGGCTTTCTGCACCCTCGGGGGCAGATCAGGGGCGTTTGCCCTATCTGGCTCTGGGGGTGGCAGAAAGACTGCAGGATTTTTGGGGGGGAATGGCATGCCCATTTTGAACCGCAGCCCCCAACCCTAAATGTAATGAAAAAATCACTGGCATCTAGTGGGCTCTCTTCCCCACAGGGAGGCAGATTGGAGGATACTGCCCCCATGGGGCCCCTGGAGGGGCACAAAGACTGTAATTATGCGGGAGTGGGTGGGGGCAATGGCATGTCCATCTTGGGCAGCCCCCTCCCCTAATTTCAGATTTAAAAACATCCCTAGTATCTAGTGGGCTTTCTGCCCCCCAGGGGGCAGATTGGGGGCTACTGCCATAAGCAGAGATCCACTACGGATGAGTACTATTGGAAAGGGGAGATTCTCCCCTTTCCAAAGATATCTCTCCTGACTTTCTATATGCTCAGGGGGCTGATAGACCCCTGAGCACGTAGAAAGCGAAACTGAAATAAGCCTCTTGGCTCATTTCAGTTTCGGTGTCACTGAAATGGTGTCAGCGCGATGTGTGCGCTGATGGTCATTTCACACAAACCAAAGCTGCAGCCTCAGAGTTGTGGAAGCTCTTCCCCAGCTCCAAGGCTGTTGGGGGTGAAAGAGAATCTCTCTGGTGCCCGCACCAGAGGGATTCCCTGTGCCATGTGCGAGGCCGTCTGACATACATGAGCACTAGTGCATTGGACGACCCCCCGCCGTCCGATGCACCGGAGGGGTTAAACCCCTCCACTTTAGTAGTAAGTATTCCCCTTCTTTACAGCCACTTTTTCCTGTCCCTTCCACATTTACTACTAAAATGTATATTTATATGTTTGGAGACTCTTCATTCAGAACGGAGATCTCTGCACAGAAAAAGATAGAAGTGGTGGAGGTATAAACTCCACACATAGGTTTGAGAATAGCTTTTTATAAATATCCTGCCAGTGGAGCGAATAAGGAAGTGAATCCCAAGTGCCTGAGAAGAGCTATTGTGTGCAGAGTCCTTAGGCAACTACAATGAAGTCCTGGAGATGAAAATGGGATACCACAAGCGCTCTCTAAACATTCAATTTCGAGGTGGGCAATCATTCTAGCAGCAATGTTTAATTCGATTTAGACAAAGGGTACCACCCCAGCAAAATGGAAACTTTCGATAATCAACCCTCTCTTTAAGGGAGGTGTTGCATACTCACGACTCAGTTTCAGTTTCAAAAGCTTTTATTCGATTTGTAAACAAATCATACAAGCAAAACATGAAATCAATTCATTGCATTAAAAAAATTGTTATAAAATACAAAATTTATACAGGGAAATCCATGATATTTCATAAGAGAATAGGACACATACTGACATGCGTTTAAACATTGGATCACAATTAAAACATAAAGGTGACCAAAAGGTGCAGAAGTTAAAATCGTACAGACAGGAATAAATATATTTGTCACAAAATGCTTATCCTGGCAGCTGTACGTTGAATAACAGGCCCCTGCCTAGGACATGGGATATGTAGGTTTTTAGTTTAAGATGTAAGTACAGACAGGAAAGTATAGGGATATAACAACACTAATCATTTCCTGGCAGCAAAACATGTACAGACAGGATTGAGAATAAGTAATCACTGCTAAAAAATACTCGCCCTGGCAGCTGTACATTTTATGAGGGTACAGACAGGAATATAGAATGATAGCAATACAATACTTTTCCTGGCAGCTGTACATTTCAGAATGAAAGTGGCAACAAAAAAGCAAATGTCCACATTTTCTAAAGCTGAAAGTAACACAAGGGCATTCTTAAAAGACCGTATGTTATATTTAATAAATATAGGCTTTAAATACCTTAATCTTAAAAAGTGATAACATTTACAAAAAAGTAAGAAATGGCAGCAACTCTGGCGTGAAACGTTGTCACAAGGGCAGGGGGTTTCAGATTTCTGTTTCTGTACTGGGAACGCAACTAGGTGGTGTACAATACCCAACCTGACGCGGGTTAAAACATATTGATGAGATGGGCGGCAGACATATAGGAGATAGGCTTGGAACCCCGATGGTAAGTTAAGTTCTCTATAGAACTTCACAGTAGCTAGCTTACCATATGCCTCATCACGCCCTTTCTTTTTATACATTAGAAAAGTTTGTTTGATCTCTTTTTTGGGTATTTCTACCGCAAGTTCGGGGTCGAGAAGAACATCGATATCAAACAAAGTTTTAAACCAAAAACGGATGTATTTCAGCCACAGAATACGTGAGGAAAAGTCCAGGCCTATACAATCAAGAATAATTTCTTGAGTGAATCGAGTTTCTGGCTTAGCCCAATAGAACGCCACAATAAGAGTGGACGAACGGCTGCTAAGTCCGAGATAAACTCGACCCCAACCTCGTCGTGAATTAGTTGAATGGAAGCGGAGTGGGGGACACATAGCACTCTTCTTAGGAACTTGTCCTCCTCTTTTTGGAGAGAGGTACCATCTATGTGGCCCCATACCCCTGCCCCATACAATGCCGAGGGAACACAGCTACTATTATAGATATTAATCATGTCTCGAATGCTTCTTGAACCAAGCTTGGAAGCAAATCGAAAAACGCTGCTGGTGGAGCGGGTCATTTTCAACCTGGCATTGTCAAGCTCTGGTTTCCAAGACCCATCATTAGCATAGGTGATTCCTAGGTAGCAAAATGTTTTAACTTGTAACATTTTATCACTATCTAGATAAAAGTTGGACTTCAGTTTATTGGCTGACTCACCGCACAACATAACGTAGGTCTTAGATTTGTTTACACAGAGTCTCCTGTTTTGTATAAACAACATAAAACCATCAATAAGACGCTGTAAGCCCATTTGAGTGCGGGATAAAAGTACTGCGTCATCCGCATAAAGTAAGATTGAGACAGGATTGCCTCCAATCTGCGGAGCGTCGGCCGATATAGTAGCCAGGGTGCGATCAACACAGTTGATAAAAAAAGAAAATAAAAGAGGAGCTAGTACGCATGCTTGGCGGATGCCCCTAGATACCTTAAAGAATGGTGTACATTCGCCTAGGGTGCCATATCGTACTTTACAGGAAAGTTTCTGGTAAAGCCTAGCCAGAAAATGTACTATTTCTTTCGGTGCTCCTAACTCCAATAATACCTGCCAAAGAATGCCGTGGTCAACTAAATCAAAAGCGCTGCTCAAATCAGCAAAACATAAGAATAAGTTGCCCTTTTTGGCCACTGTATATTTATTAATTAAAAGATCCAAATTCACGCATTGCTCCAGGGTACCCATCCCCTTCCTGAAGCCGTATTGCACTTTAGTTAAAATGTTCATATCTTCTGCCCAGGTTTCTAGTCTTTTGAGCAGAATTCTACTCATAACCTTTACTGAGGCATCCAGTAAGGAAATTGGCCGATAATTGGAGGCCTCAGATTTGCTGCCTTTTTTAAATAAGGGGACAATAACCGATTGACCCCAAGAGGGAGGAAAATTACCTTCCGCTGCGCAGTTGAAGGTCCTAACCAAGATGGGGGCCCATAGGTTAGGTTCTGATTTTAATAGGTCTATGGGCACCCCGTCAGGTCCCGGGGCCTTCCCCCCCTTGCTGTTGGCAAGGCCTTCTAGTCCCTCTTGTAGCGTAATCTCTAGAGGTATAGGTGTCCATATTGGCAAAACCGCGTTGGGTAGGGTTAGTGATGCCCTTTCCGGGTTAAAAATATTAGTGAAATGAGAGACCCAGTCCTCGCAGGCAACATAGGAAGTGATTTCTGGGACACCTTCTGTATTTAGAAATGGGCTGTTGACTATTTCCCAGTAGAGTTTACTGTTTTTTACCTCAACTGCTTCATTCAATTTGTCCCAGGCTTCTCTCTGTAAAACCTTTTTCCTGTTAGAGATAGCCAGTTTGTAGTTGACCCTTGCTACTTTGATGCTGTTGCCATCTCGGGGTTTAAGCCCTAAAACACGTTTCAATTCCCGTAGGGCTACAGTGCAGGGCTTATCAAACCATCCCAGTTTTACCGTTTTATTGGCTGATGGTTTCTTAGTGAAAATACCCTAGATGATGGTGTTGATATTAATGAATTGTGATATCAGAAGATCGTGGTTAAAAACATCTTTAAGGCAGTAACTAATCTCAGTTTTACAGCTGACTATCACCTCCCTTTGTTTGGCCGCATAATTAACCCCCGTCCATTTGATCCTCGGGCCATTGGGTCGGCAGGACACTATATCGGTGGTACAGGTTTCCCCAGTTATTTGTGTAACGCCCCTTAAAGGAAGAGTGACACAGATACTGTTGTGATCGCTAAGGCTTTCCTCCCTCACATACAGGCCTAAATAGTCACCACTACTTGAAAACAGGATGTGATCGATGAAAGTCCCAGCTTCCCTCCCTGTAAAGGTTGGGCAAATGGCATTCTGCTTATTTTTGTTACAATTTAACAATGATAAATCTAATTTGAGTAGCAGTTTGTTTAAAGTGGAGCCATAATGGCAATGTGGGAAATGAGGAGAATCCTCACTCCTTCCCACACTCCCGGTAGGATTATCCGGCTCCACCCCAAAGCCACAGGGGTTGCCTTGAGATAGCTGACATGGCTGAAGGTTAAAATCCCCAGCCCATAAGATGTCAGACTGCTTGTTTGAGATGCCCATGACCTTAGCAATTTCTTTTTCCAGGGGGTACAGGATATTCCCTCTGGTGGCATCAAAAATGTTATTATAAAATTAACGAGGACCAGATCCTTTCCCTTAGCACATGCAATCCTTAGTACCTGACTGTGAGCTCACGACTCAAATATTGTTTAATTGCACTCTTGGATGCCAATCTTAAGTACTTCTCTAGAGTTCTTCTTTATGATTTGGAAGTATAGGCATCAGACAATAGCAGACTCCCATCCAACCAAACAGGATTTACAAAGACCAAAGGTACCTCAAAAAGATCTTTTGGCAGTGGGATTTATCCTCAGTAGAGCTAAGGCCACTGGCACCCCCTATTTATATGTGCTTGTTTATGGGTAAAACAGTGGAAAATCCCACCCAACATAGTGGGCCAGATGTAAGAAGCTTTTTTCTGCTCTCAAACTGCCCTATTCGCAGAATCGTGCCATTCGTGTTACCAAATTTCAAATAGTATTTGAGATTCAGTGTTAGGAAGGGGCGTTTTGGGGCGTCCCTTCCTAATACCGAATCACAGTAGTATATAGGAATGTTTTGCGACCAAAATGCAGTTGTAAAACCTTCGCATTTCATCACCAACTTCAAGTTCAACCTAAGGGACCCCTTTTCTTTTGTGACTGGGAGGTCAAATATGTTTTAATGAGCAAGCAGTGGTCTTTTTCAAACACACCTGTTTTCTTTTAAGGAAACTGGGCTGCATTTAAATAAAATGATTGCTTTATTTAAAAGCAATCACAGACATAGTGGTCTGCTCACCCCAGCAGGTCACCATCCCCATAATTTTAGCAATTCCCAATGGGTGGAAAATTGCGACCTACCTCATTAAAAAGTAGATAGATCCTGAAAGGCTTTTGATGTTGAAAACGCAAAGGGTGCACTGCCATCTGTGGACGCATCAGTGTATAGCGCGCTGTGTAGAGGTGGTTCAACTTGGTGAGTGGGAAACCCTTGGAACCACTCAACAGTTAGTAGAAAGAACTACCAACCGAGGGAAATTGCGGGAGTACCCTATGCACTCACAAAAAATCAATAAACATTGTGTAACAATCATGAAACAATATACATAGAAACAAAGCGACAGAAAGTATTAGGGATCTCCAGTGGGAGAGTAGTCCGATGGAATCCTTTATTGAGTTAGACAGCCAGCCGACACGTGTTTCATCGCCTATGCGCATCCTCAGAGCTATATGTGGCTGTATCAGAACCGGGAGGTCGCTCTGCTGGTGAAACTTCCGACCCAGCAGGGCCCATAACCTTGGTTGAAAATTGTCAGGGAAGTGACATCCACACCCTGTAATCCGTAGCGGAAGAACACAATGATGAATCACGGTAAAAAACGTAGGTAACATGTGGAGCAGTCATAACAAACGTTCGGTTCTAAAGATGGTGTCAAGCAGTGTCAAAAACAAGGAGTCGGGTACGAACTCAATCAAGAAACACCAAATCTGCCAAAATATCTGACGAGTGCGAGTGCAGAGAGGCTGCATACTCCCGTTTCGCCGTGTTCCTGTATGTGTACGCCGTGTTTCATACAGGAACACAGCGATCCGGGAGTACCCGACTCCTGGTTTTTGACCCTGCTTGACACCATCTTTAGAACCGAACGTTTGTTATGACTGCTCCACACGTTACCTACGTTTTTTACCGTGATTCATCATTGTGATCTTCCGCTACGGATTGCAGGGTGTGGATGTCACTTCCCTGACAATTTTCAACCAAGGGTACGGGCCCTGCTGGGTCGAAAGTATCACCAGCAGAGCGACCTCCTGGTTCTGATACAGCCACATGTAGCCCTGAGGATTCGCATAGGCGATGAAACACGTGTCGGCTGGCTGTCTAACAAAATAAAGGATTCCATCGGACTACTCTCCCACTGGAGATCCGTACTACTTTCTGTCGCTTTGTTTCTATGTATATTGTTTCATGATTGTTACACAACGTTTATTGATTTCTTGTGAGTGCATAGGGTACTCCCGCAATACCTCATTAAAATTTTCATGAGGTAGGTCGATTTGCAACCCATTAGGAATTGTTAAATGAAACTCTATGAATTTCATACATTAGGAATGATTACCTAATTGCGATTTGCAGAAAATCACAATTATGTAATTGATTTTTCCAATATTGATGCATTTGGCCCATTGAGAGCAATTAGGCTGCTATATTCAGACACGTGGGTTAAGATTAAGATCAGGGATGGTACCCACTTGTCAAGGTAAGTGAAAACATCAACCAGACTAAAACAAGGTTGCATTTTAGCACTTCTCTTTAATTTATATATTGCAGACCTCTCCATGGAATTAGATTGCCAGATATCTCAGGCCCGAGCCTTGCTGGCCAGAAACTGTTGAATATTCTGTACATGGACAATCTGCTACTGCTTAGGAGCACCAGAGTAGACCTACAGAGGTTACTGAACTAAGGTAATTAGTTGGAAATAAATCATAAAAAGATTAAAGTCATCTCACTCAATCACAGCTTTTTAAATTAATACAAATGGCACCTGTTAGAACTTGGGGTCTCTAGTTGGCCAAGGTAGGTACCTTAGGCCAAATAGGGACCCTTGCTTCCACATCAGGGAAAGGAAGGACACCTTCTCAGATAGCTCTTTCTCACCCTCTCAGTAGTTTGGCAAGAGCAGCCAGGCTTATCTTCAAGGCAAGTGTGTAAAGTATTTGCAACCACGCTCTCAGTAAGACAATGACGACACCACAAATAGACTCCACACGAGCTTCAATAAAAAAACAAGTGTATGAAAATTATATACAATGAGACCACACAATATAAATCCAACATATCCATATTTGTAATATTCCTCCTGGCCGGTTATTAGGCCAGCCAGCCCTTGTAGGTTCTGGCGGTATTAATGAGCATTGCTAGATGATCCAATGCAGTCCTAATGCAATGCTATGCAGTTTGTAATGCAAGACTCAGGCACTTTGCAATGTAAAAATAATGCAGCTCGTTATGCAACAATCAAGCAGTTCATAATGCCAAAATAATGCAATGCGTAACACAACAATAAGGCAGTTTGTTATGCATACTAATGCAATGCGTAATACAACAATCAGGTAGTTTGTTATGCAAAAATAGTGCAATGCGTAATGCAACAATCAGGTAGTTTGTAACGCAGAAATAATGCAATGTGTAATGCAACAATCAGGCAGTTCATAATGAAGAAATAATGCAATGAGTAATGCAACAATCACAAAGTTCGTAATGCAGAAATAATGCAATGTGTAATGCAACAATCAGGTTGTTCGTAATGCAGAAATAATGCAATGCATAATATAAAAACCTTGTAGTTCGTAATGCAGAAATAATGCAGTGCGTAATACACTCTGGCCCCGATCGCAGTGCTTTAGACGGTCTCTCCGTCACTCGTACTGACTTGCGGTCAGCTTCCGTCAACATATGCCCCCAACACGGGAATGGTGTAAACCAAAGTGCATCTCCGCACTCCGGCCCCGGTACTGCCTCTCCTCAGCAAGTACGGGCCGCAATACGAGCCCAAGCAGAGGCTCACGCTGCAAGAATGGGGAGGCCGAGAGCGTCTATCTTCGAGCCTGCATCATGCCCCCAGGCAACACACGTTGCCTGGGGGGGTGCAACCTTCTTCTGGGTTCCGGGTTCCGGGTTCCCTCCCGGTGCCGGGCAGCGATTGGTTGAGAGTGTGGGGGGGGCGGTGCTGACCACTAGCACGGCCTCTACAAAGTCCCAGGGAAACAGGTACTCTCCCTCAAGACACGCGCATTTCATGTTCGCAGCGCGACCTGGATGCTAACTAAACGCTTTGTGTATATTTACTGAATAATTGCACTGAGAGCGCGACCATGATAATTTTTAATAGTTGTGTGTGCATTTGTGTTTTAATTTGCACGGATGCACTTTAATGTTTAAAGACTGTATTGCACTCTACTCACAGACCTCTTTGTGGCGATCCTTGCCACCCCTGCAACCCCGGTCCACCGCAAGCGCTAGGCTTGATTGTAGTGGAGGGTGCAGGGCGCTACCTTCTTCCGGGTTCCCTTCCGGTGCCGGGCAGCAATTGGTTGAGAGTGTGGGGAGGCGGTGCTGATCGCTAGCACGGCCTCTACAAAGCCCCAGTGAAACAGGTACTCTCCATAAAGACACGCGCATTTCATGTTCGCAGCGCGACCTGGATGCTAACTAAACGCTTTCTGTATATTGACTGAATAATTGCACTGAGAGCGCGACCACAATAATTTTTAATAGTTGTGTGTGAATTTGTGTTTTAATTTGCACGGATGCACTTTAATTTTTAAAGACTGTATTGCACTCTACTCACAGACCTCTTTGTGGCGATCCTTGCCGCCCGTGCTACCCCGGTCCACCGCAAGCGCTAGACTTGATTTTAGTGGAGGGTGCAGGGCGCTACCTTCTTCCGGGTTCCCTCCCGGTGTTGGGCAGCGATTGGTTGAGAGTGTGGGGAGGCGGTGCTGATCGCAAGCACGGCCTCTACAAAACACTGATGACACCTAACACGTGCAGCGGTGACGCGCAGCGTCCGCGCCGTCCCCGCCCTGAAGACACGCCAAAGACTAGCCCGTCTGTGCCCGTCCGGGCCAGGACGGGGCACGGGGCAGAGGGCTATGTCTCCCAGGCAAGGACTAGACAGGTAATGTCACCTGACCAGCTTAAAGCACTGCGCCCTATGAAGCATGACGACTGTACTTTACTTGAAATCCCTCATACTGGAAATGTGAGCTGCCCTAACTGCAGTCTCACATTATCCTATTTCCAACCCTATCCCTATCGCAGATCCAGACATAGAAAGCATCATAAACAATCCTGTCCCACTGACAAAAACTTTCTGTTCTACAGCATTAATTGTCGCTCCTTACCCAAACACAAGCTGGACATTTTCAATCTGTTACTAGATGACAAACCAAGTGCATTATTCCTGACAGAAACCTGGTTACATGAGGGCTCCGGTCCGGAGGTGGCCACTGCTCTTCCACCCAATTACGCGATTGTCAGGAAGGACAGAATCCTCAAAACTGGGGGTGGAATTGCTATTATTTACAACAAAGCACTCAAATGCACGTTTGAGCCGGTAGATATCCCTGATTGTGAAGCCGCATTTTTTAAAATTAGCTTGAACCCCAACTTCACGCTATCCGGCATCTTAATGTACTGGCCTGCCGGGAATGGCACTCAATGGGCCCCCAAGTTAGCTAACCATATCACCCTCTTTTACTTGGCCTCTAAAAACTTCTCTCTTATTGGAGACCTAAATCTACACTTAGAGGACCAATCGAACACGACTTGCGCTAACTTGCTAGAAGATCTGACAGTGTTAAACATCAGTCTCCTAAACTCAGGAGCTACCCATAAGGCAGGACATCTGCTCGATCCACTATTTTCTAATCTCCCAGAACTCACCTGGCAGGATACCACCCCTGTATGCTGGTCCGACCATTACTTGATTAAATTTAATCTCAAACCACCTGCCATCTCCTCTAATCAATCTGTGTTCCCTGCTTCATCAAGAAAAAATTGGAAATCCCTAGACATTTCAAAACTTAATACAGCACTCAGCAAGAACCCACCCAATAAAAGCCAATGTATGGAAAGTATTGCAACAGCTACCCAACAGTGGCTCAGCAAAGCGGCTGAGACCTGCCTACCTACCCCTCACACTAAGGGCAATAGACATTGTCCCCCTGTCCCGTGGTTCAACGACTCGCTCAAAGAGGAAAAAACCAAATGTAAGGTACTTGAAACATTGTGGCGGAAAGATTTCGCTCCTGATAAGAAAAAGAGGTACCAAATCGCAAGAAATCTATACCATACTGCATGCAAGAAGGCACGCGCCTTGCATGTCTCTAATACAATCACGGAAGCTGTAAACAAAGCTGAAACACTGTTTAATACGGTTAAAGATCTAGCTGGGGCTCAAACTACAGCTCCTACTCGCCCGCTAAACGAGAGACAATGTCAGGATCTCTCTCAATTCTTTTCCGATAAAATAGACAATCTAATCGTTGAAATTACCAGCAACAACATTGATACTGCCCCTCAGGATGAGTTGGAGTATACTCCTAGGCCCTTATTTATGAGGCCTTGCGTCAGTTTTGCGCCGCCGGTGCGTCACTTTTTGTGACGCACCAGCGGTGTACAAAATGCGCCTTGTTGCGCCATATTTAAAAAGTGACGCATCTAGGTAGATGCGTCACTTTTTAAACCCCTGCGCCACATTATACCTGCGTCAGGTATAATGTATGCGGAGGGGGCGTTCCCCCGCAAAAAGCCTCATAATAGTGACGCAGTGAAATCTATGACATTTCACTGCGTCACTTTTAGGATGCTGTTGCGTCAAAATCTTGCGCCTGCCTCACAGCAGGCGTAAGACTGACGCAAGCCCTTTCACATGGGGCTTGCCCCATCTGAAAGGACGCATTGCTGGAGTTGCGTCACTTTTGTGACACACTCCAGCAATGCGTCACTTTTGCGTTTACAGATGCGTCAGAAATACTGACGTATCTGTAAGTCCTTGCGACATGATGAGTCATACATTAAATATGACGCATCATTGGTGTCGCAAGGAGTGCGCAGTGAAAAGTGACGCATCGCTGTTTTCACGCAGCGATGCGTCACTTTTCATAAATGAGGCCCCTCGTATGATACAGTACTAGTCATAGCCGTGGGCATGGAGCAGTATCCATTGGCTGAAATGGATTTATAAGAGCCTGAAAATCAAGGCCCTTATTTATGAGGCCTTGCGTCAGTTTTGCGCCGCCGGTGCGTCACTTTTTGTGACGCACCAGCGGTGTACAAAATGCGCCTTGTTGCGCCATATTTAAAAAGTGACGCATCTAGGTAGATGCGTCACTTTTTAAACCCCTGCGCCACATTATACCTGCGTCAGGTATAATGTATGCGGAGGGGGCGTTCCCCCGCAAAAAGCCTCATAATAGTGACGCAGTGAAATCTATGACATTTCACTGCGTCACTTTTAGGATGCTGTTGCGTCAAAATCTTGCGCCTGCCTCACAGCAGGCGTAAGACTGACGCAAGCCCTTTCACATGGGGCTTGCCCCATGTGAAAGGACGCATTGCTGGAGTTGCGTCACTTTTGTGACACACTCCAGCAATGCGTCACTTTTGCGCTTACAGATGCGTCAGAAATACTGACGTATCTGTAAGTCCTTGCGACATGATGCGTCATACATTAAATATGACGCATCATTGGTGTCGCAAGGAGTGCGCAGTGAAAAGTGACGCATCGCTGTTTTCACGCAGCGATGCGTCACTTTTCATAAATGAGGCCCCTAGTGTTAACCAGACCTTAGAACACTGGCCGCCCATCACAATCGATACTCTAAAATCCATCCTGAAGACCATTAAATCTGGCTCTCCACGATACCTCATTCCCATCAATATAATGAAACTATTGGACACCCTCTCCCTTGAAATTATTGTAGACACATTAAATTCGTCCCTGGAGCTCGCCACAGTACCCACTTTGTGGAAGCATGCCATAGTGACCCCACTTTTAAAGAAACCAACAGCAGACCCAGAAAA
Organism: Lissotriton vulgaris; assembly: GCF_964263255.1. Lineage (NCBI taxonomy): Eukaryota > Metazoa > Chordata > Amphibia > Caudata > Salamandridae > Lissotriton > Lissotriton vulgaris. The sequence goes on along the minus strand of NC_141696.1, from coordinate 985,946,418 downwards.
ACTGGCTAACTACAGGCCCATCTCACTTCTCCCACCTTTTTCCAAATGTCTGGAAAGTCATGTGCATTCTGCCCTAACTCTCTTTTCAGAAGAAAACTCCCTCCTCCATCCAACTCAGTCAGGATTCCGAGCGGGCTTCTCCATGGAAACCGCTCTGCTGGGAGTCTCCGAAACCAATGGTTGCGCTTATTCTTCTCGACCTAAGCGCAGCCTTTGACACTGTGTCGCACAAAAGGCTGCTCACCACGTTAGAAAAAAACGGGATCCGTGGTGATGCCTTGCAATGGATTAGATCCTTCCTGGACCAACGGACGTTCCAAATAGCATCATCCGTTGCGTGCTCTGGACCTGTCAACTACCCCCATGGAGTGCTGCAGGGCTCTATCCTCAGCCCGCTTTTCTTCAACCTTTATCTTAGACCCCTGGCTGATCTAGTGGAGAAATCAGGACTTACCCTTATGACGTACGCAGATGATTCACAGATTATCATCTCTTTGTCAGAATCCCATCCATTATCTCCGTCCCTCCTCAAACAAGGTCTCCTGAACATCTTCAGCTGGATGACCACCAACCAGAAAAGACGGAGATTCTCCTTCTGGGTAAGCAGCCAGATCTTTGGAACGCTTCACACTGGCCTTCCCAGATGGGAAATCTCCCAACACCAGTCACCCATGCAAGGAATCTGGGGGTAATTTTGTACAGTTCTCTGTCCATGAAACAACAGGTCAGCAAGGTGGTTGGCCTCTGTTTCACCATCCTAAAGTGGCTCAGAAAGATCCTATAGATGCTGCCCATCTCCACGCAGAAAACAGTAGTCAATGCCCTAGTTACATCTCGGCTTGACTACGGGAACATCCTGTACCTAGGTGCAAACAAAGCAGTTATAAAGAGGTTACAGCTTGTACAAAACTCGGCTGCCCGACTTCTATGTAACATACCAAAAACCACCTGCGTGTCCCCCTACTTGCGTGAACTACACTGGCTTAGGGTAGAAAACCGCATCAGATTCAAGACCCTGAACTATATGTTCAAAATCAAAGCAGGCACCGCACCTAAATACCTTCAGGCATTAGTTCATCCCTATATTCCCAAAAGAAACCTATGGTCACAATCAGCAGCAAATTTCTGTGTGCCCAGATTCAAGCTCTCCAGGATGGGAGGGAGATCCTTTGCCCACCAGGGTCCATCCATCTGGAACGCACTTCCACCCCATATACGCAAGGAGGGGAGTTACTCCAGGTTCAGAAAAGAAATAAAAACCTGGTTGTTCGATCAATAATCTTGAACGACCTCCGTGAACGCTTTCCATCTTCTGTGCTGTGTTCTAGGCGCCGGGAAACCCTTTTTGGGTAGCTGTTTGCGCCCTACAAGTTTAAAAAATAAATAAAATAAATAAATAACCTCACTCTCCTCTCCTCTTCTCCCGACTTGGGCCTCCGATGCAACTTTGTGGATTCCGGGTAGTGGGACTCGGGCTCTCCCCTGATGGGGTTGGTTTGAGGTCCCGCTCTGGCAATGGAGAGCTAGGGCCGGCGGCACAGCTCCTCTGGGGATGCCGGTCCAGGCCGTTGGCAATAACTAACAGCTCAGCCTGCAACAGGGCACACATCGTCGCTGAGACTCACTTGAGATTCGGGTGTGCACAATCAAAGGGCAATCCTCACGAAGGTCTCAGGCTGCAAGAAGCACATGCACACAGCTTCGCTGAGACTCACTTGAGTTCTGGGTGCACACGATCACAAGGCAATCCTCACGAAGGTCTCAGGTTGTATGAAGTACAAGCACACAGCGTCGCCGAGATACACCTTGAAACTTTGTGTTCCTGAGTTTCCACAACAGGTAGCCAGCTCTCCTCGGGCCCTTGGGGACAAGTTACTTCAGGACACAACACACAGCAAAGTCCTTTCAAGCAGGGGGACACAGCACACAGCAAAGTCCCTTAGCCTCTGCTTGATTACATCAGCAAACTACAGGCCAGCCCCAGAGCACACAACAAGGTCAGTCCTTTCCTTCAGTCTCTTAAGCTGTTTCTTCATTAGCAGAGGTTCCTCTTGACCATGAAGTAGTTTCAATCTTTTTCACTCTTGATCAATCCAATGTTCAGGGGTTTCAGCTCTCATAGATATACCCCTCAAAGTCTTTGAAGTCTTTGTGTTCAGGGGGCACTGACCCCTGTCCAAACCAGTTCTGGGTGTCTCCCTGCCAGTGACACCTTCTTCCTTTGATAGTGGGGGTCTGGATCCTTGATAAATCAGCATGAGATGGAGCCATTGTTTTATGGCAGCCTCTCCCCTGCACTCCAGATGCAGGTCAGTCTGTTGCTGTCTACCTCCTCCCCTGGGTCAGGACATTCCCCAGATCCTATCACTTTCAGATCCAGACAATCCATCCATATCCAGGCAGAGACACACAGAAATGTTAGAGCACAAAAACCCAGTCACTTCTAAAAGAGTGGTTCTAAACACACAATGCAAAAACCACCTTCACAAAAAGATGTGTTATTGAATTGTGAGTTCAAGCACACTAAACTTCACCTATCCATCTTAAGCCTTTGGGAAGAGAGGCTGGTAACATATTACATAGCCTCCCTATTCTGTCCTATGGGCAAGATGGCCTTTCAACAGTGAAAAAGAGTATTTCCCTGTCAGGACATGGTACACACCTTAGTACATGTCCTACCTTTCACATACACTGCACACTGCCCAGGGGGTACCTTGGACCTACCATAGGAGTGTCTGATGAGCATAGATAGGGAAAGGTAAGACCTAGCAAGTGGGTGCACTTGTCAGGACAATATGGCAGTTTAACAAACTGCGTGCAGGCACTGCAATGGCATGCCTGAGTTCTCTCTTTAAGGCTACTTGTGTGAGTGGCACAATTAGTGCTGCAATCTCAAACCATTAGAAGCAGTAATGAAGGCTACACTGTTACCCACCCTCACATATGGATCGGAAATAATGATAGGCTCAGAGGCCAGCCTCCTTGCCAAAATCATGATGAGATCTTATAAACAAGTCTTCCTGTTACTCAGATCGGCATCACCCACCCAAGTCAGGCTGGAGTTCTCATTGACAAAGCAATCACTTGTTAAATGCTGTCCCAAACTATGGTTAGCCGCCAAGGGTACACTGGCTAATCTAGTCTGGTCTGAAACCACCTTCCAAAGGGGGAACGTTGAATATATATCAAATATTAGCATTATCCTGCAGTTTTAGCATTATTCTGCTTATTTTATAGACCCCTACCATTTTTGTACCAGTGGCCGCTGACCAAATAAGAATGGAGATCTGTAAATGTGCACTTTATACACTATTTTGTACATGCTTGTAACACTTCAACTTGTTCTTTCTGCACAATTTTGCACATTGTGTAGGTTCCCTTCATTTTTGTGTTAGTGCAGGCCGTTGTGGAGTGTCAGATAGAACCAGAGTCATTCAGCTTCTCTCTAATGTTCCTGTGATCAATATTAGCATTTTTGCATGTTTGCATAATTTTGCATGCCTCCACCAGTTTTACATGTCAAATATTAGCATTCCTTTGAAAATGTGTTCATTGTATAGATCCCTGCCTTTCCTGTATTAACAGCTACCAATCAAATAAGAAAGATGGTTCCCATAGTTGCACTTTACGTACATCTTGCACATACCAGCAATATTAGAACAAGCCAAATTGCTCTTCTGCATAATTTAGCACATCGTGTAAGTTCCTGTCATCATGGGATGCCAGATGAAACTAAAGCTATTCTGCTGGCCCTCTGACCAAACAAGGAAGATGATGTGCACGTTCGCAAGACTAGAATTTAGCCAAATTGTACTTGTATGTATAGATTGCAAATGATTGACATTTTTTCTTGCAATGTTCATCTTCTCTATTGTGTACTGAATTGTAACTTTTAATGATGTTTTGTTGTATAGCACTTTAGGACCCTAGTGTAATTTTCCAGATCCATGCCCTTATATAGGTATAAATCACCATGTCCTTATATAGGCATAGAAATCATAACCATATTTAGACATAGATCATGCAGTCCAAATACGGCATGGCTGCTTCCTCTAGTTCTGAAAATCTATAACGATTTCTTGGAAAACTCGGCTTCAGCAGTTAGGAACTTCCCCTTGCTTGAATATTGTTTTGTCCAAGAACTCTTGGAGTTTTCAAAGAACTTAGACTCTTTGATGACGTTATTATGTCCACCTTTACGTCAAACTCGGCCCTTTCAAGGTATAAATATGCCCACACTTGCCATAGCAAACACACGGTGGTTTGGAGCAGTCCGACTATCTACTTGCCCGACGCAGCCCGCTACAGCAAGTGCTGATGAAGCCGACCCTCCAGCAGACGCACTGAGAGAGACGGTGTCTTTTCTCCTGCCGAGAAATCCAGCTCCAGTGTTTAAAGCTCCCCTTGCGGGGTGTTGAGAAATCAAGTCCTGAGACAGAGAGATAGCAGACCTCCTTCATTTTAAACCAAGGTACGGAGCTGATTAGACCCTAAGAGAAATCTTGGATAGATTATTGGCAAAAGAATACTAAACTTAAGCTACACCACACTTACTTCTTCCCTCATACTAGACTTAGGTTAGGTACATCGGGGTAGGCATATTTTAGAAGCACCAGTTGAGTACTTTTAGTCTTTATTTATTTATGTATGTATTTTATGGCTTAGAAACCATACCATGCTTTTACAGTAATATTTTATAATACTCTTCGTGCTGTACGCATTATACTTTACAGACAGTATTACGATTCTTGCAGTTTATTTCCTCTGCATGAGAAAGAAGACTGTTCAATAAATACTTTTATTGAAAACGCCCGTCTCTCTCTCTATTACTCTGCACCTCTGGTGAAACAAAGCATGCATGATTGACTGAGTAAAATATCTATCTATTGTTTCCATGACTCTGAAGATCAGTTTTATCTTGGGGAAACAAAGTTGTCATGTTTATGCGGTTGTCAGAAATTAATCCCTTCTTGTGAATTTGTGAAAGTTTCTAGTGACCTCTGAGCTAGCTGGCACTCACAATTAAGTTTAATAGACATAAGTCCTACGTCAAATCTATAGGATATATTATTACAATGCGCAGAGCCTATTGGGAATATAGGAACTACACTGCAGTTTGTCTTTTATTTACTATTAAACAAATGCCTATTATTTGAAAAATAAATCCCTTGAGTTTGCTTTTGTAAACTCACATTGTTAAAAAAAAATAGTGAGAGTTTCAAATTGGTTTAATAATACATTTTATAATTAGTTTAAAAAAAAATCTTTTTTTCAGAAAGGTTTTTAAGCAGTATCTAGAGATGAGGAGAAAAAATAAAGGAGACAAAACGAGAACCTTTGAGTTGTTTTTCTAAACTTCAACTTCATAGGAGAATGGAATCTACTGCAATGGAGTATGGAAAAAGAAAGAAGATCAAACTCTATATGGATTAACTTTTGAGGCGGAATGTTCACTTTTAATTTTTTGAGGATGATTGTTGGATTGTTGGATTGCCTGTGATTCCTGGTGATATGATTTTAAAAGAAATCAACAAGAGTTGAAGAAGAAAACATCAACATGCAGGGATAGTTCAAATAAAATGTAATAAAACAAACATTTTTATGTAAAAAATAACCAATTAAATGTATAGTAAAAATGAAAATCAGACGAGTAATCCAAAGTTAATTGTGTAGAATGGATGTATGACGTTACAACGCATGCTTTTACCACGCATGCCTTTACAACGCGGTTTTTACAATGCATGCCTTTACAACGCATAGTGCTTTGGGGTGCTGGATAGTGAATAGTTTAATTTACTATTCCAACTCCAGTCCCCGTGGATAGCAGGGAAGGTGTTGGATAGTAAAGTAAACCTATTCCCTATCCTAGAGCGCCCCCCAGCGCAATGCGTTGTAATGGTTTGCGTTGTAACAGTTGCGTCGTAATGGTGCGTTGTAAAAGTTTTGTTGTAAAGGTTGCTTACCGTGTAGAATGTACACAATATTATCCAGGTAGTCTGCCACTCCGAACATTTGAAACTGCTGGATTTTGCCAACAGTGTTTCGAACATGTGTTTCTTTTTTTAGAAACTCAACACTGCAGGCTGCCTGTCGAAGATTGTGCCGGTCTCATTTCTTGGAAACTTTCATATTTCTTCAAAATTTAATGAAAATAATACAGATTGGGGTGTAATTTTGCAATTGAACTGTTAAAAACATTATGCCAACTTTCAATGGCATTGGTGGTTTTTGCACCTCCCTCTAAGCCAGGGGTCTCCAAACCAGTCCTGGAGGGCCGGATCCATGCCAGATTTTTAAAATAACTACATGTATCTCAATGGGGATATCCAAAAAATGTGGCATGGATCCAGCCATCCAGGACCGGTTTGGAGACCCCTGCAGTCTAAGCAGTTTCACCACTCAATTGGAAATTGTGGTTTCCCTCTTTGTCCCCACCTCTGATGGCCTATACATTTCTCTTGAGAGTAATTTTAGAAGTAGGGGTAATGGTTCCTGATTCTAGAGGTCATCCACAAAATCGCAAGGTACAAAACAAAGAGCAGGACCTTTTTTTTAATCAAATTGCATTTTACTATTTTATTTATAATACTCAACAAAGAATGTGTTAAAAATGTTCATGCCTGAGAAAGGTTAAAAAAGATCTTGAAATTTGGGTATATTTTAATAATAGTGTTATTCCTCAGGATTTCAAAATCAATTATGTTTTTCCAAGGCCTTGTATTAAAAGGTTAAGTTAATTCAGAAAGGATGTTAATCTTAAAAAAGTTTGAGGAGTTTTTAGACTCCTCAAACTTCATATCAGTCTTCTTACATTTTGGAGTGTGGTCATGCTACTGGCAACATGCATGTGGGTGTTCAGTCACGGCTGGTATCGGGACAAAGTAGCGGGGAGGGGAAGGAGGGGACAAAACAAAATAAAGAAAACTTCCCAGAATCCCGCTGCATTGCTCCATCGTCTCTCTTCTGGCTGCACTGCAGGCTCCCAGACAGCCCTGCAGCCAATCCTGACACTGGTCTTACAACATGAGAGCAGTGACAGGATTGGCCTGAGCTCCCTCGATTTGTGCTCCAAGGGTGACTGGGAGCCTGTGCCTGCTGTCTCCAATCCGGCATTGCAGCTCGGTATGGAGAGAGCTTCAGTGCATTTGCCGGTTTTGCCTTACTGAGACGGTCAGCCAAACCGTCATGTGCACTAAGAACATTGCACCTACTACTCCCCCTATGCCTGTCATTCTCCAGGCCCTGCCCCAACACTCCACAGCATGAAGAAAAATATAATGAAAATAAACTTGATTTATTATCGTTTTATTTTTCAAGTTTTGCAGCTGCCGCTGCTATTCCCGGTGGGGCGACGGTCTTCCGTAATAGTGGAGGAGCCGCCGATGGGGATGTTATGAGCTATGGAAATGTTCTGAGCTACCTCCCCCAAAACTGAGATACAATGTTCATTGTAGGTGTACTCAAGTACTTTGTTTGTTGCACATTTTCGCTAACCTCTAACTCGTTTGCAGAGGCAGAGGGGTTACTGTATGGCTACTGTATGTTCATCCATTTTCAATTATGTCAATAGAGATCACACCATTAACTGAGGAAGTGTTAAAAGAATATGCCTTTCCATATTGTCTCTTTGGGTATACTGAGGGCTGTTGATAGAAGAGATGAGAAAGATATTATATCAAAGATTTCATTTTTTAAACTGTTGTTTTTCCACACCATTCAAATATATCTACTAGTTGAGCAGGATCTTTAATGTATTTCTCCTGATGTGTGATAATTATTCATATTATAATATTGCTTTTACTGAAATGAGAGAAGACATGCAGATTTCCCCCCAACCCATATTGTTGGCGATGCATGTTCATGAAAGTCATTGTCAGTGGAGGTGAAAACTGTCACTTCTAGACTCAAGCGATGAGCGGGCAAGGCCAGATGTCCTCCTCCTGCAGAGATTAAGTTATTCCTCCTCTGGAACAGATTAAGTTATGTAAGGCATACTAGTCAACCACCACCATTCCCATAATCTTTGTATGTTGTCTTTTTTGGGTTACCAGTGCCTGAAGAGAAGAGAAAGAAAGTCTATCTAAGATTTCAGTTTTTTTAACTGTTAGTGACCTACACCATATAAAGAAATCTCCTGACTGAGCACGATCTTTAATGTATTTACCCGCGTGGGAAAGCTCATTCACTTGATGCATCAAAAGACAACTCGTGTTTTTGAATTACTCAAGAAATCTAGGTATCACATTGCTTTTATGGAAAAGACACAAGGCCTGCCACTTTGTTCCTCCTATATTGTTGAAGGTGCATGCTCATGAAAGTAATTGTTTTGTTGTGTGTTTACATTAATGGTGTGATGTTTTTCTTGTCATTGTGAAGCTTAAACTCTCCACTTATCTGTCAATGTGTTTTATTCACTTGTAAGATAGTTTGTGTTTGTTCATTTCTTGTGCTTATTTATAACATTTACATTTGATTTAATGTTATTATAGACAGTATCTGTGAGTGCTGTACACTCTGGGGTCGATACCGATTCCGGAAAAAAAAACGTCCGTACGATTTGTATCCGGAGCCCTCTCCGTACGAATCGTACCCGTCCGTCCGAGTCGTGTAGTACGATCCATATTCCGTGAATCTATCCAAATCGTCGCGATCCGTACGTATTGCAAGGCTGAAACCGTGAACCGTACGGCTCGTACACATGCCATACGACTCATACACATGCTGTAGGACCCAACGAGTATGATCCGGACTGGGGTATGAGGACGCGATTCGTACAGTACACGTCAGGTAAGGGCGAGTTGTATGAAAAAGCACACAAACACATACACACCGTACGGTCCGCACACCTCATGATCGCAGGGGTACGGTGCGTACCCCTGCGATCATGGGGTGTACGCACCGTACCCCATGTACGATGGGTGTTCGCACTGTACCCCATGTACAATGGGTGTACGCACCGTACCCCATGTACGATGGGTGTACGCACTGTACACCATGTACGATGGGTGTACCCATCGTACATGGGGTACCGTTCTCCTACTAACAAAACAGAAACACTTAAAATGGGGCTAGGTAGTTGTTGAGTGTTAAGTAGTTAAGTGTTATGTAATTAAGTGGGGTAGTTGGTAGTTAAAAGGTAATATGTCTCCTCCAAAATAGTTCATTTCTTATCTTTAAACTCCCATAGATTTTGCTTTTTAAAGTTGTTACAAGAAGTGGATATTTTAGATTATGCTGATCAATTGAAAAATAGTGATGATTTAAGAAGGTTCTGCACTCATGATTAAGAAAATTATTGCCCTATTAACAAGAGTAAAGTTATATATGTAGATTTACCCATATGTTACGTTTGGCAATTCATAATTCCCAAATCGAATATTCATACAAAGTGTAGATTAACCTGTCCCTACCCATTTCCAACCATAAAGTTCACAAGGAGATGGAGACCTATACCACTGAGGACATGATCTCCCTATGGAAAAGTTAGAAATAGTTTAATAAACTATAAAAAAATGTAGAAATACTTTAAGGTTAGATATTAATGTAAAATAATTTTATATTTTTTAACCCTAGAACAAATAAAACAAATGTACACATTTATTTCTGTAAGTGCAATAAAAAAGGATTCATATAAATATATGTAATAAATGGATACCAATTTATTTAAATGTGTGTTAAAAAAAACCCACATAGAGTAAGATCTCTATTTATATTTAATCTGTGTTAAATAACTTTTTACTTATTTATAAGTTTTTTCCACATTAAATACAAATTTCTCTATATATTTTAAGCATATTTGAACACTATTTTCTCTGGGGATTTATTTAGGTCCTAGCAGTTCCAGTTGTTGTGGTGCTGGACTTACTCCAGGTCTGAGCTGGAGTACATTAATAATGGTTTTGAGACTTTTTTGTTTGCAGTAACTGTTCAAGCGCAGTTTGTGAATAGCAATGGGCTTACTTTGTGGGTGGGGGTTTGTCCCTCATAAATGCCTCTTTAACCCTCTCTTATTCCCTCTGAAGCCCTACCGAACTCCCCCTGTTTTGTAGTGTTTCCTGTTTTCTAGCAACTCCATCTAATCCTCCCACATTTACTACAAACACATAGACGTACATGTGGAGAGATCTCTACAATCGGGGCGGAGATCTACGCATAGGAAATAGGAGAGGTGGAGTCTCTGAATGTAAGTTTGTGGATAACATTTTGTAGAATTCTCTTTTTTGACCCTACACTCACAGAACATATGATTAGAATGTGCAACAAAGCGTTTTCATTTTGCGTGAGTGGTTTGACCAACAAATTATTTTACCGAATTGTAAAGTAGGCATGTACCATCTTGTTTTATGATTGTGGTCCCGCAGTAGAGACTAATATGTTTCTAGATTCTGTATTGAAGAGGCTTCTGTAGCCGTATTTTAAAGAAAATCTTTTTATCTCCTATTTTATATGATTTCATTTTTTCAATAGCAATTGTTGTATCCCTATTTATTGTTGCCCTACAGCGCAAACCTATTGTTGTGCAGCTTCATTTGTTGTCTGGTTGAATTTAATTAATAAACATTGATTTAATTTAATAAGACAATGCATTCTTGTGTACAATTACATGTGTGTGTATGCAGCAGAACAATTGTGTGCACTAATATAGAAGTGCACGGAACAACAGATGTATATTTTGTGTACCACACGGTACAATAACACAATTGTTTTTGTTGTAAAATTAATCTTGAGTACTGAATTATGTGGCCATAAACACAGTTTTGATTAAACATTAGTACACAAAGGTGTTGTGAAGCAATTGGAGAAATCAAATTTCTTGGAGTGACTGTGAAGTGACATAAATGTGTTTAGTATTTCACAATGTAAAGTAACACACAAAAATGTAACATTAAACAAAAATGTTTGTTGAGAAGCTATCACTTATATATTTAAAAAAATGTGAGTGGATATTAGCACATCACATTTCTGTCTAATATTACAAATGAATATAAAGGCACAAAGGTATGTATACTTATAAAAAAATTGTATTTGTATAGCGTACATATCACCCCCAGGGGGGTCTCAAAGCGCTTGTACGCATACTGCTGTGGAACCCATCCTGGCTTTCCCTGTGAAGTGCCCACTCCTGGACACCCCCAAGGTGAAGCCAGGCATCCCAGCGCTGTTGGGGCCGTTGTGGAGATTAAGCAAGCTATTGCCCAGAGTTGCAGAGTGGGACCCATGTTTAGAGTAGGCAGCGAGGCGAAAATTATCGAGTCCGTGGACACTGAGCCCAAGATCCTGCCGCGTCGGGAATTGTACCCTGGTCCCGGGCCTGACCTCTGCTTCAGGGTCTGCCGCTTCTAACCAGTGAGCCACACTTCTCTTTAAGACTTTTTTTTACAAGAAAACCAAAGGGTCTCATTGTCAAGCATAGTAAATTATTAAAGAAAGTAAAAACATGGTGTGGGAACCTGTGAGAAACAAAGAAGCATTGAGGCAAATCTGCTGTTTCTCTTGGTAAGTGCAACAATGACAAAGTGCACTCTGGAAGTATTTCAGTCTGTCTTGGCCATGCCAGGGTCACACCGAATCACATCGAAGTAAGGGTGGGAAAATATCAAGCTTGCACTGATGAAATAGTGAAAAATTATCCTTGTCACAGCAAAATCAACGAGTAAAACATCAAAGTGTAGAAGTAGCCTCCAGACACAGCAGGCTAAAAAGGATTATTATCCCATAGAATGTGTTTACTTTTTTAGAAGCATTGCATAACTCTTTGATAGAAGGTAATATGTTTTGCAAACAAATGTTAGTACTTCTCCCGAATATACTGCAATATGTGATTCAGAGATCTCAGTGCAGCCTGGTAGTTCACAGAGGATTCTTGGATATCTCTTTCTTGTGGAAGGATGAGGGACGATTTCTTCAATTTGATGGGGAAGCCTAGCTTTTCAGGCATTTGTATTGTCCACTTTATGTAGAGAAGCAATGTAGCTGTTTTGAAACATCAGGGCCTATTACGATGTCAGTCAGATGAGCGTCCGACTGACACAGTAGCAAGATAGAATCCGCCCGACAATTAGTCGGTGGTTCGAACCGCCAAATTATGGAGCGACCACTCTATTGGAAGTCGAAAAGTCAATTTTGCCTTGCAGCTTGTGCGGCAGGTGGAAAAGGGCAGCAGCACAAGCTGCAATAGAAAAGTGGATGTTTTCAAACATCTGTGCACTGTGTGGTAGGCACCATGCAGTGCCTGTCACATGGTTTATGGATGTTTTGGGGGGCACCACAGGTGGTCCCCATAGCGGCCCAGGAACAACGGGGGCCCTGCTTGGGGGCCCCAAACTCACTTTCCGTCTGCTTTTTATTGGCAGTCGGACAGCCAAAGACAGGCAGATGGAAAGGGACATCGTAATCCCTACGGCAGTCCCTGAGCAGGCACCACCCCTTTTGTAGGAATTACGTTCCCACTGCTGCTCCGACAGGCTTTTTGAGCCGATCGAAGCAGCATCAGTCGGTTCCTTCCCAGATGCCTCTGAAAGCCAGACCGTAATCCGGCCATCAGACCACATCAATGGACGTCATTAATTAGCTATAACAGATTATTTGTATTGAATGGAATTTTGAAAGCTAATTGTTTTCACAACATTCCATGGTCTAATGTAATCTTTGCATGCTCTCTTAAAAAGTAGGGACTTTACACAAATTCCTGCTTTTACCTACCAGGAAGTATTTTCTTCTCTCCATTCTAGTAACCTACTGTTGAAGGGTGATGTATGTCTTCAGCAGACATACAGAAAGTGGGACATACCCTCTTCAAGGCACAATGATTACACTTTTATATGAGATGGCTATAAAGCACAGTTGAATTCAGATATACTATAGTCTATAGTTTATTATCATTCTGTACTGTAGGAACGTTGCTTTTCATTCCAAATAAATAATTGGTGTTACTATTATTTTATGAACTCTTTCTGGCTTATATCTATGCACTTACAGCATTTTATAAGTGTGCTATGTTGCTTACCGTCTTCTTAAACATGCTTTGGAAGGAATAGTTAGTGAAGAAAGCGAACATAATTGGCCATATTTGGACAGATCTGGCAGTAGTACATTGTGTTTATCAAAGGAACCATTGGTACAATGACTGCAATGTTACACATATAAGAGTTGACATTAATTGCAGAAGTCTTGTTCTTGCTAAGATTAGGTAAAGGTGGAAAGGAAAGGGTTATAATATGACCTTTGTATGTTTTTGGTTGCAATTCACCAATCTCTATCAGTGATATATTTATTGTTGAAAATAAAATGTAAAAGCATTGCTAATTCATATGATGTTTGACTATAGCAAAGAAATCTGAACATGTGGGAGATTTAATATGATTTATTATTTCACCATCAATCATAGCTCACATTAAATCTGTGGGAAGGGTAATTAACAGCTATAGTGTGTTAATCACAGTTATTAATATGTATTAATTATGTGCAGCACACAATGACTATAAGATGTTTTACACCATTCAGAGGTTTCTTTCCGGCTGCCTATCATGCAATTTTTCCTCTTAGAACACAGTATATCTAGGTGGCTTTCCTGTTAAGGGTAGGCGTTTATGAACAAATATGTTGCCTGTTTTATGTCCATACAAAAGTTGAACAAGAAATAAAAATGTTTGTTGAGAAGTTATCACGTTATCATGGCAAAAATGTGAGTGTATAATAACACAAAACATTTCTGTCTATCATTACAAATGAATATAACGTTTTGTAATATAGGTCTTTGATAACTTCACCACACTGCTGAATCTTTTTCAACTCATTGGATATGACAGTCAACCTCCCATCTGATATTCCCTCAGCTTTTCAGAAAATGCATGAATTATTTGGGAAGTTACATAGAATTCAATCGTCATTGACAATGAAAGTGGCTTGAATACACTAAATACCGTTTTAAAAACAAGAACCTGACGTTTTGTTTTCTTAAATAAATACATCGACCTTACCAGTAATTGCCAGAAGGCATTTGCTTATGCACATTCTTAATGGTTACTTAAGCAATACTGTCCAAGAGGGAAGGCACTCCCAGGTAGTTATTGACCTGGGTTGTGTCAGAGGATCCATGATGTGGTTTTTCCCATGGTACTAATTAGGTGGAATATTACAAGAAGTAGTAGCGGCTCGTAGTGGGAGTGCTGCGTGGCGGTGGCCAGGGCGGGTGGTAGTAAACTCCGGCCTACGGCGGACCGGAGATAAGTACATAAATAAATAAATAAATAAAACGAATTACATTGCGCGCACTGCAACGCAAATGGCGTTGCAGCGCGCTCATTGTAATTCAATTTATTTACTTATTTATGTACTTACCTTCGGTTGGCCGTATGCCGGAGTTTACTACCTCCCCACCCTGTCCCTCCCCCGCCTCACCGCCCAGCAGCACTCCCACTACGAGCCGCTACTGACAAGAAACGATCAGCTATTATTTAATGCCTTGTATAAAATGCCTGGTTTTAGGAGGTTACAAAATAGCGCAGAGAAGGAGAAATGACGGATTTTAGTCACAATATAAATCTTTTAATGGTGTAGTAATACTAAACTTGAAGATTTTGGTGAGTAGTAAGGTACATTTACCCTGTGAAAAATGCTGATCCTCTGCTGGCATTTGATGCATCATCTCAGAGAGAAAATTGTTTTCTCTTTATTTTCTTGCGGAAATCGAAGTTAATGTTCCAGAGCTAAAATGAGAACACATTTTCTATCATTCACAAAAATTATCCTCATTTATGTGAGAAAAAAAGTATGAAATGCTCATTAAAACATATATTTCCAACAGTAGTTTGACAGTTCACTCCAGTATTCTACCATGGATTCACCACAGAGTTCTTATGAAGAACTACATTATTAACAATCTACTGGATTGGGAGCTATAGAATTGAAGCATGACATGTGGAGGGGGCTGCAGTACATGAAAAAAGGGCAGTTTCATTTTGTTATACTCGCCGCGGGCTTCATGATGGAAGACCTAAACAGCAAAGAGGAAAGAGACCTAGTGGACATACTACTAACGGCAGCCCTAAAAATAATCCTGACAAACTGGAAAAACACAGCCAAAGCGAACTTTAAAACTTGGATGAACTGGGTCACATTCCTCAGGGGAGCGGACAATATCACCAGCAAATTCTCAAAGGAGCACAAGGCTAAGGATGGAATGTGGGAACTCCTCGACAAACACCTGGAAGCCCCGGTCACAGATTAGTCACCCACCAACCCCCCCCCCCGTATATATAACTTCTGATATGCACATTTTATATTTTAATAAAAACACTTGAAATAAAAAATAAAAGAAATTATGATTAGTGCAGTTAGTGTGCCAGAAAGATAACGGGAGGAACTTATAACAGCAGAGATGAGAACTATTGTCATTAGGCTTGTCATAGGTACCAGCTATTAATTTCTTGGCTAGAAGCTAATCAAAATGCAGCGTTTTGCTAGTGCACAGTAGTCTCATTTACAGTGATGGCCCGTCTAGGTAAATGTGGTGAGGCGGGGCCAGGGATGGGGGAGTGAAAGTGACAAACGACCAGGATAGGGAATATAAAATAAATAAAAAACACTTATCTTGCGTTTGCCAGATCGCCGACTCAGCATTGAGCCAGTTGTTCAGTTTTAGAGGTCAGCAATGTTCTTCGACCTGAGTTATAGGCCTGAGTTGCAGACATGAGCTTATAGGAGGAAGAACGCCTTTAATTACAGGTATAGCCTAAAGCAAAAGCACAATAATACTATTAGAACTTTAAAGGTCCTGATGGAGACTGCTGTATACTGAACAGAAAGAAACAGAGACAAGCATCAGGATGTTCTGTACAAACCATCATTGGCACCTTGAGACTCTATTGTCAACCAATGGAGATGTCAACAATCCATATTCTAGTTTATTGTTGGAGTGTGGCAAATGTTTTAAGCATTAATACATGAAAAGGTGGCATCTAATCCTGAAGGTATGACAAGAACACTTGCAAATGAGGTTGGCATAAAGAAGACATCTGAATTCAGAATTAGTACAACCTATAATTTATTGTGCTTCTTGGGTGCAGGAAGGCTGCAGTGAAAGTCTCCATGCATAGTTGGCATTTACAGTACTCTGTGATGGCTGCATGGCTTTATGTATATTAATATTTTATGCGAATGGGGAATTAGTATTGGTATCTAGTCACATGTAATCATGGAGGAAGGACTACGAGCCACCGAGGAGATTTTCTAGTATCGGGTAAATGAGTACTGTTTTAGCCTCGAAGGCAGTTGTGCAGCGCATTTTAACAGGCTTAGCAAATGCCTAAATTGTGCCAAGGATAAGAAACGAAATATAATCCCTGCACCAGCTCAACGGGGATCATTAAAAAAAATAAGATCTCTCTCTCTCAGTTTAAACACTGATAATGAGGTCACAAAATATGCTGTAGAAATCATAAATTAGTAAACACTGTAATTTTGGAGCAGCGCATAAACCAATTACTGTTTTTCAGGGTTCTTTTATCCCCTAGAAGCATTTATTTTTACGCTGCCTAAGTGCAATTAGTGCTGCTTAGAGTCATTTCAGATATGATGGGTGTTCGATTTGGGCTTTAGAAGATACTTCAGAGTGTTTGTTTGATGTGTAAAATGTTCCAGCTGCCTTTGAAATCGAAACTTAAAATAGGAAGGACAGAGTTGACAGCTAAGAACCCTTGTCATGTGCAGCCTGCTACAGAAAAAAAACCTATGATAGTCAAGATGCGATGTTGTCTTTTAGGGCCTCAGACTCAAGGATACTGTGGGATTTATCTAACTCTTCATTGCTTGACTGATGAACAGCAGAATAAAAAAAAATCAAAACTCACGGAAACGCTACATGAGTGTTTAAATATCATTGCATTGTAGTGAAGCACGTCATCAGTCATGGCTTCTCGTTGATAGCTAGGGTTTAAGACTTGACAAACGTATTTAACATTCATATTTCTGTATCCATAGCATTGGGTATACTTTAGATTGTAGTGTAAATATATGTAACATGAATTTATTACAAATATATAATGCAAAATGTACTAATTCCAAATATTCGCCAGAAAAACATAAACAGAAATAGTTATTATATTTGAAAAGATATAAAACACCAGGGAAAAATATGTGATTTTAAATAGATTGTATGGTATAAAGAAGAAAAACCAGGGGAAGCACTTTTCAAACTTTGAAGCAAGCATGGGAAGTGCCTGAATGTAAACTAAGTACATGAAAGTGGAAGGACACAGAGAGAAGTCATGCAGCCACGAACCATAGGGTGTAAAGATATCAGAGTGGTTTGAAGGAAGGATCAAGCAAATGATAAGCACAATGTGCATAATGTTCGCAAGTAATATTGAACATCGGGATCCACCCGATGTGAGCGGAAACAATGAACAATAGGAGGAGTGTGATAAATCTGAAGTGGAGGTTGAAGAGGAGAATTCAATTAATTTGAGAGCAATAAAGTGGGGGCAGTCGCATATCGAGGAACAATAATTGAGAAAGAAGAGGTAGAGTGTTTGTTTTAGTTGATTTTTGGCATTAATATGATGTCTATCTTTTTTGCACTATTTACTTTGACACAACAGGAGTGGGAAATTGATGGGCCTTGTTAGTTTTTAATGCTTTATTCTGAGAAAATCAAATGTACAACAGCAAATCTGAGCCCAAGAGATGGATTCATAACCACTGTCATACAAATATTGCAGGTATTATGGGGAGAACATGGCGGCCGGATAGGAGCTACGGCTGTGAGCTCCGGCGATGCGAGGTGTTTTCACTCATAAAATGTAAGCGCTCTTACAAACGGAAATATTCAAGTGATCGCTGGAAATCTTTACCAGTGTTCGGCTCAGTAGAAGCGGTCGGGTACTGAGGACGCCGACAGAGGTGGGGGCTTGGACGTGCCCTAAGCGGCTCCCGTGACAGTTTTGCCTGTCTGCGTCTGCAGCGTTCATGCTAGATGGAGAGTGGAGAGAAAGGGGGAGCTGCAGGGAGAGCTGCGGGGAGAGCAGTGAGGGCTAAAGGACAGGGCAGCGGGAATACTGGAGGAGTAGGAGGAAGAAACAACGTGTCATCCCGGGACCAGCTCACTCCCTCACTGTACGGTGCTGGAGAAGGTGGCGAGTTTCTGGGCTGCTGCTTCCAGGGAATTTTGTCGTCAGCGCCTCTCCACAATCAAAGTAAGTTCCTGAGGGCTAATAAACAAATATTATTACGCTGCTTGGAATCTTCCTGTATTGTTAATAGCACTGCACAGGTCTGAGAGGGGGGTTTAAGGACAACAGAGATGGGGAGATAAAACCTACAAGAGTCACCAGAGATTCAGTCTGCATGAGTTCCAATTGGAAAAGAGGAAAAAACAAAGGCAAAGCCAAACGCAGGTTGTCTGTCACCCTAAACTCAAGCATAAATTCAGTAACGGCTAATGGAGACATAGCAAACTTGCTTACACAGTCGCTCTCAACACTGACACCAGTACAGCGAAAAAATTGTAAAAGAGAAAACATTAATGAAATAACCACAGACACGCTAGACAAGGACTCTGCCTAAGGGAATGAAATAATCCGTACAAACCCCCTTTGTTACATGTTAAGAAACAAACAGGTGAATCCAGAGCAGCCACCTCTAGAGAGTGGTATCATTTTGCCTATATTCATTAAACCTGAAAAGGAGGGGGTGTAACCCCAAGCCAGGAAGCAAGTTGGGTGCTTATCGGAAGGAAATACAGGGGTTACTCCCAACAAAAAACATAGAGAACAGAAAAAGAAGGGGAGCACAGCAGAGGTAGTGTAAACTAGAGGTGCAACAATTGCAAAAAAAGAGCAACAAAAAAGGGACCAATTTAAAAATTACCCCATCTCTTCGCTCCTTCTTCAAAATTCAAGATAAGACACCACTGCTAATTGAGGCACTAAAATAAAAGGGGCCCATTGAGAATCCTTCTGCTGATAATAAAGTTATAACCCCCTTGACTGTACCCCAGATGGAATCATCTAACAGGTACAGCGTCCTTATGTCCAACGATCTTGGGGACGAGGTGGACAAAGCCATGGAGGAGATACATGCAATCGAGGAAAATGAGGGATTCCAACTTCAGGTAAATGATAATACAGAGCAACCGGAGCAACCTGAGCAACCTGAGTCAGGCGACTTGATGGGGACACTCCTCAGGGAAGTGAAACTCAGCTTCGCTAAGTCTGAGAGGAACCAAGAAAAAATTCAGGCGACTTGTGAAGCCCTAGAGATCAAGTTTATTGCCTTAGCTGACAGAGTTGTATCTATTGAGAATACCTTGCTGCAAACCAGAGAAGAGGTGAAATTATGTCAAAGCAAATAGAGAAAATAAGATCCACTGAAAAAGAATTGAGAGACAAAATCGAGGCCATGGAAAATAACTCAAGGAGGAACAATCTTAGGCTGTTGAACATTCAAGAAGGCACAGAGGGACAAGGTCAGGAGTTTTATAGTACAACTACTAAAAGAAGCGGTCCCGGACCTGGACGAACAAAGGCTAAATGAGGACATACAGAGAGTACATCGGGACCCTTTTAGACAGAACAAAATGAGGAAAAACCCAAGAAGAATTCTTGTCAACTTTAAAACATATACACTAAAAGAAAAGGTTCTGAGCATGGCTTTGAAGGTAGATATTCTCACAAAAGATGGATACAGTTATCAAATTCACTCTGATATCTCAAAGGCTACAGCAGATAGGCAATGGGCTTTGGGAAAGTACATGCCAGCCTTGAGAAGTGAAGGTGCACCAGTACAAATGAAATTCCTCTCTCTTTTGCGTATAATGTGGGATAACCACACTAATATTATGCAGGGACCCAAATATGTAGAATCACTTTTAGATCGAATGAAAGCTAAAAAGAACCCATGATGGAAAATTGTAAGAGCCAGCTTTTTCTTTTTTACACTTAATACCTCCCGATGGGGGAACCTCATATAGTATTATTAATTTTCCCGATGAATGTAGGGAGGGTTCTCCAGGGTAAGGATTGGGTTAAGGGGTCGTTGTGTTTTGTGCACATTTTTAATAGGTTTATTTTTGGTGGGGAGCATTGGAGAAAAAAGAAAGAAAAATATTGTCCAGCTTATAGAAATTTAGCAAGTCGGATCAAGGTAAAATGTAGAAGTATAACCTAATATGGTAGGCGATTTAAAAATCATGGAACGTTAATGGGCTGAGAACACGGATAAGGCGACAAAATTTTTTTTAATATCTAAAGCTTGTAAGGAGTGACATATTTATACTACAAGAAATCCACCTTCTTAAGGAAGAGTGGCAAGAAAGTACAAAACACGAAAAGTGGATTGGAAGTAGTGTCTGCACCAATCAGTCGTGCAACATTAAAGGAGTTACAATCATTATTAAAAACCACTCGTACATAACTTTAATGGATAGTTGTGTATACTCAAAAGGCAGGTGGGCCGTACCTAAAGTTAGGATAGGTAATATCTCTTTAGCGGTGGTAGGTATTATGGCCCTACCACGGATGACCCCACACCCTTACAAGCTCTTATATGCACAATTAATAATAATAACCACTCCAATTATATTAGGTGGGGACTTTAATATATTATTAAATCCCACAAAGGATAGACACCCACCAAATAGAGCTTCAAACCTACATAAAATGAGCGAAGGGGTGAACAGATTAAGAGAAGACCTGGGGCAAGTTGATATTTGGGAAACTAAAGGAGATTTAAATAATAGATTTACCTACAGCAACCACAAATATGGCCGAGCTTCAAGAATTGATTTCTTTTTAGTTGATAAACTTTTTAGTAAATTGGTTAAAAAGATCGTACATCTCCCCGCTCACCTGTCAGATCATTCGCTAATCCAATTGGAGGCTCAACTTAATCAAACACAGGGTGAGTAAAGATGGACACTAGATCGTACCCTCCTACTAGAGCACCCACTAAGTGAAAACAATCTAATCCCTAATAAAAAGGTGTCTGAGATAAAACCCTAGCTTATCCTTGGAAACGTGGCACAGGGCGTAAGGTTTTCCTCTGCTCTGAGAAAAATTCTCAAAGTACATGAATAGCAACACCAACACAATATTACACTTAAAATATCGACATTTCAAAATTCCTAAACCAATTCAATTACTAGGAATCGATATTCTCTTGTTCCTAAGGTAGCCTTGAACATTGTAGTCAAAGGATCCTAGCTGGATTAAGAAAATATAGCTGCCACGGTGGCTTCTTTTTCAGGTAATCTTGGCACTTTGACCGGTTGAACCAGAGATAAACGTTTTCAAAGCTCCTCCATTCAGCAACAGGTTTATATCTTGTTCACAGGTGCTCCAAAAGTCTTCAGACAGTCATGGAATGCTCTTCCCCATTTCCAGTCTAGGATCAACTACCTATATGCCCTTGTTTTGCTGATTTCTTCCAGGTGATGCAGATATATCTATTCTCAAAACCTTGCCCACTTTCCCAGAGTCAAGAAAGAAGTTCCAACAACAGCTAGGTACCTCTGTCATTATAGGTCAGTGAGAGGCTGGCTGTCCTAGCCCTCATGGCAGCATCCAGGTCTAGAGATTGCGATCCACAATCCTACACAAGCAGATGGGTATTCTTCCAAGCAGGTGGTCTGCTCTCTTTCAAGCCTTGTTCAGCTTTTTTACCTTGAGAGTGGTAGTTGCAATTTTTACATATTGAGCTCAGCGCTGACTGCACATTTTCATCCTATCTTTTACCATATTATGACTCAGGGCCTGATTTTGATCTTGACAAGATCACACCAGAGTGGGCTTTTTGGTAGTCTTCCTGCCCATTAGGATTTAGATGCTGGAGTTCAATGGGCGAAAAGAGCACCGCAGTCCTGCTGACTCGGGTAGGACTTTGATCCCCACCCCTTCGGCGGGTGGGTCTGCAACAGGTAGCAGTTGGACTCCAGCCAGGATTTCCGCCATCCGTATTTGGTTCTGGCTTGTTTCGAAGGGAATTCTGTCAGGAATCCCTCCTACTTCAAGTTGACACAAAGGGGGGAAAACTCACCTTTTTTTCAGGATACATGCTGTGGTTTCCTCCTCTTCACCTTCATCTATATTCCCCCTGTTCTGGAGCACCTTGATTGCAACAGACCAACAGACCCCATTTTGACAAACTTGACGGTAAGTATACATAGTGTGTGCAGGATACAGTGCATGGTCTGTATATATTGGGGGGAGCAGTGCTGAATGTACAACTGGGTCACTACACATAACCTACATAATCATTCATGTCTCCCCACTATCACAGTCGCCCCTGTCTTCACTCTACCAACAGAACCCCATCAGCCCAACGGGAACATCTAAATTGGCTCGGCGGGACCCCACCGTCAGAACAGCGTTGTTGGGTTGGTCACCAGCACAGAATTCTGCCACCGTGGCAGTATTCTGTGTATTGCGTATACATATGAATACAGCGGCCTGGACTCCATCAACCTGACGGAGTACTGCAGCCCACCGCCGCAGAGGGCGGGCGGTCAGACTGCCAAGGTCTAAATCATGCCCTCAGTTCAATTCCCACAGCATTTCTGCCCTACTGTTACAACAATCTGAGGCATAGCTAGCAATAGTACACGAGGTGCCTTGCCTGAAGAACTCTCTGTAGTCCAATTATAAGCTTTTTTTATTAGTGCAGAGGGGCTTGCTCATTCTTGCTTGTATTAGGGGCCAGGACACTCTTTCTGCACCACAGAAAACTTTTTCAAGGTGGCAGCCCTATGTCTTACTTCCATCTCCTTCCAAGCCAGTTCACTCTTGCTCTCAGATTAGGGTTGTTGTGTAGGGCTTAGGGTTGTTGCTAGGGCTTAAGCTGGCAGCTAGGGCTTAGGGGTGGGATTGCCTAATGGCATACATTTGTTACATTTGATCTCGAAAGCTATAAAAAAATTCTGAAAGTACACAAATTACTACTGTGTAATTGAAATTTTACCCAGGCCTATCTATTTCCAAACAGAATTTAGCAGAATAGTAAAAAAATAAACATTTGAGTTTACAGAGATTAGAGTAGCTGTGCTTAACATTTAAATGAACACTTACATCTGACTTGCAAAGTGCTAAACCTGGCAACTAAAGTGCAAAAATTGTTTTCGTTTTGAAACACCGGCCAATTCTGTTTGACACGTAGCTGTTCTCAGCCGATGCTGAAGATGTTTCTCCAAATGTGAGGGAAGAAAGTTTTCTCTGCAAACGAACTTTTAAAGTTTGACTTTTACCCAGCATACACATTACAGCTGACATACAACAAGTTTACATAATCCAATTTAATTAACCAAATGGTTTCAATGTTTAAGAAAAGGCACAGGGAGATGGGTGCTATTTAAGATCCCCTATTTGCCCGGGGGCCAAATACCAGCTTTCCAACCAAAAAATACTGTTGGAACTATGCAAAATGATAAAATTTCTACAGTAGTGTAATTGTATATGTAAAACGTTACCAGGTTAAAAGTGCCCTAACCAGCTCCTTTTGAAAATATTTGTGGTGAGTGTATCTACATTGGTGCCTTGTCTTTTCTAGGAATGGCCCTTTCATTTGATTAAATCATGTGCATGAAGATCCCATAGTATTTATTATACCCCAACAGATATCCTAATAGGGTATTTTCCTCTCCTTCATATGCACGAGGGTGTATTAGCTTCTGAAAACAATCTTCTGCTTGGTCACCCAGTTGGTTAACATCCAGTGTATCACCTACTTTACTCTTAAGAATGTCTATCTATTACACTGTTCCAGGTGAGAAATCAAATCCCATGACTAGGAATTAAGGAATTATAAATGTATGACATTTTAAACTAAGACTGACTGCAAGTCCTAAAATCTTAAGACTTAAAATACTCTCTCCCTCTAGTATCTTTGCAATGAATAGCAAAATGATGAAAAGAATGCTTGAATTAATCTCAGCCAGTTGAGATCGAATGGATTACAGATGTTTTACTGATGCACAGTTTATTGAAACACAAAAATATTGGAAAGTGAATAGCATTAACAAAAATATCGCCTTATAACACTTAACTAATAAAACCATAAATATCGAGAACACAAATACCGTTGTTAAATAATAACGATCTTCACTTATATAAAAACACACATTTTGGAAACAAAAATATCATTGCATTAAATAAACCTAAGATATGTCAAACATATTGCCGCACAAAATATTGATTACAATATTTTCACCAAAATGATTACATTATCATTTTAAAAAAATAAAGACTTCTTTTTATGTTAACCCAAGGAGATGATGGACGGAGCGCTGAAACTTTTCAGACACTCACCCCCAGTCACAGATCAGGGTTGAATCCATCATCATTCTTTAGCTCACCTCGTCACCTCAGTTCAGACCCAGCTATATGAAAATCAGTCTTGACCCTGTGCCTCATGGGAACAGTCCAGCCCGAACTGCCAAGTCAGGTGTTCCCTGAATCGGAAACAAGCATCCTGGGACCGGTTTCTGGGTAACACCCTTCCTCAGCCAGGTTAGCTTGAATCCAGTGGCAAAGTGAGCAAGGGACCCACGTCTGGGCATACCCTGCCAACTTAGGGCGAACAATGCAAACACAAAGAGAGTCAAAGATCTGGGTTAAATCCATCATCATTCTTTAGCTAACTTCACCACCTCAGTTCAGACCCAGCTATATGCAAATCAGTCTTGACCCTGTGCCTCATGGGAACAGTCCAGCCTGAACTGCCAAGCCAGATCTTCCCTGAAGCGGAAACAAGCATCCTGAACCATGTTAGGAGCCCTTCCGATCGAACCGGTACGTGTCGGACGGATTCCTTTCCGACCGAGCCATTCCGATGGGCTCGGTCGGAAAGGAATCAGACTCGGATTTCTGGATGGCCTACGAGCCCGTCTGCCATCCGGAAATCCTCCAGTACTCCCCCGGTCGCCTCTTTACGACAGAGGTAGTACGTTGGCAGTTTTTCACTGCCTTTTCGTGCCGGTGTGTCGGCACGAAAAGGCAGTCGAAAGCTGTCTCTGGCGGGCCCTAACAGGGCCCCCATGGGTTTGAGGCTGCCGAATGGCCTCACACGATGAATAGCTCCTATGGTGCCCCTCCGTTGAACCCTGCACACGGAGGCAGGCACTTTGGGGTGCCGGCCACAGGGTGCAGGGATAAACTGCACCCTGCACTTCACATTTCAAGCATGCTTTCCAGTCGGAATCCATGCTTGCATTGTGAACCATACGAATGCGACCGAAGAGGGTTCCGTCGCATCGTACTAGCAGGGCCATAACCGACCACAGCAGGTCGGTCGGTTACGGCTCCTGACCGATGTTGGACGGATTCAGGTCCGTCCGACATCAGAAGAGACCCCCATTTTGTGACAGGATGGTGGAACAGTTTAGTAGATGTGAACTAGGTTTGTGAAGTTGAGAAAAGATACTTTAGGCACAGAATTAAGCATTTTTGACCTTCTCCTGAAGAGACCTCATTGATCTACCACAATGGTCAAAACATGTCATTTCAACAAAGAGTGATGCAGACCAAGATATCAATCGCAATATCTCATTACCATGTTATAAAAATTAAGTGGACTTTTATTTCTGGTGTAAAAGTAACTTTCCTTTCTATTTCACACACGATTAATCAATGTAATTTTTTAAGAAATTGGATTGGTGGTTGAGAAGGGTGAAACCTTACACAAGCAGCAACCACAATCCTTGTCAGCATGAAGTCACAAACAAACCCCAAATTAACCTGTTCTCAATCTTCTGTAGCGTGGAACAGAGCAGTCAGACTTAACAAAGAGGCAATGTGTAAAGTGTTTATGCAGCACTTCAAACAGTAATAAAGGGGAAAGTAAGGGTTTATTTTTCACATTACAGGAGCAATATTTCCTGAAGGCAAATATAATTTCTGAAGATTGGACTACATAGCACTAACCTAACTTGGTTGTCTCACTTTCGCTCATTAGTAATCTGTGGCTGGAAGTGACAATACGCAAACAACAGTAGGCATGCATTGGTAAACAAAACCAATGAACTCCAACAGAATGGCCATTTAAAGCACTGTATAAAAGTAATTGATAATAAACTAATATAACTGTTTTAATCTACTGTTACAAAGTTATTGTGTCATTAATTCCAAAATGCATCGTATATTATTGTTACTGAAACTTGAGTTTTAACTGTTTTTAAATTTGTGCAACGTAAAAGTGAAAAATATTTGTATGCATGCCCTGTGAAGTGTAGCATGACACTTTTAAAACCATGTGTACAAAAAAATCATATTTGATAAAAAAAGAAAATCCCATTTGAAATAAAAAAATCGTTCTAATGTTCATATCTCACTCAGCATCTTTCTGAGGGAAAGAACCTCGTTAATTTGTTTCAATAGTAGCCCAGGTTAGATGTGCAGGACATCTAACCTGGGCTTCTATTGGAATTCTATAACGCATATTAGCAAGCCCATTATCGCTGTTTTAGCGGCAGTTTCCTGCCGCTAAAACGGCGATAATATTAATGCGGTTTTTGCTAATATGCCCCTATGTTCACTTCCCTCCTCAAACAACATCGCTTATTACTCACCCTCCAGGGAAACATAACCAAGTTCCGTATATCGAGCGCTAAAAATAGCTTTTAGTCGAACAAGATTTAAATTGTAGATCAGGTACCCAAAGCTCTGAGTACAAAAAAGAATTATCAAGTGAAATAATTAGCTGGTTGTTAAGAATATGAGCGCGGAAGGGCGCTGATCAATATCAGACGCTTGAACTTGGCCTTATCAAATTAATGAAGTTAATCATTAATAATAACATTTCATTTCTGCTGTAGCCTTGGTTATTTTGTGGCATTGATCTCTGTTGCATCATACTGTTATGTTCTAGGAAGCTTGCGGAGGAGTGTGGTGTTGCTCATCAGAGATGAATTGATTATATAAAGAGAAACATAATTAACAAAGAACGATGTGTTATATTACTTGGATGGGCAAAAAAGAACATTTTAATTTCTCTTTCTGGAAAGCAGATTGTGTGAGAATGAATGCTAATTGCATTTCAATACCAAATGAGGCTTTGTTGAAAAAATGCACACAAAGGAAATGTCTACTCATGAATATCTTTCATCTAAATATGAAAAGTGACTGTCCAAATTAGGAAAGTTTGGCGAAAAACCCGTTTTACATTTTTTTTAACACGCAGAAAACAGTTTGTGATGCCTGTTCTCTGCAAAGAAAGAATGAAATATATTTCTAGGCAGATATAAATATTGTTAGTCAGAAAAGAACCACGCACCTTCAGAAATAATAATTAATTACCAAAGAACAGGACAGATTAACTGTGTTTATATAAATCCTTCAATTAATTATCGATTGTGTGTCGCGCTAGAGGGCGCACTTGCGGAATGGCTGCATAGACCTGCAGCTTCCGCTCCTTGGCAACTAATCCTGCCCAGATCCTTCGCCACGGGGTGCCGTATCACCCCAAGAAGACCGGACTCTGCATCCGTGAGGTGCTCTCCACACTCGTCCCGAGTTTGGTGTTCCTGCGTGCCCGAGAACCGGAGTTACGAGCTGTTGGAAACTACCCGGATCTCGCTTTGTAGCCGAGTGTGACGGGCGCTCGGCCACTGAAGTCACGAGACCCCGCGGCTTGCCACGAGGACCCTAGGCCGCTTTGGGACTTCGCCACAAAGATCCTTTCGGGACAGCGTGAGGGGACGGCGGTGAAGGTAGGAGGCTGCTGACAGACTCGCCTGGGGTCTCCCGCCCCCCCACCCCCCCGCCGGCACTGACTCACCTCGCTGGCCCTAGGAGGGAGACACCACTGCTGCGGCGCTTGTTGTGCCCATCGCCCATAGCGCCGCGGACCCGGGATTGCGCGGCGTTGACCGCTGGAGCCGCTGACTGGGGGCTGGGACTGGCCCCCTTGCTTACTGGCATACCCGCCTGATTCACGCTGCACCGCAACGAGCGCTAGGTGTGCTGAAGGCTGTCGCCGTACCACACGACTGCGATCCTGAGGTGCACCGGCCGGCGAGCCGCGCCACCCTGCCGCATGCTGTTGCAGCCTGTTCTCTTGGACTGACCTAACTGCCCGTCCTAGCTGTCGGCGCTCTAGCCGTACCGGCACCCGGCCCCCAAGCTGCGAATATCTATTGCTGAGGACACGTGCCCATGAATGGACATGCAGCTGTTGCCTCAGAGTGCTTAGAGGCTGAATAGCGCTTCTGTAGGCAGCGCCTGTATAGCAGTATATTGTTGCACACCAGGCTCTGGATCCCATTACCTGTTGGTGGCTGCCTCTTGCTTGCGGGGCATAGCCTCGCGCTTCCGTACTTTGCCATCCCTCATCTAGACCTTTTAATCGCCCCCGTACTCTGCCATGGGGCGCCCCGAGACTCGCCAACCTAAGCTGAGCTTCGACAACGCTCGAAAAAGCGCCACATCTACACAGATGAACCCGGGGCCCAGCGTGCCGCCTCAGCAGCCTGTCCCGCCTTCTGCCCCTGCTGCGGACCTTACCAACCTGATACAGGAGATGCGTCAAGGCTTCGCCACCGTTGTGGAAAAGGTGGATGGCGTCACGGCTCGACTAGACGCCCTGGTCCACAAGGTAGATCGCCATGAAGAATGGCTTACAACTGCGGAACAGAGAATCTCCGACAACATTGATGCCACCACGGCCCACACGACGCAGCTGGCTAGAATGGACAATCTCCTTCGCATCATAGCGGCAAAGAATGAAGACTTGGAAGCGCGCAGCCGCTGGAACAACATTCACATTACAAATGTGCCGGAGTCCACTGCCACGGGTAGGATGGAGCTATATGTGGAGAAACTGCTTAAGGGCTCGATCGGGGAGGAAGCTTTCTCGTCCCAGTTCATCGTGGAGAGGGCCCACCGCTCCCTGGCGCCTGTGCCCCAACCTGGCCTGCCACCGAGACCTATAATTGCTCGTCTCCTAAATTATCGCGACCGTGATGCGGCCCTCAGAGCGGCCCGGACACAGAGATCACTGCGTTATGACGGCATCACCTTCTCCATCTACCCCGACTTCACGCCGATGGTTCAGGATGAGCGGCGGAAGTTCCTACCAGTGAAAAAAAAACTGCGGGAGGCCCAAATAGACTATTCCCTCTTGTACCCTGCAAAGCTTAGGGTTACCCACCAAGGCAAGCAACGCTTTTTCACCAACCCGCAAAAAGCCGAGGACTACCTAAAGACGATCCGGAGGGCGCGCAGGGACGAACATGTCTCTGCGGATGAACAAGAGGATGCTGACCTGCCTCCGGTGCACCACGAAGATTGATGGACCCTATGCACTTCGAGTCTTATATGCATCGTGCCGGCCTGTTTGCTGGCACAGACTCACAGCTCGAGAACTGGGGTGATACGAGAGCGACGGATTGTCTGGACCCTGCACCCCAGTGGTAACGTATGCCAAGGACCACTCTCTTGGCCCTAGTCTCCACCGAGGGCGGTATAGTTCTGGAGCTATGGGCCGGATAGTGGCAGTGCGCACTTTCTGATGTACCCCTGTGGGTGTTCCCCATTGACTTGTTGTGTTTTTTGGCTGTTTGCCTTACTACAGTTGGGGGGGAGGGGGGGAGGGGGAGGGTCGTGTGGGGGGGATCCATGGCTACTGGCATGTTTGGGATGCTGGGGTGGGTGGGGGGGGGTTGGACTTCATGAGGCTGATGTTGCTTAGAATATGTGCATGTTTGCTGGACTGGTGTATAGCTTGGTGCTGCAGGGGCGGTTATGGGTTCCTATTATGGCCCCCCCGGGCGCTTTTGCTCCTATTGTTATTGTGTCCATGGCTACTGTGACTGCAGCTGCGCGACTGACATGTCTATCATGGAACATCCGAGGGTTAAACGATGCTAAAAAGTGCAGGAATGTTATCGCCTACCTGAACAGACATCATATACAGGTAGCTATGCTACAAGAGACACACATGCCCAAGCGAAAAGATACATCTTTTGCATCGAAGTGGGCTGGTACCCGTGTCTTTGCCTCCTATTCGTCTTATGCGAGAGGTGTGGCGATCCTCATCGCCCGTGGCGCGCCCTTTCATCGCTTTGGGGAGGAGGTGGACGGAGAAGGCCGATATGCTTTGTTATGGGGTAGAGTGGGACATGATGTCTATTTATTTGTTTCAATGTATGCACCAAATGTTGATTCACCTGCCTTTTTTTCCTCATTGTGGGGTAAAATTGTATCCATTGGGGCACGGCACGTCGTCTGGGGTGGGGATTCCAACCTGGCGCTGGCGCCCCCTCTTGACAGAGCAGATGGCGTTAGCTCCTACAAGCCCCGTGCCCGGGAAGCTTTGGAGGGAGTGGTGGAGGAGGGTGGACTACTGGATGCTTGGAGACACCTACATCCCCTGGGACAGGAAGGCACACATTTCACATCTCACACTGGGACATGGGCGCGCTTGGATTACTTTCTGATTACCCGAGACATCGCTATGGGGCTGCTGGGGGTGGACCATTTGCCCAGAACCTTTTCAGATCACAGCCCTGTGAGACTGCAGTTCCGGACTCCTGGCTGGGACGTTCATAAACCTCAGTGGAGACTGGGTCCCGATGTGCTCCTTGACGATCTCTTCCGCACAGAACTGGGTGAAGAGATCAACAATTTCTTTCCTAGAAACAAGGGCTCAGTGGAATCAGTTGAACACATTTGGGAGGCTTTCAAGGTCACTATCAGGGGGTTCTGCATTTCCAAAAGCCACGGGGTGTTGCGAGATATCCTACGTACCATCACCACACTGGAGGGGGACCTGCGGGATCTGGAACTTCGCATGGCGTCGGATAATGACCCACGCCTACATGTGACCTTTAGAGAGACGCTATCCAAATATGAGGAAGAGGCTGCCAGGGAGGCGAAATACCGGGGTAAACACTGGGTGGCCCGCAGATACTGCGAGGGGGATAGGCCCGGGAAAGTGCTAGCTGCACTCACACGTCCATCTCGCGTACACAACACTATACTAGAGCTTACCGATGAGGCCGGTGCCACCATTAGAGATCCGGATGCGATACTCACTACCTTCACGACACACTACTCATCACTATATACATCCACAGTTGAGCCGGACGTACCATACGCTGAATACCTGAATGAAGTGGCTTTGTGCTGGCTCAGCGACGGCGATAGGGAGTTTCTTGCAGCGCCATTCGAGTTAGATGAAGTTCGCGAAGCCATCATGTCCCTCAAAAATGGTAAGGCTCCGGGGCTTGATGGCATCTCAGCCGAATTCTACAAAGCCTATATCGATGTCATGGCGCCCGTGCTCAGTGAGGTCTTTACTGAATCCTTAGCTGATGAGATACTGCCCTGCTCTATGCGTCAGGTGGTTATCACCTCCCTCCTGAAACCGGATAAAGATCCCTCCTCCTGTGACTCTTACCGTCCACTTTCCCTCCTAAACTGTGATGTCAAGATCCTTGCCAAGATTCTGGCCACGCGGCTCTCGTTGCTGATGACCCGAATTGTCCTACCTGACCAATCTGGTTTCGTTGCGGGCAGATCCACATCCCATAATCTGCGTACTCTTTTCTCCCTGCTCCGCACGGTCCACCTTGACATCCCAGTGGCGGCTGTGTTCCTGGATGCCACCAAGGCGTTCAACTCTGTCGAATGGCCCTACCTCTTCTCGGTCCTAGCCAGCATGGGTTTCCCTAAAATGTTCCTGGCCTGGGTGCGCCTCCTGTACACGGATCCTACGGCAAGAGTACTGATAAATGGTAAATTGTCGCAACCTATCACACTCACGAGAGGCACCCGCCAAGGCTGCCCGCTCTCGCCACTATTATTTGCTATTGCGGTTGAACCCCTAGCCTGTCGTCTGCGACAATTACACCGAGCGGGAGCAGTACAATGCCTGCAGCGGCAAATCGATGTCTCCCTTTATGCGGATGACATCACGCTATATGTCAAATACCCAGACCTACACCTCAACCCCCTGCTCCGCGAATTCGTCCTGTTTGGAGGGGTATCAGGGGTTCACATCAATTGGGCTAAGTCACAACTTTTCCCTCTTACGGATGCGGTACACGACTTCCCACTTGATTACCGTTGATATGGTGCCGCGATGATCTCCGCTATTTGGGGATTCGTATCGCCCGTGACAGGGACGAGACCCTCCGGTCCAATTATGGAGTGGCCGTAACTAAGCTCACTGCCTCCGTCGACAGATGGATCAAGCTGCCACTCTCCATGGCTGGGAGGGCTTCCCTCATAAAGATGGTGATATTGCCCCGCTTTCTGTACCTCTTTCTCAATATCCCCTACTACCCTGGCGCTTTCTTCTTCAAGACACTCTGCATGGAGCTGCGCAGGCTATTCTGGGGTGGCAACTCTCCCCGCTTGAAGTGGTCAACGCTGACCCTTCCCTATGACCAGGGGGGATCCGATGTCCCCGATTTTGAGACATACTATCTATGCGCACAGGCGCATTTTGCCTATCACTGGATGGCTCCTACTTCCTTCATGCCGCATGTAGCGGTGGAAGACTGGATAGTGCATCCACTTCCGCTTAACGGCCTACTACACTGTCCCGAGACATCCATCACCACTTCGAATACCTCGGTTTCTTGCACGTTGGATGCATGGCGCCGTATCTCCAAGCGCCTGTTATGCTCACTACCTTACTCCCCCAGACTGCCGCTCACCTATCACCCGCAACTCTCCTTCTTATCGGAGCTGGGGTTTCGACAACTTTGTGGTAAACTTCTTATCACCTGCTGGGGAGATCTGTTTCACGACAGTCAATTCAAGTCTGCTGATCTGTTCTTTAAAACGTATGAGCATACACCCCTTGAGCTTTTTTACTACATCCGGCTGCGCGCTGGGATGCGGGCCATCCTACCAGACTACCCTGATGAGCCCCCGGTCCTACTACCACTGCACTTCCTTTTGGGATCTCAGGATGGGACTCACTTGATTTCTGGGCTCTACCGCCAGGTCCGCAGTGCTGCGCCATTACAAGTCTCTGCCGCCCGGCTACACTGGTCTGCAGAGCTTGGAGCAGATGTCTCGGACGATCAGTGGAAACACTGCTGTGCATTGACTTCCCGTATCTCTGCCAGCTGCAGGTTGAAGATTATTCATTATAAATACCTTCAGAGAATATATTACACACCGGTCCGGAAGTACAGATTTGGGCTGGCTGATAACGATCGGTGTAGGCGCTGTCGTGCTGAGCATGCAGATTTTCTCCACCTGGCGTGGTCTTGCCCCCAGATTGCTCGCTACTGGAGACAGGTGATCGATGCCGTTGCGGAGATGGTGGATGAGGAGATCCCTGCGGACCCTCTAGTAGCCGTCCTCGGTTATACAATGCAGTTGCCTAGAGAATGCAGAAAATTCGTTGACACGGCATTGCTTTTGGCCAAGCGGCGTGTTGCGTGCCGCTGGGGCAGGGGCAGGGCGCCCAAGTTCAAGGAATGGCTGACCGACTTGATGTATTGCCAGGAGCAGCATACCACCTTTACTGAACTATTGCCTCTCTCATGCCGGCCCAGGGACATATGGGACCCACTGGTGCACTACCTGCTTCGGCGCTCAAACGATGACGTACAGTCGGGTCACGGGCCCGACTCTCCCCAGCGACAATAACGTTCTTCCAGAATTTAACCTGTAGCTTTAGATGGGTCATGTAGCCTCCCCCCCCTTTTTTATTTATTTATTTATTTATTTTTTCTTTTGTTTATGTCTGCCCCTCTACCCCCGCGTAAAGCCCGGTAGGTGCGCTGCCTTGCTTGGGCTGCGCTGCTTCCCCCCTTTCTCCCCCCTCGGTGCCTGTACTCCCTCCCTCACCATCGCGACACGTGCACGACCTTCCGGCGAGCGATATCCTTAGAACCCTGCGATATTTCAGGCTACCACTCTGCAGACATCAACAGCACTGACCAGTATGCTCGGGACTCATATTTTTTTACTCGCGTCGTCACCTGCTAGAGCCACCACAATACACCATTATCACACATCACTACTACACGGTAAAGCACTGCCTCTTTGTTGTCACCTGGTTGGGGTGTTTTTTTTTTATGTTCTTCTTGTTTCTCAGACTACAAAACAGCAGTGAGACTTTCTCTCGCTCAAAAAAAACCTGTTCGACTGCTGCCCATCCTCACTTGACCTACTTCACCGGATGCAGACCCGAAGCCACATGAGTCTGTATTGTGCCGCCGGGCCCCCGGGATGCCGGCTATCAGGCTGTGTATTGATGCTCTTCTCCTGCTGCCGGCCTCCGGGTTGTAGGCGACCCAAGCGGTGTACCTTACTATGTCTCTTTCAATAAAGCAGATTTGAACCCCCCAAAAAAAAAAAAAAAAATTATCGATTGTGTTTTTGTTCCAGTTATGTCGTCTTTTGTGATTGTCCTGGACAGGAGCTTCCACTGAGAAGACAGAGGGGTGAGAACTAAAGAAGGTCATCTTCTAGGTTGTACCACCAGAGGGCAGTAGAGACTTTCATGCCTATGTGGACAAAGGTGAAACACTGACAACTTGAAAAGGGTGGGGCGAAGCACAAAATGCATGCGGTTACGCTTTAAAAGCCATTTTTAGCCTAAACTGGCTTATTTTAACCTGTCACGCCCGGAAGCAAAAGATAATCAGTAGCACTAGGTAGGACCTTTTGGCTGAAGGATGTTTAAGCCCATGTATAGGAACTTTACCTGAAGTTGGAAAGGATTTACATAGGCCCGGGAGAGGAACATACTGCAGGCCTCAAAGCAGAGGAGAGCGCGACAGCAGAGACCCACAGAAATACTGGGAATGGATGTGAAGAAAAGAAATAACTGTGTGCAGGTACAATGTGCAGTATATAATTAGGACACTATAAGGGTGTTAGCTAGTGATGCACAAGGAGGGAGTGGTCAGAGAGTAATGCAGATCATAGGGTATGTCACGGAACAGCCAATAGCATGTAAGGACTACACTTATAGGGCCACTGCCATTTAGCAGCTAATGTATGGCCAATACCTCAGTGTACCTATTTAGAATTCCGTAATGCAGTCCTTCTGTACCCTCCGACTGCTGAATTTCTCATTTCTGTCACCCCTGATATGTTTTCCTGTTTAGCAAAGCTCTTCTCTTTACGCCCCTGAATGAAGGTCCCCATGATATTGTATGTTGCTTCCATGTGAGAGAGTCTGTCTACACTAGAGAAACAGGTGCACCCTGTAAGTACCCTGACGCAGTCTTTGACACGGCTGGTGGTTGGTGGCTTCTGATTGTATATGTAGTGGCAGAAACTGATTGGAATGGGGCCTAATAGCCCTCCCTGCTACTATCTGTACTGACAGGCAAACTTGAACCCATCCTTCCCCAAATGTGATTTTGAATTTTGCTATTGTGTGTGTGTGTGTGTGAGTGTGAGAGAGAGAGATATGGGGTACTCTATGCCTGTTAGTCCCAGTGTCTTGATATAGCCCTAAATGCTGGGTTCTCTTTGATTTCACTGGCAACTGTCCTTTCTCTCTCCATATGGATGTTGTTGCCCAAATGCTCATCATTGCATAGACCCAGGTAACCTATGGTGTTTTTTGTCAGAACGGGATCTTCAAGAGATGTGAAACAAAATAGATAGATATTAACCTCAGCTAGCAAGTAAGTCTGTTGTCTGTAGGAAGATTGCACTTCACAATGAACACCCAATGTATTGAGGGAAGAAAGAGAAGTTTTGCGCTGTGTCATTCTCAGACAAAAGAGCTGCAGCCCAGCAACAACCTCAAAACATCTGGAACCAGTCTGTGTTATGACTCCACTATCACTGACAGGAATTTGGCTTATTTAAAAGTTTTATATTTATAGTGGATCACATAATTCTCAAATGTCTTGAGTTTAGGGTGCAGAGCTACCAGCATCAGACCTAATAAGATAAGACCATCAGTGAACATAAAAATTGGGATCGTAAGGTGCTCCAACCTTGTGGAGAAACCATATATTTCAATCAGTCAGAAACATTGAGAGATTTGAGATGCAAAGTTGAAACAGGACTAGAGCTAAAGCACATTCCTGTCAGCTTATTTCCCATATAGACCCTCAAGTGCAGGGCTAAATGTGCAAATAGATCGGAATTATGAGTTGTGTGATAATTAGCACACCCTCACAGTTTTCACATGATAAATTCCATCAGGTCAAACCTGCTGAAATTTATCAGCCGAAAAGACACATAAAAAAGGCAAAAAGTCGAATTCTGTGTGTTAAATACCAATTCTGCTTGTTATGTCTCATTTGCAAATTGAAAAGTCAGGATAAAGAAGTATTTGCCACACGTGGTAAATACCTCACTTTGGATAATGATATTCATCACATGGGGTAAATAACTCACCTATTCCATTTAATTTACAACGAGGGCCTTCATTTTCCGAAAATAGATTGGGGCCTATTCACCAACTGTATTTTGTAGTATAAAAAGAAGCACTATGTACTACTACTGCTTTGTATTACTTGTAACTTTTCACCCGTAAGATCTCAATTTGGACAAGTATAGGGAACATTTGAATGTTTATTAAACAATAAAAAAGTATTTGATAAATTTGTTTGTAAAATATTAACGTAAAACAATTTTAAATATTTATTTAAAAACTAGAACTGATCAAATGTTACAAAATATTAACTTAGCTGTATAATAAGTGATTTGTTATTTCAAATATATTTATTACATTTAAAAATAATATTTCCCAGAGAATATATGTTTTAAAATCACATCTACCTGTTATTTAACATGTATTAAAATTTATTAAAATATATGTATAGAATTAATTGAAATCATTTTTATTTTTTAGTAAAAGTTTTAAAGTTAGTTGAAATAT
The DNA here is from genome assembly GCF_964263255.1 of Lissotriton vulgaris. Lineage (NCBI taxonomy): Eukaryota > Metazoa > Chordata > Amphibia > Caudata > Salamandridae > Lissotriton > Lissotriton vulgaris. Next base: position 985,909,620 of record NC_141696.1, on the reverse strand, counting down.
TAAAACGTGTTTAATTAACAATAGAATGGCATACTTATGTATTAATGATATATACAACACAACATTACACTATACATGTATATGTTTTTTTAAATATACAAAATATGTAAAAGTGCCACACCCATCATCTTGTTCTTTTCTTTTATATACTTTCTTACTATAATTTTTAGGACCAACAAATTATCTATGGTTAAACATGATTCAAGAAAACTAGTATGACAGCTTTCATTTCTGCCCCATCTTTCATATTCTCAGGATATAGTTGGTAAAGAGTTGACCCAGACTAATCATTCAATTGTTCAAAAACCTGCAAGTCTGTTTTAAGAAAAAATAACTTTCTTCTAATACATCTGTATAGCTTGAATGCATAGAGCAGATAATTGCTGTAAATAATGGCCCAAGATTACCCTTCAGGCTTACAAATTATTACAAGAAGCCTATACAGTTCTTAAATCCTGAAAGGCTTAGATTGTTAATCATCAACCTAATGTGCCATATTTTTAGAATATGTAAGCAATCATTTGAACGCAAATTTTAGAAATGTTTACATTTTTTATATTCCTTACCATCTTCATAAATTACACACAACTAAGTTGGATATTGCTCCTTCTTTACTTGAGCAGAAGCATTTTGCGTTGGGGAACCTATTTCTAAGATCCCTAGCCACAGTCCAGAAGATCTACAGCTTTACTAATGCATCAGAAACCAAATCCCACTTTCTAACCTGTTGTTTTCTCTCATTTTGTATCTGAAAAACTGAAAAATATATTTCTTTATACTTTCTAAATGTACATTCTGCTTACAAACCTCAGCTACAGAGGCTAATTTAAATATATTCTTAATCTTGTTTAACTCCATTAATCAGAAGTTTGACTATTGATGTGGACTATTGATGTGGCTTCTCTAAAATATGTCCCTTACTAAATGTATTATTATTTATTTATCACCAAAGAGGGAGGAGGAATAGCTGTCCATTCTGTTCCCCTGAGATAATCCAAGTAATCAATATGAAAATGGACACTTGCAAACTGCGTTGCAGTGGTTTTCTTAAACAACCCTCATAAACGCTATGTTGATCTCAGTTGCGGTTTATATCGTTTCTCTGCCCCACATATGCGTTATGGCATTATCATCGGGTTATCTGAATTCGTGCTGTATGCCAGCCTCAAGCCTGAGGCAACCTCTGGGTGATGCCATAATCTCTCAAAAAATCTTGCATCTCCTGAGAGATGAATTGCACACCATTATCCGTGATAATGAACCTGGGTATGCCCTCACTAGCAAATTCATCCTTGAGAAACTCAATAACCACCCTGGTATTGACTGAGCTCACACATTTGATGGAAACCCACTTGGAAGAGTAATCTACCAACAGAATCTAAAATCTCTCAGAGGGATTCAGCAACTCGAAAGGCCCCATGAGATCCAACCCAAGTTTGACCCTGGGTTCGTGCGGAACCTCAACAGGTGACAATGGAGCAGTGCTGGTGGTGCGGGATTTGTCGCTGGAGGCACACTGACAGCACTCTCTAACTACCTTCTCAACATGGCTGTCCATCTCAGGCCACCAATATCTTTCACGGAGACTTGATTTAGTGAGATTTCTACCTAGATGCTATTCATGAGCAAGGTTTACGAGCTTTGTCTTAAGGGTATTAGGGGGAACCACTCACTCATCACGCATAGGCTGACCCTGACAAAGGGTAGGTTCATTTCTGAAGGACCCGAATGGCCCGAGGTCAGATTACATTTTGTTGTTGTCAGGCCAGCCCTTGACAACAAAACCTGTTACCACAGGAAGCAAAGGATCCACCAGCAAGGCTTGCTCCCCCTCCAGTTCTTGGATGGCAGGCTCCCTAACCCAGCAAATATTAACAGAGTCAGGGTCAAGTGTATCTCCACTACACTCAAGAGGCAGTCTCGATAAACAATCTGCTGCTTTGTTGGCAGAACCAGGGAGATATTGTACCTGAAAGTTATACTCTTCCAGCCCTTCGCTCCAATGTTTGAGCCCTGGAGTAAGTCTCTCACTCTCCACACAGGAAAAAACTTGAACCAAAGGGTGATGATCTGATCTTACCAAGAAAGGAATGCCCCATAACTAAAACTTAAAATGCTTTACTTCCCACACAATTGCCAGAGCCCCCCTCTCAATGCACATATACGGCTGCTCAGGTTTCTTCAGCACTCTGGAGTAGAATGCAACAACCCTCTCCTCACCTCCATCAACTTGAGAAAGCACTACCCAAGACAGAGAGGCTGACATCAGTTGTCAGGAGAGTTTTCTTTTTGGAGTCAAAGTGACCAAAAGTGGGCATCTTGCCTATTGCTTGCTTGATAGCACTACTACTCTCTCTCTACTATTCACTCTCTACTACTCACTCTCTTTTACTCGCTCTCTACTACTCTCTACTACTCAGTCTCTACTACTCACTCTCTACTACTCGCTCTCTACTACTCTTTACTACTCAGTCTACTGCTCACTCTCTACTACTCTAATACTCTCTCTACTACTCACTCTCTACTACTCTCTCTACTACTCACTCTTTACTACTCTCTACTACTCACTCTCTACTACACACTCTCTACTACTTGCTCTCTACTACTTGCTCTCTACTACTCTCTACTACTCACTTTCTACTACTCTCTCTTTACTACTCTCTACTGCTCACTCTGCTACTCACTCTCCACTACTCTCTACTACTCTCTCTGCTACTCACTCTTTACTACTAACTCTCTACTACTCACTCTCTACTACTGTCTACTACTCACTCTCTACTACTCTACTACTCATTCTCTACTACTCACTCTCTACTACTCTCTACTACTCACTCTAATACTCACTCTCTACTTCTCTCTACTACTCACTCTCTACTACTCTCTACTACTCACTCTCTACTACTCACTCTCTACTACTCAATCTACTACTCTCTACTACTCACTCTCTGCTACTCTCTCTACTACTCTCTACTACTCACTCTCTACTCTCTAATACTCAGTCTCTACTCTCTACCTCTCTCTGCCTCTCTCTCTACTACTCTCTAACCCTCTACCTCTCCACCTCTACCTCTCCACATCTACCTCTCTGCCTCTACCTCTCTACCTCTACACCTCTAGCCTCTCTACCTCTCTCTACCTCTCTATAGATGCACACATATGAACATATATATATATATATATATATATATATATATATATATATATATACATATATATATATATATATATATATATATATATATATATATATATATATATGCATATATATGCATTTATATATATACATATATATGTATAGGTATATATATATACATACATTTATAAATATTTATATAATCTGCATATCTATATAAATACAAATATAAATGCATGCAACCATATACATATACATATATTCATACATATGCATGTTATGTACATGAACGTTTGAATAACACTAATAAAAGCAAAGCTAAAAAGCCACCTAATTACAAACAGAATTGCTTTAACTTAAAAGAGGGCGAGACCTTTTGCATTTTCAATGCTTGTTTACTTTGGTTTCATCAAAAAGGCATTCAGATGTGTCACATATTTGCTGTAAATTCTGGATGTTAGCACTCTAGTTGCTCATTAGATCACTGTAGTAAAGCTCACTGGGGAAGTCTGCTGCTGGTATTCAAAGAGCATGTTTCAGTCTGCATGTCAGAATTTTTAATGAAATAGAAGAGGATTTGAGAAGTCAAAATGTGCCCTAATTTTTCTTTCTGCAGCACTAATCATATTTTCTATCGCAAAATGAAGCCCCTCATTTTGTTCCTTTGCAAATTAAATGTTTTCAGTGTTACCACTTTATTCCAATCATGTTGGCTTCAGGTGTTCCAGATGCGCATAAGAGGGTTAATTACAGTAGGGGATTTATACACAGAGGATGGTTTAAAGTCATTCAGTCAGCTGAAACAACAATATCAGCTCCCAACTGCACATTTTTTTTAATATTTACAATTTCGTGAGTATTTAGTGAAAAATACTATAAGCATGGTATCTAACCCTCTTATAGAGGCCAACAAGAAAGGCGCTCGGATCGGAGTACTTTATAATTTAATGCTAGAGGCTATGCCTAATGACTTAGAAGCACAAGGGACCAAATGGGAGAAAAGGTTAGGATGTCAAGCAGTACCACTTGAAAGGTCAATTGAACTTGCTGGAAGAATACTTATGTCTGCTAATCTTATAACCCAACATTATAAAACCTTGTTTTATTTGTACCGTACCCCAGATAAAATATCAAAGTGGGGTGGAGACCCAGAAGGAAAATGCTTCAGATGTAGCGCCCATCAGGCGGATGTAAAGCATATTTTTGCCACTTGTGTAAAATTAGGGGAACTGTTTAGGCATGTAAATAAGTTTATATCTGAGATCTTGAGCACCCCTTTTCAGCTCTTAATAATGCAGATTCAGTTGGGTATAGATATAGAGCCTGATCAAGCTGAGGCTAGCGATAATACCAGCTATCTGATTTTTGTTGCCACAGCGGTCCTAAGACTCTGTATCACCTCATGTTGGTTACAAAGTGAACCTCCTTCATTTGAAGCATGGCGAACTCGGTTTCTATTCACTTATAACATGGAATATAATTTGTACAGCATGAAGGGAAGGAGGAAAAAGGCATTGGGGCAGCAAATATGGAGTCCGGTTAGAGCATATATAAATGCAGAAGATTGATTAATCATGACTCTCTATGTACCATATGTAAAACCTATAACTGACTTCTCGCAGGATTGTCATGAAACACTGTAATATGTAGTTCAATATATAATATAAGAAACACCGGATTTAATTCTGTTTAGGTTTTAAGGCTTGATTTGGCTGTAACTTCATATCTCTTTTTATTTTTTCATTTCGTTTCTGGGAAAATAATGCCTATTACACTGTTCTTCAAACCCCACAATTGTCTGATGATAAGCTGTTTGCTTTATTTTGTATTCGTGATCTCTACTTCAATAAAGAAAAAAAAAAAGAAAAAATTAAAGCAAAGCTAAAAAGCCACCTAATTACAAACAGAATTGCTTTAACTTAAAAGAGGGCGTGACCTTTTGCATTTTCAATGATTGTTTACTTTGGTTCTATCAAGAGGGCATTCAGATGTGTCACACATTTGCCATGCATTCTGAATGTTAGTACTCTAGTTGCTCATTAGATCACTGTAGTAAAGCTACTACTCACCAGAAAGTCTGCTGCTGGTATACAAAGTGCATGATTCAGTCTGCATGTTAGAATTTTTTAATGAAATAGAAGAGGATTTGAGAAATCAAAATGCGCCCTAATTGTTCTTTCTGCAGCACTAATCATAATTTCTATCGGAAAATGAAGCCCCTCATTTTGTTCCTTTGCAAATGAAATGTTTTAAGTGTTACTACTTTATTCCAATCATGTTGGCTTCAGGTGTTCCATACTTTTGTCATAAGTAAGACTGTTAGCGTTCTAGTTCTTCTTTAGAACACTCTGGGACATTCTGTCATTGGGCTATACTTGGGCTACATTTGGGTGATATTTGTGCTACATTTGGGCTCTTTTGTCTCTGGCTGCCATCATGGGAGACTTATTTGTTATGAAGTTTCCTCATTGCTCCTTTTTTACTACTGTCTCCTCAGCAGGAAATACTTTCAGTGTTTTACACTCTAGTTGCTCATTAGATCACTGTAGTAAAGCTACTGCTCACCAGGGAAGTCTGCTGCTGGTATTTAAAGTACACGTTTCAGTTTGCATGTCAGAATCCTTTTTAATGAAATAGAAGAGGATTTGAGAAGTCACTCAAAATGTGCCCTAATTTTTCTTTCTGCAACACTAATCATACTTTCTATGGCAAAATGAACCCCCTCATTTTGTTCCTTTTTAAATTAAATGTTTTAAGAGTTACAACTTTATTCCAATCAAGGTGGCTTCAGGTTTGCTATACTTTTGTCATAAGTAAGGTGGTTAGCACTCTAGTTGTTCTTTAAAACACTCGGAAGCTGCAGTAGGACACAAAGGAATCAACTGACAGTCTCTGCCCTTGTTGGATGTACATGTTTTATTGAGAATGTCAGACTTCATTCTCACATGACTGAGAAAGATAATGTGAATTTACAGAAAATATGCTCTCAGTTTAGCTTATAAATCACCTTCCAAACCTCTGTGGGAAAAGCATGAGAAAATAGTTTTTTCTCAAACATGATTCATGATATCCCAGCAGACGGCTTTTTCACATGGTAAAATTACCTTAGAACACACCACAATTCCTAAAATGAGTATGGTACCATCAACACATGATTTATAATGTAACTAAAGTTTTAAAACCTTCTATTAACTGCAATGCTTTTTAATGAGGTGCTATCATGTATATTGGTCTCAAGATGGCTGCCAACACTTCTTGGATGAAGTGCTGACAGCCAATCAGATCTCACGATGAGATGTGTTGTTAGGCTCCGCCCAGATATATATGTATTTTTTCCTTTAATATCTAAAAAACCACTGAACAGATTTATACCATTTAACCAAAAGGCAGGGGTGTGAACCAAGGGCTACCTCTTTGCCAAATTTGGTGTAATTCCATTCAGCAATTCAGGCTGTAGCTGCGATTAAAGGTTCCTATGGAAAATTGCATGGTGAAAACACGTTTTTGAACCCCCTTTTTTCTCGGCCCACTTGACGAATCACCCCAGGACTTACAGGATAGGAGCGTACTGGAGCGGGCCATAAGTTTTGAAAATTTTGTGAAGATTTGTCGACCGGGGGCAAAGTTATTCCAAATAGAATCTTGCAGATTTCCTATGGATAATACGTCCTAACTATAACTACCTACTGGCGACCGCCAGTAGGTAATAAACAACATCTATTCATAATTTATTCACTTTTAAAAATAATGTATTTAAAAATTAGAACCATTATTAGCATAAAATATATTTTACAACCATTGTTCCCAATAAACTGCGCGGCAGGGGACGCACTCACTGCTCTCTCCTCGAGTGCGCAGTGTGAAATTTGAAGCGCGCACTACAGCAGGCTAGTCCAGCATCAAGTGGCTCCTGCACTTGCTGCATTTCTTTTGTTGAAAAGGCGCAGATGCAGGACAAATTATAAGCCTTTGTGAAAGTATTCATGTTAATCGCTACTCCCATCATGCGCTGCAATAACCATGATTACTCTAACAGAGGCACACAATCTGTCCTGAAGGTGCGTCCTTTCAACAAAAGAAATGCAAAGAAGTCTACAATCGCGATATGTGATTTCAGTATTACCTGAAGCCTCACATCATGCTTCTAGACTTGCTCCATTTCTTTTGCTAAAAGAGCTGTCCAGGTTTTGTGCAGAGCTAGGGGCGTAACAAAGGTCCCCGCAGCCCCCATGGTATGTGGGGGCGCGGTCCAGGGGACCCCCTCAGCACAATGCAGACTGGCTAAAAATATGAGCTTCCACTACAGATCCACCCGGCGTCCCACACATGACAAAATATCTCACAAACCTCAAGTAAAGGGGGAATAAATCTCTTGGCAGGCAGGGTAACGTTAAAAAAAAAAGATGGAGCGAGGAGGAATACAACAATGCCAAATATTTTACTGAAATACAACTTCTACTTTTCTGGTGACATATTGGTAAGAGTTGCAAGTTAAACTAAACTTGGCAACTGGGAATTTTATGAGTGCTACGAGCACGCAGTGAAGCTGATGATCGGGCTTCACTTGTAAGCTAGCATTACACGTAGTATTACCAAATTATAAATGGTCACTTGCCATAGATTCTGGTTTACACTTTACAGATCTCGAATGTCATACTGTCCTGCAGCTGTGCCAGTATCAGTAGTCCGTTCTAAAACGCCCCTTCTGTTTTACAGAGCGCCACCAGTGACTTACCTGGTATTTATGAGCACATTCTGGGGGAAAATTATTCGACTTTGATTTTAAAACATCAATTTTACACTTCCTGTTAGCGTGGTTTTATTGCGCCATTTTCTGTTGCTCAGTCAGCACTCCCCTCTCCCGCACAAGATTTGTGTTAGTGATTTCTGATCCAACTGAGTGACAGTTACTTCTTCTCTCAGGCACTCCCTCCATAATCTCTTTTAGTGCTTCTACTTCCTTTACTGGTGTCATCCCCATTTGGCGGGTACACAAGCATTGTAAGGCTACGCCGCCTTCCAAAGTACACCTCACTTGTCCCCATTCCACAGCCTTCCAAAGTACACCTCATTTGTCCCCATTCTACAGCTGCACCTCCATCGCAGGTTGTGGTACTTTCAAACACTGTGCAGCCTCCCACAAATCAGCCCAAAGCATGTTTTTCAAACTACTATGGTTTTGTTTCCCTCCATTACAATGCTGTGTACTTTTCATTATTTTATTTATTTTTTACAGATTTATAAATCTCCTAATCAGCGCCTAGAAAATAGTCACAATACCCTGGTTCTGAGCAAGCCCAACTACAGGAAGACCACTAAGCTAAGATCAACAAAAACCTTACCAGAAGGCTTCCGACCATTCTTAAATCAAAGCCCAGAATTACTCTTAACCTCCGCGCCACACTCACATCAGCCACATCTGAAGGAGCTCCACTGGATCCTCATACACAGACGAGCACAATTCAAACTCCTCATCCACATTTTCAAGGACGTACATAACACTTTCCGAGTATATCTCAACAATCGCATCTGCTTTCACAAACTGCCAAGACTCCAACTTACACGCACCACAGGCATGTGGAAAACATGATATGACATAGTTTTGAAGTAGTACAAGAGATAGTGCGGAGGGCGTTTGAGGAATTGAGACATAGATATGGATCCAAAAAGGGTATAATGTGAAAGCATTGGGCATCATTTGGATCTTAGCAGGGTGATACAGATGACTTTTTATACCAGATTTTTGGGAAGTGGGGTAAAGTGGTAAGCCATGGGTCGGGGCCCCTCCATGTACTTTGTAGGGGGGTCCAATCAGGTTTCGTTCCGCCACTGTGCAGAGCTCTATTAACAAATTAAATGAGCAAAACTACAAGCTTTGATTCGTAGGATGTTGAGCGACGTGAGGCTAGAAGCTGCTTTCTCAGCTCGATAGATGGCAGCTCTAACCTTAGCCACAACCCCGCCCACAAATAGAGAAGCATTTTTAATTTTACAAACAAGGAAGTTATAGCTATTTCTTATTTATCTTATGCAATTAACAACCATTGACAAAGTCAATAGCTCTGGCTTGTTGTAAGTGTAATGTTACTTGTTGTGTTATATATTTATACATATGCATAAATGGACAGACACAGCAAAATACCAGAGGGGCAGCACACTAGGCTAAGTACAGATTTTTAGCTTAAGTATTTCAAACCACTCCCTTAATTACATTAGCCAAGCCCCTATGAGAGACCCCCCATGTTTTTTTCATCCAACTTAAAGCCCTGACTACAAGCATGACGTGCTTTGATCTGCCATCCCATGGTGTCAACAGACTTACTTCATGCCTGTGACTCGCTCCGTCAGAGAGCAGACAGACACAGAAAGTAACCACAAACCCAAGGCTTTAATTTGCCGGGTCGGACACAGAAAGTAACCCTAAACCCAAGGCTTTAAGTGGGCTGGGTCCTGCCAGCGGTGCTCAGCAGGTGCCGAGACGTGAAGGTGCAACTAGACCTGAACTTCGGGGGGGGCTAGCACTGACAGCCAGGACTGGCCCTAGCACTGGTGGCACACGTTGCAACAGTCTTTTTTGGCGCCCTCCCCCATTTTCTCTTTCTCCATAAATTCCTGCACTACCGCTCACAAACTATGCACTTACCAAATTTAATTTATTTATTGCTCTACTCATAGTTTATTCACACTCTGTGATCTGCATGGTACACGTTCTTTGTAGCAGGCACATTAACCCTCTGCGCTGTGTGGGTGGCAGGAGTGCCCATGTGAGTGCACAGTGAGCGATGCAACAGTTTGAATATGGTAAGAGGAGTGACTGCAGGTCGACTGAGGTTACCATATTAATTTGGGTGCGGCTGTAAGTGCAGAGTACGATTAATTAATGTATGGTAGGTGATGGGCTTCTTTGAGTGAGATTGCAGAGTGAGCAGTGAGGGGGACAGGCGAGTGAAGAGTCACATGAGTGCAGGGTGAGTAGTGTGCTCGTGTGACTACAGGGTGATGAACAGGGTGACCAGCACACGTGCATTGTGAGTGCAGCATGATCACTGTGAGTGCAGGGTGAATGGTGTGAGTGTGAAAGTGAAGGGCGAGAATGAGGAGTGAGTTGTCTGAATGCAGGGTGGATTACCAGCCACTTGAAGTAACTCAGCATCTTATTGACTGCAGCCTAGGGTTTTAGCTACAAGTTAAACTATTGCTATTATGGCATTAATGATGGATCGAGGGTGGAGGAAATAAATAATGTGCTGATTCTGCAACAAACTTTCACTCTTATGATTATGGTTGCCAGCTCATTATTTTGATGTCTCAGATGGTACAAATATAAACAGCCACTGTATCTATCATATGCAAATAAGAACCAATGACAAAGCCAACAATCCTGGCTTGTTGTAGGTGTAATGTTACTTGTTGTATTAGAGATTGGAATTTTCTCTAGTGGACGTTTTAAGGTAGCACAGAGGGTAAATATGCCTGCTGCAAAGAATGTGCACCGTGCAGATCATAAAGTGCAAAGAATGAAAATTATTTAGTGGGTTACTACTTATGTCAGAGAGGTCATTTTGTTACTTGCAATTTATAAACTAAAATTATAATATAGGACAATAATCTATTAACTGTCATCAAAGAACTTCATGCATACTGCAAGGTATAGATTAGAGTGTTATGATTTATTTCCCCAGCTATTCATTATCCTAATTTTGCAAATAGGGTTAATTTGGGTACAAAGAGATTCTTATTAAAGAGAAATCTTAACCATGGTATTACATTTTAAATTCTGAGTTTGTGATTCTCCAGACTAAGCACTCTTAAACTATACTGCCTATCAGTATGAATGACATGTCACTCCTATACCTTGCAGATATCTGTCATATGTAACATTTCTTATAGACTGATTTACATACCTATAATTGAATGTCTCTGTTTAATATGTGTGCAATATAAAGTGCAATCCACACTGGTATAAAACAAATTAAATACATCTCAGAGCGAGTGGTAATGGAGACCTCATGAGCAATGTTAAAGGGTAATAGCGAGAGAATCACTGGTGGGGGTGGTCCTTGGGGTGCGCCAAAAAACGTTGTCACACAGGGCACCACCAGCCCTAAGGCCGGGTGTTTGCGGGGCATATTGTGTGCCTCTGAGAAAGTATTAATGGTAATTACAGCATATGACTGCCACTGCGATTAACATGAATACTCAAACAATCTGCACTGATATTTGTCGCTGCATTTACACACACAGTCGGGTTACTGGCACCCATAGCCTTGGCTGCAGTGCCACACTCAGGGAGAAAAATTAGAGGGAACATTGATTACAACACACATTTAAAATAACTAAAATAAATTAATAATACAACACTGACACAAATGTACATATTTAAAATTAAAACAGAAACAAAAATTAGCACCCACGAAAAATGGTAGGAACTGAAAAACTTCAAACTACATACAAAGTAGCCAATAAAAGTGACTGTAAAACAAACTAATACAAATATAAGCATTGTTAAGTGCACACTATACAAAGAGTACAAAACCTCACTATTTTTCATAACTGCAAGACAACGACACAAATGACATGCAGAAAAGTCAATAGAAGGCCTTCAACAAAAGAGCAAAGCACTTTCACATGTAAGTTTAAAATGTAAGAAAACTATAATATAACCTAACATAATTTCAAAATGCTAACATATAATATAAATACATTACTAAACTTTTTGATATTTAATGTATGTTGGGGCATATGTATCAAATACCGTTATTGCGATTCTCAAATAGGGATTTTTAGAGAATCGCTATTTGAGAATCGCAAAACGGGTTGTAATCAAAAAATCGCAAATATTTTCCAATTCCTTGGCATTCTTTAATTGCAATTAGCAAATTGTGAATCGCAATTAAGGAATACCTTCCCATTCATTCCTATGGGCTAGGAGGCCCCTAGGAATGAGTGGGAAGACATTCTCAATTTGCGATTGCAATTAGAGAATTGCAAATTGTGAATGCAATTTCAAGGGTTCCAGAGTGTCAAAAGGACACCCTGTTGCACCCCTGAAATATGTATGTGTGCACATGTTGCACAAATACATACACTAAAGGGCATGTATGTGCGCCACAGGGCACTTTAAAAAAAGGAAAAAGTGAAATCGCAAATTACCACCAACTTGAAGTTGGTGGTAACTTGCGATTCCTTAAGGCCAAATTGCACTTTTTCTGTGCTTCATACATTGCATATAAGGAATCACAATTTGCGATTCCTTAAATGCAATCGCAAAATAGGGAATCTTAAATTTTGAAATTCTCTAATTTACGATACCCTTTTGGGATGATACATCCTAAAAGGCGTTTTCCCGTTCGCAAAAGAATCGGCCCATTTGCGAACGGGAAAAGGACTTGACACATATGCCCCATAAATTCTTAGATAGTAAAGAAGCACTTCGGCAAAAACAAAACAATGCACATTGAAAATTCTGGTTAAAGCTGGACAAAGGCACATTCAAAGTAAGTACAATAAAATCAGCTGTAAATATCACATACTATAAAAGCACAAGCAAAACCCCTGCTCCCCTAAACAATACCAACACATGCAGAGTCCAGCACACCTAACCACTGCACCTTACAAAGAACCATTCTTCCTATACGACAACCACAATGATGACAGAAGAAGAATCATTTTTGCAATTGCAAATAACCCCCTAAGATTAGGCCAATGTAAAATGTGGATGATGAACTTAAACAGGCCCTCCACCATTTTCACAGATATGCACCATAATGGTGAATATTATAACACTAACATAACCCTCATTTATGCACTGTTGCCTAACAAAGTGCAATTCAATACGAACTTTTAACCCACATCAAAGTAAAAACTAAAAATTACTCTCCACACAAAATTATAAAAGACTTTGAACAGGCAATGATACAAACAATACTGAAACTATACCAACTCACAGCCCTGAAAGGCTGCTATGACCACTTTAACCTAAGTCTTTTGGAAAATCTGCAAACATCTGCACTAAAGATCTGATTCCGATGTCGGACGGACCAGAGTCTGTCCGACATTGGACAGGAAGTGAAACCGAGCAACCTATTGTCTTAGGTTCTAGATCTGCAAGTAGGATGCAATTAAACCCTGTTCGTTCGCAATCCTATACTTAAAAATGGTAGAATGCATTCTGATTGTTAAGTGCAGAGGTGCAGTTCATCCCTGCACCCCGTGGGAGGCACCCCAAGGTGCCTGCCACTGGGTGCAGGGATCAACATTCGGCAGCCTCGCAAAAATGGGGGCCCGGCTGGGGGCCCCCTAAAGACAGTTTCAAACTACCTCTCTTTGTCGGAAAGGCCAGCACAATAAGGCAGTGGGAAACTGCTATCAAACTCCCTCAGCCAGAAAGAGCCGGCCGGGGGAGTACTAAAGGATTTCCAGATGGCAGACGGGCTCTCTAAGCCCGAAGGATGTCTTCCAGAAAACCAAGTTGGATTCCTTTCCGACTGAGCCCATCAAAATGGCTTGGTCAGAAAGGAATCCGAACAGCACATTCGGATGCGGGCAGGAGTGATCCTACAGACGGTCGGACCCCTTCCTGCCTGCATCGGAATCAACCCCTAAGTGTAGAATATGCAACAAAATTCCAACTTGATTTTGGAAAATTGTGAAATTAAAAAGTTAATCGGTCTGGCATATGTACCAATAAAGCATATAGCTAACCACAACAACATGCAACAGAATCCTCATGTTACAGAGAAATGAACATATGGACTACTTCAAAGACACTTGGGTCAGCACTCTGCACTGATCTGGGCACAGACACCAATCCAAATTCCAAAATACATATATATAATATAATATAACATTTCACACTCAAGAATAAATAAATAAAAGTTTTTGATCCACCTCCAGAAAATGCAACCCACAAAAAGTAAACTATAAAAATCAAGAAACCCCCGCCAAAAAATCTAAACCTACACTAACTAGACCTACAAACATCCCTCCAGTCTTAAAACCCAAAATAAAAAAGTAACAACATTCTAACTTTGTCTGTCAAACAGCATCAGGGAACCGTGACCACACAAACAAAATCCACCAAAAATGACTCTAAAAGAGTACAAAATACAGGTGGGGTAAACAAAATGAAAGGAAAGGAAAGGCTGTCTTCCTGTAGAAATCAATAGAAATGCTACATAAAGTTATTAAAACGTGTTAAAATGTATTTTAAAAATGTGTTAAAATATGTAAAAAATGTTTTTTTATTTATTGAGCAAATACAAATGTATCTGTTAAATATAAATTAAATGGTACTATATGATTATAACTCTATATTAAAGAGTGCTAATTATTATACATTAAAATGCACAACAAACATGTAAAAATACAATCTACTATGAATAAAAAATATGTGTGGAAAAATAATAATGTATCGTTTGTACAGACATTTTTAAAAATATTAATGCCTTAAAAATTGTACCACTGTAACATGTGAAAATTATACATTATTTCTTTGCAAAAATGTGTTTCAAAAAAGAAATCTAAAAATTGAAACTAAATAAATAAAAAATATACATAACTATATGTAAAAACCTTGATATGCATTGCTTATTATTCTACAAAACAATACTATATACAAAAATACATACTGCAGATCATTTTGGTGAAGGTGCTTGACACTAAAAGGGTAAAATATATTGATTCCCACTACAATTAAAACCATTTTGGGGAGTGTGTTGGTATTTATTGTTGTGGCAAATACTTTGTCTCCTACTGACTCTTGTCTCCTCTGCCATATGGAATTTAAGGTTGTTGCTGGCCTGGGTGTATGTTAAGATCAATGGGAAGTTATGTGAGAGAATTCTTTTCATATAATCTATTCCAGTGCAGCTTGAGTATAACTCTTGCATTCTATAGGAGCTATGGGGCAGGTGAGTAAAATGAATATATTACATCATCCAGATATCTTGACTGCCAAGCATCCACTGTGTCTAATTGGTTCACAGTGCTTACCAGCTGTAGTGTACATCTGCTCTTAGGTCTCAGTTTCTCCACACCGTCTGAGCTTCCAAGTGGGGCACCAGTCAATGTAATACTGTGGGAAGTTAGGTTAATTTGGGTATGTTGGGCAGAGCCATTTTATAAGCACACCTTTATTATAATTTAACTAGCAGCATAATGTACCACTCTTTGGGTCACTCTGAACCATCAGAACTTCAAATGGGACCCTACCATTGCTCTATGCTGACCATTCCCTCTACTAGGCCGAGTAAGCGGCTAGGTAAAATTCTCCTGGCAAAACACTATTCTAACATTTTGTTTTCATATAAAGGACAATACTGAATGTTGTTTTGTGTAGATTTTTAGCCCTCTGACATTCCCTTTGATTGTCTTTACAGAACTTTTACTAAGGGTCGTTGAGAGCCCAGTGTCTCACAATCAGCCTCTTCCTTTTGCTCAGGACATACATGCTCAACATTGAACCCACAATGTTACTCAACATCACCATCTGATCATCATCTATTCTCTCTCACCATTTACGCATCCATAACCAAACTGTCCCCAACAAAACCTCACCCTTGGTCTCATTGGTAAACAATGTTGAGGTTCTGTGAGTTTGCGTGCTTTTAAAGTGCATGACTTTCTTTTCTAAACATGGGTTTTTGCCATGCGTCGTGACTGCCATCTGGTGTTGCCTTTTACGTAGGCCTTAGAAGTTAGTCTGCGAGCAAAGCAGTCTGACCTTCTGTGGGTCATGTATACATTAACTAAGGTTTTCTTCGTGCGCTGGAGTCAATTTCAGAAGCTGGTCTTTCACCTGGAATTGACCCTGCCAAGCCAATTTCTATGCAAGATCGTTATCCACTTTCCCAATCACCATTCAAGACATTTGTTAACTTTGAAGTTTCTTTACGTTTCTGTTATCTTGCACATTATCTGAAACTACTTTTCTTTACTGTTTCTTCATTTCATGGGTTACGCTTTCAATTAAGGGTTTGTCCGGGCCTTCCAGATTATTATTTAGATATGCCTAAATATTAACTTGTGGGTTGGGACACTGTAAAATGAGCTTTACTGTATGATGCTGTGTGATGTCATGTATTTTCTATTGGTTGAATTTTGGTGCAGGGGCGTGCATTTTAAATGTACCTTTTTGTGTATAAATAGGGATGTCTCGCCTTAGTAAAATTGAGCAGTTTCTTGAGTTTTACACCGTGTTGTATTGCTGGGATTTCTGCTACTAGCTGCAGCTAATAAATGTGATCTCTGATGCCACCTAGAAGTATTCCGTGTCTCAAGGCAAGAGAACCCAGAGGTCTTTGGGCGTGTCCCTGACGCCGCCCGGTATTTGACAAACTCAGTTCTTCAGTGTTTCCTAGTATAATTTTGAGCATACACATCTTCACATCTAGCTCCAGTTATTCTTGCATGTGCAGGTATCTATTTGTTATCATTCATTTCAACTTCAAGTGCATTTACTTTTTGCTCTATGGTCCAATCCTGCATCCCAAAAAATTCTGAAAAACGTATGTGCAGTGCAGTATGCTTCCAGCCCATGGCTTTGACTGCACCCACCTTGGAGAGGGCACCTCGAAGGTTGGTACAGAATCCAGCCTTGTCTCAAATTTGAGACCAGAGGAGAAGCGCTCCAGTAGTATCCCTCATTACCAGCTCATGTGTTGTCCGGCCGCCATCCAGTGTTTGTGATGTACCAGGTCTCAGCAGTGGCATTAAGGCTCTACATGCCCTCTCCACAGACAAGAGCTTTGAGAACTAATTTGGTTTCCTGGTGTACAAGATCCTGCTCTCTAGGAAGAGCTCACCCTTTTTTCAACTCTTCTCCTGTATCCATGCAGACTCCTGGAGCTTAATCATTGTGGCACATAGCTCAGAGACATCAGTTGTGAATGACTGTATCTCATCCTCTTATGCTTTAGGTCGGTTTGCCAATTTCCTGGGATCCACTCTTATCATTGAAATTTCTGTTGATACAGCATCTATTTTATGTTCCAGCTCCTGCTATGAATCACTTATGACTTTCATTAAGTCTGACATAAGAGGTTCCCATAATTCTCTCTCAGCCTGGGTAGGAGGGGAACATTCATCTGTATATGCCTTGTTTGATGCGTATTGGACTATTTTGTTTGCTTGGGAAGTCTTCCCCGTCTTGAACATTTCCATGGTTGCCGATGTTTTGCAGGCCCCAGGCACCCGGTCAGCACCATCTATTGTTGAAACTTACTATCCTTAGCAACCCAGTCTTGGGGGTTCTCTGCACTGAGTACGATTCTCACGGGGCGAATATCGCTCTTAAGGCCCTGTCACCCATGTGTGATGGCAACACATCAAAGCGAGCACCAACGCCATAGGTCACATTACAACTCAATACCAGCACATGTAGCAGTTCAATTCTCCACCCCAGGAGCATCACTCAGCAATTGGATCCATGCTGACAGTCAGGGTATATTCAGTTGTCTATTCCGATGGGAGTTTCCACCTCCTCTTCACATTCTCAGTTCAATTTTTACAGAACCAGAGTCGGGCAGTAAGTCAGACACATCTCACCTTTCCAGGGCACTTTTGTGATCTGCTTTGACTGGTCAGGGTTCTCCACTCTCCTCCTCACTTACCAACATCCTTTTGTGCAGCTTCAGTGGGCCTCAGTGCTTAAGGTGCAAACAAAGTCAATGCCAGGGCCCTTCTCATTAGACCACTACAGCTTGCACCACCTATTGCCCTTGACAGCGCTGTCAATGACAATACCAACATAACTAACCATTGCACTCCATTAAGTGTGATCATTCAGACTATTCCAGGCCACCCAAAGCTACAAGTCTGGCCTGGCCTGTAAGTATTTTGAAAAGTATTATTCATCTTTAATGTATATTGAAATATAAGTAGTGTTGGTGAGCTCTTCTCAAAATTAGACAACAGTACCACCATGTGGTGGACTGTCATTAGTGCAGGTGTTGAAACGTAAGTGCTGGTGCCGAGCACTGGAAACCACCAGCTCATATTAAGCACTGGTGGAACTCATGCTCTGCTCCATCTACTTCATATTCCAGCACTAGCGGTGATACCCTCCCCCCCCCACACACACAACGCATCAGATCAATCTTTCTAGTAGGGTGCAGTTTGCTTTTCAGCTTGATTTCTAGTATCAGGCTAATCATTGAAAGAGCAGAGCCACATACATCTTTAGGACACCAGCTTGCAAGCTCCGCAACCTCCTTGTCACCAGTCTCTTGTGGCTTTTGCCTCTCTCCTTTGTTGGAGTAGAGGAAACCTCCTTCCCGGCCAAGTCCTGGGCATCAGGCCACCACATGTGGAGAAACACCACAGCTGTCCTCAGGCCGCTGAATTCACCCTATAGCAGCCTTCTTCTTTGTAATCCGTAGCCCCTGCCACCTCTTAGAAGCAAAGCAAGGGTTGTTTACAGGTACGACAGTGGGCCCTATAACATTGCAACCAGAGCCACGCCATGGCCATTTTCCCTCTTCTAAGTCTCATCCCTCGTCAGTGGCTTCTCCTGCACCTGTTGGTATCCCTTCTCCAATCTCATTGCTCCAGTGCTCCCTGGCAAGGCATCTCTAGTCACTACTGCGGTTTAATTTCAGTGTTCTTCCACCTTCAAAAGGTGCGAGGTGGATGCAGTTGTGCAGTCACCAGTGCTGACACTTAAAGGCTGAGCTCGGCCATTCTGGGTAGTTAACCACAAGGGTCTTTTGTGGCAGCCTCTATCCTTGAGAAAGCCTTGAGAAAGCCCCGGCGCAAATCGCCAAGAGGGGGCGAAACACGTGTCGGCTGTCCTCACCGTATGAATTAAAATAAAGTAATCTTTCTGCAAACAGAGATGTTCTTGTCCTTCATATCACGAGCTGGAAAAAACGGATATTAATCCTGGCAAATAAAACCAATCTTATGTGGAGATCACACTCACAACTTCTCAAAACTGTTTCCTTAACCCTGAAGCCCAAGAGGTCCAGAGCTTCGAGTGGGTCTCCATCCGCTAATTAACCACACTTATTCAAGTGTTGTCTAAAGCCTTGAAATCCTTGGGCCTCTGCTACCTCATCCGCATTGAAATATATGGATCTCTAAGGCTTAAACAACTGATTCTTCTACAAGCCACTGCTCAATTCCAAAAGAATTTTACCATCTTGGCTTTCAAAACAAAACAATAAATAATGGCATCCTACAACTCGAGACGTGACAGACGAAACGACAGACTTGAAGCAGCATTTGACCCCACAGGCGCGACCATAAGTCGAACATCCAGTACCACCAACCTAACCTCAGCTAAAAGCACTTTTCAGGCTTTGGAAAAAGTTGCAAAGAAGGAGACCTCAAAATGGTGGGAGGTAGCATCCCTCAAAAAATACCTGGAACATAACCTGATCCCACGGGGATTGCGCATATTGATCTTTCCTCCAATCGAAACTACGGCTCCTGAAAAACTACAACTATGGGAAGACAACCTTCGCACTGCCTCCAATAACATGATCCGACAACTAATTGACATTGCAATGGAAGAGTATGAGATAAATAAAAAAGAAGTTGATAACTTATCCAAAAGAATCGAAGATGCAAATTGGGGTGAGATCACAACAAAAAACTATGACATCTTAAACAAATTCCTGGATGAATTCGAGGAAGACATTATTCAAAGGAAAAATCGGAAATTCAGACGTGATCTGCAAGATTACCAACAAGGGAGAGTGTACACCTTTGCACAAAAATATGACAATATCAATACCTCCACAACAAACAATACGACAAACGAATCCATACCGACACCATCATCATCTGAGGCAGGGTCAGTAGAAAATCTATCCTTATCGTCCAATTTGAGACCGCAGGTAAATTTTCGGGAGGAGGTCCAACGACACCGCCTAGGGAATATACAAGACAACCGATCACGACCACCAAATCTAGGCACACCGAAACCCAACACACCGGGTGTACAAACCAGGGCAAGGAAAAGGGAACAACATCTAACCAAAACATAACCAACAACCTGGTACTCAACTTATCCACGACTACCCTGTCGGATACACACAACCAAATACTAAATAAAGGACTGTCCTTTTGTCCAACTGCCCAATGGGACCTAGTGAAAACCAAAATAGATCTCTTTAAATTCACTAGAAGATTGAAACTACACTCTTTCTTTCAAGATAATCCAAGAAGACGGACGACGACCAATTACAATAATCAAACCAGTGACCTGTCTGCACAAGACCTGGAAAACAGCAATCTCCTCCTCCATCTATCCTCTGACGAAACACCAGATGACTTGGAATCTCTCACAACAACTGCAGATGAACTTGGTATTGACATCTACCATACTAAACCAAACCCTCTGAAGAAGAAATCAAGATTCACCCCGTCATTACCAGCTGGTAACTCTATTGATATGTTTCTCTCCAAAGTAACCGAAGATCTAAACAAGGAATTTGACAAGTATAAAGCCAAGCAGAAATATACCCCAAAAAATATAACAACTAAGGAAAGATTGGCTTTGGCGGAAATACAACAAAACAAGGACCTGACAATAAAAGAAGCAGACAAGGGGGGAAATGTAGTTATTCTAAACACCTCAGATTACCTGCTAGAAGCACAACGTCAACTGGATGACAATACCTGCTACCAAGTTTTGGAAAAGAATCCCACCCAATCAATTCAAGAAAGATTATCTACACTACTTGACCTATGGTACGAAAAAGGCCTCCTCAGTATAGAAGAAAAGAACCTTTTATACATTAAAAATCCAGTTGTACCAACTCTGTACCTGTTACCTAAGGTGCACAAACCTGGACGAATACCTAAGGGAAGTCCCATAATTGCTGGCATAGACTCCGTTTGCTCCAACCTAGGAGCTTTCATAGACGCAGAGCTACAGCCTTTAATGAAAGCCCTGCCGTCCTTCATCAGGGACACAAAGGATGTACTACAAAAACTGGACAATATAACATGGCAGGAAGATTTCTTTCTCATTGCAATTGACATTACCAGCTTATATACCTCAATAAAACACTCAGATGGTATAGCTGCTACCAGGAAATACCTGCAAACCCGTTCAGTCCACCTAACGGCACGCAACAGAATGATTCTTGACTTCCTTGAATTCTGTTTATTCAACAACTATTTTCTTTTTAATGGAAAATATTACCTCCAACTGCGGGGGACGGCAATGGGGGCAAAATTTGTACCCCCATATGCCTGCCTCCTGATGGGAATGGTCGTACAACATTGGCTGTGGCAGGAAAGACCGGAAGAAGTGACAGACAACATAATAATGTGGGGTCGTTACATTGACTGAAAAACACAACGTTGGGGAGGGTCAAGGGGAATATATTTATAGACTATCCAAACTCAATACCCCTATTCAAACTGCAGTAAACAAAAAGAGTTGGAGGGTCTGTATGCTAGGTCGCTGAGTCTCAAAGGTCCTTAATTAAGCACCCCTTTTGGATTGCACTAAATCAGACCTAGTGGTCACATGACACGGGTATGTAGTAGATATCCTATCAGCCCACCCATTTGGCGGAGCATCGTCATGTAGGACGTCTGACCAGGGTGGTAAATCTAGGCCCAGATGAATCGGCCAGATAATACACACTACTGGTTATGTTTGTACAGTGTCCATGCCACAGAGTGGTACTGAAAAATTGCAGTGCAAAATAGGGAGTGAGGTAGAGTGAAGCTAAAATGACGGTCAAGGCAAAGAAAAATAATTTTATTGGAGATATTCACCAGGACGTCAGGTTAAAAAGAAGTGTAGAACAGTGTTGACAAAATCACTGTGATACTTTGCTGTACTATGGATTTGGCCAACATGTTTCTGCCTGAGGTGAACTACACCGGCATTCTTCAGGGCCAGCTACAAAGAGATCTTGCTACTGCAAAGATACACTCAAACACGATGTGCAATGTGAAAACCATTTTCTGATCAAAAAACATAAAGCTGATGATCTCAGATGGGTTGTTCTGGAGCAACCTTTTATCCCACCTCATATATCAGATGTCTCCAGGTTTCTTTTCATTAAGGAACAACGCTGGATTTTTAAATTGAAAACGGATACAACGGGGCTGAATGACAACATACCATGGGTGTCCATTTGAACATCTTGTAGCTAATAAGGACACCCCTGCTGGTCATTGGATGACCTAGCTCACCACCACCTGGTTACACTTCATATGAAACACATTCACTTTAGTGATGACATACAGTGTAGCATGGGTCATGATCCTGCCAGTTCAATTTCGAAGGTATTAACAGTACTAGTCTAGACTCGTGTCACCTTGCTTTGTAGTCCCTGGCAGTACTAAGATTTGGGGTCCATGGGAGTTTAATGCAACAGGTTAGCATCTCCCTCACTTGTGGCCAACCAGTGTTTACCAGGACCAAGACCTATCCAATAAAATTATTTTTCTTTGCCTTGACCGTCATTTTAGCTTCACTCTACCTCACTCCCTATTTTGCACTGCAATTTTTCAGTACCACTCTGTGGCATGGACACTGTACAAACATAACCAGTAGTGTGTATTATCTGGCCGATTCATCTGGGCCTAGATTTACCACCCTGGTCAGACGTCCTACATGACGATGCTCCGCCAAATGGGTGGGCTGATAGGATATCTACTACATACCCGTGTCATGTGACCACTAGGTCTGATTTAGTGCAATCCAAAAGGGGTGCTTAATTAAGGACCTTTGAGACTCAGCGACCTAGCATACAGACCCTCCAACTCTTTTTGTTTACTGTCGTTACATTGACGACATCCTAATGATCTGGCAAGGAACTGAGGACAAACTAAGATCATTTATCAAGTCCATGTCACCAAACCAATGGGGTATCGAAATTACATATAACATCTCCAAAACAGAAATCGAATTCCTGGACTTGACTATCTACATCTCAGAGAATCAGCTACACACCAAAATGTACAGAAAACCAACGTCTGCAAACTCCATCTTACATGCCACCAGCAGCCACCCTGCCCATACCATCACCAACATCCCAGGTGGGGAATTCAGACGGGCACGCATGAACTGTAGCTCTGTGGAAGAATATGAAACTCATTCAGCAAACATAACTGAACGTCTGAGACAAAGAGGTTACAAAGAGAAACAACTTGCCAAAGCAGTCACTAAATTCAAAACATCTGACAGACAGAGCTTATTGCACAACAACCAACCACAAGAGAAAAAACAAACCATTCGCTTTACAACAGAATACAACAGTGGGCAACAACATATTCGTAAGGCCTTACAAAAGCACTGGCATCTGTTGAAAGATAATCCAACTCTGTCCGACACATTACAAGATAAACCTCAAATGGGCTTCTCACGAAGTAAAAATCTAAGAGATATGATTTGTCCATCCTTTCTTGATATTCAACCAAAACCAAGAATATTTCCACCGCAGACCATAGGCTTTTACACCTGTATGAACTGCTCGATCTGCAAACTGGGTAAATCCAGAACCAAAGAGGTCCTAATCAATGGCACTAAATACAGGATCAGAGATCTCATTAACTGTGAAAGCACCTATGTTATTTACCTAATAACATGCCCTTGTGGACAACATTACATTGGCAGCTCGAAAAGACCTTTGAAAGTCCGGATACAGGAACATTACCGAAATATCCATGGCACGGACACTAGACAGTCCCTTGTAGACCATTTCCTTCACCATCACAAAAACAATCTGAGTTTCACGTTTGTTGGTTTAAAAAAACTGAAAACTCCCAAACGAGGAGGAGACTTGGAACAGATGCTCCGTCGAGAAGAGAGTTCACTAATCATTGGAATGGAAACTGTAACAAAGGGACTCAACCAAGAATATGAGTGGCATCACTGGCTGTAATTGACCCAATGTTGTGGTCTGGGAGGGTGACACCTTACTCTCTTTACCATAAACATGGGGCTGCATAAACATGGGGCTGCATAAATGTCAGTGATCCATAGACTATAAGATCCCCTTACTTTTGACATATGTGAGACACTGAAATAACAGCATGGAGTTTATCACTCACATATGAGACGCGATACATATAGACATTCGGGGGTATATCCTTCGTTTTATTTCCAACAATAGTCATTTTGCGTGACCAGGTTTTCCCATTCTTCATTTTTCCTAGGCAGATGCACCTGTATAATGGTAAAATACATTTTATACACATGACCAAGTGTGCTCCAATAAGCCAAAAGGTCACATCACTTCAAAAAAATAACTCAAAAAAATAATCTAGAAACATAATTAATGATAAAATCTTGAATGTTCAAAAATTGCGCACCTTAATTCTCGTCTCCAATCTTCGAGGTTAAGACACTACCTCTAGACACTTGATGGAAACAAAATCCAATAATGACAGCACACCTTGCGTCTCAGTACAAATTATCTTCACCTCTCTGGCCATTCTAAACAAATATATGATTCCATGAGCATATTTAAATCTCGCAGCATACCAGCTGTCCAAAATCTTACGCTTGACCGTCCTTCCTCTCACCACTTATAAATGGCGTTCGCTCTACCGAGCCGATGAATATACTCCTTTTTGACCAATCTCTCCAGCACAAATAATATTATTTGTAATGATACACTCTTGGTTCACTCATTAATTAAAATAATACGGAGAAGTCTTGCATGCCTATCATGCCAATAAACTAACACAAGATTACCCCAAATGCAACATACCGAAGATCTGTCCTAAATTTACATCTTGTCTGGTGTGGTAATCCACCACTTACAAATGGCGCCCGCCTTACCGAGCCTATCTACACACCACCATGAGCGCCAGTTCCAGCAATAATACCCTCGCTGCATCTAACCTTTTTTTCCCTTGGTTGGTAAAAAAACCAATACGGACAATCCTTCCGTGCTCACATAACATCTTAATAAACAACAATACAATCCCAATCAAGTTTTTCAAAAAATATCAATTTGCGCAGTAAACACCTTTCACTTCCGGGTCTTTCCCTTTAACTCCCGGATCCCGCGACTGCGAGATGCGGAAGGACGTGAACGAGGAATCGCCATGCTGGGAGGACCTTAGGATTGTAGGCATTAGCCTAAAAAGTAAGTCGGATTTGCCGTATTTTCATACCGCGCTCAACTGCTTTCTGCAAACTCCGCGCTTAACGCGGGTGATCCTTCTATACCCGTTTCCTTGCAATAGAAACGCTCGCAACTCGTCCGTTTCCCAAACACTGTGGCACCCCATCTGCCTATGCACACTGTGGCTCGCCAGCCGGATTAACATCAACCCTGACAATATGCCCCCGAATTTTGATGTTTATGTGGTTTAAACACCAACATGACCGACGGCATCCCAGCCAGTCAGCCACACAAAACGGGCGAAATATACAGGACGACTTTGTCTCTCCTAATCACCCTAACATATGCCCGGGCACAAGACTCAGTATTTATTACCATTCCCTCTGTCCCACATTAAGATTAATGAAAAAATCTAGCTGCGCAGCAATCATGAAATTACACGGTCTCAATTATGTCGCAAAGGCGCTAGATTGTGTAAAAGGTTAGAAAATAATAATGTGCCGGTAAGAGATGTAGACTATTTTTTCCAGGTGTCGCTCTGAATATATTTACCAGACACTGCTGAAAGGAGACTAACATAGTCT
This sequence comes from Lissotriton vulgaris, assembly GCF_964263255.1. NCBI lineage: Eukaryota > Metazoa > Chordata > Amphibia > Caudata > Salamandridae > Lissotriton > Lissotriton vulgaris. The sequence continues at coordinate 985,883,857 of NC_141696.1, read as the reverse complement.
TTTGCAATATAAATGCCCCAATCCAAATGTAAACTATTAGGAATACCAACATGCTTGAAGTACCTGCTGACATATGAGCGTTTGGATGTTTTGATTTCTGTGACAAAAGTAGAATATACAATTGCTATTATTGTCAATGGGGCAGATCAATTTCATGTATTGATAGCATGAATCCGGACATCTCAGTTGTAATTTTGTTTCCTTCTTAGATTTTGCCTCCACATAGTGCGAATCTGCTTGACATTATGTCCTATCTAAATATGTTGTACATATGCTTGGATGCCAACACAATTGCACTCATGAATTGTTCTGTTTAAATTAACAGGAAATGTTTTATTACTGAAGAATTATATTCTTATACCACGGACAATGTACACACATTTGAAACAGGAATTTTCGACGTGAATTAATTCATTTAGGTATTATGACTGTATTTTATTGACCGCACTGCTATTTGCTTCTCCTTCACCTTTCTTTGTCCTAACACCTTGGGATTCTTTGTTTGACCAACCGAACATAGTGACTCTCTTCTTTACACTTCTGTTTACGTTTATTCAAATCCTGCTGTGTGTTTGTAAATCAATACTTTAAAACTCACTCACGCTGCTTTTGCCTGAAATCTGTCTTGCGTTTTTTGGAATTCTTCTGATCACTGCATTGTACTCAGGCACCATCATTTTCTAGGCACAGAAACTGACTTTTTAGGTGTTCTTTGCATCAAAGAATCAATCTAAGCACTTCCGCACACTCTGTGTCTTCTCTGGTTTCTCTTGGGGTCAATTGCTCTTAGTTCACTCAAGTTTTAAATCTTTCTCTTACTCCTTTTCAACAGCCTTGAGAAAGCCCCGGCGCAAATCGCCAAGAGGGGGCGAAACACGTGTCGGCTGTCCTCACCGTATGAATTAAAATAAAGTAATCTTTCTGGAAACAGAGATGTTCTTGTCCTTCATATCACGAGCTGGAAAAAACGGATATTAATCCTGGCAAATAAAACCAATCTTATGTGGAGATCACACTCACAACTTCTCAAATCTATCCAGAGTTTTGATCCAGCTTATCTTAGTCTAGATGGTATCAGGCAAACAGGAGTTTTTAGAATAATATCTTGGGCCAGACAGAGTCACAAAGACTTACTTCTTCGAAAGAACTTGATTTTACCTATAATGTCATCTAGATTGTCTCCCCCTTGTCCTTGACTAAGGGCCTAATTACGACTTTGGCGGTGTCGGAGCGGGCCACCACGCCATCCACATCACCAAAGCCGTACTGACACTGCCCGCCAGTTTAGGGAGTTTGCTGGTATCTAGTGGGCGGTGCTTTGGCGGTCCCATGGCTGTGCCCCAAGAAAAGGCACAGCAATGGGAGTGTGAAGGCGGGGCAGTCCATGCCATGCAGGAAAGGGGGTAAATGGACACAGGGGGGCACAACATGTGTCTCCCTGCAGGCACCCATGGCCTGAGGAAACAGCCTCACCGCCATGAAAACTGTGGCAGTGAGGAAACTTCTAATATGCTCGGGCCACAGTGGCACCACCAGCATATTAATGCCTCTCACTGCTGCGCCACTGCCGCAGGATCCATGATCCTCGACAGATGTGGCAGGCCTGTGGAGGTTCCACTGCCGTAATCATAATACGATGGGTGGACTGCCAGTCTGGAGGTCCAGGGATCGCCACCACAGTTTTGGACCGCCAAAGGCATAATTCAGCCTGTTAATATTTTTCTCCCATCTTTTTAGGGTAGTATTTCTAGAAAAGTGTTGATGCAGTTGCCTATTATTATGAACTTGATAGTGAATTGGAAATAAATGAATGAAAACTTCAATCTTCCAAGCAGGCAAAATTTGTACATAACTTGTATTCAATCTGTACTATACATCATTAATTATTTATTACAATGTTTATATGATGATTGCATTGCCTATTTTTCTGTTTTGCACAACATATAATCTACAACTAATTTCAGAAAGTAATACATTGATTTCTAATTTTCATATTTTGAGAAGTACCGAAGTAACTGACTTTTACAACAGGTGGAATGTCACGCTATGCAGGGCTAGTGGCGCTATGAGAACATAAACAAAGTGATGTACTTTCCCGGCGGCATTTGCTCAGAAAAGCAAATCACCATGGTAGGAAAAATCAGGGACGCTAGCAGTTTATTACAAAAAGAAAATTCATTCCTAACCCCCTTAAGAAAAATCCCAAACGTGTGAAGTGGCAATAACCGTAAGAAATATGTTTATAAAGAGAAACTGCCATCAAACAGCAAATGCGTTAGCAGATGAAGAGTGCCAAAAACCTCTAAATTAACTCATGAAAAATGTGCCCCATCTTGCACTCCGTTCGTCAAGCGGTTAAAAAAACCTGCAAAATCACAGGCCGGTAATCCACTTACTGTATTAGTAATATTACTATTTTTCCTGTTCCACTGTTCCAAAGACAACTACCTTAGTAGGAAAACTTTCATTACGTCCTTGCGTGTAGCACGTACACGCTCAAGATTACCAGCATTCTATGGCTACATTGGAAATGTCCCTGTTATTGAAAATACATCTATTTTACCGAGGCCTGGGTAAGTCTGTCCAACCAACCTCCGATGAATTTCATAGTATACGAGAACAGAACTAAGCAAACTCTTAACTTCAGATAATGAAGGTAGGGTACACTGATTCGTCAGGCTACAAAAGACCACTTATGCTGCTTCTAAACAGTGTTCGAAAGAGGGGACGGTTCAGGCTTTTGAGATTATTCTGAGGTAACGGGTATTTATTTGATTATCGGCCGTTTTAGAACGAAGGAAAACAACAGCAAAGGCTATCAATTTTTGATGTTTCGCAAAAAGCAAGGACAGCCAGGAGATGTTTTCTTTCAAAACAAATCATATGCAAATTGCTAATCACCTCTTTTTCCAACATCACACTACTAAATTTTGCAGAATGAAGTTTACTAATTGAACATTTTTCTCTATGCACTAAATTTTTCACACATTTCATTTTTAACAAGAATTTGACTGAGCATTGCAATGTCTGGGGGACGGTAGACATATTGGGGCACATGCATCAAGCTAAGCAAATGGGATTCCTTAACAGAAATTATTAAGGAACTGCTATTAAGGAATAACAATTGCCTATGCATGTAGATTTCGCAAAAAAAAAGTGATTCCCAACTTCCACCAGAAAACATTGTTGAACAGTATACCATACAGAGAATTTCTGAGAATCCGTCGAATATGCAGCGAACAAGAACAATGGGAAAAAAACAGCAAACATACGATGGAAAGATTTGTGAGGAGAAAATATCCAGTAAAGGTAGTCAGACAAAGCTTCATAAGAGCTAACAACAAGACACGGGGGGAGTGTCTTAAGAGAAAAAATCCAAATGAGGACCTAGAAGAAGGAAAAATCCGTATGATCACGGACTTCTCTCAAGAAAGTGTCCAAATAGGAAAAATCCTAAGAAAGAATTGGAAATTACTACAATTGGGCAATACTGTCAAAGAAATCATGGGCAACCATCCAATTATAACATACAGACGTGCAAGAAATCTGAAGGATCACGTAATTCACAGTCATTTCCAAAAAAATAGACAAGATGATTGGTTGCAAACAAAAGGATTCGTTAAAATGCCACGGATGCAAGATGTGCCAAATAGCCAAACCAATGAAAGAAATAACATTGGCAAACAAAAAGAAGTGGCAGATTAGACAATGCATCACTTGTAAAACTCCATTCACAGTCTATATAGTGGAATATCCTTGCCCAATGTTGTATGTGGGAAGTACAACAGTGGAATTAAAAAATAGAATCCTACAACACATGAGGGCAACAATACATAAGGATCGATCTAATGCTATATAACATATGGAGCAATTCCATCAAGGAGACTGGCAAAAAATGAAATTTTATGGTATACAGACAATTCCAAAAGGAGAACGCGATGGGGACCGTGAGAGAAAACTTAGGCAAACAGAATTGAGATTCATATTAAACCTGAGAACGCTGCATCCGAATGGGTTAAATCAGTCGGAAGAATTATATGTGCACTTATAAACAATCATCAGAGACTATCATGTAAAACCACAATGGATGGTCAGCAAATAAAGGGACATTCTTTTGGAATATAAACAAAGAAAATTTAAAGCACAAATAAGAATAATAATATTGGACTAAGCCTATTGGAAGGCGGAGCAATTAACATAATGATAAGGCTGATCGAACGGGGTATGAAAAATATAAGGAGAGAAATGAGTCTCAAATGTTGAATGAGATTATATTTGCATGAACATTCTATTTTTGCCGATGAACAGAATAAGTAACTACAAGGACCACAATCCTTGTAATGTGAACATGTGACAGGAAGTAACTGTGAAAAAACATTCAAATTCAAACGGGGTAGGGCAACCCGTTGATCGTGAGCAAGGTGGTGAGACACCGAAACGCGTAAATCTTACGCGCTGTTAGCCCTGTAACTGGATAAAGAAAGAGGATTTTGAATACTGCAACTGGGTGTGCGACCTGTTTTTCCCCTTGCTGGGGGAAGTTGGTAAATGAGTAGCGGCGTGGGTTCAGCCGCAGGATAACGCACCTACGTGAGTGCTGCAAATTCCTGGATTTCGAACCATACTGGAGGTGACATATATATATATGACGAAGGCAAGTGCTGAAACGCGTCTGACATTATTCTTTTGCGCTAAATAAACCTACTTGGTTTACACCTGCTGCGAGTGCCGTCTTGTTGCTTTCTGCTGCCGGTCCTCGGTAGCAGAGTTGCGGAGCTCTAAATATATATATATATATATATATATATATATATATATATATATATATATATATATATATATATATATATATATATATATATATTACCTACTGGCGATAGCCAGTAGGTATATATAGTTAGGATTGGCTACCATAGGAAAATCCGAACATTCTATTGGGAATAACTTTGGCGCCGATTGAGGGATCTGCCTGTAATTTTCTTTAAAATGGTCTTGCTGCGCTCCGCTCCTTCCCTGAAAGTTTCGGGGGGATTCGTGAAGTGGGGGCTGAGAAAAAGGGACTGGTACGCAGATATGCCTTTGCTATGTTTAGTGAAAATTGCTCCAGTGGTTTTTATGAAACTTAGGTTCAAAAACACATATATATCTATATGAGCTTATGGGTCCGCGCACCGCACGCGTACCGTACGCGTACGCGCGTACCCTTACGTGCGCGCGATCCTGATTGGCTGGCAGTCGACTGTCAACATTCCACCAGCGGAAATGCTCAGGTTGAGGCGAATACATAGTAAAGAAGATGATCTACTTAAAGCACAAGCTGAGAGTGCAAATAGATTCCTAGAACGTGGTTATAGTGAAAAACTCATTAACATTGCCATTAGAAAATCCATGGTAAAAGAACGTTCATCCTTGCTCTTAACAGGCAGCAACACTCAGGGCATCCCAGGAATACCTAATTGTCTGAAACTACCGTAGGCATAACATCCACTATGGACAAATCCTTCAGATTAGAACTTCTGTACAGTCAACAACATAAGAAAATCGAATCTATAATTAGGAAGTATTGGCCCCTGGTACTAAGTGATCCGGTCATTGGTCACACTTTACCAAAGAGACCGTCGATCACCTACAGCAGAGGCCGCTTAATGAGGGATGAGCTCATAAAAGCTAGCCCTGAGGTAATAGAATCCACAGACTGGTTAAAAACTCACAGTGGTTTCTACAATTGCAAAGTGTGCAAAGCCTGCAAACAAGGTGTAAATGACAAACCATACATCTCACCATTTGATCAAAGAGAGCCACAAGATTAAACAGTTGTTAACATGCAAAACCGAATTTGCTGTCTACGTGTTGTCCTGTCCCTGTAATCTTATGTACGTTGGAAGTACCAAACTTCAGGTACATAAACGTATATTACAACACTTGAGGGCAATATCCAACCAGGACAACACATACCCAGTAGCCAGGCACTTTAAATCTACACACAAATCTAACAGCCGTGAGCTCAGTTTCTATGTAATTGACTCGGTACCAGCCAGTAGAAGGGGAGGCAACCGTGAAGAAAAACTACGTCAACTAGAAACTAGATACATCCTGGAGCTCAACACTAAACAACCAACCAGTTTAAATATGACGGAGGATTTATCTACATGCCTTTAATCCCCCTCATGTTGGATTTATTGGCGGTTGAACTGTAAATGATTCCTAGTGATCAAATCTAATATACACCTCACACAGTGTCTACTCAGGGAGATCATTGTATTCTAACATGTATTTTACCTATGTGGCATTAATCTGTATTGATATTTATGATATATTTATGGTTATTTATATAATATGTATGCTATTTTATCCTATTTTATTTATATTTATATTGATATTTATATTTATGAATTTTAGGATGTATAATATGAATTTTATGTGTTATATATTTTTCTACATATTAACATGAGATTTTTCTATGAATATTTAGATTGTTACTATTTGTAGATAACCATATACCCATAGGAATCAGATTGGTCAACATAGGACTGTAACATATGATGAAATCATTGACCTGACATAGCCACCAAGGCCACAAAACTGCACAATCACTGTGGTCCTGTGTGCTTTCCCTTTTTTGTTTACTCACAATATACTATGTCCTCATTTGAGATAAAATGTCAAATTTTATTGGGGCTCCAACCGATTATGAGTGCATACACATCTTAAGTGATGATACATTTTTGGGTATTTATACCATCATTCTAATCATCCATGCGCACAACATTTAACCACTTGGGCTCAAGATTGGGATTACTCTTGTTTATACTATTGCGCTAAAACGAGACTGAATATGTTTTGCACTTGCACTTCCACTTTATTTTAATTTTCATATTTATCAACACTACACTGAATAACAAAATGTTAAAGCATTGGTTTTATGTAACTTTTATAAATGACAAATCTAGTCAGTTTATTTAATGAACATAATCTTTTGATGTGGTAAAATCGAACTCTTCCATGTCTATGGTCACATCTATAAACGTGCTTTGCTGATGTCACCATTTCCTGCATAGTATTTAAACCAATGTACAATCATGCACTGTGTCATGTGATCAAGGTCCAAGGCGGGACCGAAACGCGTCGTGACGCTCAAGCACTAAAATAAACAAGAAGCACGATATTTGTGGTCCGTGTCCATATCTCTTTTGACTACCTGGATTGTGGTTTTCTGCTTTTCGATATGGAAACTGCGTGATATATATATATATATATATATATATATATATATATATATATATATATATATATATATGTATATATATATATATATATATATATATATATATATATATATATATATATATATATATATATATATATATATATATATATATATATATATATATATATATATATATATATATCAGGAACACTCCAAACTTCAGCATGCAAGCATGCAAGTAAGGCACTGACTCCGTAAAATTGTTGATCCCAAATAAGTTTTATTCACTCATTTAGGCTGCTTGACGCGTTTCGGCGGTAAGCACCCGCCTTGTTCACAACATCTTAACAGACTGTGGTTACATTTATACTCCTCTGTCATTGCATTACATCATGCGTGTTTCACTCTTGTTTTTAGGCATATTCTAGCTTGTTTTACATTCTTTCGACATGGTCCCCATGGTAACCTCGGGTGACGCCTAAGTACATTTGACATAGAAGAGTTACTTTCATTTTCAACATCCTGAATTGCGTCACCCTCCCTCTCACGTTATCATGTTTCTATAGTAACCCACCGGCAATTCCAGCCCAGTGATTTCCTCCCTTGCACTCCGCGTGCAGCGCGCTGCCCCCGTGTTGCTGACAGATGTTCGCGCGCTCCTGTCTTAACTTTACCCTCAGTGATGGTGAGTGTTCGTATGTGTCGCCCCTTGGCAATTAATCTGTGCACTGTATCGGGTACTGATTGTAAGGCGGCGTTAGAGGCTATAGCTAGCGCTGGGTATGTGGCCGCTCGTAATGTTACATACAAAATATGTCTCGTTCGTGCCGGGTGCGGGAGGGACTAATTTTAACTTTGCACTCCGGTGGTTTCGGTTGTTCTATTGCATTAACTGCGCATTGTGATACTATTTAATTCCTGATTTTTATATATATATATATATTACCTACTGGCGATAGCCAGTAGGTATATATAGTTAGGATTGGCTGCCATAGGAAAATCCGAACATTCTATTGGGAATAACTTTGGCGCCGATTGAGGGATCTGCCTGTAATTTTCCTTAAAATGGTCTTGCTGCGCTCCGCTCCTTCCCTAAAAGTTTTGGGGGGATTCGCGAAGTGGGGGCTGAGAAAAAAGGGGGGTCCCAAAACGTGTTCTCCCCATGTTAATTTCCATAGGACAGTCTGACAAGTCTACAGCCCGAACCGCTGTACGGAATTACGCTAAACTTGGCAAAATTGTAAGGACTGGTACGCAGATGTGCCTTTGCTATGTTCGGTGAAAATTGCTCCAGTGGTTTGTATGAAACTTAGGTTCAAAAACACATATATATCTATATGAGCTTATGGGTCCGCGCACCGTACGCGTACTGTTACGTGCGCGCGATCCTGATTGGCTGGCAGTCGACTGTCAACATTCCAAACTGTCCAAACCAGGAAGAGTTGGCCTCCATCTTGTTTCTCAGGAGAACTGAGGCACAAGAGAGCCCAAAACAAGAGTGGAAAACACAAAAAGGGGGCAGGGTAGAGACCCCCCCAACCCTCTAGCCCTTCTCAGGGGGTCCCAGAAGGAGCCCCAAGGGCAAAAAAAAAAAAAAAATCACGGGGTGCGCGCACGGTACGCATACAGGTCCGCGTACGTACACGTACCGTGCGCGCACCCCGCGATTTAATTTAAAAAAAATAATAATTTTTTGCCCTTGGGGGTCCTTCTGAGACAACCTGAGAAGGGCTAGGGGGTCAGGGGGTCTCTACCCTGCCCCCTTTTTGCATTTTCCACTCTTGTTTGTGCTCTCTTGTGCCTCAGGTCTACTGAGAATTGAGAAGGCTGCTCAGGTGGTACCAGAAGGATATTAACATATAAAAATGTTATTCGCTAATAGAATTTGCATTTACAAAACCTTTGAAGTTTCAGGCCATATATAATTAGGAATTAGCATTTAAAAAACCTTGCAAATTCACTTAAAAAAACATAGGTTTCAGGCCTTACATAGTTAGGAATTAGCATTTAAAAAACCTTGCAAATTCACTTAAAAAACCATAGGTTTCAGGCCTTATATAGTTAGGAATTAGCCTTTAAAAAACCTTGCAAATTCACTTAACAACCATAGGTTTCAGGCCTTATATAGTTAGGAATTAGCATTTAAAAAACCTTGCAAATTCACTTAAAAAACCATAGGTTTCAGGCCTTATATAGTTAGGAATTAGCATTTAAAAAACCTTTGAAATTCACTGACAAAACCATAGGTTTCAGGCCTCATGTAGTTAGTAATTAGCTTCAAAAAAACCTTTGAAATTCACTCAAAAAAAGTTTTAGGGGTGTTATAGTTTGCTGGACATTTCACTCATACAAAACCATTGAAATTGCTCCTATATAGTTAGTTGGACTAACTATATTTCGCGCACCCGCAATGCACTGCTGATGATGTCACATATTAGATCATTCATGACATGGTCAGTGACATCACTGATGACATCTCAAACGACATCACTGATGACATCATCCACGTGACAATAACATACACCTTTTCATACACTAGTAAAATCTTTCATCACTCAATGTAAAATACAGAGTATCATATTTGAATCCATTGTCACAGCATCACAAGTATTTAAAAACCCACTCAGTGATTCATAGATGTATGCACACATCTAATCATTTACCTGTAGATTCACTCATATATGCTGTCAATGAACAATAGAACACTGTCAAAAATACTTATACACCTATATCAACATTACACAGCAGCACACATCTTATTCATATATGAAGTCATCCTACTCACTTAGGCAAACAATGGATCATACTTACATATTTACTTAGCTACACACTTATACAAACACCACTTCATCTATTCCTTTAGATAGTAAGTCATACTTAGTGAATTATAAAATCATTATTACAAGTATATAGTTATCCATACAGTCACTCACACAATCATTGAGTCTTATGGATACTTATTTATATACAACAACTAACACATACACTGTCTTTTATTTTTCTAGTTTGTTTGACATGTACCATTGAGAAATATATTTGCTCATCACCACACCCTTAAAGAGATTCGCTCACCCAAACTGTTAGAACAGGTAATTTTAACTTCATATATCTACTGAATCAACTATTCACACATCTTTGGACAGTCACACACCCCCCAACGAACCACAAACACTTTCACTCTCCCGTACAAATACTCAGTTATCTAATCAATAACTAATATAGACTTTCACATAGCTAGTAAGCTACTGGAGAACCAGTTTACACAACAACTGACAAAGTGATACAGATATTCGCACAGTTTAGTCCCTATCCAAAATATTTTGTGAGACACTATAAATTGGTCAAGTAAACAGTCAATTACACTGCTACTAAATCCTCCATCCAAGTATTTATTTATATATATCCACCCATTCTTCAATGCAAATTGCTATATATATAATGCATATTTAAATAAAGAAGCAAACCAAATTCACTGGATGATGTCATTAGTGATGTCATCAGTGATGTCATTTGAGATGTCATCAGTGATGTCACTGACCATGTCATGAATGATCTAATATGTGACATCATCAACAGTGCATTGCGGGTGCGTGAAATATAGTTAGTCCAACTAACTATATAGGAGCAATTTCAATGGTTTTGTATGAGTGAAATGTCCAGCAAACTATAACACCCCTAAAACTTTTTTTGAGTGAATTTCAAAGTTTTTTTAAAGCTAATTCCTAACTATATAAGGCCTGAAACCTATGGTTTTTTCAGTGAATATATATATATATATATATATATATATATATATATATATATATCCAAAGACTGCAACTCAAGCTACTTCCACCGGCGAAGAAGGAGAAACGGACCACTTCATTCAGGCAAGATGTTTATTTGACCATTACATCCAGTACAGCTACAGTAGATGACGCATTTCGGGCTCGAGAGCGCTTGATCACATAGAGACTGTGTGTGAAATCGCCATTTTTGAATGCTGCCGCGTATCTGCCCAGATCACAAGGTACAGTCACATGACAATAAGGCTATATATATATATATATATATATAAGCAGGGAGGTGCTACATTCACGAGTCATGCTGATGAAGGGCGCTGACGAAGGCGCACGCCGAAATGCATTCGCCGCCATCAACAATGTGCTTTGGTGAATAAAGGCTTCCCACTCTGGTCTCCTCTGGGCTTCCGCTTCTTCTTCTGTTGGAGCAATGTTTGACATTTAAAAGTGCGGTTGCCAGTCACGCACTCTGGATAGTCCCTGCCACACCTTGGGTCCGGACACAACTGGTCTGCTTTGCGGCACTTCTTGAATATTTCAGTTTTGGAATGGTCCGTTCCCGCCACCCGCACTGAAAGAAAAGGAGCAGTGGAGGTATTTTTCCTCTCTCGTGGACTTTCTGCACCCGCAGTCTAGCCCCTGCACATTCGATTTCTACTACGGGTGGTTGTGGCAGTTTGAGGGGACTCGAGGGGAGCCAGACTGAACCAGGGACATTTGGACATGAATACTCACCCTGCTTCACGAGTTCCCTGCGGCATTTGTTTACAGTACTCCCCACTAGACTCTACTCACCGTCCCGGGTGCCGGTAAATTATGGCACTATGGGAGTTGTAGTCCGGAGAATTATGAACGGACTGCACCTGATGAGTTGTACTCACATGGGGGAGGGACAAACTCGTATTCACCATACATATGGAAGCAGGGAGGTGCTACATTCACGAGTCATGCTGATGAAGGGCGCTGACGAAGGCACACGCCGAAATGCATTCGCCGCCATCAACAATGTGCTTTGGTGAATAAAGGCTTCCCACTCTGGTCTCCTCTGGGCTTCCGCTTCTTCTTCTGTTGGAGCAATGTTTGACATTTAAAAGTGCGGTTGCCAGTCACGCACTCTGGATAGTCCCTGCCACACCTTGGGTCCGGACACAACTGGTCTGCTTTGCGGCACTTCTTGAATATTTCAGTTTTGGAATGGTCCGTTCCCGCCACCCGCACTGAAAGGAAAGGAGCAGTGGAGGTATTTTTCCTCTCTCGTGGACTTTCTGCACCCGCAGTCTAGCCCCTGCACATTCGATTTCTACTACGGGTGGTTGTGGCAGTTTGAGGGGACTCGAGGGGAGCCGGACTGAACCAGGGACATTTGGACATGAATACTCACCCTGCTTCACGAGTTCCCTTCGGCATTTGTTTACAGTACTCCCCACTAGACTCTACTCACCGTCCCGGGTGCCGGTAAATTATGGCACTATGGGAGTTGTAGTCCGGAGAATTATGAACGGACTGCACCTGATGAGTTGTACTCACATGGGGGAGGGACAAACTCGTATTCACCATACATATGGAAGCAGGGAGGTGCTACATTCACGAGTCATGCTGATGAAGGGCGCTGACGAAGGCACACGCCGAAATGCATTCGCCGCCATCAACAATGTGCTTTGGTGAATAAAGGCTTCCCACTCTGGTCTCCTCTGGGCTTCCGCTTCTTCTTCTGTTGGAGCAATGTTTGACATTTAAAAGTGCGGTTGCCAGTCACGCACTCTGGATAGTCCCTGCCACACCTTGGGTCCGGACACAACTGGTCTGCTTTGCTGCACTTCTTGAATATTTCAGTTTTGGAATGGTCCGTTCCCGCCACCCGCACTGAAAGAAAAGGAGCAGTGGAGGTATTTTTCCTCTCTCGTGGACTTTCTGTACCCGCAGTCTAGCCCCTGCACATTCGATTTCTACTACGGGTGGTTGTGGCAGTTTGAGGGGACTTGAGGGGAGCCGGACTGAACCAGGGACATTTGGACATGAATACTCACCCTGCATCACGAGTTCCCTGCGGCATTTGTTTACAGTACTCCCCACTAGACTCTACTCACCGTCCCGGGTGCCGCTAAATTATGGCACTATGGGAGTTGTAGTCCGGAGAATTATGAACGGACTGCACCTGATGAGTTGTAGTCACATGGGGGAGGGACAAACTCGTATTCACCATACATATGGAAGCAGGGAGGTGCTACATTCACGAGTCATGCTGATGAAGGGCGCTGACGAAGGCACACGCCGAAATGCATTCGCCGCCATCAACAATGTGCTTTGGTGAATAAAGGCTTCCCACTCTGGTCTCCTCTGGGCTTCCGCTTCTTCTTCTGTTGGAGCAATGTTTGACATTTAAAAGTGCGGTTGCCAGTCACGCACTCTGGATAGTCCCTGCCACACCTTGGGTCCGGACACAACTGGTCTGCTTTGCGGCACTTCTTGAATATTTCAGTTTTGGAATGGTCCGTTCCCGCCACCCGCACTGAAAGAAAAGGAGCAGTGGAGGTATTTTTCCTCTCTCGTGGACTTTCTGCACCCGCAGTCTAGCCCCTGCACATTCGATTTCTACTACGGGTGGTTGTGGCAGTTTGAGGGGACTCGAGGGGAGCCGGACTGAACCAGGGACATTTGGACATGAATACTCACCCTGCTTCACGAGTTCCCTGCGGCATTTGTTTACAGTACTCCCCACTAGACTCTACTCACCGTCCCGGGTGCCGGTAAATTATGGCACTATGGGAGTTGTAGTCCGGAGAATTATGAACGGACTGCATCTGATGAGTTGTACTCACATGGGGGAGGGACAAACTCGTATTCACCATACATATGGAAGCAGGGAGGTGCTACATTCACGAGTCATGCTGATGAAGGGCGCTGACGAAGGCACACGCCGAAATGCATTCGCCGCCATCAACAATGTGCTTTGGTGAATAAAGGCTTCCCACTCTGGTCTCCTCTGGGCTTCCGCTTCTTCTTCTGTTGGAGCAATGTTTGACATTTAAAAGTGCGGTTGCCAGTCACGCACTCTGGATAGTCCCTGCCACACCTTGGGTCCGGACACAACTGGTCTGCTTTGCTGCACTTCTTGAATATTTCAGTTTTGCAATGGTCCGTTCCCGCCACCCGCACTGAAAGAAAAGGAGCAGTGGAGGTATTTTTCCTCTCTCGTGGACTTTCTGTACCCGCAGTCTAGCCCCTGCACATTCGATTTCTACTACGGGTGGTTGTGGCAGTTTGAGGGGACTTGAGGGGAGCCGGACTGAACCAGGGACATTTGGACATGAATACTCACCCTGCTTCACGAGTTCCCTGCGGCATTTGATTACAGTACTCCCCACTAGACTCTACTCACCGTCCCGGGTGCCGCTAAATTATGGCACTATGGGAGTTGTAGTCCGGAGAATTATGAACGGACTGCACCTGATGAGTTGTAGTCACATGGGGGAGGGACAAACTCGTATTCACCATACGTATGGAAGCAGGGAGGTGCTACATTCACGAGTCATGCTGATGAAGGGCGAAGACGAAGGCACACACCGAAATGCATTCGCCGCCATCAACAATGTGCTTTGGTGAATAAAGGCTTCCCACTCTGGTCTCCTCTGGGCTTCCGCTTCTTCTTCTGTTGGAGCAATGTTTGACATTTAAAAGTGCGGTTGCCAGTCATGCACTCTGGATAGTCCCTGCCACACCTTGGGTCCGGACACAACTGGTCTGCTTTGCGGCACTTCTTGAATATTTCAGTTTTGGAATGGTCCATTCCCGCCACCCGCACTGAAAGAAAAGGAGCAGTGGAGGTATTTTTCCTCTCTCGTGGACTTTCTGCACCCGCAGTCTAGCCCCTGCACATTCGATTTCTACTACGGGTGGTTGTGGCAGTTTGAGGGGACTTGAGGGGAGCCGGACTGAACCAGGGACATTTGGACATGAATACTCACCCTGCTTCACGAGTTCCCTGCGGCATTTGTTTACAGTACTCCCCACTAGACTCTACTCACCGTCCCGGGTGCCGCTAAATTATGGCACTATGGGAGTTGTAGTCCGGAGAATTATGAACGGACTGCACCTGATGAGTTGTAGTCACATGGGGGAGGGACAAACTCGTATTCACCATACATATGGAAGCAGGGAGGTGCTACATTCACGAGTCATGCTGATGAAGGGCGAAGACGAAGGCACACACCGAAATGCATTCGCCGCCATCAACAATGTGCTTTGGTGAATAAAGGCTTCCCACTCTGGTCTCCTCTGGGCTTCCACTTCTTCTTCTGTTGGAGCAATGTTTGACATTTAAAAGTGCGGTTGCCAGTCATGCACTCTGGATAGTCCCTGCCACACCTTGGGTCCGGACACAACTGGTCTGCTTTGCGGCACTTCTTGAATATTTCAGTTTTGGAATGGTCCGTTCCCGCCACCCGCACTGAAAGAAAAGGAGCAGTGGAGGTATTTTTCCTCTCTCGTGGACTTTCTGCACCCGCAGTCTAGCCCCTGCACATTCGATTTCTACTACGGGTGGTTGTGGCAGTTTGAGGGGACTCGAGGGGAGCCGGACTGAACCAGGGACATTTGGACATGAATACTCACCCTGCTTCACGAGTTCCCTGCGGCATTTGTTTACAGTACTCTCCACTAGACTCTACTCACCGTCCCGGGTGCCGGTAAATTATGGCACTATGGGAGTTGTAGTCCGGAGAATTATGAACGGACTGCACCTGATGAGTTGTACTCACATGGGGGAGGGACAAACTCGTATTCACCATACATATGGAAGCAGGGAGGTGCTACATTCACGAGTCATGCTGATGAAGGGCGCTGACGAAGGCACACGCCGAAATGCATTCGCCGCCATGTGTTTTGGTGAATAAAGGCTTCCCACTCTGGTCTCCTCTGGGCTTCCGCTTCTTCTTCTGTTGGAGCAATGTTTGATATATATATATATATATATATCAAAAGAACACCAAGTTCCGGTTAGTAATCAGTCTCGCTCACGGGCGGGTCGGCGTAGGGCTACCGGTCACCCAATCCACCCGAAAGTACATTTCTCCATTGGAAAAAACGTCGCCAACACACAGAAAGTTGCTGTGCACTGTAAATTTAATAGGCAGGAAAACAACGTGTTTCGCTTTGCAGCTTGATCACGTTTCACAGCACAGCAACTTTCTGTGTGTTGGCGACGTTTTTTCCGTTTTGGAGAAATGTACTTTCGGATATATATATATATATATATATATATATATATATATATATATATTCACTGAAAAAATCATAGGTTTCACACCAGTTATAGTTAGCTGAAAATTTTACTGACATAACATCATTGAAATTCCACGTTATAGTTAGTTGGACTCACTATAACTTGCGCGTGTAATGCACTGCTGATGACGTCACATATTACATCACTCATGACATGCTCAGTGACATCATTCATGACATCACTGATGGCACCATCCAGTGAATGTGTGTCTTTCTGAAAAATAAATATGTTTTCTATATGTATATGAAAAAGGTCGATGGAAGAATAAATGTTTAAATAAGTATCTAAATGGATGTTTTTTTTAAAAAAATGGATTGGTTAACTGGCTTATTAAGTGCATCTTAGTGAATACATATATTAGCGAGTAATGTTTAAATATTTAAATATATGTATCAGTGTTTCACTTTGTGTATAAGTGGCTGCATGGGTTGGTGAGTACCTACATGTGTGTGTATATGGGTTATTAGATGTTTATTTTAGTATCAGTATGAATGTCTGTATGATTTGGTGGGGGTATTACTTAGCACATAGATGCATCAATGACTGACTCACTGTTTGTATGTGTTTTGAAGACAGCATATGTGTAGGATTGTAAGGGTGGATGAGTGTCTATATGTGTGTGTTAGTGAGTGAATGACTGCAAGGTATAGATTAGAGTGTTATGATTTATTTCCCCAGCTATTCATTATCCTAATTTTGCAAATAGGGTTCATTTGGGTACAAAGAGATTCTTATTAAAGAGAAATCTTAACCATGGTATTACATTTTAAATTCTGAGTTTGTGATTCTCCAGACTAAGCACTCTTAAACTATACTGCCTATCAGTATGAATGACATGTCACTCCTATACCTTGCAGACATCTGTCATATGTAACATTTCTTATAGACTGATTTACATACCTATAATTGAATGTCTCTGTTTAATATGTGTGCAATATAAAGTGCAATCCACACTGGTATAAAACAAATTAAATACATCTCAGAGCGAGTGGTAATGGAGACCTCATGAGCAATGTTAAAGGGTAATAGCGAGGGAATCACTGGTGGGGGTGGTCCTTGGGGTGCGCCAAAAAACGTTGTCACACAGGGCACCACCAGCCCTAAGGCCGGGTGTTTGCGGGGCATATTGTGTGCCTCTGAGAAAGTATTAATGGTAATTACAGCATATGACTGCCACTGCGATTAACATGAATACTCAAACAATCTGCACTGATATTTGTCGCTGCATTTACACACACAGTCGGGTTACTGGCACCCATAGCCTTGGCTGCAGTGCCACACTCAGGGAGAAAAATTAGAGGGAACATTGATTACAACACACATTTAAAATAACTAAAATAAATTAATAATACAACACTGACACAAATGTACATATTTAAAATTAAAACAGAAACAAAAATTAGCACCCACGAAAAATGGTAGGAACTGAAAAACTCCAAACTACATACAAAGTAGCCAATACAAGTGACTGTAAAACAAACTAATACAAATATAAGCATTGTTAAGTGCACACTATACAAAGAGTACAAAACCTCACTATTTTTCATAACTGCAAGACAACGACACAAATGACATGCAGAAAAGTCAATAGAAGGCCTTCAACAAAATAGCAAAGCACTTTCACATGTAAGTTTAAAATGTAAGAAAACTATAATATAACCTAACATAATTTCAAAATGCTAACATATAATATAAATACATTACTAAACTTTCTGATATTTAATGTATGTTGTGGCATATGTATCAAATACCGTTATTGCGATTCTCAAATAGGGATTTTTAGAGAATCGCTATTTGAGAATCGCAAAACGGGTTGTAATTAAAAAATCGCAAATATTTTCCAATTCCTTGGCATTCTTTAATTGCAATTAGCAAATTGTGAATCGCAATTAAGGAATACCTTCCCATTCATTCCTATGGGCTAGGAGGCCCCTAGGAATGAGTGGGAAGACATTCTCAATTTGCGATTGCAATTAGAGAATTGCAAATTGTGAATGCAATTTCAAGGGTTCCAGAGTGTCAAAAGGACACCCTGTTGCACCCCTGAAATATGTATGTGTGCACATGTTGCACAAATACATACACTAAAGGGCATGTATGTGCGCCACAGGGCACTTTGAAAAATGCAAAAAGTGAAATCGCAAATTACCACCAACTTGAAGTTGGTGGTAACTTGCGATTCCTCAAGGCCAAATTGCACTTTTTCTGTGCTTCATACATTGCATATAAGGAATCACAATTTGCGATTCCTTAAATGCAATTGCAAAATAGGGAATCTTAAATTTTGAAATTCTCTAATTTACGATACCCTTTTGGGATGATACATCCTAAAAGGCGTTTTCCCGTTCGCAAAAGAATCGGCCCATTTGCGAACGGGAAAAGGACTTGACACATATGCCCCATAAATTCTTAGATAGTAAAGAAGCACTTCGGCAAAAACAAAACAATGCACATTGAAAATTCTGGTTAAAGCTGGACAAAGGCACATTCAAAGTAAGTACAATAAAATCAGCTGTAAATATCACATACTATAAAAGCACAAGCAAAACCCCTGCTCCCCTAAACAATACCAACACATGCAGAGTCCAGCACACCTAACCACTGCACCTTACAAAGAACCATTCTTCCTATACGACAACCACAATGATGATAGAAGAAGAATCATTTTTGCAATTGCAAATAACCCCCTAAGATTAGGCCAATGTAAAATGTGGATGATGAACTTAAACAGGCCCTCCACCATTTTCACAGATATGCACCATAATGGTGAATATTATAACACTAACATAACCCTCATTTATGCACTGTTGCCTAACAAAGTGCAATTCAATACGAACTTTTAACCCACATCAAAGTAAAAACTAAAAATTACTCTCCACACAAAATCATAAAAGACTTTGAACAGGCAATGATACAAACAATACTGAAACTATACCAACTCACAGCCCTGAAAGGCTGCTATGACCACTTTAACCTAAGTCTTTTGGAAAATCTGCAAACATCTGCACTAAAGATCTGATTCGGATGTCGGACGGACCAGAGTCTGTCCGACATTGGACAGGAAGTGAAACCGAGCAACCTATTGTCTTAGGTTCTAGATCTGCAAGTAGGATGCAATTAAACCCTGTTCGTTCGCAATCCTATACTTAAAAATGGTAGAATGCATTCTGATTGTTAAGTGCAGAGGTGCAGTTCATCCCTGCACCCCGTGGGAGGCACCCCAAGGTGCCTGCCACTGGGTGCAGGGATCAACATTCGGCAGCCTCGCAAAAATGGGGGCCCGGCTGGGGGCCCCCTAAAGACAGTTTCAAACTACCTTTCTGTGTCGGAAAGGCCAGCACAATAAGGCAGTGGGAAACTGCTATCAAACTCCCTCAGCCAGAAAGTGCCGGCCGGGGGAGTACTAAAGGGTTTTCAGATGGCAGACGGGCTCTCTAAGCCCGAAGGATGTCTTCCAGAAAACCAAGTTGGATTCCTTTCCGACTGAGCCCATCAAAATGGCTTGGTCAGAAAGGAATCCGAACAGCACATTCGGATGCGGGCAGGAGTGATCCTACAGACGGTCGGACCCCTTCCTGCCTGCATCGGAATCAACCCCTAAGTGTAGAATATGCAACAAAATTCCAACTTGATTTTGGAAAATTGTGAAATTAAAAAGTTAATCGGTCTGGCATATGTACCAATAAAGCATATAGCTAACCACAACAACATGCAACAGAATCCTCATGTTACAGAGAAATGAACATATGGACTACTTCAAAGACACTTGGGTCAGCACTCTGCACTGATCTGGGCACAGACACCAATCCAAATTCCAAAATACATATATATAATATAATATAACATTTCACACTCAAGAATAAATAAATAAAAGTTTTTGATCCACCTCCAGAAAATGCAACCCACAAAAAGTAAACTATAAAAATCAAGAAACCCCCGCCAAAAAATCTAAACCTACACTAACTAGACCTACAAACATCCCTCCAGTCTTAAAACCCAAAATAAAAAAGTAACAACATTCTAACTTTGTCTGTCAAACAGCATCAGGGAACCGTGACCACACAAACAAAATCCACCAAAAATGACTCTAAAAGAGTACAAAATACAGGTGGGGTAAACAAAATGAAAGGAAAGGAAAGGCTGTCTTCCTGTAGAAATCAATAGAAATGCTACATAAAGTTATTAAAACGTGTTAAAATGTATTTTAAAAATGTGTTAAAATATGTAAAAAATGTTTTTTTATTTATTGAGCAAATACAAATGTATCTGTTAAATATAAATTAAATGGTACTATATGATTATAACTCTATATTAAATAGTGCTAATTATTATACATTAAAATGCACAACAAACATGTAAAAATACAATCTACTATGAATAAAAGTTATGTGTGGAAAAATAATAATGTATCGTTTGTACAGACATTTTTAAAAATATTAATGCCTTAAAAATTGTACCACTGTAACATGTGAAAATTATACATTATTTCCTTGCAAAAATGTGTTTCAAAAAGGAAATCTAAAAATTGAAACTAAATAAATAAAAAATATACATAACTATATGTAAAAACCTTGATATGCATTGCTTATTATTCTACAAAACAATACTATATACAAAAATACATACTACAGACCATTTTGGTGAAGGTGCTTGACACTAAAAGGGTAAAATATATTGATTCCCACTACAATTAAAACCATTTTGGGGAGTGTGTTGGTATTTATTGTTGTGGCAAATACTTTGTCTCCTACTGACTCTTGTCTCCTCTGCCATATGGAATTTAAGGTTGTTGCTGGCCTGGGTGTATGTTAAGATCAATGGGAAGTTATGTGAGAGAATTCTTTTCATATAATCTATTCCAGTGCAGCTTGAGTATAACTCTTGCATTCTATAGGAGCTATGGGGCAGGTGAGTAAAATGAATATATTACATCATCCAGATATCTTGACTGCCAAGCATCCACTGTGTCTAATTGGTTCACAGTGCTTACCAGCTGTAGTGTACATCTGCTCTTAGGTCTCAGTTTCTCCACACCGTCTGAGCTTCCAAGTGGGGCACCAGTCAATGTAATACTGTGGGAAGTTAGGTTAATTTGGGTACGTTGGGCAGAGCCATTTTATAAGCACACCTTTATTAAAATTTAGCTAGCAGCATAATGTACCACTCTTTGGGTCACTCTGAACCATCAGAACTTCAAATGGGACCCTACCATTGCTCCATGCTGACCATTCCCTCTACTAGGCCGAGTAAGCGGCTAGGTAAAATTCTCCTGGCAAAACACTATTCTAACATTTTGTTTTCATATAAAAGACAATACTGAATGTTGTTTTGTGTAGATTTCTAGCCCTCTGACATTCCCTTTGATTGTCTTTACAGAACTTTTACTAAGGGTCGTTGAGAGCCCAGTGTCTCACAATCAGCCTCTTCCTTTTGCTCAGGACATACATGCTCAACATTGAACCCACAATGTTACTCAACATCACCATCTGATCATCATCTATTCTCTCTCACCATTTACGCATCCATAACCAAACTGTCCCCAACAAAACCTCACCCTTGGTCTCATTGGTAAACAATGTTGAGGTTCTGTGAGTTTGCGTGCTTTTAAAGTGCATGACTTTCTTTTCTAAACATGGGTTTTTGCCATGCGTCGTGACTGCCATCTGGTGTTGCCTTTTACGTAGGCCTTAGAAGTTAGTCTGCGAGCAAAGCAGTCTGACCTTTTGTGGGTCATGTATACATTAACTAAGGTTTTCTTCGTGCGCTGGAGTCAATTTCAGAAGCTGGTCTTTCACCTGGAATTGACCCTGCCAAGCCAATTTCCATGCAAGATCGTTATCCACTTTCCCAATCACCATTCAAGACATTTGTTAACTTTGAAGTTTCTTTACGTTTCTGTTATCTTGCACATTATCTGAAACTACTTTTCTTTACTGTTTCTTCATTTCATGGGTTACGCTTTCAATTAAGGGTTTGTCCGGGCCTTCCAGATTATTATTTAGATATGCCTAAATATTAACTTGTGGGTTGGGACACTGTAAAATGAGCTTTACTGTATGATGCTGTGTGATGTCATGTATTTTCTATTGGTTGAATTTTGGTGCAGGGGCGTGCATTTTAAATGTACCTTTTTGTGTATAAATAGGGATGTCTCGCCTTAGTAAAATTGAGCAGTTTCTTGAGTTTTACACCGTGTTGTATTGCTGGGATTTCTGCTACTAGCTGCAGCTAATAAATGTGATCTCTGATGCCACCTAGAAGTATTCCGTGTCTCAAGGCAAGAGAACCCAGAGGACTTTGGGCGTGTCCCTGACGCCGCTGGGTATTTGACAAACTCAGTTCTTCAGTGTTTCCTAGTATAATTTTGAGCATACACATCTTCACATCTAGCTCCAGTTATTCTTGCATGTGCAGGTATCTATTTGTTATCATTCATTTCAACTTCAAGTGCATTTACTTTTTGCTCTATGGTCCAATCCTACATCCCAATAAATTCTGAAAAACGTATGTGCAGTGCAGTATGCTTCCAGCCCATGACTTTGACTGCACCCACCTTGGAGAGGGCACCTCGAAGGTTGGTACAGAATCCAGCCTTGTCTCAAATTTGAGACCAGAGGAGAAGCGCTCCAGTAGTATCCCTCATTACCACCTCATGTGTTGTCTGGCCGCCATCCAGTGTTTGTGATGTACCAGGTCTCAGCAGTGGCATTAAGGCTCTACATGCCCTCTCCACAGACAAGAGCTTTGAGAACTAATTTGGTTTCCTGGTGTACAAGATCCTGCTCTCTAGGAAGAGCTCACCCTTTTTTCAACTCTTCTCCTGTATCCATGCAGACTCCTGGAGCTTAATCATTGTGGCACATAGCTCAGAGACATCAGTTGTGAATGACTGTATCTCATCCTCTTATGCTTTAGGTCGGTTTGCCAATTTCCTGGGATCCGCTCTTATCATTGAAATTTCTGTTGATACAGCATCTATTTTATGTTCCAGCTCCTGCTGTGAATCTCTTATGACTTTCATTAAGTCTGACATAAGAGGTTCCCATAATTCTCTCTCAGCCTGGGTAGGAGGGGAACATTCATCTGTATATGCCTTGTTTGATGCGTATTGGACTATTTTGTTTGCTTGGGAAGTCTTCCCCGTCTTGAACATTTCCATGTTTGCCGATGTTTTGCAGGCCCCAGGCACCCGGTCAGCACCATCTATTGTTGAAACTTACTATCCTTAGCAACCCAGTCTTGGGGGTTCTCTGCACTGAGTACGATTCTCACGGGGCGAATATCGCTCTTAAGGCCCTGTCACCCATGTGTGATGGCAACACATCACAGCGAGCACCAACGCCATAGGTCACATTACAACTCAATACCAGCACATGTAGCAGTTCAATTCTCCACCCCAGGAGCATCACTCAGCAATTGGATCCATGCTGACAGTCAGGGTATATTCAGTTGTCTATTCCGATGGGAGTTTCCACCTCCTCTTCACATTCTCAGTTCAATTTTTACAGAACCAGAGTCGGGCAGTAAGTCAGACACATCTCACCTTTCCAGGGCACTTTTGTGATCTGCTTTGACTGGTCAGGGTTCTCCACTCTCCTCCTCACTTACCAACATCCTTTTGTGCAGCTTCAGTGGGCCTCAGTGCTTAAGGTGCAAACAAAGTCAATGCCAGGGCCCTTCTCATGAGACCACTACAGCTTGCACCGCCTATTGCCCTTGACAGCACTGCCAATGACAATACCAACATAACTAACCATTGCACTCCATTAAGTGTGATCATTCAGACTATTCCAGGCCACCCAAAGCTACAAGTCTGGCCTGGCCTGTAAGTATTTTGAAAAGTATTATTAATCTTTAATGTATATTGAAATATAAGTAGTGTTGGTGAGCTCTTCTCAAAATTAGACAACAGTACCACCATGTGGTGGACTGTCATTAGTGCAGGTGTTGAAACGTAAGTGCTGGTGCCGAGCACTGGAAACCACCAGCTCATATTAAGCACTGGTGGAACTCATGCTCTGCTCCATCTACTTCATATTCCAGCACTAGCGGTGATACCCCCCCCCCCACACACACACAACGCATCAGATCAATCTTTCTAGTAGGGTGCAGTTTGCTTTTCAGCTTGATTTCTAGTATCAGGCTAATCATTGAAAGAGCAGAGCCACATACATCTTTAGGACACCAGCTTGCAAGCTCCGCAGCCTCCTTGTCACCAGTCTCTTGTGGCTTTTGCCTCTCTCCTTTGTTGGAGTAGAGGAAACCTCCTTCCCGGCCAAGTCCTGGGCATCAGGCCACCACATGTGGAGAAACACCACAGCTGTCCTCAGGCCGCTGAATTCACCCTATAGCAGCCTTCTTCTTTGTAATCCGTAGCCCCTGCCACCTCTTAGAAGCAAATCAAGGGTTGTTTACAGGTACGACAGTGGGCCCTATAACATTCCAACCAGAGCCACGCCATGGCCATTTTCCCTCTTCTAAGTCTCATCCCTCGTCAGTGGCTTCTCCTGCACCTGTTGGTATCCCTCCTCCAATCTCATTGCTCCAGTGCTCCCTGGCAAGGCATCTCTAGTCACTACTGCGGTTTAATTTCAGTGTTCTTCCACCTTCAAAAGGTGCGAGGTGGATGCAGTTGTGCAGTCACCAGTGCTGACACTTAAAGGCTGAGCTCGGCCATTCTGGGTAGTTAACCACAAGGGTCTTTTGTGGCAGCCTCTATCCAGAGTTTTGATCCAGCTTATCTTAGTCTAGATGGTATCAGGCAAACAGGAGTTTTTAGAATAATATCTTGGGCCAGACAGAGTCACAAAGACTTACTTCTTCGAAAGAACTTGATTTTACCTATAATGTCATCTAGATTGTCTCCCCCTTGTCCTTGACTAAGGGCCTAATTACGACTTTGGCGGTGTGGGAGCGGGCCACCACGCCATCCACATCGCCAAAGCCGTACTGACACTGCCCGCCAGTTTAGGGAGTTTGCTGGTATCTAGTGGGCGGTGCTTTGGCGGTCCCATGGCTGTGCCCCAAGAAAAGGCACAGCAATGGGAGTGTGAAGGCGGGGCAGTCCATGCCATGCAGGAAAGGGGGTAAATGGACACAGGGGAGCACAACATGTGTCTCCCTGCAGGCACCCATGGCCTGAGGATACAGCCTCACCGCCATGAAAACTGTGGCAGTGAGGAAACTTCTAATATGCTCGGGCCACAGTGGCACCACCAGCATATTAATGCCTCTCACTGCTGCGCCACTGCCGCAGGATCCATGATCCTCGACAGATGTGGCAGGCCTGTGGAGGTTCCACTGCCGTAATCATAATACGATGGGTGGACTGCCAGTCTGGAGGTCCAGGGATCGCCACCACAGTTTTGGACCGCCAAAGGTATAATTCAGCCTGTTAATATTTTTCTCCCATCTTTTTAGGGTAGTATTTCTAGAAAAGTGTTGATGCAGTTGCCTATTATTATGAACTTGATAGTGAATTGAAAATAAATGAATGAAAACTTCAATCTTCCAAGCAGGCAAAATTTGTACATAACTTGTATTCAATCTGTATTATACATCATTAATTATTTATTACAATGTTTATATGATGATTGCATTGCCTATTTTTCTGTTTTGCACAACATATAATCTACAACTAATTTCAGAAAGTAATACATTGATTTCTAATTTTCATATTTTGAGAAGTACCGAAGTAACTGACTTTTACAACAGGTGAAATGTCACGCTATGCAGGGCTAGTGGCGCTATGAGAACATAAACAAAGTGATGTACTTTCCCGGCGGCATTTGCTCAGAAAAGCAAATCACCATGGTAGGAAAAATCAGGGACGCTAGCAGTTTATTACAAAAAGAAAATTCATTCCTAACCCCCTTAAGAAAAATCCCAAACGTGTGAAGTGGCAATAACCGTAAGAAATATGTTTATAAAGAGAAACTGCCATCAAACAGCAAATGCGTTAGCAGATGAAGAGTGCCAAAAACCTCTAAATTAACTCATGAAAAATGTGCCCCATCTTGCACTCCGTTCGTCAAGCGGTTAAAAAAACCTGCAAAATCACAGGGCGGTAATCCACTTACTGTATTAGTAATATTACTATTTTTCCTGTTCCACTGTTCCAAAGACAACTACCTTAGTAGGAAAACTTTCATTACGTCCTTGCGTGTAGCACGTACACGCTCAAGATTACCAGCATTCTATGGCTACATTCGAAATGTCCCTGTTATTGAAAATACATCTATTTTACCGAGGCCTGGGTAAGTCTGTCCAACCAACCTCTGATGAATTTCATAGTATACGAGAACAGAACTAAGCAAACTCTTAACTTCAGATAATGAAGGTAGGGTACACTGATTCGTCAGGCTACAAAAGACCACTTATGCTGCTTCTAAACAGTGTTCGAAAGAGGGGACGGTTCAGGCTTTT
Source organism: Lissotriton vulgaris (assembly GCF_964263255.1). NCBI lineage: Eukaryota > Metazoa > Chordata > Amphibia > Caudata > Salamandridae > Lissotriton > Lissotriton vulgaris. The sequence continues at coordinate 985,857,162 of NC_141696.1, read as the reverse complement.
GAGATTATTCTGAGGTAACGGGTATTTATTTGATTATCGGCCGTTTTAGAACGAAGGAAAACAACAGCAAAGGCTATCAATTTTTGATGTTTCGCAAAAAGCAAGGACAGCCAGGAGATGTTTTCTTTCAAAACAAATCATATGCAAATTGCTAATCACCTCTTTTTCCAACATCACACTACTAAATTTTGCAGAATGAAGTTTACTAATTGAACATTTTTCTCTATGCACTAAATTTTTCACACATTTCATTTTTAACAAGAATTTGACTGAGCATTGCAATGTCTGGGGGACGGTAGACATATTGGGGCACATGCATCAAGCTAAGCAAATGGGATTCCTTAACAGAAATTATTAAGGAACTGCTATTAAGGAATAACAATTGCCTATGCATGTAGATTTCGCAAAAAAATAGTGATTCCCAACTTCCACCAGAAAACATTGTTGAACAGTATACCATACAGAGAATTTCTGAGAATCCGTCGAATATGCAGCGAACAAGAACAATGGGAAAAAAACAGCAAACATACGATGGAAAGATTTGTGAGGAGAAAATATCCAGTAAAGGTAGTCAGACAAAGCTTCATAAGAGCTAACAACAAGACACGGGGGGAGTGTCTTAAGAGAAAAAATCCAAATGAGGACCTAGAAGAAGGAAAAATCCGTATGATCACGGACTTCTCTCAAGAAAGTGTCCAAATAGGAAAAATCCTAAGAAAGAATTGGAAATTACTACAATTGGGCAATACTGTCAAAGAAATCATGGGCAACCATCCAATTATAACATACAGACGTGCAAGAAATCTGAAGGATCACGTAATTCACAGTCATTTCCAAAAAAATAGACAAGATGATTGGTTGCAAACAAAAGGATTCGTTAAAATGCCACGGATGCAAGATGTGCCAAATAGCCAAACCAATGAAAGAAATAACATTGGCAAACAAAAAGAAGTGGCAGATTAGACAATGCATCACTTGTAAAACTCCATTCACAGTCTATATAGTGGAATATCCTTGCCCAATGTTGTATGTGGGAAGTACAACAGTGGAATTAAAAAATAGAATCCTACAACACATGAGGGCAACAATACATAAGGATCGATCTAATGCTATATAACATATGGAGCAATTCCATCAAGGAGACTGGCAAAAAATGAAATTTTATGGTATACAGACAATTCCAAAAGGAGAACGCGGTGGGGACCGTGAGAGAAAACTTAGGCAAACAGAATTGAGATTCATATTAAACCTGAGAACGCTGCATCCGAATGGGTTAAATCAGTCGGAAGAATTATATGTGCACTTATAAACAATCATCAGAGACTATCATGTAAAACCACAATGGATGGTCAGCAAATAAAGGGACATTCTTTTGGAATATAAACAAAGAAAATTTAAAGCACAAATAAGAATAATAATATTGGACTAAGCCTATTGGAAGGCGGAGCAATTAACATAATGATAAGGCTGATCGAACGGGGTATGAAAAATATAAGGAGAGAAATGAGTCTCAAATGTTGAATGAGATTATATTTGCATGAACATTCTATTTTTGCCGATGAACAGAATAAGTAACTACAAGGACCACAATCCTTGTAATGTGAACACGTGACAGGAAGTAACTGTGAAAAAACATTCAAATTCAAACGGGGTAGGGCAACCCGTTGATCGTGAGCAAGGTGGTGAGACACCGAAACGCGTAAATCTTACGCGCTGTTAGCCCTGTAACTGGATAAATAAAGAGGATTTTGAATACTGCAACTGGGTGTGCGACCTGTTTTTCCCCTTGCTGGGGGAAGTTGGTAAATGAGTAGCGGCGTGGGTTCAGCCGCAGGATAACGCACCTACGTGAGTGCTGCAAATTCCTGGATTTCGAACCATACTGGAGGTGACATATATATATATATATATATATATATATATATATATATATATATATATATATATATATATATATATATATATTACCTACTGGCGATAGCCAGTAGGTATATATAGTTAGGATTGGCTACCATAGGAAAATCCGAACATTCTATTGGGAATAACTTTGGCGCCGATTGAGGGATCTGCCTGTAATTTTCTTTAAAATGGTCTCGCTGCGCTCCGCTCCTTCCCTGAAAGTTTCGGGGGGATTCGTGAAGTGGGGGCTGAGAAAAAGGGACTGGTACGCAGATATGCCTTTGCTATGTTTAGTGAAAATTGCTCCAGTGGTTTTTATGAAACTTAGGTTCAAAAACACATATATATCTATATGAGCTTATGGGTCCGCGCACCGCACGCGTACCGTACGCGTACGTGCGCGTACCCTTACGTGCGCGCGATCCTGATTGGCTGGCAGTCGACTGTCAACATTCCACCAGCGGAAATGCTCAGGTTGAGGCGGATACATAGTAAAGAAGATGATCTACTTAAAGCACAAGCTGAGAGTGCAAATAGATTCCTAGAACGTGGTTATAGTGAAAAACTCATTAACCTTGCCATTAGAAAATCCATGGTAAAAGAACGTTCATCCTTGCTCTTAACAGGCAGCAACACTCAGGGCATCCCAGGAATACCTAATTGTCTGAAACTACCGTAGGCATAACATCCACTATGGACAAATCCTTCAGATTAGTACTTCTGTACAGTCAACAACATAAGAAAATCGAATCTATAATTAGGAAGTATTGGCCCCTGGTACTAAGTGATCCGGTCATTGGTGACACTTTACCAAAGAGACCGTCGATCACCTACAGCAGAGGCCGCTTAATGAGGGATGAGCTCATAAAAGCTAGCCCTGAGGTAATAGAATCCACAGACTGGTTAAAAACTCACAGTGGTTTCTACAATTGCAAAGTGTGCAAAGCCTGCAAACAAGGTGTAAATGACAAAACATACATCTCACCATTTGATCAAAGAGAGCCACAAGATTAAACAGTTGTTAACATGCAAAACCGAATTTGCTGTCTACGTGTTGTCCTGTCCCTGTAATCTTATGTACGTTGGAAGTACCAAACTTCAGGTACATAAACGTATATTACAACACTTGAGGGCAATATCCAACCAGGACAACACATACCCAGTAGCCAGGCACTTTAAATCTACACACAAATCTAACAGCCGTGAGCTCAGTTTCTATGTAATTGACTCGGTACCAGCCAGTAGAAGGGGAGGCAACCGTGAAGAAAAACTACGTCAACTAGAAACTAGATACATCCTGGAGCTCAACACTAAACAAGCAACCAGTTTAAATATGACGGAGGATTTATCTACATGCCTTTAATCCCCCTCATGTTGGATTTATTGGCGGTTGAACTGTAAATGATTCCTAGTGATCAAATCTAATATACACCTCACACAGTGTCTACTCAGGGAGATCATTGTATTCTAACATGTATTTTACCTATGTGGCATTAATCTGTATTGATATTTATGATATATTTATGGTTATTTATATAATATGTATGCTATTTTATCCTATTTTATTTATATTTATATTGATATTTATATTTATGAATTTTAGGATGTATAATATGAATTTCATGTGTTATATATTTTTCTACATATTAACATGAGATTTTTCTATGAATATTTAGATTGTTACTATTTGTAGATAACCATATACCCATAGGAATCAGATTGGTCAACATAGGACTGTAACATATGATGAAATCATTGACCTGACATAGCCACCAAGGCCACAAAACTGCACAATCACTGTGGTCCTGTGTGCTTTCCCTTTTTTGGTTACTCACAATATACTATGTCCTCATTTGAGATAAAATGTCAAATTTTATTGGGGCTCCAACCGATTATGAATGCATACACATCTTAAGTGATGATACATTTTTGGGTATTTATACCATCATTCTAATCATCCATGCGCACAACATTTAACCACTTGGGCTCAAGATTGGGATTACTCTTGTTTATACTATTGCGCTAAAACGAGACTGAATATGTTTTGCACTTGCACTTCCACTTTATTTTAATTTTCATATTTATCAACACTACACTGAATAACAAAATGTTAAAGCATTGGTTTTATGTAACTTTTATAAATGACAAATCTAGTCAGTTTATTTAATGAACATAATCTTTTGATGTGGTAAAATCGAACTCTTCCATGTCTATGGTCACATCTATAAACGTGCTTTGCTGATGTCATCATTTCCTGCATAGTATTTAAACCAATGTACAATCATGCACTGTGTCATGTGATCAAGGTCCAAGGCGGGACCGAAACGCGTCGTGACGCTCAAGCACTAAAATAAACAAGAAGCACGATATTTGTGGTCCGTGTCCATATCTCTTTTGACTACCTGGATTGTGGTTTCCTGCTTTTCGATATGGAAACTGCGTGATATATATATATATATACATATATATATATATATATATATATATATATATATATATATATATATATATATATATATATATATATATATATATATATATATATATATATATATATTACCTACTGGCGGTCGCCAGTAGGTAGTTATAGTTAGGATTTTTTTCAATGTTAAATCTCAAAATTCTATTTGGAATAACTTTGGCACCGGTTGACGAATCTGCCTGAAAATTTCCTGAAAATGGCCTCGTCGAGCTCCGGTCCTTCCCTGAAAGTTTGGGGGGGATACGTCAAGCGGGGGCCGAGATAAAAGGGGGGTCCCAAAACGCATTTTCCCCATGTTAATTTCCATAGGGCGGTCAATTTCACTTTTAGCCCGAACGGCTGAATGGATTTACACCAAACTTGGCAAAATTGTAGGGACTGGTAGCCCGATGTGCCTTTGCTATGTTTCAAGATATGTGCTGCAGTGGATTTTGAGTAATTTAGGTTCAGAAAAATATATATATCTATAGGCGCTCTCCGGTGCGCGCACCGGAGTGCGCTCCAGGCGCGACACGCGACTTGCGCGCAGAAAGCTGATTGGCTCTTGGGTGTCTGTAAACATTCTAAACAGTCTGGAGCGGCCGCCATCTTGTGTCTCGGTAAAATCGAGACACAAGGGGTTTGAAAAAAAAAGGGGCAAATGACCATAAGGGGGAAGAGTAGACCCCCTCTGACCCCCTAGGTTTGATGTAGGGACTAAAATAGGGTCCTGCAGGGCATTACATTTTTTTTTTCGTTTTGCGCGGGGGAAGCGCATGGTACGCGCACCGGCGAAGCACGGGGAAAATCCAGGACCATATTTATGAAGGCCTTGCGCTGTTAGTTTTGCGCCTCCTGTGCGTCAATTTTTGTGACGCACCAGCGGTGTAAAAAAATGCGCATTGTTATGCAATATTTAAAAAGTGACGCATCTATCTAGATGCGTCACTTTTTAAATATAGTGCAACGAGGCACATTTTATTACACTGCTGGTGTTATGCGTCACTTTTCTGTGCGCACTCCTTATGACATTCCAGATGTGTCATATTTAATGTATGACGAATCATGTTGCAAGGAGTTACAGATACGTCAGTATTTCTGACATATCTGTAAACATAAAAGTGATGCGAGGCAGGTGCAAGATTTTGACGCAACAGCATCCTAAAAGTGACGCAGAGAAATCTTATAGATTTCAGTACGTCGTTATTACCAAGCTTTTTGCAGGGGAATGCCCCCTTTGCATACATTATACCTGACGCAGATATAATGTGGCGCAGAGTTTTAAAAAGTGACCCATGTACCTAGATGCGTCACTTTTTAAAAATAGCGTCAGGTATAATGCATGCAGAGGGGGTGTTCTCCCGCAAAAAGCTTTGTAATAGCGACGCAGTGAAATCTTTGAGATTTCACTGCGTCAGTTTTAGGATGCTGTTGCGTCAAAATCTTGTGCCTGCTTTACAGCAGGTGTTAGACTGAGGCAAGACCTTTCACATGCTGCTTTCCCCATTTGAAAGGACACATTACTGGAGTTGCGTCACTTTTGTGACGCACTCCAGCAATGCGTTACTTGGAATGTCATAAGGAGTGCGCACAGAAAAGTGACGCATCGCACCAGTGGTGTAAAAAAATGTGCCTCGTTGCGTTATATTTAAAAAGTGACGTATCTAGGTAGATGGGTCACTTTTTAAAATCAAGCGCCACATTATATCTGCGTGAGGTATAATGCATGCAGAGGGGGTGTTCCCCCACAAAAAGCTTTGTAATAGCGACGCAGTGAAATGTTTGAGATTTCACTGCGTCACTTTTAGGATGCTGTTGCATCCTTTAAATATAGTGCAACGAGGCACATTTTATTACACTGCTGGTGTGATGCGTCACTTTTCTGTCCACAGTCCTTATGACATTCCAGATGTGTCATATTTAATGTATGACGAATCATGTTGCAAGGAGTTACAGATACGTCAGTATTTCTCACATATCTGTAAACATGAAAGTGACGCGAGGCAGGCGCAAGATTTTGACGCAACAGCATCCTAAAAGTGACGCAGAGAAATCTCATAGATTTCAGTACGTCGTTATTACCAAGCTTTTTGCGAGGGATTGCCCCCTCTGCATACATTATACCTGATGCAGATACAATGTGGCGCAGAGTTTTAAAAAGTGACCCATGTACCTAGATGCGTCACTTTTTAAAAAATAGTGTCAGGTATAATGCATGCAGAGGGGGTGTTCCTTGCAAAAAGCTTGGTAATAATGACGCAGTGCGTCACTTTTAGGATGCTGTTGCGCCAAAATCTTGCGCCTGCTTCACAGCAAACCTTTCACATGGTGCTTTTTCCATGTGAAAGGACACATTACTGGAGTTGCGTCACTTTTGTGACGCACTCCTGCAATGCGTTACTTTTGTGTTTACAGATATGTCAGAAATACTGACATATCTGTAACTCCTTGCGAATTGATTAGTCATATATTAAATATGACATATCTGGAATGTCATAAGGAGTGCGTCCAGAAAAGTGACGCATCGCTGTTTTCACGTAGCGATGCGTCACTTTTCAGAAATGAGGCCTCCAGTTTATTCACTGTGTCATAACTTTCTTTTCTAACACTCACCTTCTTTCATTCCTCCTACTTCACTTCCTTTCACCTCTCATACCTTTCTGTTCTTTCTTACTCATTCTCCTTTCAATTATCAATGCACTATATTTCACTTACTCTTCATTTTTTAAGAATATAGCTCTTTGATGAGAATTGGAGGTAGTTCTGAAAAGAACTTTTGGTTTTCTTCTTTTAACTGAACAGGAACAAAAACAGGGAATGGAAACTGCTCAACAGGAGCAAAAAGAAAAGAAAAAAATTAGGGGTGGGAAGGGCAGCGATGGTTCTCCAATGCTCGAACCATGAGCAGGACACTTTGCTCCCCATAGGTGAGGAGTTGATTGCAGTATCTGCATCTGACGACCCCATGGTTAAATGCAGGTTGTATGTTTGCTACCTGCTCCTGTGATTGTTCTCTTCCAGAAGAAGTTGCTCCTCCTGTTGATGTAGAGGCCCCATCTCTGGGAACCTCTTGTGCCAGAGCCCTGACACTTTCCCGGGCAAAATTCTGGGGGTGCCTCCTCTCCACATGGCGAATCATGGTGAAGTTGCCAAAAGAGTATTTTTTTGGGGGGTTACCCAGTGACAGGACCTGTTTGCAGATCCTGCACTCTACTTTTGGTGCATTCACCTTCTTCTGGTCTGCTGGAAACTTAAAAAATTTCCAGATGATATGTTCTTTGACCTTCGGCTGAGGAGGCTCTTCATCAATGAAATCATTGGAGTCATCTTCACTGCTGGATGGTCTGGCAGCCATGATTAATCAAGGAATATGGAACAGCAAAAAAGGCAGGTCTTTCAGTCACAAAAGTGAAAGAAGAAGTGAAGGAAATGGGTGGGGATTTCATTCATTGTAAAAAAAAACTGTTAGCAACCAATGAAAAGTGTTATTTTAGGGTCACATGACCCGACGCGTTTACGCTGCGCGCTCCGGAGCACTTCCGGTGCGTTTACGCAGCGCGATCGTAGGCGCTTCCGGGGCGCAAACGTGGCGCGATCGTAGACGCTTTTGCGTGCGTTACGTTGCGCGCCGAAGTGACGTCATCAATCTTTTACAGAAATGCATAATCATTTTCCTTATTAAAAAAAACTAATTTTATTTGTATGGTACGAAATGTTTTGCATTATTATTAACTTTTCCTTCATATTTTTTTTCACGAACGACAGTTGCGCTCTGGGTGCGCTTTCAGATGAGCTCTCGGAAAAGCTTACCGGAGAGCTTAGCTGAAAGCTTCCCGGAGCGCGCACCCAGAGCGCAAAAGAAAAAAATTATATAAAAAAAATGAATACAAAAAAAAAAACAGCAAATTGTAAAAAAAAAAAAGGTTAGAAACTCGATATACAAAGGAATTAGCATTTAAAAAACCTATGAAATTCACTGAAAAAACCATAGGTTTCACACCAGTTATAGTTAGGAATTAGCATTTAAAAAACCTATTAAATTCACTGAAAAAACCATAGGTTTCACACCAGTTATAGTTAGCTGGAAATTTTACTGATATAAAACCATTGAAATTCCCACGTTATAGTTAGATGGACTCACTATAACTTGCGCGTGCAATGCACTGCTGATGATGTCTTATTAAGCCAGTTAACCAATCAATTTTTAAAAACCATCCATTTAGACACTTATTTAAACATTTATTCTTCCATCAACTTTTACATATACATATATAAAATATATTTATTTTTCAGAAAGACACACATTCACTGGATGGTGTCATCAGTGATGTCATGAGTGATGTCACTGACCATGTCATGAGTGATGTAATATGTGATGTCATCAGCAGTGCATTGCACGCGCAAGTTATAGTGAGTCCATCTAACTATAACGTGGGAATTTCAATGGTTTTATATCAGTAAAATTTCCAGCTAACTATAACTGGTGTGAAACCTATGGTTTTTTCAGTGAATATATATATATATATATTTATATATATATATATATATATATATATATATATATATATATATATATATATATATATATATATATATATATATATATATATATCAGGAACACTCCAAACTTCAGCATGCAAGCATGCAAGTAAGGCACTGACTCCGTGAAATTGTTGATCCCAAATAAGTTTTATGCACTCATTTAGGCTGCTTGACGCGTTTCGGCGGTAAGCACCCACCTTGTTCACAACATCTTAACAGACTGTGGTTACATTTATACTCCTCTGTCATTGCATTACATCATGCGTGTTTCACTCTTGTTTTTAGGCATATTCTAGCTTGTTTTACATTCTTTCGACATGGTCCCCATGGTAACCTCGGGTGACGCCTAAGTACATTTGACATAGAAGAGTTACTTTCATTTTCAACATCCTGAATTGCGTCACCCTCCCTCTCACGTTATCATGTTTCTATAGTAACCCACCGGCAATTCCAGCCCAGTGATTTCCTCCCTTGCACTCCGCGTGCAGCGCGCTGCCCCCGTGTTGCTGACAGATGTTCGCGCGCTCCTGTCTTAACTTTACCCTCAGTGATGGTGAGTGTTCGTATGTGTCGCCCCTTGGCAATTAATCTGTGCACTGTATCGGGTACTGATTGTAAGGCGGCGTTAGAGGCTATAGCTAGCGCTGGGTATGTGGCCGCTCGTAATGTTACATACAAAATATGTCTCGTTCGTGCCGGGTGCGGGAGGGACTAATTTTAACTTTGCACTCCGGTGGTTTCGGTTGTTCTATTGCATTAACTGCGCATTGTGATACTATTTAATTCCTGATTTTTATATATATATATATATTACCTACTGGCGATAGCCAGTAGGTATATATAGTTAGGATTGGCTGCCATAGGAAAATCCAAACATTCTATTGGGAATAACTTTGGCGCCGATTGAGGGATCTGCCTGTAATTTTCCTTAAAATGGTCTTGCTGCGCTCCTCTCCTTCCCTAAAAGTTTTGGGGGGATTCGCGAAGTGGGGGCTGAGAAAAAAGGGGGGTCCCAAAACGTGTTCTCCCCATGTTAATTTCCATAGGACAGTCTGACAAGTCTACAGCCCGAACCGCTGTACGGAATTACGCTAAACTTGGCAAAATTGTAAGGACTGGTACGCAGATGTGCCTTTGCTATGTTTGGTGAAAATTGCTCCAGTGGTTTGTATGAAACTTAGGTTCAAAAACACATATATATCTATATGAGCTTATGGGTCCGCGCACCGTACGCGTACTGTTACGTGCGCGCGATCCTGATTGGCTGGCAGTCGACTGTCAACATTCCAAACTGTCCAAACCAGGAAGAGTTGGCCTCCATCTTGTTTCTCAGGAGAACTGAGGCACAAGAGAGCCCAAAACAAGAGTGGAAAACACAAAAAGGGGGCAGGGTAGAGACCCCCCCAACCCTCTAGCCCTTCTCAGGGGGTCCCAGAAGGACCCCCAAGGGCAAAAAAAAACAAAAAACAAAAACAAAAAAATCACGGGGTGCGCGCACGGTACGCATACAGGTCCGCGTACGTACACGTACCGTGCGCGCACCCCGCGATTTAATTTAAAAAAAATAATTTTTTTTTGCCCTTGGGGGTCCTTCTGAGACAACCTGAGAAGGACTAGGGGGTCAGGGGGTCTCTACCCTGCCCCCTTTTTGCGTTTTCCACTCTTGTTTGTGCTCTCTTGTGCCTCAGGTCTACTGAGAATTGAGAAGGCTGCTCAGGTGGTACCAGAAGGATATTAACATATAAAAATGTTATTCGCTAATAGAATTTGCGTTTACAAAACCTTTGAAGTTTCAGGCCATATATAATTAGGAATTAGCATTTAAAAAACCTTGCAAATTCACTTAAAAAAACATAGGTTTCAGGCCTTACATAGTTAGGAATTAGCATTTAAAAAACCTTGCAAATTCACTTAAAAAACCATAGGTTTCAGGCCTTATATAGTTAGGAATTAGCCTTTAAAAAACCTTGCAAATTCACTTAACAACCATAGGTTTCAGGCCTTATATAGTTAGGAATTAGCATTTAAAAAACCTTGCAAATTCACTTAAAAAACCATAGGTTTCAGGCCTTATATAGTTAGGAATTAGCATTTAAAAAACCTTTGAAATTCACTGAAAAAACCATAGGTTTCAGGCCTCATGTAGTTAGTAATTAGCTTCAAAAAAACCTTTGAAATTCACTCAAAAAAAGTTTTAGGGGTGTTATAGTTTGCTGGACATTTCACTCATACAAAACCATTGAAATTGCTCCTATATAGTTAGTTGGACTAACTATATTTCGCGCACCCGCAATGCACTGCTGATGATGTCACATATTAGATCATTCATGACATGGTCAGTGACATCACTGATGACATCTCAAACGACATCACTGATGACATCATCCACGTGACAATAACATACACCTTTTCATACACTAGTAAAATCTTTCATCACTCAATGTAAAATACAGAGTATCATATTTGAATCCATTGTCACAGCATCACAAGTATTTAAAAACCCACTCAGTGATTCATAGATGTATGCACACATCTAATCATTTACCTGTAGATTCACTCATATATGCTGTCAATGAACAATAGAACACTATCAAAAATACTTATACACCTATATCAACATTACACAGCAGCACACATCTTATTCATATATGAAGTCATCCTACTCACTTAGGCAAACAATGGATCATACTTACATATTTACTTAGCTACACACTTATACAAACACCACTTCATCTATTCCTTTAGATAGTAAGTCATACTTAGTGAATTATAAAATCATTATTACAAGTATATAGTTATCCATACAGTCACTCACACAATCATTGAGTCTTATGGATACTTATTTATATACAACAACTGACACATACACTGTCTTTTATTTTTCTAGTTTGTTTGACATGTACCATTGAGAAATATATTTGCTCATCACCACACCCTTAAAGAGATTCGCTCACCCAAACTGTTAGAACATGTAATTTTAACTTCATATATCTACTGAATCAACTATTCACACATCTTTGGACAGTCACACACCCCCCAACGAACCACAAACACTTTCACTCTCCCGTACAAATACTCAGTTATCTAATCAATAACTAATATAGACTTTCACATAGCTAGTAAGCAACTGGAGAACCAGTTTACACAACAACTGACAAAGTGATACAGATATTCGCACAGTTTAGTCCCTATCCAAAATATTTTGTGAGACACTATAAATTGGTCAAGTAAACAGTCAATTACACTGCTACTAAATCCTCCATCCAAGTATTAATTTATATATATCCACCCATTCTTCAATGCAAATTGCTATATATATAATGCATATTTAAATAAAGAAGCAAACCAAATTCACTGGATGATGTCATTAGTGATGTCATCAGTGATGTCATTTGAGATGTCATCAGTGATGTCACTGACCATGTCATGAATGATCTAATATGTGACATCATCAACAGTGCATTGCGGGTGCGCGAAATATAGTTAGTCCAACTAACTATATAGGAGCAATTTCAATGGTTTTGTATGAGTGAAATGTCCAGCAAACTATAACACCCCTAAAACTTTTTTTGAGTGAATTTCAAAGTTTTGTTAAAGCTAATTCCTAACTATATAAGGCCTGAAACCTATGGTTTTTTCAGTGAATATATATATATATATATATATATATATATATATATATATATATATATATATATATATATATATATATATATATATATATATATATATATATATATATATATATATATATATATATATCCAAAGACTGTAACTCAAGCTACTTCCACCGGCGAAGAAGGAGAAACGGACCACTTCATTCAGGCAAGATGTTTATTTGACCATTACATCCAGTACAGCTACAGTAGATGACGCATTTCGGGCTCGAGAGCGCTTGATCACATAGAGACTGTGTGTGAAATCGCCATTTTTGAATGCTGCCGCGTATCTGCCCAGATCACAAGGTACAGTCACATGACAATAAGGCTATATATATATATATATATATATATATATATATATATATAAGCAGGGAGGTGCTACATTCACGAGTCATGCTGATGAAGGGCGCTGACGAAGGCACACGCCGAAATGCATTCGCCGCCATCAACAATGTGCTTTGGTGAATAAAGGCTTCCCACTCTGGTCTCCTCTGGGCTTCCGCTTCTTCTTCTGTTGGAGCAATGTTTGACATTTAAAAGTGCGGTTGCCAGTCACGCACTCTGGATAGTCCCTGCCACACCTTGGGTCCGGACACAACTGGTCTGCTTTGCGGCACTTCTTGAATATTTCAGTTTTGGAATGGTTCGTTCCCGCCACCCGCACTGAAAGAAAAGGAGCAGTGGAGGTATTTTTCCTCTCTCGTGGACTTTCTGCACCCGCAGTCTAGCCCCTGCACATTCGATTTCTACTACGGGTGGTTGTGGCAGTTTGAGGGGACTTGAGGGGAGCCGGACTGAACAAGGGACATTTGGACATGAATACTCACCCTGCTTCACGAGTTCCCTGCGCCATTTGTTTACAGTACTCCCCACTAGACTCTACTCACCGTCCCGGGTGCCGGTAAATTATGGCACTATGGGAGTTGTAGTCCGGAGAATTATGAACGGACTGCACCTGATGAGTTGTACTCACATGGGGGAGGGACAAACTCGTATTCACCATACATATGGAAGCAGGGACGTGCTACATTCACGAGTCATGCTGATGAACGGCGCTGACGAAGGCACACGCCGAAATGCATTCGCCGCCATCAACAATGTGCTTTGGTGAATAAAGGCTTCCCACTCTGGTCTCCTCTGGGCTTCCGCTTCTTCTTCTGTTGGAGCAATGTTTGACATTTAAAAGTGCGGTTGCCAGTCACGCACTCTGGATAGTCCCTGCCACACCTTGGGTCCGGACACAACTGGTCTGCTTTGCGGCACTTCTTGAATATTTCAGTTTTGGAATGGTCCGTTCCCGCCACCCGCACTGAAAGAAAAGGAGCAGTGAAGGTATTTTTCCTCTCTTGTGGACTTTCTGCACCCGCAGTCTAGCCCCTGCACATTCGATTTCTACTACGGGTGGTTGTGCCAGTTTGAGGGGACTCGAGGGGAGCCGGACTGAACCACGGACATTTGGACATGAATACTCACCCTGCTTCACGAGTTCCCTGCGGCATTTGTTTACAGTACTCCCCACTAGACTCTACTCACCGTCCCGGGTGCCGGTAAATTATGGCACTATGGGAGTTGTAGTCCGGAGAATTATGAATGGACTGCACCTGATGAGTTGTACTCACATGGGGGAGGGACAAACTCGTATTCACCATACATATGGAAGCAGGGAGGTGCTACATTCACGAGTCATGCTGATGAAGGGCGCTGACGAAGGCACACGCCGAAATGCATTCGCCGCCATCAACAATGTGCTTTGGTGAATAAAGGCTTCCCACTCTGGTCTCCTCTGGGCTTCCGCTTCTTCTTCTGTTGGAACAATGTTTGACATTTAAAAGTGCGGTTGCCAGTCACGCACTCTGGATAGTCCCTGCCACACCTTGGGTCCGGACACAACTGGTCTGCTTTGCTGCACTTCTTGAATATTTCAGTTTTGGAATGGTCCGTTCCCGCCACCCGCACTGAAAGAAAAGGAGCAGTGGAGGTATTTTTCCTCTCTCGTGGACTTTCTGTACCCGCAGTCTAGCCCCTGCACATTCGATTTCTACTACGGGTGGTTGTGGCAGTTTGAGGGGACTCGAGGGGAGCCGGACTGAACCAGGGACATTTGGACATGAATACTCACCCTGCTTCACGAGTTCCCTGCGGCATTTGTTTACAGTACTCCCCACTAGACTCTACTCACCGTCCCGGGTGCCGCTAAATTATGGCACTATGGGAGTTGTAGTCCGGAGAATTATGAACAGACTGCACCTGATGAGTTGTAGTCACATGGGGGAGGGACAAACTCGTATTCACCATACATATGGAAGCATGGAGGTGCTACATTCACGAGTCATGCTGATGAAGGGCGAAGACGAAGGCACACGCCGAAATGCATTCGCCGCCATCAACAATGTGCTTTGGTGAATAAAGGCTTCCCACTCTGGTCTCCTCTGGGCTTCCGCTTCTTCTTCTGTTGGAGCAATGTTTGACATTTAAAAGTGCGGTTGCCAGTCACGCACTCTGGATAGTCCCTGCCACACCTTGGGTCCGGACACAACTGGTCTGCTTTGCGGCACTTCTTGAATATTTCAGTTTTGGAATGGTCCGTTCCCGCCACCCGCTCTGAAAGAAAAGGAGCAGTGGAGGTATTTTTCCTCTCTCGTGGACTTTCTGCACCCGCAGTCTAGCCCCTGCACATTCGATTTCTACTACGGGTGGTTGTGGCAGTTTGAGGGGACTCGAGGGGAGCCGGACTGAACCAGGGACATTTGGACATGAATACTCACCCTGCTTCACGAGTTCCCTGCGGCATTTGTTTACAGTACTCCCCACTAGACTCTACTCACCGTCCCGGGTGCCGGTAAATTATGGCACTATGGGAGTTGTAGTCCGGAGAATTATGAACGGACTGCACCTGATGAGTTGTACTCACATGGGGAGGGACAAACTCGTATTCACCATACATATGGAAGCAGGGAGGTGCTACATTCACGAGTCATGCTGATGAAGGGGGCTGACGAAGGCACACGCCGAAATGCATTCGCCGCCATCAACAATGTGCTTTGGTGAATAAAGGCTTCCCACTCTGGTCTCCTCTGGGCTTCCACTTCTTCTTCTGTTGGAGCAATGTTTGATATATATATATATATATATATATCAAAAGAACACCAAGTTCCGGTTAGTAATCAGTCTCGCTCACAGGCGGGTCGGCGTAGGGCTACCGGTCACCCAATCCATCCGAAAGTACATTTCTCCATTGGAAAAAACGTCGCCAACACACAGAAAGTTGCTGTGCACTGTAAATTTAATAGGCAGGAAAACAACGCGTTTCGCTTTGCAGCTTGATCACGTTTCACAGCACAGCAACTTTCTGTGTGTTGGCGACGTTTTTTCCATTTTGGAGAAATGTACTTTCGGATATATATATATATATATATATATATATATATATATATATATATATATTCACTGAAAAAATCATAGGTTTCACACCAGTTATAGTTAGCTGAAAATTTTACTGACATAACATCATTGAAATTCCACGTTATAGTTAGTTGGACTCACTATAACTTGCGCGTGTAATGCACTGCTGATGACGGCACATATTACATCACTCATGACATGGTCAGTGACATCATTCATGACATCACTGATGGCACCATCCAGTGAATGTGTGTCTTTCTGGAAAATAAATATGTTTTCTATATGTATATGAAAAAGGTCGATGGAAGAATAAATGTTTAAATAAGTATCTAAATGGATGTTTTTTTTAAAAAAATGGATTGGTTAACTGGCTTATTAAGTGCATCTTAGTGAATACATATATTAGCGAGTAATGTTTAAATATTTAAATATATGTATCAGTGTTTCACTTTGTGTATAAGTGGCTGCATGGGTTGGTGAGTACCTACATGTGTGTGTATATGGGTTATTAGATGTTTATTTTAGCATCAGTATGAATGTCTGTATGATTTGGTGGGGGTATTACTTAGCACATAGATGCATCAATGACTGACTCACTGTTTGTATGTGTTTTGAAGACAGCATATGTGTAGGATTGTAAGGGTGGATGAGTGTCTATATGTGTGTGTTAGTGAGTGAATGACTGTCTCACTAGTGTCTTTATCAGTAACGACATATGTTTTAATCTAGTATATGTGAGTATTGATGTTTATAAGTGAGTATATGTGAGAATGAGAGATTGTAAGAGTTCCTGTTTAAATAAGTATGTGTTTCTATAAGTGTTTGTTTAAGAGAGTAAGTATGTGTAAGTTTCCTTAGAAGTAAGGTGGTAGTGTGTGTATAGTTGTATATGCAAATAAATGGATGTTCAATAGTTTATTTGCATGTGTGAGTATGTGTGTGAGTAACTTTTGGATGACTGTCGATGTGTTACAGGATGTATAGGTGTATCACTACATATGATGAGTGAGTATATGTATGAGTGACTACATAGAACTGTTGGTGAATTAGTGGATGTGTATATAAATGGTGGAATTACTGAATTGGTTGTTGTAACTTGTATGGGTTTTTTTGAAAATTTTTAGTTTCTATTTTTGAATATGGGTTTCAAGGGTTACAGTGAAAGGAGGTCTGTCACTCTGTCACAAGGATGGTGTCATCAGTGATGTCATGAGTGATGTCACTGACCCTGTCATGAGTGATGTAAATGTGACGTCATCAGCAGTGCATTACACGCACAAGTTATAGTGAGTCCAACTAACTATAACGTGGAATTTCAATGGTTTTATGTCAGTAAAATTTTCAGTTAACTATAACTGGTGTGAAACCTATGGTTTTTTCAGTGAATTTAATCGGTTTTTATATGCTAATTCCTAACTATAACTGGTGTGAAACCTATGTTTTTTTCAGTGAATTTCATAGGTTTTTTAAATGCTAATTCCTAACTATATATAAGGCCCCAAACCTATGTTTTTTTCTTTGAAGTTCAAAATTTGGTTAATAGCAAATGTCTATAGCTATGAAATGTAATATTTTTCAAAATGAATGAATCCTATATTTTATTTGTATTTTAAACAATTTTTTTTATTTTTATTTTCGACCCTGGAGCGCTCCCGGGGCGCGCCCCGGTGAGCGCCCTGGAGAGCGTAGTCTTTTGAAGCGCCCCGGGCGCGCTCCGGAGAGCGTCCCATTAGCACCAATGTCACGAACGAAAACATCGCAAAAATCACAGGGGATTGATTCTGTTTAGGTAATCAGAGGCAGGAATCGGAATAGATATTATTGAATATACAAAGCCTCTGACACCATGGATCACAAAGGTTATTTTTTGTTCAAGTCCTATTTATTGACAATGAACGCTATTATATTAGCACATTATTTTTGGATTCAAAAGTGTACACATTGGGTGTGAACAGCTCAGCTTGAAATATCTCCTTATGACATAAAGTACATTTACTATTTACAACAGATAACTTGTTTAAGTAAATCAACGTGAGGAAAACACAGTGACAAAAATTACAATGAGAAAATTAATGAATTCAAACGATCCACAAAAAAGAAAAGTGAGTTCGTGTGACAACAAAATCTTATTTACAACTGGTATTTCAAGGTCCTACTATAAATCTAAGGGAGATTATATAAGTGTCCCAGGGGAATATTATCAATTTGTCCCTCAAAGGGAAAAGTTAGTTATCCTGTATCTTGCCAGGGACAGTCATGTATTCAAAGGAGTTAGATGCCTAATTGTGAGATACGTCTCTCACTATATGTCCCAAGTATTTAATAAGATCATATGGCAAATGTCTCTCCTGGCACTGAAGTTGAGCCTACGCGTTTCGACCTGGATAGAAATCTTGACAGGATGGAAAGTTTAAGCAGGTCTTCATCAGGGCTCACAGTAGGGGTTGGGGATCATCATGTCACACCTACGGGAAATATTTAAGGGGCATGTTTTAGTGGTTGAGTATGGGACATGGGACCAGTTTCAGTGCTTATAAAAAGTATTTGCAAATAAGTGTAAATGTTAGTTACTTAAATTTAAGATCACGTACCCAAGTGAGGGAAAATCGATACTGCATTCATTGAGTACAGTTGAGTGACAGGAAGCGGGGTTTCTCACAAGCCGGTATGTTGAGGCTGTGTGTCCGCAGTCTTTAGTTACTGTGGAGAGAAGCAAGGAGCGATTCAAAACTTCGTGTGGAACAAATAGGTCCCGTGAGCTTCTCAGAGTTTGGTGCCTATTTCATGGTTCATACGTAAAAGCGGCATGTTGCCAGTCTCGATTGGTGTTATGCTGACATGAGGCTTATTTGCTTTGTTGTTACTTGCAGAGTTATGGTTAGCCATGCTTAGTCTGTAAGGTACCAGGGCGTCTCATACCTGGGGAAGTCTGGTGATTTCTTTTGTAGCGCCACGGCGTCGTCGTTGCGGGACGGTTTCTCCGCAATGTGGAGGAGCAAGGGTGCCTCACATTCCCGGCGTCTCCTCTCTAGGGCGTGTTGCTTCTCTCTCCGCTACCGCTGGAATGAATTTACACAGCGTTCCGAAGGCTTTGAGTCTTACGTCTTGGTCGGGGATGAGAGCGGAGCTCTCATAGGCTTGTTCGCCGGCTTTGGTGTTTCAGCGCTACTGATAGGACGGCGTGTCGCATCACAGGCACATGCGCTTGTTGCTAGGCGATCAGGACGCTTTTTTCGGCGAAAGCTTCAGACATCGCGCTGGAGTTTGTGTTGTATTTAACACATGAAGCTGGATATTTCCGATAGTTCATTAAGTCCGTGGTTGACTGTATCAAGATACATGATTGTCTTGGCTTCTTGCTTGGACAAGTTATCAGCCACATTTTTACCTTTCACTTGTTTCACCACAGTCCATTTCAGGTCATCTGGTCCGTGCTGTTTTTCAATGCAGTGGGAGACCATGGGTGCATTTTCCTTTTTGCATCGAATTCTGGAGCGATGTTGTGATATTCTTGTTTTTATGGGCTGGCTAGTTTTACCAACGTACGCAAGTCCGCAAGGGCATATGGCACAGTAGATAATGTTGCAGGTATTGCAGTTTGTAAATACCTCATGTTTGATTTGTTTCAGGCCATAGAAAAAAACTGTTCCTTCTATAGTGCTACTACAGGAAATGCAATTGCCGCATTTATGGTGTCCTTTGACTGGCGGAAGGTTCAGGAGTGATTGAATTGAACTGTCTTGCCTTGGTAGTGTAGTGTCAGCTCGAACCAATTTGTTTCTCACACTCTCATTCTTTTTAACGTTCGAAAAGAACGTGTTACGTGACCTAGACACGTTAGAAAAGAGAACGCAGAAAAAATATATAAAATGGAATCTAACATTGGATGAAAAAATTGCCCTACAGGGACTCCAAGACAACAAAAGTCTCATTATCAAGCCGGCAGACAAAGGTGGGGGGATTGTTATCCTCCCACGGGAAATGTATGAAGCTGAAGTGCTGCGGCAACTCACAGACGAAAAATACTATAAAAAAACAAATGACAACTGGAATGAAAAACTGAAAGATCGCCTAGAAACGCTGGCCAATCAGGGTAGAAAAGAAGGATGGCTATCCAAAAAAGAGGGAGAATATTTAATAAACAAAAATCCACGCACGCCCTTGATGTACATTCTACCTAAAGTTCACAAGGACCCCATGAACCCTCCTGGCCGCCCGATTATATCGGGGGTGAACTCAATCCTGGAACGACAGGCCAAATACGTTGACACGTTTTTAAAACCCCTTGTTGGCCAGACTGCAAGCTTCATTAAGGACACGATGGAAGCGATACATTTTCTAGATGGCCAACCCTTTGACGAACCAATGGAATTTCTGGTCACCATGGATATTGTGAGTTTATATTCGAATATCCCGCAAGAAGATGGTCTGGAAGCACTTGAATTTTTCCTCGAAAAGAGAGAAAGGCCACACAATGTCCCCACTGATTTCCTAATCAAACTAGCTGAAATTTGTCTGGAATTCAATTTCTTTAAATTCAATAACGTACAATACCTTCAAACGATGGGGACGGCCATGGGATGTCCCTTCGCGCCGGAAATGGCTATAATGTATATGGCTCTATATGAAGCCACTTGGATTTATAACAACAATCCATTCGAAGGACACATAAAAGTTTGGCGACGTTATATAGACGACGTCTTCATGCTGTGGCGAGGCGATGAAAAAACATTGAAAGAATTTGCAGTCTGGCTCAATGATCGTAATCCCAACATCCAGTTCACTCTGACATACAATAAAACACAAATAAACTTCTTGGATTTAATGGTCAAACATGAAGAGGGCAACATGTATACCACACTATACACCAAAGAGACTGACCGCAACACCTTTTTACACTTCTCCAGTTTTCACCAACGCAACCTCCGTGAAAACCTACCATTCAGCCAATTCATGAGACTGCGCAGGAATTGCACCAAGAAAACTGACTATTTCCACCATGCCCAAGAATTGTTACATAAACTTATCGAAAGAGGATATCCCAGGAAATTACTAAAGAGAAGCATGAAGAGAGCATGGTACATCCCGAGAGATACCCTTTTGACCCCCAAAGATAAAAACAAGGAAGACACCCCAATTGTATGTGTGACAACCTTCTCTGGAGCAACCGCAGAAATCAAGAAAATAGTCACAAAAAATTGGAATACAGTCCGGAGCCTGAAACCATTTGAAGGTCCACCTATTTTCGCACTTAAAAAGAATGAGAGTGTGAGAAACAAATTGGTTCGAGCTGACACTACACTACCAAGGCAAGACAGTTCAATTCAATCATTCCTGAACCTTCCGCCAGTCAAAGGACACCATAAATGCGGCAATTGCATTTCCTGTAGTAGCACTATAGAAGGAACAGTTTTTTTCTATGGCCTGAAACAAATCAAACATGAGGTATTTACAAACTGCAATACCTGCAACGTTATCTACTGTGCCATATGCCCTTGCGGACTTGCGTACGTTGGTAAAACTAGCCAGCCCATAAAAACAAGAATATCACAACATCGCTCCAGAATTCGATGCAAAAAGGAAAATGCACCCATGGTCTCCCACTGCATTGAAAAACAGCACGGACCAGATGACCTGAAATGGACTGTGGTGAAACAAGTGAAAGGTAAAAATGTGGCTGATAACTTGTCCAAGCAAGAAGCCAAGACAATCATGTATCTTGATACAGTCAACCACGGACTTAATGAACTATCGGAAATATCCAGCTTCATGTGTTAAATACAACACAAACTCCAGCGCGATGTCTGAAGCTTTCGCCAAAAAAAGCGTCCTGATCGCCTAGCAACAAGCGCATGTGCCTGTGATGCGACACACCGTCCTATCAGTAGCGCTGAAACACCAAAGCCGGCGAACAAGCCTATGAGAGCTCCGCTCTCATCCCCGACCAAGACGTAAGACTCAAAGCCTTCGGAATGCTGTGTAAATTCATTCCAGCGGTAGCGGAGAGAGAAGCAACACGCCCTAGAGAGGAGACGCCGGGAATGTGAGGCACCCTTGCTCCTCCACATTGCGGAGAAACCGTCCGCAACGACGACGCCGTGGCGCTACAAAAGAAATCACCAGACTTCCCCAGGTATGAGACGCCCTGGTACCTTACAGACTAAGCATGGCTAACCATAACTCTGCAAGTAACAACAAAGCAAATAAGCCTCATGTCAGCATAACACCAATCGAGACTGGCAACATGCCGCTTTTACGTATGAACCATGAAATAGGCACCAAACTCTGAGAAGCTCACGGGACCTATTTCTTCCACACAAAGTTTTGAATCGCTCCTTGCTTCTCTCCACAGTAACTAAAGACTGCGGACACACAGCCTCAACATACCGGCTTGTGAGAAACCCTGCTTCCTGTCACTCAACTGTACTCAATGAATGCAGTACCGATTTTCCCTCACTTGGGTACGTGATCTTAAATTTAAGTAACTAACATTTACACTTATTTGCAAATACTTTTTATAAGCACTGAAACTGGTCCCATGTCCCATACTCAACCACTAAAACATGCCCCTTAAATATTTCCCGTAGGTGTGACATGATGATCCCCAACACCTACTGTGAGCCCTGATGAAGACCTGCTTAAACTTTCCATCCTGTCAAGATTTCTATCCAGGTCGAAACGCGTAGGCTCAACTTCAGTGCCAGGAGAGACATTTGCCATATGATCTTATTAAATACTTGGGACATATAGTGAGAGACGTATCTCACAATTAGGCATCTAACTCCTTTGAATACATGACTGTCCCTGGCAAGATACAGGATAACTAACTTTTCCCTTTGAGGGACAAATTGATAATATTCCCCTGGGACACTTATATAATCTCCCTTAGATTTATAGTAGGACCTTGAAATACCAGTTGTAAATAAGATTTTGTTGTCACACGAACTCACTTTTCTTTTTTGTGGATCGTTTGAATTCATTAATTTTCTCATTGTAATTTTTGTCACTGTGTTTTCCTCACGTTGATTTACTTAAACAAGTTATCTGTTGTAAATAGTAAATGTACTTTATGTCATAAGGAGATATTTCAAGCTGAGCTGTTCACACCCAATGTGTACACTTTTGAATCCAAAAATAATGTGCTAATATAATAGCGTTCATTGTCAATAAATAGGACTTGAACAAAAAATAACCTTTGTGATCCATGGTGTCAGAGGCTTTGAATATTCAATAATAACGAACGAAAACATCATCGTGACGTATCGCGTAGCGGCATCCGAAAAGAGCGTAAAGCTCATCGTCCTTGCAGGTGACAATCACAAGTGCCCCAAAAAGAAGTAATTTTTTTCTTTTTTTCTTTTTTGCTCCAGTTGAGCCAGTTTCAATTCCCTTTTTTTTTTGTTTCTCCCCCTAGAATAATACAAAAAAAATGTAAAACTGTTTTGAAAAGCCAAAAAAAGTACAAAATGTTCAAAAAACATTAAAAAAAATATAAAACAACAAAAAGAAGAAAAAAAAAGTTCTTTTCAGAACTACCTCCAATTTATAAAAAAAAGGCTTCATTTTTAAAAAACTCTGTCATTCTTTTTCCTCATGGAATGCTCCCCGGTGCGCGTACCGGGCGCTCCCCCCGCGCAAAAAGAAAAAAAAATTGTATTGCCTCGCGGGGCCCTTTTAAAGCCCCACATCAAACCTAGGGGGTCAGGGGGGGTCTACCCTGCCCCCTTATGGTCATTTCCCCCCTTGTTTTGGCCACCTCTTGTGTCTCGATCCTACCGAGACACAAAATGGCGATCGCTCCAGACTGTTTCAAATGTTTACAGACACCCAAAAGCCAATCAGATTTCCGTGCGCACCTCGCGTGTCGCGCCCGGGGCGCTCCCCGGTGCGCGTACCGGGGCGCTGCCATAGATATATATATTTTTTTTAACCTAAATTACTCAAAATCCACTGGAGCACATATCTTGAGACATAGCAAAGGCACATCGGGCTACCAGTCCCTACAATTTTGCCAAGTTTGGTGCAAATCCATTCAGCCGTTTGGGCTAAAAGTGAGGTCGACCGCCCTATGGAAATTAACATGGGGAAAACGCGTTTTGGGGCCCCCCTTTTATCTCGGACCCCGCTTGACGAATCCCCCCCAAACTTTTAGGGAAGGACTGAAGCTCCGCGAGGCCATTTTGAGGAAATTTTCAGGCAGATTCACCAACCGGCGCCAAAGTTATTCCAATAAGAATTTTTATATTTTGCATTGAAAAAAATCCTAACTATAACTACCTACTGGCGACCGCCAGTAGGTAATATATATATATATATATATATATATATATATATATATATATATATATATATATGAAAGAAAACAGGTTGCCCAAGTGGAGTTGTCACACGTGGAAGGGAAACAGCACATGGCCGCCAGCAGTGTCATCACAGCGTTCCCACATCCATTTCATCTGCAAACTGCCATATGCGTTTCGAGCCCAGTTTGCTCTTGATCACTGGCTTGCATAATGATGAGCGAAACAGCAGAGATGCTATGTGGCCATTTTTATTTCGTCATTGTTACCGCCCATTTGGGCGTTACCCATAGCATGCTGGTTAATGTAGTCCTCTTGATAACTGGGCTCTAATACAAAACCTTGAATTAAATGCTGCTGTCCTCGTTAAAATCAGCCCAAGTGGGAAAATGTTCAAAGATCAAAGTTCCTCGAAATAGAAATGGTTTCGCCGTGTTGACACCAATATCAATCCAGGGGTCAGGCCCCCTCCTCTCCAGAAAGCGCCCGTGATTACAAGCACTGGATCCGCATGGTATGCGGCGGGACTCCTCCTGCGGCCGGACCAGCCGCTATATGTGAAAGAAAACAGGTTGCCCAAGTGGAGTTGTCACACGTGGAAGGGAAACAGCACACGGCCCCCAGCAGTGTCATCACAGCGTTCCCACATCCATTTAATCTGCAAACTGCCATACGCGTTTCAAGCCCAATTGGCTCTTGATCACTGGCTTGCATAATGATGAGCGAAACAGCAGAGATGCTATATGGCCATTTTTATTTCGTCATTGTTACCGCCCATTTGGGCGTTACCCATAGCATGCTGGTTAATGTAGTACTCTTGATAACTGAACTCTAATACAAAACCTTGAATTAAATGCTGCTGTCCTCGTTAAAATCAGCCCAAGTGGGAAAATGTTCAAAGATCAAAGTTCCTCGAAATAGAAATGGTTTCGCCGTGTTGACACCAATATCAATCCAGGGGTCAGGCCCCCTCCACTCCAGAAAGCGCCCGTGATTACAAGCACTGGATCCGCATGGTATGCGGCGGGACTCCTCCTGCGGCCGGACCAGCCGCTATATGTGAAAGAAAACAGGTTGCCCAAGTGGAGTTGTCACACGTGGAAGGGAAACAGCACATGGCCCCCAGCAGTGTCATCACAGCGTTCCCACATCCATTTCATCTGCAAACTGCCATACGCGTTTCGAGCCCAGTTGGCTCTTGATCACTGGCTTGCATAATGATGAGCGAAACAGCAGAGATGCTATGTGACCATTTTTATTTCATCATTGTTACCACCCATTTGGGCATTACCCATAGCATGCTGGTTAATGTAGTCCTCTTGATAACTGGACTCTAATACAAAACCTTGAATTAAATGCTGCTGTCCTCGTTAAAATCAGCCCAAGTGGGAAAATGTTCAAAGATCAAAGTTCCTCGAAATAGAAATGGTTTTGCCGTGTTGACACCAATATCAATCCAGGGGTCAGGCCCCCTCCACTCCAGAAAGCGCCCGTGATTACAAGCACTGGATCCGCATGGTATGCGGCGGGACTCCTCCTGCGGCCGGACCAGCCGCTATATACGAAAGAAAACAGGTTGCCCAAGTGGAGTTGTCACACGTGGAAGGGAAACAGCACATGGCCCCCAGCAGTGTCATCACAGCATTCCCACATCCATTTCATCTGCAAACTGCCATACGCGTTTCGAGCCCAGTTGGCTCTTGATCACTGGCTTGCATAATGATGAGCGAAACAGCAGAGATGCTATGTGGCCATTTTTATTTCGTCATTGTTACCGCCCATTTGGGCGTTACCCATAGCATGCTGGTTAATGTAGTCATCTTGATAACTGGACTCTAATACAAAACCTTGAATTAAATGCTGCTGTCCTCGTTAAAATCAGCCCAAGTGGGAAAATGTTCAAAGATCAAAGTTCCTCGCAATAGAAATGGTTTCGCGGTGTTGACACCAATATCAATCCAGGGGTCAGGCCCCCTCCACTCCAGAAAGCGCCCGTGATTACAAGCACTGGATCCGCATGGTATGCGGCGGGACTCCTCCTGCGGTTGGACCAGCCGCTATATGTGAAAGAAAACAGGTTGCCCAAGTGGAGTTGTCACACGTGGAAGGGAAACAGCACACGGCCCCCAGCAGTGTCATCACAGCGTTCCCACATCCATTTCATCTGCAAACTGCCATACGCGTTTCGAGCCCAGTTGGCTCTTGATCACTGGCTTGCATAATGATGAGCGAAACAGCAGCGATGCTATGTGGCCATTTTTATTTCGTCATTGTTACTGCCCATTTGGGCGTTACCCATAGCATGCTGGTTAATGTAGTCCTCTTGATAACTGGACTCTAATACAAAACCTTGAATTAAATGCTGCTGTCCTCGTTAAAATCAGCCCAAGTGGGAAAATGTTCAAAGATCAAAGTTCCTTGAAATAGAAATGGTTTCGCCGTGTTGACACCAATATCAATCCAGGGGTCAGGCCCCCTCCACTCCAGAAAGCGCCCGTGATTACAAGCACTGGATCCGCATGGTATGCGGCGGGACTCCTCCTGCAGCCGGACCAGCCGCTATATGTGAAAGAAAACAGGTTGCCCAAGTGGAGTTGTCACACGTGGAAGGGAAACAGCACACGGCCCCAGTCAGTGATCAAGAGCCAACTGGGCTCCAAACACGTATGGCAGTTTACAGATGAAATGGATGTGGGAACGCTGTGATGACACTGCTCATTATAAATGTTATAAATGAACATTCATGTATTTACAATTTTAATATGGGACTTTTCATGATACTAGCTTGAAACACAATTTACAAAATGTCTGTAACCCCACAAAATTACCATCAAACCTGCATTCTCACCTAGCGGGATGCCAGGCATCCATGGTCAAGCCCAGAAGGCAGGTGACGGTCGAAAGGGTGATCCCAACACCATCTCCTCACAGCTGCCTAGGCAGCTCAACCGGGCATCTGCCATGACGAAATGGATCGGCAAACGGCAGAGTTACGTTTTCATCAGAGGTGCACGAAAGAAGGAGATGCAGCTTAGGAGGTAAGAAACAGTGCCAGTGTTCGGAGAGTAGGTGACGGTTGAGGGGGTGAACCACAGCCAATCTCCTCTACAGCTACCCAGGCTGCTCCACTAGGCAATGGCCATGTTGCTAGGACTCCACTGTCCGAATGACCATCAAGGCTCATCAGAAGTTGCTGAAGTCGTCGTAAAGATTCAATTGAGGGAATTAAAGAGTCGGTGGACCACAGTCCCTTTATCCCCAGGGGTGTAGAATGTCCAAGGGGGGGTAGATTTATCACTACTATATGTCCTTTAATGATTGATACTATGCCCTGAACACAAAATACATGTTTGTTTGTCTAGTAATGTCACTATATGTCCATAGCCCACAATAATTTCATTTACTGGACTCAGCAATAGCTGATCTTATGCCATGTGCACCTGGCTAACCAATAGAAACCCGGGCTCACGTTTGTTTTGTTTTTAGGAGCACCCTTAATATTGGGTATAAATGCATCGACTATACTTATCTTCTCTCCCCTTTTTTGTCATTCCAGAATACTGCACTTATATCTAGTGGCAATAGATTAACGAACATAGGCCACTCATTATTCTTTTCACAAACTGCACCCTTTTCTGGTCCTGAAGAAGCTCTTGGGAACTCCTCCTGAGACCAATAGGCAGCGCGAAACATGTTGACCACTAAACATGTCAATTAGGGGCATGCTACATTTTTCGAGCTACTGAGGGCCATTACCTCCCTCTAAGTAGCACAACCTTTAGTTTTTTTACTAATGGCAGAGGGACATTCTCTTTAATAAATTGTTTAGCCACCTCTCCAGTCATCTTTTAGACTTCACTGCCACTCACCCCCACGCATCCAAACAGCTTTATCCTGAAAGATCTCTGACAAAGTGACCCTTCGGGGGACCCATAGGGCATTGCAGCGCCGGCCGGACGAGGAGCACTGCCCAATGAAGAAGCATGAAATCCTTCGGGGTCTGTGAGAGCACCAAGATTAGGACACACTGTCCCCAACAACCACAGTATTAGAACAACCATAGTCTCTCTCTCTATCCCCTCCTTCTTAGGTTCTATGGAGTCTGCACTAACACTGTGGGAGGCATAGAAAATGATCCTCTGGGACCGTGCATAAAATATACTTGTGCGGAAAAAGAGGCATTAGGTAGTAAAGATTGAGGTCTTTGAGTCCAGTTGCAGTCAATGGAGACCACACACCAAGGGCATCGTACTCTGCAGTTTCTCTTGCACATTGAAATACTCCAAACGGAGTACTGTGCCCCAAGGTGAGGTGAGTTTGCCACCCAACACTGTCTCTATGATACCGACGATAAGGTAGGCAAGTTGCTAGTGGGTCTAAGCAAGAAAGAGGCAGAGGCACGCTGGGTGGGAACTACCACAGCTTCGACATTGAGTTCTATAGGACTGATGGGCGAATAGTGTGAGAATTTTCCCGACACTTTGCGGAGTTCTGCGGAAAGCGTCCGCTGCTGGGGGCTGACTGAATTAGGAATTGTTCTAGCGATGGTGACAACTCCGGTGCTCCCTGCAAATGATTGTAGAATCTCAATGTGGTGCACATGGGGATGACACCTTCCAATTCACACAGTGAAAACTGTGGCCCAGATGTACTTTTTTTTTTATAGAAGGGAAGTCTAAATCAATGTTGCTGTGCTACCTTATGTCAAAGGGAGAGAGAAAAACACGCCATATCTACTAAGATATGGTGCATATGTTGTCTTCCCCAGCACTAGTACATTTTGGGCAGCCATGCCCCATCGTACAATCCTCTGCACCATAGTGCAAGAGTGTGTGCGTGTTCTATGAAGCATTGGTTTCAAACTTGAAGGGGACCCTTTGATTACAAAACCTTTGCTTTGAGGGTTCCATGTTGTGCACAGACCCACTTTTCTTAACTCTTTGCATGTGCTAACTATAATTAAATTCAAAGGTGTAATAGGGGGTATTATTCCGAAATATTGAATATTGCATCTGTGTTAGTGCAACATTATCAAGTAAGAGAAATGTAGGTAAATAGAATACAAAACGAATATGCACATGTCCTTAATCTAAGGACGGAAGGAAGACAAGAGTAGGTTCTGATCCAGCGCTCCTACTAAAATTCTGCATAAATGACGTCACTTTACACCACCAGACTTACCAATCAATACCAGGCCCACAAGAAATAACAGAGCGGCTGAATCATGAGGCGAATGAATCTAATATGTTGTTTTTAAACTTTCTACAATAAACAAGACCAGCTTGTCATTTTAAAAGTTTATTTAAAATTCATAATTGCATAAACTTTATTAGCTCTTTATTAATGTCAAACATTTAATTTTTATTAATTCAGATTAAAACATTAATCATTGGCTCAAAGATAACCGTCAGTTCAGCACTGCATCAAAACAATGAATTAAAGAAAACATAAACCCTATTCCCTAAGTTAGCTTTCTGACCTGAAAGGAAAACAAATTCAATAAACAGATGAATGCTTACGATCCAAAGGAAATCGGACAGCACTTCGCCCTCAGGAAACAGTCAGCCCCGTTCCCTTCAAAAGGCCCAATTTTTATACAATTTTTGCTCACTAATCTAACTAAATGTAATTCTTTAAGAAAGTTTAGCACTCTGATTGGTTGATGACTGTCAGACCACCAAAACCACCTCTTCCAGGGTATGAACGTCACCAAACTATTGTTCATTGACATAGAGTGACATCGACTTCCGAACGTCTTTGCAACATTTTTAAAAGTTGCTTCTCTGACTTCCACCAAAGCTCGGCAAAATCATCTCTGTCACTTCCTCGGCCTTGTAAAAAGAACATCCAGAGCAGTTCATGAATAAGTCTTCATTGTCAAAGCCACAGTCTTTTCAAAGGTGAAGCGCAAAAGCATAACTCTCCATAGAAAGTTTCCAAAATGACTGCCCTTGGCTCCAACTCTGCTCACATACAGGCCGACCAACTTTTCTTCAGAACCAGAACTAGGCCTCAACCCACTCTCGGGCTAGTATTTAAACAAACACAAAAGAGTGATTAATTCATGTAAAACAAACCCTTTTGTTACCCACCCGACCATTACTAAGTATTAATTAACCCATTAATAAATGAAATCTAGCAGAAGCAACAAATAAAGCAGCACATAAAATATCTACCATTCTTCATATAGTCCAGCTTTAAGTTTCTGAAAGAGTAAAAAGATGATTTAATGATACACAGACAGACAAACACAACATAGAACAAACATGTAAGCACATATAAAAGGCACATGCCATGAATAATCAGCCGCATATTAATAGTGACAAAGACAAAAGGTCAAACATGACAAACAAAACAATATTAATCACATGTTACAAAACAGACTCGCAAATGCAACAAGAGCACATATCATTAGTTCCTGCATGTTCATGTGTGAATGCAATCTTAATCTAAGTTGATTAATAAACAAATCATACAACAGCTCATTAATAAATGAGTTCATGTTATAGGGAATTGAATCCACGAGTCAGAATAAAATAATTTCTGAAGCTCGCTTCATCAACTCCTATAACTACAGATGGCAGTTTTAATGGGGGATGTTGTCCAGTTTTAGAAGCAGATTCAGCTTTTGCTGAAGATGATAAAATCTTGTGTTATTTTCAACCAAGAACAAGCATTTACAAATGCCCTTTGGAGCGTTTTCATTGAGTTCCAAACCGTGCATCAATGCACATACTTGACTAAGCAGGTCCCTTTCTTTGTAGATTGCAATTTGATGTGCACATATTTTAAACGCTAAAACAGGATCCATGGTCCACACCTTCCATGTTATAGAGGTAGGTGTAATCAAGGTTAGAAACAACCAATATAACTTTTAGAATGACACTATAGTGACAGTTGTTCCCCTTATGTATTCAGACTTCATTTGCTGAGTCACCTGTCATCCAGAATCGAATCATCTTTGAGCCGTTCCTTTCAGGTGGACGTGTTTCCTCTAGTGGGTAATTTCTTCATACTATGTGCCATTTTTGTATCTTTTTGCCACGATATATGTATTAAGCACGTGGTTTCTTTATACAGGCATCTGTTTGGTGTCCTACGCGCAATTTCAAATTG
This sequence comes from Lissotriton vulgaris, assembly GCF_964263255.1. Classification (NCBI taxonomy): domain Eukaryota; kingdom Metazoa; phylum Chordata; class Amphibia; order Caudata; family Salamandridae; genus Lissotriton; species Lissotriton vulgaris. Next base: position 985,825,783 of record NC_141696.1, on the reverse strand, counting down.
AGACCAACATTGTGGTAACCCATTTAAACTAGGTACGTTTGTGAAACATCCACATTGATTGATAATCACTGCACGTAATGGATCGGTCCTAGCTACTATAACTTTATTCTTTCAGGCTTTCTTTAAAGTAAGATAGCGACATACTTGTGATGTGCAAGCCAAGACTTTAATACTTGATGATTCTATTCATTTTGCAAATTATACTCTATGTGTTGGTATACATTACCCCAACATAAAGATAGGCTTTTCAATGGTCTCTATAATAAGCTTGATAATGTAAGCTGATCACCAATTATGAATTCTGTTCGATGTATGTTCTTTTGCAAATGTCACAATGTAGATATATATTGTTTAGTCTCGTATTCTATACATATTGTCTGTCCATTCTAAGTGAGTTATGTATTCTTGTAGTCCAAATGTGTTCATATTGTCAGCTATGTCTAGTTTGCGAAAGTCACGTTTTTCCGTAGTTAGGTTTGTCACTTGGGTGTATGGAGTAATGGTTTTTAAATAGAATAGACTTGTAATTTGTTAATATTTATGTTACAGATTACAGCACAGCTTACAGCAGTGTTTTTATGACTACAGTCCTGAAGATGGTCTCGATAATTATGTTGTAGAGAGACCGAAACGTCGACCTACATCTTATCTCTACAGTGTTTGACTCACTTCTTGTTTTTGAGATAGATGTCTTTTCTAGGTTTTGCTGCATTATTGATTATTTGCCACTATGCTTTTCTAATCAGCATTTCCTGACCTGCTTTTTTGATTTACTGCTGACCTAATGAAATCCTTGATAAAATTCCTTTTTTTGATACACCCTTGTCTTTTGTTGCTTTGTTGCTTTTATGTCTAGATGTCTGTATGTGTTTTCCAAAACTGATTGTATGCATTACATCATTTGATTGATTCACTGGGTATTTAACTTTATCCCAAGTATATTGAATAACTCATTTTTCCTATGAAATATATCCCTTGAAGGCCTCTCTACCCTTTCATTCGCATATTAATAGTGACAAAGACAAAAGGTCAAACATGACAAACAAAACAATATTAATCACATGTTACAAAACAGACTCGCAAATGCAACAAGAGCACATATCATTAGTTCCTGCATGTTCATGTGTGAATGCAATCTTAATCTAAGTTGATTAATAAACAAATCATACAACAGCTCATTAATAAATGAGTTCATGTTATAGGGAATTGAATCCACGAGTCAGAATAAAATAATTTCTGAAGCTCGCTTCATCAACTCCTATAACTACAGATGGCAGTTTTAATGGGGGATGTTGTCCAGTTTTAGAAGCAGATTCAGCTTTTGCTGAAGATGATAAAATCTTGTGTTATTTTCAACCAAGAACAAGCATTTACAAAGCCAATATGTCTAGACTTGGAAACCGCTGCAACAGTTAATCATTTTGATTCTTTGTTCACTTGAGGCATATGCCACAAAATGAAACACGAAAAAAAGCAAACATGCTCCTTAAACCTAATTCTGCAATACAAAATGTCTAAGTATTTAAAACAAATGAACCATTGCACGTAATTGTAATAGAGCTGTATGTGTGCATCCCATCAACTTTAGAACCTGGATAAAAAACCGTTCTACAATTTTAATGCTCATCACAGGGAAATTGGTGCAAAGAATATGTACTGTTGGCTTTGAAATACTGTTACTTGACACACAACGCTGACTAGAAAAGGTTAAACAATAAACAATCGTGATAAAACAACATTGTCAAGGTATTTATCTACCAACCCTGGTTCTAAAGTCTCAATAGTTCTATTTGACAGAGCTATCTGTCCCCCTCCCAATCAACCAGTTACTACTGTACATAACAGTGCACTCATTTCTTTGCTTCCTGTGTACATTTCTCTGGATGTTCTCCAAGATTCAGTGCAATAAATTATTACCTATCTACCACACTCAGCACCCTTCCATCAGGTCCAAGTTCTCCACCTAAACTTGGGAACAACCCAGAGTTCTCTACTTCTTTTTTGCATAATTTATGCCGCACACGATGCATGAAAGGGTATTGTTTATATATATTGCAGGGGTGCAGAGTATGTTGAACCCGGTGACTACAAGGTGAGGTAAACTATAAAATGTATTCTTTCAATTCTTCTGCAAAATGGGGTATGCACAGGAATTAAAATGATCTGGCCCAGTTGCAATTAAAGCGTTTGTCTGCAATTTAGAAATAACCACTGTAAAGTAAAAGGAAATTATGAAAAATACCCATGCTAAGTGCACTACAATTTTCTAGCTATGTCTCCTATTTTGGTAGATACAACATATGCATTGCTGGGCTCCGGGGTTAATTTACAATCCACTGTCTGAATTATGTAATTCTGTAGCCAATGAATTTTTTACATAATTATGGAATTACCACACTTTAGCACATATTACCCCATCTACTGCATCATCTGCAGATTTTATCAAAAAAATACATCCTAGCTCAAACCAATTGCAAGATTAAAAATCAGACTGGGGCTTATTTACAAGCCTCTTGCACCGCCGGTACGTCACTTTTTCCCATATAAAACAATGCGCAGTAACATGCGAGTCTGACCCAGTGGTGGGTCACACGGGTAAGAGCGGTGGGGCGGGTGTGGCTTTATTCATTTGTTTAATTTTACTTATCCCGTGCGAGCTGCTATTGGGCTGACCCTTTGCAAAGCTTACTTGTCACCTTTTAGGTGTGATTTGCTGCATTTAGATGTCAGACTGGTATTCATAAAATCTAAAGTTTGCATAGACGCCATTTTTATCAGTAAAAGCAACAAAGTTGTATAATATTACTGCCATAGATTTTACTGTATTATGCTGTATAATTTAACATTTATTGCCACATAATTTAGTCAACCCTGCTGCATAATTTGGTTCTCCACTGCGACATAATCCCTGGGGTCCCGCTTACTTTTAATAATGGGAAAAAATGGGGTTTCGCCCAATGCATTTAGCCCATCTAAAGCATTGTGGCAAGGACTGTGGGGCATATTACCAAGCAATAGCGATAAGTATCGTTATTGCTTGGTTAGCGTGAAAAAATTATCGCCGAGCTGTGGCGATTTTTATCGCAGATAAACCTTGATATTACCAAGGTTTATCGCAAATGCGATCAAAATCGGCCGCAATGCATGAATATCGCTGAAAAGTCAGCGAAATTCATGCATTAGCGAGCTAATGCTCTTAGCCATGTTATCCACCTCCCAATGGATAACATGGCTAAGAACTGCTCAGGGCAGGTGTTAGCTTTTGGAGATATTTGCGCTTAGCGCGAATATCTCCAAAAGTTGGTAATAGGAGATAGCGATGTTAGCGACTGTTTCCAGTCGCTAACATCTTGGCACGCCCACTTTGCATGTCATTAGTGATAAATATCCCCGACATGCAAAGCGGGGCCCAAGATGGTCGCTATCTCCTACTAGCTGTCGCTAACTGGTGTTAGCGACAGTTAGGTAATAGTGAGATAATTTTATCTCCGCTTTCTTGGCTTTTAAAGCCAAAAAAAACGGAGATAAACCCCCTTGATAATATGCCCCTGTATTTTTAAATATATATAGTTCACTGTAACTGCAGCTTGTGACTAGCGCATGCAGCCACGAGTTAAGGAATTTATAGACAAACTGTTTTCTCTTTCAGCTCGCGGTGCTTTGAAGATGAAGAAGACACGGATGTGAAACCTGCTCTTGGGAGGAATCTGCTTTTAATGTTGTGTCCTTCTACTTAATGTAAGAAAAAAACATCAAAGTCAAGGACGCCTTTGCATATATTTTATCTACTTCTCCTCCGGCCTTGCCATGGCGTTATACTAACTAATAGGATGTTTATTATGGTAATCTTGCCCTGCGGTGGGGGTTTCCAAGTGCTGATGTGAACACAAGCTACGATTATCTCTACTTCTTTAAGCTTTGGCAACTGCATGGCTGACGTTAAGCAGCTGCTGTGTTTTAACAGTTCGACGTCGGACCCTCTTAAACATTATTCCTTGCTGTCACACCTGCATTTCCGGTTCCAAAAACGATTGTAGCTTCCGGGCTAAATGGCTTGAGGAAGGTCGCTGTGTTGTCCACTTCATCTTTACACAAGTGACCAAGCCAGTGGTTTGACTTTTTCTTAAGTGAAAGTGCATATTTTGTGGGTGTATCGAGTTTACAGGTTTGGTTGTCTGGATGGGTGAAAGGTGTATGTGATAAGGAGTCAATGGTTCGATGAATGGCAGCATGAGTGAGTAACTAAGGGCATGGCTAGATGGATGTGTGATAGCTTGGAAAGAATTACTAGGGCCTGGATGTATTAATGGGTGAGTGAACGCATGGATCAGTACCTGAAAAAATATTTACACATTCTATGTGGCTCATCTCATTGCTGATCCATTGTAATTGAGCATTGGGGAAATCCCATACAGCATGAAAGGCTGTATCAATCAACCGATGTCTGATTAATGTGGGCTGATTAATATGTGAATGAGACTTACTACAATCATATCCCTTAAATTTGCAATTTACCATTGCAAAATTCAGCATTCTAACCCCAAACAGGTACTCAATGCCTTTCAACACTGCCCAGAGTGGCCTTAGTCTTGGTCCTTTGTGTTTTCATATAGAATCTGCTGCAGTAAGGACACCAGTCAAGAAGCACAAACAAATATGAATTAAAGGTTTTCTTCTTCAGCAGACCTCTGCTGGCTGAGGTGTCTGCTTACGGCATGTTGGGTGCTCAGCTTGGAAGGGTATCCACTACGGGCGAGCCTTGCAGCTGCTTGTCTTCCTCTTGTGGTGAAAGGAACAGGAGAGCTGCCCCATAACCTCCAGCCTACTCCTGCAATGACTTCAGCTCTTCTAGTACACCCCCAGAAGTTTATTTTCATGTGGGTCTTTCCCAGGCATCCTTGAAGACACTGAGCACATTCCTGCAGCAACTTTAAGTGTCAAGCACTCCCTTCTGATTTGGCTAAAGCCTCCCTCATTTGCAGCCTTTCCCGTGCCTCGTGGCGGTGATTGTCACTACAAGTGTCTGCTTCCGTTGCCTGAATACTTCATGAGCACTCCATGTGGCTCCTCATGTAGTGTCTTTCTGTGATGAGCACCTCCTTTCCACTTTGCAGCAGCCCTTTTTGGGTGTGAGCACTCTCTTTAACTTCCCTTAGCAAGCACGCCCTACTCCACCTGATACTCTTGTTAGAAGGGAACACTCCACCTGGCTCCTCCTGCTGGTGTTGCTCGAATTTGAATTTGCCTTAAAAAACCAAAAGACAAGGGGCGTTTGGCAAAACAGGAACAGTTGGTTTAATTAAACACTTTTGCCGGGAGCAGTTACAGAAGCAGGTCTGAAGATTGTCTCACAGTACAATCAATGTGAGCACGGTTTTATACATTCCTTTGGGTATCATAAAGTACTTCTGTCGATCCGTTTTTGGTAAAAGAATGTAGGACTTGTCTGTGGAGTCATAAATAAGGCCCCTGATAACAAATGCAGGGGGGCCTTGGCCTTGCGTGGGCACAATGAGGGCCAGTGGGTAACGTGTCCTGATGTCCAGCATGAGGGGCGCGTGATCAGTCTGTACTGTGTGTGCTGTGTACTGAGTGGCTGTGTGTTCCTAACTTCATGTGGCATCCAACTTTATGGTGTTTTGGGAATGCATGCACCCACTTGCCATGTGTGCTTTATTGGGGCCAATCTCCCTGAACCATTGTGGCTTTACGCACATCTGGGGTAATGACCTGAATTTCCTGTTCGTGAGTTTGTCTGCTGGCTACATGCCACCCCACCTGTAACCTGACAATAAGTATCCTTAGGCCCTGATCTCAGTGCCTGCCTGACCACATATTTCTGAGTCGGGGTTGATGGAGTGTCCATGACTGGCGAGTTTGATAATAGTGATGCAATTTCATTCTTATGTGCAACTGTGTCATTATGAACATTGGCATCAATTATATCAATCAATCAGAGAATTTGTAAAGCGCACAACTCACCTGTGAGGGTCTCAGAGCACTGGGGGGCGAGGAATGCTACTATTACTCGAACAGCCAGGTCTTGAGAAGCCTCTTGAAGGTTAGTAGGTCTTGGGTCTGACATAGGAGGATGGGGAGGGTGTTCCAGGTCTTGGCCGCAAGGTAGGAGAATGATCTGCTGCCGGAGGTTGCTCTTCAAATGCGGGGGGCGGTAGCGAGGGCGTGGTTGGCAGAGCAGAGCTGGCAGTTCGGTATGTAGAATGTGAGTCGTCTGTTGAGGTATGTTGGTCCGGTGTCGTGGAGTGCCTTGTGTGCGTGGGTGAGAAGCTTGAAGGTGATCCTCTTCTTGACGGGCAGCCAGTGCAGGTCTCTCTGGTGGGGTGCGATGCGGCTGTGTCTCGGGATGTTGAGGATCAGGCGGGCTGAGGTGTTCTGTATGAGTTGCAGTCATTTCAGTAGTTTGGATGGGGCTTCCGCGTAGAGGGCGATTCCGTAGTCCAGCCTGATGCTGACAAGGGCCTGGGTAATGGTTTTTCTTGTGTCAGTGGGGATCCATCTGTAGATCTTGCAGAGGGTGTTGAAGCAGGAGGATGAGACGGCGTTGACTTGCTTGGTCATGGAGAGTGATGAGTTGAGGATGAACCCCAGGTTGCATGCATGGTCGGTGGGTGTTGGTGCTGTTCCCAGGGCAGTCGGCCACCAGGAATTGTCCCAGTCTGAGGGGGTAGAGCCGAGGATGAGGACCTCCGTCTTGTCGGAGTTGAGCTTCAGACGGCTGTTCTTCATCCATTCGGTGACAGCTTTCATTCCTTCGTGGAGGTTGGTCTTGGCGGTGAGGGGGACCTTGGTGAGGGAGAGGATCAACTGTGTGTCGTCGGCGTAGGAGATGATGTTGAGGTTGTGCAGTTTGGCGACGTGGGCGAGCGGGGCCATGCAGATGTTGAACAATGTCGGGCTGAGGGATGATCCCTGGGGTACGCCGCTGATTATCTTGGAACCTTTGGAGCATAAAGGGGGGAGGCGGACCCTCTGGGTTCTGCCGGCAAGGAAGGAGGTGGTCCATTCCCGGGCCTTGTCTTGGAATCCTGCATTGTGAAGGCGTGTGCGTAGGGTGCGGTGGCAGACCGTTTTGAAGGTGGCTGAGAGGTCCAGGAGGATGAGGGCCGCGGTTTCGCTGTTGTCTAGCAGGGCCCTGATGTCATCGGTGGTGCCGATGAGGGCAGTTTCTGTGCTGTGGTTGCTGCGGAAGCCAGAATGGGATGGGTCCAGGTTGTTCTTCTACTCGAGGTAGCGGGTCAGCTGTTTGTTGGCGGCTTTCTCGATGACCTTTGCCGGGAATGGGAGTAGAGAGATGGGCCGGAAGTTCTTGTAGTCCTTCGGATCTGCCTTGGGTTTTTTTGAGCAGGGCGTTGATCTCGGCGTGCTCCCAGCTCTCGGGGAAGGTCGCAGTCTCGAAGGAGATGTTGATAGCCTTGCAGAGGTGGGGCGCGATGGTGGCGCTGGCTTTGTTGAAGATGTGGTGTGGGCACGGGTATGACAGGGAGCCAGAGTGGATGGTGTTCATGATTTTAATGGTGTTGTTGTCGTTGATGTATATCCAGGTGAGCAGGTGGTCGTTGTGGGTGGTGATCGTGGGATCTAAGGTGGTGTTGGCTATCGTGGTGGTCTGATTGTCGAAGCTGTCAATATTAACATTGTCCCCTCTAGTCGAATTTTCACCTACATTATCTTCCCATGCTTCATGACAGTCACATTATTTGGGACCTGTTGTTCTTCAATTTTGACTATTACTATTTTCCTAGTTACTTGCATTCTACCCAATTTGAGGACTGCGTTTTCACAGAACAAACCCCCCAATTGCAGGAATCAACACAAAAACAATAAAAATATGAAAGTAGGCAACAATGACATGCACATAAAGGTCAGTCACCCTGGGAACCAAGACAACCAGTTCATGCACCACTCCTGCTATAGGGCACCTCCCTCCTCATGCATGTCTATTTGTAAACAGTACAGTGCTTGCATGGCAAGAGTCAGAGTCCCTTTATCCAGGTCATTGCCTTGGATAAACGTGCAGCAGGATACACCGATCTTGGCACCCTCCCCACCTACATTGCGGTCATTAAGTCCAACACACATCAATGTTTTATCTCCATGAGGAGGATACTCTCAGTTCTTCCTGGATTGCATTAAGGCTGAACTCAGTGTTGTCCATACTCTTGAGCATCTCCCACCTGGTTATTTGTAGCAAGCAGCTATTCACTTTCATCTGCACGGTGAAGAAGGGTATGGACCCTCTCATGTTTACTTGTGTGTCAGAGAACAGTCTGAATTCTTCCGGAATGTCCTTGTACTGAGCCCAGCCAAAATAATCAGCAGTTCTTTTTTCCTCAAGCCTGATGGAAGAGAGTTGTCTTCTTCTTTAGCGGTGTTGGTGCAACTCTGACAGATATTCTCTAGGAATGACCAGGGTCAGGGTGTATATGGGGATGAGGGAACAGAGGGTAAGCCATCAAGGGAGGAGCTAAGTGTAGGCAAACCTTCCGCATTGCCAGTAAGTGCCGAACTGCATGCCCGGAATGTGCAGTATTGTGCCACTGATGCAGTGCTTCTCCGGAAATAATTTCTAAATCCAAACAGCAAATCACTCATAAAACACTTATACTCTACTTCATGGATCAGTGAAATTCAAAGGAAAAGCTGCTGTATCATAGTTGAGTATCTAAAACTAAAATTGAATATTTATACTATTTACACCTGCAGTTTAAATGCATTTGCCATGGTTTTCAATAACTACAACATTTTATTTAGTCACACCACCATTGAGTTCAATGGATCTACTAGTAAGAAATTAGGCGTAGGAAAACTCAAAACCAGCTTAATTGTCCATTTATCTAATTTTTATTAAGAGCAAATTCAGCTTGTTTAAGATTATTCACTTTATTTATTTCGTTATTTCAAAATACGACATTTAAGAAAAAGATTACATTCAGGACAGCTAGAATAATTTATTTAAGAAAACTCAAAGACCAACATTTTTCATTATGTTTTATATATCCAGTATTAGCAATAGACAGATAGTTCCCATATAATCATTTATTCTCCTAACATCCCTAACTAGACTCTCAGCTAAAGTGCATCTCCCTAAGAAAAGAAATAGGAAAAATTATTCAGAGTCTTACATCTCAGGAAAAATCAGCATTCCAGAAGCATCTCTGGTAGAAATCGAAGAGAGGTTTTTTCTTCAATAAAATCAGCACTTTTTATGCCTTTTTCACTAGCTCTATCTATCTAAAAGTGTAACTTTCAGTCTAAATTTGAGTTCTGATTGGACAATTTTGGGGTGGATGAGCATCATTTCATCATTGCAATATTACATTTTCATTCCATCCGCAATTTCCTAATGGGTCCTTTGTTTGGCCCAAGTCCGGCCTAGTCCTGTTCCCTACTCGCAACTTTAGCATGTATTCCCACATTCTGAACCATTGTGCTCATCATTTTGGCAGCCATCTATACTTCCAGGCCATTATGTCCTTAACCGTCGTCACTCCAGGCACAAGAAGCTCGCATTCAGACTCGTACTTGGCTCGCGCATGCGTATTTCTTTTGTGACCACAATAATCGAGTGACTCCATTTTCTTTTAGGCCTCACAAGTCAAAAATGGAACTATCATAGAAACAAACACAAATGAACATTCATTTTTAGTAATTTAACCCTTTTGTTTAGCGCTCCATTTCTAAGTTTTTCCCTATTAATAATTTCCTAGCAAATAGTCACATTTAAGCGTGATATACTTACTTATCCTCACGTTTTGCCACAACAATACATAAATAAAAGCACATTTATTCTGCATTCCATTACCTTAAAGCTGCTCATTAGTTTAGGACATGACAAAATCACATAATTAGTTCATTATGATTGCAACACAAGCAAAGTTAGTTCCCACGTGTATTTGTGTAGGTGCATTTCTTATTCTAAGTTGATTAGTCACGCATATCATTCCATTAGTACAAATTATGGTATGGAAGAGTGACTTTGCAAGGGGTACGTAATATTTTGCTTCTCCACCTCGCTTCATCACCCAGTTTTCATTTGTTCAGAGTGGAATGATTCTTTTACCTCTGAAATGCAACAAATACAGTATAAGTTTCTGTGCGATTAGGGGTTGCCCCTTCCCTTCTAGGAAAGTATCTCTTTTCACCTTAGTATCCCAGATTTCCTGACATGGAGTATCTATGCTGTTGTTCAACCCACCCCTCATTTCCCTTCGTATCATTGAGGTGGTTGGCCCTACACTAGTACTCCATGTCTGGGGTCCATTTGTTATTAAAGAAGACAGCCCCAGATATGCTAAGGGCCACCCTTGGACCACAGATGGAAGTGAGAGTTGACGTTTTCATGCATTGGCGTGGTGGTTTTGATACCTCCAAGCAGCTTTTCTCTGGAAACCCTATGGGGCCAAACAGTATCCTCCCTGTGGTGCCCCTCCTGCGCATCCTATCTAACTCAGTTTAAATATCACTAGGCTCGGTGAAAAGGTTCAATACTGTGGGATTGGTCTCGTATCGGGTCAGAATCACCCACTACTCTATGGGGATCTACTCTGTTGGGTTGTATTTTTTCCCTAATCCTACATAGGTATAGGTAGAGAAGGCAGTTTGCTTTTTCGGGGGCTACCTTTTGGAGTAAGTAAAGCCTGTCAGGGCCTACTGCATGTGGTATCAGCGAACAGAAGTAACATGACCTGGCTGATGTCTTGGAGCCCACGGCGGTCATGTGCTGATACAATGTGTTGTGTAAGAGGGCACTGTGTAGTGTGTGTGGAATGCTAGTGTTGGGTTTGGTGTAATTATAAGTGATATGGGAGAGGTCTCTATGCAAGCGCGTGATAGGTTCGGGCTGGACTTCATTAGCCTAGGCAGTTCTTTGGGGATGAACCGATGCAACAACATCCATAGTACAGAGAACAAGGTACATGGAAGTACAACAATACGTAACTTATTGAACATTACAGGTCTTGGTGATGGATCTACGGACAATGTCTGTAATCCTTTGGTAATTGGGAGTGTCTTTAGTTAACAAAGTTCAAGACAAAATGTTTGCGGTACAGTTCGTAGTTCCCAATTTGCACCCTGTAGATCCTTTTGGGAGCTGATGTGGCCGCAGAAAATGTGGTGCACCTATTCAATTGCCGACCTGTTGGATAAGAGTTGCGTTCATTGCTTAGTTAAGAGAACAGTGAATTATTGCGTGTGCCATTGTCAATCATTTTTTTAGGAGTTCCTGTGATTTTCGTTAGGGGTGTGCTCTCCAAACTTCATTCACACAATTTTCTTAGTGAGGAACGAGAAGGCGGTGCCTGTGGAGTAATCTATCTTTGATGGGTTACGTTAAAGAGTAGGCCATATTCATTTTTATGAGTTATTGGGCCTCCTCTTACTGCATGTCCGAAAAGATATTTTATGGGTTGATCTTTAAGAGCCTTCGGGTATACGCTGCGCTCTATAAATGGCAATAAATAAATAAATACAGATGCTCTCAGTTATTTACTAGCTCTCAGTGGGCGACACCACCCCTCCAATATCCTATCTCGCCCAGTGAGTGCATGGGGGTGCTTATCGGTGCGGGTGGTGGCTTTTGACCAACACGTATGCGGGCGTTGTACAAAGGGAGAGTGTCGCAATTGAATGCTGTTGACAATAGCAGCATGCCAGGAGGTCATGTGACCTTGCCCAGGTGCATCAGGTGAATTGACTATGCCCTTTTCCTAGAAACTTCTTTTAGGCTAGCTTTAGGCTTCTTTTTATTGGTCTTTTGGGCGCTTCCCTAGAACTCACATGATCTGCTATCTTATTTTCAAGAAAGTGGAGGTGGTCAGGAAGCTGTTCTATGGCCCTCTGTACCCCTGCTTGCGTCATTTTGTAGTGTTTGAGGCTGGGCTTGCTGTTTTCTTTAGATGGTGTATTCAAGGTCTTATGTGTTGGATTATTGCCAGGTCTATAATGGAGGTGAGCATATTCTGCATTGTATTCTCTCTCGCAATGATGGACTTTTGGAGACTCCCTTTTCCCTGGCACCCCTCTCCCTCGGATCGCGTCTTTCCCTGGGTATTTGGACCTGTGGTTCCCAGCTGTTTCCAGGGACTCCTAACGGTGACACACTTCTGTCGTTGTTTGAAGGATATGACCCAGTGAACAGACTTTGGACATTTGGATGATTTGAGGGGAAGGAAGGTCATATGTCCCATGCAGACCCATTGTTGTACACCCTATGTTAACATGAGCACGTTGCAGACTGTCCTTTGCTTTGCGCACGTTACTCTACAGACATATTTTGCTTTGTGCCATACTACTTATACACAGAATGCGCAGTTGTTTTTGTGTTCTGTTCTTTCCTAGGAATTAGTCCGAACATGTAGACAAGGTCGAACAACAATGCTCCTTGTTATTCTGTTCTGGTCAGGTACTAGCACCTAGACAAAACGTGCAAATTCAGCTGTTGTTTGGGAACACGTACTTCTGTCATATAGGTTTGCACAGATATGTAACACACACTCGGAGAGGGACCTTTCCAGGGAAACGATCATGATGTAGAACCTTCACCTGTGTATACTAAGGTACAGGGTCTGCTGCTAACACCTAGAGATCTTCTGATATATAATAATCTTGCTTCTGTGGAAGGTGAGGAAGGTTAGGCTACACTGTCGTATATAATGACAGCTCCATTTATGACTTGCTATGCTAACCGTATTTGTATTGGGCATTTTTCTAGTTGTTGTGGCACGTATACTGCATACTACAGCACGATAGTTAAAATAAACAATTTAGACTTTCCTTGTGTCTCTGTCAGAACTTATTGTGGACTAGTACGAGTGTGAGAGCAAAAAGGTGTGTCCTGTAACCGTGATTCCTGAGAGGGTCGGGAGTGTTGTGTTCTGGGGTGTCTAATTGCTTGTTCCTCTGTGAGTAAGTAGGAGGGCAAGTGAGACACTATAGCTAGTCAGTCCCAGGCTCATGGGTACTCAGGTGGTAGGATGACTCAGTCCGTGCCTACTAAGTTTCTATAATCCCAAGCATAGTTCTGTGACTCCTCAAAATCCGTGCAACATGGCACCACCAACGAGTGGTCTGGTACTTATCCACAGAACCCATAAGTAGCACTTGTGCTTGTCCACAATACCCTCACACAGTTTCTCAGAAATGCCAATGGTGGGAGGGGTTTGCCTCCTCAATTTTTAGGGCTCAACTATTGCTGTAGGTTTTTCAAGCTTGAAGTTTAAAGGGTTTTGGACCCATTTTGTGCTAGCATTTCTTTCCATTTTCTTTCAGTGATGGCACAGCTGATTGCACTTCTGGCTCATTGCTGCACTGCATTTACTCAAAATGTATTGCGGCATGGAGTACCCAATTCGGACCTCCAGTTGTTTTTGTAGTTGAAGCAGATCCTGAGTATCATTTTGAGGTCGTCTACTGCTGGGTTATGTTTCCCGCAGTGGATGCGAATGATAATTCTTTCCATGCTTATGCTCCTGCTGCTGTTCCCGCAGCTTATCGCCCTTATGCAGTTACGGTCTGGGAGCAGCAGATTCGGTTTAATAGAGCCCTATTTATTTTGTTCCCATGGGCCCCTTGAGTATTGATGAGGCCACTTGTCCTGTTTTAGCCGGCTTTACGCCGCATCCTAACTATCTTAATGATAATTTGGCAGAAGTTCCTTTGTTGTATAGTCAGGTGGTTCTTCTTTATAGATGTCTTATCCAATTTGTTGCCCGTGCTTTTCTGGTGGCTCCACCTGGGGTGCAGAATGCACACAGTGATGGTCTTGTGATTAGCCCTGTTATTATTAATTCGGTGATCGGAAACCATTCTCCGAAACATGAGGACTTGCTGTTTTGGATTGCTCGAAAATTGAACAGCTTGATGTAGTTGTCCCTCTTACGGGTCCTGTTGAAAAGCATAGGATCCTTACTATGTGCCTGCCTAGTGGTCTGAGTCCTCCGTTGGCCGACTGCAACACCTGGGCGGCGGTGTTTGCCTCAGTGTATATACTTTGTTATGGCACCCCCTGGATGATTGTTCTTCTGAGCATTCTCAAACAGGTACAGGATGAACATGTTTTTTTGTTTTTGTTAAATACCTGGGACCCCCTGTAGAATCAATAGGACAATTGCTAGGGAAGGAACTATGCAAGTCAAAGGTATATCCCTAGGCAATCTTACAAATACATGTATGTCATAGATCCTTATATTTCAATGCTTGTCATCAATGCAAATAAGAATGAATAAACAACTGAAGTATAACAATTAAATCTAAAATTATCAAGTCAAAAACATGATTTTGTTAAAAAACAAACACAATAAAACTTAACACATTAAAGATTACCTAGCTTACAGCCAGTGTCTTTTTTGTCTCATATAGCAATATGTGAAAACATCAATAGATTCTATTACATTTCACAAAAACAATTGAAATTACAGCATTTCTTGTGGCAAGGAAATCTAGTAGTCTTCGACGCGCGTTTCGAAGCAAACTGCGTCTTTGTCAGGAAGGCCACACTAAAATCTAAAACATAATTTCAACAGTTATACTTTCAGTTTCTTGTTAGAGATTGACCAAATTACCCTTCACCTTCACCCAGTGAAAAAGGATGAGAAATAATGATAGAGTGACCATATGTACAAATTCTTGATTTTGACTAGATAGTGGTCTAAGCAAATGAACATTTTAAAATAATTTTCTGAGGAATATTTATTCTCAGGAAAGGGAATTAATGAAATTCTCCAATTAATGAACTCTTGTCTTTACTTACAATATCATTTATGATCAGGGTTTCGTATATATTATGAGATGGATTCTCAACGATGATGAACGTAGGAATTTCTAAAGTAGGGGTGTCCAATTCTACCGAGAAACAATAATGAGAACGGTGTATTGGTATATTATTATGTTTATATCTTTATTTTACTCTAAAAAAATCTCTCCTTGAAAAAACTCATACACCTTAATTACCTGAAGAGTCTTTTGAAGTATTTATGTTTCTTCTATAGATATTCACAATTATTAGGGTGAAATTCTCTGAATGGTATGGGCTTAGATAGTAGTGCTAGGAGAATAGAAGAGTATATTTCACAACGATGTACAATATGTATTTTACTATTCTACATATAATATACTCAATGTTATCAATTTTCTATAGGTTTGTCTGTGGGTCCCCTACTACTAATCTATGAGTTTAATGGTGAGTAAGCCCTGACTGGCACAGACATGTAATATAACTCTATGTCTTCATTAATCCATGTGTCATCTTATATGCATACTTCTATAACGTATATTATCTCACACATGGTTATTTATCTGTACTCATCTGTCGCATGATATAATGCATGGCATCGTTTATTTAGTAGCATAATGCCAGAAGTACACTTTCATAGTAGTTGCAAAGAGCTCTTTACATATCATTCATTAGTTCTCTTTATCGAAATTGTTCCGCAGCAAGACAATATTGCATAGCATTAATCCATAATGGAAAGTTAGCAACATCGCTTATCTAATAATTTCCTAAATCAATAACTACCATTTCTGATAACATTCATCTTATTTTGTAAGCTTATATTTAAGAGAGGCTATCAACCAGTTTCAACAACCTCGCCTATTCAAAACTATTAAGCTACGGTAAAAATATATGTTCACAACAGTGATTAGAGCACAACATTCATCCTAACCCATAGTCCTATTTTAGGGAAGTTTAACTAACAGATTCAACAACCTCGCTTATTCAAAGTCATTGCACCGCGTTGAAGATATAAAATCGTGGCAGTAATTAGAGCTCATGCTCCAATATTTCAGCTAAATTCTTGCAAGGATTATTCAAATACCAGTATACATATATCTTATCTGTCTCTTACCGGGACTCTAATGCTAAGATAAACAAAAGATAAACAAATGCTGCATTGTCTACATTCTTAGGGTTACGATCTAAAACTTCCCTGTCTCTAACAGGACTCTAATGCTAAAATAAAACTAAGCTGTATTATCTACGTTATCGGGGTTACGATCTTTAACATATAGAGGGGGCTCGTAAATACAGCGAACTCACATCGGGGTAATAACTTGCCTGTTGATGAGTGCTAATTCATATCATACCTCTGCTCACCCCCTTGGTAGCTTGGCAGAGCAGTCAGTCTTATCCCAGAGGCAATGTGTAAAGCTTTTGCGCAACACACTCAGACAGCAGTGACAGACTAGGCACACCCACCAGAAAAGAGACTTCACAAACGGTTACATAAAAATAGCCTTTGTATTATTCATAAAAACACATTAGATCACAATCACATATATTACTGTGCCAGTAGGCACTTGTCATGACTTCAAACAGAATCACTTAAATCACTTGGCCAGTCGAGCCATTGTCATAACAATCCCAGCAGTGCACTACTGTAAATACTGGTAGAGTGCACACATCATAGAGATATAATCACTACCAATGTAACACCACATATATTCAACTCAGGGCATAGCATAACATAAATTCTATAGTGAACAAGGTTAGAACACTACATTCCAATAGTAGGGCACCGAAGTACCTGCATCTCTATTAGAGCAGTACTCTTCTTTCAAAAGAAGGTCCCCAGGCCTCCTGCCTTCCTACGACAGTGAATGCAGTACTTTTTCCCGGTGCTGGGACAGCACCCACCATAGGCAGAGTTTCAGTAATTGCCCCTCGGGACAGGGACGGTCGTAATAAGGGTGTGGCCATTCTGTCCCCCCCCCCGGTAGGCACCAACACGGTAGGGGCCCACAATGCCTGTCTGCATGGGGTAATTTGGATGGGTCCCCCTCTGCATGTGACTCAACAAGCAGCTGCACTGGGTGCTCTGCTACCACTAAACCAGTACCTCTACTGGCCAAGAGGGACCTCCTGCTGTCCTCGACCGTGTTACTGCTGATGCAGCCCCTTCAGTTGCGGGTACCAGAAGTAAAGGACCCCTGGCAGGGGAACCTCTGGTGAACCTCTCCACACACAGTGGTGCAATTGGCAGCGGCGGGGAAGTTATCCCTACCATGCCCGCTGCCTTCCTTCGGGCAGCAGCCCTTTGCCTTTACCTACAATGTAAATGCCGGCCACGCTGGGGTTGGCTCCTTCCCCAGCACGGCCCTCTGGCGGTCTTCTCTGGCCAGAAATGGCTGAATTGAGCCAGCGAGGCTCCAGTTCCTCTGAAGTGCAACTGGGCCACGCCCCTCTTTCTGACGTAAGCAGGGACTACCGGTCGTGGGATTCCATACTGCAAAGATGCTGCCTTGCAGCCCGGGGCCATGTAGCAGAGCCCTGACTGTCAATAACTGGAAGCAATGCAGAGAGTACGGCAGGGAGCTGGGAGCGCTTCCCTCGACTTGGCTCTCCCTGGCTTCACAGGCAACAGTGGGGAGAGTGGCACTGCCCACACTGCAGGGCAAAAATCGCTCCTCTCTGGGTCAGCACCGGGTAAACGCCCACTCTTTGGGCAGCAGAATTAAAAAACGCTCACCCAACGCTCTTTGAGGGCAACCGATAATGAAGCACTCACCAGCTCTACGATCTCTCCAGCACCGGTACAGCAACAAAAAAGCTCGCCCAGCAGGCAGTAGGTAGTCCCAGACGGTGGTTCCTCCTGGCACACAGCAATCCTCTGCCAGTCCATGCAGTATCCTCTCTTTTTTAAGAGGTCACAGACCCTTTATTTATAGTCCAAATATCCTTGTTCTGGGGCACTTTAAAATTCATTTACAAGTGCACAACACAACTGATCCACAGGATAAGTCTTGCCCCCAGACACGCCACAGGGGGCAGAGCCATCATTGTAGAATAATCATTGTGGAAGGCAGGCACAGCCCTATTCAGGTGCAGCTGCTACTCCTCCCACTATTCCAAAGGCCATGCCACGCCTATTCAGGTGCAAGGGAAAACTCCTTCTGCTACTCTAAATTCACCCAAGGTCTATTAAGCCTAGTGCTGAGTCACCCTGGCAGGGCAGGACACACCTCAACCCCCCAGGGACTGGCTGGAGTGACTGCACATCCCCTGTCCCCTGGCAGTCAAAACCAGGCGGTCAATTCACAATCAGGCAAGGCACAAAGACACAAGCACATAGAAAGGCCCACTTCTAAAAGTGGCATTTTTAAAATAGTAATAATAAATCTTCTTTAACTAATAAGCAGGAGGATTTAGCACTACTATTCCAAACTTACTAAACATGGTCACGCTACCCCTCTCATTTCAGGAATTTCCACTGAAGCACATATCAGGGAATCCCCAATGCAAGTAAATACAAAAAACTTTCAAAAGAGGGTCCAAGGGATATACAGTTTAAAGACCCACACCTGGTTATATCCCCAGCTCCAACTTAATGTATACCATAAGAAACACAGGGGGTCTATTAGCTAACTATTAAAGCTACACTATCAATACAGAGTCGCCTAGATCTCAACGTGTGTGAATCACAAAGATAGTGAAAGGATGAAGACATAGATAAAGAAGAGTGGACTCAAAATGCAAAGGAGATCGATACATTATAGAATATTCATCAGTGGCTGACCAGTCCCAAAACGGTGATGTAGGGTTTCCATCAAAGGAGACTTTTGTGATCAGTCATATCATCTGGCCAAACCCTAGTGTGTGAAAGGCTGGTCCCCTGATCATAGGGACTAAACCACACAGTGTTGATATCTTAGGATTTTGGTCCACCACCATTAATGAAACATCCGTAATGACTGATCTGTTGATGGTTTGAAAAAAGGTGCAACAAAACAGGAAATGTGACTTAAAATAGGATGGAATGTCCTCCTTTATGCAACTTTATTCTATGGACATGACATGCCTCCTAATTAAAAACAGAACAGAGCAAGATGACAGTAACAAATATCTGCCTGTAAATGGGCCAACATGTTTCTGCCTATTGGGTATCTAATCCCACGGCATTGATCAGGGCCTCTGTTCTTATACTCGTTGCACTCTTACTCGTGAAAAAAGTACACCTTCACCATAAAACCAAAAAGTGTTGATGAACTGAAAAGGAGTGGTTCAATACGGTACAACCTGTAAGAACCATGTGTTGTCACCCTCCGACTTAACTAACAACAGGTCAGAAAATATATAGGCGGTAGGCAAAAAGTTCTGGGAAGACCCTCCAAAAAGGGTCAAGTCCAACAGTAAGCTAAGATTGTATTACTATACCTAACTACAATGTCACTTTAACTTTTGTATTTTCAGTTACTTTATTTGCTTTATTACTGGAAAAAAGATCTTACCATACCTAACTAACCTGACTCTTTAACCTATGGTTTCTCAGTAAATATCAGTTTTTTTATTCATATTCAGACCCCTACTGCACATGGTGCCCGGACACCCTAGGGTAACCGCGCAATCTACAAGTATTATTACCATAAAATGGCAGTTAGCTGTGCACAGCGGCGGATGGTCGTAGGGTCTGGTCTCCAGCAAAGCCCTGCACCCAGCCCCCCCCCCCCCATGGGTGCCATTCTCCCCACTGCAATATGCAGAGGGGGGTGGCACCAGCCCTGCACTCATTCCCGCCATTGGCAAACAGCCTCCCACTCTACATGACCTTCAGCAGTGCGCAATCCAGGCTGCCCTCCATTGTAAGTTTGCTGAACCTACCCGCTCCGGCCTACCCTCTATTCTCCTTGTGCTCCCCATGCCCCCTCACATCTGCAATTAATGGTCAGCTTGCTGTCTCTGTCCATTCAAGCCTGCACCCTTGGTCAGCTTGCTGACCATTCTATGCTCCAGCCCACCCTTTTTTGTCCCTGTGCTGCCTCTGCCCCGCCCTCTCTTGTCCACTTCCTGCTTCTTCCCATTTCACCTGCTGCCCCTGCCACTCCTGGCTGCCCCCTAAGGTCAGCATGCTGCCCCTCCCACCTGCCGTTCAATGCCCCTGTGTTTTCATTGCCTCTCTTGCCTGCCCTCCATTCTCCATGTGCTGTTCCTATTCCTTTGTCCTGCCCTCCATGGTTGCTGCTCCTGTTCCTCCCACCCACACTCTTCTATCCATGTGCTCAAAATAACATTTTTTTTGATGATACTATACTCATTTTGGGAACTGTGGTCTGTTCTTTTTTCTGTTTAAAAAACTTTTATTGAATAAACAGAGAAGTAGAAAGAAGATATACCAGCAGCATGCAAATAATGAAATGTAACGATAATAAGATAAATGGCTAGTACAATTAAAGAAATAAAAGCAATTTTAAGGTTTTATGTAAAAAATGGATAGGAAAGGAAAGGGGAAGAAAGAAAGGTAAGGGGATAATTGCTGATATAATGGTATAAAGAGATACTGCACAAAACATTGCAAAAACATATCGAAATGTGAACAATCTACTAGTCCTGTGACAATGAATATCAACTTATACAGAATGATATAACAAAGAAAACTGAGAGTGGGAATTCAGGGGGGTTTAACATTTGCAGAATTGAGGGAAGAGGTGTGTGTAAGAACAATTTGATCCAAATAAGTCGTAAGAGGTAACCAGAAAAGTTCCCTATAAAGAATTGGTTTACAGGAGGAGGCGAAGGCAACATCCAGTCTATGAAAGTGGCAAAGACTAATCCACCAGTGTTGTATAGAGAGATTATGAAGAGATTTCCAATTGCGTGCATTAGCCTTTCAACACATTTGTTGAAAGCCTAATGCAAGCATGAGATCAAAAAGACCATGATTGTAAGAGGGTATAGATAAAGAATCTGAGAGGCTTCCAGTAAACAAAAGGGGTATTGAATGAGAGAAGGATAGATGAAAGATACAGGAAATATAGGACCAGACAGACCTCAAGAAATTGGAGACTGAGGAAAAGAGAAAAAGAAGATGCATAAGATTAGCATCAGAAGAACCACAGGTCCAACAATTAGAATTTGAGGCAGAAGGAAAACGGGCAATAGAGATATGGGTGAGATATAGTCTATGATAAAGAAAAAACAGATTGAGTGAAAGAGGCAGAGCGAGAAATTTTTAAGGATCTAGATCAAAGTTTATCCCAAAAGCAGATAGTCCAGTCACATCCCAGATCAGTTTCCCAAGATAGTTCCAATTTAGTTTTTGCACAATAAACAAAAGGGGTATTGAATGAGAGAAGGATAGATGAAAGATACAGGAAATATAGGACCAGACAGACCTCAATAAATTGGAGACTGAGGAACAGAGAAAAAGAAGATGCATAAGATTAGCATCAGAAGAACCACAGGTCCAACAATTAGAATTTGAGGAAGAAGGAAAACGGGCAACTGAGCCCAAATATCTTAGGTTCCGCAGGGAACTGAAGTCGTGGTTATTTAACCAGTAAACTAGTTGTTAATGGTCATACCCCTGTCCTCTTGTCAGCGTTGGGAAACCCTCTGGGTAGCTGTGCACTCAATAAAATTAATAATAATAATAATAATATGGATTTGGAGCTAAATAATATTTATATATAAGAGAGACTTTGGGTAAAGAGATGAGAAGTTTAAGAAGCAAATTCTGAATAGAAGAAGGTGGGGGGCAGAGAGTAGTATATTCTAAAATAATTGCCATAAGAGTAGTAAACTTCAGTAAGAAAGAGTGGGGACAATGGACTAAAGCTTGAAATTCAGGGAAAGAGCATGTTGATAGGCCATTGAAAAGGTGTTTAAACCAAATAATGTTCTTTGCTCTCCAAGCATTCCAGAAGATTGGCCTGTTATTGAGAAGGATGAGAGAGTAATGCCAAATAGGAGATTGCAAGAAATCATCACGAGAAATGGG
Organism: Lissotriton vulgaris; assembly: GCF_964263255.1. Classification (NCBI taxonomy): domain Eukaryota; kingdom Metazoa; phylum Chordata; class Amphibia; order Caudata; family Salamandridae; genus Lissotriton; species Lissotriton vulgaris. Next base: position 985,804,052 of record NC_141696.1, on the reverse strand, counting down.
AGGAGGTAAGACTAGAGGTTTCAGAAGGAAACAAGTGTGTCTAAAGAGAGGGGAGGATGTATGAGAGGTTTTGGTGGAAAAAGCTATTACTTCCTTGAGCGAGTATGGTAATAATAAGGTTTGTTTAATGGATAACCAAAGAAGAGTAAAAGGAGAGTGTTCTGATATAAGCCATCTCAAAGTTTAACGAAGAGAGAAGGATTTATGGTAGAGGCGAAACTCTGGGAAATTAACACCACCCTCAGATTTGGATTGACGAAGAGAGGATAGGGAGAGTCTAGCTTTTTTAGTCTTCCAAAGAAATTTAGAAAGACAAGAATCAATATGTTTCTTATAAATGGTGGGAATATGGACAGGACGCATGGAGAGAGTGTAAATTAAAATAGGCGCAATCATCATTTTGATTGAGTCTAATCTACCCCACCAAGAAAGAAAAAGGGGTTTCCAGGAAGAAAGCAATTTATCAATAGGAGACAGGAGATAAAACGGCAGTCATGTTTAATTTAATTGTAGAGGAAATAGAATTGGAGAACAAGATGCCAAAATATTTAATTTTTGATGTATCCAAGCAAATCCCTTGGACGAAAAAGAATGGGGAAAACAGAAATTAGTAAGGGGGAGGATTTCTGTTTTGTCCGAATTGATCTTATAACCAGAGACCTTAGAAAAAGAATCAAATTCATGAAGCAAAGGGGAGATAGAGGTATCAGGATCGGAGAAAAAACAAAAGGATATCGTCTGCATATGCGGAAAGTTTAAGTTACTGGTCCCCAAAAGGAAAACCAGAAATAGAATTATTATTAGGTATAAAAGACAAAAATGATTCAAGGGCTAGGATAAAAAGCAGGGAAGATAAAGGGCATCCTTGACAAACTCCACGTTGAAGAGGGATGTGTGATGAGATAGAACCATTAACTAAGACTGAGGCCCTAGGGGCAGAATATAAAAGAGAGATAAGTGAGATGAATTTGGGGCCAAATCAATGCCAACGTAGTGAGGCAAATAAGAAGGACCAATCTACTCTATCAAAGGCCTTCTCGGCATCAACAGATATATCCCCCAGAGAAGTAGAGGTAGAGGGAAGTTTGTTTAGAACATTAAGAAAAAGTCGAGAGTTATCAGAAGTGTGTCTACCCTTGACAAATCCACCCTGCTCTTTCCCAATAAAGTGGGGTAAAAGAGGATCTAGACGTAGAGCAAGTAGTTTAGCAAACAGATTATAATCAACATTTACCAAAGATATTGGGTGATAGTTCTTAGAATATTTAGGATCACAACCTTCTTTATGGATTAAACAAATTGTTGCTTCTTGAAAGGTACCTTCCGTTTTCCCAGCTAAAAAAAAGGATTGAAAAGGGGCTAAAAGTTTTGGTAGTAAAAGATCTGAAAAATGTAAATAAAATTCAACAGCAAAGGGCGTGGCTTGGCTGGCGATCATGGCGGTCCTGTAGAGCGCGAGCTCCGGACCAGCCTTCCCATATCCTGAACGAATATCCTTGCCCTGAGCATTTACTGGGCTTTCTGCAGGAGGATTCTGGTGCGGGACCGGTGCGCTACACTCGATAGCAAGATCAGCCGGGTGGGTGCGCCGAGTACGGCGGAAACGATCCCGGGCCCCAGCAGCTCCGACGAGGCCTGCAAAGCCGGGGCCTCGATTTTGGCGTTGCCCGATCGGACGCGGCTGTTGGCGGCAGCGGTGGGCGCCGCGGAGTGCCGGAGCCTGGCGGAGGGCCTGGAGGTGCTAACCGGGCGAGAAAAGAACCCCCCCGTGCCCTGTGGCAGGTACGCCGGTAGCCATTGGAGTGAAGCTTGGCCTGGGGCTGCCTGGGTAGACACTGAAGGCGACATCCCTTGAAGCAGCCGCCATTTTGTGCCGTCCTGTCTGCCCTGGGGGCCCACAGCCGGGAGATAGCAGCGGGCTGGTGAAAGGCCCTGGCGGGAGCTGGGGGAGCGCTCTGCTTGCCCTAATTGATGAGAGCTGCCTGACGCTGGTCTGGGCCCCGCACAGCAGAGAGCCCCGGCGCGGAGCAGACGGACCCGGCCTGCCCGGTGTCAGAAGGGAGGGGCAGCGTAGCCCTGCGGAGTCGTGGTGGTGGCAGTGAGTGGAGCTAGCCCAGGGAATTATTGCCTCGGGGGTCAGATCGGGCCCCGGTGGGGAGGACGGGCGGCGCCCGGCCCGGATGGGGACCACAGGCGGCGAGGCCCCCGGTGTGGTCCTAAGGCAGTCATTGGTGGCTCTCGGGGTGCGCGAGCCCAGAACTGTGGTCTGGCGCGCTGGGACCCATGAGTGGAGGAGGACGAGGGCCGGTGGCTAGAGTGTGGCGCTTGGGATGGTGACTCGTCGTGGACAGCCATAAGTCATAACACGGACGGCTGTGCCTGGCCCTTGAGGTACGCCCCGGTGCTCGGGAGATCCACTGTCCTAGGTGCCCTAGAGTTCCACACTTGCTTGGGAGTGCAGGGTGTACGTTGGAGCTGCCTGCACATTGTTGGCTGGTGGCACCTGCAAAACGCATTAGCTTGAGGTTCTGTGGTGCTCAGACCCTGTCGGACTAACGAGAGACTTGGGGTGTTGGAGGTCGCACCGGGGCCGCCATTCTGCGTTGGGCGGAGGACTGCGTGCATCTGACCTACACGGCCTGCCCAGGACTGTGAACACACCTACACAGGGAGCTACTACCGCTGAGGGCACGGAGAGATGACGCGGGGTAGGGCCGGAGGTGGCCAGGGCAAGCAGGGGCCGATGGACAAGTTTACTGGGGCTGCAGGACCTGGGGATCCCAGGCGCCGGCGCCGGCACCTGACAATGCGGCGCTGCTGGCAGCCATCACGCAATCGAGGGATATGCTGGACGCTAAAATAGACGCGGTCGGTGCCGATGTCACCCTTCTCCGCCAGGACCTGCGGAATGCAGTGGAGCGAATCTCTAGCGCAGAGACCCATATCACGGGGGTTGAAGATGACGTCTCCACCCTAAAGAAGAAAGTAGCATCCATGGAACAGATACAGAAGGGCCTGGCCCTGAGGGTCGAGGATGCTGAAGGGCGCGCTCGGCGGGATAACATCCGTTTCGTAGGTTTTCCGGAGGGTTGCGAGGGAGACAAGGTCGAAGACTTCCTGGCGCAATTGTTGGAGGGCTGGATCCCTGCGGACACGCTATCCTGCTGCTTTGTGGTGGAAAGGGCACATCGGGCGCTCGTGAAGAAACCCCCTGTGGGAGCGCGCCCACGGTCGATCATAGCTAGATTTCTGAACTACTCAGATAGGGATACCATCCTGCGGCAGGCAAGGCTCAAGGGCGAACTACAGCACGACAACGCGAATATCCTCATCTTTCCGGACTATACGAGATTGGTACAGCAGCAGCGTCAGTCGTTTCTTGCGGCCAAGGCTCGCCTTCGTGGCCTTAAACTCCAGTATGCATTGCTTTACCCGGCGCGGTTGCTGGTGATTTACAAGTCCCGAACACTATTCTTTGATACTCTGGAGGAGGTTTTTCACTGAACAGTTGAAACCGTGAAAATTAGGGTCAACACAGCTAGAGATGGTGAGTCGGACTCCTCCTCCAATGGAACTGCCCGGGGGGGCCTCAGAAGCAGGAGTCGGCGCCGTGGAAGACAGCGCTCAAATAGGTGCTCGCGATCGGGCTCAGTCGCCCGCAGAGACAGTCCTCCACAGGAACAGCAGACTGATGGAAATGGATGATCCGGGACTGTGAAGGTGATTCAATGCTTATAGGGGGGGTAGATGCTCAGGTGCACTGTTGCTTTGAGCTGGGAGCCCTTCCTGGTCTGAATGGGTGGGTGGGAGTGACGGCCTAGTTCCTATGGGCTGCCGCAAGGGGATCCATTGGAGGACGTGGGGCTGGGTCTCCCGTTGGGGGCCAGGCCGCGATCCGACCGCGACAGGTGCTTCCATGTTCGGGAGGTACAGAGTGGGGGGAGGATGGGGGGGTTGGGAGTTGGGGGCTGGGGGTTGGGGTTGGGGGGGTATGTGCGTATGCCTTGCTGCTCGTTATTAGCCATGTGTTGCACTGGATGTGCCTTGGGGACAGCTGTCCCACATGTGATGAGCTGATCAAATGTCTGCAGTCCGGGGGGGGGGGGTAGGCCCTGGTTCGCTGCGAATATTGAGTTGGAATGTTCGGGGAATGCTGGACAAAGTTAAGCAGGGGGCAGTCTTTCAGTGTGTCAAGAGAATGGGAGCAGATATTCTGTTCCTGCAGGAGGCCCATCTGCTGGGCACGAAGGCCCTATGCCTCCAGCGCTCAGGATGCACGCATGCATACCACGCGGGCTTCTCGAGGGGCTCAAGGGGAGTGGCAGTCCTTATCCTTTGGAGAGTACCATACATACACAAACGCCTATGGACGGACGCGCAGGGCAGGTACCTCTTTCTGCAGGGTGAAATTGGAGGGATAGCGTGATTCTTGGCAGCGTGTACGCTCCGCCGCCACTACAGTGTTCATTGGTGGAGCGCCTATTGTCCCTCTGGGGTTCCATGCCAACCGCCTTATCCATTGTGGAGGGAGACTGGAATGATGTCCTGGATAGGAGCTGTGATAGATGGTGGAGTGGGGTGGTAGCTCCGGCGCAGGAGGGGGAGGGGTCCACCACTAAGCTGCATGCATTGACGGTAGGTCTTGACTGGACAGACGCATGGAGGTATAAACATGGGGCGCGTAGGGACTACACATACTTCTGCGCAGCACGCGATTCCTTCTCCAGACTAGATTATATTTGTATCCCCAGAGCGCTGTCCCACAAGGTGCTGTCAGCGGAGATTCTGCCGCGGGCGCTTTCAGACCATTCACCGGTGGCCGTCACGATCAGCGTGGGCCCGGCCAGGCAGCCGTTTCGGTGGCGATTGTCAGCCTGGCACTTGACGAAGGACGACTACAGGGCGCACATGATGGTTGAGATAGATCGCTACTTGGCTACGAACCTGGGCTCGGTGGACTCCCCGACTGTCCTCTGGGAAGCCATGAAGCCGACAATACGCGGCGTGGACATATCCTGGTGGGCTGCAGCCCAGAGAGAGAAGCGTCAGGAATTAGTGCGGCACGAGGCTGAGCTTGTGGTGTTGGAAAGTAGGGGTTGGGAGGAGGATGGCGGGCCCGCCAGACGGCAACTGGCACTTGCGCAACAGCAATATGCCACGGTCCTGATGGATGAGGGGAGGCAGGCCTGGCTGGCCACCCGCAGTCGGATTTATCAATGGGGGGACAAATCATGCAAGATGCTGCACCGCCTATGTCAGGGCATCATGCATGCTCAGCCGCTGCCCCGAATCGAGACCCCAGAGGGGGTGCCCCTTCTTGAACCCGTTGTGATAGCGGAGAGCTTTGCCAGATACTACGAGGGGCTGTACATGCCCAGGGAGTGTCTGGAGGCCGAAACGGTCCAGAGCTTTATAGACAATCTTCCCCCGAGAGCCGTCTCAGATGAGGTACGGGAACTCCTAGACCGGCCCCTGACAGATGAGGAGCTGGGTGAGGCCTTGGGCGAATTGAATCCGGGTAAGGCGCCAGGTCCCAACGGATTTCCGAGCAAATTTTTCCGCCGGTTCTTGGTCCAGCTAGGCCCGCACTTTCGGCCGGTACTGGAAGAAGCGTGCAAGAGTGGGGCGCTCCCACCAGACTGGCGGCATGCTGAGGTCGTAGTCTTCTTGAAGCCCAGGCGACCCCCGAAAACCATGCGTCCTATCGCCCTATCTCCCTACTGAACACGGAGGCGAAGATCCTTGCGAAGGCCCTGGCCACTAGCGGGGGATGCTGCAGGGCTGTTCCCTTTCCCCATATCTTTTTGCGCTAGAAATGGAACCTCTCGCGGCGTGGGTGCGCATCAACGCCCAACTTGAAGGCTTCCGGTGGTCTTCGGACTAAGCATGGGCGGAAAATCCATCCCGCTTGCGGATTTTGCGGATTTTCGGTAAATTCGCAATCCGCGAACTCCCGCGAATTTACAGAAAATCCGCAAATCCGTGAGCGGCGGATTTTTCCGGGGGCAAAAGTTCAAGCCTGGCCTGTTGTAACTATTTTAGGATGGCTCCGGCAAGCTGCCAGCGCCATCCTAAAATAGTTACTAAGTTAGCTTCAACAGGAAGCTCTAATAGATAAAATAAAGCAGGTGCTCGCACCTGCTTTATTTTATCTATTAGAGCTTCCTGTTGAAGCTAATTTAGTAAGTATTTTAGGATGGCGCTGGAAGCTTGCCGGCGCCATCCTAAAATATTTACAACATGCCCTTCCTGTGACCCTTCCTGTGACTCATTCGTCGTCGAGGCAGGTGTGCCTTCTTCCCAAATCTACCATGGAAAATCAGCTGTGGTGCTGGATAGAGGCTTTTGCATCCTTGACTTTCACGAGCGCAATACCCGTGCTGTTCCTGTGACCAGGAGCTTTTTCTCTTCATCTGCTGAACTGATCTTTCTCTGACCTTTTATACACACAAGAGGCATGTGAACTCGCATGGAAGCCCCGCACGTTTGGCCCCGCGCACACACTCGCGGTTTGCACCGTCTTCCCGCCATTCACCCACTATGATGGACAGCTCACTCAAGGGACCCCTGCGCCCTTCGGGGCGATTGCATAGTAACACACACATGGTCGCTCGAACTAGTTTATGCTCAAATTCAGTGACTCATTCATTAGCCCAAAAACAATCATGAGCGTCTTCGAGGCTGGACAGGTGTGCCTCTTCCCAAATCTACCGTGGAAAGTCAGCTGTGATGCTGGGTAGAGGCCTTTGCATCCTTGACTTTCATGAGCGCAATCCCCGTGCTGTTCCTGTGACCAGGAGCTTCTTTCTCTTCATATTATTGTGTTCGCACGGGTTGCTGCAAGTTCGCACGCGTTTTGTACAATTTCGCAATTTGCGAAATTGTACAAAACCCTTGCGAACTTGCAGAAACCCGTGCGAACATAAAAAAAAAAAATCGCGAGAATTCGCGGATTTTGCGGATTGCGAGTTTGCAAATCCGCAAAATCCGCAAACGCGAGATCCGCAAAATTCGCCCATGCTTACTTCGGACCATACTGATAGAATTGCGTTATACGCAGACGATGTGCTGTTCTTTCTTACTGACATGGACCGTTCCGGACCGCGACTTATGCGCATACTTCAGGTCTTCGGTGAAACCTCTGGCCTCTACATGAACCCGAGCAAATCTACACTTTGGACATTGGGTGGTGAGCGAGCGATAGGCGACTGGGCGTTGGGTCTCCAACTAGCGACGGATGGGTTGAAATATCTGGGAGTGTACCTAACTGAGGATGCGGCATTGTCCCGCGATCGCAACCTTACCCCGGTTTGGGATCGCACGCGCGAGGACTTGAAGGTATGGACTAAGATGCCATTGTCTATACGTCTGGTATATCAACTACAAAACCATCCACATGTGATCCCGGCCCGCTGGTTCAGACAGTTAAATTCAGCACTTAGCGGGTTTCTGTGGGAGAGAGGAGCGGTGCACGTGGCCCTGAGGGTACACAGACAAAATATCGAGTTTTAAATTTCGATATACAATTATATCGAAGTTTAAATATCGAAGGGACATAATATAGAAGGTAAGTAATATCGACACTTTTAATATCAATATTAGTAATATCGAAGTTTTAAATATCGATGTCAGTAATATCGAAGTAAATATTTTCGATGTTACTAATATCGATTTTTAAATAAATTTAGTGTATATTATATAGTATTTATTATGTTTTATCATGTATTTTTAATGTAATTTAATTAAAAGTTGCATTTTAGTACTGTAGCGGGTTGTGGGTTTATAGGGGAATAGGGTGGGAAGTAATTTAGTTATGTTAAATTAATTATTAATTAGTAGGAATTATTAATTAATTAATTGAGAATAATTTTTAATTAATTTTAATTACTTGATTAATTGATAAATATGTTCTGTAGCGGGTTATGGGTTTATAGGGGAATAGGGTGGGAAGTAATTTAATTATGTTAAATTAATTATTAATTAGTAGGAATTATTAATTAATTAATTGAGAATAATACTTAATTAATGTTAATAATTGATTAATTGATAAATATGTTCTGTAGCGGGTTATGGGTTTATAGGGGAATAGGGTGGGAAGTAATTTAATTATGTTAAATTAATTATTATTTAGTATGAAATATTAATTAATTAATTGAGAATAATTTTTGATTAATTTTAATTAATTGATTAATTGATAAATATGTTCTATAGCGGGTAATGGGTTTATAGGGGAATAGGGTAGGAAGTAATTTAATTATGTTAAATTAATTATTAATTAGTAGGAATTATTAATTAATTAATTGAGAATAATTTTTAATTAATTTTAATTAGTTGATTAATTGATAAATATGTTCTGTTGCGAGTTATGGTTTTATAGGGGAATAGTGTGGGAAGTAATTTAATTATGTTAAAATAATTAATAATTAGTAGGATTTATTAATTAATTAATTGAGATTTTTTGAATTCAATTTTAATTAATTGAATAATTGATAAATATGTTCTGTAGCGGGTTATGGGTGTACTTTTGCATTCTCTGGAGTTGGAATAGTAATTGTTACCCCTACGCTATCCAACACTTTCCCTACTGTTGCACTCTCTGGAGTGGGAATAGTAATTTTTACCCCTACGCTATCCAACACTTTCCCTACTGTTGCACTCACTGGAGTTGAAATAGTAATTGTTACCCCTACGCTATCCAACACTTTCCCTACTGTTGCACTCTCTGGAGTGGGAATAGTAATTTTTACCCCTAAGCTATCCAACACGTCCCTACTGTTGCACTCTCCGGAGTGGGAATAGTAATTGTTACCCCTATGCTATCCAACACTTTCCCTACTGTTGCACTCTCTGGAGTGGGAATAGTAATTGTTACCCCTACGCTATCCAACACTTTCCCTACTGTTGCACTCTCTGGAGTGGGAATAGTAATTTTTACCCCTACGCTATCCAACACTTTCCCTACTGTTGCACAATCTCTGGAGTTGGAATAGTAATTTTTAACCCTACGCTTTTTAACACTTTCCCTACCGTTGCATTCTCTGGAGTGGGAATAGTAATTGTTACCCCTACGCTATCCAACACTTTCCCTACTGTTGCACTCTCTGGAGTGGGAATAGTAATTGTTACCCCTACGCTATCCAACACTTTCACTACTTTTGCACTCTCTGGAGTAGGAATAGTAATTTTTACCCCTACGCTATCCAACACTTTCCCTACTGTTGCACTCTCTGAAGTTGGAATAGTAATTTTTAACCCTACGCTATCCAACACTTTCCCTACTGTTGCATTCTCTGGAGTGGGAATAGTAATTGTTACCCCTACGCTATCCAACACTTTCCCTACTGTTGCACTCTCTGCAGTGGGACAAGTAATGTTTACCCTTACGCTATCCAACACTTTCCCTACTGTTGCATTCTCTGGAGTGGGAATAGTAATTGTTACTCATACGCTATCTAAAATGTATTTTGGTTTTGTATTACTTTTATGTCGTTATTAATTGTTATTTATATGATTATTTAATGTATATAAATGTATGAGTAATTTATTATATTATTATTTCTTTATACGTTATGAAAATAATTAATTTAGAGTTATTATGTATTATATATTTATTAATATTAATTTGTATTAAATTATGTATTAATTTTTACTATTATAGTACATTTTTAAATATGTTTATTACATTCATAAGTATATTTTTGTTAATATTACATAATTATTTTATATTAAAAAAACGATAGTTTACAAAAAACGATATTTTTGTCATTATATATTTTGTTTCCGATATATTTGTACTTACCTTGTTAGGGATAGGAATCTGATATTTTTGGCATCGATATTTTGGTTCCGATATTTTTGTATATCGATAATTGTGACTTCGATATTTTGTCAGACATTCCCCCTGAGGACGTGCTTCCTGTCCACATACACTGGGGGATTGGCTACATCGGACGTACTCTCATACTACCAGGCGGCGCATCTCCTGGTGTTGAACGACTGGTGGTATGGGGACAGGGGCGACCCGGCATATGCGGTGGAGAGGATGCTGATTTGATCTGCTTCTCTACATTCACTGCAGTATTTGGTGCCGCTCCCGAGGTCTCTTCCCAAAGCCACGCAAGTGATTTTTCGCGTGTGGAGCCGACTCCTCAGATAATTCAGACGGCGGGGAAGGCCCGAGTGGCGGACCGCAAAGGCATCAAAACCATTTTTTAGCCAGAGGCCTGCAAGAACCCCCCAAGACAGGTCGCGTGAAACAACCAACATGATGGCAGAACCCCCCGGGAGAGAGACAGACCCGGAACATATTTTACCATTGGTGACAGAGGCTGTAAACAGAACTTACTATTCCTCTGTTTAATCTGTCAAACCATATATTGTCTTCTCATGAAATCTCTGTCCTGAGCAAAGGCTTATCTTTTGTCCCTACCACCTACCCAAACTTCCTTGACTTACAGTCTGAACTTATGACATTCTTCCGGAATATTAGGCTGCATGCATACTTTGAACTCAATCCAACTGACCCAAAACCTGTGTCCACACCCTTCAGACCACCCTCCAAATTCTCCCCCATGGCGGGCATGATTCCCAAGGAAATCTTAACATTTGAGAAGGTGGTTCTCAAAGAAACCACCGATCTGGCAAAATCTCACATCTTTGTACCCTAGAATATCTCTGTAGATGAGAAATCTGCCATTACAACACTTAAGAATAACCCTAATCTAATCATCAAGCCAGCTGATAAGGGTGGAGGAATTGTATTGCAAGACATTGACAACTACAAAAGTGAGTTACTACGCCAAGTATCAAATACGGACCACTATTGTAGACTCCCCACGAATCCTACCTAAGAAATTCAAGCCTTAATCAGAGTCATCACTACTGAGGCTCTGGATAATGGATACTTGAGCAAACATGAATATGATTTTCTTAACACTCCCAATCCTAGAACACCAGTAATCTACACTCTGCCCAAAGTACACAAGAGCCTTGACCAGCCCCCAGGCCGTCCGATTGTATCGGGCTGCGGTTCGGTTTTGGAACCCTTGGGCCACTATGTTAATTTCTTTTTAAAGGACTTTGTCCCAACGACCAGATGCTATATAAAAGACAGCACTCACATGATTAACCTTGTTGAGAACTATCCATTTAACCATAATACTGAGACCCTCTGTACCCTCGATGTTGAATCGTTATACACGAACATCCCCCAGAGAGAGTCATTGTTGGTAATGGAGACTATCCTTGACCAAAGAACCCGTCCTCATAGGGTCCCCACACTTTTCATAGTTCAGCTCCTCGAAATTTGCCTTACACAAAATTTCTTTATGTATGATAACCAGTATTTCCAACAGGTCCGTGGAACCTCCATGGGAGCCATTTTTACTCCAACCTTGGCCATTCTGTACATGGACTGGTTGGAGTGTAATACGATTCTTGTTGATAGCAATCCATTCTACCAAGGCATCCTTACATGGAGACGTTATATAGACGATGTCTTCATGATATGGGGTAACGACATCGATGCCTTCCCAGCCCTACTACACTGGCTCAACAATAACTGCAGTGGGCTGACATTCACACTGACTCACAGCAAAACTTCTATCCCCTTTTTGGACTTAAACATCCAGCATCATAATGGCCTACTCTACACCTCTTTATACCACAAACCTACTGAGAAAAACACGCTTCTAAGCTATAATAGTTGTCACCCCAGGGCCCTGAAAGATAGCCTACCGTACTCACAGTTCCTCCGGACGAGAAGAAACGATTTTCACAAAGAGGAATTTTTCCATGAAGCTAGTCTCCTGGCTAACAAATTGAGACAAAGAGGCTACCCTCGCCGCCTCATAAAAAACTCTATGAAGCGAGCGTGGTATTGCCCACGTGAGACCCTCTTGGCAAATAGACCTAAGCCTACTACAAATAAATTGGTGTGTGTCACAACTTTTCCAGCGTGTCCAACAAAGTCACGAAAACCATTAAAAAAAACTGGCACATTCTAAATTCGGGGCAATTAAACTGGGAACGCCCACTGTTTGCTTTCAAAAAAAGTAAGAATATAAAAGACCATTTAGTGAGGGCTGCCTTACCTTCCCCTACCCCACTAAAAAGAACGATTAATGACCATTGGGCTACAACACCCCTTAGGGGTCATGCAAAATGTGGAACATGTGTGGTATGCGACTTCACTGTTGAAAGCAAAGAATTTGTTTACAAGGAAACTAGAAATGTGTTGAAGACGTTTACAAACTGCAACAGTTGTAATGTTGTATATGCAATTCTATGTCCATGTGCCCTTATTTATGTTGGACAAACCAAGCAAAAGGTCAAACTGCGGATTTCCCAACACCGGAGCAGAATACGTTGTAAGACCCCCAACGCTCCGTTGGTTGAACATTTCACTTCCAAGGAGCACACTGAAAATGATATCCGCTGGATGGTGATAAACCAAGTGACAATACCACCAAGAGGAGGTGACCTGAATCTCCTGCTCAACAAAGAGGAACTAAAATGGATAATAAGGACAGATAGCTTGAATTCTGGTCTTAACCAGCAAGAGGACTGGACTACACTAATTTGACCATGCTCTCCAATTGAAAAGACCTAAGTGAATGAACCACAAAAAACTTTCTGGCCTTCGCAGATACTCCTATGTGTAACCTATGTACTCTAATTTTAATAATGCTGTTATAACTGTTATTGCTTTTCACAATTGTCACCACGCTGCACTTATCCCTATTCACGTTGTTTCCCTCTATCTGTAGCTCTTACCCGCTTCACCTAACATGGCCGCCCGTCCTTGGTCCTTCCTCTATTCCCATGCCCTTAAGCCAGCCAATGACCGAGCATATTATAAGTGTTGTGCTCACATGACTCCCTCAACCAGGAAATCAACTTCTGCCGACTGACCCGGTAAGCCTTAGACGCGCTCTCCGCTCGTCACTATAGCTCTACGCTACACCCTGCCCAATTGCCTCCCCTGTCTGATATTCCTTTCCTTTACCGGCAGGCCCTCCTGGTTCCAGGACCCCCAGCGCAATACAGCGCTACCGGTATTCCCCGGCTCACAAGGTAAGCCCCACTCGGCTTTACTGTAGTATGGCTCTGATATTCTTGTTCTTAGATTCCCGCTCCTAACTGTATACCTTGCATACAGGTACATGCGGATACGGGATATTAATCCTCCCCCGCCCCTGGACCCTTGAAATAATTACTTATGACTTTCTGGTAAGCTGCCTCATTTTCTGCACCGACTACCCAAACTTAATAAATGGCTGTCTCCCGTCATAATTGTGGTTATTCACTCCCCTCTTGTAGATAAACCGAATAATTCGAAAAATCTTCTTAAACTGGTCCTGACTTAACTACTCGCCTGCACGCTCTTATGTGAGCTCTGATACCAAGGCCCCTCTGGTGAGCTATACATCTCTCTTCGCTGCAATTCCGACCACATTGATATCCTCTTTTCGTGAAATTCACTCCGCGGATGTACCATGTTACAACGCATACCATTACAACTACCTACTATTACAACGCGACCATTACAACGCATACCATTACAACGCATAGCGCTTTGAGGTGCTGGATAGTGGTAAGTATAATTTACTATTCTAACTCCAGTCCCCGTGGACACTAAAGAAGGTGTTGGATAGTAAATTATACTTATTCCCTATCCTAGAGCGCCCCCCAGCGCAATGCGTTGTAATGGTATGCTTTGTAAAAGTTGCGTTGTAATAGTAGGTAGTTGTAAAAGTTGCGTTGTAACAGGTGTATACCTCACTCCGCACCACTGCGCCGTTTTTCACTTGACTGTTTTTGCAAATATAAATGTATCGCCGCACCAACAACCACTGTGGCATCCTCTCTCCTTGGAATCCACCCGTACCACTGCGCCGTTTTTTTACTTGAACTTATCGTCACCCCTGCACTTATCCAGTCACCAAGAGTATGTGCTTCCTCACCTAGTCACATGCCTGCTGACACCATAAAGAAAACCATTCGCTGTCTCCACCAGGACACAAGCGAATTAGTTCAATAACCACTGCACAATGTCACTATCAGTATGCGTGTGAAAATTTAATGTACCTTTTGTCCTCCCTTCTTCCCCTTAGGCTAAAGAGGCTTATAATTTAAAAAGGCAACCATTGCTTTGTCCTGATGATGGACTCCATCATTTAGTAAAGGAGTCCGAAACGTCGTCGACCTACTGTGTACCATATACTTGTGGAATGTTTTATTATACAAAACTATGTAATGGTACCTATAAGAAATTCTCTGTCTAAAATTGGAACCTTGCAGAGATTGTTGATTTTGCCTTACAAGCCCTTTGTGTATGTCTTTGTCTGTGTATTGTCGTGGTTGGGTACAGGCTTGTGCCCCACGTACGTGAATTGTTGAAGGTGTTATTGTGTTTTGAAAACCTTGATTTAAATATAAACTTTGAGGACCTCTGCCCGGCTGGGCATGTCTTCGCTAATATAAAGAACTGACTGAGTCTATATTCATTTTCAATCATTCGTCTCCTTGCCAGGGACCATTGTTGTTTCTATATGATTGAGCTCCCCGAGGTCCCTCGCTGATACTAATTGGGGTCCCCTTGTTGTTTAAAATAGATACTCATACTACCAGGCGGCGCATCTCCTGGTGTTGAACGACTGGTGGTATGGGGACAGGGGCGACCCGGCATATGCGGTGGAGAGGATGCTGATGGGATATGCTTCTCTACATTCACTGCAGTATTTGGTGCCGCTCCCGAGGTCTCTTCCCAAAGCCACGCAAGTGATTTTTCGCGTGTGGAGGCAGGTTCTGCGTAGGATGGGGTGGTGGAATGTACTTACCCAGGAAACCCCTCTCTGGCGCAATGGCAGACTGCCCTAGTTGAATGCGTTGAAGGGCTTTCAGGGGTGGGATGCCATAGGTATCTCTACCCTCGGAGATGTTATGTCAGGGTGCGCTCTTAAATCATTCACAAACCTGCAGGAAGAATTTGGGATGCCTCGCACCCAGTTCTTCCGCTATCTTCAGTTTCGCCACGCTTTAGCGCCCCGTCTGGTAAGCTTGGAGCAGCTCCCTGAGTTTGGCCCTCTGGAAGCCAAGATTTTCATGGGGGAACTGCTCGTCGGATCTACGTGGCCTTAGGACTACATGGGAACAGGATGTTGGAGAGTTGGATGAGGAGGACTGGGTGGAGGTCCTGGAAAGTCCAAGGGGGGCAGCCATATCAACGCGCCTGCGTCTGATTCAGTTCCGCTACATACATCGCACGTACCATACCAGGCAGCGCTTGTGGAGGGCGGGCATGATAGCATCCCCCGAGTGTCTTCACTGTGTGGCGGAGATAGGCAGCCTGCTGGCCACGGTCTGGGAATGCACAGCGCTGCGAGGGTTCTGGGATGGGGTACATCGTTGCCTGGCGGAGGTTCTGGCCTGGGATTTGCAAAAGGACCCCAAGTTAGCTCTATTGCATGTCATGGCAGGGGTGGGGGACAACCGCTACAAGCGCCACTTATTGCTACTGGGCCTCACACTGGCAAAGCGCGATATAGCTAGGGAATGGAAGGCGCCTCGGGCCCCGTCACTAGCCACCTGGAAAAATGGAATGGACTACAATATGGGGTTGGAGCAGCCCGTGTTTGTGGCCAGGGGGTGCCCCAGAAAACACTTCAAAATTTGGAAGAGGTGGGCAGACTACAGGGGGCTGGATCTGGACCCGCTACACGAGGAGGCTGCCCTCCCACCTCTTGGACAGACTGGACTGTGAAAAGACACTGTTGATGTGTGATACACATGGCGAGTGATCTATTATTGTATTATGGTTTGAGGAGCGAGCAGCTACGCAAAAGGGGGGTCAGTTGGGGAGAGGTGTTCTGAGATTTTGATATGTGCCTGAGTGGATTTCCGCTGTTGAAGAAAACGTTTCTTCTTTTTTGAGACAAAATCTTTGAAAAAGCCTCTTGCTGTTGCTTTGAAGGAACCCCATATGATATGTGGAGATGAGTTGGGTGTGCAATTGAGATCAAAGAATTCAGAGGCAAATGATCGAAAAGAGGAGGAAAAGGCAGGTTCTGGGAGGAGAGAGCTATTAAATTGCCAACAAGATGATTTGGGGTGAGAAGGGAGCAAATCTAAGTCAGTTACAATTGGTGCATGGTCAGAAATGACAATGGGTTCTATAGAGGAAGAGAGGGGATTTTGAGATAGAGAGTGAGAGAGAAAGATATAGTCCAAAAGAGAAAGAGAAGCATCAGGAGGAGAGAAAAAAGAAAAATCCAAAGAATCAGGGTGGTGTGCTTGGGAAATAGTGTTCAGAAAGTGTTTATGGCTCTAAGTGGGAAGAAAACAAACTTGAGATTTATGATCAAGAAATGGGTCAATAACTTGGTTGCAGTCGCCTCCTAAGATGAAAAAATCTCATAGATTTCCCTGCGTCACTTCTATGATCCTTTCTTGCGTCAATACGCCCCCTTTGCATACATTACACCTGGCGCAGGTATAATGTGAAAGGGCTTGCGTCAATCTTTTCTTACCCTTCCACACCACCGTTCTTTTACTACATTTTCTTCACTTATCCACGTTCCCCATGTTCACTCTCCTTCTCCTCACTCTCGTTCCCCACACTCACCTTCTTTCAGTCCCCCTACTTCACTTCCCTTCCCCTCTCGTCCCTTTCTTTGCTTTCTCACTCATGTTCCTTTCCTCTCCTCTCTCACTGCACTCCACTTCAGTTACTCATTTTGAATTTGATAAGAATATAGATATTTTTTGAGAACTGGAGGTAGTTCTAAAAAGAACTGTTTTTTTCTTCTTTTTTTATGTTTTTTTCAGAACAAAAACAAAAACAGGGAATGCAAAACTGCTCAACAGGAGCAAAAAAAGGGGAAAAATTAGGGCTGGGGATGGCAGCGGTGTTTTTGCCTCTTGCGTGCAATGAGCTTGATGCTCTGCTCACCATAGCAAAGCATTTCATTGCATTGCTTGCACTTTATAGTAATGTCACTAAAAACAGGTTGAATGTTCGGAATCATCTCCAATTCCGCTGCACGTCCTCTCCCTGATGTTGTGGCTCCTCCTGTAGATGTAGAGGCACCATCCCTTGGGGGATTACGTGCCAGGTCTCGGACACTCTCCCGGGCATAGTTCTGGGGGTGCCTGCGTTGGACGTGGCGAATCATTGTCGAATTGCCAAAACTGTACTTCCTTTTTGGGTCTCCTCGGGAAAGCACAGTTTGGCAGATTTTGCATTCTACTTTGGGAGCATTCACCTTTTTTAATCCTTCAGGTATTGAAAAAAATTTCCAAATAAAATGCTCCTTGATCTTGGGCTGAGGAGGCTCTTCCTCAATGAAGGCATCTGAGTCCTCACTACTGCTGGATGGTCTAGCTGCCATTCTTTGCACAAAATATTAGGACAGAAAAAAACAGGTCTTGCTGTCTCCAAAGTGAAAGAAGAAATGAAGGAAATGGGTGGGGTTTTCATTAAATGTAAAAAAACAGATAACAACCAATGAAAAGAGTTATTTTAAGGTCACATGACCAGGGCTTTCATCATTTAGAAACTAAAACTGTCCTGAACCAATAGAAAGTGTTATTTTTAGGTCACATGACCCAAAGCGCTTACGCTACGCAGGGGCGCGTCGCGTAAGCGCGTCGGATGGTTACGTAGCGCAATCGTATGCGCTCGAGGGCTTCCGGGTGCTCTTACGCCCTGCGTATCACGCGGACGCGGCTACGCGATACGTCACGATGATGTTTTCATTCGCGGCAATAGAGCTAACGGGACGCTCACCGGTACGCGCCCCGGGGCGTGACGCAAGACTGCGCTTACCGGTGTGCTCTCCGGGACGCGCACCGTGAGCGCTCCAGGGTAAAAAAATAAATAAAAAACCATGAACAATATACATAAAAAAATAGTATTACATAAATATACAATATAGGATTCATTATAAAAAATATTACATTTCATACCTATAGAAATTTGCTATTAAAAAAACCTTTAAAATTCACTGAAAAAAACATAGGTTTGAGGCCCTATATATAGTTAGGAATTAGCATTTCAAAAACCTATGAACTTCACTGAAAAAAACCATAGGTTTCACACCAGTTATTGTTAGGAATTAGCATTTAAGAAACCTATCAAATTCACTGAAAAAAACCATAGGTTTCACACCAGTTATAGTTAGGAATTAGCATTTAAAAAACCTATTAAATTCACTGAAAAAACCATAGGTTTCACACCAGTTATAGTTAGCTGGAAATTTTACTGACATAAAACCATTGAAATTCCCACGTTATAGTTAGTTGGACTCACTATAACTTGCGCGCCTGCAATGCACTGCTGATGACGTCACATATTACATCACTCATGATATGGCCAGTGACATCACTCATGACATCACTGATGACACCATCCTTGTGACAGACTGACAGACCTCCTTTCAGTGTAATGTAACCCTTGAAACACATATTCAAAAATAGAAACTAACATTTTCCAAAAAATGGAGATACCCATACCAGTTACAACAACCAATTCAGTAATTCCACCATCTATATACACATCCACTCATTCAGCAACAGTTCTATATAGTCACTCATACATATACTCACTCATCATATGTAGTGATACACATATACATCCTGTTACACACCGACAGTCATCCAAAAGTTACTCATACAACTATACACACACTAGCACATTACTTCTAAGGAAACTTACACATACTTACTCTCTTAAACAATCACTTATAGAAACACATACTTATTTAAACAGGAACTCTTTCAATCTCTCACTCTCACATATACTCACTTATATACATCAATACTCACATATACTAGATTAAAACATATGTAGTTACTCATAAAGACACTAGTGAGGCAGGCATTCACTCACTAACACACACATATACACACTCATCCACCCATACAGTCCTGCACATATGCTGTCTTCAAAACACATACAAACAGTGAGTCAGTCACCAACCCATGCAGCCACTTATACACAAAGTGAAACACTGATACATATATTTAAATATTTAAAAATTACTCGCTAATATATGTATTCACTAAGATACACTTAAAAGCCAGTTAACCAATCATTTTTTAAAAAAAAACATCCATTTAGACACGTATTTAAAAATGTATTCTTCCATCGACCTTTACAAATACATTTGTAAAACATATTTATTTTACAGAAAGACACACATTCACTGGATGGTGTCATCAGTGATGTCATGAGTGATGTCACTGACCATGTCATGAGTGATGTAATATGTGATGTCATCAGCAGTGCAATGCAGGCGTGCAAGTTATAGTGAGTTCAACTAACTATAACGTGGGAATTTCAATGGTTTTATGTCAGTAAAATTTCCAGCTAACTATAAGTGGTGTGAAACCTATGGTTTTTTCAGTGAATATATATATATATATATATATATATATATATATATATATATATATATATATATATATATATATATATATATGTATATATATATATATCTCCAAAAGGTCGTCGTTTTCAGCCTCTGCTTTCCATGCGTATGTGATAATCTCTTCTCAGATGAAAAGAAGTTGGGTCGCACACCAATAATCCGTTAAAGTTAATCCAAAATATTTATTTTCAACAACTCCAAACACACCAACGCGTTTCAATCTCCTACTGAGATCTTGTTCACGGTGCCGGCCCCATTTTCTCATTTGTTTTTAAAGCTCATGTGTTACAACGACATCCTCCTCCTACATGAAGGGCATTATTGTTATTGTAGTGCTATTTATATTATAGTGAAATTTCGTGCAATAAAAACACCAAAATTATATACAAAGGTGACAAAAAATATTCGAATTTAGCTAATGTGACTCTTGGTGTGATGATTGTATAAATTATAAATGGTATCATGGTTACAATATTTTTGAAATAATACCCTGGTATTTTCTAAAGCAACCTCGAGTTCATTATTGTACTTCTCATTCAAACTATTTTTACCTTTTTTAATTAATGCCTCCAGTGGCCTGTATCATTATTCCAGATCACTATCTCTATTATTAACAATATTGTGCTTCATTGTTTGCCTCTCATGGCCATTTTTCATTTACCTTTTTAACAACTTACCAAAATCATTTGTCATCACAGTTCTAGATTATATGTGAAAAAAAGTGTGCACTATAATCAATTCACTAATGAAATTAAACGTAAACAAAATTATTTTATGATGTGAACAGACGTAATTGTTTCTGCTCTGCCATATTTACATAAAGTTCATGAGAGTGTCTGTCCATATGTCTATTTACAAATGTATATACATTTCCTCGCTCTGATTCAGGCCATACTGAGTCCTGGTTCGCAGACTGAGAATGTATCTTGATTCTTTCTTTCTCAACATGATTTCTCTGTTTCCTCCTCTCAGTGGCTTTTTTACTGTGTCAATGCCATAGAATTTTAAACTTTTCCACTCGCTGTTGTGATGAGACTCCATGTATTTGGCAACTGCATTGCTTCTGTCCTGATGTATGGTTGCCCTAACATGTTCCAAAATCCTCTTTTTCAGTTCGTTCTTAGTGCTGCCCACATACTTTAGTTGACACAGGCATTCAAATACATAGATTACATACGGTGTCGTACATGTGATAAGTTCATCAATATTCCAGATCTTTCCATTTGATAACATAACCTCTAGGATTGGTTTGCCTATCTGACACACTTTGCAATAGTAACATTTTTTAAAACCTTTTCCTTTCAACCATACTTTCTTATCCTCTTTGAAAAATGGCTCTTACTCAATCGGTCTTTTAAGTTTGGTGCTCGACGATATGTTATTTGTGGCGTATTACCCACAATCGGACCAATGGTGGCATCCATCTTTAGAATGTTCCAACTTTTCTTTAGGATATCCCTGATTCGTTTTGATTCTTTTGAGAAGGTTGTTATGAATCTTATTACTTCTTTGTCACTTTCTTTAATTTCTTGTTTTTCCTTGTTTGCAATAGGGTGTTTCTATCCTTTTGGCTTGCTCTTTCCCAGCCTTTCTTTATGTGACTTTTTGAGTATCTTCTCCTCTCAAATCTTTTAGTCATGGGCGTGCTTTGTTTATCCCATTCTGATTCTTCCGAACATATCCTACGGAGTCTTAAAAATTCTCCATATGGGATGTTTTCAAATAAACACTGCTGGTGGAAACAGCTAGCGTGCGAAGTTGCATTGGTTGCGGTTTTCTTTCTGCGCACAGTAGTGTGTACTTCATTGGCTTTGATATAGATTTCAGTGTCCAAGAAGATTATTTTATTATCACTTATTTCGTATGTGAATTTGAAGTTTGTAGGTGATGAATTGAGGATTTCAAAGTATTCTTTAAATTCATCTTCTGAACCATCCCACACTATGAGAAGGTTGTCGATAAAGCGCAACCACAGTATCACTTTATTCAACATAGTGTCATTTTCAGCTTTCCACGCCCATTTCTGTTCCCACCACCCCATGGTGAGACAGGCAAAACTTGGGCTAAAGGACAAACCCATAGCCGTCCCTTTTGTTTGGGCGTGGATTTCATCTCCAAAGTAAAAAATGTTATGATTCAGGCATAATCTCATCATATCTTCCAGCATGATGTTTTGACGTGAATAGTGCATGTTTTTATCCTGGAGAAAGAATTTACAGGCTGAAATTCCAACCTCATGGTCTCTTAACGTATATAAAGATACGACATCCATCGATATCAATCTATACGATGATTTACAGGAAATTCCATTCAGTTGTTTTAGCATATCCGTTGTGTCTTGTATGAAAGAACTTAATTTTGAAACATACGGAAGCAAAAAGAAATCCAGATAGTTTGCTATTGGTTCAAACAGGGAGCCCATAGCACAGACAATCGGTAAGAAATACATAGTTGCGGTCACCGGGTCATCTATTGGGAGATATTTGTGTTCATCAAAGTCAATCAAACCTAAATCTAGCCATTCTTTCAACTTTTTATCCAATGACTCTTTTATCTGCTTTGTCGGATCGGCTGTTAAATTCTTATAGTACGCTTCGTCTTGTAATTGGTCATGGGCTACTTTTGCATATTCCAATTTGTCCCATACGATGACATTTGCGCCTTTATCCGCCATCTTGATTTCAATAGTTTTATCCTGACTCAAAGTTGTAAGTGCTTTACATTCTCCTGCTTTCAGATTGTCAAAGTAGCACTGTTTTTTTATTAGTTTATAAATGTCCTGTATTACGGCTTCATGAAAAATATCCACTTTGTTGCCAGGTGGAAATTGCGGGTAAAATTGTGATTTCCGCTTTTTTTGACTCAAGCCGGCTCCCAGTTGTGTACAGGTCTGTTCCAATGTTGTTTGTTGAGATTCATTGGCAATATCTAAATTCATCAATGTCAGGTAACTTTCAGCATCTTGGGCCAATAAAGTTGTGCTTGTTGTGCCTTTAGATAATGATGTTTTCTTCTTAGAATTAAAACTTTGTTCTTTCTCTTTGAAAAGCTTGGCTAATTTGATCTTGCACACATACTTATATAAGTCAATTCTTGTTTGTGCTATATCTAGGTGCACTTTTGGGCAAAAGTTTAAGCCTTTCTTTAATAATGTACTTTCTGATTCTGTTAGCTGACGGCTTGATAGGTTGATGACAGTCAGTTCCTGATCTTCCTCGAGAATGTTTTCTTCAATCTCATGCTGCGTGTGAGTGTTCCCACTCTTGCCCCGCCGCTTGCCCCTTCTTCCTCTCCTTGTTTGTTGCCTCTTGATTTGCCACGTCCTCGATTTTGCGGCTGAAATCCCCTTGTTTGTTCCCACTGGCGATGTTTCAGGACCAGCCGCATATCCCCCAAAAAAGACTGCTTTCTGGCTGATGTGATTTCTTCATCACTTGGTTCAATTGATACATTTGATGATAAGCTATCCAAGGTACTCGCATTGCTTTGGCTATAATCTTGTTGCTGCAGGTGGTCGAAATTTCTCGCATATGTAAAGATTCTTCCTTCACTATAATCCTTTTTGTCTCCTAGGAACTTGATACACTTGCGATTTTGCACTGAGTCTTCATGAGATTCAATTTGTTTTTCCAATTCTGCTTTGAATCTGTCAGCTCAGGTGTTAGATCAAGTGTTGCAATTTCTTTTTCCATTTCTTGGACTTTGCTTTTGATTTTTTGTAGCGATATTTCGATCTGCTTAATTAGTATGTTCATTAAGCCAAGTGATGAGCTGAGCATCTTAGCAGCTCCCCATGTGGAAAAGCAATGCCGCAGGAGGCAGGGAGCTGCTGGGACTGTGGGGGGATTGGGGACCCCCCCCCCGAGGTCCCCAACGGAGAGGGTCCCCGGGGCTAGAAGTGGCCCAGTAGGGGGGCCACAAAAAAAATAAGAACAAAAAACAAAGGCCGAACCCGGGGGATGGGGTCCCCGGGCCATAAATGGCCAGAGGAGGGGGGAAACGTAGCCCCCCTCCAAATAAATAAATAAGTAAACTTGCCATGCCCCCGGGATGGGGTCCCAAGGGCCGATTATGGCCTCGGGAGGGGTGCCACGCTGCCCCCTTCAAATTGTTTTTACAAAAAAATATATAAAGTAGGGGTCAGGTCCTGGGGGATGGGGTCCCCAGGGCCAATAAAATAGGAAAAGAAGGGGGGCTCATCAGTGATGTCATTTGAGATGTCATCAGTGATGTCATGAGTGATGTCACTGACCATGTCATAAGTGATGTAATATGTGACATCATCAGCAGTGCATTGCGGGCGCGCAAGTTATAGTTAGCTGCACTAACTATAACAGATGAATTTCTATAGTTTTGTATGAGTGAAATGTCCAACTAACTTTAACGCCCCTGAAACCTATGGTTTTTTCAGTGAATATATATATAGAGCCGATTCTCGCCATACACACTCTTCCCTTCCCAGACAAAAAGACGATGAGTGGACCCAGGTACTGGTACATTTCTCAGTGCTTTATTTGTGCATAAAGTTAAGCCAGCAATCTGCCATGACGCGTTTCGCCTCCACCAAAAGGCTTGATCACAAGGTCGCCAGTAGGTAGTTATAGTTAGGACCAAGTTTCCATAGGAAGAGCATTTTTTGTTTTGCTTATAACTTTGGCGTTGTTTGATGAATCTTCATTACATTTTCCAAACTAATTCTTTGATCATATCAGCTTCTATGTTTGGAGGTGATTCGTCAAGGGGGGCGAGAACAAAGGGGGTCCCAAAACGTGTTTTCTCCATGCAATTTCAATAGGATACTTTAGACAAAGCAGTAAGTGATCCAAAGCACTGGCAAAGGCAGTACACCCAGGACATGCAGCAGACATGCAACACCGTGACACTGCATTTTGGAGGTAGTGCATGCCACTGTACAACATCGAATGCTGCAGCCCTTGTGGCAGGCAACACCAAAACACAGAGACACACTTACCGTACTTCCTGCACATGGACATGTCCGAGACACCCCGTTTCTCTTGTCGGTTAAGCACACCCCTGAGCTGACCTGTGTACACAGGACCAGCATATGCCGCTTGTGCATGCAGGAGGATGCTTGCGTAGCTATATGTCCAGGGTCACTGCCAACGCTGAGGTGACATGGTAACGTCCACTGAACACAGCACACTGTGATGTTACAGGGCCTGTGCCTATGAAGCTAAGACAATGACTACAGGACACACTTGCTCAGATGTGGGTTAGGGAGCATTGGCGGTCCTTGGGTGGTTTTGATGAGTGTTGTGGCCCTCAGGGGCATCCCTGTATCATGCTCGTTGACTCTATGGTACCTGTGGGTGTTCCGGTGTGGCTCTTGGCTGTGTTCACTTTCATGCTGCAGGTAGTCGTCCTGCTCAACACCAGCAGAAAACAGGTGTAAAATCCCTGGTGCTAACGCGGCTTATCGCCGTAATTTGTTTCGCATCGCAGTTGTTGTGAAAGTTGTGATGTGATTTTTTCGTGTACAGAACAATAAACAAACTGGGTAGTGTATCCCGTCAAGATCCAGCACCTGACCCACTATTCCCAATGAATATAAATACAATGAGATTTCTTCATTGATTTTGTGTGTACACTGTAGGTGCACCTACTACCACAGTGCAATTCAATACAGGATTTGAGTATTTAGAATAAATCGCAAAGGTGCACCTCGTTTCTTTTTGTACGGGAATGGCTACTCTGCATTTCATTATCAGCACTTTAATGCTACTAAAGTTAAGATAAATCTAACACACTATTCAGAAGATGGTGCAAACTGCAGACATCACCAGTATTCCCGTGATAACTGCCCCAAAATTTAACACCATGGTGGACACCACCAAATAACAGTAATAAGAACGAGAAAGAGTCACACAGCACTTAAGAAAACAACAAAAAACGTTATTAAAAACATTTTTTTCTAACTTTAATTTTTTCATAAACTTATATATAAACGATAAACTACATTTAACAAAAAGAATACAAAACAACAAGGCAAAACACTCCTGTGGGGACCATGGATATCGACGACAGAGCCTGGAAAATAAAGCACAAAATAAGGATGTGTGTAATGCGCATATCAAAGGAGTGAGACACAGAGAATCAGAGAAGGAAAAAAAAGCCAGAGAAAAAGAGTAGGAAGGAAAGAAAGGGAGTGAGAAAGGGAGAAGGGAGAGAGAGATAGAAGGAAAGGAAGGAAGAGAGTGAGAGAAAGAGTGAAGAGAGGGAAGGGAGAGAGAGAGAGAGAGACACTGCTGCCCCTGCACATCCATGACCAAATAATTACCTGCTGTCATCGGAGTGTTTACCAGTGGGCACTCCACGTGCCCGTCAAAACTCACGTTGCTGAGTCCTGAGTCATCAATGGCGGAGACCACATCAGCTTCTCCGCGGCCCTGCAGATCTCACACATGTCGCTGAGTCCTGAGTCATCTATGGCAGAGACCACATCAGCTTTTGGTGACACTAACCCTGTGCAACTCAAGTCTGTGCCACATGGTGGTAGGCCCCTGATGGCCACATCAGCTTAGGGTGGCACTAACCCGGTGCAACTCAAGTCTGCGCCACGTGGTAGTAGGCCCCTGACGACCATATAGCTCAGGGTGTGACTAACCTTCCGCGCAACCTTTCATGGAATCTTTATGATTGAGATCCATGGAGCATCCACCATCTAGTCAGCACCTGCAATAAAGGATGTGACGTTGTCGATCCATTATATTTGCGTGGTCACATGGGCTGTGACGCATGTGCCAGATATGTATGGTGTATGTGCAAAGCTGCCCTCAGGGAGTGGCCGTGAGATGTTGAGAACTAGATCACTGACCTGCACACCAACAGCGACCACTCCTGCGACAGGTAGCTATGTGGGGTCAACATCGGAACGTAATTGGAGAGACGTGGCATACGACAGGACAGGGCAGGGATAGCCACAATGACGCGGATGGCTCGTAGTACTGCATCTGTGAGTCAAGCGGACGGGCCGCAGCTGTACTTCTGCTAGCCTGGGTGCAAACTATTCATAACTCACACTACATAAGTATTGAAAAATCATTTTGTGATTCAGTCCGTCAGCTGGCAGCTGTCTGAGGCATTTATGAAAAATATCGAAGTTTTTTCTGAGAGATACCCCTTTGATGCTGCCTCTCCCCACATCAGCAGGTAACGCACCCTCTTCCCACATTACCAACATACCCCCAGCAACCTTCTAGGGCCCGGAAGTGTCCCTGTGCAGTTGGACAAAGAAGAATCTTAGTCATGTATGGATTTACATATAAAAAATGTATTTCACCCCTTCCATGCTCATGACGGAACGGTTCCGTCATGAGCGTTGGTTGAGCTGTGCTCATGACGGAACCGTTCCGTCATGAGCCGATAGGCTCATTAGAACCTTCAGCACAGCGCGAAAATTCACGCCGCGCTGAAGGGGTTAAAGAAAACAACCACAAATAAAACTGAAGGGAGTCTGGGGCGGTCGTCGGTGCCACGAAGTTGGGGTCACTGCCATTCAGGATTCAGGACACACTTCCACATGTGGGATCGGCTTGTATTGAACAGGGTTAGTGGCACCACATGTGGCGCCTTGTGTTGTACATGGTTAGTGGTACCATCATTGTCGCCAGCCTTGCATATGGAAATGTGCCTCATTGATCGAAGGAAGTCTGGTGCTGTGGTCGCTGCCACAGACTTGGGGTCACTGTCATTCAGGACTCAGGACATGGTTACACATGTGGGATCGGCTTGTGTTAAAGAGGGTTAGTGGCACCAGAGCATTGATACTGTATGAGCCTGCGATGATGCTTGCTGTGGACGGGTCGCACTGGGATCGGCTTGTGTTAAAGAGGGTTAGTGGGACTACGTGTCACCGGCCTTGCATATCGAAATATGCCTCACTGATTGAAGGGAATCTGGTGCTGTGGTCGCTGCCACGGACTTGGGGTGACAGCCATTCAGGACTCAGGACACAGTTACACATGTGGGATCGGCTTGTGATGAAGACAGTTAGTGGCACCATGTGTCGCCGGTCTTCCACTGTGTAAGCCAGAGGTAGCGGTGAGGAAGGGCCCACAGCCACGTGCATACATTGGTGAACCCACCGGCCTGCATAGTTCAGGTTCATTTGGCCTTCCATATCGATATATGCCTCACTGATTGAAGGGAGTGTGGTGCTGTGGGCGCTGCCACGGACTTGGGGTCTTGAGGTCACTGCCATTCAGGACTCAGGACACAGTTACACATTTGGGATCGGCTTGTGTTAAAGAGGGCTAGTGGGACCAAGTGTCGCCGGCCTTGCATATCAAAATATGCCTAGCTGATCAAAGGGCATGTGGTGCTGTGGTCGCTGTCACAGACTTGGGGTGACTGCCATTCAGGACTCAGGACACAGTTACACATGTGGGATCGGCTTGTGTTAAAGAGGGTTAGTGGGACTACGTGTTGTCGGCCTTGCATATCAAAATATGCATCACTGATTGAAGGGAGTCTGGTGCAGTGGTCGCTGCCACGGACTTGGGGTGACAGCCATTCACGACACAGGACACAGTTACATATGTGGTATCGGCTTGGGTTGAAGACGGTTAGTGGCTCAATGTGTCGCCGGTCTTCCACAGTGTAGACCAGAGGTAGCAGTGAGCAAGGGCCCACAGCCACGTGCATACGTTGATGGCCCCACTGGTCTGCGTAGTGCAGGTTCAGTGGCACCACGTGTCGCCAGCCTTCCATATGCAAATATCACTCACTGATTGAAGGGAGTCTGGTGTTATGGTCGCTGCCACGAAGATGGGGTCGCTGCCATTCAGGACTCAGGACACAGTTACACATGTGGGATTGGCTTGTGTTGAACAGGGTTAATTGGCACCACGTGTCTTCCACAGTGTAGGCAGGAGGCAGCGGTCAGTAAAGGCCCAAACCCCCATGACATTGTTTTGAGCTGCACAGATTGGGAGCATCTGGTCTTATTAACCCATTATAGTCTCTTACACAATTTGCTTCGCTACTAATCTTGAATTGTGAACCGTGCTAACCCCAGTGTAGGGCGGAGGCAGCGGTCAGGATGGGCGCACAGCCATGTGGCGTTGAGTTGAGCTGCAAAGTTAGTGGCACCTGGAGCACTCAGGGTTTGCGCACCCTGCGATGATATGTGGTCCCTGTGGGCCGCATTGGGAGCAATGTCTTTTGTCGAATGAATTCTGCCTTGAAAAGGCCACGTGGCGATGACTTATGGTGCAGTGAGTTAGTGGCGCCTGAAGCACACAGCGTGTGCGCAGCCTGCGATCATGCATGGTCTGTGCAGGCCACACTAGGAGCAACGTGTCTTGTGTACTGGAGTGCGTCATCTGCAATCGCCACTGCATCTAAATTGTGAGCCCTGCTGTCCACAGTGTAGATCGAAGGCAGTAGTCGGTACAGACATAAGTCTGCGGTGCTGTGCCGCAGGGTTCGCAGGGGGATTGTGTCGAGGAGGCCCGCGATCATGGAGACAGCCACGTCCCAAGGTGAGGGCCGCTGCTCTGGCAGACTCGTTGGTCTTCCTACAAGTGAACCACGCCCAGAGCCTGGCCTATTCATTCATCAGTAATCAACAAATCAGTAGTGCATTGCGGGGGCGCGAGTTATAGTTAGCTCAACTAACTATAACACGGGAATTTCTATGGTTTTCTACGAGTGAAATGTCCAACTAACTATAACGTCCCTGAAACCTGTTTTTTTCAGTGAATTTCTAAGGTTTTTTAAATGCTAATTTCTAACTATAACATGCCTGAAACCTGTGGTTTTTTCAGAAAATATATATATATATATATACATAAAAAACTCAATTTTTTTTATATTATCATATTTATAGCATTTGTATCCATGATAAATGGAGGAATATGTGCAATCTAAAGAGAAGTCATTTGCATCATTTGAAAACTGATGTGATATACTAATGAAATTGTCAAATTTTAGAGATGCTGAATAAGTACATTTTGAAAATAGACCGTGATGGGAGACGCACGAGCGCGCAAATCAAAATGGCCGCCGCTTGAGGAGCTCCTTCGCGTTTTTACCCATTTTTACTCAAAAACTACGATTTTCTGTCAGCATTTAATACCTGATAGGGTCGCTGTGCTGGTGAATCGATTTCCTGCAGTCTGGAGAAGTTTCAGCCTCTTCTCTGCGCCAAAAGTACGGGTTTCAGCTCCCTGCTCCCTGCACTGCTTGAAAGTACTGCCTGGATTCTCTGTCAGGGTGGAGCATAACCCAGGAAAGGGCCTGGCTTGGGCCTAGATACACCCACAGTACGGTTTAGCTGCTGCACTTGTTATTTGGAAGATTGCTTCACTTCTTTCAATATATTGGCCTAGAATTTCTTCAATTATATTCAAATTGAATATTTTTTTTGCGCAAACATGGAGAATAAAACTCCTATTCACAATAAATGGAGACAACAGGTTTCACCGCCTCCTCTAAAATCGAAAGTGGTAGAATCATCTGAACCTTCACTTTCATTAATTTTGGAAGAAATTCAGGCACTTAGTGCTAATACAGACACTATTGCAACAGAAAATAAAAATGTGCGAAAAGAAATGGCTTGTTTATCAATGAAAATATCTGACTATTCAATTAAAATTCATGATAATAATGTCAAAGTGGACGCTTTTACTACACTTGTGGCGAACATTTCTCCAATGTTCTCACATCTTTTGGATTTGGAAAATCGCAATAGGCAATATAACCTTCACATATTTAATTTGCCAGAAGAGGTTGAGGGAACTAACTGTCGATTATACTTGGAGAACTTAATTCCTGGTCTTTTAAATCTCAAATTCCCTGAAAATTTTGAAATTGATAAGGCTCACAGAATTCCTTCCCATTGTAACCCTCAACCTACCAAGCCTAGGCAAATGATATTTAAGGTGTTTCGTCATCATCACTTGGTTATAATCAGGAAAGCAGCAAGAGAAATTCCCACATTGATGGTTAATGGCAACAAAATCTTTATTCATCAGGATTTTGCAAAAGAAACTGTTGCAATACGCAAGGAATTTACTGCTATTCGCCCTCAACTAAGATGTCTTGGATATAAGTACGGTCTTTTTGATCCCTCTACAAAGCGCATTTGGAAGGATTCCTTCTCAAAATCTTTTCAACGGCCTGAAGAACTGCGCCATTTTCTTGATCAACTTCCACATTCAATGGACACTCATGAGCCTACTACTTGAACTCTTAACGATATGTTTTCAGCTGACATACTTCTGATTATTCCTTCATAATTCAGGGCTCCAACGGTTTTGGTAATGCTTGTAGAGCGTGTGTGCGTGTTTTCCCATTTCCTGTCCCTGTAATTCTTCTGGGGTTACTAATTTTTTTTTTCCTATTATATGTACTTTTTCTGACTACCCTCTTCTTTCTCTGTTTCTCTTCTTTATCCATTATGGCTAATATCAAAAGAATTTCCTTAAATGTCAAAGGTTTGCGTCATCTAGTTAAGGGCACTAAAATTTTAGATTTTTTGGGTAGTTCCAAAGCGGATTTTAGTTTTTTAGAAGAAACTCATGTTGATGACAAAATCTTAAATTATATGAATGGAAAATGGGCTGACAGTATTGTTTCTTCTCCTGCTAATGGCAAGAAAAATGGGGTAGCTATATTTTTTTCAAAAGAAATCTCAATGCCAAATTTTGAGTAAAATTTCAGATACAGACGGGAGATATTTAATTGTTAAAGTTAAAGTTCATGATTCTATTCTATTTCCATTGAATGTGTATGGGACAATGGCGGATGAACCTGTTTTTTTTTATAATCTTTCAACAGAGGTGTTAAAAATTGGGAACGTTCCTTTAATTGTTGCTGGTGATTTTAATGTTATTTATGATCCTTTATTAGATAGTTTATCTCATATGAGATTCCATCCCCCTAAAGTTTATTTTGCTTTTAAAACGTTTCTACAAACTACTAAATTGGTTGATATCTGGCGTCTCCATTTTCCTACGGAAATTATTTTACTTTCTTTTCAAATCCACACAATTTCCATTCCAGAATTGATTATATCTTAGTTACAAAACAGCTTATTAATTCTGTCGACCCCTTCAATAGGTAATATTGATGTTTTTGATCATGCTATGATTTCTTGTATTTTAAATCCAAATCCGTCCTTCACCAAACAATCTAGATGGAGAATGAATTCTAGCGTAGCCCTCAATGACCGTAACAAGCCAAAACATTTATCTTCCATTAATGAATATTTTCAACTTAACCCTGAAGGTTCTACTTCTCTGGTTAATAGATCGGATGCATTTAAAACATATGTTAGAGGTGCTACCATTTCTATTATGGCTCACAAAAATAAGACCTTCAATGCTAATATTAAACATTCATAAAAACAAATTGCAAAGTATGAACGTCTCTTTATTACATCTAATGATTCACAATATAGGGATAAATTACAAAAACTCTGTTATGAGTTCAATACAATTCTTAGTCAAAGAGCTGGTATTCAGATTTCTAAGGCTAAAGCTAAATTTAGTTTCAATACAAATAAATCTGGAAAACTATTAGCAAACTATCTCCGTACTAAAAAAGATAAAACTCAAATCTCTTCTATTCATGGCCACAATCGTAAGATTGCCCTTTCTCATAATGATATTGTTAATTAATTTTTGCAATTTTATTCTAATTTATATAATAAACCTGATTTTAATGCTACTTCTTTGGTAGATTCTTTCCTTTCCTCATGTGATCTACCTTAGATCTCACAGTCAGATAAACTCGGACTTGAATTACCCATTACTATGGATAAAATTCACTCTGCGATAAAATCCCTCAAATTAAATAAATCTCCCGGTCCTGATGGTATACCTGCAGAATTTTATAAGGAATTTCAAACCCAACTTTCCCCTGTCTTACTTCAACTTTTCACAGCGTTTAGTTCATCAGGAAGTACATCTGGGTCTTTTACTGAGGCTTTAATTATTGTTCTTCCTAAACCAGATAAAGACCCCACTCTGGTTTCTAATTATCGCCCAATTTCCTTAATTAATCAAGATTGTAAATTACATGCTAAAATATTGGCCACCCGTTTATCCCCTATATTAGATTCTATCATACACTCTGATCAATCTGGGTTTATGAAGAATATATATTCAGCTAATAATACAAGAACTTTGTTACATGTCATTGAACAAGGTCAGTTGCTGGCTAGTCCTTCAGGAGTCATGGCTTTGGATGCTGAAAAAGCCTTTGATAAACTTCATTGGCAATTTCTTTTACACACTTTATCATCTTTTAATTTTGGTGATACTTTTATCCGAATGATTTTCACTTTATATTATGCTCCTACTGCACGTTTATTTATTAATGGTCAAATTTCTCATCAATTCTCCCTTTTTAGGGGTACTCGTTAGGGTTGTCCTCTTTCCCCACTATTATTTTTAATTGGTATTGAACCCTTTCTTGCAACTATAAGAAAGTGTGACAATATTAAAGAAATCAATGTTAATGATGTTAATATTAAAACCCTAGCAAAAGCTGATGATGTACTTTTATTTATTAGTGATCATCTGTCTTCATTTCCTTCCTTAATTGATATAATAACAAAGTATTCTTTGGTTTCTGGATATAAGTTAAATACTAACAAAACAGAATTTTTTCCTTTAAATGTGTACTGTACTCCTGATATGATTTTTATTAATAAAATTATTTGGCAAAAGAATAAATTAAAATATTTAGGTACTTTTTTCTCTTCTACAATAAAATCAACATTAACTTTAAATAGTACCTTTGTGTTAAATTACATTAAAGCTAAAACGTCTAAATGGTCATCATTACATCTGTCATGGTGGGGTAGATTGGAGTTTATTAAAATGAATATTGCTCCTAAAATCTTTTATACCCTTGCTATGATCCCCATTCAGTTCCCATTAAAATGTTATAAAGATGTTGATAAACTTCTTTCCAAATTTCTCTGGAATAATAAGGCACATCGTATTAGCTATAAAAAATTAAACATTTCTAAATGGTAATGCTGGATTTGGTATCCCTGATTTTCTGCTTTATCATAAAGCGTTTACTTTAAAACAATGTGCCATATGGTTTAATCAATCGTTTTTACTTCATCCACCTGCATGGTTCCGCATTGAAAAGTCCATTGTGAAACCCTTTCCACTTCCCACTCTGTTGACAATGTCTAATAAATCTTGACTTTTTCATAAATCCATTATCATCAAATCCACTAAATTCATTTTCAATTACTTAGACTCAATTTTTTAATTTCGCATGTATAACACTGGTGAATTATCTTTATGGTATAGCAATGTTATTAAATTGAATAGAAATATTAGTTTTTGGTTTGCCTGGATAAAAGATGGAATTTTTTATCTTAAATACGTTTATTCAAGCAACACTTTTATACCATTTGAGAATTTGCAAACTAAGTTTGGTTTGGTTAATTCTGATCTCATAAAATATGAATCTTTATGTAATGCGATCTTAGATTCTTTTGAGCAACCTATTCCATTTAATACTCCAGCTGACTTATCCATATACATCCAAACTGTATCAACGTATCGTAATGGTGTTTCTATTCTATATAAGAAATTGTTTAGTAATCTAGGTAGTAACATACATTTGATTGCTTCATTCTGGAATACTGAGCTATCTCTTTCCTTATCTGATGATACACGGGAAAGAATTTGGCTTAGTAATATATCTGGATGGTTACCTGTTTCGCTTTTCCAAACTAACTCTTATATTCTATTTAATTGTTTATGGACTCCACTGCCTTTATTTAAGACAACTTCTTCAATCTGATACTTGTTGGAATTGTAATTTACACTCTGGCTCACTTCAACATATGCTTTTTTCTTGTCCTTTAATCTCCAAATTTTGGGAAGAAGTTTGGGTTAATATTAAAAAGATTCTCAATATTCAAGATGCTTTATCATATAACATTTTAATATGCAAAAATGTTATTTTATCTATGGATTTAAGTGATCTTGAATGTAAACTCTTTAATTTCTTATTATCAGCTGCGTTAATAAAATCTATTACTTTTTGTTTGAAAGATGTTTCAAAGTTATCTGTTCATGCTGGATGGTCATGGGTTATTTTTACAAGAAGAGGTGCTCAGTTATCTATGTCTGGGGTTTGTCATAACTCTATTGCTTATCATTCATTCTCGATTCCTGTTGATATTTATTTATCAAATTCATAATATATTTCTTGTGTATTCCTCATTTATTATTATTTTATTGTTTAATTGAAATTGATTAGCAACTCAATTTGTATTTTACTATCAACTGCTATTTTTATGTTCCCCTCCCTTTCACTCCCCTTTTTTAGTTTTTCTATGAATATAATTTCATTATATCTATTGAAATGTGTAAACAAATATTGGAAGTTAGATATTGTAATAGATTGTTGTTGTTTCATATTATTTTTTGTATGTGTGTCTTGCTTATTTGTTTATTATGAAATACTTTGCATTAAAATATTTTGAACCCAGAAATTAGACAGTGATTATAGAGCAAATTGAATTGATCAAAATAAATTTATAACGGGTACGTCACCTTGTATAGAACTGATAAGTCAGCATAGTATATCTGATAAGCGGCTCCCTTTTCCTGTAACCCTCTCTTGTGTTTTAACTTCTGAACATCGAGGGTATTGTCTGTAATATCAGACTTTGAGCGCATAAAGTTGTCATGAGAGAAAAAAAGAAAAAAAGCTAAGGCATGTTATTTTCCTTTAACAACCAACCAATACATTTTCTATGGGCGAGGTGAGGGGCTAACCTAACTCTTTAAAATTACTTTGCACTTTATACACTTTGACCCGGATAAAGGCCTCTGGCCGAAACGCGTAGGTCACTTTGTCTCCGAATGCACTACACTACACTTTATTTATATGAAAACAATGCAAGAAAAAAATAAAAAATAAAAAGGCTTCCTTAAGCTACAACCTGGCGTGGTTTCTCCATTTTAATTTCCGTAGAAACTTTAGACAAAGCTACAGCCCGAACTGCTGCATGGATTTACACCAAATTTGGCAAAAAGGTTCAGAAAGCGTTCCTTTTTTAAAATAGTGTAAAGTAGTTCATGAGAAATTGAAAAATAAAACAATATCAATATCTGGTGTCTGAGGAGGACTCGCGAACCCTCCCGACCAGGAGCTTCATTCTGATTGGCTACCAATACTCCAAACCAAGAAGTATTGGCAGCCATCGTGTGACTCGGTAAAACCAAGTCACAAGAAAAAAGGAAGAAAATGGTTAAAAGAAAAAGAAAAGGGGCAGGGTAGAAACACCCTGACCCCATAGGCCTGGTCAGGGGGTCCCAGAAGGAAAAAACTAAACACGGTCTCCCGCGCTTCATTTTATTAAGCCCTGGTGGGCCAGGTGCCGGAGGCAATATGCCAAATATATTCAGGCCGTCGGGCCCCACAGCCCCGGGAACCGCCACCTGCCCAGGGCTTTATTATTTATGGGCGGGCGAGGTTCCCCAAGCCCCAGGGACTTCCACCTTCCCGGGGCTTTTGTTCAATTAGGGGGGGGGGCTTGCTGGCCCCCCAATCCCCAGAGACCACCACCTCCTAGGGGCTTTATTTAATTATGGGCAGGGGAGCCATGCAGCCCCCCAAGTCCTGGAGACCGCCACCTCCCCAGGGGTATTACAAACAATACCTGTGGGGGGCTCGAGCCCCCTACACTGCCACTAATTATTTAAATGTGGGGGTCCATTGCAGAAACCCGGCCCTTGGGACCGGTTGTATGACTAAACAACTACTTCCTTAACCACGACCTCTTAAACAACGAAAGTTTAACAACGACCTTTTCTTAACCACTACTAATTTTATAACGACTTCCTGAACAACGAAAATCCTTTTACTTGCCAATTACTAATTTCTGAGACCGTTTTCTATTAAATCATCAAGTTAATTCTGTGTCTTTCTTCGTGCTCAATAGGAACATGAAAAAATGAAAGGCTGTGATTTTCTTTTTAGTCTCATAAGTAACCAACACAAAGACATTAATCTGAGCACCTCTGCACAAGCGCAAACAATTGAAGTAGACTTGTTATTCTTAAATAAATTAAACATGCTTTTTTGAAAAATTAAATAATAGGTGAACATTGCTTAAATCATTTTAAGTTAGATTTATTTTTTTTAAATTAAAAACGAACTTCATAAACCATTATCCATAAAATATGTACATCGTATTGCAAGAAGTAAAAGTGTTTAAACATAAAATTAAATACACATGTATAAACACTCTTTTTTAAAAACAAAATGACCAACCTTAGAATGTCAGATTATTCCAGAAAAGCTTTTCCAAAGTCGTTCATCCGAGCAGATGAAAACCAGACTACATCCCAATACTGTTTTTTTTTAAACGTCAGCCAGGGTGCAGACAAAACGTTAAGGCTGACATTAGCATTACAAGATGCCAATGTCAACATTCTTTTCCTAAACTACTGCGGGTAACAAAGGCGGATTTTTGATTGGGGGAAGTTAAGTGACGAATCACTCGAATGAAGCATAATCGCAGTGAGCATGTGGGGGAGTAAACAAGTTCTCTGCTGGCTCTGGCTGCGGGTCAACGTAAGAGTTAGAGTTAGCTCGTTGCCGCAGCCCGACAGTGAGAAGACCGAGGGGCGAATTGTTGGCAGCCCAGCATGGAGGGCAAAGCAGCATGCTGTGTAAGTGGCCAATTTCAGCACTGGAACCCCGGACCAGAATAGAACCTCAGATGTAGATTGAGCGGAGCTGATGTACCTCGCCTGCGGTATTCTAAAAGTCATGGTTCCGTCCTTCGTTGTTCAGCCCTTCGTGGTAAGTGAATCTTCGTTGTTAACTCTTCGTTGTTCATGTAAGTCGTTGTAAATACATCGTGGTTAAGGATGTTTCCCCTTGGGACCACCACCTCCCCCATCAGTCCCCAATGTTTAGGCCAGGCCCCAGGGGATGGGGTCCCGAGGCCAATAGGGGCCCAGGGCCCTATATTGATTAAAACATTTGAGGCAAAGCCCCAGTGTATAGGGTCCCCGGAGCCATAATTGGCTTCAGGAGGGGGGCCACATGGTCCCCCTCCAAAATATATATATTTTTTAAAGTCTGGCCAGGCCCCGGGGGATGGGGTCCCTGGGGCCAAAAGTGAGCCAGGGAAGGGGGCCACGTGGCGCCTTTCCTGTTTTTTTTATTAAAAAAGGCTCATGCCCAGCAGGGATGGGGTCTCCAGGGCCCACAAATTACAAGGAGAAGGGGGTTACACAGCCCCCCTTCTAAAAAATTAAATAAAAGAGAACCCAGCATCTTGCAGGAGGCCCTACGCCTCCCTGCACCACTCGGGAAACGCGCCTCCTGCCACGTTCGGGTTTGGGGTATTAAGTCCCCAAGAATCTTAAGGGTCCTTAGGGGCCAACTAGCCCACCAGGTACCTCCAGTAAGCCCCATACAGTGTGATTGCTGAGAGGTGGCCCGATGCCATTCTCCTTCTCACACCACTCTGCAAACGCGCCTCTTGGCACACAGCTGGTGGGGTGATGAGATCCTCTTGTGTCCTGAGGAGCTCAGGACTGAAGTGGACTTCATAACCCGAGCAGGAGTGCACTGGGAGGCGCGTTTGCAGAGTGTTGTAAAAAGAGGGCATGGTCTCGGACCCCCTCAGCATTTCAGCTGTATGGGGCTTACAGGAGGTATCTGGTGGGCTAGTTGGCCCCAGGGACCCTCAAGAGGCAAGGGGACTTCATCCCCAACCAAGAGTGTTCCAGGAGACCTGTTTGCAGAGTAGTGGACAAAGGGGGTGTGGCCTGTGTCCTCCTGTCAGCAATCTCACTATCTAGGACATACTGGAGGTATCCAGTAGGCTAGTTAGCCTCTAAGGACCCCAGCAGCAAAGTGGACCTTAATCCCCATCCAAGAGCACGCCAGGGAGCGTGTGTGCAGAGTGGTAGGGAAAGGGGGTGTGGCCTGCTATGAGAATTTAGCAATCCTGCTTAGTGGGACTTACTGGAGGCAATAGGAGGGGTAGTTGACCCCCAAGGTTGTCCTTGGGGGCCAACTACCCCTCCTGTTACCTCCACTAAGTCCCACACAGTGGGATTGCCAAGAGGTTTTCAGAGATCACTCTCACCTTTCTCCAACACTCTGCAAACACGCCACCTGGTACAGTACTGGTTTAGGAATGAAGTCCACTCTACTCCTTAGCGATTTTGGGTGCAATGAAACCCTCTTGGTACCTCCTGTAAGTCCTACACAGTGGAATTCCTGAGCACTGGTTGGAGGCCCAGCCCCCTTTCTCCACCTCTCTGCAAACGCGACTACTAGTTAAAGAAGCATTTGCGATGTAATAGGTTTCACATTTGCGTGAGTTAGAGCTATAGGCGTTGTAAATGTAAAAGTGTTTTTCTAATGTTCCTTGGAGTTTAGTGGATGTAGGCTGTGTGTAGTGGAATTATGTGGTATGATGTGCAATTAAATTATGTGGATAGACTTTGAATGATGTGGATAGAAGGTATGTCGTATTTAGTGTATAGAAATTATGTAGAGTGGGGTTATGTGTTATGAAGAGTAATTATGTGGTATGGTAGTTTGTGTTGTGGAGTAGTAACCTCAGGTTTAGTCTTCCCCGTTTCCATTGAAACTAAACTATAAACTCAATGAGACAAAAAAAAGGAACCCCTCAGGAGCACTTCTGCACCTAGTCAGAGGTATGAGCAGGGCCCCTGGAATTATGCAACTGTTTGGCTATACCGACTTTTGCACAAGTAAAGTACTGTTAGACTATGATGATGGCCAAGCAGTCACCAAGCTGGCAACCCTGGCAGCCGTGGAAGTCGTTTTGTGATCTTCCTATTCTGCTCTCCTATTTGTCGAGGGATTACTTTTTGGCACAATGGCTATATGAGAGAGGCAATTAACCTTTTAAATGACTCTGCTGGGACTGGTGTACTTTGTATCTATGGTAGCCCCAGGAAAACAATAATAAACAAACAGACAACTGCCTGCACACCGGCTGCTCCTCATGCACCTGATGCAGCTAATAAACAAATGCACTTCATGGACACTTCAAGATGACATAGAGACAGAAGTATGACTCCCAGATCATGGGGAAGCCTGCTTCCAAGATTCATTGCAAAGCCACGAGGATTACAGATGCCAATAACCACTGTGCAACTTTGCCTAGATGTGCGATTAGCTAAGTACTGCTGCAGCTATAAGAGCAAGGGGAGGGCACATCTAATTCACCCCAGGCACTCCAGCTTCTGTATTTGGCGGCTCAGTCACATCATAAACTTATCATATTCAAATGACTGCATCAATACAAATCAATTGTTAGTCTGGAAGACCTCATTAATATATATGCAAATGTTTAATAAAATTAAAGAGGCGGGATTCTAAATGAGAAAAAATACAATTCAATTTCTTTGCAGGATCAATGACTTAATTTGGCAGAAGAAGAGTAGTATTTTGCCCTGTGGCAGCATGTTAAGTGTATGAATGAATTGATAAGTTGCTAAGAAATGCTGTGGGGTGTGCCTGTTTAGAAAGGATTTTGAAACTGTATAAGTAAGGGTCATTATTTGTGCTGTTAAGCTCTCGTGAGCTCGTTAGACCCGCAGATTTTGGTTTATTGTACCTCATCCTCCCATCTCCCCTCCCCTCCGAGGTCAGCTTGCTACCCTTGTCACCCTGGCATGCCATTTGAGGTCCATATGCTCCTATATCCCTCTTGCCTGCCCTCCAAGGTCAGGTTGCTGCCCCTGCCCTTCCAGTCTGCCTTCCATGGTGCCTTGTGTTGCCCCTTCCTCTCCTACCTGCTTTCTGATGTAAACTGGGTGTTCACACACTTCAGCCTGCCCACTGTGGTCACTTGTGCTGCCCCTGTTCATCCTGCCTGTCCTCCATGGTCTGTGTGTCCCTGCCTCTCCCATTTTGAAGGGGAGGTCTTGCGCAGTGGGATCAGTTAAATGAATATGATATTAAAAATCTGGAAATTCCCTGAAAAAACAACGCCTAAATCGACATTATAGCTGGGTACGGACAAATCTCATTAACGTGCATGAAAAAACCTCCAAAATTCACGGAAAAAATGGTTAATGTGACGATGTACATAGGTTAACAAGTGACACAGAATGTAACATTTAAAACCAAAAAGCCACAAAAATGTGCCAATTTTAGGTTACTGGGGTAACTATAATCCCCCCCACCATGCTCTGCCTATGGCCTCGCATATTATATCACTCATGATATGGTAAATGAAATGACATCATTTATGAAATCACTGATAACATCTCAAATGATCATTAATGACTTCTCAAAGATATTTATATTTATTTAAAACATTAATTAATCTATTATTTCATTATATTTAAAAACCCCTTTACCCAAAAACTGAAAACTGACCCTGAACACTAAAAATACCCCTTTACCCAAAAAC